>NC_134875.1:93619981-95029981 GCF_049852395.1 Peromyscus maniculatus bairdii
GCTACAATGCAGTGCAATGTGCAGCTTGGAGATACCATTGTGTACCATGGTGGAAATCCACCATGCTGCACTCAAGCCCACAGGCTGCAGGTGGCCTGAGAGAGAAAACTAGGAAGCTGTTTTTAGCTGTAGTTTAGAGTCTTTCTCTCTTTTTTTTAAAGCTTTCTCAGGTTTTAGGTCCACATTTTGGCCCCATTTGTAGCTGAAAGTTTTTCTATGTCCTACTTGGTCCACAGCTGCTCAGACCCAAGTAAACACACAGAGGCTTATAGTAATTAAAACTGCTCAGCTATCAACTCAGGCCTACCACTGACTCACTTTTACATTTAAACTCAGCCCATTTCTGTTAATCTATATGTTGCCACATGTTCCATGGCTTTACCTGTGTGCCATTACATGCTGCTTCCTGGGCAGTGGGTTGGCATCTCCTGAATCAGCCTTCTTCCCACCATTCTACTTGTCTGTTTATCCCTCCTATACTTCCTGCCTGGTTACTGGCCAATCAGCTTTTTATTTATCAACCAATCAGAGCAACATATTCACAGCATACAGAACATCTCATAGCACTAAGCAACTTCCAAAATTCTAGAAATGACAGAGATATCTGAATGCCTGAACAGTCAACTAACGTTCTTCTGTGATGTTGGAGTAGTCATCTGCAGCCAACAGGCCTAGAGTATCTGGCAGATTTCTCACTGAAGCAGAAAATTTGAAGGACTATATGACCTATTTTGGCAAAATTCATCAGTTGCTTTTTTCTATGTCCTACAGAATGTCGGGCAGATTCTTCCATGAAGCAGGAACTCTGAAGGACTGTCTCACCCAGTTTTAACAAGTTCAGTAGTCATTTCCTTGTGGGTCTTGCATATTCAGGTTATACAGCACATTGTCAGGCAGTCCAGACAAGAGCAGTTTCTTGCCCAAATGGCTAGCCTTGTCACATTGAAAGCATACTTCATAAGGAGCTTCTTCGATGCCCATCATCCTCTTGAAGTAATTGGTGTTGCCAGGAGCAGATGTGTCTCACTGTTGAAAAAAGTCCAAGTTCTTAAAACATTTTAAATGTCATATCTTATAGGGCATTGAAGTGTTTGAAGATTACCTATCCATCTGGAATATATCTCTGTATATCTATAAAATCTAACTGACTATAAGTTTGACTAGTATAGATGACTATTAATTAGTAACTATAAATTACATTTTAAAATGAGCTTCATAAACATAAGACCTTAAATAAGAGCCGGGCAGTGGTGGCGCACGCCTTTAATCCCAGCACTTGGGAGGCAGAGGCAGGCGGATCTCTGTGAGTTCAAGGCCAACCTGGGCTACCAAGTGAGTTCCAGGAAAGGCGCAAAGCTACACAGAGAAACCCTGTCTTGAAAAAATAACAAAAAAAGACCTTAAATAAGAGTAGAAATATACATATAGTATAACAAAATTAACCTTAAATTTATATCAATAAACCAAAATTCATATCTATGTAAAGTAGTTTGAGATTAATAGTTGTTTTTTGGATTAAAGTAGATTCAATAATCTACCTTTTTTCATCATTTCTATATTATAACCTCTTTTTTTTCTTTAGAAAGAGATGGACTATAACCATTAACCATTTATAACCAAACTCATTTAATGAAAACATTCATAAACAATATTTTTGGAATTTGGGCATAGTTTTTCATACTATTTCCCACTGACTGGGGACACTGGTCACCTTATGGGGATCCTGAGAAAATTTAAAATTATTGTCAAGTCCTGACCGGCATATTTTGTATGGTTGGTCCATCTAAGCCAGTAGCCTTGAAGCTGTTTTGGTATGTTGGATCATGTGGGCCATGGTATCATCAGAGACCTTTCAGGGGGTCTTGATTGATCAAACTATATTAACCTTATAGTAGTCCATAGTTTCTCATCTTCCATAGAAACAAAGCAGAACCTCTTTTATGATGCAACATATCCTTAGACCCAAATTTTGAAGTCAAGATAGCTTTAAAATATGTATTGGTTTAAATTAGTACCCCCCACAATTCAATGTCATGTAGCTTGAGTTTTTCTCTCCGGGTCCAGTCAAGCCCCAGCAGTCCCTTAGCCCACTTATAAAATAAACATATAGATGCTTATATTATTTAAAGTGCTTGGCCATTAGCTCAGGCCTACCATTGTCTAGCTCTTACTCTTATACTCAGCCCATTTCTGTTCATCTATATGTCGCCACGTGTTCCGTGGCTTTACCTGCTGCCTTTACATGATGCCCCCTGGATGGCAGGCTGGTGTCTCTGCCTTCCCATTCTCTCAATTCTCCTCTCTGCCATTCCTGCCTACACTTCCTGCCTGGCTACTGGCCAATCAGTGTTGTATTTATCAATCAATCATCCACAGCAATATCTCTCTATAGTTGGCTCATTAATAGCCAAAAAATCAAAGAAATCATAATAATATACATAATCTAGACTCTCTGTGTATTTTCCATCTTTACATGGCTTATTGTTTTATATTATCTTTACTTTATCTTTAAAAATCTTTATTTTTTAAAACTATTTCTTTCTATAACTGCCTATACTCTTTTTCCTCTCTTCTAAGCCTATATACATTTTTAAAATTGTGACCCATTTAGAATTTTTTTTTTGGTCTAAATCAGTCTTTATTGAGTATCTGTAATCTTTTTCTGATCATTTGGCTTTGGCTGCTAGCTCTGTCCTGTTTGGTTTCCCAACATGGCAGAGGTACCCAGGAGAGTCACACTTACGACCCTTCCAACTCTGTGGTACATGTTGTCACAAGGTAGCAATCAGCCAGCACACAAACCTTTTTTGTCTGTATGAGTAAAAGGTAAATCTGCCACACAGCATGCTGCATAACTTGGAGACACCTCTGTGTACTGTGGTGGGAATCCACTATGCTATGCTCAAGCCTGAATGCTTTCGAGTCTCTGTACCACCACCTGCATGAAAGACACAACTATGAAGCTGTTTTTGGTTCCATTTATGTGTTCTAGAACCCTTTTTTAAAGCTTTCTCAGGTCTTATGTGAAAATTTGTGCCCCACATTGGGTGCCAAATGTAGTTGGAGGCTTTTCTGCATCCTGCCTAGTCCCACAGCCACTTATAAAATAATCACTCAGAGGCTTATATTAATTATAAATGTTTGGCTGATGGCTCAGGCTTAATACTAACTAGCTCTTACAACTTAAATTAACCCATTTCTATTAATCTATATTTTGCCATGTGGTTGTGGCATTACCCGTCTCTTGGCATCTTGCTCCTTGGGTGGCTGAATGGTATCTACCCTTGACTCTGTACTTCTTTCTCCTTGTATTCAGTTTGGCTTTCCCACCTAGCTATAGTCTGCACTGCCACAGGCTAAAAGAGCTTTATTCATTAATCAAAAAAAGCAACACACATGTGGTGGGCCACAAGAATATGTTATAGAGATTCAGCTGTGTATTAAAACTATACTTTGACCCACCAAGGGGCTGTCAAAAGGCAAGTCATTTATTATGGATATTTGGTGTTATCCAGCCTTTAATGTTTCAACTGTCCTCTGCTTCTTGCTTGCCCAAATATTTCCAGACCTTCTGAACTTCTAGGTAAGTAACTCCCTCCCTTGCTGAACCTAGGAGACAAGCTGGCTAGAGACTCATAGCTTTTTTTCTTGTGCAAATGAAGCTTAGGCCATCCCCCTGCCTAGTGGCTCTCAAGAACAACTGAGAACAAAAGAGGTTTTTACATATCAAAAGGTAAAACAACACTCCTGAGGAGGCAGAGAACCACATGGCCAGGGAAAGAAAGGACAGACATTTTTTGTAGAAATGGGTAGGGACAGAATGGACAGAATGGCATGGCCAGAGAGAAGAGAGGAAGAGGGAGGTTTTGTTGACTGTAAGGCAGAACTCTTGTAGAGTCCATTAGTGCCAGGAGTAGAGAGTAGTAGAGATGGAGAATGAGGATACAGAGGACAAGACTGAGGCTGCAAGCATAAGAGCTTACTCATTAGTAGGACTATGAGAGGAAACCGGACTGAACTGAAGACAGGATTTCAGAGGAGAGAAATAAAGTAGATGGATAAAGAGCTTGGTATGTCTAAAGTTATTCTTGTCCTGAATGCCTGACAGAGATATAGCTGTATTGATAGAATTTTGTCTTAGAGAAATAAAGTTAACAGACATAAAAGTATAGTGTACGTAGATTTTTTTCCCCCTTAGATATCCCACGCTGGACATAGAGAAATTCCCTGGACCCTAGGAACTCCATATACATACTCACAGCATACAGAAGGACATTCCACATCATTGTCAAGATTATTCTTTTTTTCCTCTCGTTTCCTTTGCTACCAAATAAAAAATTTGTTGACTCATGCCTTTAATCCCAGAAAGCGAGCCTTTAATCCCAGGGTGTGATGGTAGAAAGCAGAAAGGTATATAAGGCGTGAGGACCAGAAACTAGAGGTATTTGGCTGGTTAAGCATTTAGGCTTAATCAAACCACTTTAAAAAATATTAAAAGTTTTAAACTTAAATTTGGACATACCATATGGATTTCAAACGAAAAGAAAGAAACGAGTCAAAATAAACTCCTAGCAAAACCATGCTATTGTTTGATCCTGAGAGAATAAATTGATTTGAGCAATTTTTTTTTACTAGAAATCTAGAAGCTTTTAGAACAAAGCAAATGTTGCACAGTGACACTGACAACTGCTAACAATGTTTTTGTCACACTGGCATACTGTGACAGACTTGTGTGGCAAAATTATGTTTTATAATTTTTACATGCATATAGCTAGGTAGGTAAAAGCCAATATAAAAAGTAAAATACTGTAACTTACTATATAATTTCAAATGTATAGTGTTCTAGACCCTTGTGAAGACCCATAGAATATCTAGCACAAGCGATTAACTGTGGTGGTATTGTGTTCCCCAAAATATTGTGCACCCTAATAAACTTATCTGGGGTCAGAGAACAGAATATCCACTAGATACTTAGGATAGGCAGTGGTAGCACACACCTTTAATCCTCGCATTCCAGAGGCAGAAATCTATCTATTCAAGGATACAGCCAAGCATGGTGACTCACGCCTTTAATCCAAGGGAGTTATGGTAGAAAGCAGAATGGTATATAAGGCGTGAGGACCAGAAACTAGAAGCATTTGGCTGGTTAAGCATTTAGGCTTTTGAGCAACTCAGTTCAGCTGAGAGCCATTGGGATGAGGACACAGAGGCTTCCAGTCTGAGGAAACAAGATCAGCTGAGAAGTTGGCCAGGTGAGGTTAGCTGTGGCTTGTTCTGGTTCTCTGATCTTCCAGTTCACCCCAATACCTGGCTCAGGCTGATTTTATTAATAAGAACTTTTAACATTCCTGCTACAATTAACTCTATACCATAGTCAATAATATAAAAATTATGGCTGGGCAGTGAAATCCCAACACTCAGTAGGATCACTACAAGTTATTTTTAGACTAGTATACCTAGTAAGTTCTCGGACAGATAGAGTTACTATGTGATAAAATCTTACTAAAAATAGGACTTGCCAATTTAAAAACAAAAAGCATCATGATGTGATTTTAATAGAAGAAACTTAAGGTAGAGTATGGTATTTTCTGCTTTGCTAATCTATGAAAAAAGTATAGCAAAACAAACCCATTAAAACAAAATTATTTCCTAGATAGCTAAGCATTTCACAAGTCCAATGCAAAGCCATCAGGAGATACCAAAAACATTAGGATTCAGCGGGCTGTTATTAGACAGATGGTATAGAGGGCAAAAAGGTCTCATGAACATAGATAAGCACTTGGGGAAGCCAAAGAAGTTAAACAACAGTTTGCCTTTTCAGCGGAATGAGGTGTGATATAGTTTTGCCACCAGGTGATCCTTTGGTATTTGATGAGGCTATGAGGGTATCTCCTAGAATTTATATTTTTATTTATGCAAGACCTATTCCATCTTGAACATTGTTTTTAGACTATAAAACTCATTCTTAAGAGTGATGTCACTTATGTTTTACAACATCCTAAGTGTCTTCTATGTTATCTTAGGGCCAGGCCAATCCTGACACCCACAGGCATTATGCTTACATCAGTCAAGCTCCTTAGACCTTATGGTCTTAGATACTACCTGTGGCTCAAAAGTACCCATTCTTGTGAAAGAAGCCAGATATACTTTGTAAGGAATGTCAATGTAAACATGTCTTAAATTGTTATGCACTTAGGGCTGAATTAATTGTTATCAGAATACTTATTTCCAAAATTGTTCTGTGCTTAAATATGGCTGAAGTAAAATGATCTGGGCCAGACTGTAGAAGTCCTGGCCTAGCACTAGTTCTGATAAAATCAGGCTGAGCTGTTTCATTCTTGTCTATTCATGGATGCTTTTTCCCTGCCTGCTGTAAAACCTGCAGGGGAATCGCCACTGTTTGTCCTGACTCTAACATGAGGGAAGACTTCTACAGATTAATGTCCTATTCTTTCAGCCATTATAGGCAACACAGAAAGTTTCTCTTTGATTCTTCTATTCCCTATCAATCAGAATAAAACCTTGAGATCATCTAATATGGCATATTTGGGGGTAGCATATTGTATTCCCTTACATAGCTTCTTTCTTTTGTAAAATTTATTACAATCTTATTTATTCGAACACATTCAAGGTAAAGCACATTATCTTCTACTCCAGGGGATAGGAAAATACAAGCTGGTAAGCAGAAGAGAGAAATCATCCTCTGGGACCCAGGTCGGACTAGTTTGAAATTGCAAGCAAACCCATCCTATCCTCCTATCCTATCTATAGGGAGCAGTCTGCCTGTATTACTTACCAAACTGTTGTTGGTTGTTTTCTCTTTTGGGGGGGCCTGCCACCAAGCTCCGAAATAAACACATACACACACACACACACACACACACACACACACACACACACACACACACACACACACACACACACACACACACAAGCTTATAATTACTTATGAATGCCTAGCCTTAGCTTTGCTTGTTTCTAGCCAGCTTTTCTTAACTTAAAATTATCCTGTCTATTGCTTCTGGGCTTTTACCTTTCTCTTTTGTATTCCTTTCTTTGTTTCTTACTCCATGGCTTACTCTGTATCTGGGTGACAGGTCCCTGGAGTCCTCCTCCTCTCGCTCCTTCTTCTCCCAGATTTCTCCTTCTATTTCTTCTCTCTGCCTTCCAGCTCCATCTATCCTTTCTCCTGCCTCACAATTGGCTGTTCAGCTCTTCATTAGAGCATCAGGTGTTTTAGACAGGCACAGTAGCACAGCTTCATGGAGTTAAACAAATGCAGCATAAACAAAAGTAACACACCTTAAAACTATATTCCCCAACACCAAACTTCTAGCAGTTCTTTTCTGGATGGATGTCTGCCTTGCAGAACTCTCTCTATATATACCTGTATATCTATACATACACACACACACACACACACACACACACACACACACACACACACACACTGTATATATACCACTTGGGTTAATTCTTTATTTTCTTGTAAGTGTTACCTTAAATATTTAATGGGTTTCAGAATTTGGTGTATAAATGACTAATATCAGATTGTTATTGCTGTGAATTGAACTTTTGGTTAAAATTTTCAGTTTCACAAGACAAACAGAATAAGTGATTGCTTGTTGTGATTTATAATAAGTGGCAATGGAGCAAAAATTTCCATTGATATTTGAACAAATTCTTCACCAAAACAAATATGAACAAGAAAATAAAAAATGCAAATGATGTTAAACTTCGTTGCTTCAGGATCTGTATTTCTTTAGCTACAATCAAGAGGTCTATCTGAAGTTTTCTTCAGCTTGTTCAATAATATGAGACAAATTGAACCATAATAAATTAATGAATTTTTCCCTGTCCCACTTATTTAGGCCCAGACATAAATTTAACAACTACTGTGTAAAGATAGCAAGGGTAAAAAAAGAGTGAGCTAGTGCCATAGGCTATAAAAATAAGGGATGCTTAGTCTCTTTTGAGCTATTATAATGTAATAACTGATTCTAGAGAATTTATAAATTAAATTTTATTTGACTCTATTCTTGTACCTAGAGGGTCCAATAACCTATTGCTAGTAATAGCATACCCCCATACTGCTGGATCTCAACATGGCAGAGAAACAGAAAGGAAAACGACAGTGTGGAAATTGAGCCCCGTTATGGAGTGACTTTGTAACTGCACAATTCCATAAGAATCAATGTAGTCACAGGAGACCTGATCAGTCCTTATGACAGTATTATGAAGAAAGAGCCCTGATATAACCTGAGAATCTATCACTGACCTCCTTCTAGTTTCTACTCCCTCAACACAGCCACACTATGAACTGAGCTCCTAGTGTATGAGACTTGGTGGGCAGGCATATATAAACCATAGCAATTCTGGGCATTATTACTGAAAGCAATTAAATGGAAGGATGCTTTACATGACAATAAGACACATTTAGGAGTGGACTGTAGGCTTTTAACACTGTGCTTTTATTGTGATGCTATCTACCGAGATGTAACATACTCAAGGGGCCTTATCAGAGTCAAGATTATTATCAGAATGTGTCCTTGAACTCCAAGAACTAAAAGACAAATAAACTTGTTCTTTTACAAAGAATCTAACATTATATATTTCCATAGTAACAGAAAGTAGATTAATGCAGCTGACATGTTTTGTTTGAAGTGAAAAGATAATCTACAATTCTACTATTATTTCTTCTCTCAGAATTTACATCAGCAGAAGCTTCTAGGTTTTACTTGTGTCTAATAGCTGAGCTGTAACTCAAGACCTCTAGGAGATATTTAAATAGGCACCCATTATTACATTTATGTAAGCATTACTAAAACCAAGATAATGGAGTATTTCCATAGATTAAGTCCCTCATTCTACCTACTTAAGTTAAACCTTTCTTCCCTAAACTCTCCATTACTAAAATTCTGTCATGATACAAATTTTATGTATACAGAATTTTATTGCATTATAATATTGACTTTTTAGGTTGACTTTTTCACTCAGCATAATGACTTTAAGGTATATTCAGGTGGTTATATAGATCATAATTTATTTTTAATTCCATTTCATCAAGATATCTGAGATCTTTTCATTTGTCTACTTATTGAAGGATTATTGGAGCATCTGCTCTTCTGGGCTATTGAAAATTAAGTTACTATGCACATTTTTATGAAGCAGTTGTTTTCTCTTTGTGAAAAACCCCAAGGGCACAACTGTTTGATTATGGGAAAAATGTGTGTTTTGCTTTATATAAACTAGAAAATTAGTTTGCAGACATCCCAGACCATTTTGCTTACAACTATCAATTTATGACTGAACCATGAGCTTAAAATGCACATCAGCATTTGGTACTTTAACAATTATTATTTGAGACATTGTAATATATGCAGAGTACCATTTTATAACACATTTGCATTTCTTTAGCAGATAATCATATTGAACACATCTAGTACCAGGCTGCAATAGAATATTTCACAAAATATATGTTCAAATAGTATATGTATTTTCAAGCTGGACTCAATTATTTGTTGTCATGTTAAGAGTGGTTTATTTTTATTTGGGAATACTCCTTTTGTTAGATGTAGTCTTCATATTTCTGTTATTTTATTTTTCATTTTTAACATTATATATTGTAAATAATAATTTTAAATTTTGTGAAGCACAATTTATCTACACTTTTATCATATAACAAAAGTCATGACAAAAACTATGTCATTTTGCTTCAATATTGTAATGTTTTACTAAACATATGTGTCTTTTAAACAGCATGTTGTATAGTATAAATAGATAAACATATAATACAAAATTTAATCATTTTTTTACCAAAACAAACAAGTGGTAGACAAAGAGAAAAGCAAGCCCTCAAATTAGGTTTATTTTATATTCTGTAATATAACAAAATTATATAAAGAGTGTTTTTATAGTTCTGACCTTGTTTCTTCCCAACATGCCTTGGAATACTGAATTCTAATGTTTTACTTCAGGAGTCTGAGAAAGCATATCTGGTCATAGATTCAGGAACCATGAAGACATAATAAAGCACAAAAATCTGGATAGTTGAGGTGCTAAACACTGAAGAACATATGAAATAGCACCTACAAGCACTTTAGAGGTTAGTGCTAGAACTTTTAATGTTGGATAAAGAATTGATTGAAAACAGCATGTGAGTGGGTAAGTGACACACCTGCCAGTTGAACTGCTTCCATCCCCTGGATTCTACTCCTCCAAGACCCCTTTTACAGCCCAACCCCTACAGCCTCACCATCCTCCCTGAGGTCAGGCCCCCTTCACAACTCCAACAGACTCCAAAAGCCCAGGTAGAGTCCACATAGTCTGAAGAACAGGTAAATGACCTTCCTTCCAGCTGAGCTGCCCCAATCCCCCAGACTCTGATCCCCAGGATACATCCCATACCCCACATCCCATCCTATCACCCATAGCCTCAGAAATTTTACCAGAAGTTAGACTGGATCTAGGGACCAAAGGACCCCAAAATGCAAGCCAAGACGTATTACTGGACCTGAAGACTTGCTCATCACCAGAAACCTTGGCCAGAAGACCAGAGAGGAAACAGAAAACAAAGGAACCAAACACCCACCCAACAAAGATAAATGCAGGAATCAACACCTAGACATATAACCATCCTAAATCCATATCTCTAAACTCCAGTGTAAAAACACAACCAATAACAGAAAGGGTAATACAGCATCACCAGAAACCAGTGATCCTACAAGACCTGAACATTCTAACACAGCTGAAGCACAAGAAAATGACCTGAAAAATAACATTATGAAGATGATAGAGGTCCTTAAGTGGGAAATGAAAAAAGAATCCCTTAAAGAAATTGAGAAAAAGACAAACAAAAAAATTGGAGGAAATCAATAAATCCCCTTAAAGAATACCAAGAAAGCCAAGAAAAAAATAGGTGAAGGAAACGGTACAAGACCTAAAAATGGAAATATAAGCAATAAAGGAAACATAAACCAAGGGATTGTGGAAATGGAAAATCTGAGTGAGTGAACAGGAACTGTAGATTCAAGCATCACCTACTGAATACAAGAGATGGAAGAGAGAATCTGGGGCATTGAAGACAGAATAGAAGAAATGGATTCATCAGTCAAAGAAAATATTAAATCTAAAAAATTCCAAACACAAAACATTCAGGAAACCTGGGACACTATGAAAATACTAAACCTAAGAATAACAGGAATAGAAGGAGGAGGAGGAGGAGGAAGAAGAGGAGGAGGAGGAGGAGAAGGAGGAGGAGGAGGAGGAGGAGGAGGAGGAGGAGGAGGAGGAGGAGAAGAAGAAGAAGAAGAAGAAGAAGAAGAAGAAGAAGAAGAAGAAGAAGAAGAAGAAGAAGAAGAAGAAGAAGAAGAAGAAGAAGAATTCTCATTTCAGCTCAAAGCCCAGAAAATATATTCAACAAAATCATAGAAGATAATTTTCCCAGCCTAAAGAAGGACATGCCTATAAAAGTTCAAGAAGGTAATAGAACAGCAAATAGACTGGACCACAGAAAGTTCTCTTGGCACATAATAATCAAAACACTAACCATACAAAATTAAGAAAGAAAATTAAAAGCAGCAAAGGAAAAAGGCCAAGTAACATATAAAAGGCAGGTCTATGAGAATTATACCTGACTTCTCAATAGAGACTCCAAAAGCCAGATGGGCCTGGACAGATGTCTTGCAGACTCTAAGAGTCCACAGATGCCAGCCCAGACTACAATACCCAGCAAAACTTTCAGTCACTGTAGACAGAGAAAACAAGATATTCCATGACGAATTCAAATTTAAACAATAGCTATCCACAAATATAGCCCTACAGAAGTTACTAGAAAGAAAACTCCAAACCAAAGAAGTTAGCTATCTCCACAGAGGCAACAGATAATCTCACACCAGCAAAACCCAAAGAAGGTAAACACAAACAAACGCACACACATACACACCACCTACAACAACAATGATAACAACAACAAAATAAAAGGAATTAACAAACACTGGTCATTAATATCTCTCAATATCTCAATACTTCATTCAATGAAAAAGACCCAGGCTAATGGAATTGATATGAAAACATGATCCTTCCTTATGCTGCATACAAGAAACACACCTCAACATAAAAGACAGACAGTACCTCACAGTAATGGTTGGAAAAATATTATCTAATCAAAGAGACTGAAGAAACAAACTGGAGTAGCTATCCTAATATCTAACAAAATAGACTTCAAACCAAAATTAATCGAAAGAGATGGAGAAGGATATTTCATATTAATCAAAGGAAAATACATAAAGATGAAGCCTCAATTCTGACCATCTATGGCCCAAATACAAGGGCACTCACATTTGTAAAAGAAGCATTACTAAAGCTTAAGTCAAACATTAAACCCCACACATTAATAGTGGGAGACAGTAACATCTGTAACTATCATGGAAATGTAAATTAAGATGATTCCGAGATTCTGTCTTATACCTGTCAGAATGGCTAAGATCAAAAGCACAAGTAACAGCTTATGCTGGAGAGAATGTGGAGCAAGGAGAATATTCTAGTGAGAGGGCAAACTTGTACAGCCACTTTGGAAATCAATACAGTGGTTCCTCAGAAAATTGGGAATCTATCTACCTCAAGACCCAGTTATACATCTCTTAGGCATATACACAAAGGATGCTTAATCTATACCATAAGGACACTTGCTCAACTGTATCCATAGCAGCATATTGTAATAGCCAGAACCTGGAAACAACCTAGATGCCCCTCAACTAAAGAACAGATAAAGAAATGTGGTACATTTACACAATGGGATATTACTCAGCTGTTAAAAAACAATATCATTTGCCGGGCGGTGGTGGTACACGCCTTTAATCCCAGCACTCGGGAGGCAGAGCCAGGCGGATCTCTGTGAGTTCGAGGCCAGCCTGGGCTACCAAGTGAGTCCCAGGAAAGGCGCAAAGCTACACAGAGAAACCCTGTCTCGAAAAACCAAAAAAACAAACAAAAAAACAAACAAACAAACAAACAAAAAACAGTATCATGAAATTTGAAGGCAAATGGATTGATTTGTTAGATCATGTTATCCTGAAAATGTTAGATCATGTTATCTGAAAATCCTAGAAAAGGTTATCCTGAGTGAGGTAACCCAGACCAAGGAAGATAAACATGGTATTATACTCAGTTATAAGGGGATATTAGCTGTAAATTAAGGATAACTGCTACAATCCACAGACCCAGAGAGGCTAGGTCACAAGGAAGGTCCAAGGGGAAGAGGCATGGATCTGCCAGGGAAGGGGAAACAGAAAAGGTCTCGTGGGTAGACTGAAGGCATGTCAAGATGGGAGCATGAGAGATCCTGTTGTGGAGTGGATTGAGGGGGAGAGTACTGAAGAGATGACTCAAAGAGGGCAGATAGCAGGGTCACATAGAAACCTGATGCAAGAGAAACTCCCAGGAATCTACAGGATGACCCCAGCTAAGACTCCTAGCAATAGTAGATAGTAGCTTGAACTGGCCATCTCCTGTGATCAGATTGGTGACTACCCCAATTGTCATCAGAGAACATTCATCCAGTAACTGATAGAAACATATTCAGAGACCCACAGTCAAACATTGGGCTGAGCTCTGGGAATCCTGCTGAAGAGAGGGAGGAGGGACTGGATGAAGCAAAAGGGTCAAGAACATCACAAGAAAACTCACAAAAACAACTAACCTGACTTATAGGAATGCACAGCGTCTGAACCACTAACCAGGGAGCCTGCATATAACTGACCTAAGCCCTCTCTCTCTCTTGTGTGTGTGTGTGTGTGTGTGTGTGTGTGTGTGTGTGTGTGTGTGTGTGTGACAGTTGTGTAGGGACTCCTAACAGTGGGAGCAGGGGCTGTCCCTCAGGCTCTGGCTGGCTCTTGGGAATCTATTCCTCATACTGGATTGCCTTGCCCAGCCTTAACACAAGTAAAGGAGCTTAGTCCTCCCTGAACTTGATATGCCATGCTTTGTTGACACCCATGGGAGGCCTGCTCCTTTCTGAACAGAAACAGGAAGAGTTGATTGGGGGGGTGGAGGGGAGGTCATAGAGGGAATGGGAGGAGAGGAGGGAGGGGAAACTTTGGTTGGGATGTAAATAAATAAATAATTTTAATTAATTAAAAAAAGAAAACAATAATAACTTTCAGTCAATCGCATAGTTTTTTCTTGGATCTCTTTCCATTATATGAATGTACATATGAACAAAAATTTACTAACAAATTTTTAGATGTTGCCTAAAATGTTGTATTTGTGTGTGTGTGTATGCATGCATGTGCGCACATGCATATAAACATATACATAGATTTGAAAGTTAAAATTTGTCCTTAAAATAATTTATTCAATATTACATATATCTTCAAATACCCACATTTTCACAATAACATGTAGTTCTCCCCATCCGTGTATAATGATAATATTTTATAGACAGGGTATATACACAGACAAAGTCTAGCAAGTAAAGAAAGGAAGAGATCAGTGCATTGATTTGGTGATAGCTCATTGTTTCTGTATGGGTACATGCCTTTTTGTACAGTACTTCCCTAGGTTTGCTTTCTATTGCCATGATAAACACTATAACCAAAAGCAACTTGGAGAGGGAAGGGTTTATTTGGTCTATATGTCCTGATCATGATCCTTTAATTGGAGAAAACCAAGGCAGGAATTCAAAGACAACAGGGACCTGGAGGCACGAATTGAAGCAGAGACCATGTAGGAGTGCTGCTTACTTGCTTGCTCAGCTTGCTTTACCATACAACACAGGAGTGCCTGCCCAAGGGTGGCACAATCAACAGTGGCCTGGGCTCTTCCATATGTATCATTAATCAAGAATATGTCACACAGATTTGCTGACAGGCAATCTACTGGAGGCATTTTGTCAATTGAGATTCCTCTTGTCATTTGAGTCTAGGTTTGTGTCAAGTTGCCAAAAATAAAAGTCCTAGTCAGCACTCCACCTTAAATCTAGACTGAGTCTACGTGAGTCTCAGGAAAGGATGTCATCAGTCAAAGCTCAGAGTTGGCCATGACTTGCTAGAGCTTTTAATATCAACGCAGCAAGGTTCTGTATGAGGACTGCTGTGACTAAAATCCTCCCACCATAAAGATGACCTATCTTCTCTCCTGCTTTCTATAGTGAGAGATGCCAGGCAGTTGGTTCCTGATGTAGCTAAGGATTGCCCACAAACTGGCAGACAAGGATACTGGTAGCTCCTCGCTACAAGAGAAGTTCTATTATTTTCTGGAAGTCCTCTGGGTAATGACTGATGTTATCACAGACACTACTCACTTTTCAGGTTGCCACGGTCATTCTATGTACCGTGAATAGTTAGTTACGCAGGTGTTTCATATATAAGACCTGATGCAGGTACTAATAATGACAAGGAAAAAATCCACAGCCACAAATGCAGCATTTCCTTTATTCCCAGCTTTTTAAGACTACACATATGTCTGAACCTGAATGCCCACACCCTATGACACAAACCACCATTGACTTTCACCCCAATAAAATATGGTAATAATACAATATCTTATAATGATAATTAAATAAAAAGATCAAAGCAGAAATAGGGAAAGAAGCATACAATGCCATTGAATCTGATTTTGTCTAGTTTTTGAATTTATGCTGAGAACTGGGAGTGAGCCTAATTAACACTTTTGAAAAAAGAAGGATATATGTAAGAAAAATGTCCAAATCTTCCCTGAGATTAGACATAAAAAGGAACAAGTCCTCACTTGTTTCAGACTCATTTTTGTCTGCCTGGTGTAGCTCCTTGATTGCTCCCATATATAGTAATTGATTCATAACGAGAGACGAAAGTCAACTGAAGATTTAAGGATGCCTGTAAAACAAGTGAATTTCAAATCAAGTTCTTTAAAATCTTCACTTAATTCAAAGTAATGCATTATATTTGTTACTCTTATTGCTATGATTAAATTCTCCAATATCAGCAACTCATGGAGAAGTAGATTCTTTGGGCTGACAGTTTGAGGCTACAGTCTATCATAATGGGGATGTCCTGGCAGCAGGATCTTGAAGCATCTGGGCACACTACATCTACATTTTGTGGCAGAGGGAGATGAATGCTCTCATTTAGCTAGCTTTCTCCTTTGTATTCAGTCTTTCCAACTCAATTAATCTAATCATGATAATCCCTCATTGGCATACCCAGTTGCTCACGTCATATAAATAATCTCTCACAGGTATGCCTGGAGATTTATCTTCTAGATACTTTTAGATCCTGACAAGTTGACAATGAACACTAATAATTATGTGCTAGATCTATGAAATTACACAAGTTTTAAAGTTGACCATCTCTATTGTTATTAGAAATACATCATCAGATTCCAAACACAAAACTAAAAAAATACATTTGGTCATCAGTATTAGTTTTTCAGTTCCTCACTGATACTGACTTACATAGTTTAAACACAGTGTGTCTCAAACTCTGACTGACTGCTGTGTAACTATGTACACAGAGAACTAGTTCAATAAATCATATCTTCTTAACTATTATGAAGAGGTATTTTTTAATTTAAATTTGATTTCTTTTCTTTTTTTTAGTTTCTGTGTGTGAATGTTTTCCCTGTAAATACAAATATGCATCATGTGCTTTGTAGGGCTAGGTAAGTCAAGAAGAGGGCATCAGATCCCCTCACACTATAGTTAAATATGTGTATTTTTAAGCTACCAGGTAAGAGCTGGGATCTGATTCTGTCCTCTGCAAGAGTAGCAAGTGCTCTTAAGCTTGAGCCATCTCTCCATCCCGTTATAAAGTTTTTTTACAGTTTTTTATTTTATAAATTAATTTAATTTTACGTATCAGCCATGGATTCCCTTGTCCTCCCCTCTCCTGCCCCACTCCCCCACCCCCCACCCCTACCTTCCCCCAGCCCATCCCCCATTCCCATCTCCTCCACAGCAAAGACTCCCCTGGGGATTGAGTTCAACCTGGTAGATTCAGTCCAGGCAGGTCCAGTCCCCTCCTCCCAGGCTGAGCAAAGTTTAAATGAAATATGAAAGTTCTGTTATAAGCCTTTTGAGAAAATGTAAAACTAAAAATCACACAATGGAGTGCAAACTTGTATAGCCACTGTAGATGTAACCAACCGTCTTATTAAATAAGAAACACAGAAACAATGTAAAAGAGAAAGCCGAGAAGTCAGAGCTCAGAGCTAAAATCTCACCCTTCCTCCTGCTGTGCCAGCTTCGCGAAAAGAGACCTACTTCCTGTCGGTTCGTTTTTTTAAAGTATGTTGTTCTGCCTTCTCATTGGTTGTAAACCCAAACACATGACTGCCTCGTCACTGTCTGAATGTACAGCCCCCTAGGTCTTAAAGGCATATGTCTCCAATGCTGGCTGTATCGCTGAACACACAGAGATCTTATGGGATTAAAGGCGTGTGCCACCACCGCCACACTCTTGCTATGGCTCTAATAGCTCTGACCCTGAACACACAGATATCTATGGGATTAAAGGCGTGTGCCACCACCGCCACACTCTTGCTATGGCTCTAATAGCTCTGACTCCCAGACAACTTTATTTATTAACATACAATCAAAATAATAATTCAGTACAATTAGATTATCACCACATTTCCCTTTTCTATTTTAATAAAAAGAAAAAGAAAGCAAAAGGTTATAACTAACAAAAGAAAAACTATATACAAAAGTACAATAACTATATACAATATATACAAGTAATAAATACCTAAACAGGTATTTGACAAATCAGAGAAAACAATTCCATTATCTATCCTATTTTGGTAAATCCAAGATGTATCTAATGCACTTTCTATCCTAATTAATTTTCAACTATAACTAACTAATCTTCAACCATAACTAACTAATCTTCAACTCCCTCAGAGACCCAAGAAGGGAATAATAGTAGCTAACAAAAATAAAAACAGGAAGTGCATGCAAGCAACTTCCAAAAAATTTTGTGAGTTGACAGAAACAGCCAGCTGCCTGGGCAGTCACCTGAGGTTTCTCCGCAGTGTTGGGGCATCATCTTCAGCCTATAGGCTTAGTGTATCTGACAGACTCATTTGTGAAGTAGGATGTACACAAGGTCAACAGTTCAACCTCACATTGGGTGAGAGCAGTCCACGTACCAGAAACACCTGAATTCCACTAGTGTCCTGTCATGATTCAGGATTTTAAATTCTGGAAATTGTTGACATTTTTTTAATTCAGCTGTCCATTCTTCTTGGCTGTGTATATATGGCTTCATCTCAGCATCCCCTTCTCCTCCACATCCCTCTATTAAATGCCAGTCTACTTTTGAGAGGCATGAGCTTTCAGCTGCTGTTCCATTGTACAACAGAATCCATCGGCCCTCTGCCTATTAAGCTGCCTTCGAAGAAAAGGGCACCGTACCTTTTCCGGATGCGAAGGCCACTTCAGGGATGGGGCCATATTGTCCTGGCCTCAGAAGATGCCTTTTGATAAAGCCATAACCACACTTGTTTTGGCAAAAATCAGTAGTCCCTTGTTTCGTGATCTGTCTGTCCATTTTGTCCTGTTGATTCGAGGATACTTTGTTGTCCAGTGGCTAACTTTTGCCAGAATGAAAGTTGACTCCATATGCAGTTTCTTCAATGCCCATATTTTCTCTAAAGTAGATTGGTACTGCCAGGAGCCGACATGTCTCAAAAAAGAAAAATTTTCTAAGTTATTAAAACATTTTAAATGCCATATTCTGTAGATCTCTGAAGGGTTTGAAGATGACCTGTCTAAAACATCTCTGCTCAATTTTTAAAACATATCCAATATGACTACAAGTTCTATGATAATGTCTAACTACTAGCTTTCATTTCTTTATATCCTAATAGTTGATAATAATAACATTCAAGGATCAGAAATTTGCATTACATTGTTAAATGGATGGAATAAATACAATTAGAAATATACATATAGCATTTTCTAACAATATCAGTTTCAAATTTGTGTACAATATAAAACAATTCAATCCAATGTAAAGTATTTAAAACTAGTAATTGTCTTTCTCTTTTCTTTTTTTTCTTTCTTCTTTCTTTCTTTCTTTCTTTCTTTCTTTCTTTCTTTCTTTCTTTCTTTCTTTCTTTCTTTCTTTCTTTCTTTCTTTTTTTTTAAACAAGAACCTTAAATCTAATCTCCTTTGCTTAGCCTTTTTCCTAACCCTTGACAATAACTTGTAACCAACCCCCCTAAATACTGAAAATTATCCCAGACGCAAAACCCATTAAAAAGACCAAAAAACCACCCGCCCCACACCACCTCTTTGGGAATGTGGGCGTCGTATTCTTAAAATTGCTTCCTGCTGGGTATGGGCGAAATTTTCTTTATCCTGAAAGAAAAATTTTAGGTTAATTGTCAAATTCTAGGAGAGGTAACTATATCCTTCATTATCCAGTCTGTGTATAATGCCAAAGTTGAGGGTTTATCTCAAGTCCTTATTCAAGTAGTCTTTGAGACTGGATCATCTCAGCTAGTCATCTCAAATTTGCTCTGAGCACCTTGTAGTTCAAAGCTGATCTATGGATGATGTTTGTCAGCTTAATGATATTATTATTGTCCAAGTGGAATTGTTGTTGTTGTGGGGCCCCATCTTCTTTCTGGAGACTTCAGTTGATGTTAGGCCTGGCCATGATTTCCTGCAGAAAACTGATAAGAGACTCGAACACAAAAACATATATATGCAGCTAGCCTTTTTTCTAGAATTAGTTAGTACTCTATGTGACCATTCATATCTTAACAAAGTTTAAAATGTATCTATATATGTTAATCTTGTAAATTTTGATATAAAATTTATACTTTGAGAAAAGTTCAAAGAATCAGAATAGAATCAAAGAGTTGAGATTAGTAATAGAATAGTCCCTTAATTAATTTTGCTTTTGTCCTGTACCATAGCAGAAGATGGCTCTTATTCTGGCATGATACAGGGAGTTTGCATTTTCCTTTTAACAACATGCTTGATTTTAAAGAAGGAGAGAGCCATTCTCCAACTCCAAAGTCAGCTTTAAATTTTAATTGAACTGGGACTATTAGAAAACCAAGAGTGTTAAATCTTTAGAGAAAAGCAGAAACAAACATTTAGGAAGACATAAAATTTTTTTAGATAATATATACCCATACACCGTTTCACTCTGTTTCTTGGGATAGATGATTTGTCCCTTTTCTTCAGTTGTCTCATTTGTCCAGTGTTCTTCAGATTCCTTAACCTTCATTCTCCTAAAAGACAAAAACAAAAACCTTTCCCCAAGACTAATTTTGGGGATGTTCCTTTTTGGCAAGTTATTATCTGATGAAATGAAAAGGCATGTTTTATTGATACAAGTTAGTTTAAATTGGATGTTCATGCTGGTTGATGAACTATCACCTCCTCTAATTAAGAGGTCTCTCTTGTTCAAATCGAACCTTTATCAATTTTGATGGTACCCACAGCTTATCTTCTCCTGTAGAAACAAAAGCAAAACCATGTCCCCAATGTAATACATACCCTGGTTTCCATTCTGAGGTCAGCACATCCTTAAAGTATATAGGCTGATTTAATTCTGTAGTTTTTTCTATTATCCAATGTCTCTCTGCAGCTGTTGTTCCTTTCTCATTGGCATTCAGAAAATTCAAAGTTAGAAGAGCATTATGCAGTCTATTTCTGGGGGTTTTTGTTACCCATTTCTGTTTATTTAGCATATCCTTTAGAGTTCTGTTTGATCTTTCCATAACTGCTTGACCTGTAGGATTATGTGGTATGCCTGTAATATGCTTTATATTGTAATAAGCAAAAAAATGTTTCATTTTAACAGAGACATATGATGGAGCATTGTCAGTTTTGATTTGTGCAGGTATACCCATGATGGCCATAACTTCTAGCAAATGAGTGATTACAGAATCAGCTTTTTCAGAACTCAAAGCAGTTGCCCATTGAAATCCTGAAAAAGTATCGATAGTGTGGTGTACATATTTCAATTTTCCAAATTCTGCAAAGTGAAACACGTCCATCTGCCAGATTTCATTTCTCTGAGTACCCTTTGGGTTACATCCTGCTGGTAATGGCGTCTGATTGTAGAAGGAACAAGTAGGACATTTCTTTACTATTTCTTTGGCTTGTTGCCAGGTTATGGAAAAATCCTTTTTTAAACCTTTACTATTAACGTGATGTTTTTTATGAAATTCTGAGGCCTCCAGCACATTTCCTATCAATAATTTATCAATCTCATCATTGTCTTGTGCTAGAGGGCCTGGCAGACCAGTATGGGATCGAATGTGAGTTATATATAAAGGATGATTCCTTTTCCTGATTGTATCTTGTAATTGAATAAATAGTGAAGTTAATTCTGAAGCATCAGGGATAAATTCTGCAGTCTCAATATGTAACACCACTCTTTCAGCATACTGAGAGTCAGTTACTATGTTGAGAGGTTCTGAAAAATCCATTAATACCAACAGAATAGCATACAATTCTGATTTTTGAACTGAATTATACGGACTTTGAACCACTTTACTTAAATTTTCTGATTTGTAACCTGCCTTTCCTTCTTTGTTGGCATCTGTATAAAATGTACGAACTCCAGATATGGGTTTTTGCCGTACAATTCGAGGCAAGATCCAATCAGCTCTCTTTATAAGATCAATTCTATTGCTTTTGGGATATTTGCTGTTAATTTCTCCCAAAAAATTACTGCAAGCTCTTTGCCAAGGTTCACTTTCTGTCCATAATTTTTCAATGTCCTCCTTAGTTAATGGTACGACAATTTCTGCTGGGTCTATGCCTGCTAATTGACGAAGTCTCATTTTTCCTTTGTAAATCAAGTCAGAGATTTTTTCCACATAAGTTTTTAATTTTTTATTTGGTTTATTTGGTAAAAATATCCATTCCAATATAATATCTTCCCTCTGCATTAATATTCCAGTAGGAGAACGCCTAGAAGGTAAGATAACCAAAATGCAATCCAGCTTTGGATCAATACGATTCACGTGTCCTTCATGCACTTTCTTTTCTACCAAGGCTAATTCTTTCTCAGCTTCAGGTGATAATTCTCTTGGACTATTTAAGTCCTTGTCACCTTCTAAGGTTTTGAACAAATTAGTCAGTTCATCATTTTTTACCCCAACAATAGTTCGTAGATGAGAAATATCTCCAAATAATCTTTGAAAGTCATTAAGAGTCTGTAGTCTATCTCTCCGAATTTGCACCTTTTGCGGTCTAATTTTTTGTAGCTCTATTTTATATCCTAAATAATTAATAGAATCTCCTCTTTGTATCTTTTCAGGAGCAATTTGTAATCCCCAGCGAGGCAAAATTTTCTTTACTTCTTCAAACATTATTTCTAAAGTATCTGCATTTGAGTCAGCTAGTAAAATATCGTCCATATAATGATAAATTATAGATTTAGGAAATTTTTTACGTATCACTTCCAATGGCTGTTGTACAAAATATTGGCACAGAGTTGGGCTATTCAACATTCCCTGTGGGAGGACCCTCCATTGAAATCTTTTAACCGGTTGAGAATTATTATAAGTAAGCACTGTAAAAGCAAATCTTTCTTTGTCTTTTTCTTGTAAGGGTATTGAAAAGAAACAGTCTTTTAAATCAATAACTATGAGAGGCCATCCTTTTGGTAACAGAGTAGGCAAAGGCATCCCAGATTGTAGAGAGCCCATCGGCTGAATTACTTTGTTAATTGCTCTAAGGTCTGTTACCATTCTCCATTTACCAGATTTCTTTTTAATAACAAATACAGGAGAATTCCAAGGGCTGGTTGATTCTTCAATATGCTGAGCATTTAACTGTTCTTCTACCAGCTCTTCTAAAGCCTGGAGTTTCTCTGTTGTTAAAGGCCATTGCTGGACCCATACAGGCTTGTCTGTTAACCATTTTAAAGGTAGAGCTGTTGGTGTCTTTGGAAGATCATCAGTTATTGTGCCCTGTTCTTGTATAATATGGATGGCTGGTGACCACTCATTAGAACAATATCTTCTAATATTTCTCTCAGTAACATGTGCTAGTTTATGATTTGTTTCTGAGATTGGAGGGATGTTAATCTGAGTATTCCATTGTTGCAACAAGTCTTGACCCCACAGGTTCATAGTTTTATGTTAGCCACATATGGTTTTAATTTTCCTCTCTGTCCTTCTGGACCTATACATTCGAGCCATCTTGCACTCTGTTTCACCTGAGATAATGTCCCAATTCCTAACAGTTGAACGTTTACCTCCTGAAGAGGCCAAGTTGGATGCCAAAATTCTGGTGCTATTATGGTAACGTCCGCACCTGTGTCTACCAGACCAGACAACAAAACACCATTTATTTTTATCGTTAATTTTGGTCTTTGTTCATTAATAGAAGTTTGCCAAAAAATTTTCTTTATGTTTTCTCCTGAATTTTCTATTCTCTCTGTTTCATCATTCTGACCAGCATGATTTATTCCAATAGGCATTTGGTTATTTAATCGCTCTCCAGAGCAGGCATTTCCTCTATGGCTGCCAGAAAGGTTTGAACTGGATTTGCACTGGGGGCCTGCCTGAGGCCCCTCTGGGAGTTTCCCGAAGACTGAGGCAAAGGATTACCCTGTCTGTCCTTTGTTGATCTACATTCGTTGGTCCAGTGTTTTCCCTTACCACACCTTCTGCATACTCCAGAAGGAAGGGGCATTCTGTTGCCATTGTTCCTTGAAGAAACATTGTTTCTGGAAATGACCTGTCTACAGTCCCTTTTCAAATGTCCTTGCTTTCCACATCCAAAACATCTAACACTCCTCAAACCTTTTGAAATTACTTCTCCTACCCATGTATCATCATGCTCATCAGCTTCAACATTAATTGTTTCTCTAATCCAATCTTCCATAGGTGCAGATCTTGCCCTTAATGGCCTGATTATTCTTTTGCATGCTGCATTTGCATTCTCAAAGGCCAAAGATTCAATTATTGCCTTACCAGCTTCTGAATCCGAGACCATTCTCTTTACTGCTGAAGCCAGTCTTTGTAAAAAATTTGTAAAAGACTCTTTTGGGCCTTGCTTCACCTTTGTAAATGACTCAGATTTTTTTCCTGGTTCCTCAACTTTGTCCCATGCATTCAAGGCTGCCGTTCGACATAAAATTAGGGTTTGGACATCATATAAACATTGTGCTTGTGCTGAAGCATATTGGCCTTCGCCCATAAGCTGATCCTGGCAAACTTGTACTCCTTTATCCCTCTATTGTTTTTCTATGTTTTTAGCCTCCTCCTTAAACCAAGTCAGAAATTGAAGTCTCTGGCTGGGTTCCAGAACACCTTGTGCAAGGTCCCGCCAGTCCTGTGGTACTATCCTATTATAAGTTGACCAAGTGTTTAACATTTGCTTTACATATGGGGAATGCATGCCATAAGATACTATTGCCTCCTTAAACCTTTTTAAATCCAACATTTCAATTGGAGCCCAAGTATTTTGTGTAGCCATTTGATCAGGCATCTGCTGTACAGTTACAGGATAAATTAAGGGTGACTGTGTGAAAACAGGCTTTCTTTCTGCAACCTTATGATCCCGACTTGAAACAACTTCACTGTTAATTTCTTCTGTCTGAATTTTTACAGGTTTAACAAGTTCTTCTAAAGCTGTTATCCTGGCACTTAAATTGACTATCTTTTTAAATATTAAAATGTGGATTATTATAGTGATAAGGTGCATAATTCCACCAATACTAATATTATATAGTTGTTCCATTGCCAGACTGCCTAAAATTTCGAACAAAAACCAATTTTCTTCCAATGTACACATAAAACCCATTTGTTTTTTAATGTGGAAAAAATTCTCTTTTAGATAGTTTCCTTTAAAATATCTGATATATTATGACTTACCAAATCTGCGTAGAACAGTAGAAATCCGAGGGGATTTTCAAAGCAGCCACCTAGTGTCCCAGGTGTAAATCCAGAGAGAGAGAGAAAGAGAGAGAGGAAAGAGAGAACGCACAAGAAAGCGTAGCCGGCTAAAGCTTAAATGCAGCCACGTGTTCCCTCTTGTGCCGAGTCAAGGCTTGGGTCTGGCTTCCTTAAGCTCCGACCACGTGCGTTGGCTTTACAGGCAGGGCCCTGTTCGGCAGGGCAGGTCTGAGTTGTTTGTAGCACCGGCTTTAGGCAAGCTGCTCACAGACCTAGGCCCGGGCTAGAAGTTGCTACCCGGACTAGGAAGCCGGCAGCTCAGACTAGGAAGCTGGCAGCTCGGACTAGGACGCCGACAGCTCGGACTAAGACGCTGGCCGCTTCCTGCCGCTTCCTCCGCCGCCTGCCACCGCCTGCCGCCCTTGCGGGAAAGCGGACCTGCCGTCAAGCCAAGCAGTTTTTAATGGATTCTTGTCACGTTGGGCGCCAGATGTAGATGTAACCAACCGTCTTATTAAATAAGAAACACAGAAACAATGTAAAAGAGAAAGCCGAGAAGTCAGAGCGCAGAGCTAAAATCTCACCCTTCCTCCTGCTGTCCCAGCTTCGCGAAAAGAGACCTACTTCCTGTCGGTTCGTTTTTTTAAAGTATGTTGTTCTGCCTTCTCATTGGTTGTAAACCCAAACACATGACTGCCTCGTCACTGTCTGAATGTACAGCCCCCTAGGTCTTAAAGGCATATGTCTCCAATGCTGGCTGTATCGCTGAACACACAGAGATCTTATGGGATTAAAGGCGTGTGCCACCACTGCCACACTCTTGCTATGGCTCTAATAGCTCTGACCCTGAACACACAGATATCTATGGGGTTAAAGGCGTGTGCCACCACCGCCACACTCTTGCTATGGCTCTAATAGCTCTGACTCCCAGACAACTTTATTTATTAACATACAATCAAAATAATAATTCAGTACAATTAGATTATCACCACAAGCCACTATGGAAATCAGTGTAGCAGTTCCTGGGAAGATGGCAATTGATCCACCTATAGATCTAGCTATACCACTCTTGGGCATATACCCAAAGTACACTTAATTCTATCACAAAGATACTTGCTCAACCATGTTCCTTTCAGGTTTATTCAGAATAGCCAGAAATTGAAAACAACCTAAATGTCCCTCAAGAGAAAAATGGATAAAGAAAATGTGGTACATTTTCACAATGGAGTATTACTCAGCTGTTAAAAAAATAACATCATGAAATTTGTGTGCAAATAGATAGAACTAGAAAAAAATCATCCTGAGTGGGGTATCCCAGACCCAGAAAGACAAATGTGGTATGTATTTGCTTATATATTGGATGTTACCTGTTAAGTCAATGATAACCTAGCTACACTCATAGAACTACTTAGGGTAGGTATAGAGTGAGGAACTAGTGGGTATGAATAGATCTCATTAGGAATAGATAATAATGGAATGGAAGGCTCAGTGGGGTGAGGTAGAGGAGAGATAACTAAAATTAAGGCCCATTTAAAAAGTAGTGTGGGAACCCAATTACAGTAGAAGCTTACACACACACACACACACACACACACACACACACACACAAACACACACACATACATTGTACATTTTCTCATTCATTTGAACTTTTGCTGCTTTTTTTTCTGGCTTTGATGACTGTTTCTCTTCATTTTATTTTTCTCCCATTCAAGGTACAGCAGGATTCCCCACACAAGAATGATTCCAGGCTCCCTGAAAGTTTGACAGTAAGAGTGATGCTTTTGAGTTTTTCATTTAAATATTTACTGGACTTCAAGATCCAAATGTATAATTCATACAGGTTGCATACTTACTGCTATCTTATTGAACTTATCAGTTACAATTTTGATACTTCATATTGGGAATACAGATTAGTGATGGAGCAAATGCTTAACTTGCATGAGGTCCTATGTTTGATTCCCAATAATAGTGAAAACGAAGAACTTTCATATTTCATGTAATGGAAACTTGTGGTCATTTTTAATCACCTGGAACTCAATAACAGGCAGTAGAACAACAATGTATGCGCATGGGAATGTGAACAAATCCTGCAGCAAAATAACTATGAGAATGGAAAAGAGAAAGGTAAATGATAGTAACGTTTTCACCGTTGTCTTTCCTACCACTTTTGAAGTATCTGACTGGTATCTGGATTTTCTTAGTTAGCCCAATAATGTAGGGAACATAAAATCATAATGATTAAACACATGCTCCTTATATGTCTTATTTTGGTCATAGCCACTTCTCTGAACCAGTCATTAGAACAATAATAACAAAACCAACAATAATAAGACCAACCCACTGCCCATAGATAAGAGTCTATAACTTCAATATTTTATAGAAAAAAAACACGCTAAAACTCTAAGATCTAAAAAAATGGCAAATGTACAAAGGAATTGGGGAAGACTTGGGTCTGCTGACAAGAGCCATCATCACGAGTAATAACTAGAAACCAAGCAGTTTGAAGCAATTGCAATACATCTACAAAGGAGACTATTTTCCATCAGATGAGATCGTCAACTAAAAGAGTTAATGACAATTGTGTGCAAGGTACTGTTCTGTCAGACTCTGGGTTCGAATCAACAAACTAAAAATTGGGATAGAAAAGTTTCCTTAACATTTACATTGAGAGTCCAGGTAGGCCAGAGAACATAGTAAAGATTAGGTGTTTTATGAAGTCACATGCAAGGTGTTTGTAAAGTAATTTTTTTTAAAGATTTATTTATTTATTATGTATACAGAAGAGGGCACCAGATCTCATTACAGATGGTTGTGAGCCACCATGTGGTTGCTGGGAATTGAACTCAGGACCTCTGGAAGTGCAGTCGGTGCTCTTAACCTCTGAGCCATCTCTCCAGCCCTGTAAAGTAATTTTGATACTCCCTTGACATGACATTTTAAGAGATACTGTGATAGAACACTGCACTGGGCTAGAAGATTATAACTTATTTCATTAAAGGGGCTTCTAATAATTACATTACCTCAACTATAATGCATTGAACTCTGTAGAAGAATCTCATTTTAGTGCTGATAATATGAATAAGAAAAAGAGTGACTGAGTGTCAGATTTTGGGTCTTTAATATAAATACTAGGACTCTCAAATTTTATTTATGTGGGTTAATTTTTCCTCAAAGTTAATTACATAATGTAGTCCTGTGTGAAGAAAATTAAGTTAGCTTTTCTTGAAAAGCATGATTTTGTCTTTGTCCCCCATAAACCAAAGTGCTACATAGTTTGGGCATATCATGATTTCAAGGAAAGAAGGTCAAAATGATTACTAATACTTTGTAAGGTCATACTTCTTGTAACAGCCATTCATTAAGTCCACAGATTATGTGTTTTACAAACATTATTTATATTCCAAAGGTTTTACAAGATAGGGCTTTTCAAAATCACTTTGTAGATAAGATATTTGCAATTTTTCCTTTTGTTTGAAAATTACATAAATGTTTATAAGTGTTTTGATCCAATTCACTCCATTACCTCCCCTCCATCTTCTCCTTTATCCCCTCTACCACTATTCCCTCCCAATTTCATGTCTTCTTCCTGTATAAATATACTGAGCCCCCTTAGTGATGTCAATATATGCATGATTCAGGCTCACATCTCAGAGGTCACAACTCTGAAGAAAACTGAATTATTCCCTCCTATAGCCATCAACTGCCAATAGATCGTCAGCTAAGAGTGGGGCTTTGTGACCTGCTTCCCCATACATGTTTGGAGTTTTCTGGCTTAATCTTGCAGAGGCTTCTGCATTCAGTCAAAGACATTGTGAGTTCATATGTGAAACCACCTGCTCATGTATTTTATTCCCGTCATGTTTCAACAAGCTCTATAGGGATGTTAAGTGATAGGGCAGGGATACAATATCTAATCTGAATTAATCTAAATCCCACACTCATCTAGTCTTTTAAACTTTGGGCAGATCTTGAGTCTTTTTATTTTTAATATTTTTTCACTACTTTAAAAATGCATTTCATGTCATAAAAATAAGAAACACTTTTTAAAGTCTCTTTTGAGGAGCTATAGCACAGTATTTGAACTTCTATAGTTTACTTGTCTGACATTTCTTGACTACAGAGATTAAATAGCCTGGTGTCAATAGTGACAAAGTCACTCTTATACAGGTTAGGCTTGTTTCATAATAACCAACTTTACAAGTACTAATTTAGCCACTGGAGATCTAACCTAGTCTTGTGACATAGCATTTAGACATTTATGAGAGTGGAATACTCCTAACCTAAAAGTCCAAGATTAGGCTTTGGAGCAGAGGAGGTAACAAGGGCACTCTCATAGTTAGGGTTTCTATTGCTATGAAGAGGGACACCATGAACATGGTAACACTTATAAAGGAAAACATTTGTCATGGCAGGGAGCAAGGCAGCAAGCAGGTAGACATGGTGCTGGAGAAGGAGCTGAGGGTTATTACATCTTGACCAGCAGGCAACAAGTAATGGTCTGTCTCAATGAGTATGGCTTGAGCATATATGATACCTTAAAGCCCACTCCCACAGGGACACACTTTATCCAATAAAGTCATATACCTACTTCATCAAAGACATACCTCCTAATAATACCACTCCCTATGGGGGGCATTTTCTTTCAAACCACCACAGGCACCTATGATCCAGAAAGTCATGTATAAAATATGCCAGTGAGTGAAGTTTGTATTCCTTAATCTCCAGAACAGCAAGAATTAGATCCTGGTTATTTAGAAGTCACCCTGCCTATGGTGTTATGTTATAGTAATTCAGATTAAAGTAAACAATTTGCATGAGTGTATATTTAAATGCATAAACATGTACTTACATATCCATGTGTATAAATTACATAAATATTTATACATGTATGTGTACATTAAGGAACTGGTTTGCTCAATACGAAGTCTCAAAAATATTCAAGAACTGCTATGAATCTAGAGACACAGGGGCTTCAGAGGTTTTGTTCTATAACAAAGGATGATAGACTTAAGAGCCTGATGTTTTACTTCTAATTTGAAGGTCCTGATAGCTCCACTGAAACATATTCATGCAGAACTGCCTGCTACTTGGGAAAGGGGTTTTCTGTTCACAGTGGGGTACATATGCAATAGGGAGGTCTTTTATGCTTTACTCAGTCTACTGAAAGTTAATTTCATCCTTCACAGAAACACCCAGCATGATGTTTCATTAAGTATCTGGGCACCCCATAGACCAGTCAAGTTTACATATAAAATTCACCTATCTACACAATAACAAAAATGAGCACATACACTTTGGAGTGTAGTTTTTGTTTTCTCACATTTGCTAATCACTTGGTTTTAAAGGAATTTAAATCCCCCTTTGCAAATATGAAATATTAAAATTTAAGTACTAAGCTATGTCTTTCAGTCAATGTAACAACTCACTCCAGAAAAGGTTTCTAGCTATCTTTAGAAAGGAGAAATGATATTCATGTCTAAGACATAGTTTCTATGACATGATAAGATTCCATTTGAACTATTTTCTATTCCACACTAAAGACTTTATATGAGTAATACTGACAGTAAAAGATAACATCCATCACTTTATGAAGCATTATGAAGAGAGGTAGTGGACTTGATGAGCTCTGACCTAATGAGTGGTTAATCTTTTGATGGGTTCAAAACTTTATGGTATTATTGTAGGGTGGAGGGAACTAAGAGATGAGACTGAGGTGAAGAAATTAGGAACATGTGGCTATGCTCTTAAATGGAATGTCTTATCTCTGGACCCTTCCCTACAACCTTTCTGCGTCCCATGTGAGAAGCAGCTGTGTTCTATTATGCCCTCTCTTCCACGATGTTCTGCCTAACCATAACCCCATGGTAAGAGAGGCAGCTCACTGTGGACTTAAATCTGTGAAATGGTGAGACTGAAAATATTCTTTCTTGGGTAAATGTTTTACTACAACACAAAACTAACACAAGTCATTATAATTCTATGAAGTTTCACTTACATGTACTGATTCATATAACCCTGCTGCAAGGAGGATAGGGAAGTATGACACAGGGAATGTTCTGGTCTATCTGTTTTAATGACATTATCCTTCCCAAATCTTAAGCCCTGGTAATATAGATCTATATTACTACTATTTTTTTTCATGTTGAGAATTTAATATGAATGGATGTTTACATCACACAACATTTGATTATTAGTTTGGCTTGAAATTATATACACTTATGTATGTTACATATACATGTGTGTATGTGTCTGTCTGTCTCCTTGTGTTTCCAGTAAATTCTCAAGACAGTTCAGCTTCATAATATGAATAGTGGGGTTTAAATTTGAAACAATATTGTTTCTAGAGATTCTTGAACATTTTGCCTTTCAATTATTGATGTATGGGTGATCTAATCACTTCAAATATTCATGACCAATTTGTAGTGTAATATTTTTATATTATCCAATGTAGTAGGTGTCTAGGGACATCTCATAATACATTTCTTCAATGTATAATCATATTAAACATTTACCTATGGCTATTTGTTATTTATATGACATGTATTCAACAAATTATTGGTGAAGTAAAATTTATCTATACTATATTTGTAGATTTAAAATAAGGTCTGAAGTGATGTCAATTTGTTCTAATGTTAACTTCATTTTATTTTTATAAATGATATTATAAAAATTGCAAATAAAAAGACATTGCACTTCAAAATTAACGAGACTTAAGTCAGTCTATAATCCCAGTGAACTCCTATATAGTTAGTATAGCCATTCTAAAACTATAGAGCTTCAGGTGTGATTTTACACTTTAACCACTGAATATATTTTTATTCACTTCTCCACCACTAAAACCAAAACATCCATGACAAAGATGAAATTATAAAAAAAAATTAGCCTTATATTCCCTTCTTGGTTATTTTATTATAAATATATTTTACCACACTCAATGCTTTGCTCCTTGAATGAGAATAATAAAAATATTTTTGCCCATTTTTCAAAAATTATGTTGATAATATCACTTGATTAAAATTGTTAAACACAGTAAGGAATAAATGAGCATGAATTGTCAAAAATCCTTCTGAGAAGTAAAAGGGATAGAAAATGTCCTATTTTTTTCAGTTTCAGTTTGCCTCCTTATTATTAGCAACTTGGTTGTTCCTATATACAGCAATGGATACATTATATGAGTGTATGTTATGATCACAAAAGGTAAAAGTTACCTTTTGATTTATACAATATCTACAAAATATAGTTAAGTTTCAATTTAGTTGTCCTAAAATCTTATCTTATTTTAAACTTGAGAATAAGGCATTATCCATGGAAATAAACAATTTTTGTTGTAATGATATGTCTGCAGGTACTAGAGAAATATTGCTGGCTTCCAAAAAGTACATTGGAAAATTAGTTTTCTATTGCAAGCATTATAATGATATTCTCTTGCTCATACTTATTTGCTTGGGTTACTTACAGTGAATCTCAAACATTGATGGATATATGCTTAGTGAAAAGCTATCAGTAGAAATTTGCTACAGGAAAAGAATACCAGCAAGCTCCTAAAAGTAATCACACCAGCTACTGTGAGTTCAGTAGTTCACATAGAAACATATAAGATTGGAAGGCCTAAATTATTTGGCTAAATTCAGTGATAGGTTCTGTTCTAGTCCTTTCTTCTCCTTAAAGAAATGACTAAATGAAATGAGAAAATGCTTGAGCTTGAATTTAAACCATGGATCAAACTATTGCTCCAGCTAGGATATGTTCCAGGGCCATGTGCAGCAGCCTTTTATAATGTTATTCAAGTGTCAGATATTCATGTTCTATTTGAGCAGAGTAACTAACTTTTCAAATTTTGCAAGACTAATATTCAGGACAAAGAAATAACCTGCCTGTCACATTTTGTATCCTAATCATAGTGAATATATTGCAGAATATCTTCATTCTCTCTCATGTTCTCTTCATTTTCCTTTCTTATTTCTTTGTACTTCTTTCATTCCTCCCATTTTCACATTTTACTTCCATCTTCCATTGTCTAGTTAATTTCTAATTGTTATGTTTTTAAATAAAGTGTTTAATTGGATTATGAATACAAATTTATAAGTCACAACATTAATTATATATGTATTGCTATGGTAAGACCCATACTATTTTTGCAAAGCAAGTTGGGAAGTGTTCCTACTTTATGATTGGAGCTAATATTCTTACGATATGTTTCATGGGGGATAGGCAAGGACTCACCAATAAAATGGATGGTCTCATTAATTTACACAAATAAAGAAAAAGTTGTTCAAATCTTATATTCCCTAAATATTCAATTACAGTTTTGTAAAAAAACAAAACCCCAAATAAACCTATATACTTTGACTTACAGAGATTATTAAGGAATTTAGGTAAAATTAAATCTTAAAATTTGGATGCCATACATAAATTAAAACTGGGAAAGCAGGCACTCAAAGGGTGGCTTAGTGGTTGAAAACATCTACAGTTCTTGCAGAATTCACAAATTCCACTCCCAAGAATTATGTCTATTCTGTAGCATTTCATGTATTTGATAGTTTCCAAATATATGTTATTAGAAATAGTATATATCTAAATATTAAATCTAAAGAAAAATAACCAAATTTGAGCAAAATATAAATTAGTAGATAAATTTAGAAAGAAATACAAATTTTGACTACATAATAGAAATTCAAAATAGAGACCAAAACCAATATACTACCAAAATGCCCAAAACAAGCCAGATTGAAAGGTCCACTATATCAAATATGAAGAAGTAATAAAATTATTTCATATAAACTTTTCAAATCAGACAAAATAATTAGACATTACTTGACCATTTCTTTTTCTGATTTTTTTTTTATTTTTGAGATCATAATTGCTGTGGAATAATGTTTTTGTACACTGGTTTAATAGAATGCTGATTGACCAGTAGCCAGATAGGAAGTATAGGTAGAATAAGCAGACAAGGAGAATTCTAGGAAGAGGAAGGCTGAGTGAGGAGACGCCAGCCCACTGTCCAGGGAGCAGCATGTAATGGCACACAGGTAAAGCCATAGAACATGTGGCAACGTATAGATTGACAGATATGGGCTGAGTTTAAGTGTAAGAGCTAGTCAGTAGGAAGCCTGAGCTAATGGCTGAGCAGTTATAAATAATATTAAGCCTCTGTGTTATTATTTTATAAAAGGCTGCAGGACTTTGGGTGAAAGATTTGTCTCAACTGTGGGTCAGGTAGGACACTGGAAATCTTCCAGCTACATTTGGTGCCCAACCACTGTCCAGGGAGCAGCATGTAATGGCACACAGGCCAAGATATAGAGACTCCACAGTACAGAGATGCCATAGTGTGTGGACTTAAGCTACGGTATAGTGGGTTGATTCACAGCATATGGGCTTGAATGCAGCATGGTGGATTCTTGCCACTATACACAGTGGCATCTGCAAGCCATGCAGCATGGTAAATGGTAGATATATCTTTTGCTAGTACAAAAAAAAAGGTTTCTGGGCTACATGCTGCTGGACAGAGGCATGGACCAACTGCCTCCCAGAGTCAGCCAAGAGCATGGCTCCCAGAACTGGAGTTGAATTACCTCCACCATGTTGAAAAGCTGAATGGGCAGAGTCAACAGCCAAGGCTGCAGTTTAAAGCAATAGATTCACAATAAGGCAGATTCAGATGGAATAAGACTTTAAATGGTTTACAGTGTGTGTAAAAATGTATGTAGGATTGGAAGAAAGCAGAAAAAGAATACAGACAGTTATATAAAGAAATATAAAGTTTTAAAAAAAAGTCTTTAAAGAAAAAATAAAATAAAAGTAATATAAAAATAAGTCACGTAAATGGATATTATACAGAGAATCTGGATTATGTTGTCTTTGAGATTTTTAACTACAGAAAAACATTTGATTGTAAAGACTGCTCAGTTAAACATATATATATATATATATATATATATATATATATATATATATATATATATATATATATATATATATATATATTATGTTTAACTGAGGTATCTTGACTTCAAAATTTGGATCTAAGGATGTATTGCTTTGGAAAGGAGGCTCTGCTTTTGTTTCCACAAGAAGCAAGATGCTATGGATTTGTTTCATGTTAAGATAGATCAGGTTTAGCCAGGCAGTGGTGGCGCATGCCTTTAATCCCAGCACTCGGGAGGCAGAGCCAGGTGGATCTCTGTGAGTTCGAGGCCAGCCTGGACTACCAAGTGAGTCCCAGGAAAGACGCAAAGCTACACAGAGAAACCCTGTCTCGAAAAAAACAAAAACAAACAAACAAACAAACAAAAAAGATAGATCAGGTTTGACCAGCCATGACCCCCTGAAAGGTCTCCAATGACACCATGGCCTAGATCATCGAACATCCAAAATCAGCTGCAAGGCAACTGGCTCAGAGAATACAGTGTTATACACTACTCCAGTAAGGACTTTTTTTTTTTTTTAATCAGGATCCCCATTAGATTGTCAGCACTCTCTATCAGCAGGAAATAGTATGAGAAGCTATGCTCAAATTCTCAAAATATTGTATATGAATGTTTATTTTTATTTAAAGCAGGTTGATTGTAAATGGAATCTCTTTCTAAAGAAATAAAGGGGATAGTATAGATATGATCGGATGAAAGGGTAGATTGTTGAACCTACTTTTAAAGAGCAACTTGTTTAAAATGTTTTACATTGGTATAGATTTCAGTTTATTACAAATTTAAAGTTAATTTTGTTATAATATATATATATATTTCTAATTTCATTTAACGTATTATGTTTATGTAACTCTTTTAAATTGTAATAGATAATTAAGAAATACAGATTAATAATTACTCTTCTACGATAGTCAAACTTATAGTCATGTTAGTTTTCTAGGAATACATAGATATATTTCAATTAGGTAATCTTCAAACACTTCAAAGACCTACAGATTATAGCATTTAAAATGTTTTAAGAACTCACTTTCTAGACAGTGAGACACGTCTGCTCCTGGCAGCACTGATTTACTTCAGAGAGAAAGATGGGCACCAAAGACACTCTATATGGAGTTTATATTCTTCTTGGCAAAAATAGCCATTTTGGGCAAGAGGCTGCTCTTACCTGGAATGCTAATAAAATGTTGTATTGCCTGGACATGCAGGATCCATAGGAAGGTAACCACTGAATTTTGCAAGGCAAGATGGTCCTTTAGGTTTCTGCTTCACAGAAGAAACTGCCAGACATTCTATAGGACACAGAGAAAAAATGACTGAGAGACTAGACCTATGGAGTGAAGATGGATGCCCCAACATTACTGAGGAACTTTGGATGACTGTCCAGGCAGGCAGCTGTCTCTGTCTTTCTAGATTTTTGGAAGTTGCTTACAATGCACTTCTTATTTACTTAGGTAATATTATATCCTTCTGGTGTTGCTAGAGTTTTCCTGCCTTGTCCACAGTCAGGACAAATCTTTGTCACCCGCCAGTCCCACAGCCGCTCAGACCCAACCAAATAAACACAGACATTTATATTGCTTACAAACTGTATGGCCGTGGCAGGCTTCTTGCTAACTGTGCTTTTATCTTAAATTAATCCATTTCCATAAATCTATACCTTGCCATGTGGCTGGTGGCTTACCGGCATCTTCTCATGCTGCTGGTCATGGCGGCGGCTGGCTGTCTGGCCTTCTGCCTTCCTGTCCTTTTATTTCTCCTCTCTGTTAGTCCAGCCTATCCTTCCTGCCTAGCCACAGCCAATCAGGTTTTATTTATTGATCAATCAGAACAACTTGACATACAGACCATCCCCCAGCACAGCCAAGTGCAGACCATCTCAGACACCTGCACTCAGGCCCATGGTCCTAATCGTCCTCTATGCGGACCTGCTGGGTAATGCCACAAAGAACCCAAGAAGGGCTCCCACAGGACATACAGAACATCCCACAGCACTTCCCCTTTTCTTTTTTTTAAAAAGGAAGGTTTTAACTTTTACACATCTTTAAAGCCAGCTTGGTATATTTGGGAATTTGGGCGTAGCTTCTCTTACTACTTCCTGCTGGAGGGGGGCGCAGTATCTTATGGGGATACAAAGAAAATTTTAGGTTCATGGAGTAGTCCGTGAGACTGTATCGTCTGAGCCAGTTGCCTTGAAACTATTCTGGATGTTGGATCATCTGGGCCATGGTGTCATCGGAGACCTTTCAGGGGGTCTTGGCTGGTCAAACCTGATGTATCTTAATCTGGAACAAATCCATAGCCTCTGGCTTTCTGTAGAGACAAAAACAGAGCCTCTTTTCCAAAGCAACATATCCTTACATCTAAATTTTGAAGTCAAGGTACCTTTAAAATATACATTTTGGCATAACTCAACAGCTTTTGCAATCAAATGTTTTTCTTCAGCTACAAATATCAAAGAGAACATAATCCAGATTCTCTGTGTGATAGCCATCTTTATGTGGCTTATTTTTTATATTACTTTTACTTTCTCTTTAAAGACTTTATTTTTTTAAACTTTTTATTTTTTTATATAACTGTCTATGTTCCTTTTCCTCTCTCTTCCAAGCCTATGTACATTTTTACACACATTGTAAAGCATTTAAAGTCTTGTTTCATCTGAATCTGTCTTATTGCGAACTTATTGCTTTAAACTGTAGCCTTTTAAGCCTGAAACGGCTCTGTGGCTGCTGGCTCCACCCCCTTCAATTTCCCAACTTGGCGGTGGTACGTTTTCCACCAGCTCTGGGAGCCATCAAGTCTCAGAAATAGTGGGTCTACACTTTTATCCAAGCAGCGTGTAGCCCAGAAACCTCTTTTTTTTTTTTTTTGTACTAGCAACGGCTAAATCCACCACGCAGCTTAATGTTCCATTTGCAGAGGCCTCATTCCCACCATACTGCAGGTCAAGCGCACACGCCAGGAACCCGCCAGTAATTCAAACCGGCAGCTGCTGCTCATTTGAGAGAGACAATTAAGAAGCTGTTTTTAGTTCCGTTTTAGAATCTTTTTTCTCAGGTTTTAGGTACAAACTCTTGCCCCATGTTGGGCGCCATTTGTTGCTAGAGTTTTCCTGCCTTGCCCACAGTCAGGACAAATCTTTGTCACCCGCCAGTCCCACAGCCGCTCAGACCCAACCAAATAAACACAGATATTTATATTGCTTACAAACTGTATGGCTGTGGCAGGCTTCTTGCTAACTGTTCTTATAGCTTAAATTAATCCATTTCCATAAATCTATACCTTGCCACGTGGCTGGTGGCTTACCGGCATCTTCTCATGCTCCTGGTCATGGTGGCGGCTGGCCGTCTGGCCTTCTGCCTTCCTGTCCTTTTATTTCTCCTCTCTGTTAGTCCAGCCTATCCTTCCTGCCTAGCCACAGCCAATCAGGTTTTATTTATTGATCAATCAGAACAACTTGACATACAGACCATCCCCCAGCACAGCCAAGTGCAGACCATCTCAGACACCTGCACTCAGGCCCATGGTCCTAATCGTCCTCTATGCGGACCTGCTGGGTAATGCCACATAGAACCCAAGAAGGGCTCCCACAGGACATACAGAACATCCCACAGCACTAGTTACATCTTATTTAGGTCATTATCTCTCATTATTTCTGGACAATATTTGATAACCATTCCTTTGTATATAGTCTTGTATTAGTTTAGAACCTTCTTATTTAGACAAAAAGGGGGAGATGTAGTGGGTAGCCATTCCAGCTTGGTTCTGGAAGTTCCAACCCCCATTGAGACTCTGGCAACTGTCACACCTACGAGGCGGGGCAAGGGGAGGCGCCTGGGGACCCGAGAGCTGGATGGGCCAGCGCTCGCTCTGGGCGCTCTCGGTGCTGGAACGCTGACCGGTGCAGATTGACTGTGCAGAGCTACGGAGAACACCGCTGGACTGCATTACACCTTCCCCAGACCCTGCGACCTACCCATTACTTAATTTGTGAGTTACGCCTTTAAATAAATATCCTTTTAACTACGTGGAGTGGCCAAAATAATTTCTCCAATATTCTGGGGTCTTTGATGTAGTTGAAGACTAGATAGCTATAATTTTCCTAAGTTATGATAAAAGATAAGTTAGATATAAAACCTTAGACTCACAAATATTGGATAAATAGAATATTTTCTTTGAATTTTCCAAATACAAATAGACTAGATATTGTAATTGTAATTCTTGCTTGATAACTGTTTTGATATATATAATTTTATTATGTTAAAGTTAAAACTTTCCTTTTTAATTAAACAGAAAATAATGTGGAATAATGCTTTTGTACACTGGTTTAATAAAATGCTGATTGGCCAGTAGCCAGGCAGGAAGTATAGGTGGGATAAGCAGGCAAGGAGAATTCTGGGAAGAGGAAGGCTGAGTCAGGAGTCACCAGCCCACTGTCCAGGGAGCAGCATGTAATGCCACACAGGTAAAACCATGGAACACGTGGCAACTTATAGATTAACAGAAATGGGCTGAGTTTAAGTGTAAGAGCTAGTCAGTAATAAGCCTGAGCTAATGGCTGAGCAATTATAAATAATATTAAGCTAGGCAGGACACGGGAAATCTTCCAGCTATACCTAATTACATCTTTGTTGACTTGCACTCTTTCACATTAGCATGCCTTTTGTTTTTATCCTTGTTCAGCTCATGTTTAGGTAGTCACAATGGTAATACTTTATGGGTGTGGCTTCTGACACTCCCAAAAGATGTAACTGCACAACAAACTCCCTGATTCTCTTGCTCTTACAATATTTCCAGTTCCTTTTATGCAATGTTCCCTGAGCCTTTGGTGCTGGAGTTGTATTGTAGATGAATCCATTGTAACTGGGATCCATAACTTTTCAGTTTGAGTAGTTGTAATTTTCTGTAATGATATCCTTCTTTTGCCCAGAAGAGTTTCCTTGATGAGGGCAGAGGACTACACTTATCTGTGAGTATAAGGATAAATGTTTAGACTATAGTTAGAGATTGTGCTGGTTTAATAAAATGGCAGTTGTAGGTTCTCCTCTAAGATCCATGACTTCACTAGCATTGGGTAGTAGGCTAGGTTTTCAATATCAGGCAGGACTTTCTTCTTGTTGAGTGTTTTTTTTATTGAAAAGATATTCTTCTCTCATATAATACATCCCAACCACAGTTTCCCCTCCCTTCACTCCATCTAGTCCCCCCCATGTTCCTTCTGCCCCCTCCTTCTCCAATTCCCCTCAGAAAAGAAGATGCCTCCAAGAGACAGCAGCCAAACACAACAAAACAGGACACAATAAGACAAGGCAAAAGCCCTCATATCAATGCTGGAAAAGGCAACCCAATAGGAGGAAAAGAGTTCCAAGAGCAGACAAAACAGTCAGAGATACACCTGCTCCAACTCTTACAAGGTCCACAAAAACACCAAGCTAACAGTCATAACATATATACAGAGGACCTAGTGCTGACCCATGCAGGCCCAGTGCTTTGTGCTTCAGTCTCTGTGAGCCCATGTGAGTACTGCTTAGTTGATTCAGTGAGCCATGTACTGCTGGTGTCCTCCATCCTCTATGACTCATATAATCTCCACTCCACTTCTTCCATGGATTCTCCAAGCTCCAAGGAGAGGACCTGGTTGATTTTATTATGTTTAGGTATGTCCCTATTATCCCTAATCTCTTTGGACTTTCACCACAAAGTGGTGTTGGATTTTGTCAAAGTCTTTTTCTGCATCTAATGAGAATGATCATGTGCTTTTTTTTACTTTATTTTGGTTATGGGCTGGATGACATTTGTTGATTTTCATGTATTGAACCACTGTTGTATCTCTAGGATGAAGCCTACTTGATCATGGTGGATGATCTTTTTGATGTGTTCTTGGACTCAGTTTTTGAGTATTTTAGCATCTAGGCTCATAAAGGAATTTGTTTTGTAAATTTCTTTCTTTGTTGGGCCTTTATGTTGTTTGGGGATCAAGTAACTTTGGCCTCATAAAATTAATTGGCCTCAGAATTAATATTCTTTCTGTTTCTTTTATTCAGTTTGAACTTCTTTTCTTTTTAAACTTTCTTTTTATGTATTCTTTGTGTGTTTTACATCTTGCATCTCAACCCCATTAATTTCCCATCCCTTTGTATCTAGTCTCTGCCCTTGCAGCCCCCTCCAAAAAAAAAAAAAGAAAAGGAAAAGAAAAGAAAAAAGGGGGGGGGAGAAAGAGAGCTTCTGTGTGACACAGTGAATCATGAAGTAAACCTTTTTATTCATACATCTTTACTTGTAAGTGTTCATTTCAAAGTGTCTGGTTCGAGGCCTCTGGTTTCTGCTACACCATTCATATGGGGCCCTCAATGGGACTCCTCTTATATCTTGTTGTTGGCCTGTGTTGTGGAGATTCTACAGCTCTGGATCTTCAGGACCTGTCCCTTCACATGCTCTTGCAGATCATAGATGAGGTAGATGTTGGGGTGGGCCAACTCATAACCCTGGTTCTGGGCCTGGGTAGTTGCTAGGTTGGTCAGTCTACCATCTCTCTCCTGTCCTAACCACCAGGGTGAACTCTCCATTCTCACCCTGGCTAGTTCACCCTTGTAGCAATTGCTACAAGGCCAGATCTCCTGTTTTCACATCCCTAGGCTAGGCTTTCCCACACCTATACCTTCAGGGCCAGCTCTACTGTGTTGCTGAGGGGAGGTGGACGGGCCACAGCTACAGCTGGCAAGGGAAGAGTCAGCTCCCTCTCCCACCACTGGTGGCAGGGGCAAGCGGCGAGATGAGGGGAGGCACCAGATCTCCCATGCTTACATTCTTGGGGACCCATTCACCCCATCCTCGTCAATAGGATCAGCACTACTGTGCAGCCCAGGTGAGGTGCAGGGTCCAGTTTCTCCAGTGGTGTAGCTGGTAAAGGGGACAGTCAGCTCCCTCACCCACCAGAGTTGGCAGGGCCAAGGCGGAGAGGGCATTTTTTCCTCACTCTCACCACCACATGCCTGATGAGGGGATGTGGCCAGCTTCCCACTCTCACACCCTTATGGCCAGCTCACCTACACCTCTGCCAACAATCAGTCTACTGTGCTGACCATATGAAATTCAGAACCTGCTTTCCCAAGCATTGCAGCTGGTAAAGGGGAGGGTCAGCAAGGCAGTATGTGCAAGACAGGAGGGCATCTTTTTCTCACCCCCACCACCAAAATGCAGACAATGGAGGTGGTACCAGCTAAGCCCATTTCGTGCCCTTAGTGCTGGCTCACCCATGCCAGACTACAGGGTCGTCTCTGCTGTGCTGCCCAGGTGAGGCACAGGGCCAGTTCTCCCAAGTACTGCAGCTGATGAGGGGTTAGGTAAGGTCTTCCACTTGCTACAAGTGTCCAGGGGTGAGGGGAGGAGGGCATCTTACCTCACCCGCACCACCACATGGCAGATGAGAGGGGAGCAACCCTCTCATGTTTTCTCATGTTTTCAAACACAGTCAGGTCTATTGTGCAGCCCAGGTGAGATGTGGGACTCTCTCTCTGGAGTGCTTCAGCTGATAAGGGGTAGGAACAATTCTCCCTAGTGTTGCAGCCAGTGAGGGAAAGAACCAACACTGTACAGCCCTTTTCTCTCAGCCTTCTGTGGTATCAGGAGCCATGGACATCATCACAGACTGTGGTGGCATGGGGCCATTAACATGGGCCCCAGCAGCAGCCCAGGCCCAGACCTCACCTTCAGCCTGCTCCTCCTTGCTTTCACCTCTTCAGATACTCCTCTGTGTAACTGGAGTTTTCCTGGTCCTGCCTGGCCCATGGTCAGGACAAATCTCTCTCACCTGCCAGTCCCACAGCCACTTAGACACAACCGAGGAAACACACACAGACTTATATTGCTTACAAACTATATGGCCACAACAAGCTTCTTGCTAACTGTTCTTATATCTTAAATTAATCCATTTCTATTAATCTAAACCTTGCCACGTGGCTCGTGGCTTACCAGTATCTTACATTATGCTTCTCCTCATGGCAGCTGACAGTGTCTCTCTGAGAAATGGGAGAAGGATGCAAACAACTTTTGGGAGTCTTGCAAGAGTAGACAGAGACAGCGGGTAGCCTGGACAGTCACCTAATGTTCTTTTGTAAAGTTGGGGCACCTGTCTTCAGCCCACATGCTTAGAGTCTCTCAGTCACTTCTCCCTGTGTCCTGTAGAATGTCTGGCAGTTTCCTCTGCGAAGCAGAAACCTGAAGGGCCATTTTGCCAAGTAAAGTTCAGTGGTCACCTTCCTATGGGTTCTGCATGTCCAGTTGATATATTTTTTTCAAGCAGTTCAGGCAAGAACAGTTTCTTGCCTAAACTGCTATTTTTGCCAAGAAGAAGATAAACTATACAGAGTGTCTTTGCCACTCTGAAGTAAATCCAGTGCTGCCAGGAGCAGACATGCCTTACTGTCCAGAAAGTCTAAATTTTTAAAATTATTTTAAATGCCATTTTCTGTAGGTCTTTTTTTTTTTTTTTTTTTTTTCGAGACAGGGTTTCTCTGTGTAGCTTTGCGCCTTTCCTGGAACTCACTTGGTAGCCCAGGCTGGCCTCGAACTCACAGAGATCCACCTGGCTCTGCCTCCCGAGTGCTGGGATTAAAGGCGTGCGCCACCACTGCCCGGCTTCTGTAGGTCTTTAAGTGTTTGAAGATTACCCAGCTATCTGAAATATATCTATGTATACCTAGAAAACTTAACTAACATCACTACAAGTTTGACTATCATAGAAGACTAATTATTAATCTGTATTTCTTAATTATCCATTACAATCTAAATGAGTTACATAAACATATTACCTCAAACGAGAATAGAAATACACACACACATGTATATATATATATATATATATATATATATATATATATATATATATATATACAGTATCACAAAATTAAGTTTAAACTTGTATCAATAAACTAAAATCCATAGCAATGTAAAACATTTCTAAACAAGTTGCTACTCTTTAAAAGTAGGTTCATTAATCTACCCTTTCATCCTATTATAGCTATATCACGTCTGTCCACAGGAAATGAACCATTCTGTTTCTCCCATTCCCATACCACACCATACATTTGCTCACCATAATAGTGCCCATCTGTCTGGCACCACAAGGCACCAAGCAGGTCTGTATTTTCTCCTTGGAGCCTGTAGAGAACTGCCCTGTGTCTTCCTGTGGGTCTCTTTGTCCTGCTCAGTCTGAGATGGTACTGGGTAGGACCCTGCTTCCTCCTCAGAGCTTGAGGTAGAAAGCCTGTGCCTGCACGTGGGTCTCTTTGTCCCATTAGTTTGTCATCTCTGTTTCTATTTAATGGAATGATTTGAGGCATATTGGCACTAACTCGTCTTTAAAAGTCTGGTAGAATTATGTGCTAAAACTATCTGCCCCTGTTTTTATGTTGTTGTCATTGTTATTTTGTGTTTTTGTTTTGTTGGGAAAATGACTGCTTCTATGTCACCAGGTCCACTTAAATTGTTTATCTGATCTTGATTTAATTTTTTAAGTGGTGTCTATTGAGAAAATTATCCATTTCTTTTAGATTTTCCAGTTTAGTAGAGTAAAGCTTTTTAAAGTGTGACCCAATGATTCTCTGGATTTTCTCAGTGTCTGTTATGTCTTCTTTTTCTTTTTTAATTTTATTAATTTGGATATTCTCTCTCCATTTTTTAGTTAGTGTGGTTAAGGGTTTGTCTATCTTGTTTTTCTCAAAAAACAATTTTTGTTTCATTGATTCTTTTTTTTTCTTAGTTTCTATTTTGTTGATTTAAGCCCTCAGTTTGATTATTTGTTGCTGTTTATTCCTCTTGGGTGTGCTCATGTATTTTCCTTATAGGGCTTTCAGGTGTGCTGTTGAGTGGATCTTAATTAGAGAGCTGTTGGTTACCACAAATGTGCACATGCCACTAATGCACTCTTAGAGTAATTGTGCCATGCTGGTTATTGTTACGATTCATAAGCATCATAGCTGGGTAGGACTTTTTGTTGCCTTTCTCCTTTGGAAGCTTACATGATGCTTTCTGGTACCATGAAAGCTAGTCTTCAGGTAGAAGGCATTCAGGTTAGTTCCAGCTCAGGGTCCTGTGAGCCCTGCATCTAAACAAGTGCATGGTGTCTTCAGCAAGAGGGGTTTATTCCACCTTTGTAGGTCAAACAAAAAGCAATAACAAAAACCTGTAATATTTGGGGAGTGTCTTGGAAAATCTTCAGCAACAACTCAAAAGAGAGCTTCTCATGTCTAGTGTTTGGGCCTTTGTTAGAGTGTCTTGGAGTCTTGGAGGGAACATTGCCAGTCTAGATTACATCAAATCCCTCTTCACTTTCTTCATCCTAACCCCTCACATCTCTACTTTATCTAAACCCTCCTATGTCCCCCTCAAATTGGTGGCCTCTTTTTTGATTATTATTACACACACACACACACACACACACACACTATTCACAAATATATAACTACAATCTGCTGATTCTGTTTATGATTTCAGGGGTGGCCACATTGTTTTGGACAACAAAGTAGGACTACAAATAGACATATTTTAAATGAAGAGGGACAAATGATCAAAAAGAAAAAAATCACTAGCTCATTTAGCCATCATGTAGATGCACATCAAAAATATATTTAGAATTTATCTCTCCCATGTTACAATGTCTATCTTCAAGAAAGAAAGCAAAAAAAATTCTGGCAAGAATTCAAATAAAAATAAAAATATATTTTGGTTGGAGCATAAATTAGATTAACTACTATCAAAGTCCACAAAGATTTATTAAAAACTTAAAAATAGACAAATGAAATATGACTATACAACTCCTAGATATTCAAAACAGTCAATTTACAATAGAACCTAGTATATGAATGTTTATGATGATACCATGCCCAATAGCCATTTTACAGAATCAACCAAGTCCCCATCAATAGATGAAGTGAAAAAAATGTGAGCTACAGCAATGTTCACACACAATGATGTTTTCATTCAGTCATCAAGAATAGCAAAATTATATCATTTGAAAGAAATTAATGTACTGGAAAGCATACTACAGAGCAAAGTAAGCCATATTTAAAAAGAAAAACATCACATGGTTTTTCTTCTTTGTAATATTTTGTCAATAAGCCAAACATGTAAAAAAAGGTTATTAATGGTATGGAAAGAGATATAGGGAATGTGAGGAAGCTATGAGAGGATATCATAGGGAATAAATATGATCAAAGTACATTATATGTATGTATAAGAATGAAACACATATTATATGATTAATATATGATAATATTAAAATTAATGCATGCTTATGAAAAGTAATTGATGAAAAAAATATTTCATTGGATAAAGTAATTTGCAAAACTAGTGTACAAATGATCATTGTAGAGATACCAGGAGCCTAGCAAAGCAAAACCAGCAATCAATACAATGCACTGGAAAACATACCATTACAAATTCCAAAATATACATAATAGAGGCCCTCCTATATAGAAATAGCAAATGAACTGAGATAGAAATCAGGGAAACAACACCATTCACAATAGCCACAACAATGTAAAATATCTTGAGATAATCCTAACTAAGTAAGTGAAAAACTTGTATGAAAAACTTCATCTTTTAAGAAAGAAATTAAAGAAGATATCAGAAGATGGAAATATCTCCCATACTTACGGGTTGATAGAATTAATGTAGTAAAAAATGGCCATCCTATCAAAAGTAATCTACAGATTCAGCACAATCCCCATCAAAATTCTGATACAATTCTTTACAGACCTTGAAAGGACAATACTCAATTTCATATGTAAAAAAAAAACAAAACAAAACAAAAAAAAAAAAACCAGAATAACTAAAACAATCCTGAACAATAAAAGAACTTCTGGAAGTATCACCATCCCTGATTTCAAGCTGTACTACAGAGCCATAGTAATAAAAACTGAATGGTATTGGTATAAAAACAGACAAGTTAATCAATGGAATCAAGTCAAAGACTCAGACATGAATCTACACTCCAGAAAGACAAACATAATATGTATTCACTTGTAAGTTTATGGGGGGAAGGGCCTATGGAGCCAGGTGCTAGTAAAGCTGGCCCCCAGCGAAAGTGTAGAGGGTGGAATCCAAGTTGTTTATAAAAATTATGGTTGGAGCTTCAGGTCAAGAGAGATGATGTCAGTACATGATTCCCTCATAGACAACACTGTAAATACTGTAGACTAGTTGTGATTGGGTAACCTTTAAGCTTATAGGCCCAATGGGGTCTTGTTTTCTTTATGCTTTAAAAGAAGGAGCTTCTTGTTTTTAAATAACTCAATCCTTGCCTGACTTGGCTCCCTGCTGTCTCTGATTGTCTCCAGGATGGGGCACAGGTGAGCAGTGCACTTACATTTCTTCAGTTCCAGGTCTCCCTTCTCAGGGGACCTAAGTTCCCGGTGGGGCAGAACCCCACATAAGTTGATATTAGATTTTAAGTAAAGGATAATCACACTACAATCCACAGACCAAGAGAAGCTAAGTAACAACAAGGGCTGGGAGGGATGGGCATGTATGGATATCCCCGGGAAGGGGAAATAGTATAGATTTTGTGGTCAACTGGGGACCAGTGGGGATGGGAATAGGAAGGATTAGGTGGAGGACGGAGAGAATAGGGTAGAAATGACTGGAATAGGTGGTCATTTGGGGGGTTATGTAGAAACCTAGAACAGTGGAAACTTTCTGAAACCCATGAGGTTGACCTTAGTAATGGGAGATATGCATCCTGAATCAGCCATCTTCTATAATCAGGCAAGGCTTCTAGTTTTGGTATTAGGACACCAACCCAGCCATAAAACCTTCAACCTACAACCTACCCTGCCTGAAAGATGTGCTGGGAAATGGTAGCTCAGAGCTTGTAGGAGTGGCTAAGCAATGACTGGTCCAATTTGAGGCCCAAGCCATGAGAGAGAACCTATGCCTGACACTACATGGGTGGCCAGGTACTGGAAGCTGGATGGCCCTGAGACCAAGGGTAGAACCAAACATGACTGACAAAAAAGTAAATTATTCTTAATGATATTCTGTTATACTCATAGGCTGGAGCCTAGCCCAGTCATCATCAGAGAGGCTTCCTCTGGCACCTGATGGGAGCTGATGCAGAGACCCACAGCCAAACATTACACAAAGCTCAGGAAACCCTATTAAAGAGGAGGATTATAGAACCAGAGGTGCGGTGATATTTTATTTGTGCCGAAATGTGATATTTTATTTGTATGTTAATAAATAAAGTTTGCTTGGAGATCAGAGGTCATAGTCAGCCATAAATAGAAGTCAGGCTGTGGTAGCACATGCCCTTAATCTGATCACATGGCAGGCAGGGTCTCTGTGTGATCAAGGACACAGCCAAATGTGGTGACACATGCCTTTAATCCCAGTACCAACCATAGAGACCTGGAGGTTTGTATAAACAGGCAGTGATGAGGAAGTGAGTTATCTGGGTTAAGAGCCAATGAGAAGGCAGACCAGCAAGGCAATAAAGGCAAAGGTTGGACAGGAAGAGGCTATCTTGGGAAGCTATAGCAACGTGGTAAGCTAAGGTTAGCTGACAGCTACTGCTCTGATCTCTATGGCTTGCACCTCTGTATTTGGCTCTGTGTTTCTTATTTAATAAGACTGTTCAGAAATTCATCTACACAGAGGGGTTGAGGACACCAGCCCCTAGAAACTAAAGCAGTAATCATGGGGCCTGCATGTTTCTGTACTAGGCCTTCTGCATACATGCTGTGGATTTATAGCATGGGTTTTGTGGGACTCCTAACAGTGAGAGAGAGGGGGCTGTCTATGATTCTTTTGCTTGCTCTTAGGACCCTTTTTCTCCTACTAGGTTGCCTTGTTTAGACTTGATATTGATTTTTTTTTGCCTAGTCTTACTGTAACTTGTTATACTGATATCCCTGTGAGGCTTACTCTTTTCCTAAGGGAAATGGAAGAGATGGGAGGTGGATAGCTGAACTGGGAGAAGTGGTCAGGATATATTTTATAAGAGAGAATAAACAAAAATTTAAAAAATCAAATAGAAATGTACACATTTTAAAAGACATCTGTAAAAACTTACTGCTACAGATAAGAAAAACAATTCACTTATAGAGATATATACTGTTTATTCATCAGAGAAGAAAATACTTTAGTGATATTGGTGTTGCTATGTTTTTGTCAACCTGATACTAGAATCATTTGAGAGGAGAGAACATAAACTTAGAAAGTATCTCCATAAGATCACCATTTTAGGCAGTCCTATGGGGCATTTTTTTTCTAATGATTGTTGTGGAAATGTCCACTCCCTTGTGGGATGGTGCTTTGCCTAGGCAGGTGGTGCCAGAGCATATAAGAAAAAAAGTGAGCACGCTAGGAGGAGCAAAGCAGTAATCAGAGTTCCTCCATGGTTTTTCCATGGCTCTTGCTTCAGCTCCTGCTTCCAGGCGTGTGCTTTGAGTTCCTGCCCTGACTTCTTTAGGGAATGGACTGCAATGTGGAAGCATAACCCAAATAAACCATTTGCTTGATAAACTGCTTTTGGTCATGGTGTTGTATCATAGAAGTAGAAGCATAGCTAAGACTTTGCAGACATTTTTCTTTACATGCAGCTCCATAGATGACAACCAAACTCAGCCTAATGTTTCCCATGATTGAAAGCAATTATTAGAATAATTAAAATAATAAATATATACAACATTAACAATAAGATCTCTATTTTCATAAGTAGATGTTTATATGATGTGAATATATATATTAGAAACTGTATATGAATATGCATTAAAGAGAAATCAAAAAGTGAAGAAAATAAGGTAAAACAACTTTCCATGTCTTAGATTTTGTTTTTTTTTAAGCTTTTAAAAGAAGCATTTATTTATTTTGTCATATGTGCATTACAGGAAACACAACACAAGAAGCCAAGAAAAACCACCCAGTCACAAGCTGCTCAGCTTGATGTGTCCTTCCAGATGCTGCAAGTGTACATACATTTAGGGAATTGAAATTATACAGTATGTACCATGTTTTCCCCCACATTGCAAATATTCACCAACTAAAAACCCCATGCAACATGAGTATTTTGATAACCAAGAATATACGATGCTATCTCAGTTTGTCAGACAAAACTATAATCCTGTCTTCCTTGGCAACAAAAATTTCATAGAAGACAAAAATGGCAGCAGGCCTCTAGATAGAAGTACTGTCGAAGTTACAATTAAAATTCTGCATTCCTCAATGCTCAGCTTACAAGAAAACAAAGCCACAGACCACATGAAGTACATCCTTCCTGAGTTTATCATCAGATCTATATACTAAAGTATGAGGAAGAAGGTGTGTTCCCACTCAATAAACGTATTCCTATGGAGTAGCTGAAGATGCTGCTACGGCAGGGCTTCTCAGGATGTCAGTCTCAACACAGCACAGGGCTGCATATCTCGCTCTGTCAGCCTCCCTCTGCCCCTCCAGTCAGCCTAGCAACGTGAATTAACTCACAATGTCCGGACATGGTTTAACAATTCTATGTTCAAGAGGAGTCTTTTCTGTCAATCTGTCAAGCTATCCTTTTAACCACATGCTCTTCTTTGGAACATTTATGAATTTCAGATGTTATGGAATGAAATTTGTGCACAAGAAACACAATTATCTTCCAAGAAATGCACAGATGGATACCTAGGGTACAGTTGTAACAGTTATCTACATATGTTGGTCCTAGCAAAGAGCTCTTCCCTCACCCATGCTCTTCTCTGCACAACTCCAGTTCAGGATGATTCTAGTGAGGATATTACAAAGGTCACCCCTAGAAGACAGCCCTTCCAAAAGACTAGTAGGACATTTATAGTGACTATCTTGCTACTTCTAACATCCTTTGGGCACTGGGACTTGTAACACTTGGCAACATTAACCGAAATGCACACATGATCAATGGCTAGACATCCAGGAACCAACAAACAGGCATAGGAACTTACTCTGTACTATTCTTTCCCTTATCCACCTCCACCACCTGGTAACAATATCTGCTCAAAGACTAAGTTTAGCAATCCCATTCCCCCAGTGTAACCATTCCTATGAAATAACAATCCTTAAAAGGTGTTGGTAACCCTTTATTTTTACCATATTGTGCATTTTTTTACATTTATGAATCAGCATATGCATGTGGGCACAAGCATGCCACTGTGCTTGTATGAAGGCTAAAAGACAGTTTGTGAATTAGTTTTCTCCTTTTATCATGTGGATAATGGAGATCAAACTCAGATCACCAGCTGGGTGGCAAGAGCCTTTACCAGTCCATTATGTACATTTTCTTACTATTTTGAGACAAAGTCTGTGTAGCCCTGACTGGCTTGGAACTCACAAAGTCCACCTGCTTCAGCCTAGGATTAAAAGCATGCATTACCATAGCAAGTCTATTCTGTACTTAAACATCTAAAGACTAGATGTTTTCAGTAACACTTTGGGTTCCCCAGCATATGCACAGTGCAGTGCAATAAAGAAACTGTACAAACCTAACATACTTATAAATAGCAACGTTCTGGTCTAGAACCTCTCCCATCTCTCTTAACCCAGGGGTCAGGTTTATATAACTGTGATGTTTTTGTGGGGATTTTAACAATTTCACTTCCTAAGTGGTTTTAAGAGTTTTTTTCTTATGAATTTTAACACAACTTTAAACCCTGTTTTTTCACTAACTATTTTGTCACACACTGCCAGATTCTTTATCATGTGGGAAGACTAGGTACTGCAGATTTGGACTTGTCTGTCTTCTGTATACAAGATATATCACAAAATAAGACACACAGATTAAAAGGACGATGGCTAATCTTGCATTACCCAAACTTACATTATTGTATTGCCCTTCATACACTTTCTTTCTTACTCCCTTCCAAACCAGCACAAGTCTGTGTTCTCAGAACTGGTTTTAATCATTTCATTCCCAAAATACAGCATTTCACCATGAGTTTAAATGAGAATTTACAACATGTATTATTTATTACATCTACCTTTAACATACTTTGTGTACTTCTAAACTCCTAGAAGGACTAGATGGTTCAGATGAGGACATAAATTTGTCCCTTATAGACACAGTAGTGTTGAAACCACACACATGTAACAATGGTTAGATCTCAAAGTGTCTTCTGCTGAGAGCTTTCTGGTCTCAGACCTTCTTCTTCTCCAGCCCCTCCCCTGTATCATGTGACACAGGCACCCATCACTTCGATACTTTTACAACTCTCTTCAGAAGACAACCATGGTATGAACTTTAACACAAGAGTATACAGAATATGTTAGTTCACTAACTCTATTTTTGTCATACATTGGCAACCTCATCAACACCTAGAAACTAGAGATCATAAAATTAGGACTCCTTTGTCCAGTATGTAGACGATATACACAATAGTAATGTTACGTGAAATGTACCTAACATACGGGGTGACAAGTAAGCTAAAGGTGTCTAGCACACTAAGGGAATCTTTTTGCAGTTTCTTCCTCCCAACTCCTCAGTCCACTGAACAAGTACAGCTGGTCCACTGTTCTCAGAGGTGGGTTAACTATTCTAAGCATAGTATCTCCAGTTTTTCAAAACTATTTACACAAACTATTATTCTACTACTTCTACTTTTAAATGTATCAAGTACTTTTAAGTGTCTAGAAAGACTAGATATTTCATGTAAGACCTTATCTGCTATTCATACTGCACTGGTAAATAACTGTATACAAAGCAATGGTTATTATCTGAGGCATCTTCTAAACACAACCATTTGGGCTTTGATGACCCACTTTCTCTCTCCTCTCTGCCTTCAAACCAGTAGAAAAATACAGGCATATGTAATGCTTAGAAATAGCTGAACAAATTCATATCCCCAAATCATTTGCAGAACAATCTTTCCTATAAACGTAAATAGTGTACACAATGTGTTAATTTTACTTTGTGATAGATTGGGCAACCTCTTTAACATCTAGAGACTAGAAGCTGAAAATTTCAGACAGATTTGCCCATTATTTCCACAGAAGATGAGAAGCTGTGGATTCCTTCTAGGTTAATATGGTTTCATTAAGGAAGACCCATTGAGCCATGGCCCAGATAATCCAACACCCAGAACTGTAGTGGGTAGCCATTCCAGCTTGGATCTGGAAGTTCCAACCCCCATTGAGACTCTGGCAACTGTCACACCTACGAGGCGGGGCCAGGGGAGGTGCCTGGAGACCCGAGAGCTGGATGGGCCACTGCTCTCTCTGTGCGCTCTCTCGGTGCCGGGACACTGAATGGTGAAGGTGGACTGTGCAGAGCTCAGGAGAACACCGCTGGACTGTGTTACACCTTCCCCAGACCCTGCAACCTACCTATTACTTAATTTGTGAGTTACGTCACTAAATTAATATCCTTTTAACTACGTGGAGTGGCCAAAATAATTTCTCCAACACAGAACAGCTTCAAGGCAACTAGCTGAGACAATGCAGCCTCACAGACCACTATAGCCACGACTTAACCATAATTCTAAAATTTCTCAGTATCTCCATAAGATTGCCAGTGCCTCCAATCAGCAGGAAGTAGTATGAAAAGTTACACCTAAATTCCCAAAATATTGTTTGTAAATGTTTACTTTTATTTGATTATAAATTGTTAATGGTCATAGTCAATCTCTTTCTAAAGAAAAAGGGGGTATTATGATATAGAAATGATAAAAAAAAAATAAAAAACTACATTAATCCAAAAAAACTGTTAATCTCAAAATACTTTATATTAGAATTTGTATTTTAGTTTATTAATACAAATTTAAGGTCAATTTTGTTATACTGTATGTATATTTCTACTATTGTTTAAGGTATTATGTTTATTCAGCTAATTTAAAATGTAATGTATAGTTAAGAAATACAAATTAGTAGTCATCTAAATAGTCAAATTTGTATTGATATTGGTTAGGTTTTATAGATATGCAGAGACATATTTCAGATGCATAGGTAATCTTCAAACACTTAAAAGACCTACAGACTATGGCATTTAAAATGTTTTAATAGTTTAGACTTTTCTAGACAGTGAGACACGTCTGCTCCTGGCAGCACTAACATAACTTCAAAGAGGATGATGGACATCAAAGAAACTCGGTATGGAATTTGCTTACAATGTGGAAAAGGCTAGGCACATGGGCAAGAAACTGCTCTTGCCTGGACTGCTTGATAAACTGGACATGCAGGACCCATAGGAAGGTGACCACTGATCTTAGATAAATTAAGGCAAGATAGTCTTTCAGGTTTCTGGTTTACAGAAGAAACTGCCAGACATTCTGCAGGACACAGTGAAAAGTGACTGATGAACTTTGCCAATAGACAGAACAGTCCCTCAAATTTCCTGCTTCACTGAAAAGTCTTCCAGAGACTCTAGGCCTACAGACTGAAGATAGATGCCCCAACGTTACAGAGGAACTTTGGGTGACTGTCCAGGCAGTCAGATGTCAGTCTCATTTCTAGAATTTTGGAAGATGCTTGCAATGCACTTCCTGTTTACTCAGATAATATTCTTCTGGTGTCTTTGACAGAGTTGAAGGCTAGATAGTTATAATTATAGTTCTCCTTGGTTACAATAAAAGGTAAATTAGATATGAAACTTTAGACTTACAAATATAGGATAGATGATATTGTATTTTCTTTAATATTACTAAATACAAATAGACTAGATATTGTAACTGAAATTCTTGCTTGATAACTGTATTGTTATATGTAATTTTACTATGTTAAAATTAAAATCTTCCTTTTTGATTAGACAGAAAAAGGGAAATGCTATGGGATGGCCTTTCTGTATGCTATGAATATGTGTTGCTATCACTGGTTAATAAAGAAGCTGCTATGGCCTATGGCAAGGCAGAATAGAGCCAGGTGGGAAATCTCAGAGAGATACAGGGAGAAGAAAGGCGAGGTTGGGCAGATGCCATCCAGTTACCCAAGGAACAAGATGCCAGCAGACCAGTAATGCCACATCCATGTGTCAAAATATAGATTAATAGAAATGGGTTAATTTGAGATGTTAGAGATAGCTAACAATAAGCCTGAGCCATAGACCAAACAGTTTATAATCAATGTTAAGCTTCTGAGTGATTATTTTAAAAGTGGCTGTGGAACTGCGGGACCAGGGTGGGACAGAGAAAAGTGTCTGGTTACATCCAAGTAACTTCTCCTTGATGAAAATCCATGTTCACCGGGAGGACCAAGAACCCATCTTACTTATTCCTAAGCACTGGACCTCTCTATTCTACCAGCTTTACAATGAGTGAAAGAAGCAAGACATCCTTTCACATAAATTAAATGTTAGTATGCCTTGATCTATAAATCCTGTATCCCATGAAACCCTGTTTACTTATTTTTACCAATGTGTATTTGGCCCTATGGTGGAGGTAGGATGATGCTCACCACAGCTGTCAGCCATGGTGAAATAATAGTTACCACTGATTTTATCTATACAGTGTCTAGTGTTTGGCTCCCCCCAAATGATCCTGTGAAAATTTCTCCTTAACAAATAGAATAGGTCATTAAAGTGTTTTCTTATGAATTGTTTTAGGATCAGACATATTCTAGAAATAAATCTCTATAAAGGATAATGCATTCACTTATATAGCCTATCACAAAAATACTACAGACTGAGTGGCTTAATATCAGAAATTTCATTTCTTACAGTTATGGAAACTAGAAGTTCAAAATCAAGGTGACATAATTATGGACTTCCTATGAGACCAGGGTCTTCATATTTTCCTTTTTTGTCTCTTCATATGGTGGTACCTTTGTGTATTCTCATCCCTATTGTCTTCTTGTGTGCATTAATATTTTCATATAAGGTCACCCCTATGCTCCAGGATTAGTGTTTACTCTAAAATTTTAATCTTAAAGCCCTGATCTTTCAGTAGAGTTGCCTCTGACTAGGTGAAGGTGAAAATTCAATATGATGAATTTTAGAGAGTTACAGTTCAGTGTCAAATAGACAAGAATTAGTGGTATGTTTGTCTTTTCTCAATGTTCTATAAAATATACAAAGTAGCCAGAGTTTTTGAAAAGTAAGAACATGTTTTGGCTCTTTTAGCATTATTTCAGATTATTTATTTTTTGTTACTTATCTTTGATTCAAAAAATAAATTCCCAGACATGATGGTGAAATTATCTGAGTAAAAAAAATCATCACACCTGATATTCATTAAACACAAAGTATTTGCCAGTCATTATGACTAGGATTTTCTATAAGATATATATTCCAATTATCTTACACTATTGATTTAATATGATTAAGATTTTATAGAAGAATATTTTAGGCTACATGGCTTTAAACAGAAATATTTTTTGTTGATATTCTGGAAGCAAGAATATGCAAGATTAAGGTGATGACAAAATTGGTATATGGTGAAGATTCCTTTTCAGATAAATGTCATTTTGGTGTATCCTCATATGGTGACAATAGAAAGAGCAGAACTTTTCTGGTATGTTCTTATAAGGACAATATAAGAAAATGATAACACTCCCACCCACATGACTTCAATTAACACAATTATCTTCCAAAGGCCCTATTTCTTAACACTGTCACATTGCAATTAATGTTTAACCTATGAACTGAACATGCTGGTGCAGGCCTGTAATTCAAGTTAAGTCAATAAAATCATAAGTTTATGGGCTTTTTCGGTTACGTAGTAGTTAAAGATCAGCCTTAGTAACTTAGAATGACCGCAGAACTAATACTGAAAATATGTCCAAGTTACATCATTCCTAAGCATATACCCCAAAGGTTCTACATCTAACTAAAGATATACCTGCCCATTCATATTTCTTGCTCTTCTACTCACAATAACAAGGAAATAGAAGCAGCTTGTATATCCATCAACAGATAAATAGATAATAAAAATGTGATTAATATACACAGCAGAATTTTATTAATCTATAAAGGAAAATAAAATTACTTGAGCTGGAGAGTTAGCTCAGCAGTTAAGAGCACTTTTTGCTCTTGCAAAGTACCTGTGTTTGATTCCTGGTATCCACGTGGCAACTCATAACCTTCTGTAACTCTAATTCCAGAGGCTCTGACACTCTCTTCTTACCTCCATAGGCACCAGGCATATGTATGGTGCAGATATATATGCCAGGAAAATACTCAAATAATACAATAAATAAATATGATAATTTTAATTTAAAAAGAAAAATAAAATTTGCAAGACAAAGGATGGGACTGGTAAACATTATGTGGTATAATGGAAACTCAGAAAGACAAATATGATATGTTCTCTCTAATATGCGAATCTTAGCTTCTAATTGTTAAATATATGTATCTAGGCAATAAATGTGGGTTTTCCCTGGGTTTAATCTCCAGTATCACAAAAAAAAAAAAAAAAGGACAAGAGTAAAGAAAAACACACATTTCCACATGTAAGTTTTAAGGACTGCAAAGGCTAATGATATATAAAGCCATATCAAAGTCAATTGGAAGATAAGTAAACCCAAACCATAAAATTATCATTTTTCATATTATTATAGTAGTGATGGAATGAGGATATATTGCTAATCAGAAATCATCTAGGGCTGTGTTATCCCAGTACAGCTACACTTAAGAAGATATGCTGATCTTTATTCATTTTCCTCCACAATACACCTGAATGCATTTCAGATGATTTATTAAAATATTTTGCTGAAAGTATTGGGATTAGATCCATAGTAGAGAAAAGGAACATCAAAATAAATTATAGGATTAAATAATAAGCAATGCATTTTTCTAATAAAATGACTATCCAAGTTTATGGCGTTTACTTTGTTTCAAAGGATTAGGGAGAAGCAGTGGTGGAAATAACATATATATATATATATATATATATATAATACTTATAGTATTGAACTCTGAAATTAAGTTTAAATTTAAAAAGCAAAATAAAGTGAACAAATTTTTTGGAACATTTTATGTATAGTTCTATCTGCTCAAGAATCAAAGTGTGAATACATATTTACATAAGAAGACCACTGGATTCAATTAGTCATATCTTTCAAAAATGTATACAGATCTGTACTCTAATCTCAGCCTGGATTTATTCCATAAAGTACTTAATTCAAATGTATTTTGTTTGGTGAGATTTTAATTCAGTAATGATCCTACAGAAAACAGTCTCATTTGAAACTCTGCTCTTTTTCCCATGGACAAAATCAAAATAATAATAAAATATCTTGATTTTCACAGAAAAAAATAGCACCTAACAAAAAATCTTAATTCATAATTTTCCTGTAGTAATTGAAGTTTAAGAAGAGAAGTTTAACAAAAATTGAGTTTGCATGTTAGAGAAAATGAAAAGATTGAAAAAAAATGTATCCTGAATGACATTTCCTACACTAAGCCCACTGCTTTATTTTTTTCAGCTTCCCTATATCCCAAGACTGTAGCTAGAGTTTTCCTGCCTTGCCCACAGTCAGGACAAATCTCTGTCACCCGCCAGTCCCACAGCCGCTCAGACCCAACCAAGTAAACACAGAGACTTATATTGCTTACAAACTGTATGGCCGTGGTAGGCTTCTTGTTAACTGTTCTTACATCTTAAAGTAACGCATTTCTACAAATCTATACCTTGCCACGCGGCTCGTGGCTTACCAGCATCTTCACATGCTGCTGGTCATGGTGGCATCTGGCAGTCCGTCCTTCTACCTTCCTGTTCTTTTATTTCTCCTCTGTTAGTCCCGCCTATACTTCCTGCCTAGCCACGACCAATCAGGTTTTATTTATTGACCAATCAGAGCAACTTGACATACAGACCATCCCCCAGTACAGCCAAGTGCAGACCATCTCAGACACCTGCACTCAGGCCCATGGTCCTAATCATCCTCTATGCAAACCTGCTGGGCAACGCCACAAGGAACCCAAGAAGGGCTCCCACAGGACATACATTAACATCCCACAGCACCAAGACTCTTGAGAAACAAACTTGTTCCAAAATTAAAAATAGCGTGCAGGTATTTGGCATTCCTGAACAAAACTACTATTAAAAAAATAGGACCCATGATGGTGACCTGAATAGTTACTGAGAACACTGAACAGAAATGTTCACATAGGGACTTTCCATTACCTGTGCTTAGACATAGAGGCCCCAAGTTTTCAACTTTGTGTTGACTTCCCAAATGAGGATCTCAGAATTAAAAGTGCTGAAGTGTTACTAGCAAGAGTGGCAGCAGAGTCAACCTAAAGAACAAAGTATCACATATTCAGACTTTTATGGGACAGAGGGAACCCACTCACTCCATGCCAGAGGAAGTGCCAGAAGAGCAGCATATGCAAAAACCTCTCTTCCTTCAAGTTGCTTTCCTTGGTGACAGTGGTCACTTCCTCCTTGGAGCTTCAAAAGCCAGTGTGAAGCCAGAAGAGAGGCAATCTGGAGCTCTGTACAAAGCTAACCTCTACTTCAGAAGAAGTAAGAAACAGGCCCAAGTTTTAGCCAGAGTCAAGGTCAGGAGTTAAAGACCCCCTAAAGCCGCATTTTTTTCTTCTCAGTCACCTGAAGAGAGCCACCCTCCCCAGTGCTGCTCAGTTCCTAACATTTCCACTAGAGAACAAGCAGCATTCTCCGTTTCCTGAGTCCTTACAGGATCCAGCTGTACCATCGGTGTTAGGTTTAGATGACCTTAGATGAGAATACCCCTACCACTCTACCACAGACACACTATCCTGGAATTAATTCTCAATCTCTGCCCACCAAAAAAGAGCCTCAAGTTCTCCACAAGCAAGTGGCAACTCCTATTTTCATAGTTTCACCTCAGAAGAAACTTTATGCACTGCACTGCACCTCTCCTTCTGCCCACCAGTGCTCCTGTTTCATTCATGGCCAGTCTCGGAAAATAGTGTCCCTTAGTCCATATCCTTCAACCCCACAAGCTATTTCCTTGTTCTGAGTGATTTTTTTTTCCATTTCTGCCAGCTTAGAAGATAGCTCTCCATCCACAAACAAAAGTGGAGGTGGGGGTGGGGTGGGCAGGTAAGTGGTGGTTTTTGCTGTCTTTATCAATATTGAAGGCTTAAGCTCCCATTCCAGAAAACTCACTGTTCACTCTCGGCTGCAGGATTCCTCATAAAAGAGCCACTATCATTAATTGCACCCTTGTCTTCAGTCTTTTTTTTTTTCTTAAGATTGATTTCGTTTTTAATTATCCATATCTTTTTGTGGGTATACGCATATGAGTGCCGTTGTCAGCAGAAGCCACAAGAGGGTCCTGGGTACCCTGGAGCAGAGTTACTGATGATTGAGATCCATTCTTCTTTTTTTTTAAAAAAAAATTTAATTTTATTTTATTTTACAATACCATTCAGTTCTACATAACAGCCACAGATTCCCTTGTTCTCCCCCTTCCCGCCCCCCTTCCCGCCCCCCTCCCCTTCCCCCCATCCCACCCCCCATTCCCACCTCCTCCAGGGCAAAGCCTTCCCCGAGGACTGAGATCGACCTGGTAGACTCAGTCCAGGCAGGTCCAGTCCCCTCCTCCCAGATTGAGCCAAGCGTCCCTGCATAAGTCTCAGGTTTCAAACAGCTAACTCATGCAGCGAGCCCAGGACCTGGTACCACTGCCTAGATGCCTCCCAAACAGATCAAGCCAATCAACTCTCTCACCTATTCAGAGGGCCTGATCCAGTTGGGGGCCCCTCAGCCTTTGGTTCATAGTTCATGTGTTTCCATTCGTTTGGCTATTTGTCCCTGTGCTTTATCCAACCTTGGTTTCAACAATTCTCGCTCATATAAACCCTCCTCTTTCTTGCTAATTAGACTCCCGGCGCTCCACTAGGGGCAGAGCCATGGATGCCTGCATCCAGATTCCTCAGTCCTTGGATGGGGTTTCTGGCACAACTATTAAGGTATTTGGCCATCCCATCACCAGAGTAGGTCAGTTCCAGCTGTCTCTCAACCATTGCCAGCAGTCTTTTGTGGGTGTATCTTTGTACAACCACTTTGGAAATCTATATGGCGCTTTCTTAGAAAATTGGGAATCAATCTCCCCCAAGATCCAGCTATACCACTCTTGGGGATATACCCAAGAAATGCTCAATCATACCACAAGAGCATTTGTTCTCTATGTTCATATCAGCATAGTTTGTAATAGCCAAAACCTGGAAACAACCTAGATGCCCTTCAACTGAAGAATGGATAAATAAATTGTGGCACATATACACAATGGAATACTACTCAGCAGAGAAAAACAATGACATCATGAGGTTTGCAGGCAAATGGATGGATCTAGAAAAAAATCATCCTGAGTGAGGTAACCCAGACTCAGAAAGACAAATATGGTATGTACTCACTCATAAGAGGATACTAGATGTGGAACAAGGATGACTAGACTGCTACTCACATCACCAGTGAGGCTACCTGGAAAACAGGACCCCAAGAAAGACACGAGGATCGCCAATGATGGAGAAATGGCTGAGATCTTCATGAACAACCTAGACATGAGTGGGAGCAATGAAGGGTGAGGGTCGAGGGAAAGAGAGTGGGAGATCCCAGCTGGATCAAGAACAGAGAGGGAGAACAAGGAATAGGAGACCATGGTAAATGAAGACCACATGAGAAAAGGAAGAAACAAAGTGCTAAAGAGGCCCACAGAAATCCACAGAGATCCATTCTTCTTGGATGCTGAGAATGCAACTCTGTAAAATCAGTATGGGCTCTTAACCACTGAACCATCTTTCAAGCTCCATTGTACTCAGTCTTGAGAAGTCCTGAGGAGAGTGGGCCAGTAGAACTCCTCACTCGTTTGGCTTTTAAAGTCTCTGGAAACCTAGGCAGCAGAGGTAGGAAAAGCCTATGTTAACAGAAAATGCAAAGAAACTTACTGAGGTAGAAATACCAGTAAAGATCACACATGGGTAACTGAGACTTTCAAATATGTGTGTTGAGAATAGAGCTTAGCCTCAAGATAAATCTGCTGTCATTAAGCAAAAAGAGAAGTGTGCTTTTTAGGAAATTAAAAGACAGAACACTGAGTGATTTCTGAAGGAATTAACCATTCTATATGAGGATCTCTGCCATCAACCCCGAGAGTCTCCATGAAAATCTATTAGGCTGTTTCTACACGGGGATATGAAGAACTCAGTGTGAGTAGAGGGGCCTCAAATCAGCATAGATAAGAATCTTAAATATGGCCAGGAAACAAGGTAAGGGTGCAGGAGGGACTATGTAAGTCCTCTATTAATGACATGCTGCATTGACAAGGTAGTTGTGATGGAAGAGACACTGGTTTACTCCAGTTTCAAGAGGTGATTATAATAATAGTACTGACAGATTTTTTTGGTGAAAGAGATGGATTAAATCCACACTAAAAGGAATTCTGGATATTTGGGGGAGCTAAAATGCAAAATATTGTCTAAACACAGACTAGAATTTCACAGAAATGGCAGCTTTAGAGTAGAAAAGGATACAGGCCCAAAGCTTTTCAGCTGGTGATGTGAACTGAGAGAAATTGAGAGGTTTCTGGTATATCAAAAAAGAAACCTTCCACTGCCGCCCCTGCTCATTAGCCCAGTACAACAGGCAAGATAGAGAAGAGGTATGCTGAAAAAAAGCTTCTCTATTCTTACTCAGGGGTTAAGCTCTTTATAAGACTAGCATGTTGGATTCCAAAAGCACTGCACTCATGGAAACCTGAAGAGGCAACCTTCCTTACAAACAAGGTTTTCTCTTTCTGATTAAACTGTTCATATTCTTCTTTTTCTTATAGGTGTTTTCATCACCAGCACCCTTCCAACATATTCTGTTCTTGTCCCTAGCCAGAGTCATCATGCCTCGAGATCAAAAGAGTAAACGCCATGTTTGGGAGAAATGCTACCAGGCCTGAGGTGAGGCTCAGGCTTGTGGAAGTGTTCAGGAAATAGCAGAGGAACCACAAGAGGCAGCAGAAAAGTCCTCTGCTGCTTCCCAGAGCCAGCCTGAGGCTGAGTCTTCCAGCACTCCCGAGGCTCTTCAGAAAGCAACACCATCTGCCTCAAGCACTCTGAGTATTTCTTCTTCTGAATCACGTGAGAATTCCTGTGGGGAAAGTGATGAATTCAGGAAAAGGAATCCCCCGTTGAGGACCAGCCCTGCCCCATCCGTCCTCACCAAGAAATGGTAGCAAGAAAGGTAATAGTGCTCTTACAGCACCTGCTCCACAACTTCAATGTGAAGCAGCTTACTACTAAGGAAGACATGCTGAAGCTTCTCACCAAGAAGTATGAAGACGACTTCCCTGAGATCTTCAGGAAAGCCTCTCAGAAGCTCGAAGATGCCTTTGCAGTGGAAGTGAGGGAAGTCAACTCCAGTAAGCCCTCATACAACCTCATCAGCAAGCTGAAGCTCCCCAACAATGGGAGGATTCGTGCTGGCAAAGGCTTTCCCAAGACTGCTTTTGTGATGTGTGTCTTAGGTATTATCCTCATTAGGGGCAATTGTGCCAGTGAAGAAGACATCTGGAAAGTCCTGAAGAAGAAGCGAATCTATCCAGGAAAGAAGCACCGCATCTTTGGTGAGCCCCGGAAGCTCCTGACCCATTATTTGGTGAAGCTGAATTACCTGGAGTACAGGCAGGTGGCCGGCAGTGTTCCTCCACGCTATGAGTTCCTGTGGGGTCCCCAAGCCTATGCTGAAACAAGCAAGATGAAAGTCCTGGAATATTTGGCCAAGATAAACCAAACAACACCTAGTGCCATGGCTGCCATTTACGAAGAGGCTTTGAAAGATGACCAAGGACAAACAGAAGCCAGAGATGAAGATGACTCTGATGCCACTGACCAAACTAGTGAAGATCCCTCAGTAAAATTACCAGCAAATCCCACTGTCCCCGTTGACCTTTAAAGTTTTCCTGTCATTGAGATAAGGACACAAAGCATGAAAAAAAGCTTTTCTTGAAAATACGAAATAATCTTAGAGTTAGTAGGTCAGGACACTGGGAATAGCAGAGGATTAGAACACAGTTAAGTCTAGTTTCCTTTAATTGCATTCATTATGTGGTTTGGTAAAGTTAAATGCAATAAATGTAATTAAATATTTCCCCTGGTTTGTAAAACAAAAGTCAATAAAAGTCAAATGTTTATGAATTAGACTTTGTGTTTATTTACTGATATTGTACAAATCTATATCAAATACATTCTCTTTAGAAGTCGATGTGAATGTGTTAGAACAGTAATATAATATTCCAGCCTCCAATTTTAGAAATTTTGAGCCAGTATCTGCAGTTTTACCAGTAAGATTGGATTTCCTCTTTTTGACTTAAGGTAAAGTAAAAAGGAATAAAGACAATGGTGTTTCCTATGAGGGCAATCTTGTTGAAAATTAATTGAGCAAGGCATGTGGAAAAGTCAAATTCCCTAAACTTGGAAAACAGATGCAATTTTCATTCATTGATCATGAAATTGTTGGGATAACTGGACTTTAAAAGTAATGAATACATGCCATCTCCTTAGATGATATGCTTTACAGTTTATGGGGGAAAGTACTGTAAGTCTATGCTAGCAACACAGAGAAAATACACACTGGAGGTTGGGGTCGGATGGAGGTGTATATCACCTTTATTGTGGTTTAATTTTTATAGTTTTGGATGCTGAAAATTGTAAGATGAATATTACAGCTGACCCAGTTCTAAACAATGCTATTCCTATTTAAAACTTTGAGAGAGGAAAAGAACAGGGGAGTAAGGGATGGACAAAGGTAAAGGAAAGGTAAAGTGAAGACAGGGAAAGGTATAAGTGATTGGGTTGGTGGGCAAATGGAACAAAAATCTCCATTTGGGCAGGAAGGAAAGGTGTCCTAGATTCTCTTTCCAGTGCAGGTAAGTCAGACTGAAAATCAGGTGATTGGTGCACATTCTGTCAACATTTTGAGAGATCCCTCAAGTAAGATGAGATCCATAGAAACCACTACATCATCACCATTTGATTAGCACTGAAAAGTAGATCCTAACTGATGAGAAGAGCATTTCATGTTAAGTTATCTTAATTTTCATTTCACAAACATTTATCAAGGGCTACATTTTGTTAAGGCAATAATGACTAAAATGAGACAGCTGGACAGAAGGACATCATGGGGGCAGTGGAATTTGACCTTATAACAATTTCTAAGACCTTGAATTGTAGTCATCTGGGACAGTCTCCCCCCCACACACACACTCAAATTAGAGCTGTCATGTTGAAATGTAAAATAGTGGTACTCATTACTTTTGCCCTGTGTACTATAATTTTTATGAGACTATTCTATATGCTCTAATACTTTCAAGATACGAGAGCAAGATGTACGACAAGTGGATGTATCACCTGTGACCAATATAATAACAGTAACTTTTCAAAGACTGAGCATTTTTTTTCCAGCTGTGTACTGCCACCAGATAGAGCCCACACAAGACTCACTTGGTTGATGTTGAGCTTGTGGATTTCTTTTTAAGGCTGGGAGATAGAATAGTAAGACTAAATCCTGATATACATTTGTCTGGTGCACTTTTCCACTCCTACTTGAAGATGCTATGCCTCCAATTCTGTATTTTTTCTCTCACTATTCTAAACTGGCTCTCAGACAAAAAAATACTAGTATGCAAAGTAGTGAAAACAAGTCTGTAAAAGGCAAGTTAATAGATTAAAAAATCTTTAGATAGTGGCCCTAGGTTTTGTTTCCTGAAAGGCAACATGATACAGGAGCTGGTATTCCTGGTATGATACACCTGCAGGTCTTTGCAAAGTACAGCACCCTTCCCCAGGATCTTCCCAATATACACTCCTTCCTCTTCTGGAGCCTGACAAAGCCATAGTTTTTTCATAATATAGTTTGATGTACATTTTATATTTTGTTTATTGTGTTATTTGAATTTGGAATTAAGTTTTCTCCTCCTGTATGAGAGAAATTGTTTTGTAATAATTCAAACCTTTCACTCTTTTTTATACTTTGTTTATACATGAACATTAATTAAGCAACTTCTCTAAATAGTAGTGTTGCTGGAGGGCTTCTCTCTAGGTTCCCCAAGCCCCGAAGTCCCACAATCCACTTATAAAATAATCACTCAGACGCTTATATCACTTATAAACTGTATGGCCGTGGCAGGCTTCTTGCTAACTGTTCTCTTTATCTTAAATTAACCCATTTTTATAAATCTATACCTTGCCACGTGGCTGGTGGCTTACCAGAGTCTTTACATGCTGCTTCTCCTGGCGGTGGCTGCAGTGTCCCTCCTCCTTCTTCCTGTTTCCCCAATTCTCCTCTCGCTTTGTCTCGCCTATACTTCCTGCCTGGTCACTGGCCATCAGTGTTTTCTTTATATAAAATGATATCCACAGCACTTCCCCTTTTCTTCTTTTTTTAAAAAGGAAGGTTTTAATTTTAACATAGTAAAATTACATATAACAAAACAATTATCAAGCAAGAATTACAGTTACAATATTAAAGATGTCCTATCTATCTTATATTTGTGAGTTTAAGGTTTTATATCTAACTTATCTCTTCTCATAACTGAGGAAATTACAACTGCTCAGTAGGTAGAGCATGAGACTCTTAATCTCAGGGTCGTGGGTTTGTGCCCCATGTTGGGTACCAGATATTGGAGAAATTATTTTGGCCACTCCATGTAATTAAAAGGATAATTATTTAATGGCGTAACTCACAAATTAAGTAATGGGTAGGTCGCAGTGTCTGGGGAAGGTGTAACACAGTCCAGCGGTGTTCTCCGGAGCTCTGTACAGTCCACCTTCACCGTTCAGCGTCCTGGCACCAAGAGAGTGCACAGAGAGAGCACTGGCCCATCCAGCTCTTGGGTCCCCAAGCGCCTCCCCTCACCCCGCCTTGTAGGCGTGACAGTTGCCAGAGTCTCAATGGGGGTTGGAACTTCCAGATCCAAGCTGGAATGGCTACCCACTGCATAGTAGTCTCCCTTAATAGCACTAGAGATGGTACAAGAAAAATTATCTACCAGTCACTCAAAAAACCTGACAGCCTGACAGCAAGTACATGTAAAGAAGGTGAGATAGTATATAAGCTATGAAGACCAAGACAAAAACATGAAGAAGGGGGGACAATAGTGTTTGTGTATATGATATATGTGTGTGTGTGTGTGTGTGTGTGTGTGTGTGTGTGTGTGTGTGGTATATGCCCACCAGTATGTGCAGATATGTGCCTGTGCACACATGAGGAATCCAGAGGAGGGCACTGGGAACCTGCTTTATCATTTTATGGTTTATTACTTTAATAGGAGTCTCTCACTGAGGTTGGAGCCAAAATGATGGCCAGCAAGCTTTAAGGATCCTCCTGTCTCTGTCTTTATAGAACCGGGGGAACTGGCACATATGTGACCATGTATAAATTTGTACATGGACACCAAAACTCAGGTTCATAAGCATACACAGCAAGTATCCTTACCTGTTGAGCTACCTGCTGAGCTCTCTAAAATTTACCAAGAATAATATTTTGTGGTTTTATCAGTAAAAATTCATTTGAATAATGTGAAGAAGGAAAGTGCGGGCCTGCCAAGATACTCTGGAATGAAGAAGACTGAGTGAGTGCTGTGTACAGGGAGAGGACACTGATTTTTAGGAAGTTAGTTCTCCTTATCTCTCATATTTGCATATAGCAACTGAGTATCTGCTCTTTGGGAAGTTCTGTGGTAGTACTGGTGATGCTCAGGAAAAGATCGAACTTCATCCCATAGAATTCAGAAGCAAGGAAATAAAATCTTATGAGGAAAATATTACAATGCCCTATGGGAATTACAGCAAAGTAAGAGTATATAAAAGTGAGAGTAAAGTTCCTGAGGCAAGGCACTTTGGATTTTGAAAACCTCAAGTCAATATAATGTAATATATTTTAAAGTAATCTGCGTGGTCGGTTATATGAGCCTATGATACTGATGAACAGTATACAGGTCTCCATAAGATATATCAGAATATTGAAGAAAGATTAGTGAATGTAAAACTACTTTGTAAAGGAGGTGTAAAATTAGGCTTTAATATGAGACACTGCCTTGACATTTGGTGGAACTAGCAGGACCTCAAATGACCTCAGCATTTGTTTACTCTGTTTCAGAATACAACCTCACATGTACTGGTGTTGCATAGTGTATGATGTTCTCCTTGATTATTGTAACCTGACTTTTAGTGACCTTGCTTATTTATCATGTATGACCAACCCTGTGTGGCCTTGTATTTCAAGTAATACAAGACTCTCATGAGTATGAGTATAATAAACATGTGAATGGTTAGTCAATTTCCATCTTTTCTGTATACTATCTAGTGTTGTATGCTCAAATATCACATAATCTTATTACAGAAATTCCTCTTTAACCCACACATGGATTAAATGGGTTGTTAAAACATATGATTATGAAGAATGTTGTGGTCAGAGCCAATCCAGAAAGAATATGTGTGCAGGAAAATCTATAAACTTATGTGGGATACTATGAAAGTACCACATTGACTTAAATAGGATAAATGTATTTATTTTATCACAATTCTGGAAGCCAGAATTCCAATATTCAGATGTCAGCAGATTTGATTTCCTATGAGGCTTCTGTCATCAACCTAAGTGGCATCTTCTTGCCGTCTATTCAAAGGGCAGGTTATCTAGATGTGCAGAGTGGGAATTCAATAAAATTATAATAGGCCAGTGGATTATAGCATGATCACCCTTTTCTTAACAGCTAAGATACAGTTATAAGTGAGTACATATCATATTAGTCTTTCTAGGTCTGGGTTGCCTCACTCAGAAAGGCTAAGTAACAAGGAGGGCTTGGGGGTGGCACATGGGTCTTTCTGGGAAGGGGAAATAGAATTGATTTTGGGGGTGGGTGGGGATGGGATTTGGAAAGAGTGGGGTTAGAGGCAGCTGGAATTGGTGGCAGGCAGAGCACAATGTGGAAATCTAATGCAGCGGAAAATTCCTGGATGGTTCAGAAACCTAGGGTAGACTACAACTGACAAAAAGCAATAAATGATTCCTAATAATACTCTGCTACACTCATATATCAGTACCTAGCCCAATTGCCATCAGAGAGGCTTCCTCCAGCAGCTGATGGGTGCAGATGCAGAGGCCCACAGCCAAACATTAGATGGAGCTCAGGAAACCCTGCAGAGGAGGTGGAGGGAGGACTGTAGGAGCCAGAGGGGTCAAGAACACAAGGAGAACAAGTCCCAGAGAACCACCTAAGCTGGGCTCATAGGGTATCACAGAGACCAATCACAGAGCCTCCATGCATCTAAGTTATGCCCTCTGCATATATGTTGTGATTGTTTAGCTTGGAGTTTTTGTGGGACTCCTAAGAATGGGAATAGGAGTGTCCCTGAGTCTTTTGCCTGTTTTGGGGAACATTTTCCTTCTACTGGGTTGCCTCCTCCTGACTTGATATGAGTGTTTGTGCCTTGTCTTAATGCATCTTGTTATGCCACATTCAGGTGAAATCACTGGAGGCCTGCTCTTTCTGAAGGAAAATAGAGGGGAAAGCATCTGGGGAAGAAGGGAGATGGGGTGTGTGTGACTGGGATGAGTGGAGGGAAGGAAGGCTGTGGTCAGAATGTGTTGTATGAAAGAAGAATAAATAAAAAAATAAAAAGAAAAATATAATGGACAGGAATGAGAAATATTTTGCTTCCTCCATTTACTAGAATACAATGCTCAAACAGACATTCTTTGTTTATTGTTGGATAGTTACTGAAGAGTAAGAGTAATATCCCCCTAAGGTGAGAGGTGCAGACGCCATTATGTTACTATGATTAGCCCAGAACTGTACTGAATGTGTTTACCTATTAGACTATATTAAATGTATTTTGGCTAAACATAAGGGAATATTTTTTGTGGCATGAAATGAATGAGAAAAAATGTAGATGGAAGGATAGTTGAGAGGCACTGAAGGTTTTGATGCTTAACAAAACTCTAGGAGCTTGGAATTGTAGCTAGGTGGAGAACACGCCCAATATCCAAATTAAATAACATGGGTTGCCATAGTGAAGAGTCTAATTCTACTTGCTATAGCAAAATTTTAGCTGTTATTTGAAAGCATTTCCTTTCTCTCTTATAACTCATAGAAGATGGTGGTATTCTACAGTACAAAATTACTATAGTGCCATTCATAAACTACTAAATATTTGGCAGTTACCTTGACAGGTATTTTATACATGACACATATTCAATTACTATATAAAGCTTTTAATTATTTGGGGTCAATAACAGAATAGCATAGACTAGGTAGCTTTAAAAACAACAAGTACAAGCAGATGCAGGTAGGCCTGTGGCGGCAGCTCACAGGGGTAGACGGGCCCGGCGGTGGTGGCCGACAGGGACATTCAGGCCCAGCGGCAGCCAGCAGAGACATACAGGCCTGGTGGCGGGCCACAGAGGTAGATAGGCCCAGCAGCAGTGACAAGCAGAGGTAGGTAGGCCCGAGGTGGCAGCCAGCAGAGACATACAGGCCCAGCGGCAGCCCGCAGAAGTAGACAGACCCAGCGGTAGCTGACAGGGACATACAGGCCCTGTGGTGCACCGCAGAGGTAGACAGGCCCAGGGACGGAGACACGCAGACACAGCTTGGAACAGGGACGCCTCTAGCCCCAACACCTGGGGAAGAAGCTATCTCTGTGGGACAGAACCAGATCGAATCTGAACACTCCCTCTGAGGACAACCCAGGGCCCAGCTGCTGATCCTGTGAAACCCAACAACTTGGAGGTGTTGCTGAGAATACCCCGCTCAGCTGAAACCCATCTGGGAGAGGATTCAGATGTCTACAGTTTGAAGTCTGAAGAAACAAGATCAGCTGAGGAGTTCATGAATGAACAAAACGTGACCTGGGAACACAGAAGAAGGCGCTACCCAGCCACCAAACCAGATCACCAGAATCATAAGTATATACTTCACCGACTGAAATCAGCTGCCCCGAAGAAATAGCCCAATAGCACCAATTTAACCAAGAACCCCTACTAAACCAAGACTAAAAATTAGAACAAGAGAGGCACTCTCAGACACAGACACCACCTGCACCGCACAGAGGAAGAGATGAGTAGACGCCAGTGCAAAAATACAGGCAACAAAATAAAGACCTATATGGCAACATCAGAACTTAGTGATTCTACACCTGCAAGACCTGAACATACCAAGACAGAAGAAACAGAAGAAATCAACCCTAAAAATGACTTTAAGAAGATGATAGAGGCCCTTAAAGAAGAAATAAAACATTCCCTCAAAGAGGAAATAAAAACTTTCCTTAAAGAGGAAATGAAAAACTCCCTTAAAGAGGAAATAAAAACTTCCCTTAAAGAGGAAATGAAAAACTCCATTAAAGAGGAAATAAAAAACTCCCTTAAAGAAATGGAAGAAAAAACAAACAAAAATGGGAAGAAATCAAATCAAGCCAAGAAAAAGCAATTAAACAGATGAAAGAAACATTCCAAGATCTGAAAAATGAATTTGAGACAATAAAGAAAACACATGCTGAGGGAATGCTGGAAATAGAAATCCTGACTAAAGGAACAGGAACTACAGAAACAAGCATAACCAACCGATTGCAAGAGATGGAACAGAGAATCTCTGACACTGAAGACACGATAGAGAGAATAGATTCGTCAGTCAAAGAAAACACTAAAGACAAAAAAGTCTTAACACAAAATGTCCAGGAAATTTGGGACACCATGAAAAGACCAAACCTAAGAAGAATAGGGATAGAAGAAGGAGAAGAATACCAACTCAAAGGCACAGAAAATATATTCAACAAAATCATAGAAGAAAACTTTCCTAACCTAAAGAAAGAAATACCTATGAAGATACAAGAAGCTTACAGAACACCAAATAGGCTGGATCCAAAAAAAAAGTCCCCTCGCCACATAATAATCAAAACACTAAACACACAGAACAAAGAAAAGATATTAAGAGCCACAAAGGAAAAAGACCAAGTAACATATAAAGGCAAACCCATCAGAATAACACCAGACTACTCAATAGAGACTATGAAAGCTAGAAGATCATGGACAAATCTCATGCAGACACTAAGAGACCACGGATGCCAACCCAGACTATTATACTCAGCAAAACTCTCAATCACCATAGGCGGAGTAAACAAAATATTCCAGGAAAAAACCAGATTTAATCAATACCTGTCCACAAACCTAGTCCTACAGAAAGCACTAGAAGGGAAAATCCAACCCAAAGAAGCTAAACACATCCATGAAAAATCAAGCAATAGATAATCCCACACCAACATACACCACAGAAGGACAACACAACACAACCACAAAAAAGAACAGGAATTAACAATCACTGGTCATTAATATCGATCAATATCAATGGTCTCAACTCACCTATAAAAAGACACAGGCTAACAGAATGGACAAGAAAACAGGACCCATCCATCTGCTGTATACAAGAAACACACCTTAACTTCAAAGACAGACACTACTAGAAGTTCTGGCTAGAGCAATAAGACAACAAAAGGAGATAAAAGGGATACAATTTGGCAAGGAAGAAGTCAAACTTTCACTATTTGCAGATGATATGATAGTATACATAAGTGACCCCAAAAACTCTACCAGGGAACTCCTACAGCTGATAAACTCCTTCAGTAAAGTGGCAGGATACAAGATCAACTCAAAAAAATCAGTAGCCCTCCTATACACAAATGATAAAAGGGCTGAGAAAGAAGTCAGAGAAACATCACACTTTACAATAGCCACAAATAATATAAAGTACCTTGGTGATAACACTAACTAAACAAGTGAAGGACCTTTTTGATAAGAACTTTAAATCTCTAAAGAAAGAAATTGAAGAAGATATCAGAAAATGGAAGGATCTCCCATGCTCATGAATAGGTAGGATTAACATAGTAAAAATGGAAATCTTACCAAAAGCAATCTACAGATTCAATGCAATCCCCATCAAAATTCCAACACAATTCTTCACAGACTTGGAAAGAAAAATACCCAATTTTATATGGAAAAGCAAAAGACCCAGGATAGCTAAAAGAATCTTATCCGATAAAGCAACCTTTGGAGGCATCACCATCCCTGACCGCAAACTCTACTATAGAGCTATAGTAATAAAAACAGCTTGGTACTGGTAAAAAAAAAAAACCGACATACAGACCAAAGGAATCGAATTGAAGACGCTGACATTAATCCATGCACATATGAACACCTGGTTTTTGACAAAGGAGCCAAAACTATACAATGGAAAAAAGAAAGTATCTTTAACAAATGGTGCTGGCATAACTGGATGTCAATATGTAAAAGATTACAAATAGATCCATATATGTCACCATGCACAAAACTCAAGTCCAAGTGGATCAAAGACCTGAACATAAATCCAGTTACACTAAACTTAATAGAAAAGAAAGTAGGAAGCACTCTTGAACGCATTGGCACCGGAGACCATTACCTAAATAAAACACCAACAGCACAGTCCCTGAGCACAACAATTAATAAATGGGACCTCTTGAAACTGAGAAGCTTTTGCAGGGCAAAAGACACAGTCAATAAGATAAAAAGACAGCCAACAGAACGGAAAAAGATCTTCACCAACCCCATATCTGACAGAGGATTGATCTCCACAATATATAAAGAACTCAAGAAACTAGACAACAAAATACTGAACAGTCCAATTAAAAAATGGGCTAAAGAGCTAAACAGAGAATTCACAAAACAAGAACTACAAATGGCTGAAAGACATTTAAAGAAATGCTCAACATCCTTAATCATCAGAGAAATGCAAATTAAAACGACTCTGAGATACCACCTTACACCTGTCAGAATGGCTATGATCAAAAACACCAATGACAACCAATGTTGGAGAGGATGTGGAGCAAAGGGAACACTCCTCCACTGTTGGTGGGAATGTAAACTTGTACAACCACTGTGGAAATCAGTATGGCGGTTTCTCAGAAAATTAGGAATCGAACTACGTCAAGACCCAGCCATCACACTCTTGGGCAGATACCCAAGGAATGCTGATTCATACCATAAAGATACATGCTCAGCTATGTTCATAGCAGCACTATTTGTAATAGCCAGAACCTGGAAACAACCTAGATACCCATCAACGGAAGAATGGATGAAAAAAATGTGGTACATATACACAATGGAGTACTACTGAGCAGAGAAAAACAATGAAAGCATGAAATTTACAGGCAAATGGATGGAACTAGAAAAAAATCATCCTGAGTGAGGTAACCCAAACCCAGAAAGACAGTCATGGTATGTACTCACTCATAGGTGGATTCTAGATATAAAATAAAGAACAATCAGACCACAACCCATAGAACCATGGAGGGTATATATATAGCATGGAGGTCCCTAGGACGACTGTGGCTTATAATAAATTTCGGTTTTACTCAATTATTGAAAAAAATAGCCAAATGAATGGAAACACATGAACTAGGAACCAAAGGCTGAGGGGCCCCCAGTTGGATCAGGCCCTCTGAATAGGTGAGACAGTTGATTGGCTTGATCAGTTTGGGAGGCACCTAGGCAGTGGTACCAGGTCCTGTGCTCATTGCATGAGTTGGCTGTTTGAAACCTGGGGCTTATGCAGGGACACTTGGCTCAGTCTGAGAGGAAGGGACTGGACCTGCCTGGACTGATTCTCCCAGGTTGATCACAGTCCTCGGGGGAGGACTTGTCTTGGAGGAGGTGGGAATGGGGGGTAGGCTGGGGGTAAGGGGAGGGGGTGGGAGGGGGAAGAATAGTGGAACCCGTGGCTGATATGTAGAACTGAATGGTATTGTAAAATTTTATATATATATATATATATATATATATATATATATATATATATATATAATGCAAATACAAATAAAAATTAATAAATAAAACAAAAACAAAAACAAAAAAACAAAATATTTACTAATTTATATCCTGGAGTACAGAAAGTCCAAGATCAAATAGCTGGCCAGTTGGGTACCTGATGTGCCCCTCACCCCTTCACACACTTTCTTGCTTGCTTCATCCCCATATGGTGTAGATTGGGACACAATACTTGTGGTCTTTTCATATGAGGGTCATAATTTATAAAGTTTCTATACTCATTATTCAATCTAAATATAATTATTGCCAAGAGTAGTGTCACATAGCTTTAATTCTAACACTCAGAAGGCAAAGGCAGGTGGATTTCTTTGAGTTCATGGCCAGCCTGGTCTATATAGTCAGTTCCAGGCAATCCAAGGATATACAGTGAGACCCTGTTTCAAATGTAAGTAAATGAACAAACAAACAAAATCAGCTCCCTAAGGCCCTGGTCACTTCTACTGTTACATTAGCAGTTATTTTTCAACTTATGAGCTGTAGTGGTGCTCTGTAATTTAAGTTAAGGAATGCAAGTTCAAGGCCTATCTAAGCTACAAAATGACTTCACTATCAATCATCAACCTGAGAAATTTAACCTGATGCTATCTAGAAATACAAAAAAAGCAAAACGCTAGGGAAGTTATTCAGTGACACTGTGTTTTCCTGTTTTTCACATGTTCCTGGATGCTATACCCCTGTATCTCTCATTCTCTCTCTCTCTCTCTCTCTCTCACACACACACACACACACACACACACACACACACACACACACAAAAGAAAAAATAAAGTACCACATATGAAGTTTGGAAAAAAGCCATGAATACTGAGTCCATAACAAAGTTTAATAGTCTCAATTGTATGATAAATAACCAACACAATTCTCAAGGTTCAGAACTGGAGAGATGGGTCAGCAGTTAAGAGCACTGTATGAGCGAGAATTGTTGAGACCAAGGTTGGAAAGAGCACAGGGACGAATAGCCAAACTAGTGGAAACACTTGAACTATGAATAGCTGAGGAGCTTCCAATTGGATCAGGCCCTCTGGATAAGTGAGACAGTTGATTAACTTGAACTGTTTGGGAGGCACCCAGGCAGTGGGAAGAGGACCTGTCCTTAGTGCATGAGCTGGCTATTTGGAACCTGGGGCCTATGCAGGGACACTTTGCTCAGCCTGGGAGGAGGGGACTGAACCTGCCTGGACTGAATCTTCCAGGTGTAGCTGAATACCCAGGGGAGTCCTTGCCCTGGAGGTGATGGGAATCGGGATTGACTGGGGGGAAGGGGGGAGGGAGGACAGGGGAATCTGTGGCTGATATGTAATATTAAATCAAATTATGAAAAATAAAATAAAATAACGAAAAAAAGAAAATTAAATTTTTAAAACAGATTAAAAAAAAACAGTGACTATTTTTTTTCAGAAGCCCTGGATTCAATTTTTAACACCCACAAGGTAGTTTACAACCTTCTGTAACTCCTGTTCCAGGAGATCTGATGCCTCTAGCAGCACAACACACACAGAGGTGGTGAACATGCATACATACAAGCATGTACATACACACACACACACACTATATATATATATATATATAATATAAATATATAATAAATAAATAATAAATAAATAAATAATAAATAAAAATATAATATAAATATATATTCAAATAAATTTAAAACATTCTCAAGATTCTTAAGGTATGAAATATTGGAGCAAGTACAGACTGTTGATCCATCTAGCATGTGCGATTCTACTCTTCCCACAGTAAAACTGACCTTTTGTGGTTTTAAGCATTAATTTTTTCTTCACTACCTTTTATTTTTGAACTTGACATCTTTTTATTGACATTCATCTATTTTTTTTTTGGACAGTTTCTCTGTGTATTTTTGGTGCTTGTCCTGGATCTCGCTCTGTAGACCAGGCTTGGCCTCGAACTCACAGAGATCTGCCTGGCTCAGACTGCTGAGTGCTGGGATTAAAGGCATGTACCACAGCAGCCTGACGACTTTCTTGTATTTTTAAATCATTCCATTAGTTGTAGAAGTTCATAGAGATAATCTCAAGGTGATGGGATAGATCTGATTTGTGGAAGTTTTATAACTGCATAAATAAATGAAATGCAAACTATAACTATTTCCTCAGCCTAGTGATAGGCTCTCTCTCTCTCTCTCTCTCTCTCTCTCTCTCTCTCTCTCTCTCTCTCTCTCTCTCTCTCTCTCTCTCTCTCTCTGTCTTCTCTGTGTCTTTCTGTCTCTCTTTAGAAAACAAACCAAAAACTAGAATTTAATTAAAAAAAAAAACACAAGAAATACACTCCCCCCCCCAATAATAACACAAAATTTTATCCTAGATGATTTGAAAAGAGATTTTATGCTCAAAATACTGGATTGAATCCACTGCCAGAGTAAAAAGAATATGAACATAAATAGAGGGTTTGATTAATAAAGGGGGAAACTGGTAAGAATATAAATATCTCTATGTAAAGTGTAACTTCAACCGATTGGGATCTACAAACTCACATGGCTTAGTCTCCTTCCTGTACTAATCAAATACCTTGAAAACTTGAGTCTGCATAATAAAGAGATGGAATACATATTTTCTCTTGAAGTTACTTCCTCCTATTCTAAGTCTTCTACCTGATGTTCAACTTTATCTTCTCCCAACACTCCGAAGACACACCCCTGCTTTTCCCGGTGTTTGAAGGGGGTTATTACTCGTGAATATTTACAGATACGACTTCTGCCGTGAAATTTAAAAGAGACGGGAACCATGGCAGAGATCGGGATAATTACAGACATATGAAAAAGAAATTGTGCAGAAACTTCCTTTCTGCGTGCTTAATCCTGAGGTTTAAAGAGAGTTCGCTCGGAGAGGGTGACTTCTGGAAGTTGGATTTGGGAGGCAGACACCCAGGAAGGTGGAGTTGCAGAAGCAACCCAGCAAGAGCGCTCGAGTCTTCCCTGGCCACTGTCTCTGAGACCGAGAAGTACACCCCCCACGCCAGAGGGGGCGCCAGAGAGGCGGGGCTTCCGGCAGCGTCTCGGGGGTTCTTCCCTCCGCGAGGGCGTGATTTCCTTCTCCACAGTTCGAGACCGAGACCGGGAGGCGTAAGGAGCGCTGTCCGCGGCCGCCGGCTCAACAGGACCAGGAGACAAGCCCCAGTCTGTGTGGTTCCAGGTGAGAAGGTTGAGAAAGGCATCTCAGAGTCGAATTCCCTGCTCTTGAACCCGTGCCTTTGGTCTCGGACTCTGTCCTTGAGACTCGGCTTCGCACCAACCGCCCCCGGTTTACCTAAAGCCCGGCGTCGAAGCCGAGGACCCGCTCCCCGCCCGGCCCGTGGGCCCCTTGTTGGCAGAGGTGGTCCATCATCTCAGAATAAAGCTCTTCACCTCCATCCGGACAGCTTCCCGCCCCCTCACCGCCACCTCCTCCCCGCCGGCCATCTGCCCCCCTCCCCCCCACTTCTCGGCTTTTCTACCGGTCGCCGCCATTTCGAAAGACCACGAGGCTGGCCGTGGCCGTGGCGGTTGCGGTGGGGCAGGCCTTTACTCGCATCACTGGGAGGCAGAGGCAGGGGCATTTAATCCTGTCGCTTGGGGGCAGAGGCAGGGGCATTTAATCCTGTCGCTTGGGGGCAGAGGCAGGGGCATTTAATCCTGTCGCTTGGGGGCAGAGGCAGGGGCATTTAACTCGGCCCTTCTACCAGTCGCCGCCATTTCGAAAGACCACGAGGCTGGCCGTGGCCATGGCGGTTGCGGTGGGGCAGGCCTTTACTGGCATCACTGGGAGGCAGAGGCAGGGGCATTTAATCCTGTCGCTTGGGGGAGGATGTAGTGGGAATTAATCCCAGCACTAGGAGGCAGAGGCAGGAGAATTTAATTCCAACATTTGGGAGGCTGATGCAGGGGGATTTAATCCCAGCACTGGGAGGCAGAGGCAGGAGGATTTAGTCCTAGCACTTGGGAGGCAGAAGCAGGGAGATTTAATCCCATCACTCAGGGACAAAGGCAGGAGGATTTAATCCCATCACTTGGGGACAGAAGCAGGGGGATTTGATGCCAGCACTTTGAGGCAGACACAGGAAAATTTAATTTCAGCACTTGGGATGCTAATGCAGGGGGATTTAATCCCAGCACTGGGAGGCAGAGGCAGTGGGATTTAATCTCAGCACTCGGGGAACAGAAGCAGGAAATTTATTCCCAGCACTGGGAGTTAGAGGCAAGGGAATTTAATCTGAGCACTGGGAGGGAAAAGCAGGAGAATTTAGTCCCAGCACTGGGATGCTAATGCAGGGGGATTTAATCCCAGCACTGGGAGCAGAGTTAGGGGGATTTAATCCCATCACTCATGGACAAAGGCAGGGGGATTTAATCCCATCACTCAGGGACAAAGGCAGGGGGATTTAATCCCATCACTTGGGGACAGAAGCAGGGGGATTTGATGCCAGCACTTTGAGGCAGACACAGGGAAATTTAATTTCAGCACTTGGGAGGCTAATACAGGGGGATTTAATCCCAGCACTGGGAGGAAGAGGGAGGGGGACTAAAACCATCACTTGGGGGTAGAATCACAGGGATTTAATCTGGTCACTTGGGAGGCAGAGCCAGTGTGATTTAATCCCAACATTGGGGGCAGAGGCAGAGAGATTTAATCCCAGCATATGGAAACAGACAAGAGAATTTAATCCCAGCACTGAAAAGGGAGAGACAAGGGAATTTAATCCTAGCATTTGGGAGGCAGAAGAAGGTGGATTAAATCCAGTCACTTGGGTGCAGAGGCAGGGGGATTTAATCCTAACACTGGGATGCAGAGGCAAGGAAATTTAACCCTAGCTCTAGGAGGGAGATGAAGGGGGATTTAATTCCAGCACTGGGAGACAGAAGAAGGGATATTAAATCCAAGTACTGGGAGGAAAAGCCAGGGGGATTTAATCCTAGCACTTGGGAGGCAGAGACAGGGAAATTGAATCCCAGCGCTGTGGTGAGATGAAGGGGGATTTATTTCCACCTCTGAGAGGCTCATGCAGGAGGATTTAATCCCATCACTTGGGGGCAGATGCAGGAAGATTTAATCCCATCACTCAGGGACAAAGGCAGGGGGATTTAATCCCATCACTTAGGGACAGAGCCGGGGCATTTAGTCCTAGCACTGGGGGGCAGAGTCAAGGGAATTTAATGCCAGCACTGGGAGGGAGAAGAAGGGGCATTAAATTCTAGTACTCGGTTTCGGCAGGATGATGCAGGGGGATTTAATCTCAGCACTGAGAGGGAGAGCCAGAGGTAAATAATTACAACACTCAGAGGCAGAGGCAGGAGGATTTAATCTCAGCACTGGGAGGAAGAGGCAGGGGCTTTTAATTCCAACACTTGGGAGGCTGATGCAGAGGGACTTAATCCCATCACTTGAGGGCAGAAACAGGGAGATTTAATCCCATTACTTGGGGACAGAGGAAGGGGGATTTAATCCCAACACTGGGAGGCAGAGGAAGAGGAATTTAATTCTGGCACCTGGGGAGGCCAATGCAGGGGGATTTAATCCCAACACTGGGAGGGAGGCACAGAGGGATTTAATCCCATGGCTGGTAGGCAGAGGCAGGGAGATTTAATGCCGGTACTGAGAGGCAGAAGCTCTGGGATTTAGTTCCAGCAGTCAAAGGCAGAGGACAGAGGATTTATTTTCAGCACTTGGGAGGCTGATGCAGAGTGATATAATCCCAGCACTGGGAGGCAGATGCAGGGGAATTAAATCCTATCATTTTGGTTTAGAGGCAGGGGGATTTAATACTAGCACAGGGAGGCAGAGGCAGGGGGATTTATTCCCAGCACTGGGAGGCAGAAGCAGGGGGTTTTAATTCCAACAGTCCTAGCCTGGTGCAAGGGTATTTAATCCCAGCACTAGGGGGAAGAGTTAAGGGTCTTTAATCCCAGCACTGAGAGGCAGAGGCATTGTGGTTTAATCCTGTCACTCCAGGGCAGAAGCAGGGGGATTTAATCCCAGTACTGGGTGGCAGATGGGGAGGAATTAATCCTAGTACTTGCAAGGCAGAGGCAGGTGGTTTTAGTCCTAGCACTTGGAGGCAGACACAGGGAAATTTAATTTCAGCACTTGGGAGGCTGATGCAAGGGGATTTAATCCCAGCACTCCGGGGCAGAAATTTATTCCCAGCACTGGGAGTTAGAGGCAAGGGAATTTAATCTGAGCACTGGGAGGGAGAGGAAGTTGTATTTAATTCCAGCAATTGAGAGACTAATGCAGGTAAATTTAATCCATCAGTTCGGGGCAGAGTAAGGATCCTTTAATCTGAGCACTGAGAGGCAAATGCATTGTGGTTTAATACTATCACTCTGGGGCAAAAGCAGGGGGATTTAATCCCAGTACTGGTTGGCAGATGTGGGGGAAATTAATCCTAGTACTTTTGAGGCAGAGGCAGGGGGTTTTATTCACAGCAGTGGGAGGCAGCCCAGGGAAATTTAATTCCAGCACGGGAGGCAGAGCTGGCAGATTTAATTTCAGCACTTGGGAGGCAGGGGGATTTAATCCTAGCACTGGGAGGCATAGGCAGGGGAATTTAATTACAGCATTTGGGAGTTAGAGGCAGGCAGATTTAATGCCAGCATTTGAGACAGAGGCAGTTGGATTAAATCCAGTCTCACTTGGGGTAGAGGCAGAGGGATTTAAGCAAAGCAGGGGGCGGGCACAGGCAAGGGAATTAAATCCCATTGCTGTGGTGGAGATGAAGGGGGATTTAATTCCACCTCTGAGAAGCTGATGCAGGAGGATTTAATCCCATCAATCGGGTACAGAGCCAGGGCATTTAGTCCCAGCACTGGGGGTCAGAGTCAAGGGAATTTAATGCCAGCACTGGGAGGGAGAAGAAGGGGCATTAAATTCTAGCACTTGGTTTCAGTATGATGATGCAGGGGAATTTAATCCCAGCACTGAGAGGGAGAGCCAGAGGTAAATAATCACAGCACTCAGAGGCAGAGGCAGGAGGTTTTAATCTCAGCACTGGGAGGAAGAGGCACGGGGTTTTAATTCCAACATATGGGAGGCCGATGCAGGGGATTTAATCCCATCACTTGGGGACAGAGGCAGCGGGATTTAATCCCAGCACTGGGAGGCAGAGGAAGGGGCCTTTAATTCTGGCACCTGGGGAGTCTAATGCAGGGGGATTTAATCCCATGGCTGGTAGGCAGAGGCAGGGAGATTTAATGCTAGCACTGGGAGGCAGAAGCTCGGGGATTTAATTCCAGCAGTCAGAGGCAGAGGACAGAGGATTTAATTCCAGCACTTGGGAGGCTGATGCTGGGTGATATAATCCCAGCACTGGGAGGCAGAGGCAGGGGAATTAAATCCTATCACTTTGGGGCAGAGGCAGTGGGATTTATTCCCAGCACTGGGAGGCAGAGTCAGGGGTCTTTAACCCCAGCACTGAGAAGCAGCATCATTGTGGTTTAATCCTGACATTCTAGGGCAGAGGCAGTGGTATTTAATCCAAGTACTGGGTGGCTGATGCAGAAGGCATTAATCCTAGCAATTCAGAGGCAGGGGCAGGGGATTTTACTCCCAGCACTGGGAGGGGGATGCAGGGAAAATTAATTCAAGCACTTGAAGGCAGACAGAGGATTTAATTTAAGCCCTTGGGAGGCTGATGCAGGGGGATTTAATCCCATCAGTTGGGGGCAGAGGCAGGGAAAATTAATCCCAGCACACAGGGACAGAGGCAGGCTGATTTAATCCTAGCACCTAGGAGGCAGATGCAGGGGGCATTAATACTAGCACTTGGGAGGCATAGTCAGGGTATAGTCCTAGGCATAGTCCCAGCACTGGGAGGCAGAGGCAGGTGGATTTTATCTCAGCACTGGGAGGGAAAGGCAAGTGGTATTAATTCCAACAGTCAGAGCCTGGTATAGGGGTATTTAATCTCAGCACTTGGGGGAAGATTCAGGGGTCTTTAATCTGAGCACTGAGAGGCAGAGGCATTGTGGTTTAATCCCATCACTCTGGGGCAGAAGCAGGGGGATTTAATCCCTGTGCTGGGTGGCAGATGGGGGGAATTAATCATAGTACTTGCAAGGCAGAGGCAGGGGTTTTTAGTCCCAGAACTGTGAGGCACAGGCAGGGGAATTTAGTCCCAGCACTGGGGGCAGAGGCAGAAAATTTAATCCCAGCACTGGGAGTTAGAGGCAAGGGAATTTCATCCAAGCAGTGGGAGGGAGAGGAAGCTGGATTTAACTCCAGCACTTGGGAGACAAATTTAGTGGGATTTAATCCATCAGTTGTGGGCAGAGTCAGGGGTCTTTAACCCCAGTACTGAGAGGCAGAGGCATTGAGGCTGATGCAGGGGGATTTAATACCAGCACTGGGAAGCAGAGGCATAGGGATTTAATCCCAGCACTCAGAGGCAGAGGCAAGAAAATCATTCCCAGCACTGGCAGTTAGAGGCAAGGGAATTTAATCTGAGCACTGGGAGGGAGAGGAATGGGGATTTAATTCTAGCCCATGGGAGACTAATTCAGGGGGATTTAATACTGTCACTTGGGGGCAGAGGCAGGGGGATTTAATAGCACTTGGAGGCAGAGGCAGGGTGATTTAATCCTGGTCCTAGAAGGAAGATCCAGGGGGATTTAAACGTTGCAATTTCGAGGAGGAGACAGGGAGATTTAATTCCAGTATGTGGAAGCAGAAGCCAGAGGATTTAATTCCAGCACTTGGGAGGTAGAGGCAGTTGGATTAAATCCAGTAACTTGGGCCAGAGGCAGGGGGATTTAAGCAAAGCACGGGGAGGCACAGGCAAGAGAATTAAATCCCATTGCTGTGGTGGAGATGAAGGGGGATTTAATTCCACCTCTGAGAAGCTGATGCAGGAGGATTTAATCCCATCACTTGGGGGCAGAAGCAGGGAGATTTAATCCCATCACTCAGGGACAAAGGCAGGAGGATTTAATCCCATCACTTGGGGACAGAAGCAGGGGTATTTAATGCCAGCACTGGGAGGCAGAGGCAAGGGAAATAATCCCAGTACTGGGTGGCAGAGGAAGGGGCATTTAATTCTGGCACCTGGGGAGGTTGATGCAGTTGGATTTAATCCCAGCACTGGGAGGGAGGCACAGAGGGATTTAATCCCATAGCTGGTAGGCAGAGGCAGGGAGATTTAATGCCAGCACTGGGAGGCAGAAGCTCAGGGATTTAATTCCAGCAGTCAGAGGCAGAGGACAGAGGATTTATTTTCAGCACTTGGGAGGCTGAGGCAGTGTGACATAATCCCTGCACTGGGAGGCAGAGGCAGGGGAATTAAATCCTATCACTTTGGGGTAGAGGCAGGAGGATTTAATCCTAGCACAGGGAGGCAGAGGCAGGTGGATTTATTCCCAGCACTGGGAGGCAGAGGCAGGGGGATTTAATCTCAGCACTGGGAGGCAGAGGCAGGGGGTTTTAATTCCAACAGTCCTAGCCTGGTGCAATGGTATTTAATCCCAGCACTAGGGGGAAGAGCAAGGGTCTTTAATCCCAGCACTGAGAGGCAGAGGCATTGTGGTTTAATCCTGTCACTCCAGGGCAGAAGCAGGGGGATTTAAATCCCAGTACTGGGTGGCAGATGCAGGGGGAATTAATTGTAGTACTTTCGAGTTAGAAGCTGGGGGTTTTAGTCCCAGCACTTGGAGGCAGACACAGGGAAATTTAATTTCAGCACTTAGAGGCAGAGCTGGAGGATTTAATTTCAGCACTTAGGCGGCTGATTCAGGGGGTTTTATTCCTATCATTTCGGGCCAGAGGCAGGGGAAATTAATCCCAGCACTCGGAGACAGAGGCAGGCAGATTTAATCCTAGCACCTGGGAGGCAGATGCAGGGGGACTTTATACTAGCATTTGGGAAGCACAGTCAGGATATTTTAGTCCCAACACTAGGAGGCAGAGTCAGGGAAAATGAATTCAAGCACTTGGAAGAAGCAGGTGAATTTAATTCCAGCACTTGGGAGGCTGATGCAGGGGGATTTAATACCAGCACTGGGAAGCAGAGCCATAGTGATTTAATCCCAGCACTCAGAGGCAGAGGCAAGAAAATCATTCCCAGCACTAGCAGTTAGAGGCAAGGGAATTTAGTCTGAGCACTGGGAGGAAGAGAACTGGGGATTTAATTCTAGCCCTTGGGAGACTAATTCAGGGGGACTTAATCCTGTCACTTGGGGGCAGAGGCAGGGGGATTTAATCCTAGCACTGGGAGACAGAGGCAGAGGGATTTAATCCCAGTACTGGGAGGAAGAGCCAGGGGGATTTAATCATAGCAATTTCAAGGAGGAGACAGGGAAATTTAATTCCAGTACGTGGAAGCAGAAGCCAGAGGATTTAATTCCAGCACTTGGGAGTTAGAGGCAGGCAGATTTAATGCCAGCATTTGAGGTAAAGGCAGTTGAATTAAATCCAGTCACTTGGGTCAGAGGCAGGGGGATTTAAGCAAAGCACGGGGAGGCACAGGCAAGGGAATTAAATCCCATTGCTGTGGTGGAGATGAGAAGCTGATGCAGGAGGATTTAATCCCATCACTCAGGTGCAGAGCCAGGGGCATTTAGTGCCAGCACTGGGGGGCAGATTCAATGGAATTTAATCCCACCACTGGGAGGCAGAGTCAGGGGGATATAATCCAGCACTGGGAGGGAGAGGCAGGGGGTTTTAATTCCAACAGTCGTAGCCTTGTGCAGTGGTATTTAATCCCAGCACTTGGGGGAAGAGTCAGAGGTCTTTAATCCCAGCAGTGAGAGGCAGAGGCATTATGTTTTAATCCCGTTACTCTGGGCCAGAAACGGGGATTTAATCCCAGTACGGGTGGCAGATGGGGGGGGGAATTAATCCTAGTACTTGTGAGGCAGAGGCAGGAGGTTTTAGTCCCAGAACTGGGAGGCAGACACAGGGAAATTTAATTTCAGCACTTGGGAGGGGATTTAATCCAAGCACTGGGTGGGGGGGGCAGAGGCAAGAAATGTATTCCCAGCACTGAGAGTTAGACGCAAGGGAATTTAATCTGACCACTGGGAGAGATTAGAAGCAGGATTTAATTCCAGCAATTGGGAGACTAATGCAGGGGTATTTAATCCCAGCACTTGGGGGCAGAGTCAGAGGTCTTTAATCCCAGCACTGAGAGGCAGAGGCATTGTGGTTTAATCCCGTTACTCCGGGCCACAAACGGGGATTTAATCCCAGTACTCAGTGGCAGAGGCAGGAGGATTTAATCCTATCAATTGGGTGCAGATGCAGGGAGATTTAATCTCAGCACTGTAAGGCAAAGGCAGGGGGATTTAATCCCAGCTCTGGGAGGAGAGGCAGGGAGTTTTAATTCCAACACTCGGGAGCCTGGTGCAGGGGGCTTTATTCTCAGCACTGTGAGGCAGAGGAAGGGTGATTTAATCCCAGCACTGGGAGGAAGACCCAGGGGGATTTAATCCCGTCACTCTTGGGAGGAGTCAGGAGGATTTAATCTGAGCACTGGGAGGCAGAGGCAGGGAAATTTAGTCTCAGCATTGGGAGGTAGAGGCAGGCAGTTTTAATCTCAACCCTTGGGAGCCGGGTGTAGGGAGATTAAATCTGAGCACTTGGGAGAAGAGGCAGAGGGATTTAATCTCAGCACTGGGAAACAGAGGCAGCGGGATTTAATCCCATTAATGGTAGGAAGATCCAGGGGGATTTAATCCTAGCAATTGGGAGGCAGAGGCAGGTTATTTTTGTCCCAGCACTGGTAGGCAGAGGCAGGGGGATTTAATTCCAGCACTTGAGGCAGATTTTCGAGTATTTAATTCCAGCACTTGGGAAGTTGATGCAGGGGGATCTAATCCCAGCTTTGGGAATGAGAACCAGAAGAATTTAACCCCAGCACTGGGAGGCAGAGGCAGGTGGATTTAATCTCAGCACTGGGAGGCAGAGGCAGCATGATTTAATCCCATCATTCAGGGTCAGTGGCAGGGGGATTTAATTTAACCACTTGGAGACAGGGGCAGGGGGAGTTAATCCCAGTACTGGGAGAAAAAGTAAGGGGACTTAATCCTAGCGTTGGAAGCCAGAGGCATTTAAATTTAATTCCATCACTTGGAGGCAGAGCCAGAGGATTTAATTATAGCACTCTGGGGCAGAGGCAGGGGGATTTATTCCCATCACTGGGAGGTAGAGGCAGGGCAATTTAATCCCATCACTCTGGGGCAGAGGCAGGGGAATTTAATCCCAGCACTGGGAGGTAGAGGCAGGGTTTTTTAATTCTAATACTTGGGAGCCTGGTGCAGAGGGATTTAATCCCAGCACTTGGGGGAAAAGGCAGGGGGATTTAATCTCAACACTGGGAGGCAGAGTTGGGGGAATTTAATCTCAGTACTGGGAGGAAGAGGCAGGGGGATTTGATCCCAGCACTGGAGGGAGATAAGAATGGGCATTTAATTCTAGCACTCATTATGCTGATGGAGGTGGATTTAATTCCAGCACTGGGAGGTAGAGCCAAAGGGATTTAATCAGAGCACTGGAAAGCAGATCCAGAGGGATTTAATGCCAGCACTGGGAGGCAGAAGCTTGGGGATTTAATTCCAGTACTCAGAGGATTTAATTTCAGAAATTGGGTGGATGATGCAGTGGGATTCAATCCCAGCACTGGGAGGCTGAGGCAGGGGGATTTAATCCTGTCACTCCTTGTTGGAGTAAAGGGGATTTAATCCTAGCACTGAGAGGCAAAGGTAGTGGGATTTAATCTCAGCACTGGGAGGAGGAGGCAGGGGGTTTTAATTCTAATACTTGGGAGCCTGGTGCAGGGGGGTTTAATCCCAGCATTTAGAGGAAGAGGCAGGGGGCTTTAATCTCAGCACTGGGAGGTAGAGGCAGCATGATTTAATCCATTACTCAGTGTCAGTGGCAGGGGGATTTAATTTCACCCCTTGGAGGCAGAGGCAGGAGGAGTTAATCCCAGTACTGGGAGAAAGAGGCAGGGGGATTTAATCCTAGGACTTGAGAGGCAGAGGTAGGGATATTTAATTCCAGTACTGGGAGGCATGAGCTCCGGGATTTAATTCCAGCAGTCAGAGGCAGAGGACAGAGGATTTATTTTCAAAACTTGGGAGGCTGATGCAGAGTGATATAATCCTAGCACTGGGAGGCAGAGGCAGGGGCATTTAATCCTGTCACTTGGGGCCAGATAAAGTGGGAGTTAATCCCAGCACTGGGAGGCATAGGCAGGAGAATTTAATTCCAACATTCAGGAGGCCGGTGTAGGGGGATTTAATGCCAGCACAGGGAGGCAGAAGCTAGAGGATTTAATTTCAGCACTTGGGAGGCAGAGGCAGAGTGATTTAATTCCGTCACTCCAGGGCAGAGGCAGGGGAATTATAACTCATCACTGGGAGGCAGAGGGGGGATTTAATCCCAGAACTGGGAGATAGACAGGGGAATGTAATCCCATCACTTGTAGGCAGAGACAGGAGAATTTAATCCCATACCTCAGGGACAGAGGCAGGGAGATTTAATCCTAGCACTTGGGAGGCAGTGGCAGAAGCCTGAGGATTTAATTCCAGCACTGGGAGGCAGAAACCAGAGGATTTAATTCAAGTGCTGGGAGGCTGAAGCAGGGGGATTTAATCCCATCAGTCAGGGGCAGAGGCAGGGGGATTTAATCCCAGCAGTAGGAGGGAAAAGATGGGGCATTTAAGTCCAGCACTGGGATGCAGATGCCAGAGGATTAATTTCAGCACTTGGGAGGCTGATGCAGGGGGATATAATCCTAGCACTGGGATTGAGAAGAAGGGGGATTTAACTCCAGCATTTTGAGGCAGACAAAGGGGAATTAAATCCCATCACTTGGGGGCAGAGGTAGGGGGATTTAATCCCATCACACTGGGGCAGAAGCAGGGGATTTAATCCCGGAATTGGGAAGCAGAGTTCGGAGAATTTAATCCCAGAACTCAGGAAACAGAGGCAAGGGATTTAATCCCAGCACTCACAGGCAGAACCCGGAGGATTCAATCCCACCAGTCAGATCAGAAGATGGAGAATTTAATTTTAGCACTTGGGAGGATGATGAAGGGGGATGTAATTCTAGTGCAGGGAGGCAGAGGAAGGGGGATTTAACCCCAGCACTTGGAGTCAGGGGCAGGGCAATTTAATCTTAGCACTCACTGGGAGGCAGAAGCTAGGGGGTTTAATTCCATCACTGAGAGGCAGAACACGGAGGATTTAATTTCAGCACTGGAAGGGAGAGCCAGGAGGTCTTAATTCCAACACTCGGGAGGCTGATACAGGGGGAATTAATCACAGCAATGGGAGGCAGAGACAGGGGCATTTAATCTTAGTACTGGGTGGCAGAAGTTGGGGAATTTAATTCCAGCACTCGGAGGCAGAACCTGGAGGATTCAAATTCAGCACTTGGGAGGCTGATGCAGGAGGATTTTATCCTAGCACTGGGAAGCAGAGGAAGGGTGATTTAATCATGTCACTGGGGGGGGGGCACAGGAAGGGGGATTTAATTCCAGCATTGGGAGGCAGAGGCAGGGAAATTTAATCCCATCCCTTGGGGACAGAGGCAGGGGATTTAATCCCATCAGTCATGGGCAAAGGTAGTGGTATTTAATCCCAGTACTGGGAGGCAGAGGCAGGGGGATTTAATTCCATCCCTTGGGGGCAGAGGCAGGGGGATTTAATTTTAGCACTTGGGAGCGGGAGCAAAGGCAGAGTGATTTAATCCTGGCAATGGGAGGGAGAGGAAGGGGGATTTCATCACAACACTGGGAGCTAAAGGCAGGGGGATTTAATCCCACCACTTGGGGCCAGACACAGGGGGATTTTTTCCCAGCACTGGGAGGCAGAGGCAGGGTGATTTAATCCCAGCAATGGGACCTTTAATCCCAGCACTGGGAGACATAGGCAAGGGGACTTAATCCTAGCATTTTGAAGGCAGAGGCAGGGGGTCATAATCCCAGCACTGAGAGGCAGAATTCGGAGTATTCAATCCCACCAGTCAGAGGCAGAAGACAGAGACCTTAATTTCAGGACTTGCAAGGATGATGAAGGGGGATTTAATTCCAGTGCTGGGAGGCAGAGGCAGGGGGATTTAATTTCAGCACTTGGGAGGTTGATGCCAGGGGATTTTATCCCAGCAATGTCATGCAGAGGCAGGGGATTAAATCCCATCACACGGAGGCATAGGCAGTGTAGTTTAATCCCAGCACTGGGAGGCAGAGGCAGGGTGATTTAATCCCAACACTGACTGGGAGCCTGAGGCAGTCGGATGTAATCTCAGTACTGGGAGACATAGGTATGGAGATTTAATCCAAGCACTGGGAGACATAGGCAGAGGGATTTAATCCTAGCATATTGCAGGCAGTGGCACGGGGTATTAGTCCCAGCACTGGGAGAGCAATGCAGGGGAATTTAATCCCAGCACTGGGAGACAGAAGCATGGGGATTTAGGATTTAATCCCAGCACTGGGAGGCAGAGGCAGGCACATTTATCCCCAGCACTTGGAGGCAGAGACAGGGGAGTTTAATCCCAACACTGGAAGACATAGGCAGGAGGATTTAATCCTAGCATTTTGGAGGCAGAGGCAGGGGGTTTTAGTCTGAGCAATGGGAGTCCGAAGCAGCGGAATATAATCCCAGCACACAGGAAGCAGAGGCAAGGGATTTAATCCCAGCACTCAGAGTCATAACTCAGAGTATTCAATCCCAGCATTCAGAGGTACAAGATGGAGAATTTAATTTCAGCACTTGGGAGGATGATGAAGGGGGATTTAATTCCAGTGCTGGGAGGCAGAGCAGGGGGATTTAACTCCAGCACTTGGAGGCAGAGGCAGGGGCATTTAATCCCACCACTGCGAGGTAGAAGCTGGGGGATTTAACCCCAGCACTTGGAGTCGGGGGTAGGGGGGGTTGAAACCCAGCACTGGGAGGCAGAAACTGGGGGATTTAATTTTAGCACTTAGGAGGTTGATGCAAGGGGATTTAATCCCAGCCCTCGGAGGCAGAGGCAGGATGATTTACCCCCAGCACTTGGAGGCAGAGGCAGGGGGATTTAATCCCAGCACTGGGAGCTAGAGGCATGGGGATTTAATCCAATCACTTGGGGCCAGAGGCAGGGGCATTTTATCCCAGCACTGGTATGCAGAGCCAGGATGAAATAATCCCAGCACTGGGAGGCAGATGTAGGAAGATTTAATCCCAACACTGGGAGACACAGGCATGGGGATTTAATCCCAGCACTGGGCGGCAGAAGCAAGGTGACTTTATCCCAGCACTGGGAGGAAGAGGCTTGGGTTTTAATCCCAGCACTTGGAGACTTAGGCAGGGGGATTTAATCCTAGCATTTTGGAGGCAGAGGCAGGGGGTTTTCCTCCAAGCAATGGGACCCTGAAGCAGGAGAATTTTATCCTAGCACTCAGGAAAGCAGAGGCAAGGGATTTAATCCCAGCACTCAGAGGCAAAACTATTCAATCCCACCAGTCAGAGGCAGAAGAAGGAGACTTTAATTACAGCACTTGCGAGGATGATGAAGGGGGCGTTAATTCCAGTGCTGGGAGGTGGAGGCAAGGGGATTTAACCCCTGCACTTGGATGCAGGGGCAGGGGCATTTAATCTCAGCACTGGAAGGCAGAATTCAGAGGATTTAATTTCAGCACCTGGGAGGCTGATGCAGGCAGATTTTATCCCAGCACAGGTAGCCTAAGGCAGGGGGATTTAATGCCAGCACTAGTAGCCTAAGTTAGGGGGATTTAATCCCAGCACTGGGAGACATAGCTAGGGGGATTTAATCACAACACTGGGAGCCTGAGGCAGGGGGATTTTATCCCACCGCTGGAATGGAGAGGCAGGGGTATTTAATCCCAACACTGGGAGCCTGAGGCATGGGGACTTAATCCCAGTACTGGTAGCCTAAGGCAGGGGGATTTGATCCCAGCACTAGGAGACATAGGCAGGGGTATTTAATCCTAGCATTTTGGAGGCTGAGGCAGGGGGTTTTAGTCAGAGCAATGGGAGCCAGATGCAGGGGAATTTTATCCTAGCACTCAGGAAGCAGAGGCAAGGGATTTAATCCCAGCACTCAGAGGCAAAACTCGGAGTATTCAATCCCACCAGTCAGAGGCAGAAGGCAGAGACCTTAATTTCAGGACTTGCAAGGATGATGAAGGGGGATTTAATTCCAGTGCTGGGAGGCAGAGGCAGGGGGATTTAATTTCAGCACTTGGGAGTCTAATGAAAGGGGATTTTATCCCAGCAATGTGATGCAGAGGCAGGGGATTAAATCCCATCACATGGAGGCATAGGCAGTGTAGTTTAATCCCAGCACTGGGAGGCAGAGGCAGGGGGATTTAATTTCAGCACTTGGGAGTCTAATGAAAGGGGATTTTATCCCAGCAATGTGATGCAGAGGCAGGGGATTAAATCCCATCACATGGAGGCATAGGCAGTGTAGTTTAATCCCAGCACTGGGAGGCAGAGGCAGGGGGATTTAATTTCAGCACTTGGGAGTCTAATGAAAGGGGATTTTATCCCAGCAATGTGATGCAGAGGCAGGGGATTAAATCCCATCACATGGAGGCATAGGCAGTATAGTTTAATCTCATCACTGGGAGGCAGATGCAGGAAGATTTAATGCCAGTACTGGGAGCCTGAGGCAGGGGGATTAAATCTCAGTACTGGGAGACATAGATATGGAGATTTAATCCAAGCACTGGGAGACATAGGCAGGGGGATTTAATCCTAGCATATCTGAGGCAGGGGCAGGGGGTTTTAGTCCCAGCACTGGGAGGGCAATGCAGGGGAATTTAATCCCAGCACTCAGGAAATAGAAGCAAGGGATTTAATCCCAGCACTCAGAGTTATAACTCAGAGTATTCAATCCCAGCATTCACTGGTACAAGATGGAGAATTTAATTTCAGCACTTGGGAGAATGATGAAGGGGGATTTAATTCCAGTGCTTGGAGGCAGAGAAGGGGGATTTAACCCCAGCACTTGGAGTTAGGGGCAGGGGCATTTAATCCCAACACTGGGAGGCAGAGGCAGGGAGAATTCAATCCCAACACTGGGAGGCAGAAGCTGGGGGATTTAATTCCAGCATTTGTGAGGCTAATACAGTGGGATTTTATACCAGCAAGGTGATGCATAGGCAGGGTGATAAAATCCCGTCCCTCGGGGGCATAGGCAGTGGGGTTTATCCCATCACTGGGATTCAGATGCATGGGGATTTAATCCTGCACTAGTCCATAGAGGCAGGGGGATTTAATCCCAGCACTGGGAGTCAGAGACAGGGGGATTTAATCCCAGCACTGGGAGGCAGAGACAGGGGGATTTAATCCCAGCACTGGGGAAGTAGAGGCAGGGGATTTAATCCCAGCCCTCAGAGGCAGAACTGGAAGGATTTAATCCCATTTGTCAGAGCCAGAACCCGGAGGATTTAATTTCATCACTTGGGAGGATGATGACGGGGATGTAATTCCAGCACTGGTGGCAGAGGCAGGGGGATTTCATCCCAAACCTGGGAGGCAGCTGTAGGGGTATTTAATCCCAGCACTGGGAGGCATAACCTGGAAGATTTAATTTTAGCCCTTGGGAGGGTGATACAGGGGGATTGTATCCCCAAACTTTGAGGCAGAGGCAGGATGATTTAATCCTGTCACTTGGGGGCAGAGGCAGGGGGATTAAACCCCAGCTCTGGGAGGTATATGCAGGGGGATTTCATCCCAGCAGTGGGAGGCAGAGGTAGGGGAATTTAATTCCAGCACTGGGAGGCAGATGCAGGGGCATTTATTCATATCACTGGGAGGCAGAGGCAGGGGGATTTAATTCCATCCCTTGGTGCTAGAGGCAGGGGGATTTTATGCCATCACTGGGAGGCACAGGCAGGGGGATTTAATCGCAGCAGTGGGAGGCAGAGGTAGGGGGATTTAATCACAGCAGTGGGAAGCAGAAGCTGGGGAATTTAATTCCAGCACTTGGAGGCAGAACCTGGAGGATTCAATTTCAGCACTTGGGAGGCTGATGCAGGGGGATTTTATCCTAGCATTGAGAGGTAGAGGATGGGTGAATTAATCATGTCACTCAGTGGCATAGGAAGGGGAATTTAATTCCAGCACTGGGAGGCAGATGCAGGGGGATTTAATTCCAGCACTGGGAGGCAGAGGCAGGGGAATTTAATTCTAGCACTGGGAGGCAGAGGCAGAGGCAGAGGCAGGGGTTTTAATCCCATCACTGGGAGGCAGAGGCAGGGGGTTTAATCCCATCCCCTGGGAACAGAGGTAGGGGATTTAATCCCATCAGTCAGGTGCAGAGGCAGTGGTATTTAATCCCAGCACTGGAAGGCAGATGCAGAGTGATTTAATCCCAGCACTGGGAGGCAGAGATAGTGGGATTTAATCCCAATACTGGTAGCCTGAGGCAGAGCGATTTAATCCCAGCATGGGGAGGCTATGGCAGGGGGCTTTAATATCAGAACTGGGAAGGAGAGGCAGGGGGATTTCATCTCACTACTGGGAACTAGAGGCAGGGGTTTTAATTCCAACACTCTGGAGGCTGATGAAGGGGGATTTAATCCCATTACTTGGAGACAGAGGCAGGAGAATTTAATCCCAGCACTGGGGAAGCAGAGGCAAGGGATTTAATCCCAGCCCTCAGAGGCAGAACCAGGAGGATTTAATCCCAACACTAGGAATCAGAGGCAGAAGAATTTAATCCCAGCACTGCAAAAGCAGTTGCAGTGGATTTAATCCCAGCCTTCAGAGGTAGAACCCGGAGGATTTAATCCCATCTGTCAGAGCCAGAACCAGGAGAATTTAATTTCAGCACTTGGGAGGAGGATGAAGGGGGATGTAATTCCAGCACTGGGTGGCAGAGGCAGGGGGATTTCATCCCAGCACAGGGAGGCAGAAGCAGGGGGGTTTAATCCCAGCACTGGGAGACAGGCATAGGAATTTAATCCCAGCACTGGGGAAGTAGAAGCAGGGGATTTAATCCCAGCACTCAAGGCAGAACCTGGAGGATTTAGTCCCAGCACTCAGAGGCAGAAGCCGGAGGGGATTTAACTCCAGCACTTGGAGGCAGGGGCAGGGGGATTGATTCCCAGCACTTTGAGGGAGAAACTGGGGGATTTAATTTCAGCACTTTGGAGGCTGATTCAGGGGGGGTTAATCCCAGCACTCGGAGGCAGAGGCAGGGGGATTTATCCTCATCAGTTGGGCAGAGGCAAGGGGATTTAATCCCAGCACTTGGAGGCAGAACCTGGAGGATTTAATTTCAGGACTTGGGAGGTTGATGCAGGGGGATTTTATCCCAGCAATGTGATGCAGAGGCAGGTGATTAAATCCTGTCACTCAGAGGCATAGACAGGGGGTTTTAACCCAGCACTGGGAGGCAGATGCAGTGGGATATAATCCCAGCACTGGGAGGCAGAGGCAGGGGGATTTAATATCACCACTGAAGCTAGAAACAGGGAGTTTTAATTCCAACACTTGGGAGCCTGATGCAGGGGATTTAATACCATCACTTAGGGCAGAGGCAGGGGCATTTAACCCCAGCACTTGCAGGCAGGGGCAGGGGCAGGGGCATTTAATCCCAGCACTGGGTGGCAGAATCTGGGCGATTTAATTCCAGCACTCAGAGGCAGAACCTGGAGTATTTAATCTCAGCGCTTGGAGTCAGAATTAGGCAGATCTCCATGAGTAGAAGGCCATACTGGCCTACAGAGCAATTTCCAAAGCTACACAGAGAAATCCCTATTCAAAAAACCCCGGAAAAAAAAACACAACACCAAAGTCATTGTTCTTGGTCTCTATACTAACCAAAGTGGATAACACCATTCTTACCCTTCTAGAATCTCTTTATTTCACTCTTGTCCCATCTCAAAAAATAGTCAAGGCCCACAAAGTATGTCCTGAGTGACATTGTCTGCTAACCATAAAGAAGTATCCCAGTCCCATAGGAATATGTTCTCTTTTTAACAGCTTTGGCCCAACTCACAGGAGCACCTCCATCTCAAATAATAGAGCTTGTTCTCTATTTCAGCCACTGCAGAAGACGTCTACCCTTACCTCAGTAACCACCATTTTTTATGTTGATATTTTAAAAATAATTTTATTTTTTTGTGATTGTAATAACATCGATTCTATCATTTCCCCACTTCCCTTTCCTCTTTCCACACATATCCATGTATCTGTGTTGCTCACTTTTAAATTCCTGGTCTCTTTTTCTTTAATTGTTGTTGGTGGTTGTGGTGGTGGTGTAGGTGGCAGTGTTGGTGGTGGTAGTGGTAGTGGTTTGTGAGTATTACTAAATACAAAATACGTCCTGGTCAATCCATATAGTGTTACATGCATGCATGTTTTCAAGGTGACTGGAGTCCAAACAGACCTGGACAGGGAGGACACCAATAGGCATGTTTGTGTGGGAGGAGGCAAGCTCAGGAGTTAAAGCAGTATTTAAGAGAGCCAGCTCCATGACTGCATCCAGGATATGCAAAAAAAAAAAATTCCATGAATTTGGTGAGGGCTTAGGAAAAATTCTTATCCATCTGAGGGTTAGATTTTCTCTGAGCAGGAAAATATGGAAATATACATGCTTTCTGATGGTAACTTTCTTTCACTTCATCTTAAAAAGTCTCTTTCTCTGAAAATCTGTCTCCCAGGTGTGTAGCTTGAACTACATAAGGGGGATGACAATGGGATTAGAATCCATCCCTGGTCATGAGCTGGCTTTTTGGAGCCCACTACCTAAGGTGGGACACCTTGAACAGCCTTGAGGCAGGGGAAAGGGCTTGGACATGCCTCAACTGAATGTACCTCCTCATGGGAGGCTTTACATTCTTGTAGGAGGGAATGGGGTGTGGATTGGGAGGTGGTGGCTAGAGGGGTGGGAGGAGGGACGAGAGGGATCTTTGATTGGTGTATAAGATGAATAAATTTTTTTTCTTAATAAAAACTAAACAAAAAAGGAAAATATGACTCCATATAGTTCTCTCTCTCTCTCTGTCTCTGTCTCTGTCTCCCTCTCCCTCTCCCTCTCCCTCTCCCTCTCCCTCCCTCCCTCCCTCCCTCCCTCCCTCCCTCCCTCCCTCCCTCCCTCCCTCCCTCCCTCCCTCCCTCACCAAATTCATGGATTTTTTGCATACCCTGGATGCAGTCATGGAGCTGGCTCTCTTAAAGACTGCTTTATCTCCTGAGCTTACACACACACACACACACACACACACACACACACACACACACACACACACACCCCTCACTTTCTCTTTCTGAAAGTCTGTCTTTTTCTTGCTCTCCTACCTAGTTATTCATTCTCGTTCTTGAGCTCCTTCTGCATACCCACATATATGTTCACATATTCTCTCATTCCTCATTCATCCTTCTTCCTCTCATAGCCAAACTCTGCACAATTATATGTTACATTTTCAGGGTCTGACCCATTTTCATAACACATGATAAGTCACATAGTTTTTCTCAGGCTAAGAAGGTCACACTGACTGGCCAGTGGGTAACACTTGGCCAAGCATGTAGCATGAATGGTTAGTGTTCCCAGACATAGAATGAGATTGAAGTTCAGGACTTAACAATAACAGTAGTTGACTAAACCTTGAATGGTTGTAGTACATGCAGAAAGAGAATTATTGCAGGGGGTTATGTCTACCAATGTTGATTCAGTTCTGATCTTGATTTAGCAATTAACAAATGGAATTAATGTCTGTGTGTTCTCTGCAAGGGCAGTTAGTCTGGTTTGAATTTGTTCTGAAATCTAAAATTAGCTGTCTTTTGTGACTGAGAATACTGTTACTATCATGTGTTGGTCATGAAAAATATTCTAGTACAATTTTTATTCATCAGAATTATACAGCTTTAATAGAAATCATCTTTCTGACCTATAAGTGTTCCCAAAGATGGGGTTTTTTATGAGATAAACACTTAAGCAGTAGGGAAAATACCCATAGCTGTTATTAGGGAATAAATGAAGTGGCACATGAGAAAAACTACAGACAGAAATAACCAGTCATTTACAGTCAAGGTCTCCATGGCATTTCCAGATGGGGCTCCCCATCAGGTAGGGCTGGTGATTCGACCTGTTAAATACTAGTTGTCATTCACTGTATATTCCCATGGCCTCCTACAAGGAGGCTTCAATCCTAGATAAGAACTACAGTCTGTGACCACCATTTTAATCTGTCTCTGTGCAGTTTTTATAATAGCTGTTGCTCCCCTGCCACACACACCTTTGTTCTCAATCTCTGTTACTTTCAGAGAAGGACTCACATTGCCCTCAGGAAGCTGGTCCATGTTTGCAGTAGTGGAACACCCCAAAGAAAAAAAATACCTCTAACAATTTAGAGAACCCCTGAGAAGAATGGTGCAATTGAAATACCTGCTTGTTTATGCATTTAGGGTTTTAAAAATGGCACAGTCAATAAAAATGTGGGCCACATTTTAGTAGAGGAAAGAAGCCTATACTGACAACATAAAATGCAGAAAAACATAGGTGGAGATACTCAGAAAGGCCAAGCATGGGTGTCTCACAGACATACGCCCTCTGTTCCTGCAGAATTAGAGAACTGAGGCTCTTGACATGAGGGGAAAAGATCCTCATGTTAGCCAAAGAAGCAACACTATGTTTTGTAGGGAATTAAGTGAAGAACCTAGAGTGTGTCCTGAGGGAACTCCCCATCCCAATACACTCAGGAGGTTAACAGCCTGCCCCTTTCATCAGTCCTTGGAGGTACATGTAGTGCTAGTGTGTTAACTACTATCAGACAAGTCTTAAGAGTAATGAGATTCTTAGGGTGAATGGAGGGTCCTTTAGCCAGATAAATTCTCGGAGTATGGTCAGAAATCAGATAAGGACTCCATGGGAGGAATCAGAGTACTTCTCCTCTGCTAAGAGCCTAGATTTTCTGTGCAGTAGTAATGGGTCAGGCCCCCATTTACTCCCATGCAATGAGGCTGTAGCTGAAATAGTGGTAAGGATTTTGGTCAGAGGACATGGCCTAACTATTTCTACAAGGAAGTTCAAGTCATTTTTGAGGAGAACACATACAACAGAGTATATCACAGGGGGAGATTTGGCAAGTGGTAGAGGAGAGAGGTTCAGGATTTCCAAGAACTTGCTTAAAGATTCTCAGTGGAAACTGAAAGGGCCCCAACAACTCTAAGGAGCTAGAAGGCATGAGTGCTAGCCTGATGTATTCAGCCAAGCCCAGCAGAGGCAGGAATGATAGGCTGTAAGTCTAGACTTAATCTGCTTCTTCCTTAGGGAACAGGCAGTTGAGAACAGAAGGCCAGTAGATTCCTAAAATTGGTGCTCTCATGGAAACATGCAGAGGCTAACTTAGATAAACAAAGGGTGGATTCCCCTGGATGAAAGTCCTCACATAATTTCATTCTCTCCTTAGCAGGTGTCTGCATCACCAGCATCCTGCCCACACTTCTTGCTGTTGTCCCTAGCCAGAGTCATCATGCCTCGTGGTCATAAGAATAAGCGCCATGCACGGAAGAAACGCCACCAGACCCGAGGTGAGGCTCAGGCTTGTAAAGGTGTTCAGGAAACAGTAGAGGAAATACCAGAGGCAGCAGAAAAGTCCTCTGCTGCTTCCCAGAGCCAGCCTGGGGCTGATTCCTCCAGCACTCCTGAGGCTCCTGAGAGAGCAACACCATCTGCCTCAAGCACTCTGAGTATTTCTTCCATTGAATCACATGAGAGTTCCTTTGAGGAAAGTGATGAATTCCAGGAAAAGGAATCCCCCGTTGAGGACCAGCCTTGTACCATCCGTCCTCACCAAGAAATGGTAGCAGGAAAGGTAATAGTGCTCTTACAGTACTTGCTTCACAACTACAATCTGAAGCAGTTTACTACTAAGGAAGACATGCTGAAGCTTCTCACCAAGAAGTATGAAGACGACTTTCCTGAGATCTTTAGGAAAGCCTCTCAGAAGCTCGAAGATGCCTTTGCAATGGAAGTGAGGGAAGTCAACTCCAGTAATCCCACATACAACCTCATCAGCAAGCTGAAGCTCCCCAACAATGGGAGGATTCGTGCTGGCAAAGGCTTTCCCAAGACTGCTTTTGTGATGTGTGTCCTAGGTATCATCCTCGTTAAGGGCAATTGTGCCAGTGAAGAAGAGATCTGGCAGATCCTGAAGACGAAGCGAATCTATCCTGGGAAGAAGCACTGCATCTTTGGTGAGCCCCGGAAGCTCCTGACCCATTATTTGGTGAAGCTGAATTACCTGGAGTATAGGCAGGTGGCTGGCAGTGATCCTCCACGCTATGAGTTCCTTTGGGGTCCCAAAGCCTATGCTGAAACAAGCAAGGTGAAAGTCCTGGAATATTTGGCCAAGACAAACCAAACAACACCTGGTGCCATCTCTGCCCTTTATGAAGAGGTTTTGAAAGGTGATCGGGAACAAACAGAAGCCAGAGATGAAGATAACTGATGCCACTGATGAAACTAGTGAAGATTCTTCAGCAAAATTACCAGCGAATTCCACTGTCCCTGTTGACCCCTAAAGTTTTCCTGTCATTGAGATAAGGACATAAAGCATGAAAAAAAAGGTTTTCTTGAAAATATGAAATAATTCTACAGTTAGAAGGATTAAAAGATGTTCAAATCTAGTTTTCATTTTTTTTTTTACTATGTCGTTTGGTAAAGTTACATGCAATTAAATGTTATTCTTTGCTTATGAAATAAAGTTGAAGAAATTAAATGTTTATGACTCAAATTTTTTTCTTCTTACCTGCTATTCACCAAAACTTCCTTTAGCACACTGGTCAAACTGGGATGCTAAGTTAAATCATTTGCTTCTACTTTTAGAATTTTTAAATCTAAGAACTGCAGCTCAATCACTATATTTAATTACTTTTTTATTAGTTAAGGTAGATTGAAAATAGGAGTTTTTTTATGAAAGCTATTAAGTGGAAATATAGTGTATAAAGGACATGGGATATTAGGGGAAGATGAAATAACATAACAGTGTGGGGAATACATGGGCTGCAATGATGGTGCCAAGAGGAAGTTGGACAGATGGAGCCCAAGTTGTTTATGCTGAGATTAGATACAAAACTCAGATAGGATGATATCAGTACATAAACAGCTCGTAGATAAAGGAACAAATAGAGGGTGAGTTTTAAAATGATTGGTTGGTATCTTTCACTCCCTCCTAGGATTCTGAGGTTTTCTGCTATAAAAGATGCTTACTGCCTAATAATAAATGATTTCCTGCTTGACATGACTTCCTGCTGCATCTGATTGTCTCTGGGCAAGAGGAAGGCTGGGAAACGGGTAAGTGGCGCACTTACCTTTCCTGGGTTGTGACCACCTCCTCAGAAGTGATCTTAGTTCAGGATGGGGTAAAGCCCTACAGCTGGCGCTCCTATGTGGGGCTTGAAAGTACATTCGGCCAAGGCCAAGTTGTCTTCCAGGGTAAGTGAAACCCTCAGTATGGATAAAGCAATTTTTCCAAAAGATTCCCAAGAGCAAGGGAGGCTAAAGAAGGCAAAGAGGAACAGGAGGGTGAAGGGACCAAGTTTGACATGAAAGTGAAAGTCACCCCCTCCATGCCTTGTGAGCCATGCACCCAAAGGAGCAGGGCCCCTTGCTTTATATCCCTGAAATGGGAATGTTCTTCACCATATACTACCCTTAGAAGGGACCTAGGTGACTGGGGTACCTATGACCTGCCATTAGCTGGGGATCAGGGAGCCAATGAACTGACTTTTGCAGAGGCCTATATTACCCAGAGAGGGCCCTAAGGGAGGCAAGGCACAGGGCCCCAAGAGCAGACCCCAGGCATTTACTGTTAATATGGTCCCTTCCCCTAATAGGCATAAGAATGGTACCTGTGGGAGGCCAAAGACCTTAAGGGACTCCACAAGGCAGTGGCAGAGGATGGTTCAAATGTCCCTTGGTCCCAGACCCTACTGCAGAATATTGCATATAATCACTGTGTCCCCAAGGATTGGCTGGACCTGGCTGAGGTTGTCCTTTCAAGCAGTCAATATATCAAATAGTGTGCCCATTAAAAGGAGGAATATAGAGTTTAAGCAGAGGCCAATCAAGCTGCTCAGCCCATGATCGAAATTACTTATGGCATGTTGGTGGGAACTGCTGAAGTGTACTCTACTAGGGTCCAGCAGGCCACAGTCCTGGCGCCATACCAAGACCAAGTGTGACAAATGTGCTAGCAGCCTGGGGTAAGCTAGATGAGGGACCTACAGAATCCCCCATAGCCAGAGTTGTAGCAGGATGCTTAAAAGTTCTTATTAATAAAATCAAACCCGAGGCCAGTTATTGGGGTCCATGCTGGTAGATCAGAGAGACAGAACAAGCCACAGCTATCTCACCTCGCCGGATCCTCAGCTGGTCTTGTCTCCTCAGACTGGAGGCCTCTGAGTCCTCATCCGGAATGGGTCTCAGCTGAATTACTGCTCAAAAGCCTGAATGCTTAACCAGCCAAAATCTAGTTTCTGGTCCTCACGCCTTATATTTCTTTTTGCTTTCTACCACCACACCCTGGGATTAAAGGCTGGCTTTCTGGGATTAAAGGTGTGTCACCATGCTTGGCTATTCCCAATGTGGCCTTGAACTCACAGAGATCCAGAGGGATTTCTATCTCTGGAATGCTAGGATTAAAGGTGTGAGTGCCACCATTTTCTAGCCTTTGTATCTAGTGGCTGTCTGTTCTCTGACCCCAGATAAATTTATTAGAGTACACAATATTTTGGGGAACACAATACCACCACACAGAGTCAGGCAGATGCCCATTGAGACCCTACCAGAGTTTATAGACCAGGTCCAACAGAGTATTAGTTGCAAACTACCAACTGGATACCTCTGGGACCAATTTATAAAGATTCTGGTCTGGGATGGAATGAGTTCAGAATACCATGCTGCCTACACAGGGCTGAAAGAGGCTTCCATGGGCTGATGGGTAGTTTCCACCCAAGATCTGGGCACCCAACATCACCAGACTCAGATGCTAGCCTTAACGTTGCAATCCCAGATGGCTGCCCTGACTGAGGCTTTCTCAAGGGCCCTGGCAACCCAGAGTCAGGGGATTGCAAAGCCTTCGACCTGGGGGCATGCTTTAGATGTGGACAGGAGGGACATTTTATACAAGAGTGTCCTCTGCAATAACCTCCTGCCATCCAACAAAAGTTTTTAAGTTGGCCAGGAGAAATAAAGCCCCCTACCAACCACTACCCTAGGTGCAGAAAGGAAAAAGGACTGCAGGTCAAAATCTAACGTAGATGGGAAACCTTTAAACTAGATAAGGGGGTGCCCTCCAGCCCCATTAGCCAAATGAGGAACTCCCCCTGGGGGGGAGGCATGGCCCCCCAGAGTGGCCCATGCCAACTGGACCATTCCTTTGGTCCTGGGACACCACTCCAAGATGAGTATTATCATAGGAGAAGATTCCACTTCCTGGTGGATACAGGGGCAGACAGGACCGTGCTCCACTGAGAGGAGGTGCCCCCTGACTGGGACCTGACTCCGAGACCCGAATATTGGGAGTGGGGGGTAATGCTCAATCTCTTGAAACAGTCGCTCTCTTTAAATGGACCAGCCCAGACGTGGAACAGGGCAAGATATGACCCCTGGTGGCTGAGAATATTACTGCCAACTTATTGGGACAGGATATGTTGTCTCAAATGGATGCAGTACTCACCACCATCCACTGAGCTTTCTATGATGATATTATGGAGGAAGAAGAGGCCCATGGAAGGGGATGGGGAGAAGAGGAGATAAAAGGAGAGGACTTCTTCACCCACTATAGAAATGACTTCAAAAAATCCACTCGGTTTTACCCCCAACCCTAGAGGCCACTGTCCCCCTGGTACCCCCTTTTAGGTGGAGGCCAGGTGACCCAGTATGTGTGGAACAGTGGCCACTTGTTAAACCTAAATTAGAGGTACTCCATGCTCTGGTTAAGGAACAATCAGACCTTCCTTGGACATGTGCACCCTTCCATAAGTCCCTGGAATACACCTGTCTTTGTTATTAAAAAAGCCTCAGGAGCCTGGCACATGTTACAGGCTCTCTGGAAAGTAAATTAGAGGATAGAGCTGGTAGGCACTCCCTTGAGGGGTCTGCCTTGGGTGCCAGCAATACCCTCAGAATATATACCCTGGTGGTGATTGATGTTAAGGACTGTTTCTTTTCTATCTTCCTCCATCCGGATAATTGTGCCAAGTTTGCCTTATCTATCCCCTCCTTCAATTTCTCCCAACTTGATCAGATATTTGAATGGATTGTATTACTTCAGGGAGTGGCTGATAGCCTGACCTTCTACCAACAATACCTGGCTATCCTGTTAGGATCCCTGCTACAGACAGATAAGACACTTACCTATGTTTACAGGTGCTTGAATGGCTGCAGAGAGGAGTGTTCACAGTGGCTCCTAACAAAGTCCAGAGGGTACCTCCCTTTAAGATTCTTGGCACCGAAATTATCCTGACCCAAGCCTGCCCACTTAAGCCTAAGCTAGACATTCCTGTGTCTTTGACCCTGATTCAGTTGCAGAGTATCCTGTGAGAGATCAATTGGATACTACCTTGGTTTCCCATCTCCAAAGATAGTCTTGTACCCTTATTCTCCCTATTAAAAAATAAGTAACCTCAAGATGTTATTGTTCTTACCTCAGAATACTGGACCAGCCTTTTACAATTTCAGAATGCTCTTAATAAAGTTTCCCTGAGGAGGTATTCTGCTGACCTTCTCATTTCCCTCTGGCTGTTCACAAGCACTATATTGATCTCTGCAGTGCTGGTTCAAAAAGGAGAGCCAATAGAATGAATCCATACCTCCCTGGGAGATACCCCAAAGGTATACTCCCAGGCTGACCAGGTTATTGATGCTATAATCAGAGATCAGTCGCAAGCCCAGAGACATTTTGGAATGGATCCTCAGTCTATCATCTTCCCCTCCCAGATGGTGGATGTTGAATGGCTTTCTAAAGCCAATGCCTGTCTCACCCTCTCCCTTGAAGGATTCCTGGGACTTCTTGATTGTCACTATGGACCCTCCCCATGGACAGTTATGCTTTGGAGGCTCCTGTTGAGGCTACCCCTATTGATTTTACCTGAGCCTATTCTAGATGCTCTTCATGTGTTTACAGATGGGGCCCAAACAGCTCGGCTTATGCTGCTTTCAGGGACAATCAGGACTCTCAGAGCCTACAGGAATTCTGACCCTGTCAGGTATAAGCACAATATAAGGAAATGCTTGCAGTTATTATGGCCCTCCAGAGTATCCAGGAACCTTTCAATTTGTGTTCTGATAGCCTGTATGTAGTAAATCTAGTACCTCATTTATCCAAGGCCCATATTCACCTGGACACTAATTCCATTTCCCCGCTAATGGTGACCCTTAGAGGGTTACTGGAGGGAAGAAAGTATCCTATCTATATTCAGCATATGAGGGGACCTTCTAAGCTCTTGCAATTTCTGGCTATGGAAAATGACTGGGTGGATCCTCTGGCCTTGGGTGCCCAAATATCAACATTACAAGAGGCCACTCGCCTACATGGCCTGACTCAACTGGAGCGGTCTACAACATAGATTTCCTCATATTCCTATAAGGGACCTTAAAAAGATAGTTCATACCTGCAAGGCCGGCCAGCCCTTTCTATGAGTACCCTCCCCCCCCAAAAAAAAAAAAAAAAAAACACCACCAGGAGTCAATTCTAGGTCCTGGGACCAAACATCCTCTGGCAAACTGATGTCGCTCATTTTGCACACTTTGGCAAATTGAAATATATCTTTGTCTCAATAGAGACCTTCTCAGGGGCCTGCTGGGCTACAGCCCATACCGGCGAGAGGGCCAAACGTGCACACTCACTTTCTGCAATGCTGTGCTACCTTGGGCTTGCCAGCACAGATTAAGGCAGACAATGGGCCTTGTTTCTTCAGTAAAACCATGACAGAATTCTTTCAACATTGGCACATAAAACATACTATGGGAATTCCCCACAACCCTCAGGGTCAGGCAGTCGTTGAAAGGAACCATCAATGTTTCAAAGAACAGCTTTTAAAACAAAAAGGAGGATTAAGCCCCCATATTCAACTACATCAGGTCTTATTTACTATTATTTTGAATTTGTCCAAAGGAGCCAATAAAACCAGATTTCAAAAACATTGGGGTCAATTAAACCCCAAACCTCAAATTCAAGTAGGATGGAAGGATCCTCTAACACTTCAGTGGAGAGGACCACATCCCCTGCTTACTGTGGGGGGAGGGTAGGGTTGTGTTTTCCCCTTTGGAGAGATGGCCCTGATCTGGCTCCTAGCCAGAAATCTAAAATTCCCACCTCCCCACCCCAACAGAAAGATGCCCAAGGCCAGGCTGACTAACATGGAGAGAACAACATAGGTTTACAAGGCATGTCAGCCCTTCCTAAAGGTACCCCTTTTTACAAACACAGGGAGTTAACCCCAGAGGCCTAGAGCCTAATATCCTCTGACAAACAGATGTTACCCATTTTACATCCTTTAGCAAACTTAAATATATTTTTGCTTCAATAGAACAAAAGGGGGAGTTAGACCCCATATTCAGTTACTCAGAACCTTGCGGCTATCATGCTCTGGCCTTGGGGCTACAAGGACACCCACATCAGGCCCTCATGAGGGCCTTCAGCTCCCCCTTCTGCTCCCCAGCCACTCCTTCGTGCCTCTTGAGGAGCAGGAGCTCCTAGAGTGACAGTCCCTATAGAAGCATTGTCAGAATACAAACTTGTGGTGGTGGATGCTGGAGGCGTGGGAAAGAGTGCCCTGACCACCCAGCTGATCTAGAACCATTTTGTGGATGAGAATGACCTCACCATCGAGGACTCCTATCCGGAAACATGTTGTCATTGATGGGGAGACATGTCTGCTGGACATCTTAGACACAGCAAGTCAAGAGGATTATAGTGCCCTGCGGGACCAGTACATGTGCACAGGGGAGGGTTTGCCATCAACAACACCAAGTTCTTTGAAGATATCCATCAGTATAGGGAGCCGATTAAGTGGCAGAAGGACTCAGACGATGTGCCAATGGTGCTGGTGGGGAACAAATGTGATCTGGCAGTTCATACTGTTGAGTCTTGGCAAGTCCAGGACCTTGCCCACAGCTATGGTATCCCATGAAACATCAGCCAAGCCCTGACAGGGTGTGGAGGATGCCTTCTATGTGCTAGTAAGTGAGAGAGTAAGTTTGGCAACACAAACTGTGAAAGTTAAACCCTTCTGATGAGAGTGGCCCTTGCTGCATGAGCCGCAAGTGTGTGCTATCCTGATGCCAGATTGCGACCCAGAGGGACCCATACCAACCTCAGTGGGTGACTTAAGTGGTGATCAGTGCTGGCAATGGAGAGATCCTCAATAGCACCACTTGTGAGACTGTACCTGGAACCTGGTGGCCTGAACTGTTCTTCGATCTTTGTGATCTGGCGAGGGGCTCCTGGGATGATGGGGACTGGAAGGACAGGTGCACTCTGCCTCATACCCCTGACACCTAGCCTCATCACTCAGCAATGCCTTCCCCCATGAGGCCAAGTGGTAGCAGTGGCCGCCCTGAGGGTTTCTTGGGTCAGCGCTGTCGGACATGGACTTCGGTGAGATGGGCATCCATCTGTCCCCATCTTCCCGCACCGCCCCCCTACTGCTGGCATCACCTGCTTCGTCTCTAGGCTCAGGTACCCCAGGCACCAGCAGTGACAGGCAGCAGCCAGTGCTCCCTCTCTCTGACTCTTCGGCCTCCCCTTCTTCCCTGCAGCAGCCTCTGCCACACACTTCACGAGAGCTCTACTGCCTGGCCTGCCTCCAGCATCCGCTGCCACTTCTGAGGGCCCCACCACTGGCTCCTCAACATCCTCGGAGCCTGGGGACAATGGTAACTATACTGAGATGGACTTAGGGGTGGCCACTACCCTGCCACAACCTATTGCAGCACCCCCAAAGCCAGAAGGAGCCCAAATAACATCGGGCTTGAAGCACCTAAGTCTCATGGATCAGATGTCTGGAGTAAAGGTTTTTCTTCAAGTCAGCCAGCCCCCTGATCCCCACCAGTGTGCCAAGGTCATCTGTGCAGACCCACAGTGGGGCAACATTGCCACAGTTCAGAGACCTTCTCCTCTACCACCACTATCACCCCAATGTCCCCGTCCTTCGCCCACAACTCCAAGCACTACAATTTGGCCTCTGTGGAAAATGTCTCTCTCAGGAAAATCAGTGAAGGCAGTGACCTCCTGGGAGGAAGTGATGAGCCAACCAATTTCCCAGGACAGACACTGCCTTCTGGCTGTGCCACCGGCGCCACAGGCTAGGCTATGGAACCCAGGTCAGCCTGGAGCTTTAATTGGCTGTCCTGGAGGCAGTGGTTCTCCCATGCACGGAGAAATCTCTGTGGGTTTCTAGAAGGGCCTCAACTATACCACCATTAATGTGATGGATGAACAGGGGTCCTTGTCACAGTGTCAGCTGCAGCATCCACAGCCAGGAGACAAGAGCTCCTGGGGTCGGACTCGTAGCCTTGGGGGGGGGGGAGCTCCTCAGCTCTGTCAGAAGCACTGGCACCAGTGGGATATGTGGGGGCCCAGGCACTGGAGCCTTGAAATGGTACAGGCTCCATGGTCACCACACGAAACTCCGACCAACACTGCTCACTTTTCTTTAATTGTATTAGATAAGAAACCAAGAGACAAGGCCACCTCTCTCACCTGTTCCCACACGGGGAAATTGTCACCATCACACTGTTTGTCTTACATGTACAGAGCCAGGTGTGGGATTGACAATTCTCCATGGGATTGGACTCAAAGATGGATTAATCCTAGTAATTCCTAAATGTGACTGGAGTAGCCTCCTTTTGGAAATCATCAGCCATCTTTGGTGATAGGTGTTGGAAAGGATAGCTCTCTCTTTGTAACTTTAACGGGTTTCTTGACTCTTCTCTCTGTAGATGTTGATGTAAGTACTTCTGATGATAAAAGTCCAGGAGCCTCCTGTCCAAAGCTTCAGCTCACATTCCTCGAACCAAATCTCAATGTAGGCATGCTCATAGCTCAAGGCTGGTTTCCTAGAAGGGCTGAGCTTGCCAGCAGCCATCACAGGGCTAGATTGCAAGACAAAGTTAAATATAAATTGACCCACACCTCTCACTAATTCTCAAGATTTACTTTCCTGTAGTTACATATCACAACAGTACACAGGGCACACAATACTAGAGTAAAAGTCTGTTTGGGTGTGTGCTGTACTTTATTGAGGTACTCAAAAATCCCCTAAAATTTGTAACTAGAGCTGGGACTAGGAACTTACACTGTGTTTGCTTCTAACTAAATCCCCCCCCCAGGGAAAAATAGGGCTGATCTGCCAATGACAACACACTTAAACAGATGTGACACACCCTCCATGTTTGAAGTGGTCACCATAGGACACAGATGACACATGTCCCTGTTACAGCTGAGCAATCTTCATAAAGAGGTGCCCTGAACCTGAACTTTAAAATAAGATGAGCTTGCTTAAAAACGAAAAGGGAAAATCTGTGAGGCATGCATGGGCTGCAAAGATGGTGCCAAGAGGAAGTTGGACAGATGGAGCCCAAGTTGTTTATGCTGAGATTAGATACAAAACTCAGATAGGATGATATCAGTACATAAACAGCTCGTAGATAAAGGAACGAATAGAGGGTGAGTTTTAAAACGATTGGTTGGTATCTTTCACTCCCTCCTAGGATTCTGAGGTTTTCTGCTATAAAAGATGCTTACTGCCTAATAATAAATGATTTCCTGCTTGACATGACTTCCTGCTGCATCTGATTGTCTCTGGGCAAGAGGAAGGCTGGGAAACGGGTAAGTGGCGCACTTACCTTTCCTGGGTTGTGACCACCTCCTCAGAAGTGATCTTAGTTCAGGATGGGGTAAAGCCCCACATAACAGGATATATAATTTTCATTGGTCATGTAGGTAGGTGGTGGGCTAATTGGACTCAAAGAAATGTCAGTACATGCATAACCTCAGATGATATGCTTCAGAGTCAAGGGGCAGAATCTTTTAAGTCTGTTGGTTTCCAAAACAAAATACAATGGGTGGGAGATATGCGTCATTTTAACTGATACTTATTTTTCTATATCTCAGAGGCTAGGAAGTACAAGTTCAGGCTGTCTAGAGATCCAGTTATGAGGACAGTATACTTCCTGACCTATAGAGAAGAAGGGAGAGAAGAAAGGGAGGAAAGAGATAGGGGTTGAGAGAAAGAGAGGGAAGAGGATGTAGGAAGGGAAAGGGAGAAGGAGAATGTAGCATTAATCTTAACAGGTCTTATTAATAAAAACAAACCCAGAGCCAGGTATTGGGGTGAATGCTGAATGTTCAAAGAAACAGAACAAGCCACAGCCAGCCTCACCTTGCCAACTTCTCAGCTGATCCTGTTTCCTCAAACTGAAAGCCTCTGAGTCCTCATCAGAATGGATCTCAGCTGACTGCTGCTAAAAGCCTAAATGCTTAAAAAGCTTCTACTTCCTGGTCCTCATGCCTTATATACCTTTCTGCTTCCTGGCATCACTTCCTGGGATTAAAGGCACTTATCTTTACCAAGCAAGACATGAGATCTCAAGTGTTGGGATTAAAGATATGTGTCACCATTCCTGGCTGTTTCCACCGTGGCCTTGAACTCACAGAGATACGAATGGATCTCTGCCTCCAGAATGCTAGGATTAAAGGTGTGTGCTACCACTGCCTAACCTCTATGTTTAATCTAGTGGCTGTTCTGCTCTCTGACCCCCAGATAAGTTTATTGGGGTGCACAATATGTCAACCACAGGAAAATGAGGAGGGGAGGATGGAAGGAGATGAGGGGAGAGGCAGGGAAAACTAGAGGAAGATACAGGGAAAAGGAGGGAGAGAAGGAGAAGGGGAAAATAGAGAAATAGAAATATGGAGAGGGATAGAGAAAGAGAGAAATTCTGCTCTTTTGTTATAGGGCCATGATGGAGTCCACAAGATTATGCAGTAGATTACAGCTGATATTTAGAAGGCCAACCCACCAGAAATGTACATATCTGATGGAGGACAAACTCATATGCAGGATGATGAGGATTATTGCCTTTTGAATAGATGACTGCTTCTTACTGTAAATCTCTTATGTAATGCCATTGTTTCCCCTCACCCATAACAGCTTTGGGACTTGTTCCGCAACCTTAGCAATATATTCCTCATTTGTCAGGTAACATTATTCCTATATATTGATAGAAGGATGACTTCTTCCACATACTATGTAATTCTGATGAGAAAAATAAGTCCCATAGTTAAATATTTGTTCCACATTTGAATAAAAACTTAGAGTCTGTTCTCTGTAATTATCTTTATGACAGGACAATTTGGTCAGATAAGGTGTCTAGGTAAAAAAATCACAAATGGAACTTTCACTGACAGACTCAAGGACAGAATTGCAGCATGTCTGGATTTATTGACTCAAAACCCCTCAGAGAAGAAAACAACAGAATGCCTTGAAGTTACCTTGCCTGATAATAATGGGAAGTGCAACACAGCAATCCTTTCTTTGACTTCAGAAGGCTGTTAACACTTTGTGTATATTTTCACCTTGGTTTATTGATGCAAGATTTTAGCTTAGGAGACTAACTGTTTATGCTTTAGCCCTGAGATCTGTATGATTAACAGAAAGAGGTTGTTAACCTGTTGACCAGCTCTGGAGGGAGATAATTTTCTCACACAGTCATCATGGGAATGAATGCCACAAATGGCCATAGTGACTGAGAGATGCAAGGCCCCAGATTTTTTACAAAATAGTTACAGAACACCACTTTGTTCTAAACACTTAGGGTAAAGGTATATTTTTTAGATCTGAAAGGTTCTTTATTGCCAGTTAATGTTTGGTGAATATGCTGATGCATATCAAATGCATCAGGCTTCCCCCATGGTTTACTCTGGCTTCTTTGGTTCAGCTACATTCCTGGCATGCCAGGAGAGAAACAGTATCTGCTATGTTTTATCTTTTTCAAGATAAATTGACCACAAACTTTTAGCTTATATATTTAGTCACACTTAGGTAATGTAGAATAGTACACATATTCCCTTTTCCCTTTTTAGATTTCTCTATTGGTTTAATTTCTCCCCTTCGTGAACTTCATGACCCCTTCCCCTTTAAGAGATAGCTGGAACTTTTTACAGCCACATCTGCCAGCAATCATAAAAAAGTGAACAAGTTATTGCTTTGTATGACTCTTATCTGTTTTATGATCTGGGAAAGAAGCATTGTAACCTTTCTATTTCCAAAGAATTGCTGTTGTATATGTATATAAACTGGAAACATTTGAAAAGAGGGGTAGAACAATGACATGACTAGAAAAGCATGCATGTCAGTTATTTTGCAGCACATCAGATCAAAATATTATAAGTTCTTTTTGCTATGCTTCACCTTCTTGCTGTGGGATGTTCTGTATGTCCTGTGGGAGCCCTTCTTGGGTTCTTTGTGGCGTTACCCAGCAGGTCCGCATAGAGGATGATTAGGACCATGGGCCTGAGTGCAGGTGTCTGAGATGGTCTGCACTTGGCTGTGCTGGAGGATGGTCTGTATGTCAAGTTGTTCTGATTGATCAATAAATAAAACCTGATCGGCTGTGGCTAGGCAGGAAGGATAGGCGGGACTAACAGGGAGAAGAAATAAAAGGACAGGAAGGCAGAAGGACTGGCTGCCAGATGCCGCCATGACCAGCAGCATGTGAAGATGCCGGTGGGCCACCAGCCACATGGCAAGGTATAGATTTATGGAAATGGACTAATTTAAGCTATAAGCACAGTTAGCAAGAAGCCTGCCACGGCCATACAGTTTGTAAGCAATATAAGTCTCCGTGTTTACTTGGTTGGGTCTGAGCGGCTGTGGGACTGGCGGGTGACAGAGATTTGTCCTGACTGTGCAAGGCAGGAAAACTCTAGCTACACCTTCTGACCTGAATTCTGGAGGTAGCCTTACAGAGGTAGACTCTGAGGCTGCTGATAGGGCCATGAATCACCAAATGGGGGCTTCACCTTCTTAACATCATTAAATCATAATTACTTCTGAAGTCTAGTAGACTAGATATTATAACTGTAATTCTTGCTTGGCAACTTTTGTTATATATAATTTTACTATACTAAAGTTAAAACTTTCCTTTTTAATTAAACAGAAAAGGGGAAATGCTGTGGGATAATGCTTTTGTACACTGGTTTAATAAAATGCTGATTGGCCAGTAGCCAGGCAGGAAGTATAGGCAGGATAAGCAGACAAGAAGAATTCTAAGAAGAGGAAGGCTAAGTCAGGAGACACCAGCCTGCTGTCTAGGAAACAGCATGTAATGACACATATGTAAAGCCACAGAACACATGGCAACATATAGATTAACAGAAACGGGCTTAGTTTAAGTGTAAGAGCTAGTCAGTAGGAAGCCTGAGCTAATGGCCAAGCAGTTTTAATTAATAAAAGCCTCTGTGTGTTTACTTAGATTTGAGCAGCTGTAGATCAGGTAGGACACAGGAAAACTTCAGCTACAGAAGTCCATCATTATAATACCACCAGATTTTTTTTGAGACAGGGTTTCTTTGTGCAGCCTTGGCTGTCGTGGAACTAGCTCTGTGGATTAGGCTAGCCTCAAACTCACAGAGCTCCACCTGCCTCTGTCTCCCAAGTGCTTGGATTAAAAGCATGTACCACCATAATCCAGTTATTTTTTATTATTTATTTTTATTTTATGTGCATTGGTGTTTGGCCTGCATGTAAGTCTGTGTGAAAATGCCAGATTCTGTGGAACTAGAGTCACAGACAATTGTGATCTGCCATATTGGAACTGAACCCAGATCCTCTGGAAGAGCAGCCAGTGCTCTCAACCACTGAGCCATCTGTTCAGCCCCTCCCACCACATTGCATAATAATACCTTTCCATGGTAATTTAATGATCACATACTTTCAATTCATAATGGAAAACTACTTTCATAAGTAACTTTGAGATGGTGTATATATAGGGAACTCTCTACTTTGACAGTAATGGGAGGTGCCATGTATTCTATCTTCACTGCTAGGGTATACTGTTTGCATAGCAGGTGGTCTGTCCATATTGTTCCCAAAACTTTTCTGAGAAATAGGAAGAAAGACCTTCATTTAAGATTAGATGTAGAGAAGTTGGATTTTTTGCCTTGCCCTGGAAAAAAGTAGATTCAATTGCATTACAAGGGTATCTAAGAGGAGTTTCTTTTGATTGTGATTTGGAAAACTTTAACTGAGGGTTATATTTTGTTATGGTTGCAGGAATGTATGTAAAGATGTAAAACTATAAGAAGATCTTTGAGAGCAACCATGTTGAGTACAAAATTTGCCTGCCACAGATCTCTGTGTTAGCAAACTCCATATAGCTATGGCCAAGCAAGGCAAGAGTCTGTTCTCGAAAATAGATCTGAGAGAGGTCAGAATTTTATTATAAGAAGATAGTCTCCATTAAGAGAGATGAGTTGGATTCCCCACAAGTAGTCAAAATAAGAACAGTGAGTGAAGATTGATGGGACCACACTTATTATGGTATACATTTATCATTATTTATTTATTTATTTGGGTTTTGAGACAAGGTTTCTCTGTGTTGCTTTGCACCTTTCCTGGAACTCGCTTTGGAGAACAGGCTGGCCTAGAAACTCACAGAGATCCGCCTGCCTCTACCTCCCAAGTGCTAGGATTAAAGGCGTGTGCCACCACCGCCCAGCTCATATATCATTTTTAAAATTCATGTTGAAATTTAATTCTCATATGATTTATCAGTGTGACCAGCAAACCTTGAAGTAGTGATTAAGCATATATTTGTTCATGGACAATTAATTAATTTATGTATATCTTAACAGTGAATCTCTGGTGAGTTAAGTATAAATTTGTATCCTGAACACATGCTATTCTCAATGAGATACTCCATTTCACATGAGGACTCTATAGGTAGTTCCCACCAGAAAGGCCACTGGTAGATTGACAATTCTCCAGTAGAAGGCCAAATATACATGAATGTAGAGGAAGCAAAAATTCAAATGAATGGATAAAAGATAAAGAGAACACAAAATTGAGTGTTTAGGAAATAGGGTGAGGTAGGTCTGGGAAAAGTTGGGGAAGGGGTGAATATAGTCAAAACTCATTGGATGAAATTCACAATGAACTAAAAAAATGAGCCTTCATCAGATGTGGTCTATCAGTATCTTAGTCTCAAGAGCTTTATGCTGACAAATTCTCCATCTATATAAATTACCCCAAATGTCATATTCTATTATAACAATAGAAAACATGATAAGGCAACACTACATCATCCACTTCAATAGAGAAAAAAAGCCAAAATTTAGCTCTATCCATGATACACCATCAGCTAAAACCCAAGAGAGGGCTTAATAACACAGCCTCCCTTTTAGCTTGAATGCTTCAGCCTAATGTATGGCATTTTTCAGACTAAAAGTGAAGCCAATAAAAATAGAAGGCTGGATCCCCACCCTGGCCAGGGAAGAAGGCAGGCTAACAGCAGATCTTCATATCTCCTTCAGCTCCTCCAAATCCAATCTCCCAGTCTCATGCCCTTCACTTCAGAAGACCACCAGCTGCAGCCAACACCCCATTCCCATTTCCAGTGGACCACACCCTGCTAAACTCTGTCCTCCTGCACATTGAATTGTCCCAGGCCCCAACTCCAGCAGGCACTTCCTAGGAACACAGAGGCTACTCTTACCAAGGAAACAAGTAGGCTAACTGTAGATCTTTATTCTCCATTTTTCTATTCCAAGTCCAATCCCCCAGTCTCACCCCCAACTCCTTTGCTGTGGCCTCTCCTTGCTCTCAACTCTCATTCCCAGGGGATGAATCAGATATCAGCTCTCAATGCCCAGACAGATTTTACCTGGAACTCCCACTGGCCACACCTATTAGCATCCCAGAAGACTTTCCTAACAGGCAATACACAAGCACCACAAGCACTCCTAAAAACCAGAGAGGGTAACAAAAACAAAGGAAAAAAACATCCACACAACAAAGATAAGACCACATATCAGCACTTAGGATCACACTCTTCCCAATCCTAGATACCCAGCTGCCAATGTGAAAACACAACCAATCACATCTAGGACAATATGTCCCCACTAGAGCCTAGCAAGCCTACTATAGTAAGCTCTGAGAATTGCAACAAAGCTGAATCACATAAAAAAGACCTTAAAGTAGTTTTGTGAATTTAAGAGGACCTTAAAGACGAAATGAAGAAGTACCTTAAAGAAATCTATGAAAACACAAAGAAAGAGTCAAAAGAAAAGAATAAAACAGCTCAAGACCTGAAAGTGTAAATAAAATCAATAAAAAAGGAAATCTATGTAGATGAATTTCTAAACACACTTATTAACTAAAAAACACAGAGCCAGATACAGGAGTGAAAACCTGAGAGATCAGAGAAATAGGGGAAGCCACAGCTAGCCTTACCTCACCAACTCCTCAGCTTCCAAAAGCGAGCTACTTCCTGTCTACCTATGCCTGTATGCCTTGCTGTTCTGTCATCTGATTTGCTCTCTTTGTCTAGCTTTATCACTTTCTCTTCCTGCCCTGCTCTGTCACTTCCTGTCTGTCTGTACAGATCTCCAGACCTCCATAGTTAACTAGTGTTGGAATTTAAGGCATGTGCCACCACATCTGGCTCTGTTCCCAGTATGGCCTTGAACTCACATAGATCCAGACAGATCCCTGCCTCCTAAGTGATAGGATTAAAGGCATGTGCTACTATTGTCTGACTTCTATATAGTGGCTGGCTTTTTTTCTCTGATCTCCAGGCAAATTTTATTGGGAGAATCAGTATATTGGGGAACACAATATATCACTGCAAATCTGAAAATGAAAAATTTAGGAATTCAGACAGGAACCTCAGAGGCAAGCCTAACCAACAGAATACAAGAGATGGAAGAGAGAATTTCAGGTATTTAAAAATGATAAAAACAAATAGATATCACAGTCAAAGAAAATGTTAAATCCAAAAATCTCCTTACACAAAACATTTAGAAAACTTGGAACACTATGAAAAGACCAAATCTAAGACTAGTAAGAATGGAGGAAGGAAAAAAATCTCAGGTCAAAGGTATAGACAATATTTTCAACAAAATCATTGAAGAAAAATTTCCTAGCCTAAAGAAGAAGACTAACAAGATACAAGAACCATACAGAACACTAAAACTGGACCAGAAAAGAAAGTCCTCAGGGCATATAATAATCATAACACTGAATGTACAGAACAAAGAAAAAACTTTGAAAGCTGAAAGAGAAAAAGATCAAGTAACATACAAAGGTAGACTTATTTGAATTACACCTGCCTTCTCAATGCAGACTCTAAAAGCCAGAAGGCCTTGGACATGTGTGCTAAAGACTCTAAGAGACCACAGATGCCAGCTCAGACTACTATATCCAGGAATATTTCAATCACAGCAGATGGAGATATTACATAATAAATAATATTTAAGAAATATCTATCCAAACTGCATCCCTACCCAAGGCACCTGAAAGAAAGCTCCAACCTAAGGAGGTTAATTATACTCAAGAAGAAAGAGGTAATAAATAATCCCAGAGGAGGGGAAACACACACACACACACACACACACACACACACACACACACACACACACACACACACTGCTGCCACCAATGTCACCACCACCACCACCACCAACAACAACAACAACAACAAAATAATAGGAATTAAAAAAAAAACTGCACATTGATCATTGATATCCCTCAAGACAATGGTCTCAATTCCTTAGTAAAAAGACAGAGACTAATAGAATGGATGAGAAAACAGGATTAATCTGCTGCTGCATCCAAGAAACACACCTTAACATCAAAGATAGACATTACCTCAGGATGAAGGGTTGAAAAATAATATTCTAAGCAAATGGATCTAAGATGCAAGTTGTTATAGCCATTTTAATATCTAACAAATTAGACTTCAAACCAAAGCTAATCAGAAGAGATAGGAAAGGTACTTCAGATTCATCAAACAAAAAAATCCATGGAAAAGACATTGGAATTCTTAACATCTATGCCCCAAACACAAGTGCACCCAAGTTAGTAAAAGAAACACTACTACAGCGTAAATCACATATTGGTCCTCACACACTGATAGCCAGAGACTTTAATATCTGACTCACACAAATGGACAGTTCATCCAGACAAAAACCAGAGAAATGCAAGAGCTAACTGACATTATAAACCACATGGACCTAACAGATATTTACAGAACATTTCACTCAAACACAAAAGAACAAACACAAAATCATCTCATGAAACTTTCTCTAAAACTGACCAAACACTTGGGCATAAAGCAAGTCTCAACAGATACAAGAAAATTAAAATAATGCCCTGCAATCTATCTGACCACCACAGATTAAATTATCTGAATATCAACAATCACAGAAGCAGCAGAAAGCTTACAAACTCATGGAAACTGAACAACACTCTTCTGAATGACTACTGGGTCAAGACAGAAGTTAGGAAAGAAATTAAACACTTTCAAGAAATGAATGCATAACATATTCAAAATTGTAGAACACAATGAAGGCAGTTCTAAGAGGTAAATTCATAACACCAAGTGTTTACATAAAAATATTAGAGAGATCTCATACTAACAACTTAACAGCACACCTGAAAGCTCTAGAACAAAAAGAAGAAATTACATCCAAAAGGAATAGATGGCAAGAAACAATAAAACTGAGGGCTGAAATCGATAAAATAGAGACATAGAAAAAAAAGACAATATAAAGATTAATGAAATGAAGTTGGTTATTTGAAAATAATAAGATTGAGAAATTCTTATCTAAATTAATTAAAATGCTGAGAGATAATATCCAGATTGAGAAAATTAGAAAGGAACAGGGGGACATAACAAACACCAAGGAAACCCAGAAAATCTAAGGGTTTAAAATCTAAATTTTAAAAATTTGCACTACACCATTGGAAAATCTAAGAGAAATGGATAATTTTCTTGATACATACTACTTTCCAAAGTTAAATTAAAATGAGATAAACAATGTAAACAGGCATTTAACCCTGAGTGAAATGAAAAGTCAGTAAAAGCCTTTAAAAAATAAAATAAAGCTCAGGACTAGATGGTTTTAAAGCAGAAATCTACCAGACTTTCAAAGAAGACTGTGGTAGGTATTTGAATGTGCCATTCCTTATGAGATTTCCATAATCTCGTAAGGAATGGCATTATTGGGAGGTGTGGCTTTGTTGGAGTGGGTGTGGCCTTGTTGGAGGAAGCATGTCACTGTGGAGGGGGGCTTTGAGGCCTCTTTTGCTCAAGTTTCCCTCAGCATGTCAGTCAACTTCCTGTTTCCTTCAAGATGTAGGGCTCTCAGCTATTCCTACAGAACCATGCGTGCCTATATGCAACGATCTTTACCACTATGATAATGAACTGAACTTCTGAAAATGTAAGTGAGCCACCTCAATTAAATGTTTCCTTTACCAGAGCTGTGTGGTCATGGTGTCTCTTCACAGCAATAAAAAACCCTAGCTAAGACAAAGACTTAATGTCAATACTCCTCAAATTATTTCACAAGATTGAAAAAGAAGAAATATTTATCCATTTTGTTTTATGAGGCTACAGTTATCCTGATACCAAAAACCAAATAAATAGCTATCAAAGAAAGAGAATTACATACCGGTTTGCCTTAATGAATACAGACACAAAAATTCTCTATTAAATACTTGAAAACTGAATCCACAAACAAATCAATAAGATCATCCACCATGATCAAATAAACTTCATCCCAGAGATGCAGAGATGTTTCAACATTTATAAAGTGATAAATGTAATCTATAATATACACAAACTTAAAGAAAAAAGACATGATCATCTCACTAGATGTGGAAAAAAAACTTTGACAAAATCCATGCCCCATTCATGATAAAAGTCTTGGAGAGATCAGGGATACAAGGGACATACCTAAATATAATAAAGGCAATATAGAGCAAACCTCTACCCAAAAGCAATTAAATGGAGAGAAACTCAAAGCAATTCCACTAAAATAAGGAACAAGCAAAGTTTTCCACTCTCTCCTTATCTATTCAGCATAGTACTTGATTTTTTAGCTAGAGCAATAAGACAATTGAAGGAGATCAAGGAGATACAAACTGGAAAGGAAGAAGTCAAAGTAGCTTTATTTGCTGATAATAAGATTGTATACATAACTGACCCTAATAGTTCTACTGGGAAACTACTACAGCTGATAAACACTTTTAGCAAAATAGCTGGATACAAAATTAACTCACAAAAATCAGAACAGCAACTTTCACAATAGCCTCAAATAATATAAAATGTCTTGGGGTAACTCTAAACAAACAAGTGAAAGATTTATGATAAAAATTTCAAGACATCAAGGAAATAAAGTGAAAAAGTTATCATAAGATAGAAAGATTGTTCATGCTAATAGAACAGTAGGATTAATATAGTAAAAATTGCTATCCTAGCAAAAAAAACTACAGATTCAACACAATCGCCATCAAAATTGCATCACAGTCAGTTCTTCACAGATCATGAAAGGACAATTTTCATCTTCATAAGAAAACACAAACAGTCAGACAGACAGACCCTCCCCCCCCCAAAGCCAGGAAAGCTAAAGCAATCTGAATAATAACAGTACTGCAGGAAGTATCACTATTCCCAATCTCAAGTTCTGTTACTGAACTATAGTAATAAAAACATCATGGTAATGGCACAAAACAGACATGTTGATCCACAGAATTGATTTGAAGACCCACACATAAATCTATACACCTATGTAAGCCTGATCTTTGATAAAGATGTCAGAAATACACACTGGAAAAGACAGCATCTTTAATAAATGGTGCTGGTGAAACTGAATGTTTGCAAATAGAAGAATCCAAAAAGATCTATACTTATCATCCGGCACAAAAACTCACGTCCAAAGGATCAAAGACTTCAACCTAAAACCAGATGCATTGAACCTGATGGAAGAGAAAGTATGGAATAGCCTTAAACTCATTGGCACAGAAGACAGCTTCCTGAACAGAGCACAAATAGCACAGAGACTAAGATCATCAATCATTAAATGAGACATCATGAAACTGAAACCCTTCTGCACAGCAAAGGGCATTGTCATTTGGACAAAGTGGCAGCCTACAGAAAATGAAAACATTTTTTGCCAATAACATATCCAACAGAAGACTAATATCTAAAACATATAAAGAACTCAAAAGTTAGTCATTAAGAAAACAAAGAACCAAATTAAAATGGAGTGCAGATCTTAACAAAGAATTCTCAAAAAGAGGAACCTCAAATGGCCGAGAAACACTTACTTAAAGAAATGTTCAACACCCCTAGTCAGCAGGGAAATGCAAATCAAAACTACCTTGAGATTTCATCTTATACCTGACAGAATGGCTAAGATTAATTCAACAAGTGACAGGTCATGCTGATGAGGATGTGGAGTAAGGGGTACTCTCATCCATTGCTGGTGGGAGTTCAAACTTGTACAGCCACTGTGGAAAATCAGTGTGGCAGTTCCTCAAAAAGATGGGAATCAATCCATCTCAAGATCCAGCTATCCCACTCTTGGGCATATATGTAAAAGATGCTTCATCCTACCATGGAAACATTTGTTCAACCATATTCCTAATAGCCAGGAAAAGCCAAATGTCCCTCAACAGATGAATGCATAAAGAAAATGTGCTAAATTTACACAATGAGTAATATTCCCCAGGACTAAAAAATAAAATCTTGAAATTTGCAGTTAAATGGATGGAACTGGAACAAAACATCCTGAGTGAGGTAATCCAGACTCAGAACAAAAAATATGGCATGAATTTGCTTATATGTGGATGTTAGCTCTTAAGTCAATGAAAGCAAGCTACAATGAGTGGAACCACAGAGGTTAGGTATAGAGTAAGGGACTTGAGGAAGAGGGGTAGATACTTTCTCTAGGAAAGATAAATAGAATAGATAGTTATATATGGATGGGGGTGCTGGAATGTTAGGATTACATGGGGTGGAGGTGGGGAAGGAGAGAGGGGACAAGAAAGGAAATATACAGATAGGAGTAAGGGCCATTGGACAGTGAGTATGGAAAGTAAATACAGTAGAAGCTCATAAAATATATACATATATGAAGATGAACTAAAGGAATTTACCAAATAATGGAGGAGACAGAGTCCCAGTTGGCCATCTCTTTTCACCAAATGAAGCATCCAGTACTGGGATTGGTTTACATCTATATTGAGTTATTGGCCAAAGGGGTCCAATAGGAATTCCCAAATGATGCAGACTGTTGTCAAGATTTGAAGTTGTTCTCCACAAACTGACAGCAAGGACCCACTGTTGAAGACAACACTTATATAACCCATTGAACATGAAGAAGTCATGCAGGTGCCTACATAGAGTCTTCACTCTTCCTTTCTAGTGTCTTGGGTATGGGAAGGTTCCCTTACATGCTACCAAAAGAAACATAAACACCAAAAGAGAAACAAAGCCTTTCGTCTATAATGGTGTCGTGCCTGGAAGACATATGAGGGAAATGGACACATATGGCTTGTGGGAATAGTCAACCAATGTCTGATTTGACTTAAGGCCCACTCCAAAAGAAAGAACCCATTCCCAACACTACTTGGTAAAACTAAATACTAAATACTACTATCCAAAAAAATAGTAGCAATATGACACCTAATGACATCCTGTTTCATTCATAGATCAGTGCACGCACACACATTAAATAAAAGTAAACATATACATATCTGTTGGGACAAGAACTTCATATATGAAGAATCAGAACTTGCCAATACATATTTGGAGCACAGAAATCCCTGGTGTACTGGTAGGTGTCCACCAATGATCATCCATTGTATGAATGTCTATGAGTTTCAAGAAACTGGTGAAATTAGCATGAATGAAAAAGGGCCCATGTCCATGATGACATCCACATTTTATTAGTAAATTTTCACCCTTACTCTGAGAGAATAGCTGAAAAACTAAGGGAGAAAATATTTTTTTAAAGTTTGTTTCACTTGATATCAGCTTGTTATAGAAAGGAATCATGTGACTAATCTTCTCCCACTGGAAAATGTACACATCTATCTTGTCTCAGAATCTAACACCAAACACACAACATACAAAATATCATAAAGTTTCTGGTTTCCTGGCATTTTTCTGGCAGTGCAAATAATTCTTCACAGCATGTCCATATAAAATTAAACCATAAACTCTCACAGGACAGAATTTTCTGTTACATTAAATAAAAGCATTGGAATAAAGATCTGTATTTAAGGGTGAAATGGTACACATTTCTAAGAAGTCCAATTTTTGAAATCCTGGCAGGGAAAATGTTTATATATTCATGAAAATTTACATTCTCTTTTTAAGACTTTTCATTTAAGGGACCCAAAGGCTTGGGGAAGGAGGATCAGTAATGGATGACTTGTATGCATACAAACAAATGATTTAACTACATTGTGTGCAAAAAACCAGGTAGATTTCCCAGTGAGGATGAAGGCAACTTTAAGAAATTAAGGCTTATCTACTCCCACAGCCTTAAGTACGTCACTTAGTTCAGATCAGAAAATACAATCTCTTGGTCCAGATACTTTCAAAGGATGTTAAGTATCAGCCACTTTTGACTTCATTGCAATGATGGTAAGAGATGATCAGAGCGTACAGGGTTTCTTCATTAAATCATCAGTCCTTGACATCCTGGGTAAGATAGAAAATTAAATGATTTTTCCATTTGAGTCTTCCAGTGAGGACAAAGAAACTATATATATAGTTGTTGTTGTTGTTGTTGTTTTTGAGACAAGCTTTCTTTGTGCAATTTTGGTGCCTGTCCTGAATCTCGCTCTGTAGACCAGGCTGGCCTCAAACTCACAGAGATCTGCCTGGCTCTGCCTCCCAAGTGCTGGGATTAAAGGCGTGCACCACTACTGCCCAGCTCAAGAAACTATATTATAAATAATGATAAACATAAATAGCATCAGGAACCAAGGCAGAGGACACAGAAAATCTCAAAAACATGGAAAAGCAGAAAGGCAGGCTAGAGAGAAGCAGAAAGCAGGCCATAATTACAATGCAAGCTCCCTGTGAAGAAAGGGACTACAAGATCTTGTGTATGAAAACCTACAGAGGGTGTGGAAAACCTGAGAACCCTCTTGTCAAGATGTTTGTGTGGAAGGCTAACATAAATCAACACATTGAGACGGGAAGTCTCTGGTATAAACCCACTTAAGGGGTTATGCAACAGGGCATTTTTGTTGTAAAGTATATTGCTGTGCTGGCCTATATCATCTGTGGTAAACAGCCTGCCCACCTTCAGATTTAGTTGGGGAAGGCTTGATAGCCTAGAGCCAAAGTTCAACAGATGGGTTTGTTTGCTTGTTTTGATTTATTTATTTAACTATTTATTTATTTCACTAAAATTCTCACATGGAAGAGTAAAACAAAGTGATTCTTTTACTCTCCTAGCTCTCCAACACATGTAAGAATAAGTCTTGATGATGACATTTAGTATGCCAAGGGGTGCACAGACTGGGAGTCTCTGCAGTTAGTTCAACAATGTCTAACTCAAAAGTTCAAAGCTCATTGGCACCAGCAGTAGTGACTAGTGGTCAGGGAAGTTAAGTATTCTGAATGAATGCTACTTTGTCACTAACGTCACTATTTGGTTGGGCCTGAGTCTTAGCCTGCATACTTGTTTAGTAGGAACCTACAGAAATTATATTAGACTCATCTGATATTCCATTATCTTTCATTGTTTCACACCAGTAGAACCTAGAAAGAAATTTTTAAATTCAAAAACACTAGAAAGCAAAATTTTGTCATTTAAGCCCTATCATTCTTCTTTCTTCCTTCCTTTTTTACTGTTTTATAACCTACATTTTCTGTATTTAGTTTTTATTTCATTTATTTCTCTTTTTTCAGGAATTTAAGAAATGTCTTTATTTAAAAACATAAAACATTATTTTTAGTCATGAACATTGACAGCAGTAAACAATTGTATATTGTCAATTGAAACCACTAATTGATAGTTATAGTGACTGGTCAGCATTTTCTTTAGTCATTTTCTTTAGGTGACTTCTCTGAAGTCACTGGTGAGGAATCTGGCATGAGCTTCTTGTCTCAATTAAATGATAAGGGCACAACACTATTCTTGGTGTTAGAACATGCCACCCCCATTCCCCTTCCCACTCCACACATTGCTTCCATACCATGGACCGTCTCTTCTGTAGGATTTCCTGTCAGTATAGCTTCCACTGTACTTATCAATTAGGCTGCCCCAGCAGCATCTAGTAATGCAGTTCTTCCAAATATTGTGGGATTGATGATTTCCCCTTCCACCATGTGCACAAAATACCTGAGTGCAGCATCATAACCAACTTCTGAGGTATTCTGCAGAATTTTCTGAACTATCAAAGATCTTGCATTCTTGGCAATAGTCACTGCAAGAAATCTGAGTGCCCTTTGAATAATTTCTATACCTACTTTCTGATCTTCATTGGCAGGCTTTAATGAATACAAGGCTGGGATTCACCAAAGCAGACAATCCCCTCCTAGAGCAATTCCTTTTTCCAGGGCTACTCTTGTAGAATTAGGGAATTTGTAACTCTGTATTCTCTTTCACTTCAACATCACTTGTCTCTCCAACCTTAAGCACAGCTGCTCCTTTGGAAGGTTTAGGCAGTTTCTCATGCAGCTTTTCATTTTCATATTCACTAGTTGTCATATATACCTGGTCAGTGATTGCTTGAATATGTTTTTCAATTTCAATTTCCTTTCAAAAGCATGGCATTATCTTTGCTGATGCTGTTGATCTCTCATACTTTTGCTAAGTCATGAGCTTGAACATCTTCAGTATTTAGATTCAACCCCTTTTCTCCAACTACAGCACCATCAATAGCAATAGCCATATCTTTCTGCTGCTTTTTATTGTCCCCAAGCCCTGGAACTTTGACTGATATAACATGGAGACCAACTTTTAGCCTGTTCAAAACCAATGGACTTAGACTCTCCATAAACAGCTTCAGTGATTATTTGCAAGGGCTTCCAGTGAGGTCTGGCAATTTTGAAAGTAGGTACAATGGACTGAACACTAGAATTTTTCTTTTCACTCTATAGAACATAGGCATCATATTTTTGACTTTTTGGTGTGTTAATGAGATATGCAGAAATATATCCTCTATCAAACTTCATTCCTTCAATCATTTATAATTCATTGTTCAGGGATTTTCCATACTTCACTGTGGTGATAGATACCCTTTCTTCCAACCTTTTTTACTGAATCAGAAATGCAATGTCTTTGTCTCCACTTACAGAACTCTTAGCAAGCTGAGTAATTTCTTCAGGGATTGTCAGGGGTTCAGACTGTTTTAGAATTTCAGCAATTACAGTAACCACAGCCAACATCACACTTCTCCCATTACCACCAGGCTAGCACCTTTGCTGATCTACTCAAAGCCATCCTTGGCAATAGAACATGATGGAACAGTAGCAGAGGTGGGGCCATGAAAGTCCTCTTCATTTTACTTACTGGCCACATCTTTAACCAGTTTAATTCTCCAATTTTGATCTTTATCTTTTAAATCAGTTGGTTTTTCTTTCTTTCTTTCTTTTTCTTTCTTTCTTTCTTTCTTTCTTTCTTTCTTTCTTTCTTTCTTTCTTTCTTTCTTTCTTTCTTTCTTTCACTTTTCTTTTCTTTTTTTTTTTTTTGGTTTTTCGAGACTGCACTCTGTAGACCAGGCTGGCCTCAAACTCACAGAGATCCACCTGCCTCTGCTTTCCGAGTGCTGGGATAAAAAGCGTGTGCCACCACCGCCCGGCAGTTGGTGTTTTCAACAGTCACCTCATCTTTCGTTACTTTGGGGTTTCACCAACTCTGTTCAATAATCACTGTTCTTCTTTGGTCCCATTCTAACAGCTACATCTGTCTACACCTGGAAGTACTAAGGCTCAGGCATCCATACCAAATTTAACATCTTTGACATAGGCAGGAGTGAGATAAGGATCCAGGGCCCAGGGCACTGCTCTTATGTAGCAAAACACTGTTTGGTAATTGAAGTATTTTGAGAGTTGTGGGTGGGTGGTGGGCATGTAAACTCAGAGAGGCAGGCCATGACCTGTTATTTGAGGGGGGTCATTTGTTTCCTTTTGATAAAGTGTTTGCTATATAATCCAGGTTGACCTCTAATTCACAATTACCATGCTTCCATTTTAGGTCTGCAGTACTGCAATAGAAAGAAATAAACAAAGCAAAGAGATGGTAAAAAAAAAAAAAAAAAAAAAAAAAAAAACAGACTTATATTCTGATTATGGTAATTTCTCTCTCTCTCTCTCCTCCTCCTCCTCCTCCTCCTCCTCCTCCTCCTCCTCTTCTTCTTTTGTTTATCTAGGCAGGATTTCTCTGTGTATCTTTGGCTGTCCTGGAACTTATTCTGTAGATCAGTCTGGCTTCAAGCTCACAAAGCTCTGCCTGCTTCTGCCTATCCAGTGCTGGGATTAATGGTGTGTGATACTCTGCCTGGCTGACATTTTTTTTTCTTGTTTTAAATTTATTTTGTTCATTTTTATTTTTTCTCTTTGACATGCTGTTTGTTATATAACCCAGGTTGGCTTCTATTCACAATTTACCTGTCTCTGTTTTTGGTCTTCTCAGATTACAAACAATATTTCTTAGAATTAAAACTTCAATAATTCAAGGAAAAAATTCAGTTGCAAACCTCAACAGAATTATAAATGGAACAGAAGGAAGACTACCAGGATTAAATATAATGTTGATGAATTCTATCCTGACAGTAAATCTGAAAATAAATATGAATTATGCCTAGAATAAGAATGGCATTTGACATAACATTAAGAGATCAATCTTAAGAACAAAGTAGTTAGTTGGAGGTGTACATGGATTATACTGAAAGTATAGAAAACACATTAAGACAAATAATTGGAAAAAATAAAATTCTGAGAAAGGTATGAACATCAAGGTACTGAAACCATTTAGAATGCAAATAGACAAAACCAGAAAGTATTTCTCCACATCATATTTCATTTAAACTACCAAGATTGAGGAAAACAGATTGTTGATAGCTGTCAGAGTGACATGTCAATTCAGCTAAGAAAGGAAACCATGATAACTTTTAATTTCCAGGCAGAAACTATTAAACCTTGGGAAACTTTGGTGTGGTGTTTCTAGGTACTAAAAGAATATAACTGCCAACCTGGCTTATTATTTCCTGAAAATTTAGTACTCAAAAATCAAATGAAAAATAATAATCTTCCAAGATAAGCATAAGCTAAGGCAATTCATGACCACTAGACAAACATTACAGAAGATACTTAGAGGAAACCAATGAGAAAGAACAAAACACACAACCATGAGAGCTCAAGAAAACACAAACCTTATTTGAAGATTAGATAGAGAAGTGAATTAAGAAACATTCAATCACTTTTTAATAACTATCAAATTTCTAATAATAATGACAGAATACAGTATATTTGAAATCAATATGGCAGTTCTCAGAAAACTGGGACTCAGTCTTCCATAAGGCCCAGCATACCACTCTTGGGACTATACCCAAAGGCTGTTTCATCCATACCAAAAGTCACTTGCTCATAGCAGCTTTATTTGTAATAGCCAGAACATGGAAACAATCTAGGTGTCTCTTAATCGAGTAATGGATAAAGTAAATGTGGTACATTTACACAATGGGTTATTACTCACTGTTACAAACAATGACATCATGAAATTTGAAGCCAAATGGATGGAACTAGAAAAAAACAACCTGAATGAGGTAACCCAGACTCAGAAAGACAAACATGGTATACACTCACTTATAAGTGGATATTAGCTATAAAGTAAAAGATAACCATACTACAATCCTCAGACCCAGAAGAAGCTAAGTAACAAGGAAGGCTCAAGAAGGAACACATGGATCTCATTGTGAAGGGGAAATAAAAGAGATTTTGTGAATGAACTGAGGGTGGGTGAGGATAGGAACATGAGCAATCAGCTTGAAGGGGTGGAGGGTAAAGGAGGGGGAGAGTACTAAAAAAGACTACTGGAAGTGGGGGGCATCTCATTGTCAGGTAAAAACCTGGTGCAAGGGAATCTCTTGGTAATCTCCAAGGAAGATTCTAGCTTAGATCCCTAATAGTCTGAACTAGCCATCTCCTATAACCAGACTAGTGTCTAGCCCAATTGTCATCAGAGAGGCTTCACTCAGCAACTGATGGAAACAGATGCAAAGACCCACAGCCAAACATTAAGTGGAGTTCAGAGAATCCTTCAGAAAAGGAGAAGAAATTATTGTAGAAGCCAGAGGGGTCAAAGATACGACAATAAAATCCACAGAATTAACTATTCTGGGTTCATAGGGGCTCACAGAGACTGAACTGACAACCAGGGAGCCTGCATTGGACTGACCAAGGCACTTTGCTTATATGTTACAATTGTGTAGCTTGGTCTTTGTGTGGGAATCCTATGGGAGCAGCAGTTGTCTTTGACTCTTTCCCTGGCTTTTGGGACCCTATGCCTAATATTGAGTCCTGTAGCTGGAGTTTTCTCCAGTCCTGCCTGGTCCACAGTCAGGACAAATCTCTCTCACCCGCCAGTCCCACAGCCACTCAGACCCAACCGAGTAAACACATAGAGACTTATATTGCTTACAAACTGTATGGCCTAATGGCTCAGGCTTCTAGCTATCCAATTCTTACATCTTAAATCAATCCATTTCTATAAATCTATACCTTGCCACGTGACTCGTGGCTTACCGGCATCTTCACATGCTGCTTGTCATGGTGACGGCTGGCAGTGTCTCTCCTGCCTTCTTGTTCCCTCCATTCTCCTCTGTTAGTCCCGCCTATACTTCCTGCCTGGCCACTGGCCAAACAGTGTTTTATTTATTGACCAATCAGAGCAATTTAACATACAGACCATCCCACAGGGGAGTTCCCTTTCCCAGTCTTAATATATGGGGAGGTGCTTAGTCTTACTGCAACTTGATATGCCTTGTTTTGTTGATATCCATGGCAGGCCTGTCTTTTCCTGAACAGAAATGGAGGAGTGGATTGGAGGTGGTAACAGAGGTGTGGGGAGTGAGAGGAAAGGAGGGAGGGAAACTATGACCAGCATATAAAATACATAAATAGATTAATACATAAATAAATAAATACATGTAGGGATAGTTGTCTGTGCTTCATCCCTGAAGCACCACCTCTAGTAGGCAGCAGATAACTGCTAGGTACCTGCCCCTGCCTGGGGTGAGGGCAAGAGAGGGACCTCTTAAGACCTCAGGTGATTATGTGCTAGCTCTCTCTTGGCTACCTCATGATCCTGGATGCTGGATGCTGGTCTGCAGACCAAGTTGGAGTTCTCCTGAGAACCGTATTGGACTGTGCCTCACCTCTCCTGGATCCCATAACCCACCCCTTTGTTTGCTATAAGTTTATCCAAAATAAACCTCTTTTGACTAACAGATAAACTACGTGGAATTGCCTCACTAATTTCCACTACAAATACAAAATAAATAAAAGAAAAAGAAAACACAAGTGGAAAAAACAAAAATTAGTAGATTATTTGAAATAACCCTGAGGGTCAGCAGTGTTAATTCTCCCATCCAAGGACACATAGTGACCGACTAGCAAGAAAGCCATAGCTTCTTCAAGAAACTTACATTATCTACAAAGTTGTATAAAGATCAAGAATAGGAAAATGGAAGAAGTATATTCAAATAAATGGAATCAGAAAGAGAGCAGAACTATCTATATTCTTGCCTGATAAAAGCAGAACTCCAAATCAAATTTAATAAAAAAATGTAGTAAGAATAAATAAAGGTGTTTACAAATAAAGGTGACAATTTACCAAAAGGACACAATGGTTTTAAGTATATCAGGACTGAATGTTGGTGTTTCAATTTTATAAAAGTAACACTATTCTTCATAAAGGGGCATATAGGTCCCAATACAAAACTTGAGGCTCATGTCAACATGTAATTTTCATCAACAGATAGGCCATCCAGAGATAGACTCAGAAAGAAACATCAAAATTTAGCTGTGCTAGAGATCAATCAGATTCAACAAATTCCATTGTAAAGCTACTGAAAATATATTTTTTCTCAACAACTCATGTAACTTTCTCTAGAGCAGAATATAAAACTTTTTTATTATTTTATTGTTTGAGAACTGCATGCATGCATATTCTGTACAGCAAAGGGCACTATCATTCGAATGAAATGGCAGCCCAGAGAATAGGAAAAATCCTTACAACTACATTTTTGACAGAAGGCTTGTGTCTAGGATATATAAAGAATTAAAAAAGCTAAACACCAAAAAAAAAAAAATAAGCAACATGATTATGTTTTAGGCACAGATATAAACAGAGTTATGATTAAAAGGAACACAAATAAAAAAAACTGATAAAAGTATTTTTATGTTCAACAACCTTGACCATCAGGGAAACAAATTAAAACTACTTTGAGATTACATCTTACCTTAGTCAGTATGGCTAAGATAAAACAACAATAACAACAAAACAAACAAAACAAAAAAACAAGTGCTGGCATGGATATAAGGAAAGGTAAACAAATTAACTGTTAGTTTAATGCATACTGGTTCAGCTATTATGGAAATCAGTGTGAAGTTTTATCAAAAAGCTAGAAATAGCTCTATCACTCCTGGACATGATCCCAAAGGACTCTATCCTACTACAGAGATTCTTGCTTATCCATACTTGCTGCTCTGTTTACAATAACCAGGAAATCGAAACAGCCAATATGTCCATCAACTGATGAATGGATAATGACTATGTGAAATTGTCTTAGTTTGATGTTTAGTGAAAAACGTCATAATCAAAAGCAACTTGGGAAGCTAGCCGAAGCTAGAAAAAGTGCTCAAGCAGGAACCTGGAGGCAGGAACTCAAGCAGAGACCATGAAGAAATACTGTTTACTGTCATGTTTCCTCACTCATGTTTAGATGCCTGTGTTATACATCTCAGGTCCTGTGGATGGAACTGACCACAATGGATGTTTGGGCCTTCCTTCTTCAATTTGCAATCAAGAAAATGCCTCCTCCGGCCCAATCCAATAGGGGCAATTCCCCAAACCAAGGCTCCTCACTGTCAGGTGTTGTGTGATAAAAATTTCTTAGATACAGAAAACACACACACACACACACACACACACACACACACACACACACACACACACACACACACACACCAAAGCAAACATCTCCATGTCTGTTCACAAAAGGTACCCATGATATACTAAAGCAACAATTTCAGTAATATACAGTTTAATGAATCAGTGAATTTTTGCTGAGTCTAACAGACATATGGGAGAGATGTTACTTAATAGAATCAGGAATGACTTAAAAGCAGCTATCTCACCATAAGAAAGTCCACATATACATGGGTGAAGATTCAGAAATGCTGCAACACTGAAGTTCCCTGCAAAGCTCATAGGCAACTTGACAGTCTGAATATCTGTTCCCTTTGCTGATTGGCTGATCAGAATCTCCTCCACCAGCCTTCCATTATATACTGCTGGGGAAATGCTCTCAAGAAATTTCTAAGTTTTCTTCTCCTAAACTTGTAACATTTTAAAAAATTTTCCCTCTGAGTCTCATGGGTCTTATCCTCCCTCCTGTAGAAAAATGTTTCATTTCAGAGGGACTGAATGAAAATGCCACACAACACAAGGTATGTCAAGTAGATAACCAAGATTATCTATGATGGGCACATCATATTATCAGCCAAATATTATTCAGGTAAAAAAAAAAAAGAGTATGTCTCATTTGTAAAAAGTGGTGTAGTTGGCTAACAAAAACAACAACAAAACGAACTCCATGGTTTGTTTTGTTTTGGTGGGTTTTTTGTTTCATTTTGTTTTGACATTTTTGTCTTGTTTTTGTTTTTATTTTTATATTTTTGTTTTATATGTTTGTTGTTTCAGAGAGACAAACAAAACATGAAGTTAGGTAGGTAGGGAGATGGAGGAGATCTGGGAGGAATTGAGGGAAGGGAAACATAATCAAAATATATTCTGTGAAAAAAATTAATAAGGAAAATTGCAATAAAAAGAAAAAAGGATGAAGAAAGAGGGAACAAATGATGAACCCTGGAAAACTAGCCTGGGAAAAGAGAGAGTTGTGTTTTGAAACTATTTGGAAATAATGGATTCACCAAGAATGATTTTCAGTCTTTTGGAAAACAAGGTGGAACATATGTGTCCCATACTTCAATAATGAGCCACAACTGTGTATTCACTAGGGAACTTGGTAGTCCTGCCTGTTAGCAATCATAGTAAGCCTTATGAACTGCCAAAGCAAATTTCTCATAATTGGGCATAGACTCCCTCAGATAAGGTTGGAATAAAAATCACAGTCACCTAGGCATAGCAGATGGCCAACTAAGAATATGGAAAATGTTCACTAGAGTCTTGTACTTCAGAAGTAGAAAAAAGCTATATTGAACATTTCCAGGACAATATACAGAGTTCTGGGAACACATGGCATCAAGATTCCTGTAAATGAATATCATTTTTATTGCATTTTCTTGGGCAAATCAGAAATTTAACAATATTCTTTATTGACTGAGTTTTTCATAAACTATATTTTGAAATTTTATTTTAAGAAATTATCTTGCTATTTTGAAAACAAAATGAATTAAATAAATTAAAAATATTTAACAATCTAAATGACTTAGGATTTTATTAGCATTCAAACAAATTGGGAAGGTGAATAGACAAGCCCCCACCACTCTAGCTTTCTAAGACATGGAAGTAAAATGTCAAGTAGCATAAATTCCTCACTTTCTTCCTTACCTGGGGTGGAAAACTTTTAAAAGTTCCTCATGAAGTAGTCAGTTGACAAAGACTCACCAAGATATTGAACCATAATCATAGGTTAGAGAATGATTCTCCTCACCTTACATTCATTATACCACCACATCCAGAGGGCTCCTGTCTAATCACACAGAAATATTAAGGACAAAATTACATATTTCAGAAGAATAAGGGAGACAAAATGAAGGATAGCAGTGGAGGTTTCTGCTTCTAACACCCATGGATATACTAAACACATGAATCCTAGCTAGAAAAATATAAAATTTCACAATGCATACCTAATTAATTTAGTTCTTTATAACTAAGACATTATACTTCATATTCAACAAGACAGTATAATGCTAAAAGACAAAAAGTCAAGAACTCATAAAATAGCATGAGTATTAGGATCAGCCTCCAGTATGGAATACATTTAGGAATTATCAGAACAGGTGATTAAAACACCTATAGTTAATATCTTAACAATTATAACAGAAAAAAATGGATAACATATGAACATGAATTGTAGTTTAAGCAGAAATATGAGAGAGAATCAAGCTGAATATATAAAATGTTTTTTAATAACCCACCAACTTAGAATTCTATAGCCACCAAATTTTCCTTCAACACGAAGAATGCAAAGTTTCTCTGTGATAAGCAAAATCTAACATGCTCTGCAACTGATAAACATGCTTTGCAAGAAATATTAAAAGAACTCATTCAGAAAGAAAAAAAAATATGTAACTTGGAAACTTAGATTTATAAGAAAGCATAACTGTGCTGTAGAATAAATAAACATTAAAAATATTTTATTATGGTTTCTCAATAGATCTAGCTGATAAAAGTTTGCTTGAAATGATAATAACTGTATTCAGTTATATCTTACGATAATAAAAGAACATGAGAGAAATGTTATGAGAAAAGCAAAAGAGAGTAGTCTGCTAGAAGATATTTGCACCATCTATGGTGTATAACATGAAGTGTTATAATAGAGTTTCAAGGTGGACTTTGATTGTTTGAAAAGATTCATTTCAAAATCTAAGGAAATCAGTAACAAATATTTGAAAAGGTATAATTTCTATGTTAAGAGAATAAACAGAAAAATAAAATTTTCTCAATTACTGTAGAAAATATCAAAGCAAAACAGAAAGCCAAAAATGACAAAAAATACAAAACAAAAGGATACTTGCTATATATTAGTATAACTATCACAATAAAGATGCTAAAAGTTAGTGAACTAAACATACTATCTAAAATCTGGAAGGTTTCATGGTAGGTTATAAAAGCAAGTCTTGTCTAGAAAAAATAATCTTAAATACAATGATTAAAACCATATTAAAGGTGAACCTGAGAGGAAAGTTCTAAGTTAACAGAAATAAAAACAATGCCAAAACAGCCATATCTATTTCAGAAAAAGCAAAATTTTAGATAGAGGAAAATTATCAGAGATAGAGGACTATAATATAATACTGTAGGGATTAATTCTCCAAGAAAATATGACAATCATAGTTGTGTATAGACTCAATATCCCTGTGTTAAAAATAGTTCTAAAGGGGCTGGAGAGATGGCCTAGCAGTTAAGAGCACTGCATGGTCCTCCACAGCACCCAGGATTAATTAATTCCCAACATCCACATGACAGCTTACAACCATTTGTAACTCCAGTTCCAGGAAATCTTAAACCTTCTTTTAGCCTCTGCAGGTATCAGGGACACATACGGTAAAAAGACATGTACGCAAGGAAGCCACTGAGACACACACACACACACACACACACACACAATTTTAATGAAAACAAAATAGATATGAAGACAAGTCCACTTGTGTAGTTAAATATTTCAACATTATCGTATGAGTCATTGACAAGCCAAAAGGCACGAGTCCTTCTACATACTGCTTTCTCTGCCCCTCAGATATCTTAATGAATTTGCTTTCATTTCATTTATCTCAATCTACAATCTCTTTATACAATATTGATCATAATAGACCACATCTATAAGCTTACAAAGGATACATACACACAAAGAGCGAGTTCCTCCCCATTTAATAACACACCACTGACAAATTTGAAGGAACAGAAACCATACAATGTATTCTGTAAGGCCATAAAGAAATTAATGTAGAAATTAACTACAGTTAATCATAACACCCTAAAATATTTAGATGTTTTAGAACATGCTTCTAAAGAAAACACACATCAAAGGAGTCTTTAAAGAAAAACATTAAAAGTGCTTTGAGATAAATGAAATGAATGCAAATTCATCAAAATATCTGAGTGGCAGAGAAAGCAGTACTTAGTGGGAAATTCATAGGTGTGAATTTATGTGTTAAAAAAGAAATGGTATCTAATATAATCATGCAAAATTGTAGTGGGTAGCCATTCCAGCTTGGATCTGGAAGTTCCAACCCCCATTGAGACTCTGGCAACTGTCACGCCTACGAGGCGGGGCGAGGGGAGGTGCTGGAAACCCGAGAGCTGGATGGGCGAGCGCTCTCTCTGGGCGCTCTCTCTGTGCCTGGACCCTGGACGGTGGAGATTGACTGTGCAGAGCTCCAGAGAACACCGCTGGATTGCGATACAGCTTCCCCAGACCCCCGCCACCTATCCATTCTTTCATTTTTTGGCCAGCGTAAATGGTTTCCTGAATCTGTGAGAACGACCATTGATCGTCTGGCACCTCACACGTATTCTTGAGACCGGGGTAACCCCCGACCACGGTCTTCATTGGCTACGGTTGGCCCCTATCACAGGCCTAACTTTTCTGGCCATCTCCCACGTCTGCAGCCTGAGATATTTCTCGCGTTAGGGCCACTGCCATTGGTGCGTCCTGGGAGCCACGTGAGGCCAGCATATCCATCTCCTTGACGAAGGGGCAAATGCTGTCTGGATTCCTGTGGAATCCTTTCCCCTTACCGTGGAGGGGGCCACTGCTTCTGGCTGATGAGTCAAGGAGCAGCCTGTGCCTGGGATCCGCCCTTGACCCTGGGGACGCCTGAGGTCTTGGCTCCGGATCACGTTTATTCTTTTATTTGTTTTATTATTTTTCTGCGTCTCCGCTGCAGACATGGGAAACAAGGCTTCCAACCCTGTTAGTCCTTCTTCTCCGTTAGGCTGTCTTGTTGAAGCTTTAAAAACTCTCAGTTTAATGCCTTCCATAAAGATTTCTAAGCTAACTCGTAAAAAGTGGCCAAAATATGCTTTAGAAAATAACAAAAAATGGCCACCGAGCGGCTCCTTGGATCCCGATATTTTACGGGAGCTATCTAATCACTGTCGGTGTTCAGGCAAATGGAAAGAGTTGCTTTCTTCTTTCTCAATGCTAAACTGTCTCTTCTCGTTTCCTTCTCTCCTGCTCATATGCTCCTAGCTATACATAAACCAAAGAATTCTCTGACTCTGGAATCTCTGACTCTAGATCTTGCTAAGGAACCAATAATTAAAATTCATGTTCCATCCTCTCTTTCTAACAGAACTCTCTCAGATAGAATATAAGCTGGGTTCTTATACGTCTAATTCTGCTTCCTTTATTAAACAGTTTCAATATATAACTCAATCTTTTAGTCTCACCTTTCATGACTTCCTGAGGAGCTCAGGTGGGTATGGGAGCAGGCTAGGACTCATGCAGACGAAATTCATCAAATTAACCTTTCACACCCCCCAGGAGCTGAGGCGGTTCCTGACCAAGAGCCACACTGGGACTACAACATCCAGAGTGGCTGTCTAGCCAGAGATAGATTTATTACCTATCTCCTGACAGGCCTCCATAAGGCTGCCCTAAAACCAGTAAATAATTCAGGATAAGGACGAAAATCCATCTCTTGTTCCCCAGACCTCCCCGACTAAAACTTAAGCATCTGGAGAGCAAGGCTCCTGACCCCACGGGCAAAAGAGTCATCTGTGGCATTTAAGGTGTGCCAGGGAAAAGATAAAAGCCCGAAAACAAAATTGCCAAGTGCTGGCACTCGCTGACTTCCAAAAGCTGTTGGGTCGCTGTTTTAGATGAGGAAAAGGCCACGGGCTAGCGAATGCCCTGCCAGGCCATCAACAGCCTTGTTAAAAGTGCCACCTAGAAAGACAAAGAGTCAGCTGACTGCCCCCAGGCACCAAGATGCATGGGTACATCAAGCTAAGACCTCCAACAGACCTAGGCTTGGCTACAGACATGGCAGGGAACCCAGGACGCAGCAGGGAAGCGATCTGTTTCTTTCCTTCTGGACACCAGAGCCACTGACTCAGTCCTGGGAGTTTTGGGATGCCACCTCTCCTTTATTGTCGGGTACAGAGGACAGCCTTACCTGCCTCATCAGACACCGCCATTTAATTGTATTTTCAGAGGCATCCCTCTCACACACACATTCTTAGTGGTGCCAAGCTGCCCTGTACCTTTAATGGGAGGGATCTCCTAGCTAAGGTAGGAGCATCCATTTCTTTTGCTCCACACATTCGCCTCCTCCCAGACACGCCAGCAGCTCTCCTACTTCTCCTCCTAGCCACTAACTCTACAGACTCCAAATATCCTCCTGTCCCACGCTGCTATTTGGAGGGAGCATGGACTTCTCACATCAAAAGGGGGATCCATATCTAACTCAGGCCATATAATGGCCATGCTGGAGACTTCCCACCTCCCCAGGGCTACAGCTTGATTTTACCCATATGCCCACTGTCAGGAAAAGTTAAATATCTCCTCAGACCAGTTCTAACACCAGGTCTTTTTTCCAAGCCTCCAACTGTTCCAGATAGCCTGTTAACTCCTCTTTTATGTCACCTAAGGTCTATTCTATGGAGCTATGAGGACTGTTCACTGCCTCAGGCGTGTGACAATCCTTGCCCATCTCCAATACACATTGGGGATCAGGTTCTTCTCTTTCCTCCAGGCCAGCGCCCTTTACCCCTTTCCCCTAAGTGGCAGGGACCCTTCAAGGTAATTCTTGTAACCCCCATGGCTGCTAAACTCGAGGGTTTTCTGTAGCTAGAGTTTTCCTGCCTTGCCCACAGTCAGGACAAATCTTTGTCACCCACCAGTCCCACAGCTGCTCAGACCCAACCAAGTAAACACAGAGACTTATATTGTTTACAAACTGTATGGCCATGGCAGGCTTCTTGCTAACTGTTCTTATAGCTTAAATTAATCCATTTCCATAAATCTATACCTTGCCACGTGGCTGGTGGCTTACTGGTGTCTTCACATGCTGCTGGTCATGGCGGCAGCTGGCAGTGTCTCCCTGCCTCAGCCTTCTGCTTCCCAGAATTCTCCTCTCTCCTTGTCCCACCTACTTCCTGCCTGGCCACTGGCCAATCAGTGTTTTATTTATTGACCAATCAGAGCAATTTGACATACAGACCATCCCACAGCAGTTTTCTGAACTGGGTCCACCTGTCTCACCTAAAACCTTTTATCTCACCTCCATCCCAGAAAAATCTCTCTTCATATACAGTGAAACAAACAGGGTCTCTCACTCTCAAGCTCCAGAGGACATCAGGATCCACTGCCTTGTCACCAATTCCAGAGGAATAAGGTATCACCCCTTCCTTTCCCAACCAGGGCCACACAGAGCCGGAGGCAAAAATGACCATCAAAAATATCCAGGCGGTAAGGAATAATGTAATACAACAATTTATCATTGTTCAGTACTCAGCAACTGATCACCTGTGTTTCCTAAGTGCTAACCTAATAAGGGAAACAGGTGCCTTAAATAAACCACCTCTAATGAGGCTTGTCTCAGATAGAAATTAAGCAGAGTACTAAGACCAGATCTACCTCAGGTAAATGTCACATGCCTCTATCTGGGCAGGCCAGATCTACCTCAGACAAATGCCAACTCCAAAATAAAATAATGATGATTCTTTCTCTCTAAGCTCTTTCTATGTCAACAGTATCTTATCAAACAGAAGGTCCCCAGCCACAGCACAGGAGGTCCCCAGCCACAGCACAGATGGACAGCTGCAGAACGAGGAGACTGGCAGAACGTCATTCCAGGAACTCCACCATCATCCCAGGACTTCACAAGATACCCCTCATCCCCCCAAGAGCCAACCAACGCCCACTATTCAGCTGGAAGCAGTCTTTAAGAGAAACATCGCCCCCATACCCAGTCAACCACAATTTTTTCTTTTTTTAAAAAGGAAAGAGTCGGGGATGAAGGGTTCACAACACACCCCCATGGTTGCATATACCAGGCGGACACTTCTGCCTAGCCAATTCCAAGTCAGGATAGCCATTTCCGGGTCAAGGCGTCTCGCGTGACCAGGATCCGTGACGTTACATGGCCATGTAAGTGCGCAACGTGACCATGTGATCTACGAACATGTGTGGAGTAGTGACATGACCTGGCCACGCCCCCAACCAGTTTTTAAAGCAGAGCGCCATATTCCCGGTTCTCTCTTCTCTCTCTCCCTCTTCTCCACTCATGTGTCTCTCCCACAGGCCTGAGCACTCTCTGTCCCTTTAACTCTAATAAACTCTTATAAGCGGATTCTGTCATGTTTCATGACACTTCCTTGCAGGGTAAGAACACAACGCAGCTAAATTACTAACATAAATAACTAACAGTGATCCCACATCAATTATAAATGATGAAAATGTACCACAGGCTCATACCCCATTCTGGTGAAGGCATTTTCTCAATTGGCTCTCTCTCTTCCAAAACGAATCTAGCTTGCATCAGGGTTTATGCTTGGGGAGTGAGCTATGGACCACTTGAACCCCAACAAGAAGTCTTCTTTTGAGTTGTTAGTCAGAGTTGTCCAAGAGAGTCCTAAAATATTGTAGGCCATTTCCTTGGTTGCCCCTCAGAGGTGGAAAGTAAGCCCTTATTGCTAAAGATAGCATGCCCTTTGGGGCACAGAGTCTAGAGGATTCAAGCTGTATTGGTCAAAGCCTCCTCTCTGATGGCTAACTTTCATGGTGCAAGAAGCAACTATGCAAGTTTCCAAAGGAAAAAAAATAACTATAGGCAAGTAAGGAATGCTGAGAGCAGGAGAAATAGTCCTCCCCTGGGAAGAGTACACTGATTGATTGTCCAATACCAAATGATTAGCCATGAAAACATATACATACAAACAACATTATATAAACTGAGAAACTTATATTTATATATTTAGAAATATATACAAACACATAAGTAACAACAACAGAAAGGAACTCATGCATTTGAAAGAGAGCAAGGTGGAGGGATATATATATATATTAGAGAGTTTTGAGGGAGGAAAGGGAAGAGTAAATGATGCAATTATATTCTAATCTCAAAAAAGTCATTAAGACACGAAAAGACATGAAAAATCCTAAATGAATACAGCAAAGTGAAATAGCCTATCTGAAAAAGATAACTTGCTGTGGTTCCAACTTTATACAGTTATAAAAAAGACAAAATCATGGAAATCATTTTAAAAGCTTTTAATGAAGAAATTCATAATTAGTCAATGCTAAGAACAAGGGGCTATAGGGTACTCAATATTAAATGGAACAGCTGCATTACCTTTCTAACAAGGCTTGGGGAACATTACAGAAGTGGTTGTGGAAAGAGATGGGGAGGAGTACCTTGAAATAATACCTTCTGGAGTTGACCTAGCTGTTTCACTTATGACCTTACTAAAAGATATGGGTATGTTCAGAAGAACTGTACAAGATGGGTCTGTCAGCATTATACTAAAGATAAGAGAGGGGACTCATGAGGTTCCATCTCTATTAAGAAGCTTTTGGCAGTTAATGGCTCCTGGGGTATAGGAAGACATTTTTCCTTCAGTAATATAGACACTATTAAGTTGACCATGACATTGGAAATAATTACACAACTTTGTCTGTGCAAATAATCCTAATTAAGATAAGTGGGTTATAAAAACAGACAAAAGGCCAGGCGGTGGTGGCACACGCCTTTAATCCCAGCACTCGAGAGGCAGAGGCAGGCGGATCTCTGTGAGTTCGAGGCCAGCCTGGGCTACCAAGTGAGTTCCAGGAAAAGGCGCAAAGCTACACAGGGAAACCCTGTCTCGAAAAACCAAAACCAAAAAAAAAAACCAAAACAAAACAAAACAAAACAAAACAAAAGCAGACAAACAGTCAAAAGAGAGCAATAAGTTAGGGACAAGGGTACCAGAGGTGTAGAAGGAAATAAAAGAAGGAATTATGTGTGAATATGATAAAAAAAAACTTATGTGTGTGTGTGTGAAAATGTCAAAGAATAAATAATTTTTAAAAGATAAATCATTTCAAAAAAAGCTAAGGTGTTCAAGAAGAAGGAAATATAAATGATTAAGTCCAACACAAAAGGCTTACTGTGGTAATATTATTCACATGATTCCATAATGGCAGATGTACAAATATTTTATAAGAGTATAGAATAATTAAAGTGAATCATAATGTGAATGCTGCTTAATAAAAATACATCAATATTAAGTCATTAATAGTAACACATATAGCTCACTAATGCAAGATGTTAACGTCAAGAGATACAAAAGCAGATTAGATGTGGCAATTTTTAGCGAAAGAACATTTTGTTCAATTTTCTTAAAATATGAAACTTCTCTAAAATAGCCTATGCATAAAATAAATCTCTTCTGAATTATCTATTTAGAGTGGAATTTGTTTTACTGGATCATACATAAACACATTCAGTAGGATAATTTTTTAATTTGTTTTTGTGAAACTTTCATTTCTACAAAATAAAAAGACATATGTCACTAGTGGTTCAATTTCATCAAGTTTCTCTCTCATCATTAATAAACAAAATATAACACAGCAAACAAACACATGGATTATTATGAAACTTTTGTATAATTCTGCTGCATTTCCTAGTGTTTGTATACATAGTTATATTCTCAAATTATATTAATATATATCTCCATATTAAAACAATTATAATCTCTAGTATAGAGCATTAATAATAAATTCAATTTTTCAAATATTTAAGCTCCACTCAGTAACTTCATTAATATTACTTTTTTTTTGTGATATATATTTTTTATTTTACAATACCATTCAGTTCTACATATCAGCCATGGGTTCCCCTATTCTCCCCCCTCCCACGCCCTCCCCTTACCCCCAGCCCACCCTCTATTCCCACCTCCTCCAGGACAAGTCCTCCCCCGAGGACTGTGATCAACTTGGTAGACTCAGTCCAGGGAGGTCCAGTCCCTTCCTCCCAGACTAAGCCAAGTGTCCCTGCATAAGTTCCTGGTTTCAAACAGCCAACTCATGGAATGAGCACAGGACTTGGTCCCACTGCCTAGATGCCTCCCAAACTGATCAAGCCAATCAACTGTCTCACCTATTCAGAGGGCCTGATCCAGCTGGGAGCCCCTCAGCCTTTGGTTCATAGTTCATGTGTTTCCATTCATTTGGCTATTTTTTTTTTTAATAATTGAGTAAAACTGAAATTGATTATATGCCACAGTCATCCTAGGGACCTCCATGCTATATATATAGCTCTATGGTTCTATGGGTTGTGGTCTGATTGTTCATTTTATATCTAGAATCCACCAATGAGTGAGTACATACCATAACTGTCTTTCTGGGTTTGGGTTACCTCACTCAGGATGATTTTTTCTAGTTCCATCCATTTGCCTGCAAATTTCATGCTTTCATTGTTTTTCTCTGCTGAGTAGTACTCCATTGTGTATATGTACCACATTTTTTTCATCCATTCTTCCGTTGATGGGCATCTAGGTTGTTTCCAGGTTCTGGCTATTACAAATAGTGCTGCTATGAACATAGCTGAGCATGTATCTTTATGGTATGTATCAGCATTCTTTGGGTATATGCCCAAGAGTGGGATGGCTGGGTCTTGAGGTAGTTCGATTCCTAATTTTCTGAGAAACCGCCATACTGATTTCCACAGTGGTTGTACAAGTTTACATTCCCACCAACAGTGGAGGAGTGTTCCCTTTGCTCCACATCCTCTCCAACATTGGTTGTCATTGGTGTTTTTGATCTTAGCCATTCTAACAGGTGTAAGGTGGTATCTCAGAGTCGTTTTGATTTGCATTTCTCTGATGATTAAGGATGTTGAGCATTTCTTTAAATGTCTTTCAGCCATTTGTAGTTCTTGTTTTGTGAATTCTCTGTTTAGCTCTTTAGCCCATTTTTTAATTGGACTGTTCAGTGCTTTGATGTCTAGTTTCTTAAGTTCTTTATATATTGTGGAGATCAATCCTCTGTCAGATGTGGGGTTGGTGAAGATCTTTTCCCAATCTGTTGTCTGTCTTTTTGTCTTATTGACTGTGTCTTTTGCCCTGCAAAAGCTTCTCAGTTTTGAGAGGTCCCATTTATTAATAGTTGTGCTCAGGGTTTGTGCTGTCGGTGTTTTATTTAGGAAATGGTCTCCAGTGCCAATGCGTTCAAGAGTGCTTCCTATCTTCTTTTCTATTAAGTTTAGTGTAACTGGATTTATGTTTAGGTCTTTGATCCACTTGGACTTGAGTTTTGTGCATGGTGACAGATATGGATCTATTTGTAATCTTTTACATATTGACATCCAGTTATGCCAGCACCATTTGTTGAAGATACTTTCTTTGTTCCATTGTATAGTTTTGGCTCCTTTGTCAAAAACCAGGTGTTCATATGTGCATGGATTAATGTCAGGGTCTTCAATTCGATTCCATTGGTCCGTATGTCGGTTTTTATACCAGTACCAAGCTGTTTTTATTACTACAGCTCTATAGTAGAGTTTGAGGTCCGGGATGGTGATGCCTCCAAGGGTTGCTTTATCGTATAGGATTCTTTTAGCTATCCTGGGTCTTTTGTTTTTCCATATAAAGTTGAGTATTTTTCTTTCCAAGTCTGTGAAGAATTGTGTTGGGATTTTGATGGGGATTGCATTGAATCTGTAGATTGCTTTTGGTAAGATTGCCATTTTTACTATGTTAATCCTGCCTATCCATGAGCATGGGAGATCCTTCCATTTTCTGATATCTTCTTCAATTTCTTTCTTTAGAGATTTAAAGTTCTTATCAAAAAGGTCTTTCACTTGTTTAGTTAGTGTTATCCCAAGGTATTTTATATTATTTGTGGCTATTGTAAAGGGTGATGTTTCTCTGACTTCTTTCTCAGCCCTTTTATCATTTGTGTATAGGAGGGCTACTGATTTTTTTGAGTTGATCTTGTATCCTGCCACTTTACTGAAGGAGTTTATCAGCTGTAGAAGTTCCCTGGTAGAGTTTTTGGGGTCACTTATGTATACTATCATATCATCTGCAAGTAGTGAAAGTTTGACTTCTTCCTTGCCAATTTGTATCCCTTTGATCTCCTTTTGTTGTCTTATTGCTCTAGCTAGAACTTCTAGTACTATATTGAATAAATATGGGGAGAGTGGACAGCCTTGTCTTGTTCCTGAATTTAGTGGTATCGCTTTGAGTTTCTCTCCAATATTACTTTTTATAAATGGCAATTATGGTGGTTATAGGTGCATTTGTTCCATTAAATATTTATAGCTCTGCATCACGCATGTACAACCAGCACTTAGGAGGCTGAGGCAAAAAGACTGGAGTTGAAAGTCAATGTGAAATAAAAAGCAAGTCCCTGGGTGGCTAAGGCCATGTAGAGAAACTTTATCTAAAAGAAAAAAAACCCAAAAGTATAAAACATGTTTATAAGAAAAAAAATTTACATATCCTCAAATTCAGGAAACTAGAGAATCAATATCAGACTAAACATAGAGAAACTGCTGATAAAAATAATGAAGATACATGCAAAATTGAATGCCTACAAAATAGGACTAGTGAAATTTTGCAGTGGGTAGTTGTTATTAGAGACTCCTAATTGGTCAAATTATTGAGTACAAATAACTCTGAGTGTTCAGTTGTGAATGGGTCGTTCATCTATATTAAGTTTCCTTTACCTAAGGCCTAGGGAAATTAATGAAAGAAGGGGAAGAAAGAGTGTAAGAGTTGGCAGACAGGAAGGAGAGATGAGTTCTGGACATGACATGGCTGTTGCACTTGTCAGCTCATCCCATTTCTGGATACCTGCACAGTGCCAGCCAAAATTTCTGCATAGATGGGGAGGGGCCCATGAAATTCCATCCTTATTGAAGGAGCTATTTGCAATTGATGAGTGTTGAGAGAAAGTCACTCTCCTTTCTGGATGTGGCTACTTGTTGGTCATTTATGCCCCAGTATATGTCCACAAAGTCACATGCCTATGGGCAGCACTAACTGGATTAAATGTGTTATTAATAACAATACATAAAAGAGGACATGAATTTGGGAGGGAGTTAGTTTGGGGAACAGTACAGAAAGTTGAAGGGAGGCTGGCTGCCTGCATATGACTAATAAGTATTCTATACATGTATTAAACTTGCAAAGAATAAAAATATTGTTAAAATAATAATTTATATAAATAAATGTATACATATTCCAACTAAAAATGAAATAATCAGAAAAATGTTATAAGTAAACTAAAAAGACAAGAATCTTTTTGTATAAAGGATTTACTATCAATAATGGAATATTATAACTACATATTATCAATATGACAACATGATAAATGAAGGAAAATGAAGAGTCTTCCCAAAGAATTTCTAGTAATAAACTGATAGGAATTTTTTTCTTTCATAATTTAATTTAATTTTACATATCAGCCATGGATTCCCCTGTCCTCCCTCCTCCCGCCCCCCAACCCACACCCCCATTCCCATCTCTTCCAGGGCAAGGACTCCCCTGGGGATTCAACAGGAAAAAAGTCTGTTTTTCCCCCCTATGAACTCTCCCCCTCCTCCTTGGAACAATGGAACTGACCACCCTAGGTGTTCTATTCCAAGAACTAGAAAAGAATGTGGGGGTCAGCAGGAAGAAGATGACTCTGACTTCTGCTTCCCCAGCCTGCGGGGACAAGGCTTTTGTCTGAGAAGTGTGGCCTCTGATCAAGTAAGAGAGTCATCTAAGTATTGTTATGTGCCTTGGGGGATAATCTGAATTAAAATGATGACAACCCGAAACCTCAGTGATTCCCCTCAAACTGTAATTCATCTTCCTGGAAAAGAGGTCATGCAGGTCCTACCCTACTCTTGTCTCTGGAGTTCTGAAACACGGTAGCGAGGACCAGCGGCCATTAACTTTACCAAGGCATCTTTCAGGGAATGGCATCTCAGGTGCAAGGTTGTTTGATTCAGGCAGCAGAAGGAGAATTCTTGGAACGTGCTGTGTTACAAACAAGCTCATTGTTAAGATTAGGGAGATTTCATGTTCCATAACTGGTAGGGAAGGGGGCACACACCAGAACTCTGTATGATAGCATGAGTGTATCAGGGAAGCCCCACCCTCACCCCCCAAAATGATATATTACCTCCATTTGTTTCTGGTAGGATAGGGAGATGGTACTTTGTTGCTAGGGTCCTTGCCTGGTAAGGACTTTGTTCATTGTGGGAATCAGATTCTTGGTAACAGCAAGGGCTCTAGAATATCTCCTCTCATGCCCGCACTAGGAGTCCTGAGGTCCCTTGAACAAAGTGGTAGCAGCAAAATGCTCTTTGAATTTTCCTGCGTGCAACTATAGAAGTTTGTAGCATGAACTTCAGAGTAACAGTGACAAGTGGGTATTCAGACTTTACCAACCATGGATATATGGTTGGAAATGTAAACCATGAGCATTTTGACTCTTATTCAGGAGGAACAGCCTGTTTTCTCACTCTAGGAATCCTCAACTGGGCTATCATACAACAGTCTAACAAACTCTAATTTCTTTTGCAAGGTTCTTGGGAATCAAGCTGACCTACAGAACAGGAGTCCTGACCAAGCTGAACAAGAGAGCAGGAACACAGTATGTTGCCCTCCAGGAAAACAGAGACCTTCCTAAAAGCAAAGTATTCTTTACTTTGTGATGATATGGTGCTCACATGTTGTCATTGTATCCCTCCAGGTTCCTGCCTTGCCAGTTCTCCAACTATAGTCCTGACCTTTGTCTTTGACCCCTGCAGTCATGCCTAGGAGCCACAAGAATAAGGGCCACTCCCGTTCCAAACAACGTCGTGGTAATCAGGCACCTGAGGAGAGCCAAGATCTCCAGGGTGCTCAACCTGCTGTTCAGAGAGAATCAGCATGTCCTTCTGTTGGCCAAGCTAATTCCCCAAGCTCTTCTAATGCCCGTGCTCCTCAGGGAGCTGCATTTCCTGCCTCTCCTCATGCAGTTATGTCCTGCATAGGCTCTGATATAGGTACTGGGGGTCGTGATGTCTGTGCTGTTGGGGGAAGTCCACGTACTTTCCAGGCAGAAGCCTTCACTCAGCCAATATGTCGAGATGCTCTTACCAAGAAGGCTAGCATGTTGGTAGAGTTCCTGCTAGAGAAGTTTAAGAAGAATGAGCAGTTTACAGATGCTGATATGCTGAAGGTGGTCAACAAGAAATACAAAACACAGTTTTCTGACATCCTCAGGAAATCTTCCTCCCGAATGGAAATGATCTTTGCAATGCAGTTGAAGAAAATCAATCCCAATAGTCAATCCTATGCTATTGTCAGCAAGCTAGGTCTCTCCACTGCTGAAATTCTAAGTGGCAAGAGGGGGTTGCCAAAGATGGGTCTCCTGATGACCATCTTGGGCCTGATATTCACAAAAGGCAATTGTGCCACTGAGGAAGAGGTCTGGAAATTCCTGAGTGTATTAGGAGTGTATGCAGGGAGGAAGCACTTGATCTTTGGGGAGCCCCGAAGGCTCATAACCAAAGATCTGGTTGAGCAAAATTACCTTGAGATCCGCAAGATGTCTGAGGGTAAATCCCCTAGATATTATTTCCTGTGGGGTTCCCAGGCCCATGTAGAAACCAGCAAAATGAAAGTCCTGGAAGTTTGGGCTAAGATCAATGACACCATTCCTAGCTTCTTCCCCACTCTATATGAAGAAGCTCTTAAAGATCAAATGGAGAGAGCACAGCCAGAATCTCCAGTCTTGGCTTGCACAGCTGTCATGGCCAGTGCTCATCCCAGGTGCATGTCCTGCAGCTCCTCTCACAAATAGCTGCAACTCACTTTCCGTCTGAAAAGGAGTCAACCTTCTATGTAGTGGGGGATTTATGGGTCACAGGAATAAAGCACATATTTTTTTTTCTGTTATACAATGAGTAAATGATATGTGTAATTGCTTTGGTGAGTTGCAGATGTTCCATTAATGGAAAATTAATTTGTTTCACAGCCTTTGTTTCTTGATGTTATGCTTGACACATTTATTGATGCATTTCAATTTTACAACCAAAGAGTTTTGTTACTTTAAAAACCAACTGAAATTTTTCCATAAATTTCTTTTTAGTATTGGATAAGGTAACATGAAATTGTAAAAGTGAGTCCCATGGAAATGTAGTGTCACACATTGGTGAAACAGATACCATGATCAATTCCTAATTGGATGTATGGTTTTGTCTGTTGTTTGTAATATCAATTGACACAAACTTGGATTTGATTACTTTACTCAATGTATGAACTAATAAATTATAAACTTCTGATTCACTCTTTCATTGTGTCATTATTATCTCCAATGCTTATTAGAGTATCTGTTCTTTGGACCCCCAAACCCAATTCAATCAGCACTCAAGAGGAATTTAGAGCCTAGTCATAGCTACAAATAAGGGAGAGGGTGAGATATGACATGAAGACAAGTAAAAAGATAATATAAAAGAACTAGAGATTTCAAACACCAGACTAATGTAAATTATTTGATGAAGTTAGTTTGGAACATTAGGAATTTCCATTTTCAGTGCACAAAACTTTCAGTGACATAGTGGGTTAGGTGAAAATGTGGGGATGGTGATCAAGGTCCACAACCTCAGGTAGCATTATCTTTCAGCAGAGAGACCAACTCTTGAGCATTTATTTAGAACTTTAAAAGTACCAGAAGTAAGTGTCTACCTCTGATAAGAAGGGAAGGAGTCTAAGTGATTGCCCTAGTGCATGTAAATACCATGCAAAAACTACACACACAATGTCCTAGGATTCTCTAACAAGTATAAGCAATACTATTCTGATAAGAGGACCAAGAAACCACTGAGTTGTCTTTACTGGTATGGGCTGGTAGACCCATATTCTATTTTAATAAAAGGACATATTTTGTATTTGTATGTATGCACATATGAATGTGCAAGCATGTGGTACATGCACACACACATGTGCACTCTTGCATTGAGACCAATGAAGAACACTGAATATCCTTTTCCATCACACTCTTTATTTCGTGAGACAGGCTCCGTCACTGAACCTGGAGCTAGGCTAGTAGACAGCGACTTCAATGGATCCTCCTATTTCTTTTTTTAAAAATTTATTTTATAATTGAATTTAATTTTACATATCAGCCACGGATTCCCCTGTCCTCCCTCCTCCAGCCCCCCTGCCCTTCCCCCAGCTCACCGCCCCCCATTCCCATCTCCTCCAGGGCAAGGACTTCCCTGGGGATTCACCTCAGCCTGGTAGATTCAACTGAGGCAGGTCCAGTCCCCTTCTCCCTTCGCCCAGGCTGTCAGGACCTGTCCTTAGTGCATGTACTGGCTGTTTGGAACTTTGGATCCTCCTATTTCTGACTCTCCCTCTCAACAGCTATGGGATTGCAGGTGCATTTTATGCACCAAGTTTTTACATGGGTGTTGAGTACTTGAACTCAGGCTCTCACAGTTGTACAGCAAGTGTTCTTCTGACTAGGCCATCTTCCCATCCTCCAAGAGGACATCATTTTTTATTATTTAATTTATTATTTATTTTACAGCCCGAGCACCATTGTCCCTTCCCCTATTCTCCCATTCCTTCCCCCAATCCACCCCTAATATACTCCTCTTCTGTTTCTGTTCAGAAAAGGGCAGGCCACCCATGGGTATCAACAAAGTATGGCATAGCAAGTTGCAGTAAGACTCAGTACCTCCTCTTATGTTTAGGCTGGGCAAGGTGACCCGGTATGATTGAAATAGGTTCCTTCCTAAGAGCCAGCAAAATCATGGAGAACAGTCTCTCCTCCCATTCTTAGGAGTCCCACAAGAGTACAAAGCTACACAACTGTCACATATATGCACTGCCTAGGTCAGTCCCATGAAGGCTCCCTGGTCATTGGTTCAGTTTCTGTGAGTTTCTACAAGCCAGGCTAGTTTTTTTTTTTTCCTGTGGGTGTTCATGTGATGTCCTTGACCCCTCTAGCTTTTGCAATCCTTCTTCTCTCTCTTTCCCAAGATTCCCTGAGCTTGGCCTAATATTTCAGTGTGGGTCCCAAGAGAATATCTTAATTAGGTTATTTAGAGTGTACACTAAGAGATGGGTTCATAATTGGGTAGTGAAGAAAGGTATGCTGTTGTTGGTTTTTTTTCTCTTTTTACTCTTTTGACTCTTTTGGGGGTCCACCACCCAGCTCCCAAATAAATACACACAGAGGTTTATTCGTTCTTGGAAATGTCTGGCCTTGGCTTGACTTATTTCTAGCCAGATTTTCTTAACAAATTATCCTGTCTATCTTTTGCCTTTGGGCTTTTATCATTCTCTATTTTGATAAGTTTTAGGCCTACTGAAGGCCTCTCCGCCTTTGCAACAAAACAAATCAGACCAAATTGGAAAGCCCAGGTTTAAGGGTTAAAGCCCTCCCAGGTGATTCTCTTGCCCCACAGAGAGGAGAAGGGGACAAGACCGGAGGAACCATGAGTCTGTTTTTGGGGATGCAGCTTTATCCCCTGTGGGAGTTGTCCTGAGCCTCTCTGGAGTAGGAGCTATGTTTGACATGGCTTTGAAGGGGTGTGAGGTGGAGCTCCTACTCTAGACTCTTTGGGTATAGGGATGCCAGGGTGCAAGGGTGCCAGGGGTTGAGGTGGAGCTCCCATCCAAACATTCCTGACTCTTTGGGTATAGGAACGCCCATTCAAGTCTGACTACTTCCTTTGGGCATGGGGTGATGTGGGGAAGAGGATTCAGGAATTGGTGAGCTCATAATCAGCAGGAGCATCTGATTAATTGTCATGCTGGAGACCTGAGGAATCAAAGAAGGCAAGTTTGTAGGAAAAAATAGATTAACATCTGCCTTAGTTGTACTATAACGATGAATGTATAGAGCAGAAGAGCAGATAGGCCCTTTAGTGGGACATCTTGGAAAACTGGAGGGTGGAGGGTCCCAGCTGTTGGACAGACCATGTATCCTGAATAGGTGCCCATTTGAGCCTGGAGAGATGGTACCAGCATGGATATCCCAGGAGCTTGGCAGCCGAGGGGTTGGTGAGGATCATAGTATAAGGTCCTGTCCACTGGGGCTCAAGAGACTTAGGAGCTAGCTGTTTGAGGAGTACTCTGTCCCCTGGGGAGAGTGAGGCAGGCTCAGGGGCAGATGGGTCTGTTGGTGTTGGGGCAGGGAGATACCTGTCAGCATGTGAATGGAGAAGGGACCTCAGAAGAGAGAGGTAGGGGAGGTACCTGGACATTGGGGGAGTTTGGGCTAGGAGGTGGTGATTGAGGAGGAAGGGCCTTCTGTAAAGGAGCTCAAAAGGGCTCAAACCTGTAGGAGAGCATGGGGTGGCCCTGAGGCATGTAAGGGCAATGGGGAGAAGGAAGGGCCAAGATAACCTGAGTTCAATGCAGAGCTTGGTGAGTTGTCATTTGATGAGTCCATTGGCCTTCTCAACCTTTCCTGAGGATAAAGGTGTCAACCATAGTTAGGAGGTAACGGAGTTCTTTAGGTATGGGCATGTGAGTGAAGTCCACCTGCCAATCCTCACCTGGTTGATGTCTTTGAAGGTGGTACAGAGGCTGACATATCTGGAGGGGTCTTTGGCTGGACCTATGAAATACTCAGGAGCGTGTGTGGGCCAAGGTAAGTGTGACCCCAAAAAGGCTGAGCACATTGTGACTAAGCAGAGGTGCAGGGCAATTAGGTCACCCTGGAAAAATACAGGGAAGTGTCAGGGTCTTAAGTGGGAAGGAAGGGATCCCATCCACCCCATGACAGAAATTAGTGAGGGAACTGTAGTACCTGAGTGAGATGTCAAAACAGAATAGACAGCTCCCATGTCCAAAAGAAAGTCAATGGACTTACCTGCTGCCTGCAGTGTCACCCTAGGCTCAGAGAGGGCAATGGGAGTCAGCAGGTCTAGGCAGGGTCAGTTCTCCACCAGGCTTAGGAGTTCTCAGTTGCCGGAGTTGGTGAGGCTGGACTTCCATGGCATGGCATGGAGGATGGGCCTGCCTGGGAGCATTCTGATTTCCAATGTCCAGGTTGTCAGCAGACAGAATGGCCTCCTAGGTGGCTGGGGGTCAGGGCAATACTGTGACCAGTGGCCCTGTTTTTTGCATTTGAAGCCAGTTTTTGGCAGAGTTGACTTGGCCTGAGCTCCAGTGAGATGGAGCCTCATATCCGACTTCCCTTATACCCCTTTGTGGGGGGCCTTGGTGGCCTCAGAGCAGCTGCTAAGGCTTGGGCTTGGAGCATATTCTGTTGCAGCCTTGTCTGTCAGGTTGACTCGGCTGTCATTCTTGAGCCTTAAAAACTTTAAAAGCCAATTCCTGTAGGGGAGTTTGGGAATCACCTCAGCCTTTTTTAATTTTTTGTAATATCTGGCACTGACTGAGAAATGAAATGGGTGGGAAGGCAGGAGTCTGGGGAGACCTAGTAGGGGGAAGCAGTGGGGGGAGGGGAGGAAAGGAAGGAGGGTAAGGGGGAGGAATTTGGTCTTAGATTTGTGGCCCCAGAGGAGGGGGGTGGGTAGGTAGAGTTTGGGGGAAGTGGAGGGAGGGGTCAGTGTCTCCAGCAGTGAATGGGCTGGTGATGTGAGACATTGGCCACATTGGCCCTTGCAGGGAGCCCGGAAGCAGAACCCAAAAACTATAGGGCAGTTCTGTAGCCCTATTTTGAATAAATTTTGTAAAAGACCCTGCAGGGTGTTTGGGGATCAGGTTTTGAATGGCAAGTGCCATTTCTCAAGTCTATGCTAGCAACCCCAAAGCCTAGCACAATGCATCCATTGTGGTAAGTCTTGGGTCAAAAAAAAAACAGGGGGTGTGTGGGAAAATCCCTTCAACAGAATGTCTTCTGGAGAAGGGGTCCCATGTAACAAAAGCAGCCCTTTGCTCTGGAATGGATCAGGTGGAGCAGAGGCAGCCCTGTGCTCCAGAATGGGTTGGTGGCCTAGCATGGCTGCATCTCTGGCAAGACACCCTGAAAAACGAAGAGGCCCTGGGTCTTCTAGGCAATGACTTGAAAGGCAATCTTACCTAGCCAGGAGCCGATCTCTGTCTGGCAGAGAGCAGGTATGGAGGAGAGGAGTGTTTTTCCACCATGTGACCCTGGGCCAGTGGGGAAAAATCAACCCCCACTCCACCTTGGTGGGACCGCCAGATGACAAGTTTTAGACCTGCTGAAGGCCTTTCCACCATTGCAACAAACCAAATTAGAAAGCTCAGCTTTAATGGATAATGTGCTCCCTGGTGATTCCCTGGCTCTAAAAGAACCAGGAGTCTGTTTTCAGGGACACTGCTTATATACCCCCTGTGGGAGTCATCCTGAGCCTCTCTGGGGGAGGAGCTGTGTTTGGTGGGCAGGTCTGAAGGGGCAGGTTTGGGGAGGAGACATGTGAAGTGGAGCTCCTATTCAAACGTATTTCTGTATTCCTTTCTTTCTTTCTTTCTTCATGGCTTGCTGAGTAGTTGGGTGGCTGGCTCCTGATGTTCTCCTCCCTCTTTTCTCATTCTTTCTTTTTCTCATCCTGTATTTCTCCTATTTATTCTTCTGCCTGCCAACCTCACCTATACTTTCCTGCCAACCTATTGGCCTTTCAGCTCTTTATTAGAACAATCAGGTGTTTTAGACAGGCAAAGTAACACAGCTTCACAGAGTTAAACAAATGCAGCATAAAATAATGTAACACATTGTTACATCATTAAAACAAATGCTTCACAGCATAAACGAATGTGACACATCTTAAAATAACGTTCTATGTTGTATACAACAGTATACAAAAGGGTTTTGAATTGAAACACTAAGGAGAAAGTTGGATGCCCTTAATAACAAATAGGGACTTGAGATACCAATAGCTGAGAAAGAACAAGTTCAGCTACAAATATCCAAATATATTAAATACCATTGTTTAATTGGGAAACATACTTGGTTTTACTTAGAGTTGCATTTTGACTGATCTATGTCCCAGACTTGTATGCCGTCCACTCTAGTGGCAGAAAAGGAGAGTCATAGAAAGAAAGGAGATTGAAAATAATTCTAGGAACCATGGACAGATAATTCATATTCTATTTAGGGACACACCTGTCACTAGGCAGGAAGGTATTGTCAGGCACCTAGGCACATAGCAACCCACAGGTGCCACATATAGGTGGGTACAGTCATGTATACAAATAGGCACACCACACAGACCACACCCAAGTAGCCATGCAGGCCTATGAACAGATGCACAGAGGCAAGCTGGAAAATGTGAAAGCTAACGAATCTAGCCTCAAAGCCTGATTTATACAAGAGCCGCACAAAAATGACATTCTTCCAAAATAGTTAGATAACATCCCTTTTTTCTTTGGGGTTTCAAGGATGTCCAGTGTCAGTCATTATTGATTGAATCATGGTTCCCTGAACACTTGCTTTTAGCCAGGTTTTTTTTAAGCTGATTAATACTGGAAATCTATATCATCACCACATTGTCTGAACATAAACTGTCTGTAAAGCCTTGGGTACCCTGCAACTTGTATATTCTCTAATAGAGTCTTAAAATAGAATTCCGTAAAGGAATGTTTTTTACAATCCTATGTGAAAATATTCATAGCAATAACTGCTATCGACTAAAGACACAATTTTTGACATGTGATTTACATCCATTCATACCTAAATCCTACATGGCAGGCCTTATCAGGCTCACTCTGCTATAAAATAACTTACTACTTTCTGAAGTTTGCAAGATTGGTACCGTTGGATTAATTGCATTCTCTGAATTTCTCTCTACATTGTTGTACTCCTTCAAGCCTAGGGCAGACCTTGTATCATTTATTAATTGTCTACCTATTACCTCAAAATGTCTTTCTGTTGCTAAATACAAGACTTCAAGCCAGAAATAATCATTTTCAATACACAGTCCAAAGAATAAGCAATGAAAATTGTTGAATAATTTTGAGATATGAATAGAACATTAAAACATGAGGTTTGTGAGTTTGAGACCAACCTGAGCTATATAGTGAGTTTGAGGCCTGCCTGGGGCCATACACTGTCTCAAAAGAAAGAGTAACTACTTGAAAGTATCATTAGCAACAAAATCAATGTGAGTAAAATTCAAAGATTAAGGACTGAAAGATCATAAGATTCATCCTTTGTCCTGTAGAAATTATGCATATTTACATAGAAGTTGCATAAGTACCTAGGCCTTGCTGATTATCAATGTTGTGCTTGACAGCACAGTATCTGTCCTGAGATCTTTATTTTTGCTTCTTCTTCTACATCTTACATTGCTACTGAGACTCAGACTATTCCCAGCAAGATCTTCAGAGGCTAAATGACTAAGAATTTGAAGTGAAGTAGCATTTTGCTGGATGCTTGCCAAGTAATATATAATACCAACAAGAAGACTCACATAAATAAGAACCAAAGAGATAAATATAACATAGCAAACCGAATCACAGAGAAAGTAGCCTAGGTCTTCTCTCAGATTCATAAGACTGAGGAAGGACTGTGAGGACATTACACCAACTAATTGTTAGGAGTCTTGAGAGCATGAGCCACAATAAAGCATTATGTGTAGAGAGCTGTTTCACTTAAATATTGCATTTTATTCCTCATAAGTGTAATTTAAAATAAATAGTTTTATCTCCTTAAAGTTAAGCTGAATTGTGGAAATGAAAGATCCAGGAGTGCAGAATAGTGCTCAATAAGGCAAAACTGTTTACTGGATACTATACTACAATTAGATGAAAGCAAGATCTTGTATATTATATGGCAAGGTAGGGTGACTATGGCTAACACAAATGTACTGTCATCTGAAAAATATGGAAAAAGGATATTGAATGTTTTCACAATGAACAAGTGTTTGAGGAGATATATTCACTCAGATTTAAACAATCTACAGTGTTCACAGAGAGTAAAACATCCTATGGTATCACATAATTGTGTGAAAGCTCTTATTTTATGTATCAGTTAAAAGCAAATGTTATCAATATACAATAAAGAAGAAGACAAAGGGCTTGCAAGGAGTGAATACTGAAGTCCTGAGTAAGCACTAAGAGCACAACCTTGACCATAAAAATATCAGGTAGCCTGAAACACTTAGAAACTGCAAACAGATGTAGACACATATGGGATTTCTTAAAAATTGAAATCATCAAATTTGCAGATAAATGGATGGAATTGGAAAATTTTATATTGAACATGGTAACCCAGACTCAGCAAGACAAACACTGCATGATATCTTTTATTTGTGAATCCTAGCTCTTAATCTTCATTTTTAGGATTTTAATTTATTATTATTATTATTATAGTTCTTTTTATTTATTTTTTAATATAATATATTTTGATCACATTTTCCCCCTTCTCCAATTGCTCCCAGGTCCTCCCCACTTCCATACCCACCCAAATTTATGTTCTCTTTCTATATCCTTCAAACACACAGGAAACAAGAACAAGAAACACAAAAAATGAAAATCAAAATATACAAATAAAAGATGAATAAGACTAAAAATGCCAAAAAAATGAACAAAATCTGCACAAAAATATCATTGAGTTCATTGTGTGTTGGCAGACTACTCCAAGACATGGACCTGCCTGGGAATGTCCATACAATGACACTCCACTGGAGAAAACTGATTTTCTCTTTGCCATAAAGTATCCATTGCAGATAACTTCTTGGTTAGAGGTGTAATTGCTTGTCCACTTACCCCTCTCAATGCTTGGAACTGAACCTGTGCAGGTCTTGTGACTGCTGCTATAGCCTCTGAGAATTAATATATATACCAATTCTGTTGTGTCTGAAAGATACTGTTTTCTTCAGAGTCATCCATTATTTCTGGCTCCTACAACATTTCCCATTCCTTTCCTATATAGATCTCTGAGCCTTGAGGAGAGGGCTTTGATAAAAACATCCCGTTTAGGACTGAGTGATCCAAAGTCTCTCACTATGTCCAGTTGTGGGTATCTGTATTAATTCCCATCTACAACAAGAAGAAGCTCCTCTTATATGGGTTGAATGAGGTACTGATCTATGGGTACAGCAATATGACATTAGGATTCGTGTTGCTGCTATATTCCTTTAGCCAAATAATGGTAGTCTTATGTAGGCCCATATCCTATCTACTCCCTGGTTTTTGGCTACTTTAACAGTGTCAGGAGTGTGTTCTATCTCATGGAATGGGCCTTAAGTCCAACCTAAAAGTGAATGGTTATTCTTGTAACATTTGAGCCCCTCTTGCACCAGTATTTCTTGCAGACAGGTCACTACTGTAGGTACCAGGGTTTGTAGCTGGGTGATATTGATGATAACCTTTCTCCTCTGGAAGCATGCAGAGTACCTTCCAGTGTCATGTAAAGTACCTGCCAGTATCATGAATGCTAGTCAGTAGAGGTGAAGCTTTTAATTAAGCACCAGTTCAATTTCTCCATGTTTCATGATATAAATAAGTGGTGTCTCCACTGGTCTTGGTCACTTTGGTCTTGGTCACATAGCTAATGATGTTTGGTGGCTTCCACAGAACCCCTTTATTCAATGACTTAACAAAATGTAGCTGATTCCTGGCACTGAGTGTCTTACTTGGTGTCATAAGATATCTAATTGGATCATTATCCCCTATTATTTGGTGACTCTATATTCCTTTCATTTTATATACATATTTTAGGAAGCTTATACAGTAGTAGGTTTTCATATAGTTTTTAAATGTCTTTGAGTGTCCTCCCCATATTCCTTCCATTTTTTTCTCCCAGCTTCTCCCTATCTAATCCCAATATTCTATATTACTCTTTGTCTCTCCATTAACAATATATTCTATTTCCCCTTCCTTGGAAGATTCTCTCCTCCCTATAGTCCTGTACTAGGTACCAAACTTCTGGGGTTATTCAGGTTATAGCACACATATTGAAAACTTAAAAGATAACATCCATACTTAGAAGAAAACGTACAATATTTGTTTTGGGCATCTACATCGCCTCACTTAGGTTGATCATTTCTAGTGCTATCCATTTTTCTATGAATTTAATAATTTCAGTTTCTTAACAGGTGAATAATATTCCATTCTGCAAACATACCACGTTTTCATTATCTATTAATCAGTTAATGGATGTTTCCAATATCTGGATATTATGAGTACAACAGTAATGAATATAGATAAGCAAATGTCTCTGTAGTAGGATGTAGAGGCCTTTGAGTATTATCTCAAGAGTGGTATAGCTGGGTCTTATGGTAGATCTATTCCTAGCTTGCTAAGGAACAAGCGCAGTGATTTCTGAAGTGGCTGTATAGGTTTGTACTTTTAGTAACAATGAATTAGTGTTTTCCTTTCTCTGCATCCTAGCTTGCATGTGCTACCATTTTTTTTTTATTAATCTTGGCTACTCTGACTGTGATAAGAAGAAATCTCAAAGTAGTTTTATTTGTATTTCCTTGGTAGCTAAGGATGTAGAACATTTCTTTCAGTGTTTATTAGTTATCTGTGTTTTATCTTTTGAGAACTTTCTGCTTAGTTCTGTATTCCGTTTTCATTCAAAATTTTTTCATTCTACATACCAAAGTTCCCCCTCTTTCCTCTCTCCTTCTCCCCCTCCCCCCAACTCCTCATACACTCTTCAGAGAGGATAAGACCTCTCTTGGGGAGTCATCACAGGCTGGCATACCAAGTTGAGATAGGACCAAGCCCTTCCCCACTGCATCAAAGATGAGCAATGTATCCCACCATAGGGAATGAGCTCCAAAAAGTCAGGGGCACCACAAAACAGCTCAAACCACACAACTGTCACCCACATTCAGAGGGTCTAGTTGGGTCTCATGCAGGGTCCCCAGCTGTCAGTCTGTAGTCCGAGAGCTTCCATTAGCTCGGGTCAGCTATCTCTGTGGTTTTCCCCATCATGATCTTGACCCTCCTTGCTCATAAAATTCCTCCTCCCTCTCTTCAACTGAACTCTAGGAGCTCTGACCAGTGTTTAGCTGTGAATCTCTGCATCTTCTTCCATCAGTTACTGGATGTAGGTTCTATGTTGAGAATTAAGGTAGTTTCTAATCTGATTTCCCAGGAGATCTTCACTATTTCTCTTTCCTGGGGCGATCAATGCATGTTTTTGTCCCTCTTAGTGTCCTCCTGTTTATCTAGATTATCTGGGGTTGTGGATTATAGCCTGGTTATCCTTTGCTTTGTGTCTAATATTCACTTATGAGTGAGTACATACCATGTTTGTCTTTCTGAGTCTGGGTTACCTCACTCAGGATAATTTTTTTTTCTAGTTTCATCCATTTGTCTACAAATTTCATGATGTCATTGTTTTTTACTGCTAAGTAATACTCAATTGTGACAATGTATCACATATGTTAAACCATTCTTGTATTTCAGGGATAGAGCCAACTTGGTTATGGTGCATAATCTTTTAATGCATATCTGTATTCTCTTTGCAAGTATTTTATTGAGGATTTTTGAGTTTATGTTCATTATGGATATTGGCCTGTATTTTTTGCTTTTGTTGTTGATGTATTTTTACCTGGTTTGGATCTTAGATTGGACACTGGTTTCATAGAAGTTTGGGATTGTTCCTTCTGTTTCTGTTTTTGAATACTTTAAGTTCTGGCTGTAGATCTTCTTTAAATAGCTAATATGACTCTTCTGTGAATACATTTAGTCCTGATGATTCTTTTGTGAATACATCTTGTCCTTGACCTTTCTTTTAGCAGAAAATATTTTTATTACTATTTAATTTTCCCTTTTGTTATGGGTCTGTCTAGGTTATTGACTTTTTGGGTTAATTTTGGTAGTTTACCCAAATCTAGAAAAATAATAAATTTCTTTTAGGTTTTCCAGTTTAATGGAGAACAGGTTTGAAAAAAATATTCCCCTATAATATTCTGAATTGCTTTGGTGTGTTTTAATGTTTCTCCTTACTCCTCATTCTGTTATTTTGGGTCCTCTCTTTCTTTCTTTCCTATGGTTCATTTTGCCTAGGCTATCTCAGATTTGCTTATTTTCTCACAGAACCAGCACTAAGATTTTTTTATTCTTTGCCTTGTTTTCTTTGTTTCTATTCCATTGATTTTACTCTGGTTTTTATTATTACTTACCAACTACTGGGTTTGTATTTGGTTTGTTCCTGTTTTTCTAATTTTTTGAGTTGCATCATTAATCCATTTATTTGTTCTCTTCCTGCTTTTTTAATGTAGTCACTTAGAGCTATATATAAATCCCCTTCATAGGACTACTTTTTATTGTATCTTGGAAGTTTTGCTTGCATTTTGTTTCAATTTTTCCTTTTATTAAAAATAGATTCTTCTCTCATTACATCCCAACTATAATTTCCTCTCCCTCTATTCTTCCCAGCAACCCTGCCCCCATCTTCCCTCCACTGTGGATCCACTCCCTTTCTGTTTCTCTCTAGAAAAGAAAAGGATTCTAAGAGACAACAATCAAACATGACAAAACAAAATATAATAAAATGAAGCAAAAACTATCATATTGAAGTTGGACAAGGCACCCCAAAGGGAGGGAAGGAGTCTAAGAGCAGCACAGGAGTCAGAGACCTACTCATTCTCACAGTCAGGAATCCTATAAAAATGCTAAGCTAAAAGCTATAATATGTAGCCAGAAGACCTAGTCCAGACACATGTTGGCTCTGTGCTTGCTGGTTCACTATATGTCAACTCATATGCACTTTTCTTATTTGATTCAGAGGGTCTTGTTCTCCTGGTGTCCTCCATCTCCTCTGGATCATACATGTTTTCCATCTCCTCTTCCTTGGTATTCTCTGAGCCCTGAGAGATATAATGTCTGGCTGTGGGTCTAGGCATCTGTTTCCATCTGTTGCTGGTGAAGCCTTTCTGATGATGACTGAATTAGGCACTGATTTATGAGTGTAGCACAATATCATTGTTGTCATTGTATTGATACTTTTTTAGGACCACTGGTGTTTGGGAGGTTGTGTGGAAACCTAGTGCAGTAGAAACTTTCTGGGATGTGTGAAGGTGATCCTAATGCCTAATAAGGACCTGATATCCTGTCTTCTGCTTGACTCATTCTACTTGTAAGGCTTTCCTTTGAGTCTTCTAGTTGGGCTGTTGGGTTTTACAATTCTATCTTCATTTCAGCTTGAGTCTTCTTCATTTTGTCTATCTCTGAATTCCATTCTCAAGTCTTGTTTGAATTTTCTTGGGCATTACTCAGGTATTTATTTTCTTTCAGCACTTTCTCCTTGATTTCATTGAGCTATTTCATTGAATTCTCTTTAAACTCCTTGGAATCAAGTTTGTGATTGTTCTTTTAAATTCTGTGTCCTGTCCTTCATCTAGATAACTCTCATTGGTAAGTATTTCTGCCAGACTGTTACATTTTAGAGAGCAGTTCTTTTTTATTGTTGTTTTTCCTAATACGAGATCTGGGCACATAGACTTATTTGTTAGTTCTGGGTTTGTTACATATAAAACAGGTTGAGGAAGAAGATGTGGAGACAGTTGGGTCTAGAGGTTGGAAATATCTTTGGTGAAATGAAATCATGTGGACAGAGGGAACTGGGTGTGCTTCCTGCTCCAAGGTAGAGTGTGGTAGTAGATAGGTCTGGGTGGAAAGGTTGGATATGATATGAGAGAGTCATATAGTTTCACAGATAGATTTGCAACATCCTGGCTCAAGCTTAGAGTTGGTGTTTAGTGATGGCAGAGAAGGCAATTTAGGATGCTGAAATGGTTGTGAGACCCAGGCTGAATCTAGTGGGTTAAGGAAAATGTGTGGAGAAGGATGGGGTATTCACCAGGCTTGATCTTGGAGGTGGACTAGGGCAGTCTGGGTAGGGGAAGGCAGAGTGGGGATGGTGCAATGAGACCTATGCATCAATGCATAAAGGCCAGGTCCTGATGGAAGCATAGATATTGGCTTCAGCATTGGAGGAGGTTGTCAGACTAGGCCAGGGCACTCACTGGAGGATCTGGGCTAGATCCAATAGCTTGAAGAAATATGAGAAACTTGGTTGTAGGGAGCAATCATTAGGATAGACCCTGGAGGAAAACCTTAAATAGTTTATTTCAACTCAAAGTTTATAATTTATCATGAAGGGAAGTCGGAGAAGGAACTCACTGAGGAGGAACCTGGAGGCAGGAACTGAAGTAGAGGCCATGGAATACTGCTTACTGAGTTACTCCCACTGGCTTTCTCAGCCTGAGTTTTTTATACAACGTAGGACCACAGTGGACTGGGATCCTCTATGGCAATCTAATCATGAGACTTTCTCACAGACTTGCCTCCAGGCCAAACTCATAGAGGTATCCTCAAATGAGATTGTCTTTCTAGATGAGATGAATCTAGCTTGTATTATTATTAGTTACTGTTCTATTGCTCCAAAAAGACACCATGTCGAAGGCAACTTATAAAAAAATGAAACATTTAATTGGGGCTTGCTTTTGTTTCAGAGGGTTAGTCTGTTATAAGCATGATCTGCACAATGGCATGCATGCATGGCTATGGAGCAGTAGCTGAGAAGAGAGCTTGCATCCTGGCCGACAAGCAGGAGTTAGAGTTAGAGTTGAGAGAGAGAGAGAGAGAGAGAGAGAGAGAGAGAGAGAGAGAGAGAGAGAGAGATTGGGCCTAGTGTGGGCTTTTGAAATCTCAAAGCCTACTCCCAGTTGTAGCATGAATCTTAAAAGGTCTTAATATAAACAAACCCAGAGCCAGATATTGGGGTGAATGCTGGAAGATCAGAGAAACAGAACAAGCCACAGTTTCCTCACCTTGACAGTTCCTCAGCTGATCCTGCGTCCTCAGACTGGAAGCCTCTGAGTCCTCATATTCAAATGGATTTCAGCTGAACTGCTGTTCGAAGCCTAAAAGCTTAACCAGCCAAATGCTTCTAGTTTCTGGACTTCATGTCTTATATACCTTTCTGCTTTCTGTCATCACTCCCTGGGATTAAAGGCTCACCTTCTGGAATTCAAGGTGTGAGTCACCATGCTTGGCTGTATCCTTGAACACACAGAGATCTAGGTAGATCTCTGCCTCTGGAAAGCTTGGATTAAAGGTGTGTGCTACCACTGCCTATCCTCTGTGTTTAATATTGTGGCTGTTCTGTTCTGTGACCCCAGATAAGTTTATTAGCATGCACAATATTTTGGGAAACACAATATCACCACATTTCCCCTTTTTTGTCTAAAATTAAAAAAAGCTTATAACTAATACAAGAAAAATTATATCCAATAAGTATATACAATATACACAGTCAAGATTACATTAATGATGTCTAGTCCATTAACAATTGACAGATTCAGAGAAAAACCTCCATTAATATATAACAATGTCCAGTCCAGTAACATTTGATAAACTCACACAAAAAAATTTCATTACTTATCCTATTTAAAAGTAGTTCCCTGTTAACAGCAGATTCCATAATCTCCCTTTTTATCTTATTATATCTATATTCTCTTTTTTCTTTTCATAATAGATTCAATAATCTACCTTTTGTCATTTTTATATCTTCCCCATTTTTCTTTTTAGAGCAGATTCAGTGATCTACCCATTTATGCTATTATTTCTTTATCGTTTTTCTCAGAGTAGATTCATATCTATATTCTCCTTTTTCTTTTTCTTTTTTTAAACAAAACCTCTGAATATAATCTCCTTGTTCAGCTTTTTTCCTGACCCTTAACAATTAACAACTTGTAACCAACCATTGTAAACAATGACAATATCCAAAACTCATTGAACGACCAAAAACCTCCCATCCCACCTCTTTGGAATGTGGGTGTCATTTTATTAAAATTACTTCCTGCTTTCTGTGGGAGAAGACATCTTTAGGGGATCGTGTAAAGAAAATTTTTGGGTTAATTGTCAAGTCCTGTATCATTTGTCCAGTCACTGCATAATGAGAAAGTGCAGAGCTTGTCACAAGTCCTTGCTTGAGTAGTCTGTCAGGCTGGATCATCTCAGCTAGCCATCTCAAAATTTTCCTGAGCAGTTTGTAGTCCAAAGTCGATCTTTCCATAACACACAGAGATCCAGGTAATTCTCTGCCTCTGGAAAGCTAGGATTAAAGGCATGTGCTACCACTGCCTATCCTCTATGTTTAATATTGTGGATGTTCTGTTCTCTGAACCCAGATAAGTTTATTATAATACACAATATTTTGGGGAACACAGTACCACCACACTCAGGGATACACCTTCTCCACCAAAGCCACACCTCCTAATCTTTCCTAAACAGCTCACCAACTGGGAACCAAACATTAAAATATATGTGCCTATGAGGTCCATTCTAATTTAAACTGCCACATGCCTTGTTTACTACTACTACTACTACTACTACTACTACTAATAATAATAATAATAATAATAATAATAATAATAACTAGGATACTCTATAATAACAACAATGACCAGCTTGGAAAGATATCCCTAATAATGTCTCTACTGGGGTAACCAACAGTTAGTTCATTTGACTTAAAGCCTGCATATTAGGAGAGAATTCATGCTTGGTTCTATAAACCTAGCCAGATACTTGTGGCTGAAGAAGTCACATACCTTAGGGGTGAACCTACTAGTGTCATTTGTTTCTAAACCAGTATAATTTCTAACTGTATTTTAAATATGTATCCTTATACTCACAGGTAAGTGTAACTTTCACCCCTCTTCAAAGAATCTTTATTTTTGCAGTAGATGGAGACAACTACAGAGAACCATAATTTTTCAAACTGCAGATAATAAGTAGCCATGGGTTTCTCCAACTCACTGTAGATGAACAGTCTTATTAAATAAGAAACACAGGCCGGGCGGTGGTGGCGCACGCCTTTAATCCCAGCACTTGGGAGGCAGAGCCAGGCGGATCTCTGTGAGTTCGAGGCCAGCCTGGGCTACCAAGTGAGTTCCAGGAAAGGCGCAAAGCTACACAGAGAAACCCTGTCTCGAAAAACCAAAAAAAAAAAAAAAAAAAAAAAAAATAAGAAACACAGAGACAATTGCAAAGTTAAAAGCCCAAAAGTTCAGAGCAGTAGCTGAGAGCTGATCTTACCCTTTGCTACCACTGCTGTCCTTCCTCTCAGCAAGAGTGCTACTTCTGGTGTATCTGTCTTTTCATAGGCTTTCTGTTCTGCCTTCAAAATTGGTTGTAAACCCAACCACATGACCTCCTCGTCACTGCCCATCTATATAGACCTCCAGGTCTTCTATGGTTGGTATTGGGATTAAAGGTGTGTGTCTCCATACAGGTGGTATCCTTGAACACACAGAGACCTGCCTGTCATGTAATCGGGATTAAGGATATGTGCTACCACTGCCAGACTTCTGCTATGGCTTGCTATTAGCTCTGACCTCCAGGCAACTTTATTTATTAACATTTGAATAAAATCACATTTCAGTACAAATAAAATATCACCATAACTCACTTGGTAAATCAACAACACAAACCTTGTAACAAAGGCTAAGGGAAAACAGAAGAGAAGAGACAGGAAATTGTAAGAGCCTGAGTACAAGGATGCCTGCGTCTAAATAGTATCTTCTAGGTATGAAATATGTACTACATACATAAAATCTCAATAATATAGTTACCTAACCAAGACCTGTATAATGATAATATCAGATGACGTGCCAGAATGGATAGGAAAAATTTGACAAGCCTCAACCCTAGATGATGAGTTGCAAGCAATCACGCTGCTGAAGGAATAAGAAGCAGTCTCCTTCAGGAATGAGGCCCCTTTTGAAGTTTTTCATTTCTAAGTGGTCAGTCCTAAACACATGTGCATAAGAGCAACACTTAGTGAACTCAGCAGATTGCATGGACACATGTAGAAACAATAATTATAGAAGAGGTTATGAACTTGAGAAGGGGTGAGCAAGAAAGACATTAGAGATTCAAGGGGTAGGAATGATATAAATGTAGCTGGAAAAATCTCTCTCACCCACCAGTCCTACAGCCACTCAGACCCAAGTAAACACACAGAGACTTATATTATTTATGAACTGTATGGCCATTAGCTCAAGCTTATTACTGACTAGCTCTTACACTTACAATAACTCATAATTCTTATTTATGTTTAGCCATGTGGCTTGGTACTTTTTCTCAGTTCTGCCTTCACATCTTGCTTCCTCTGTGTCTGGCTGGTGACTCCTGTCTCAGCCTTCCTCTTCCCAGAATTCTCCTTGTCTGCTTATCCCACCTATACTTCCTGCCTGGCTACTGGCCAATCAGCATTTTATTTATCAACCAATCAGAGCAACACATTCACAGCATACAGAATGACATTTCCATCATTTCCCCCTTTTCTGTCTTTTAAAAATGTTTTGACTTCAACATAGTAAAATTACATATAACAAAACAGTTATCTAGCAAGAATTATAGTTATAATATCTAGTTTATCTTCTTCTTGGCAAAAATAGCCATTTGGGCAAGAAACTCTTCTTGCCTGGACTGCTTGACAAATTGTTGTATCTACTGGACATGCAGGACCTATAGGAAGGTGATCATTAAATTTTGCAAGGTGAGATGGTCCTTTAGGTTCCTGCTTCACAGAAGAAACTGCCAGACATTCTACAGGACACAGAGAAAAAATGACTGAGAGGCTAGGCCTATGGGCTAAAGAATGGATGCCCCAACATTACAAAAGAACTTTGGGTGACTGTTCAGGCAGGTAGCTGTCTCTCTCATTCTAGATTTTTGGAAGTTGCTTACAATGCTCTTCCTATTTACTTAGGTAATATTGTATCCTTCTGAGGTCTTTGATGTAGTTGAAGACTAGATAGTTATAATTTTCCTTGGTTATGATAAAAGATAAATTAGATATGAAACTTTAGACTCACAAATATAGGATAGATAAAATATTTTTGCCAAATACAAATAGATTAGATATTATAACTATAATTATTGCGAGATAACTGTTTTGTTATATGTAATTTTACTATTCTGTATGCTGTGAATATATGTTGCTCTGATTGGTTGATAAATACAGGAAGATGGAGAAAAACTGAATTTTGTCTGGTGTGTACTTGATAGAATGTTCCCTGGAGCCACTACTCTATGAGCTGTCTGTGGGGGGGGGGGTCCTAGTTAGTGACAGGTCACAGAATTAAAAAAGAAATTTTTTTTTGTTACAAGACAGGGTTTGTCTGTGTAGTTTTGATGCCTGTCCTGGATCTTGCTCTGTAGACCAGCTGGACTCTAATTCACAGAGATCTGCCCGGCTCTATCTCCCAAGTGTTGGGATTAAAGACATGTACCACCATTGCCCAACAAAAAAAGAATTTTATTTGTCCTGTGGTGAAAGTCATGAAGCTCTGTTCAGGTGGAGTTTCTGCAGGGCATCTAAGTCTTAGATTCTAAGAGATATTTTGCAGATTGATGAACAAATGGAGCTGCTGTAGGGTGAGAGCCATTGGGAGAGCTTAGTGCAACATTTTCTTTTGGTATGGAGGGAATTCTGGTTACTTTAAGTGAATTAGGTTTAGTAAGTAAAGCATTTAAGAGATAGGGTAAAATATAAAGTATAGGGATGATAAGGAGAAAAGAAGTGAGCCAGCAAAGGAGGCAGAGTGCAAGGAAAGGAAAAGCCCAAACATAGGTTGAAGGTTTTGTCTGGCCTGTGTCTCTGGGCCCTATTTCAGACCAGCTAGGATTTGATGGTGTGGAAGCAGCATCATTCACGGAGAGCATAAATCTCATCCTCATCAGTAGTAAGATTTAGTTTTGGAATTCTGTAGCAGCCAAAGAATGGAGTTATTCCTGAAGGATATTAACATGGACAGAAAAATTAAACGGCTTTCTGAGAGCTTGTAAGACTGAGAAGTTAGCACATATAGAAAATACATTGGTCCAGCTATTTTAGTTATGAGTCTTGAAAAAATGCCTGGAATGGCAAGAAGAGGGATGAGTTGGGTGACTTGTAGCCCATTAATCAGGAGGTAATAGCTGTACAACCTTGTGGGGAACACTAAGAGACAAATTTAATGAGGAAAACTGTCCTATAAAGATTAACATAAGTTTTTGTTTAGTAAGGTTAAATGAAATTTTATAACTGGCCAGACCATGTGCCAGACTTCTGTAGAAAGACAAGGTAACTGTAATTAGCTCTTAGATCAGACTCCCACATAAGGAAAAAGCACCTGGAATCTTTGTAAAAGAAGTAGATTAAATCGAGCATCTATCTGACAAAGTAAAATAGGAAAAACATCATACTGAATCATTTTTATTGGGTTATCTAGCAAAGTTTCTAAAGACATTGCTTGCATATTCTGAATAATTACCAAAGCTATAAGTTTGATGACAGGGTATCTGGCAGCCTCATTTAATCAGAGAATGTGGATAGTTATGGTATGGGGCCTGTAATTAGCTTTTACTAAGAGGAATAATTGAAAACCAGGGTCAATTTGAATTAGCATGCTGGTCCCATACTAGTTGGGTGGTAGGCTTAGATACAAGGTTTCCCTGTTCACAGTATCCTCATGTCAGTTTGGGAGATGTTGAGGCCAGAATAATTACTATTTGCCGCTCTGTTACCTAGAAATTTAGGCTATGGTGAAGACTCTAACACTAGGTAAGAGAATCTACCCTCCTGTCATGTGAGACATGAGGAGTAATTCCTCTTCCTTATAAATAAAGAGGAAGTTTTCATGGTCTGGTGACAACCAGAGCTGGTCAGGCTTACACAGTTAGAGACAGGAGTGAAAAACTTCCAGTGGCTCTTACTTCCCCATGCATTCTTTTCCTGTAATGAGGATTCCACACAACTTACTCTGACGGGATTGGGCCTCATCCAAAATAAGGGTACTACTTTAGCCTGGGGATGTTCTGCTATGCTGGTGTATTATAAATTAACCTGTATTATTCAAGTATTTAATTTTTATAATGATCTCTGAATATACCTGGTTCTGGATATTACTTTACATTAAATAGGCTTTAAGTTTATTTTAAACTTGTTTTGAGTTATTTGCTTTAGGCTTAAATTTGACAACATACATTGAAGACTATATAATGGGAGACATAAATTTATAAGGTGACTAACCATTAAAATTTATGTCTTAATTATCTTTAACATTTTTCAATAAGTTAATAACTCTCATAAGGTTAGGAATTTATTATTTTATTCCTGTTAAGATTTTAAGCCTTAAAAAATACAATTTAAATCATAGATAAAGTCCATTGAGACAATGAGAATCTTATTTTTCTGGTCCTTGTATTGGAGGTGGGTGGTTTCCAGATGGGATTTTTCTGTGTAACAGTCCTGGATGTCCTGGAACTTCCTCAGTAGACCAGGCTGACCTCAAACTCACAGTGATCTGCCTCTGTCTCTGGAGTGCTGGGATTAAAGGCATGGGCCACCATGATCTGGCTTTTCCTTGTCATTTAATAGTGTCCTTTTACAGACTATTATATAACTCACTTTCTCCAAATGGCTAAAGCTTAGCAAAGTTAGCAAAGGCATAAGTGATTAGACATACATCTTTAATTAAGTTCTTCTTGACTTGTATAATCTTAGGATTTTGTAATTTTTTCTTTTGATTTAAAATTTTTCTTTCCCTGTGTTCCCTCTCTCAACCCTATCTCCCTTCCCCCTCTCCACCTTATCCTTCTATTCACATCCTAAAGTGCACACAATCCACCTACAAAATAAATTCTATTTCTCTCTCCCAGGAAGGTGTATGTATCCCCCCAGTTCCTTCCTCTGTACTTAATATCTCTGGTGTATTGATCATAGATTGGTTATCATTTATTTTAGGCTGATACCCACATAAAAGTGAATACATACCATGTTTATCCTCCTTGATCTGGGTTACATCACCCAGGATGATTTTTTTCTAGTCTAATCCATTTGCCTGAAAAATTCAAGATGTCACATTTTAAAACAGCTGAGTAATACTACATCATGTAAATGTGTCAAAGGTTTTAATTTACTTTTTAAAATCCATTCTTCTGTTGTGGGACATTTAGATTGTTTCCAATTTATGGCTATTATGAATATAACAGCAATGAACATCATTGAACAAGTATCCTTATGGTAGAAAGAAACATCCTTTAGGTATATTCTCAAAAGTAGTATAGCTGGGTCTTGAGGTAGATAGATTCTCAGTATTCTGATGAACCAACATGGCATATTGATTTCCACAGTGGTTGTAAAAGTCTGCACTCCCACTGGCAAGGATGAGTTTTCTTCTTATTGTACATCCTCACCAGCATGCACTGTTGCTTGTGTTATTGATCATAGCTATTTTGATGGGTGTAAGTAGGAATCTCAAAGTAGTTTTGATTTGCATTTCACTGATAGCTAAGGATGTTAAATAAGTATTTTTCTGCCATTTGAGTTTCTTCTATAGAGAATTCTCTGTTCAGATCTCTATCCCATTTTAAAATTAAATTATTTATTGTGTTTATTTATTTTTTGATGCCTTACTTCTTGATTTCTTTATATATTTTGGATTTTAGTCCACTATTTGTTGTGGAGCCAGAAAAAAAAAAATCCTTTCCCATTAGATAGGTGCCACTTTGTAGAAATTACAATGTCCTTTGCCTCACAGAAGCTTTTCAGTTTCATGAGGTTCCATTTATTAATTGTTGATCTCAGTGCCTGTACTAATGGTGTTCCATTCAGAAAGTCTTTTCCCGAGACAGTGCATTCAAAGCTATTCCCCACTTCCTTTTCTATTAGATTCAAAATATCTGGTTTATGCTGAGTTCTTTGATCCATTTGGAGTTGAGTTTTGTACACGGTGGTAAGTATGGCTCTATTTGCATACTCCTACATGCAGATATCTTGTTTGACCAGCACCATTTGTTGAAGATGCTGTCATTTTTCTAGTATGTATTTCTGGCATCTTTATAAAAAAATAAACAAAAAACAGGTTTCCATAGGTTTGTGTACTTATGTCTTGGCCTTCAATTCAATTCAATTCCATTGATTAATGTGTCAGTTTTTAATGCCAATACCATGTGGTTTCTGTAGCTCTGTATTGCAACTTGAAATTGGCAATAGTGATACTTCCAGCAGTTCTTTTGTTGTTCAGATTTGTTTTAGCTGCCCTGGGTTCTTTGTTTTTCCATATGAAATTGAGAATCGTTCTTTCAAGGTCCGTGAACTCTGAAGAGAATTGTGTTGAATCTACACATTGCTCTTGATAGGATGGCCATTTTTACTGTTAATCCTACCAATCCATGAGCATGGTTTATTTTTTATTTTTTATTTTTCCATCTTATGATATATTCCTTAGTTTCTTTCTTTAAAGACTTGAAGTTTTATTAAGCAAGTCTTATATTACTTGGCTAGAGTTACCCCAAGATATTTTATATTATTTATGGTTATTTGTGAAGGATGTTGTTTCCCTGATTTCTTTCTCAGCCTGTTTATCATTTGTACATAGGAAAGGTACTGATTATTGTAGTTAACCTTGTATCCTGCCACTTTACTGAAACTGTGTATCAGCTGTATATGAGTTCCCTGGCAGAATTTTAAGGAGCATTTATGTATACTATTACATCTGTCCATAACCTTCTGGCCTTAAGAGTCTCCATTGAGAAGTCAAGTGTAATTCTAATGGGATCTGCCTTTATATGTTATTTGACCTTTTCCCCTTGCAGCTTTTAATAGTATTTTTGGTTCATTTCATTTAGTGTTTTGAAATTTTTATAAGCCTAGTGCACGTTCTTTTCTTGTCCAATCTATTTTGTGTTCTGTATGCTTCTTGTGCATTTATAGGCATCTCTTTCTTTATGTTAGGGAACTTTTTTCTATGGTTTTGTTGAAAATATATTCTGGAACTTTGACCTATGTTTCTTCTCCTTCCTCTATTCCTATTATTCTTGGGTTTGGTATTTTCATAGTGTCCCAGATAATCTGTATGTTTTGTGTCAGGTTTTTTTTTTATTTAAACATTTTCTTTGACAGATGCTTCCATTTCTTCTATTGTATCTTAAGCTTCTGTGATTCTCTCTTCCATCTCTTGTGTTATATTCATGAAGCTTGCCCCTGTACTTCCTATTCAAATTCCTAAATTTTTCATTTCCAGAATTCCCTCAGTTTGATTTTTTTATTAAAATAAATTTTTATTCATTTTACATACTAACCACAGATCCCCCTCTCACTCCTCCTTCAGCTCCCCTCACCCCTGCCTAACCACCCACTTCTCATCCTCTCCTCCTCCAAAAGGGTAAATTCTCCCATGAGGGGACAGCAAAGCCTGGTACATTCAGTTGAAGCAGAACCAAGCCTCTTTTCCCTGCCTCCAGGGTGAGCAAGGTGTCTGACCATAGATAATAAGATCCAGAAAGCCAGCTCAAGCACCAGGGATAGATCCTGATCACACTACCAGGGACCTCTCATACAGACACAGCTACATAACTGTCTACCTTATGCAGAGGGTCTAGTTCAGTCCCATGCAGGTTCCACAGCTGTTGGTCTAAAGTTCGTGAATTCCTATGAGCTTGGTTCAGTTGTCTTTGTAGATTTCCCCATCATGATCTTGACCCTCCTTGCTTGTATGATCCCTCTTCCCTCTCTTTGACTGGACCCCCGGATCTTGGCCTGGTGCTTGGTTGTGGATCTTTGCATCTGCTTCAATCAGTTACTGGGTGAAGGCTCTATGATGATAGGGTGTTCACCAATTTGATTACCAGAGTAAGGCAGTTCAGGCACCCTCTCCACTGTTGCTAGTAGTCTAATCTGTGATAGTCCCTGTGGATTTCTGGGAATTTCCCTAGAACCAAGTTTCTCCCTTATGCCATGATGTCTCTCACTATCAAGATATTTCTTTCATTGCTCTCCCACTCTGTCCCTCACCCAGCTGGACCAGCCTGTTCCCTCATGTTCTCATCCCCTATTCCCTCCCCTCTATTTCTCATCTCATCCCCATTTTACTCCTCTGTTTCCCCTTCACAAAGTGATCCATACATCTCTCTTGGGGTCCTTCTTGTTTCCTAGCTTCTCTGGAGATGTAGGTTGTAGTCTGATTATCCATTGCTTTACATCTAGTATCCACTTATGAGTGAGTACAAACCATGTTTGTCTTTGTGAGTTTGGGTTACCTCACTCAGGAGGATATTTTCTAGTTCCAACCATTTGCCTGCAAATTTCATGATGTCATTGTTTTTTACAGTTGAGTAATACACCATTGTGTATTTGTACCACATACTCTTTACTGATTCTTCAGTTGAGGGGCATCTAGGTTGCTTCCAGGCTCTGGCTATTATGAATAATGCTGATATGAACATAGTTGAGCAAGTGTCCTTGTGGTATGATTGAGCATCCCATGGGTGTATGCCCAAGAGTGGTATCATTGGGTCCTGAGGTAGACTGACTCCCAATTTTCTGAGAAGTCACCATACTGATTTCCAGAGTGGCTGTACATGTTTGCACTCCCACCAACAGTGGAGGAATGTTCCCTTGTTCTGCATCTTCTCCAACATAAGCTGACATCAGAGATTTTATCTTAGTCATTCTGACAGATATAAGATGGTATCTCAGAGTCATTTTGATTTACATTTCCCTGATGACTAAGAATGTTGAGCAATTCTTTAAATGTCTTTCAGCCATTTAGAATCCTTCTGTTGAGAATTCTCTGTAGCCCATTTTTAAAATTGAATTGTTTGGTATTTTGATGTGTAGTTTCTTGAGTTCTTTATATATTTTGGAGATCAGTCCTCTGTCAGATGTGGGGTTGGTGAAGATCTTTTCCTACTTTGCAGGCTGTTGTTTTTTCTTATTTACTGTGTCCTTTGTCTTACAGAAGCTTTTTAGTTTCAGGGGTTCCTATTTATTAATTTTTGGTCTCAGTGTCTGTGCTACTGGTGTTATATTTAGGGGTGGTCTCCTGTGCTGATGCATTCTAGGCTACTTCCTACTTTCTCTTCTATCAGGTTCAGTGTGGCTGGATTTATGTTGAGGTCTTTGATCCACGTGGATTTGAATTTTGTGCATGGTGGTAGATATGAATCTATTTGCAATCTTCTACATGTTGACATGCAGTTATGCCAGCACCATTTGTTGAAGATGCTTTCCTTTTTTCATTGTACAGTTTTTGCCTCTTTGTCAAAAGTCAGGTATTCATAGGTATGTGGATTGATGTCAGGATCTTCAATTTGATTCTATTGGCCTACATGTCATTTTTATGCCAATATCAAGCTGTTTTTATTATTATAGTTCTATAGTAGTGCTTGAGTTCAGGCATCATGATGCTTTTAGAAGTTGCTTTATTGTAAAGGATTATTTTAGATATCCTAGGTGTTCTGTATTTCCATATGGAGTTGAGTATTGTTCTTTCCATGTCTGTGGAGAATTGTGTTGGGATTTTGATTGGGATTGCATTGAATCTGTAGATTGCTTTTGGTAAAATGGCCATTTTTACTATGTTGTTTCTACCTATCCATGGGCATGGGAGATCTTTCCATTTTCTGATATCTTCTTTAATTTCTTTCTTCAGGGACTTAAAGCTCTTGTCATATAGGTCCTTCACTTGCTTAGTTAGAGTTACCCCAATGTATTTTATATTATTTGTGGCTATTGTAAAGGGTGATGTTTCTCTGATTTCTTTTTCAGCCATTTTATCATTTGTGTACAGGAGGGCTACTGATTTTTTTTTAGTTAATCTTGTATCCTGCCACTTTACTGAAGGAGTTTATCAGCTATAGGAGTTTCCTGGTGGAATTTTTAGGGTCACTTATGTAGACTATCATATCATCTGCAAATAGAGAAATTTTGATTTCTTCCTTTCCAATTTGTATTCCATTGATCCCCTTTTGTTCTCTTATTGCTCTAGCTAGAACTTCAAGTACTATATTGAACAGATATGGGGAGAGTGGATAGACTTCTTCCTGATTTTAGTGGAATCTCTTTGAATTTCTCTCCATTTAATTTGAAGTTGGCTGTCAGCTTGCTGTAAATTGCCTTTATTATGTTTAGGTATGTTCCTTGTATTCCTGATCTCTCCAAGATTTTTATCATGAAGGAGTGCTGGATTTTGTCAAAGGTTTTTTAGCGTCTAATGAAATGACCATGTGTTTTTTTTCTTCCAGTTTGTTTATATGGTGACTTACATTGATAGATTTTTGTAGGTTGAGACATCCCTACATCTCTGGAATGAAGCCTACTTGATCACAGTGCATGATTTCTTTGATGTATTTTTGGATTCAGTTTGCCAGGATTTTATTGAATATTTTTGAATTAATGTTCATGAAGGAGTTTATTCTGTAATTCTCTTTCTTTGTTTCATCTTTATGTGGTTTGGGTATCAGCGTAATTGTAGCCTCATAGAAAGAGTTTGGCAATGTTCCTTCTGTTTTTATTGTCTGGAATAATTTGAGGAGTATTGGTATTAACTCTTCTTTGAAATTCTGGTATAATTATGCACTGAAACCATCTGGTCCTGGGCTTTTTTGGTTGGGAGAATTTTAATGTCTGCTTCTATTTCCATAGGAGTTATAGGTCTATTTATATTGTTTATCTGGTCTTGATTTAATTTGGATAATAATATCCAGAAAATTGTCCATTTCTTTTAGATTTTCCAAGTTTGTGGAGAGTACAGTTTTTTGAAATATGACCTGATTATTATCTAGATTTCCTCATCATTGTTAGTTGTTATGTCTCTCTTTTTGTTTCTGGTTTTGTTAATTTGAATACTCTTTCTCTGTGTTTTAGTTAGTTTGGATAAGGGTTTGTCTGTCTTGTTGATTTTCTCAAAGAACCAACTCTTTTTTTTAAATTCTTCAAACTGTTTTCTTTGTTTCTATTTTATTGATTTCAGCCCTCAATTTGATTATTTCCTGGGATCTACTTCTCCTGCATGAGCTTGTTTCTTTTTCTTCTAGACTTTTCAGGTGTGCTGTTAAATTGCTAGTTTGAGATTTCTTGAACTTCTTTATGCAGGGATTTATAGATATGAACTTTATCCTTAGAACTGCTTTCATAGTGTCCCATAAGTTTGTACATCCATTGAATTCTAGGAAGTCTTTAATTTCTTTTTTATTTCTTCCTTGATCCAGTGGTGATTTAGTTGAGCATTATTCAGTTTCCCTGAGTTTGTAGGCTTTTTGTAGTTTGTGGTGTTGTTGAATTCTAACTTTAAGCCATGGTGGTCTGATAAAATACAGGAGGTTATTCCAATTTTTCGTATCTGTTGAGATTTGCATTGTGACCTAGTGTGTGGTCAGTTTTAGAGAAGGTTCCATGGGGTGCTGGGAAGAAGGTATATTATCTTGTGTTTGGGTGGAATGTTCTATAGATGTCTATTAAGTCCATTTGAGTCACAACATCTGTTAGTTCCCTTATTTCTAGTTTCTGTCTGGAAGACCTGTCCATTGGTGACAGTGGGGTGTTGAAGTCTCCTACAATTAGTGTGTGGGGTTTGATGTGCAATCTAAGCTTTAGTAATGTTTCTTTAACATATGTGGGTACCCTTGTATTTGGGGCCTAAATATTCAGAACTGAGACTTCATCTTGATGGATTTTTCCTGTGATAAATATGTAATGTCCTTCTCTTTTGATTAATTTTAGTTTGAAGTCTATTTTGTTAGATATTAGGATAGCTACAACAACTTGCTTCTTAAGTCCATTTGATTGGAAAGTCTTTTCCCAGTACTTTCTTCTGAGATAGTGTTTGTCTTTGAGGTTGAAATATGTTTCTTGTATGCAGCTGAAGGATGGATCCTGTTTTGATAACCATTCTGTTAGCCTTTGTATTTTTATAGGTGAACTGAGTCAATTGATATTAAGGGATGTTATTGACCAGTGATTGTTAATTACTGTTATTTTTGGTGGTATTGCTGTGTGTTTTCCTTCTTTGGTATTTGTTGGTGTGGGACTATCTATTGCCTGTGTTTTTATGGGTACATCTAACTTCTTTAGGTTGGACTTTTCCTTCTACTGCTTTCTGAAGGGCTGGATTTGTGGATAGGTTTTGTTTAAATCTGGTTTGATCATGAAATATCTTGTTTACTCCACCTATGGTGATTGAGAGTTTTGCTGGGTATAATACTCTAGGCTGGAATCCATGGTTTCTTAGTGTCTGTATAATGTCTGTCCAGGTCCTTCTGGCTTTCAGATTCTCCATTGAGAATTCAGGTGTTATTCTGATGGGTCTGCCTTTATATGTTACTTGGACTTTTTCCTTTGTTGCTCTTAATATTTTTCTTTATTGTATATTTTTTGTTGTTCTATTATTATGTAGTAAGGGGACTTTAGCTTTTTTGGGGGGGCAGTCTATTTTTTGTTTTGTAAGCTTCTTGTATCTTCATAGGCATTTTCTTCTTTAGGTTGGGAAAATTTTCTTTTAAGATTTTGTTGAATATATTCTTTATGCTTTGAGCTGATATTCTTCTCCTTCTATCCCTATTATTCTTAGATTTGGTCTTTTCATGGTGTCTCACATTTCCTGGACATTTTGTGTTATGACTTTGTTGGCTTTAATGTTTTATTTGACTGGTGAATCTATTTCCTCTATCATATCTTCAATGCCAGAGATTCTCTCTTCCATCTCTTACATTCTATTGGTTATGCTTGCATCTGTAGTTCCTGTTTATTTACTCAGATTTTCCATTTTCAGCATTCCTTCAGTTTGTGTGTTCCTTATTCCCTCTATTTCAGTTTTCAAGTCTTGAACTGTTTCTTTCACCTGTTTGATTGTTTTTTCTTTGTTTTCTTAACTTTCTTTAAGGGATTTGCTGATTTCTTCCATTTTTGTTTTTCTCTTGATTTCTTTAAGGGAATTTCCTATTTAGGCCTCTATCATCTTCTTAAAATCATTTTTTAAGTTCTATTTCTTCTATGCTGGGATGTTCAGGTCTTGCTGGTGTAGAACCACTAGATTTGGGTGATGCCATATTGCTCTTTATGTTGTTGAATGTATTCTTGGTCCAATCAGAGCTAGTGGAGTCTGTCAGTTTGGGTTATTTATATTCATTGATTCTATTTCCATTTTCAGGTCTTGAACAGTTCAATTTATTTCCTTACATTCTCTGTTTGTATTTTCCTGGATTTCTTTAAAGACCTCTACCACTTCCATATAGTTATTTTTAAGGTCTTTTTATAGTGCTTTAGCTATGTTGGAATATTCAGGACTTGCTGTGGGCTCTAGTGGAGACATGTTACCCTGGCTGTTGTTGCTTGTGGTTCCTCTATGCTGGTGTTTAGGCATCTGATATTGGGTTGATTAGGGACTGAAGTACTGACTTCTGAATTTGTCCTTATTAAGTGGATGATTTATGTTGCTTCTGTGGATTTTTGGAGAGTGTTATGCCTGTGAATTGCTTGGTAAGGTTTTTTTTTCTGGACCTGATAGTTGCAGCCACGGGGGATTCCAAGTAAAGTTGTTTCTGGGTATTGGAAGCTGACACTTAGGAATGGGGATTGGGTAGGTATCTGAGGGGGTCCATAGGTGGGAGGAGAGCAGAGCCTTCAACAAGGATATGCTCATCTCCTCTCTTTAGAATGGGGAGTATCAATGAAGAGAGGTTACCACAGAGGGTCTGCCGTAGTGATGAGACCTGGGGGTGGATTTCAAGGAAGAGAAGGAGAGGGGAAAATGTACAGACAGCCTACCTGCTTTCTTTAGAGGAGTGGTCTGTGGGTTAACAGGGAGTAGCTGCTGGAATTGGGGGCTAGGATAAACTAAGAGTGGGGAAAGGGAGGTTAGAAAAGGAAGGTCTGAGGGATCGACAGATGTGGGCTGAGGGGGAGGGAAGACTGCAGAATGTTTCTGTTGCAGATCTGGGGTGAGACTTGGGTATTGATTCTAGGGGACAGAAGAAAAGGAGATCTATAAGCAGCCTACCTGGCTTTCTAGCAGGAATGGCCTGTGGGTTATTGAAGTTATTGGCCTGCTGAAGTTGGAGGTTAGGCCAACATGACAAGTTGAAGGAGGGAGGTTAGAAGGGGAAGATCTGTAGGATTCACAGGAGAGTGGAACAGAGACACATAAGGCTGCCAAGGGTATTCTGCTGCAGAGTTGGAGATGAGACTGGGGGATTGGGTTTGGAGGGGATGAGGGAATGATGAAGATTTTCAGTTAGCTTACTGTTTCCTTGTGCCTACTCAGATGGTGTGTTTCCAGTGATTTATTGTTGGTGTTGGAGGCTGGGATACTGGAATGAATTGTGGGAGGGAAGGTTGGAAGAGAAAGTCTTTGTGATCTGTTTGGTATGGGATTAGAGAGGAAAGGGAGACTACAGCAGGTGTGACACTGCTAGACTTCAAGTTTGTAAATATTAATCATCAAATGCACATAATCTTTAAGTCCCATCCCCCATAAGCTTTGCTCAGACCTTTTGTGACTTAGCCTTAAGCTTTCATGTTTTTTTCCTCATCTGCTATTTTTCATTATTAAAAATTCTACTTTTATCATATAAAATTCATCCTTGTCCAAAATATTTTAATCCTTTTAACCACCCCTCCAAATAGACTTATACTCTACATCCATTTAAATATTTTTCTCAAACCTACTTATTGTTTCTTTTGACTTTTCTAAACAAGAGTTGAATATATGGCATACTACAGCAAATAAAATTACTTGTACCTACACTTTTAACTATTAATCTGTTTTGGTGTTATAAATTTTAAGCTAATCTTTTCTTTGCTTAAAATTTTACAGCCTTTTAAAACCATCCTCTCCAGTGATATTATAGATCATAAGAGAAAAAGTTTACCGTTGAACAAGAGCTTTGAAGACAACCCTGATGTTGAATGGGGGAATGCTTTTTGTAAACAAGAACCAAGAAGGGGGCAATATTCAGAGAGCTAGACATCTGTGATTACATTTAGTCATTCAAATTTTTATATATAAATCTTTCTTTCTTTCTTTTTTTTTGGTTTTTCGAGACAGGGTTTCTCTGTGTAGCTTTGCGCCTTTCCTGGAACTCACTTGGTAGCCCAGGCTGGCCTCCAACTCACAGAGATCCGCCTGCCTCTGCCTCCTGAGTGCTGGGATTAAAGGCGTGCACCACCACCACCCGGCTTAAATCTTTCTTGATTCAAAAATTAAATACCATAAAATCTAACAATAGCAAATATATTCGCCATTCATTGAAATAAATTTTTATAAGTGGTATTAAGGAATATCTGGGGCCTTTAATCAGAATGTATAACAGTTTTCCCATTTCTGCATAGGTGGACTACCTCCTCATTTTAGTTTTTAACTCCCATAAAACCTTGACGACTCTTGCAATTAGGGACTAATTTCAAGCAACCAGCTGGGAGGAGCAACTGGATACTCAGGTGACAGTCCAGTGACCTTGCCTAGCTCCTCTTTTCTTGAGGGAATATTAGTGTTTAACAAACTCAGCTGTGATTATTTGAAGTAGGCACAGTTGGACTTACTATTGAGATATTTGAGACAGAAGATTTTTGTCCCTTAATTTAAAAACATTGTGTGTGTGTGTGTGTGTGTGTGTGTGTGTGTGTGTGTGTGTGTGATGTGTGCGCGCACTCACACACATGCAGTTGGGGGCAGACAACCCACAAAGCTTAACAAGTATCTTCTCCCTTCTTTTAAAGACATCAAATTGCCAATAATACACATGCCTGTGACCTAGAGGCCATCAGGAAAAAAAAAGCTATAATAAGCAGCCATTTAAAGTAACTTAGAGAATGTTGGCATCGAGTTGATTTCTTCTTAGTTTGTCTATAACCCCATAACTGAAAAGTAGAAAATAAAGTTAATAATATCCAGAGTTGATGGGTGTAGAAACAAAGACAGATCATAGGTATAAGGTAAAGGAGTTCCAAGAACAGAAAGACTCTGCTATGCTATTTCAGTTAGGGGAAGCAAGCTCAGAGGCTGAGGACCTAGTGTTGCTTCTATCTCCAGGTTTTCTTCAAAGTCACAAGGGTCTTTTCCTCACAGAAAAACTTGCCTTGTATAGAAAAAATTTCCCTGCATCACATGGCCAATTTGAGGTAGGGTCCTGGACTCACTGGCTGGCAAGGCTGCAGGATACCTGGAGTCTCTTGCAGGGAGTGACAAAGTGAAGGGACTGCTCCATTTCCATACACATTTCAGTTCCTGATCCTGATCCGCAGTTTCCACAGCCACTATTTGCCTTCTTTCACAGGCTGTCCTGTCTCGGACTTTGTTTTAACTTAATAGCTCACTTTCTATGCAGTGAGGGAACCCTTTGGGAAAAGGGGTTAGGTGGGCTACCTGGCTGATTAAAATTGGGCTCTGGTCGTGGTTGTGAGTGGCAGCTGAGTGCTGGGGTTGGGAAAGGTTAAGAGGAGCTAGGGGATAGGTAAGGATACGGGCCTCAGACCATTCTCTATTCTGTCCTAAGAAGTTATCCAAATAAATTTAGATATTAAAGTTGCAAGCATCTAATTTGAGCCATTGTCCAATGAATATTGATAGCAGATTGAGACAGAAAGCCAAACAATTGTGACTGGTATGAGGTCTCACAAATGGAGCTCTTTTAGATTGTCCTGCAGACAAGTTAGTGGGTTGCCACTGATAATTTGGAAACCATGGTAAGTATGCCACATGATAATTTGGAAACCATGAGATAAGAACAAGTGCCATTCCAGCCACCAGAGGCATTTCTTGGGCTTCAGGTGACCAAATGTGCCTGGAAAACAGGAGGGGCATCCCCAAACCCATGCTTTTTGAGTAGTCAAGAGCTCATGGGCCCAAGGGGAAGTCCCCGAGTCTTTCAACTGAGTTAGTATAAAAACAATACTGAGGAGGACTCTTAGAGCCCCCAAGACCTAGTAGAGGCACCTCCAAGTTAGGTACCATGAATTACCTTGTCCTGATGTTTTGGCTGTGCTAGATGCCTGGTTTGGTTTTATTGAAAAAGACCTCCTATCTGGAGGTCAGGCTATGTCAGAATGAAACAGAGAAGGATTAAGTTGGAAAGTGAGAGAAATAGGCTGCCTGAAAGAGATGGATGGGTCTGCCACAGAAAGTTGGAGAAAACAACCAAACATGACAAAAATATATATAATAAAACAAAACAAAAGCTGTTACATTGATACTGGATAAGGAAACCTAACAAAAGGAAAAGCACCACAAGAGCAGGCTCAAGGATCAGAGACTCACTTATTCATACACTCAAGACTCCAAAAAATATATTAAGCTTAAATCTATAATATATGCTCAGAGGACTAGTTGCAGACCCATGTAGGCCCTGTGCTTGTTGCTTTCGTCTTTGTGAAGTCTTAACTGTCTTATTCTCCCAGTGTCCTCTCAGCCAAGCTATCCTGACTAGCTATTGGCTGTTGCGCTTTTTATTAAAACACCAAGAGTGACACATCTTCACAGTGTACAAAAGGATTATTCCACAACATTCCCCCCTTTCTGTAAAATAAAAAGGAAAGGTTTTAACTCTAAAATAGTAAATCTATATACAATAAGAACAATTATCAAGTAAGAATTACACTCACAATGTCCAGTTAATTTGTATTTGGCATATTTGGAGAAAATACTTTATTATCTATCTTATCTTGATATATTTACAGTTTTATTCCTAAACCATTTTCTATTATAACTTGTATTACCATCTTAAAATTAACTTTTTAGACCTTAAAGCATATTATAGATAAACAATTTGAGTTTTTATGTTTCTCAACCTATTAAACTTTACATCCTTTATGTAGGTTTCTTTTCTGAATTTGGTAATAAAGAAGACTGTAAAACTATCTAGTGTTGCTGTTTGTTTTTCACTCTTTGGGCTCTTTACACTTTTGGGGGTCTACAGCTAAGCTCCCAAGTTATGACATGGAAGCTTATTATTTCTTATAAATGCCTGGCCTTAGTTTGGCTTATTTCTAGCCAGCTTTTATTATCTTAAATTATCCTATCTACCTTTTGTCTCTGGGCTTTTTCCTTTTTTACTTCTGTAATCTTACTTTTACTCTTATTATGCGGCTGGCTATGTAGCTGGATGGCTGCCTCCTTCTTTACTCTCTCCTTGATCTCTCTTTTTCTCCTATTTATTTTCTCTACCTGACAGCTCTGCCAATCCTTTCTCCTGTCTTGCTGTTCAGCTCTTTATTAGACCAAGCAGGTGCTTTAGACAGGCAAAGTAACAGAGTTTCACAAAGTTAAACAAATGTAACAAAAAAGAATGCAACACATCTTTGCATCATTAAACAAATGTTCCACAGCATGAAGAAACAGAGCACATCTTTGTAGCTGGAGTTTTCTCCAGTCCTATTCAGGCCCGCAGCTGCTCAGACCCAAATAAACACACAGAGGCTTATATTAATTAAAACTGTATGGCCCAATGGCTCAGGCTTCGTGCTAGCTAGATCTTACATCTTAAATCATTCCATTTCTATGAATTTATACCTTGCCACATGGCTTGTGGCTTACTGGTATCTTTACATCTTGCTTTTCTGTGTCTGGCTGGAGACTCCTGATTCAGCCTTCCTGTTCCCAGAATTCTCCTCTCTCTTTGTCCCACCTATACTTTCTGACTGGCTACTGGCCAATCAGTACTTTATTTATTAACCAATTAGAGCAACACATTCACAGCATACAGGACAATATCCACAGCACATCTTAAAATAATATTCTACAATAATCTAGTCTTCAATCTCCATCAAAAACTTAAGAAGGATAAAATGTTACCTTAGTAAGCAGGAAGTATAGAGCAAACAACTTCCAAAACTATAGAAATGGCAGAAATAGCTGGCTGCCTGGACAGTTACCCAGAGTTCCTCTCCAGCATTGGGGCATCTATCTTTTGCCTAGAGGTTTAGAATATTTGACAGACTTTTCTGTAAAGCAAGAATTTTAATTTTTAAAGGATTTTCTTATCTTGTCTTGGCAAAGTTCAGCAGTCGCTTTCTTTTGTATCCTGCTTGTCTAGTTTGGAAAGCATATTGTCAGCAGTCAAAGCAAGAGCAGTTTCTTGCCCAGATGTCTAGCTTTTGCCAAAAAAGGCAAACTCCACATGGGGGTTCTTCAATGCCCATCATCCTTTTATGAAGTAAATTGGTTCTGCCAGGAGAGGACATGTCTCTTTGTCATGAAAAGCCTTATGTTATTAAAACAGTTTAAATGTCACATTCTGAAGGTCTTTGAAATGTTTGAATACTATCTGTTTATTTAAAATACATCTTTGACCTTGAAAAGATACCTAACATGACTATAATTTTGATTGTTATAAATAACTAACTACTATACTATATTTATTTAATATCATAAGCAGCTTTCAAAGACTAAAATCTTACATAACCTTTTAAAATGAGCTACATAGATACAATACTTAAACAACAGTAGAAACATGTGTATAGTATATTCTAACAAAAATAGACTTAAATTTGTAACAATATATAAAACTACCTTAAACTAGAGTAGAAACATATATGCAACATAACAAAACTAACTTTAAATTTGTATCAATATATAAAAATCCATACCAATGTAAAATATTTAATACTTGCAGTTGCTGTTTTAGTTTAAAAGCAGATTCAATGTAAATGCTGGAAACAAACTCAAGCCTTCACGTTTGCATTCTACTGAGCCATCTCAGCTCCTGTCTTTATTTCTATCCCTTATATTTATTACTTTTTTTGTTTTTAACCTACTCATAATCTTTTCATCTAAATTTTATGTTCACTTTTTACTTTACTTGTTAGCTTGCTTCTTTTCTTTCCTTCTCTTTTGATACATGGTTTGTTCAGTAGCCTAAGGTTTTTTTTTTAAATTTTTTAATTTTTTTTTATTTTACAACACCATTCAGTTCAACATAATAGCCACAGATTCCCCTGTTCTCCCCCTCTCGCCCCCCTCCCCCTCCCCCCAGCCCACCCCCCATTCCCACCTCCTCCAGATCAAGGTCTCCCCCAAGAACCTGGATCGACCTGGTAGACTCAGTCCAGGCAGGTCCAGTCCCCCCCTCCCAGACCGAGCCAAGTGTCCCTTCCCTGCATAAGTCCCAGGATTCAAACAGCCAACTCATGCAACGAGCCCAGGACCCGGCACCAACGCACAGCTGCCTCCCAAACAGATCAAGCCAAATGACTGTCTCACCCATTCATTGGGCCTGATCCAGTTGGGGGCCCCTCAGCCTTTGGTTCATAGATCCTGTGCTTCCATTCATTTGGTTATTTGTCCCTGTGCTTTATCCAACCTTGGCTTCAACAATTCTCGCTGAGTGGGAACAATGAAGGGCGACGGTCGAGGGAAAGAGAGTGAGAGATCCTAGCTGGATCAAGAAAAGAGAGGGAGAACAAGAAATAGGAGATCATGGTAAATGAAGACCACATGAGAAGGGGAGGAAGCAGAGAGCTAGGGAGGCCCACGGAGATCCACAAAGATACCCCCACAAAAGACTGCTGGCAATGGTCGAGAGACAGCAGGAATTGACCTACTCTGGTGATGGGATGGCCAGACACCCTGATAGTTGTGCCATAAACCCCATCCAAGGACTGAGGAATCTGGATGCAGACATCCAAGGCTGGGCCCCTGGTGGAGCACTGGGAGTCTAATTAGTGAGAAAGAAGAGGGTTTTTATGAGCCTAAGGTTTTTTTTTTTTTTTAATTCACAAGCCCAATATCAGACTGAACTTCTTGAAAATCATCATGCACTAGTTCTTCAGGCTTTTAAAAAAATTAAATTTATCTTTATTTCTGACAGTTTTACACACATATACAATGTATTGTAATCATATTCACCTTTCATTATCCTAATTATCCTATTTTTACCTCCTTCCATACATGTTCCTACCTTTCTACTTCCCAGTATGTTTTCCTATTACTTTCATGTCAGCTGTTTTATTGGCCTCACAATTTTATTAGTGTTCTGTGAATATTGACACCTCACAGTGACTACACAACTGAAGAAAATTACACCTGTTCTCCTAGCAACCATTAACTGTTAAAAGCTCCTCAAAGAGAGATGAGACCCTATAATCCCCTCCATTTCCCATGATGGAATGTTGAAAGGCCCAGTTTAGTGTAGGTCTTCTGCAGGTATTCATATTTGCTTATATGTTGATGGATGTAATGGCCTTGTCATGTCCAGAAAATAATGTTTCACTACACTGATCTTTGTTCTTTAATTGGCTTAGATTTAATCTAGTACTATTTTTTTAATTTCTCATATTTCCCCATTTCTTCATTATTGTCTGTCTATGGACTATATTCCTTTTTATTTTATTAATTTTTTACTTAAATTTTTTTCATTTAGTCCATATACTTTCTGTCACCTTCTTTGCCTGCTGCTTGGAGATACTGTTATTATTTTTTCCATTAATTTTCATTTTATTTCTTTATGTGGTTTATTTATTTATTGTGATGATTACTGTGGTCTGCTTCTTCTGTGTGGCATTGAAAATCAAGTACACAAGAGAAGGCTGTTCAATATAAAGCACTTCTATATAAAAATGGAAGAGAGGCATCCATCTCTAAGCATATAAAGGCACAAAACAAGGCTTACAAAATATGAATGTTACAACATATATTCTCCTTAAGTTCACAGGTGTTCAGTAACTGAATTAAAGGATATCTAAGTAGATAAATTTCAAGGCAAAAAATTCCCAACATATAATATCAAATATGGCTGGCTAGTGAATGCAGTGTGAACATAAATATAACAGATAATTATGCATATTAAAGGATGGAAAAGACTGTGAAACAAGTGTAGAAGTAACCGTCTTATTCAATAAGAAACACAGAACCAATGCAAAGATGAAAACCCAAAAGGTCAGAGCTAAGAGCCTTACCCTTCACTCTGCAGCTATCCTCTTCAGCCAAGAGACCTACTTCCTGTGTGTTTGTCTTTATATAGACTTTCTGTTCTGCCTTCTCATTGGTTGTAAACCCAACCACATGACCTCTTTGTCACTGCCCGTCTGTACAGACCTCCAGGTCTTCAATGGTTGGTACTGAGATTAAAGGCGTGTGTCTCCAATGCTGGCTGTATCCTTGAACACACAGAGACCCGCCTAGCCCTTCCTCCCAAGTGCTGGAATTACAGGCATGCACCACCACTGCCCAGCTTCTGCTATGGCTTGCTCTTAGCTCTGACCCCCAGGCAACTTTATTTATTAACATACAAATCACATTGTAGTACAAATAAAATATCACCATAAACAAGAATTCATGAAATAGTGATTATGATACTGCAAACTATAGAAATCATGAAAAATAAAATCTGCATGCTATGAGTTTTAAAAATCTAAAAATCTCATCACAACTCTAAATGAAACCAGAAGAAAGACTATCATTGATTGAATCATGAAATATGAAAAGAAACTACATATAAGATCTTTGAGACACCATTAGGCTATCAACCTCATTCCAATTAATAGTCTCCCAACTAAATGGTGAAGAAACTAATTAAAATCAGTGGGCCACACATAAAGGGAGGATATGAAAATACAAGGTTGTGTGTGTGGTGAGAATACATCTTTCAGAAGAAGAGAGAGGTGTGGAGAAAATGAAATGGGATTGAAATCAACTAAAATTCATTATTATAAATGTATAAAATTGTCAAAATTCAAAAAATTAAAAAATACATTTAGATGAAGGTACATAGGCTTTATACTAAAAGCGTAACAGGTATAGTCAGTGAAATAATAGCAGAAAATTTCTCAAATCTTGGGAAGCATCAAAGTAGTGGAATATTTAGAATACCAAAGAGACATAAACAGAAAGGAATTTCATGTTATATTACATTCAAGCTGCCAAGAGTGCAGAAAACAAAATGTTGAGAGCTGTCAGAGAGATGTGACAATTGAATTATGAATGGAAGCCATTATGATAACTTTTGATTTCTAGGCAGAAACTATAAATTCTTAGAGCTCTTGGAATGATACATTTTAGATACAAAAAGAAAATAACTCCAGGCATATTTTTCTATTTCCTGAAAATTTAACATTCAAAATTAAAAGAAAAATAAAGGTCTTCAAAGAGAAGAATAGTTTAAACCAATTCATGGCACTATCCCACATTATAGAAAATCCTTAAAGCCATCATACATAAGAAAAGAAGAACGCCGGGTGGTTGTGGTACACGCCTTTAATCCCAGCACTCAGGAGGCAGAGCCAGGTGGATCTCTGTGAGTTCGAGGCCAGCCTGGGCTACCACGTGAGTCCCAGGAAAAGCGCAAAGCTACACAGAGAAACCCTGTCTCGAAAAACAAACAAACAAAAAAAAAGAAAAGAAAAGAAGAGAAATAAAATTGTTAATTATTAGGACAACATAAATCTCACTTTAAGCAGAAACAAAGACTGAGAATTAGGAAAAATTCAAATATTATTAATCCAAAAATCCATCAAACTTCTCAGGCAAAAAAGAGAAGAAACATCATAGTGTTATGAAATACACAAAATAACACAAACCAATGTGTATGATTCAAAGACAAATCTGAATATGAATAATTATAATCATTATATTAAAATTACAAATCAAGACTGAAAGTGGTTGTACATGAATGTAATCCCAGCACTTGGGTGGTAGAGGCAGCAGGAAAATCAGGAGTTCCAGGTTGTCCTTAAATACTGAGCTCAGTGGCAGATTGTGGTACATGAGTCCTTGTCTAAATAATCAACACATCAAAAAAGCATGAAAATGAGCAGAAAGAAAACCATACACAATTCTCTACCATTTTCAAAAAACTCATCTTACCAGCAAAGACATTATAAGACTGAGAGGGAAAGAATGGAAAGCTATATTCCAAGCAAAGAGATTCTGAAAGCTAGACTGGCTAGTCTCATATCAGAAAAAATAGAATTGGTGCATCTGATTTACCAAGAAATTTTAAGGATTGTAAGTATAAATATATTGAATGTTGGTGCATCTGTTTTAATGAACATAACATTGAACATAAAATGATATATAGGCCACAGTATACATGGTCACACAAATACTTGACTTTCACCAATGGATAGAACTTACAAACAAAAATTATACAAAGAGACTCAAGAGTTCATCTAATTTGTAGGTCAAATGGATATTACAAATCTATCAAACAGCTGCAGAATACACATACTTCTCAGAAGCTCAGTAAAATTTCTCCAAAGTACTGCATACTTTAGACACTAAAGATATAGAAAGAAATGGCATGTCATATCTTAACACCAAAGAATTGCATGGCATCAAAAAATAATGAAATAAAACTAGAAGAGTGGCTACAAAACTATGCAACTATACAAACACACCAATTGGAATTTGGGCTATTAGTCATTAAAGAAATTATGCTGGCGGCGGTGCACGCCTTTAATCCTAGCACTTGGGAGGAGGCAGAGGCAGGCAGATCTCTGTTTGAGGCCAGTCTGCTCTACAGAAAAGGCACCAAAACTACACAGAGAAACTCTGTCTCAAAAAAACAAAAAAACAAAAAAAAGAAAAATGAAATTATGAAAGACTACTTGGATTCAACTATCAATATTATTAGACCTTTAAAGACAAAAAAGGAAAAAAACCCTAATGTTCATTGTACTACCCCATGCAAGAGAAAGAGGACTTACTTCTTTCTTTCTTTCTTTCTTTCTTTCTTTCTTTCTTTCTTTCTTTCTTTCTTTCTTTCTTTCTTCCTTCCTTCCTTCCTTCCTTCCTTCCTTCCTTTTTTCTTTCTTTCTCTCTTTTTCTCTCTCCCCTTCCTTTCTTCCTCCCTCCATTCCTTCTTCCCTTCTTTCTTGCAAATTTTTTTCAATTTAATTTTATTTTTATTATTTAAAATAATTTTTAATTTTAAATTTAGATACATTTTGATAAGATTCTTCCCCTCCCCCAAGTCCTTTCAGATCCTCTCTCCTTCCCTACCCGTACAACTTTAAATTCTTCCTCAAAATTGAATAAAACTCCAATACAACACCAACAACCCCCGCAACCAAGAAAATAATATAAAACCATACCCCCCCAAAACAAATAAACAAAAAGTTCAACATACTGTAACCAAATAAAATCACACACAAAAAACTGTGGAGTCCATTATATGTTGGTCAACTACTGCTTGACAGTATCACTACATTGCAGAAAACTGGTTTTCCCTCTCCCAGCACATATAAGTGACAGTTCTGTTGGTAATCTTGACTGCAGTGGCTAGGTTTTCATTCATTCATTCATTAATTTAAAAAAATAACAAAATAAAATATAATAAGATAGAACAAAAATCATCACTTCAGAGTTGGACAAGACAAACCCACAGAAGGAAAAGAGGCCAAGAGAAGGCAAAAGAAGCAGAGACCCAGTCCTTCACCCACTCAGGAATCCCATAAAAACATTAAATCAGAAGCCATGACATACATGCAGAGGACCTGGTGCACAGTCCCATTCAGGCCTTGTTCATGCTCAATTAGATGTAAGAAAGACCATATCCAAACTCAATCTCTGACGTCAGAATTACCCTTATAGCATTAACTGAATAATAACATAAGAAAAGAAAACCAGTCACCTATAGTTGTGATAATTAGATGTGAAACTCATTGTAAAAAGTTTGACTTGAGCTGGGCAGTGATGGTGCATGCCTTTAATCCCATTACTTTGAAAGCAGAGGCATGCAGATCTCTGTGAGTTCGAGGCCAGCTCAGTCACCAAAGCAAGTTCCAGGACAGCTAGGACTGTTACACAGAGAAATCCTGTCTCAAAAAAAATTGATTTGAATACAACAATACTTTACAAAGATAGTACATCAGGTTCAACTTGGTATTAATCCAGGAGTTCAGCGATTGTTCAGTATAGGCAAATCAATAAACATCATGTGATCATTTCAAGGAATTAAGGGAAAGCCTCTGGGAAATAAGTAACATCCCCACATAATGAAAATCCTAAAGAAACTATGTACAGAAGGATTATACCTCAACATAATCAAGGCTATCTAATATCATACTGATTGGGGAAAACTTAAATAATTTTTGCTAAAATCAGGAATGGAAACAGGATATAAAATCTCACTGTTCTTCTTCAATAAAGTACTCAAAATATTGCCAGAATAGACAGGCAAAAGAATGAAATAGCAAAGATAAAAAAGAAAAAGATGTTAGATTATCCTTATTTGCAAATGATAAGTTCCTAAAGACTATAAATCCTCCACTAGAATGCTGGGAGACAGATAAAAAATTTCAGCAAAGTAGAAGGAAATAGAAGTCACAGCAAAACAAAACAAAACCAAACCTTAAAAATCTTCTATGTCCCTCTTCTATGGTGTTTCCTAAGTCTTGGTGGAGAGCAGTTGATATAAGTTTCTCATCTATTGCTGAGAATTTACAGTTGCTTATTCTTCGCACTTTGAACTGCAGTAAGTTTCTGCATCAACTTCTACCACTGCAATAAGAAGGTTCTCTGACTCAGATGGGAGCAGCATAAATCTGTGAGTATAAACATAAACATTTAGAAAGCAGTTAACAACATAACTACTTTCAAAAAATAGCATCAATAGGTTTTCCCCTATGGCCTATGAATTTCCTAGCCATGGATTTTGACCACATTTATAGTACTGTCATGAATTCCTTCCTGTGGGTCAGTTCTCAAATGGTCTTGTTACTATTATTGTGCTAATGGGCAGGATAGGGAGGACTTATGTGAAATGTTCTCTTGGTATGGCATGGCTGCTGTATACATGAAGTTACAGCAGCTATAGTTGTCTACACAAGACCTACATAAGATCAAGTCTGTTAAGAATTACAGCATACAGTTGTGAAGTGACTCACAAGCCTTACCACAAGCTGAGGAACTACTGAAAACTGATAGTTGCTGAGTGAAGGACAATCACTTTCCTTTGAGGATGCAATAACTGGTAGGTTCCTCATGGCCCAGTAGATACCCATTTACTTATGAATATCGCTAAGTGGACTCAGTGGAATAATAAACAAACAGATGATAGATAGATGGATGGATGGATGGATGGATGGATGGATGGATGCATGGATGGATGCATGGATGGATTCGTGGATGCATGGATGGATATATGGATGGATGGATGGATGGATGGATGGATAGATAAACAGACAAATAATTTTAAAAAGAGCGAAATGGGATGTCTGCTGAGAGACAGAGTCTTCTATATATGACAGAGAAAATGAACCCATGATTTCTTAAAAATATGATCATTTAAAAAAACCTACACAATGATAACACCAGTTAATATGCTAACATAAATGGAAAAACCTCACAAGGCTCTATGTCTAGATGAAGAGCTACAGGCAACTAATGGATGCCAAGAGAAGGAACAACAGTCTTCTCCAAGGATGAGTTCCCTGATAGATTATCCAATCCCAAGGGTAAGTCCTAAACACATATACATATGAGCAAGCTTAAATGGAACAGCTAGTTTTATATGTACACATGTGCATGTGTGTGTGTGTGTGTGTGTGTGTGTGTGTGTGTGTGTGTGTGTAAGTAAAACAATAATAGTTACAGAAGGGAAAGGTCAAGAATTTGAGAGGAACTAGAGAAGACATGAGTGCAGTTAGGGAGGAAATGGAGGTGTGAAATTAAGTAAATAGAGTACATATATGAAATTCTTAAATTAAAAAAAAGGGACATGAAATTTCAGAAAGAAATGTTATGGACTTCTAGAAGGAAGGTGTTGGAGGGAGTGAGGTAGTAGAGATGACACACTGTAAACATGTATGATATTTTCAAGAATAAAAACAAAAAGTAAATCTTCAAAAATCATTAGCCAAGCCAGGCGGTGGTGGTGGTGCACGCTTTTAATCCCAGCACTTGGGAGGCAGAGCCACGTGGATCTTTGTGAGTTCAAAGCCAGCCTGGTCTACAGAGTGAGATCCAGGAAAGGCGCAAAGCTACACAGAGAAACCCTGTCTCAAAAAACCAAAAAGAAAAAAAAAAGATAAAAATCATTAGCCTTTCTGCAGTTTTCTCACTAAAAATGATCTTGAAAACATTTTCAAAATAATCATCAAAAGAAGAAGAAGAAAGGCACATGAACATAACCTGAAAAAGGAGGGTCATAACATGAAAAAGAGGGGTAAGCATTCCATCATGAAAACTACAAAACATCAAAGGCAGAAACTGAGGAAACCACCACCAGATGAAAAGATTCCCTATAGTCCAAGATTACCAAACTTTTTGTTATTTTGAAAATGACTTTTCTACCAAAAGCTATCTACAGATTAAGTGCAATCTGTACAAAATTCAAAGAAAACAACACAAAAACAGCAATTCTACAATCCACAGGGATACAGAAAATTCTCCTAATAGCAGAAATAGTCCTGAGTAGAAAGTGCAATGCTGGAAGGAAGCCAGTAAGTACCCAGTTATAAAAGAGCCTGTTATTGGCATGCAAAAGCGAAGTTAGGCTAGAGGAATGAAATAGAATAGAGGTCTCCAATATAAACCAATGTAGAAAGAGCTAAGGTACCAAAAATACACTGGAGAAAAGACTGTTAATTTGAGAAACAGTGGTGGAAAAACTAGAAAAGAATATGCAAAAAACTGAAACCAAATTCCTATCAAGTATCTCTACCAGAAGAAAAGAAAAGAAAAAGCTCTTCAGGGATCACCAAACTTAATATAAGCTTATTTTGCAGTTATTAAAGGGATACATAGGTGAAATACCTTAAGATGTTTGCATAGGCAATGACATTCTGAATCTGCCAGTAGCTCAGAAAATAACAAGAATTGACAAACAGAAGTGATTTTAATTAAAGTGCACTACAGAGAAAAGAAAAGAAATAAATAGTGAAAATTCCACAGAATACAAGAAATCTTTGAAAGTTATTTGTTTTACATTTGGGTTAATGTACTAAATAAACAAGATCTCAAAAATTGAACTTCGGGCGGTGGTGGCGCACGCCTTTAATCCCAGCACTCGGGAGGCAGAGGCAGGCGGATCTTTGTGAGTTCGAGGCCAGCCTGGGCTACCAACTGAGTTCCAGGAAAGGCGCAAAGCTACACAGAGAAACCCTGTCTCGAAAAACCAAAAAAAAAAAATTGAACTTCAAAAACCAAACAATTCAATGAATGAACAATTTTGAAATGAAGAAATACAGATGGCTGATAAACATACTAGTTTTAATATCTTCAGCCAACAGTAAAATGCAAAACAATTTACACTAAAATTTCATCTTACTGTAGTAAGAAACATGACATCTCATGAAGAGAATTTGGACAGAGAAAGGAAAACATGTATTAATGGAGTTTATTTAAAATTCCTGCAGCCACTATGGGAAAGACTGTGTAGGATTCCAAGAAAACTAAAATAGAGCTACTATATAATTGAGCTATACCATTTCAGAGAGTGTACCCAAAGGAAGTGAAGCAAAGATGGCATACCTCAGATAATCTGCACAGCCATGTTTATTTGTCTACTATTCACAATTGTCAGTTTGATAATCAGCTCAGGTGAACACTAAAGCATGATACACCCTCCTTGCGTGTGTGTGTGTGTGTGTGTGTGTGTGTGTGTGTGTGTGTGTGTGTGTGTACAATTGAGTGTGTTCAGTCATAATGCAGAGTGGTTTGCAAATTAAGCAGAAAATGCACACAATCAGAGATCATCATATTAAACAAAATAAGTCAGACTCAAAAGGACAAGTATCTCAGGTTTCATTCTCACACTTAGAATGTAGAAACAAAAAGATGTTTTATGAAAGTAGAGGAGGAAGTCATAGAAAGAATTAGGGAATATGGTAATGAAGAGTAGCTCAATAATGAATATGATCAATATATTTTATATAATTATATGAAAATATCACAAAACCATTTCATTGTATAACTGACACAATGTAACTGAGAAATAAAGGTCTTCATTGTCTGCTGTAGTTTGAATATGTGCTTTCCTCAAAACCTGACCTAGAGATTTACTCCCTAATTTACCAGTCCTAATGGGGTATGAGTAGGCCATGTTATGGGGTATTCACTAGAGAAGACTGCTCATATATGGGTTTAAGCCAATAAAGTTTTTACTAGCCAGCTATCAACTGCACTGGGTATTCAGGATCCCAGTGTGGCACTGAGCCTTACTCAAGGTGAGCTTTTAAGCACAAAAATTATGTTCTGGGTTCACATACTTCAGTTAAACAGAACAGTTAGCCAGAAGCAGAACTACAGAAGCTAAAAAAGCAAAGTTAGTACATATTGAGACTTTCTCAAAACCATATGGTTTTTGATGAATAAGGTCATTGTTTTAGTTTTGGCAAGCGATGCTGTCTACATATTGAATTTTACAGCCTGAATGGTACTTCTATCATTGGGCTAAGGTCTTTGGTGGCCTGTTATTGGCCACAGGGATTTAAAGTTCGTAGATATATACATGCTATTAAATTACAGTGATTTCAAGTAGGTCCATTATCTTAGGACTGGATTCCCTATACAGGACCAATTAAAGCAGTTTCCCTCTCTTCTCTCTTCCCCTTTCCCCATTTTCCTCTCATGTCTTTCTTCGTTTGTTCTCATACCTCCATCTTTGACTCATTTTACTATTTTTCTTACTTCTTCCTCTATCTTTCATTCCATCATTTGTCTCCGGTATAATCTCCTCTCTCTCAAGCTACTCTCTAATTCTGCCTCACACCCTTTTATCCCATTCTCACTTATCTTTATTCCTCTTTCTTCTCTCTGCTCCTCTTTCATTCATCTCACTGTCTCTACCTCACAACACTTTATCATTCCTCCCATTTATCATTCCACTGGTCTTTTTCTCCTTTAACTCCCTCTCTGTCTGCTTCTCCCTCTTAAGCCTCTCTCTCAAGTCTTTCTCCTCCTCTTTCTATCCATCACTTCTCTTCTCCTCTCCTCTCCTCTCCTCTCCTCTCCTCTCCTCTCCTCTCCTCTCCTCTCCTCTCCCCTCCCCTCCCCTCCCCTCCCCTCCCCTCCCCTCCCCTCCCCTCTTCTCTTCTCTTCTCTTCTCTTCTCTTCTCTTCTCTTCTCTTCTCTTCTCTTCTCTTCTCTTCTCTTCTCTCTCTCTTCTCCTCCTTCCTCTTCCTTATCCTCCTTTTTTCCTCATCCTGATTCTTTTCTTCCTCTCTCCTTATGTTTCTCTCTCTGTGTATCTCTGTATCTTTGTGTGTGTGTGTGTGTGTGTGTGTGTGTGTGTGTGTGTGTGTGTGTTTCTGTCTGTCTGTCTCTCCACCCCTCTCTCACTAGGGGATAATACAGCATGAGTGACTCCACCTGAAATCAATCTTGCCATCATGTATTTCTTTTCTCTAGGGCAGCCTTCCATGTCAGGAACTCAACAAAAATGACTATTAGACTCTAAGCATCCAAGCATAAAATTTAATTTGCCTTTTAATTCTCACTAGGTATAACAGAAACAGTTTTTTTTCACCAATATGGAAGATAATGGGACCCTTTGCATCCATTGCTCTGTTATTTGTGGAAGATAGGGATGCACTTTTAGAAATAATGCACTTCTCAAGAATGTGTTTCGCCTCTTTTGAAATCAAGGTGGGGGCTGTATAGTTCTTGCTTTCATGTCTAGTAAGCACTCTACAATGGACCCATTAGATAACTGAATCCCAGGGCTACTAAGAAATTATAGGTTGTTAAATGAACTGCTAAAGTCCTCTCACATCTAAGACAGAAGATTGCAGGCAAAGTTGACATAAATCTCAGTCACAAAAGTCTGTTAAGTGGCCAGTTAAGATTGTGAGCCATGTTTGATGAAGTGTAGGGCTTCAGATATGGAGAAGGCAAGTTATGAATATTTCCAAAAACAACATTTTTTTTCCTGTTCAGTCCTTGGCATGGACTTTCCTAGAGATAAAAATTTTTTTCAGTGATTTCTCTATTTGCATTTGGGTAAGAGAGAAGAAAAAGAAATGGAAAAGAGAAAGCCAACAGCAAACTTTTCGGTTATGTGGTGTTTGGGTTTGAAAAGAAGATGGAAGATCAGAAAACTATGGAATGCTTGCCCCCAGACAGCAGGTCAAAATGAATTCAAACTAAACACCAGAGAAAACAATTGTCAGAGTACAAGTATAACAAAAGGGATGCTATTTTGGCTGAAGTTTATAAATTTAAGATCAAGTGATAAGTCATCGCAGAAATCTATGCTTGAATGAAGAAAAACTTCCAAATTTTTTTAAATAGCAGAGATAAGGATAAGACAACTTAGGTGGATTGGATTCCTCAAAACAAACTTTTCACATCTCTCTAATCCTATCCTGTAGCATAAAACACGTGTGACTGTGTGTCTGTGGACAAATATGTTTCAAAAAACACCAGCTGTATTATTGCTCTATTTCACTTCTTTGTTTTTACTATTCAAGATACATTTAAAATTCTGAAATAAATCACTTCACAAAAAGTATTAACACTTTTAAAAACAACTTTTTAGATATACTACAGAGATTTAAGAGGAAAGCAAGAAAGAAAGTAGACAAATGAGAGTGCATACAAAGCAAACACCATATTTTGTTTTGAATAAAAGAGGAATATGTTAAATGTACATTAAATGTACTTAGTCACATCTCTACAGATTTGAATGCTGATCCTAGGTGCAGGATTCCTTGAAAAGACAACTCTGATCAGGTGTTGGATTTTGTTAAGTTCTAGTACCCTCTGCATTATTATATTTTTCACTGTGTTCCCTAGGGTGACTTCATGTGCTACTCTTGAACCTGTCCTACTGATCTGCTCTTCACTTCTTCCTCTAAAGGATATCTCCAGACGCTTTTTAAACTTTGGTTCAAAGTCACCTTACCCTAAGCTGACATAGAATATTGCAATATGCTCATAGTCATTTCTTTAAACTAAACCTCAGGTACATCAACAAGCCTTTCAACACAAAGGGTGACTTTGAACCAGAAAGTTTAAAACACTTGTGTGATAATACTCTGTTATAGAATAATATTTTAAGATGTGTTATATTCATTCATGCTGTGGAATATTTGTTTAATGATGCAAAGATGTGTTGCATTCTATATGTTGCATTTATTTAACTCTGTGAAGCTGTGTTACCTTGCCTGTCTAAAACACCTGACTGGTCTAATAAAGAGCTGAACAGCCAATAGATAGGCAGGACAGGGATAGGCAGGACTGGAATGCAGAAAGAATAAATGGGTGATGAAGAGAGAAGAGAGAGGGGTGATAAAAGGATAAAGAGACAACAGTGGAGAGGGTGACTGAACTGGCCTCCTCCTATAATCATATTGGTAATTACCCTAATTGTCATCAGAGAGTCTTCATCCAGTAATTGATGAAAGCAGATGCAGAGATCTGCAGCCAAGCACTAGACTGAGCTCTGGGAGTCCAGTTGAAGAGAGGGAGAAGGGATTGTATGAGCCAGGGTGGTCAAGGTCATGACACGGAAACCCATAGAGACACCTGACCTGAGCTCCTGGGAGCTCACCAACTCTGGACCACTAGTTAGTGAGCCTGCAAAGGACCAACCTAGGTCCTCTGCATGTCTGTGACAGTTGTTTAGCTTGGTCTATTTGTGGGGCTCCTAACAGTGGGGTCAGGACATGTCCTGGGCTCTTGAGCTGGCATTTAGGAACATATTCTCCATGCTGTGTTGCCTCATCCATCCTTGATGCAGGGGGAGGAGCTTGGTCCTGCCTCAATTTGGTGTGTCATGCTTTGTTGACTTCCATGGGAGGCCTGCCCCTTTCTGAATGGAGATGGAGGAGGAGTGGATGGGAGGTGGGGGCAGGAAGAGAGAGGAGAGGAGAGAGGAAAAACTGGTCTATGGTCATTACATAAAATAAACGAAAAAAAATTATTTAAAAAAAGGAGGACCCTTTGGGCTAGTCACCCAGCCATACAGCCAGCCACAGAATAAGAAGTAAAGAAAGACATATGGAATAGAGAAAGATAAAAGCCTATAGGCAAAAAGTAGATGGAATAATTTAAGTTAAGAAAAGCTGTCTAGAAACAAGCCAAGCTAAGGCTGGGCATTCAAAAATAAGAATAAGTCTCCGTGTATTTACTTGGGAACTGGGTGGTGGACCCCAAAGATCAATAGTACCAACTACAGTACTTCACATTCAAATTGGCCAAGTAGAACCAAATTTGGGCCAGAATATCCTTGTTCTGGTGATATTATGGCAAAAGGGGCAAAGGAAGTACACAAACTACTATGCATTTGTGGGAAAAATTTCATGATAACCTTGAGATTTATCCTTGAACATATGTACCAATGGATAAGTTTAGCAACATATTGCATATTCAAGGCCAGCTTTGTATATTGGAAGTGAGGTAAGAAAATTGAAATCAATCTGTGGTGATATCCACTAAGCTTGAATTCCTTAATTTTACACCTCAGAAATGCTAAGTATATTTTGACATATGAATGATATAGATATGGTTGTTCTTCCCAATTTTTATGTGATTGAAGCATTGTATCACTGGTAGCAATCCTTAAAGTTGGAACCTAGTAAGAAACCTCTGGTGTCATCAGTCTCAAAAGGAATGATGGAATTCCTATGGGAACTTGGTTAGGTCTCTTGAGAGCATTGTAAGAGATAGAGTGTGTCTCTGGCTTTTAGTCTCTGGCTTCCTATCTCATGATATCATATTGCTTTCTTTATGTTATCTGCCATGATGTCATGTAGTTAATAGGACCTCAGTAGGGGCAAGTCAGTGATGACATCAGGTCCTTGAATTCCAAGAACTAAACTCCAAAACTGTATTTAAGAATTAATGTTTTATAAAAAGCACAATCCTGAAACAGAGAACAGATGGGTATAACAGCCTTATTACCATTGGCCCCATGATGAATCAAAGTACTTACCTCATCCTTCTGCTTTTAATACAGTCCATGCTCCTGCCTCAGCAACAAGCACTGAAAACATTCTTGTATATCAAGAAGAAAGTAGACATTCCTATATTGTATCCCTATCTTTACAGTAAACTACTTTAAAAAAGAAAGAACTACAGTTGTTCTCTAAGCACACAGGCAAAACAAGCAAGCAAGCAAGCAAACAAGCAAACAAAAAACAACAAACCCAACCAACCAACAAACAAAACCAAAGCCAAAACCTAAACAAACAAAAAGCCAAACTGCAATAAGTCCATTTATTTTTAACAAGCAAAAATAAATCAATTCTGCCAATAGGTGCAGTACATTTAGGAATAGAGTTTTTCTTTTCTTTTCTTTTAAAGATATATTTTATTTTTATTTATATAGATGAACGTGTATCTGTGTGTGGGTACAGGCATGTGAATACAGGTGTCTGAGAAGGCTAAATGCTTTAGATTTCCCTGGAACCTGGAACTAAAGTTACTGGAGATTTTGAGACACCTGTTGTGGGTATTGGGAATCTAATTTTGATTCTCTGCAAAAACAGAATATTTTCATAAATGTGGAACCGTATCTCCAGTCCTATGAATAAATTATTTCTTAGTCAGTTCTAGATTCTAGTCATACATGTAGACAGCTTAAAAGTTTTTACTTTAATATTTCTCCAAATAACACTTGTAGTTGTCTCAGAGTACTGTACTAACAGGCAAAGTTACTACTTCCCCAAACTGAAGAAGCATGCTGAAAGATACAGAAAATAAAAGGTTAGAGCACCATAATATTCTGAGAAGTCATTGCTAGAGATAGTATCAATATAAAAAAACTGAAAAATGCTGAGTCCTCAGTGTATACTTGCTTGAGAGTTAAGAACTCCAGTGGTGTCCAGTATAATAGAAGGCCCTAAATGTGGTATACTTATTGGCAGAATTAATTTATTTTTGTCTCTTAGACAAAGTGGAACAGTAATTTAAAAACAACAACAACTGAGTTTTAACTTTCATTGTTACTGTTGTTTGTGAGTTTTGCCTTCAGGAATTGTACCAGGTTCCCAACATGTGGATTGTCCATTGTACAGAAATATCCTCATACTTCCATCTGAGGGAGAGACACAAGCTATAAGGAGTCACCTGTCTTTTCAAATGAGGTATGTCTAAAAAAAAGTATTGAATGAGTGTTGCATGCATATATGTATATGTATGTATGTATGTATACATATATATATACATATATATGTTCCTAAATATAACCTATTCATTACTTATAATTTTATTTTTATGTTTATTTTCAGCGATGATCATTGGATAACCAATTGGCGTGCTTTTCCATAGGAAAGACTATTTCTTCTACTGTCAGCATTCCTTAGTTGCTAATAGTTCTTCTTGTAGGATTCTGACCTAATGGAATTTCTTATGTCCACTACAGGATGTCTATTTTTGTCCTTGTTCAGCTCATATTTAAGCAGTCATGTTAGTGAGACTTTATGGGTGTAGCTTCTGACATTATTAGAAGATACAGTCTCACAGCAAACTCGATGATGATCCTGTAGCTCTTATAAACTTCCTGCCCCCTCTTTCAAAATGTTCCATGAACCTCAAGTGTGAGAGTGTTTTGTAAATGTATCTATTGGGCCCAGACTCTTCATTTAGATTGATTGTGGTTTTCTTTAATTATCTTTGTCTGTTGCAAAGAGAAGTTTCCTTGGTGAAGGTTGAAGACTACAGTAAGAGGCCATTACTTTGAAAGAGAGCAAGAGGTCGATATGGGAGAGTTTGGAAAGAGAAAAAGGAAGGCAAGAAACTATGTAATTATATTACAATTTCAAAAATAATATAAGTAATAAAAACATCAGTTTTATCAACTTGAAATATATCTACTTAATATAGTCTAATTGACATGGTTTTATGAGAACCTAAACAAAATGGAGAAAGTAAAATACTAATGTTCAGATCTCTTAGCTTCTAAGCAAAGAAAGTGAAAACCCAAATTTCATAGTCCTCTTGACTTTCTCTTTTATCTAAAGGGTAACAACGTTCAGAAGTCCTTATGAAGCAGCCAAGTGGAAGAGGTCCACTAACACATTGAAGCCCAATTATAAAATTATAAAACAGTTGTTTTGACAACCTCATCAAAGATGGCTCCTGGTTAACAACAGTGGATTACAGTGGACAGAGCTGTAAATCTCACAAAACAAGGATGTCCATGATTACAGTAAAATAGCCTGAGTCATACTCAGAAAACATAAACCTTCACCTAATTAACAGTTTATTTTTTCATAATAATTTTTTCTGCTTTTATTTCTTCATTTTCTTTTGGAGGAAAATATAATTTAGGTAGAACATTTCCTCCCTTCCCTTTACTTCCTCCAAATGCTCCATATTCTGTTCTACATTCTCCTTCCTTTAATTGATGCATTTTACTGGTCACAGTAAAGGAAAAATGTCACAATTGGAAGAAATACAGCAAGAGTTAGAAATAGACTCAAATACGTAAGACATTTTGGAATTTTCAGATGAGAAGATCAAGATACCCATGACTAATATGCTAAGACCTGTAACATATAAAAAGGCAGGGGAGAGAATCAAATTAAAACATGTAATACATTAAACACATACACATATCAAACAGAGGGAGAGAGAGAAAGAGAGAGAGATCTACGTCCAGCAAAATCATCCTTTAAAGTGAAGTACACAAAGACTTTCTCAAACATATGAAAAAGAGATAATTTGATAATAGTAGTTATACAAAGAAGATTAATACTTCTCCTAAGAAAAGGAAAATTGTATGCCAGAAATGCAGATTTCATGAAGATAAAATTTATAACAGAAAAAATCAGGCAAAATGAAAGTTTTCCTTCTGATATATATAATAGTATATGTGTATTCCAGGAGAACAAGTAACTAGCTATATAGAGCAACCTGACTTTGGAGCCATTGGAATTCATATACCTCAGTTTCCCAAATGCTGGAATCACAAGCAGTAACCACAATTCCCAGATCATTTTATATCTTAAGTAGTTGAAATATTTCAGTTTATTCATAATAAAATGCCAATACATTCAGTAATTATACCTTTTGTAAGACAAATTGCTAAACGGTCTTATTAATAAAAAACCTGGAGCCAGATACTGGAGTAAAAACTGGGAGATCAGAAAAGCAGAAAGAAGCCAGCTATGTTCTTACCACTTCGAAATCCTCAGCCAAAGAGACCTAATTCCTGTGTACCCATGGCCTATATACCTTTCTGTTCTGCATCTCATTTCCTTTCTCCACCTAGCTACATCACTTTCTGTCTGCCTGTACAGACCTCCAGACCTCCAAGGTTACTGCTAGGAATAAAAGCTTGTGTCACCATGCCTGGCTCTGTTTCCCAGTGTGGCCTTGAACTCACAAAGATCTGGATGGATCTCTGCCTCCCATATGTTGGGATTAAAGGCTTTTTCCTCTGATCCTCAGATAAGTTTTATTATGGTGCACAATATTTTGGAGGACACAATATATCATCCCAAATTTTTGACTAAATAAAACGTATGGCAGTAATATAAAAGATAGAACTGATACATTGGAACTCTTCTGATATTCTTGTAATAACTGTAAAATAAAGTATTATTTGATAGTGATATATTAATTTACTGTAAATAACTATTTCTAACTCTAGTATAGGGTAGGCACTTGAAGTTTTTTAAAAGGAAATTAGCATACAAAGATAGGAGATAAAAGGAATCATACAGGATGTGCAATTAGTATGAAAGAAGAAATAAATTTATGGATTAAAAAACAAAAATAGTCAAACATTTAATGTGATTCAGACTACTGTAGTAGATATCAAAAGAATTTTCATACATAGTACAGACTTTAAAAGTGGTCTAAATGTACCAATTAAAATATGGAAAATTTTAGATTAAAAATTATAAATTCTATATCACCTACCAACAAAAACTCTAAGTAAATATGAAAATTAAATATAAAGGAGTGGGGGGAATAGATCATTTTTACACAAATGAAAGGAAGCTAAGGTAACCATATTTATTTAAGCAAAAGTAGAATTTATATCATGGAAAGTATCCAGATACAATAGCAAAACATGAAAGGGGGTTATTCTCCTAAGAAGACACAACACTCTTTGCATATAAACTAAAATACAATGTAAATATGAATATAATGAAATACTGGTGAGATGAATTCAATATTACAGTTGAAATATTCAATATCCTTCTATGAATAGTTGTCACATGCTATGGCAAATTAATAAGCACATAGTCAAACTTAAAATGCCATCAATTTGTTTTATGTGACTTATAAAGTATCTATCATAAATCAAAGATATGTTTTCAAACTCGCATGGAGCACAGATATACAAAGATAGACTATAGTACATCTTATTTAACACACTTCATTGGAGATGGTTACCTTTAATTGTTACTTTGACACAACATAGAATCATCTGAGAACAGAATCTCCAAAAAGGATTGTCTACACTACATTGTTCTGTGGACATGTCCATGATATGGGAAGATCCAGCCTCCTATGTGAAGAAACATTCTCTAGGCAGGGGTCCTGAACTATATAAGAGCAAAGAAATGAAATTGAGGACAAGTAATCAAGGGACTACATATATGTATTCATTTATTTTTGCCCTTGACTGCAGATGTGAAGTGACTAGGTGTTTGAAATTTCTGCCTTGACTTCCCTACTATAAGGTGAAGTGAACACCTTTCTCCCTTAAGTAGCTTTTTGTCAGAGTGTTTTATCACAGTAACATAAATGAAAATAGAATAATCAGCAAATTTAAATGAAATCTTATAAAATATGTTGTAATCACCCAATATAACTAAAAGAGAAATCGCCAAAATATATCACAACAATAAATTCTCTAAATATTTTGAAATTAATGAATGTACTTTTCAAGAACACAAAGGCAAAAAGGGAGTTTGAAATGGAATTACAATAAATATACTTTGATCTAAATGAAATGAAAATAAAGATTATCAAAATACCCACATTTTAGTGAAAGGAGTGTTTAATGGGAAATTTACAGTATGCATACATATATTAGAAATCAAAGAATATTTAATATTGCCATCTAAATTTCTTTGTAACTCATTAAATTAGAAAAATAACAAATTAACTTTAAAGTAAAAATAAATGAAATAATACATATTAGAATAGAAATTAGTGAAACAAAAAACAAAACAATTAGACCTTAAATAAAAATTCAAATATTTTAATATGATTAATTAAATTGATAAACTCATAGACACTTAAGGAAGAGAGAACACATAAATTATTGGTCTGAAAAATGAATCATTTGACATCTATAATGTTTCTATGGAAATTAAATATGTAAGATAGTATTATGAAGGAATATATGCCCACAAATTTGATAAATTAGATGAAATGAACCCATTTCTTGAAAGATACATAGATGAATATGTGAAAAGACAGAACACCTAAATAAGCATATTTCCATGAAAGAAATCAAAACTGTAATTATCTTTTAAACTCAAAGCAACTACCCAAAATACTTCAGTAATCAGTTCTACTAACTACTAAAAAGGAGTGATACTAGTTCTTTCTAATCATACAGAGAAAAAGGTGCTTCATTTCATGTGCCATTGGGCATTACAGATTAAAACAATGAGATACCACTTAATATCTATAAGAATAAACAAATTCCAAAACACTGGCAGCAACAAATGCTAGAGATATTGTGAACAACAGAACTCTAAATAATGATCACAGGAACACAAAATGCTACACTGTTACAAAATTAAACATGCACTTATCAATTTTCCTAGTGATTAGACATTTTCATATTTACTCAAATGAGTTGAAGATTACAACCCCACAAAACCTAAAAAAAATGAACATAGATGCTTCATTCATAATTATCAAAACATGGAATGAACCAAAATAATCTTCAAAAGGAAAATGTTTCAAAAATTCAAAATTCAAAACTCAAGATACAGTGTAGAACATCTATACAAGAGAATAAACATTAATGATAGAAATAATGATTTAATAACCTAAAGAAAGACATAATTAATTGAAAGTATCCTATCTGCAAAAGGCTATGTGTTATATAATTTCAATCGCATGACACTCTGGAATAGGTAAAAATTAAAAATCTATTAAAAATAAAGTGTTTGGAAGATTGAGGGAAAAAACTCAAGCACTGAGAATATTCAGTGTAATGAAAGTACTTTTATGATATTATACTGGGAATTATGTTATTAATTTTTTAAAGCATTTATGTAGCATGAATTTTAAAGAGTCTTATTAATAAAATCAAACCTGAAGCCAGGTATTGGGGTGAATGCTGGAAGATCAGAGAAGCAGAACAAGCCACAGCTTCTTCACCTTGACAGTTCCTCAACTGATCCTGTTTCCTCAGACTAGAAGCCTCTGAGTCCTCATCCAGAATGAATCTCAGCTGAACTGCTGCTCAAAAGCGTGAAAGCTTAACCAGCCAAATGCTAGTTTCTGGTCTTCATGCCTTATATATCTTTCTACCTTCTACCATCACTCCCTGGGATTAAAGGCTCACTTCTTGGGATTAAAGGCATGTGTCACCATGCCTGGCTGTTTCCAATGTGGCCTTGAACTCACAGAGATCCAGAGGGATTTCTGCCTCTGGAATGCTAGGATTAAAGGCGTGTGCTACCACTGCCTAGCCTCTATGTTTAATATTTTGGTTGTTCTCTTCTCTGACCCCAGATAAGTTTATTAGCATGTACAGTATTTTGGGGAACACAATACCACCACACATTTAGAATGTAGCAAGCAAAAAAATCCTAAGGTGAACTATATATTATATTTAGAAATAATGTATTAACAGGTTCTGGCTAGTTTTATGCCAACTTGACACAAGCAAGAGTCACTGGAGAGGAGGGAGCCTTAGTTGAGAAAATGCCTCCATTATAGACAAGCCTATAGGTCATTTTTTAAATTAGTGATTGATGGATGAAGGCCCAGTCCACTGTGAGTGGTATCATCCTTGGGCTGCTGGTCCTGGGTTCTATAAAAAAAGCAGGCTGAGCAAGCCATGGGAACAAGCCAGTTAGCAGCACCCTTCCATGGTCTCTGCATCAGCTCAGGCCTCCAGGTTCCTACCCTGTTTGAGTTCCTGTCCTCAGTTGCTCCAACAGCAATGTGTAAGTGTCAGCCAAACAAACCTCAACTCGCTTTGGCCATGGTGTTTTGTTGGAATAGAAATTCAATGAAGATGAACATTAGGTCCTTTTGTTGGAATACATATAATAATGCTAATGTAATACTTGGAGAAACTGTGCAGGGATGTGATGTGAGTTTGTAGTGTCTGATCATTTTTGCAATTATTCTATGAACTTGAATGTAGTTGAAAGTTTTCTCCAGTCTTGCCTGGCCTCGCAGTCCTGCAGCCACTTCTAAAATAATCATTCAGAGGTTTAATATTATTTACAAACTATATGGCCTATGGCAGGCCTCTTATTAGCTGGTTCTTATATCTTAAATTAACCCATTTCTATTAGTCTACATTTTGCCATGTGTTCCATGGCTTTACCAGCCTGCTGGCATGTTGCTCCTTGGGAGGAAGGCTGGTGTCTCTCCTACCTCTGCCTTTCTTCTTACTGTCTCTCTCTTGGGATTCCTGCCTGCCTCTAAGCTGCCTTGCTATAGGCCAAAGCAACTTATTTATTAACCAATGGGAAAAACATATATTCACAGCATACAGAAAGATGTCCCCCAGCACTTGAAACCACTCTAAAAATAGTCTATCAAATAAAGAATCCCCAGTAAATTATCTTTTTTGAAGTGTATTATACTGTTCCTGGACAATTCATGAATAAATGAATAAATGTGGGTGGCAAATTATTTTTCTTGAACTTTTTCATGTGAAATATTTTCATTACTACAAAAGAAAAAGGCATCTGCCACTAGCAGTTTACTTTGTTCAAGTTGTTTCTATCATGAGTAAGTAAAATACAATACATTAAAATGCCCCATGGATGCTGATTCACTAAAATAATTCTAAATCCCTAAAACTAATTTTAAACTCCTTCATGTTTACATGTATAGAAACATCCATTAAATATAAAAATATGTGCTTGTATGTTAAAAGTATTATTATAGAGAATTTGAAATATGTATTGAAATTTGAAACCATTTAAGCACAACACATAAATTTCTTTTAGTCCTATTGTTATAAATATCCCAAATGTTAGTGACAGGAACATTTATCTCGTTAAATATGCCTCCTGTGTGGCTGATGTATAAGGATATTCAGTCCAAGGCCAGCCTCCTTCATGTGGTCAATTTCCAGGCTAGCCTGGGCTGCATAATATGACCCTCTTTTAAAAAAAGTGTGTATAGGAAAAACTGTTTATCATATCTGATCAATTAAGAGATTTGAGAGGAAATATTATACTAAATACAAAAAGTGGGCAGGGAAAGGCTCACAAGGCCTCAATCTTACACCAGGAACTATAGGCAATGAAAGAATGCTAGAGAAGAGCACAACTATGGGTTACCCAATACCAAATGGTCAGTTCTGAAATATACATCCAAGTAACATTGTACAGACTGAGCAGTTTGTATTTAGGAGTGTGTGTGTGTGTGTGTGTGTGTGTGTGTGTGTGTGTGTGTTTAATAACAATTAATGAAAAAAAAACATAACTTTGGAAGAGCACTATGAGTGGTATATGGGAGTACATGGAGGGAGAAAAGGGAAGGAAGAAATGTTCTAATAATTAAAGAAAAATACATAAAAGCAGCAGGCAGAAATTATAAAGGTAAGTGAAGATTAGTGAGTTACAAAATAGTAAAATAGTAGAGAGAACTATTTTAAGTTAACTATTTGTCTAAAATTTGTAAGAATATAAATAGATGATGCTAGGAAAAGTAAACAAGTGTTCAACATAGGAAATATTTAATATTAATTAGGAAATATTTGAAATATTATCACTATATCAAAACAATAAATGATGGTCAATGTAAAGGCTCTACCTACAGAATTTCATGCAAGAAACTGAAAAACTTTTTAGAATCAGAAAATCCCCACTTTGTATTCACTAAGGGACTGATGGGCTAGATGATGTATGGTAACACCACAATAAAGGAGGCAGCCTACAGGAAGTGTACTGTGTCACCTGGATAATTCAATGACCAACAATCAGGCAAAGAAATTTATATGAACTTGAAAAATGTCCTAGGCAAGACAAATTGAATGACACATTATACTAAATATGAACAAAGAGGTGACCATTTCCTGAAAATTCTTCCAAATCATACACAAGCATTAGAAATTACTTGTCAGTTTTAATAGAGGCATACCACATATGAGCATATACTGATAAAAATACTATTTGAGACTGTGTACTCACAGAGAAATAATATCTTCCAAAAGATAATAGTACATTTAACACATCAGCACATTAATGTAAAATGGGTTGTGTCCAAGGAATAGAATTATGCTAACATGTTAGAAAATACAGTTCATCAGAAATGACTGTCATAAAAAAGTTGAAATATCTTTGTTCATGTGAAGTGGAAAAATTTTTTGAAGTATTTGAAAATTCTTGAAAACAAATTGATGATAAAACATTTAATAGAATTTTATTAGGAGGCAATTTTCATTTCAGAAATATACAATGAATATATTAAAAAAGTGAAACATTATATACATCCTGAACATAGTCTGGATTAATTCCTGTATCACTGCAAGTTAACCATTGATAGTCAAAGAAAACGCACAATTAATACTGAAATAGCACAAGGATATAAAAGTAAAAAAGATGTCAATATAACGAAAATAGGCAATAGTAATAAAATATGATCTCCTAATTATTTAAATAAAAGAAGTGATGCCATCTGGTTCTTTACAGAATTAATGAAAACATACATTGGAGAAAACAATCTCTTTAAAAACTGGTACAGGGAAATCTGGATATTCATATGTAGAATACCTAACCTAGATCCCTATTTCACACATTGTGCAAAAATCAACCTCAAATAGGTCAGAGACCTTAAATTAGCACATTAAATCTTGTAATTGCTAGAGAAAATCTTAGAGAAAACAATTCAAGAGAGAGCTATTGGAAACATATTTTTTGAGAAAAGTATAAAAGGTAGGGAAATAATAGCTTGCATCAATAAAGGAGGATCATAAGATATAAAAATGATTCTAGCAAAGGAAAAAATTATAAGGCTGAAAAGAACACAAAATGGGAGAAAATATTTGCCAGCTATTGATATATCTGAAAGGGGATTAATTTGTCAAATACATAAGAAGTTAGAAAAAGCACCCCCAAGGAAAAATAACAAATTCCCCCTCCAGAGGGAAAACATAAAAACAATAAATAAATAAATAAATAAATAAATAAATAAATAGGCTAAATTGATAGACACTCTACAAGAAGGTGTAAATAGCAATAAAAATGTCCTATACTTTGAAGGCTGGAGGGGCAGGAGGAGGGGGATCTGTGATTGGTGTGTAGGGTGAATAAAAATTTTCTTAATTAAAAAAGGAATACAGATCAATATTAAATTTTTAGCTTATTTCACCCTAAACATAATATTTATCATGATGGGAATAAAAACAACAAATTTTGGGGAAAGAAAAGAAAAAAATAGCTTGGATTGCTGGTGGTAGTGCAAATCAGTGTAGTCACTGCGGATATCAGAATAGCATTTTCTGAAAATCTTTCTATAGAAATAGGATATATTCCAGGTATACCAAGACTGGATATATATATATATATATATATATATATATATATATATATATAAATCAATCAAAGTAAGCTTAGAAAATCCTCTTAATTTTGTTTGTCATTAGAAGCAATTTGTGTGCCCATCAAAAAAGGAATGGAAAAAATCTATGGTGGACTTTTAGAGGAAAATTCATACTATTTTCCTAAAGGAGCACAGAATTTTTAGATTCATATTTAGTACCATATGAATAAATCTTGAAAGCAGTATGCTAAGTGAATGAATGCAATCATGCAAAAAACCCCACATACTGCATGACTTTTTTATGCAAAATGTCCAGAGTAGGCAAATCTATAAAAGGTAGAGAAGAATATTGCTTAGGAATAAAGAGGGGGAAATGCATGGCTGCTAATGATTAAAGTTTTTTAAGGGAGTGGTTCAATAACTTAAAATTGCTATTGGTATGAATATATATCTTTATGCTTACCAAAAATAATATTTTTACATTTAGTAAAAGCACTTGGCTATATACTTTTTATATTTGAATAATACAGTATTTTTATGTAAATAAAGCTGTTAAAAATAAAAAAAACCTTATATTTCTCACACTTTTATAAATGTATTATCTTGTTTTATTCACCCATCAAGAAGATTATACAATCTTCAGAAAATTGTATGTAACTAGATATCAACATGTGAAAAAATAAATCAGACTCAAAATACAAGTACAATATATTTTCTCTCATGGAGAATTGTGAAAACAATAAAGGAATTGAAAGGAGAGGAATACTGTGAGAAATCCAAGGAAATTGCAAGATAGGGGAGGAATATGATGAAAATACATTATACTCATGTATAAAAACATCAAAATGAAACTCATTATTTGTACAATTAATATTTGCTGCTAATACTAAAATGAATGCAAACTCACAAAAGTAATTAGTGCCCAAAACAATTTGATAACATAATTTAGAAAGCTGCTATGCTAAATTCCCTCCAGGAATGTCAGAAGCTAAGTTAAATAAAATAAATATCTAATTATAATATGTAATGGACAATATAGCTATTAACACATCAATATTATCCAAAATATACTTAATAGAAATCCAAACATAAAGGTATACATTTGTGAGATATCTATAAAAAACTTCCTGATAGACTGTAAAATAAGTTGCCAATAGAAATATATAGTTCATTATAGGAGAAAAGATTATAAAAATATTAATGACCTTAAATTTCTAATTTTTAAATTCTTCTTTGTGTATGAGTGGATTACTTGCATGTGTGTCTGTGCAACCATGTGTGTGCACTGCACACAAAAGCCAGAAAATGGTGTCAGATCTCCTGGGACTGGAAAAACAGATGGTTATGAACAGACATTTGCCAGCTGGGGGTGGGTCAAACTCACCTCCTCTGGAAGATCAGTTAGTGCTCTTAACCATTGAGCCATCTCTCCAGCCCCAATTACATAAAATTAATTACACATCTATTGCCTTACACATTGGTATGAAAATTAAAACCAAACTCAGCCTGTGGTTTCCTATGACTGAAATCAACCTAGAATAATGAGACAAATAAAAATAGTATTAACAATTAGAGCAAGGCCTCTGTATCTGTATAGAACTAGAGCCTGTGTTTGAATCACCCTGAAGGGAGGCAGGACGAAGAGAGGAATTGCTATAGGAAACAGATAAGCAATGACTGAGGACACTTTTGACACCTTAGTTGTGAGACATCTTATTTGCTCATGGTACCAAAAGGACTGAGAAGAACTGTCTAGAAGTAAAAATCAAATCATCTAAAATATACATAACTTAATCAAAGCTTGTGCCTGGGAAAGACTTGTTTCAGAACATTGAACATATGAACTTCTTGAAGGGAAAATTTTTTTTTCTTAGTAATTGTTCTAGTCATAATTTATTGCATGATGCATGCATGGTATTAATAATTATCAATTTAAATAAAGATAAGTAAATAGCAAGTAAATTGTCCAAGATCACATATTACACTGTTTTTGAACATGTTCTTATATCTGATGTCAGAGGATTTAGACATAACTGTTAAATTAAGGAGTTCTCCCCACATCTCGAGTACCTCACAGTCTCCTATGCTACCTTCACCTTGACTCAAAGTCATAGAACTAGCAGATAAAACATACCTGGACTTCTTGAAGATAGTCTCAAGGATTAAAATCTTCAGTCTGAATGTCCAGGCTCAAAAAGATATAAGCAATGTGGCTGGATATCTTCAAATTATCAAGATAAGAATTAATTTAATTCTAGCCGGGCGGTGGTGGCACACACCTTTAATCCCAGCACTTGGGAGGCAGAGGCAGGCGGATCTCTGTGAGTTCGAGGCCAGCCTGGGCTACCAAGTGAGTTCCAGGAAAAGGTGCAAAGCTACACAGAGAAATCCTGTCTTGAAAAACCAAAAAAAAAAAAAAAAAAAAAAGAATTAATTTAATTCTGGCAAGGTGGTACAGGCCTGTAATTCCAGCACTCAAGAAATAGGCAATTGAATTGTTAATGCTAGGCCACTCTAAGCAGCATACATTTTCCAGGTCATCCTGAGCTACAGAGTGATATTGATTCCCCACAAACAAAAACAAAAGGCATATGAGGACAGTGAGGCAGGAAAGTCACAAAATCTCATTAGTTCTAGGGCAATCTGAAACACGTCAAGACATCCAGAAACCCTAGGCAAAATCAGCATGAACTGATTTTATTCATCTGGGGAATTCATTCTCCTGGAACAAAAAAGGACAAGAACAGTTCCTCCTGGGGTCATAGGGCAACACGGAGTTGGAAGTGGAGGACCCTAACTTCCGGTTAACCCGGTTAACGGTCCAGTCAGGATAGGCTGTGTTCAGCTTGGCGTAGGCACCTCCTGTCAGGTGAGAGAATCTCCCCTGGTGTTGTGGCAGGGAGAGGGGAGGCTTCCTGAGTTAAAACTATGACATCCAGAAGCCTGTTGTGAATTGCCTAAACTATAGCCCACCGTTGTCCGTGACAAGGAAGCCAGCCAGGCTTGCTTCTGCTCTGGTTTCCAGAGTTCCGGACATGGCGGTTATGCCAATGTGCCGGTCACTTTCCTCACGTTTCTCAGTGAGTGAAGGTCTCGTTAAGAGATTGGAGGATTAAGGGACAGAAGGTGAAATATAGGAGTTATAGATTTATAAGGAGGGAGGCCAGTCATGAAAACTGGGAGGACTGACCCATACTGTATGGAAGACTGGATACACAGAATTGTTCCCTTGTATGGTGGCTTAGGCAGGCCTAAAGACCAAGATGCTGCTTCACTTTGTCCTTTGAAGAACGCAGAGGTGGGAGAATTATGGAGTGTATTTTAAGATCTCCACAGTGAGGAGATCCAGAAAAGAAACGGGGGCTTCGCAAAAAACATAGGCATATTTGATGTCTGCTAAAGGGCGTCAGATATCAGGGGTGAATATTGCCTTAATTTCTTCCCATGTTTTACTAGCGAAGATTGTAGTGTTAAGTTTATAGAGATAGAGGAAAGTGGGGATCCAGACTTAATTAAAAATGTACAGGAGGGTTCTGAAAGTAAACAAGGAGGATTGTGAAATTTATCAAATGGGTCTCTAGTGAAAATGCTTTTCTCTCACTAGGAATATATAACCTGGGGTACATTGCAGTGGCTTAATAGACTCTGATTTCCTCCACAGGTTTCTTAGGAAGTGATTGACCAGGAGAAACAGGGCACTGTGAGTACCCAAAAAGATGCCCCAAGAAAAAAGCAGCGGAGGGCATTCATTCATTAAAGGGAAGTTTCTCACTACCCAGTGATGGTATGGCACTCATAGTGTTATTCTTTTCCCTCCAGATACCTGCCTTTCTAGCACAACTGCCTGCTGCCCCAGAGACAACTCACCATGCCTAGGGGCAGCAAGAGCAAGGCCCGCTCCAGGGCCAAAAGGCAGCAGACTCGGGGGAAGAGCCAGAATCTTCAGGGTACACAGCCCACTGCAGAGAAGGAAGCAGCATCCCACACTCTTGGCCAGGGAGATGCCCCCAGCTCCCCTGATATCTGCACTCCTCAGGGGTCCCAGGAGGCTGCATCCCACGGCTCTCCTGAGTTAGACATGCCCTGCTCAGTCTATGATGTTGGTGCTGAGGGTTCTGATGTTGATGCTGAGGGTTCTGATGTTGGTGCTGAGGGTTCTGTTGCAGGTGCTGATGAGACAAGTGCTGTCGGTGCTGAGGGTCTTGCTGTTGCAGACGCTGATGAGAGAAGTGCCTGTGCCTCCAAGATAGCAGCTGCCATTCTGGGTACACGCAGAGATCCTCTGACCAAGAAGGCCAATGCATTGATGGAGTTCGTACTGGAGAAATTTAAGGTGAAAAAGCCCTTCACACAGGCAGATATGCTGAGGGTGATCAGCAGGAAGTACAAGGTGCACTTCACTGAGATCTTCAGGAGAGTCTCTGTGCGCTTGGAGGTGGTCTTTGGCCTTGAGTTTAAGGAAGTTGGTCCTAGTTCTCAGTCCTACATGCTTGTGGGCAAGTTGGGTCTCTCCACTGAGGGAAGTCTGAGTAGCAGTAGTGGGTTGCCCAAGACAGGGCTCCTGATGACCCTCTTGGGTGTGATCTTCATGAAGGGGAGCTGTGTCTCTGAGGAATATGTTTGGGAATTCCTGAAAACATTGGGGATATATCCTGGGAAGAGTCATGTAATTTTTGGGGAGCCTCGGGAGTTTATCACCAAAGATTTGGTAGCAGAAAACTATTTGGAATACAGCCAGGTTCCTGGCAGTGACCCCCCAAGCTATGAGTTCAGGTGGGGTCCCAGAGCCTATGTTGAAACCACCAAGATGAAAGTCCTGGAAGTTGTAGCTAAGATCCATAATACTTCCCCAAGTTTCTTCACTAGTATGTATGAAGAGGCTATGCTTGATGAGGCTAATAGAGTAGCAAGGAGAGTTACAGCACTGCCTGGCAATGCTGTTGATGGCAGGGATGGCAGGGCTCATTACAGATGCTTGCCTCACAGATCCTCCCACATTTAGTTGGGTTTGAGATACAGTTTTCACTGTGTTAAAGAGTAGTCAGTCTTCTAAGTAATGGAATGTCTCATGGGCTAGAAATAATAAAGTTTATATCTTATTGTTCTATAATACATAAAAAATGTGTTTTCCTTTTCGTATTTGCAAATGTTCCTTTAATTGAGGATTAGCTTGTTTCATAATCTGCATTTTAACATTGTGCCTGACATATTTATTGAAGTTTTTCATGTTTAAGACTAAGAATTTGGCTATTTTCAAAGAAACTGGTAAATTTTTAAAACATTAATGTGGCATTGGATCAATAATTTTTCTGGAAATGTGGAATTGCTTGTTGAAACAGAAGTGACAAGGCTAATTCAAATTGGTTGTATTTTGCCTTTTCTTGCAATACTAACTGAAATAAACTTGGATTTGATTACTCAAAATGTATTTGCTGTGGGATGTTCTCTATGTCCTGTGGGAGCCTGTTCTTGGTTTCCTTGTGGCGTTACCCAGCAGGTCCGCATAGAGGATGATTAGGACCATGGGCCTGAGTGCAGGTGTTTGAGATGGTCTGCACTTGGCTGTGCTGGATGGTCGGTATGTCAAGTTGCTCTGACTGGTCAATAAATAAAACCTGATTGGCCGTGGCTAGGCAGGAAGTATAGGCGGGACTAACAGAGAGGAGAAATAAAAGAACAGGAAGGCAGGAGTCACTGCCAGCCGCCCACCAGGACAAGCAGCATGTGAAAATGCCGGTAAGCCACGAGCCATGTAGCAGGGTATAGATTTGTGGAAGTGGACTAATTTAAGCTACAAGAACAGTTAGCAAGAAGCCTGCCACGGCCGTACAGTTTGTAAGCAATTTAAGTCTGTGTTTACTTGGTTGGGTCTGAGTGGCTGTGGGACTGGCGGGTGACAAAGATTTGTCCTGACCGTGGGCAAGGCAGGAAAACTCAAGTTACATGTATAAGAAAATAAATTGTAATAAATACCACAGACAAATAAAAGGGGTCAAGACATCACAAGAAAACACACAGGATCAACTAACCTGGGCTCATAAGAACTCACAGAGTCTAAACCAACAACCAGGAAGCCTGCATGGAACCCACCTAAGACCTCTACATACATATGACAGTTGTGTAGCTTGGTCTATTTGTGGAACTCCTAACAATGGGAGCAGGGGCTGTCTCTCAGGCTTTGGCTGGCTCTTGTGAACCTATTCCTCATATTGGATTGCTTTGCCTAGCCTTAACACAAGAAGAGGTGCTTAGTCTTATGCCAATATGAAATGCCATCCTTTGTTCATACCCATGGTAGGCCTGCCCCTTTCTGAACAGAAACAGAGGAGTGGATGGAGGTGGTGTGGAGAGTCAGTGGAGGAGGATGGGAGGCAACGAGGGAAGGAAATTGGGGTTCAGATATAAAATAAATCCTCCCAATCCCTTGCTACCCATGGCAGGCAAGAGAGCTGTCACTAGGATCAAGAGAGTTGGAGAACTATCTCCTTCCTTCATTGGCTGCAGCACATGTGAGAACAGGCCCTGCATCCCACCTGGGCAGTACACTAGAGCTGACTCTATTGGCAGTGATGAAGATGCGCCTACCCTAAGGACATGACAGTAGGAGAGCTGACCCTGCCCCCACTTCTTTGCCATGAGATGGCATCGGCTAGGGAAAGATACCCTCTCCCTACTCCTTGCTCCTTGTGTTAAGTGAGAGAGCTGGCCCCTGGATCACTAGAGTGGGAGAACTAGCTCTGCCCCTCAACAGCTGCAGCACACAGGAGAGCAGTGGACCCTGCAACTCACCAAGGTACCAGACCAGAGCTAATCCTGCGGTCAGATGTGCAGTGAGCCAGCCCTGAGGGTGTGAGAACAGGAGATCTGTCCCTGCCCACATCTCTCCTATGATTCCTACAGCAATTGGGAGAGAGGGACCTGCCCCTTGCCTGGGCAAAACACTGGAGCTAGCCCTGGTGGCATGAGGTGAGTGAGCTGGACCTGAGGGCCTGAGAGCAAGAGAATAGGCTGCATTGGATGGGCAGGCTGAGGCAGTGCTGGAGAGCATTCGAAGGGTGGGGGTTTGGGGGTAGGGCGTTACAATGTGGGAAAAGCTGGCAGGCTGATCAATCCAGCTGACACTCAGGCCCAGGACTATGAACTGTTAGAGCATAAGAAGGGGCTGAACCTACAGATCCAAAACTGCAGGATCTCTATGACACAGGACAAATGTGGGAAGTCCGGATGACAGCAGCCCCAGTGAAAGCCCATTGTTGATTGGTGTGACAGAGGATGGAGGCCCCTAACCAGACACATGACTCATTTCAATGAACACTTGCAAATGAACACTTGCAAATGATGATGGAAAGACTAAAGGGTGAAATGTGTGTGTTAACAAGCCACACTACAGCTTCCACAACAAGATTTTTTTTTTATCTTCCTCTTCTTTCATGGATCAGCTTTTGTTTTGCTTATTGGTTTGTTTTGCTTTGGTGGGGAGGTTGCAAGGGTGGAGGGAGAATGCAGGGTGGGGGGATGGGCAGGATCGGGATGCATAATGTGAAAACCACAAAGAATCAATAAAATTTAATGAAATAAAAAAGACAGTACAGCAGATTAAAAAATAAAGTAAGTAAATAAAAAGCTAATTGAGAGATGGACATGGAACTAAACAAAATTTAAATATTGATGAGGAAGGACAATGAGATAAGGGGCCAAGTAAAATTTATTAAAGAATGAGATCAATAAGGTACACTCACAACACAGAACAAGCTAGATACTGCTCCTGATCCAGCTGTCATTGTCCTGATGTTCTGCCCAAGGGAGATGGGAACCAAACTACAAGCCATGCTTCTCTGCAACCACTTGCTTCTGCTATGACCACCCAAGAGAGTCATGACCTCTGCCCCACAGTTTTGAAGGTGTCACATATCCTCAGAGCAGACCACATTCATAAGGATAAAACACTCCATCCAGTTGTTCATTGGGCTGAATGGTGGAATTCCTACAACAAATCCTGATGACTATTTTAAAATTATTCAACATCTTTAGCCATCAGGGAAATGCAAATTAAAACAACTTTGAGATTTCATCTAACCCCAGTCAGATTGTTCAAGATTTATTTTAAAAAAAATGCTGTTGAGGATATTGAAAAGTGAGGATATTCATTCACTTTCTAAAATATGAACTGACTCCGCTATGGAAACCACAAAATCAGGAAATCACAAAAACAGCTAGAAATAGGTTACCATAAGATCCAGCTATACCAATCCTGAATATATATATATATTCAAAGGACTCTACATTTTAATACATTGATAACTTGCTCATGTATGTTCATTGTTCTCTAGTCATAATAGTCAGAAAACAGAAATAGCCTAGATGTCTATCAACTGATGAATAGAAAATAAAAATACAGTACATATATACAATGGAATTTTATTCATCTATAAATAAAGAGAAAAACTAAAATGAAAATTAAAAATTTGCAGGTAAACTGGAGCTAGAAATAAGCATTTTGAGTGAGGTAACCCAGACCCAGAATGGCAAACAACATATGTTCTTTCTTAGATGTGGATGCTAGCTTTGAATCTCAAGCATGTTTCTTTACATTGTCATGCCCATAGAAGTCAGAAAACTAGGAAGGGAGTATGTAGGGCATATGAAGAGAGGGGGATAGAACACAGGTGGTAAAAAAAGAGAAAAAGGAATACTGGAACAGGAAAGGCAAAATGGGGTGGGGATGAGAGGGCAGAAAGAGAAGAGAGTGTGGAGAGGGATAATTAACACTAATGACCTTTGGAAAAGCCATATGGAAACCTACTCCTGTAGAAACTTCGTAAAATATAGCTATATGCATCTATAAATACAGTTTACCTGAAGTTACCAGCAAAAGAGGCACAATGCCTTTCCAGACAACAAATAAACTACTTAGTGCCATGCATAGAGTAACATGTTGTTAGTCAATAAGGTCATAAAGACTTCTGCAAACATAACAGACTACTGTGATTGTTCTTGGTTGCCCTCCAGAACTTAGTGTTAAGACCATGAAAACACCACATACATAAATGATAGCCCAAGGAGAAATCAAGCTGGCAATGACTTGAAAGCTTCATCTCTATTTCAGAGATTTCAGAGAAAGCTGGAAGATGGTATAAATGCTACTGGGGGACAAAAACCAAACCAAACCAAAACAAAACAAAAACATTAACAGTCTTTCCTGGCTGTAAATGCTATGAGCTAAAACAATGACTGGCCTGGCAAGATATGCCCACTGGTTCAATAGTGGCATGAATGATATGGGACTAACCCATCACTTTCTGTCTGTATTTAAAGCTCAGTCCACAAGACTGAACTCCTCCCAGGTTCCCTTAAATGGACCAAGAACCCTTGACTGGGTAGGTGATAAGTGTTGACGGAATCTTAAATGGTCTTATAATAAGAAAAAATCCGGTGCCAGATATTGGAGTAGAAGCTGAAAGATCAGAGAAGCAGTGCAAGCCACAGCCATTGTCACCTTGCCAATTCCTCAGCCAATCCTGTTTCCTCAGACTGAAAGCCTCTCATTCTTCACTCAAAAGGATCTCAGCTGAACTGCTTTAGTTCCTGTTTCCTCGTGCCTTATGTACCTTTCTCCTCCATGCTGTCACTTCCTGTGATTAAAGGCATGTGTGCTTCCCAGTACTTGGATTAAAGGTGTGTGCCACCACTGCCTGGCTCTGTTTCAAGTGTGGCCTTGAACTCACAGAGATCAGATCCATGAATAACCTAACTATCATCATAGAGCCTTTATCCAGTATCTGATGGAAGCAGATGCAGAGATCCACAACTAAGCACCAGGCTGAGCTCTGGGAGTTCAGTTGAAGGAGGGAAGAGGGATTATATGAACAAGCAGGGGGTGGGGTGGGGTGGGGGCGAGATCATGATGGGGAAATCTATAGAGACAACTGAACCAAGCTCGTAGGAACTCATGAACATGAGACTGACAGATGTGGAACCTTCATGGGACCAGACTAGACCCTAAGCATATAGGAGAGAGGGGGCTCTGGCAGTGAGATCAGGATCTACCCCTGGTGCATGGGCTGGCATTCTGGATTCCATTACCTGGGGTCAGACACTTTGCTCACCCTTGATGCAATGGGGAAGGGCTTGGTCCTGCCTCAACTGGATGTCAGCCTTAGCTGTCTCCCCATGGGAGAACTTACCCTTTTGGAGGAGGGGATGAGGGGTGGTTTGGGGGAGAAGAAGAGGGGGGACGGGAGAAGGGATGAGAGAGGGATCTGTTGTTGGTATGTAAAAGGAATAAAAAAAGAAAAATGGTTGGAGGGATAGGGGTATAATTGCACATTAGGAAATGATAGGTAGATTTGATAAAACTATCTTAATTGAGATTTCCATTGTTTGAAGAAACACCATGATCTCCACAACTCAGAAATGAAAATATTTAATTAGGATTGGCTTAAAGTTCAGAAGTTTAGTCTATTATCATCATGATGGGAAGTATGGTAGCACACCAGCAGACAAGATGCTGGGGAGGTAGCTGACAGTTCTACATCTGGATCTGCAGGTTGCAGGAAGAGAGTGTGAGCCACTGGGTCTGGCTTGAGCTTCTAAAACCTCAAAGTCCACCTTAGTGACACACTTCCTTTAACAAGACCACACCTACTCCAACAAGATCACTGGTCCTAATAATGCCACTCCCTATGAGTGTGTGAGGCCTGTTTTCTCTTTTTCTCTCTCTCTTTCTCTCTCTCTCTCTCTCTCTCTCTCTCTCTCTCTCTTTCTCTTTCTTTCTTTCTTTCTCTTCTTTTTTTATATTATTACTAAAAAATTTTTATTCATTTTGCATACCAAGCACAGATCCCCTCCCCTTCCTCCTTCCACCCCCCAACCCATTCCCACCTCCTCCAAGGCAAGGTCTCCCCTGGGGAGTCAGCCCAGCCTGGTGGATTCAGTTGAGGCAGGTCCAAGCACATCCCTCTGCACCAAGGTTGTGTAAGGTGTCCCACCATAGGCAGTGGGCTCCAAAAAGCCAGCTCATGCCCTAGGGATGGGTCCTGGTTCCATTGCCAGGGGGCCCCTTATTCAGATCAAGCTACAAAACTTTTAAAAGATTTATTTATTTATTATGTATACACTGTTATGTCTGCATAAATGCCTGCAGGCCAGAAGAGAGCATCAGGTCTCATTACAGATGATTGTGAGCCACAATGTGGTTGCTGGGAATTGAACTCAGAACCTCTGGAACAGCAGCCACTGCTCTTAACCACTGAGCCATCTCTCCAGCCCAAGAGCTATTTTATTTCAAACCAAAACATTATATGCACACAAGAAATTCTCAAATAGTAGAAAAAGCATAAAACAATAAAACAAATAAAAATAAAATAATTATAAGAAGATAACATAAAGTTGGGAGTTGAGATGGGGGTCCTGGGGAGGAGTTTGAGGAAAAAGAGATGTGAATACAATAAAGATATATTGCATAATACACAAAATTTTCAAAGAATAAATAAAAATAAATTGAGCCATATTATGTTCTATTAAAGGAACATTTCCATCAGGTTACTTAGAGTATAGTTTGTCAAGCAATAAGAGAGGGCTTCATACTGAAGTAATGATGAAAGGAAAGAAAAAGAATAATTTGAACCCAAAGCATTAAGTAGAGAGGATGTTGGTCTTTGTCTCAAAACAGCAACGTTGATTTGCCTACAGCCAAAAAAGAACAAAAGAATTAAATATCATTGCCTAATTCATAAACACCAGTTTTATAGATGAATAGCACATTGCCTGCTCTATGCCCTCATTTGTCAACTAAATTCTGTAAGGTAAGGTGGTTACTATGTTGGGTAAAAATCATCTCAGTATTAACTGATGTTATCTAAAAATTCAATTTTTTTTGTAAACTTGTTGGATGATTTACATCCATTATATTGAAATCTTACATGTGGGGATTTATCAGAAATGTATTCCCTTTACACATAAACAAATTGAAATTTTCTCAAGTTCATAAAACTGCTACACAACAGATACTGGCTCCGAATTTCTCTCAAATCAATACCTTTGCATTTCTCCAAGCCTGAAGACAACCCTGTGTCACTCATTTTTTGTTCATTACATCAAAATGTATTTCTGGTGATAAATGCATGACTTCAAACTCAAAATACTGATTTGGAATATCTGGCCTAAGGAATGAGCAATAAAAATATTAAGTGTGAATAAAGAGAGAGATTGAGGCAGGAGGATTGTGTTAGAGGTTCACACCAGTCTAGGCTGCTTAACAAGGCTCACCTTAAAAGAAAAGACAGAGAAACTGCTCGATATTACCATTGCCTACACAGTCAATAACCAGTAAACTTCAACCAACTAGGATCTGAAATATTGAAAGTTGCAGCCTCTTCCCTTTAGAAAGTGTATGTACCTGCATAGAAGTTACATGAGAGACCAAGTCTGGCTGGTGAAGGGAAGATACAGATCACCATGCTTTATATGTGACAACTTAACTCCTGTGTTGGGATCTCTGCTTAGTACTTCTGTCATATCCCTCTCTAGATACTTCTGTCCTCTGCCAGGTATACAGAGAGATCAAGGTTGGAAGCAATGTGGCATTCTCCTAGAAAATGAATGAGAAAGAAAACAACAATGACCTCTTAATAAAAGGAGTCATATTGATCCCAGAGAATTCCTGTTTCTAGTTCTAAAAGGGTAAGGCCAGGCTATTAGGCTATCCCATTACTCAATGTCCAGGGTTCTGAATGGCACATGAACTGTGTTCTATATAGGGGTTATCTGAAATTAGGGGAGTATCATTCTGTGATTACCTTGTTTTATTATTTCACTCATTTATAAAATCAAAACATTGGAAATTTTGAATAGAATTAGTATCCCGATGTCATGTGTATATATGGGGGAACAGACCAGGCAAGACTGATTACTGGGAAGTAAATTACAGTTAGACAGGAACAAGAAGTTCTGGTGTGATCTTACATGGAAGGATGATTATAGTAACAATGAACAGCTGCAATTTGAAAAAGCTGTAAGAAATTATTTTAAATTATTTCACCATATACGAATATGCTTAATCAGTTTTAAACTTCAGATGTATGCATAGTCAGAAACATCACATCACTCCCTTAATATATATATATATATATATATATATATATATATATATATATATATAGTTTATATATATATATTTTAAAAAATAAATTTAATAGTAAGTATATTAGCTGCTTTTTATTGCTGTGATAAAACAGCATAACCAAAAGCAACATAAGAAAGAGTTTCTTTTGGCCTATGTTTCCAAAATAATAAGAGTTAGTCAGGGAGAGATGCATGACAGCAAGTATCAGACACAATGGCAGGAGCAGGAATCTCAGAGATATTTCCATCAACATGCAGGAAACTGAGAAGGCACACTGGAAAGTGAGGGGTAAGGGGAAAACTCTCAAAGTGTGCCTCTAGTGATAAACTTCCTGTAGGAAAGTTGCACCTTTGCATAACCTACCAAAACAGTATCACCAATGTGACATTCTCTGAATTTTTCTTTTGTGGTAGTATTAATAAATAAAAATATTGGTTTGACAGGGAGCCTGCCGGGGACTGACCTAGGCTCTCTACACATATGTGACAGTTGTGTAGCTTGGTCCTCTTGTGGGACTCCTGAAAATGGGAACAGGGGCTGTCTCTAATGCTTTGGCTGGCTCTTGCAATCCAGTCTAAATACATGGGGAGGTGTTTAGTCTTACTGCAACTTGATATGGCATGCTTTGTTGATACCCATGGTAGGCCTGCCACTTTCTGAACACAGATTGGGGAGGGGCAGTAAGTGAGGGAAGGAAATGGGAGGAGGAGAGGGAGGGAAAACTACAGTCAGGATGTAAAATAAATAAATAAAAAATATTGGTTTGAGGTTTTGAGACAAAACAAAAAGCAAACAAACAAACAAAAAAAAAGCAGGTGTCTTCTGAGAGTGGCGATACTCTGAAGATCTAAAAAGTGCTGAGTTCAGTCTTATGTTCACTGAGACACCTCTGGCAAGGCTGTCAGGTTGACTTGTGAAGGAGGGGCTATAAGAAAGTGAAGGATGTGACCAGAGAGGAAGACATTTAGGAATCAAAGAAAGGATTCAGTCCCTGACAATCATTATGGTAAGGATTCTGAATAAGTTTGTAGGCAATTCTTTACCTTTAGAACTGAGAGGACCACTTATGTGGTCTTTATACTTCTACCCCTGTTGGGAAGTATCAGAATTCCTGAGCACTAGAGACATGATGTGACAGATTTTCTCCTATTGTGACATAAGAGGAGTTAGAACTTGGCCTAAGTGTCACTGTGGCCTACTACTTCATCTTAGGAATACTGCCAGGTTAGGTTTGTTAAAAGGCAACTGAATATATTCTGACAATTGGGAGAATCGTGTGCTTCATAACAGTGAGTATTTCACACAATCTAGTCCTTATTCTCAGCCTCTGGGGAGATGGGACAGGAATAGTCAGTAAATAACCTCTTATTACCTCGGGTTTGGGGAAGTAAGGGTAGTGTTCTCTAGACCACGGGATAAAGAGTATTAAAAATGAGTCTGGCCCCATACCAGGCACGAAAGGAATGACTGAGGGGGCCATATATACTAGCTAAATAGATGGCACAACAGATAATCTAGACTTGCTCTAGAATTTTCGCTTGAAAACTCAGAGCAGGACTGTGAAGCTCTACCCCCCACTACTTATTATAGCAAGTCATATGAGGTGAGATCATTAAAGTGAATGTGCAGCCACAATTAAAATGAGAGTGTAGGTGTTTTCAATGTCTGTGTGCTTATGTAGTGACCCTGAGAAAGTTCTGGTCAGTACAGATGTCTTTCTGTACTCTGTGAATATATATGTTGTTCCCATTGGTTAAAAAATAAGTGGCTTTGGTCTATGGCAAGGCAGCTTAGAGGCAGGTGGGAAATCCAAGGAGAGACTGTGGGGGGCCATTCCCTCACCCCCACATTTCCCATGACTACTGCTGAGTAGCAGGAAACATTAGAAGGATAGAGGGGAGAGAAACAGATAGAAAATACAAAATAGCCTCAAGAGGGCCTGGATCCTAATCCATCAGGCCTTGACTGTCTCTGCCCTAGGGTATTTAAAGGAATGCCAAGGGGTGGAGCAAACGACCTCCCCCCAGCACAGCCAAGTGCAGACCATCTCAGACACCTGCACTCAGGCCCGTGGTCCAATCATCTTTATGCTGAGTAAAGCCACTAAGAAATCTGAAAATGGACTCCAACAAGAGATAGGAAAGAGAAAGGTGGAGTCAGGAGAGATGCCAGCCTGCCACCCAAGGGACAACATGCCAGCAGAGTGGTAAGCCACAAAATATGTGGCAAAACATAGATAAATAGAAATGGGTTAATTTAAGATACAAGAGCTAGCTAGCAAGAGACCTGCCATAGACTATACAGTTTGTACATAACATTAAGCCTCTGAATAATTATTTTATAAGTGGCTGTGGGTCCGTGGGGCTGGACAGGACTGGAGAAACCTGACTACAGTCAAGATAGACTCAGAGAGTCTAAAACAGAAATTCTTATTTCCTGAGCTAGCACTACAGAGTTCTGCATAGGAGTGACAAACTGAAAAGCTCCTTTCCTTTCCTTGTTTTGGTACCTAAGGAGATTTTTTATGTCAACAACAGAAGAGTGAATGGTTCCCATGTTCTATCACAAGCTCATGAGTGAGGCAGTGATTACAGACAGCCAGTTAATATGTATTCTTTTTCAGGTTTCTGAGCACATCAGGGTGATGGGGAGAACAGGAACACAATGGATTTCTTAAGATCCACCACAGAAAGCTGCTGTGGTAGAATTTGCATGCTGAAGATCTATACAGCCTATCTCTCATATATCAGACATTCATCCCTTGTCCTCTTACCTATACTCCTACCAACTTCCTCTGACTGCAGGCACTATGCCTAGGGGAAAAAAGAATAAGCATCGCAACCGTGTGAAGAATAAAAAACGCAACCGTGAGAAATGTCATCATGAAAGAGATTATTCTGAGGATAACAAGGGAGCCCTGGATAGTGCAGCAGTGGAAGAAAAGCCTTCCTGCTCTTCCTCTTCTGTGCTTGGGGAAATTTCTGAGAAGTCACCTGCTTCTGAATCAAGTAGTGCTACAATTGAGTGGCCTTCCTGTGTACCTTTACCCATCACTACTAGCAATGACGATACAGAATTTGATGAGGGTGAATACTGCCATAATGCGAGACACTCACTTCACTCAGAATATCGACCTTGCCATGATAATCCATGCAAAGATTGTCTAGATATGTATGTGGCTTTTGTAGAGCAGTCTGTACTCTACAAATTTAAAATGAAACAACCCATTACAAGAGAAGATTTACTAAATGTTATTGGCCCAGATTACCAGTTCAGATTTCAGGAAATATTTAAGAGAGCTTTTGAGCACATTGAAATTGTGTTTGCAGTTGATGTGATAGAAATTGACTCAACTAATCACTTATATGACCTAGTCAGCAAGATAAAACTCCCTAACAAAGGAAGGGTTTGTCCTGGCAGGGGTTTACCAAAAACTTTTCTTCTTATGACTCTTTTGGCTCTGATTTTGGTGAAGGGTAACTCTATTGCTGAGAAAGAGGTGTGGAAATTCCTGAATATGATGCAAGTGTACCCAGGGAGGAAGCATTTCATCTATAGAGAGCCCAGGAAGCTCATCACTAAAGATTTTGTGAGACTCGAGTACCTGAAGTACCAGCAGATACCCAATAGTGCTCCTCCACAATATGAGTTCCTTTGGGGTCCAAAAGCTTACAATGAAACTGTCAAGATGAAAGTCCTAGAATTTATTCGTAAACTCAGTGACATTGAACCCAGTCAGTTCTTTACACAACATGGAGAAACTGTGAGAGAAGAAACTGGAGGCAATCCTGGCACTAATGCCAGGCCCAAACCATCACCGTGTCCAGAGGGTTCTGAAACCTCAGTAAATTATGAGACTTTATCCTCAGACAAGAAAACACAACATCACAATTGATGTTATCTTTGAAGCAAGAGAGAAAATCACAAGGAACAAGAGAATGTAATATCAATTAATAAAGAATGACCAATGAGGATTTTTGCTTATCTGTTTTAGTATTTTGTTACATAAAAATAAATGTTTTATATATTAATAGGTTTAAGTTATTAAATATGTAGGAGGCATTAAGTCTTATGAAATTAGGCTTTTAATCAGTATACTTCTTAAACCAGCTGTCAACTGTGTATCTGCTCTTTGGGACACTGAGGAGCACATCTAGTTTCTGACCATAGAATTTTAGAATCCAGAATTAACAATCTTAGGAGAAAAATGTTTAGACATCTGTCTGTAAATTGCAAGGGAGTGGGAAGAAATAGTGAGAAGGAAGTTAAATTTCCTAAGACAAGACAGTTTGAATTTTGGAAAATTTTAAGGCAATAAACCATTATGTAATTTGAAATCATGCTACATGGTGGGCTATGCGAGGTTGTTGGGACTAGTTAACAGAGGCCAGACTTCGGAGTACATATCCCAATGTTGAGAGAGAATATCCTTAAATAGAAAACTAAACTGCAAGAGATCTATAATCAAGGTCCAATATTATGCACTACCTTGACATTGAGGAAAGCAGTAGAACATCAAATTGATCTATGTGCCAGTTCCCAGCTAGACTCTAATTTTTAGAAAAAAAATCCATTTACAGAACAAACAATTTCTTCTAAGGAACCAGAGGCATCTTCTTTGTTCCTAAGTTTTAAACTTATTTAGCTTACTACCAAACTAGAGAAAATGCAACTCACTATATTGAAAAGGCATTCTAACTAAGACTTATTGAGTATAGTTTTAAAAATTCAAATGGTTGGCCACATTTTCATAAGAAAGAAAAGAATGAACATAACATAGAGTTGGGGTAGATAGATGGGATGTATTGAAGGATTTGTTTTCACAATGAAAAAATCTGCAATTTGCCCCAGGAAATGTGTATCAGTTAGGTGAAGATACATCACTGATTCAGTGCATGTATCCCAGATGCACAAATATGGCTGTTGGATGGATACAAGCTCCATCTGATTTGATGGTATAAGTGACTTACTGAGGATAGAGCAGCCCAAGGTCCCCAAAATTCAGAGCCCAATGCTCTCTGGGTAATTAAACAAAGAATTTTCAAGGTTTCTTAAGTCAGTTATGAGGGAATTTCCTATTTCTGGAGAGTTGTGTGGCTTGGTGCCTGAACCATCAATATGGAGCCCGACTTAGTGACCAGCTCTTTACCACATGTTCTTCTAAAAGTTACACTGTGATCTTAGTGGAAAAGTTAGCTTCAAAATTCTATGTATCTAAATATGATGTAGAACATAGCAATTCCCTGGTGGTCCTCTTTTTCAGCATGGATGTGTATTGTGTATAGATTGTAAATTATGAGGCAAATTACTAATAGAAATATTTCTTCCTTTCTCCTTCCTAATTCTTTGCACTTCTTGTTATGTCTTTTTTTCACTATTTTTTTCAAACATAGATTATTTAAATTTCTGGGTATAAGATTCTTAATCTTTTCTTTATAAACTTATTTATCTCTATCAAGTATAAATGTAGAAATTTTGCATTATATTAAGTGATATAACCAAGGCTAAGAAAGACAAATACGGTGTGTTCTCTCCTACATGCAAATCCTAGTGTCCAACTATTAAATATGTATTTGTGGGCAGTATCCATGTGACATTAAATATGAATGAAGTCCAGGAAACTAGAAAAGGATCCTTGAGGCTGGAAAATAAGATCTTTTAAGAAGAGGAGGTCGGTAAGACTGTAGAACAAAGTCAAAGGGGGCTACTAGCATTTAAAGGGAGCAAGACAAACAGGAGGTAGGGAAAATCCATCAGCGTGAAATATGTATGAAAATCTCATATATAAACTTGATAACATGCATGCTAATTAAACAATAAAAGGGAAAATATTTTTTAAATTTTGAGGACAATTTTATTAGTATTTAAAAGAAAAACTCTGGGATAAGCAAGCTTTAAGTCTTGGCATCTACCTGGCGGAGTAAGATAGAGCACAGAAAGTGAAGAAAAAAATTCTGTTTAAGTTAAGGCAAGTTGGAGGTCAGCCAAATGGGAGAAAAGCAGCTTTAATGAAAGAATAATGCCCTAATTGCTACATTCCCCCCCCGAAAAGGTAATCCCCAAATTATTTATAAAACAAAGATTAAGGTAAAATATGATAGACAAGAGAGACAGTTGAAAAGAAGTAACTGTGAAGAATGTTGGCACAGTCATTTAATTCTAGCAGAGCAGTAACTGAGCTAATTTTTTTCCAAGGCCACTCCATTTAGAAAGGTGGAAATTCCCAAATTTGAACTTTGAAATACAGCTATTTAAACTTTAAATTTATTTATGTCATGGAAAATAGAGCTGTGGATATGATGATAAAACGCCCGCCTTTTATTAGATGTTAGTTCTCACTATCTTCATTCAATCGATTCTACTGTTTTTTGTTGTTTATTTTATTTTATTTTGTTGTTTGTTTGTTTATTTGTTTTTCCTCACAAACCTTTATTTGAGGGATCCACAAAAAGGCCATATCCTCACTTTCATAGCTTTTTTAAAATTTTATTTGAATTTTTTTTATTCATTTTACATACCAACCATAGATCCCCTCCTCCAAAAGGGTAAGGCCTCCCATGGGGGGTCAACAAAGCCTGGTACATTCAGTTGAGGCAGGACCAAGCCCTCCCCCCTGCATAAAGGGTGAGCAAGTCATCTGACCTTAGGTAATGGGATCCAGAAAGCCAGTTCATGCACCAGGGATAGATCCTGATCCTACTGCCAGGGGATCAAATAGACTAAGCTACACAATTGTCTCCTGTATGCAGAGGGCCTAATCCAGTCCCATGCAGGTTCCACAGCTGTTGGTCTAAAATTCATGAATTCCTATGAGCTTGGTTCAGCTGTCTCTGTAGGTTCCCCATTGTGATCTTGATCGCTCTTGCTCATAGAGTCCCTCTTCCCTGTCTTTGACTGGACTCCTGGAGCTCAGCCTGGTGCTTGGCTATGGATCTCTGCATCTGCTTCCATCAGTTACTGTATGAAGGCTCTATGATGACAGGGTACTCACTGATATGACTACTGGGGTAAACCACCCTCTCCACTGTTGCTAGTAGTCTAATTTGGGGTAGTCCTTGTGGATTCCTGGGAATTTCCCTAGCATCAAGTTTCTCCCTAACCCCACAATGTCTCCCTCTATCAATGTATCTCTTTCATTGCTCTCCTACCCTGTTCCTTCCCTAGGTCAACTATCCTGTTTCCTCATGTTCTCATCCTCCATCCCCTCCCCTCTATTGCCCACCCCTCATGCCCAGTTCACTCATGGACATTTCATCTGTTTCCTCTTCCCAAGGCAATCTATGCATCCCTCTTAGGGTCCTCCTTGTTTCCTAGCTTCTCTGGAGCTGTGGGTTGTAGTCTGATTATCCTTTGCTTTACATCTAGTATCCACTTATGAGTGAACACATACTATGTTTGTCCTTCTGAGTCAGGGTTACCTCACTCAGGATGATATTTTCTAGTTCCATCCATTTCCCTGGAAATTTCATGATTTCATTGTTTTTTTTACAGCTGAGTAGTACTCCATTGTGTATACGTACCACATTTTCTTTATCCATTCTTCGGTTGAGGGGCATCTAGGTTGTAAGAGCCATAGCTTCTTTGTGAACATATTTTTCTCACTGTCCCTTTGCATGACCTTGGCTACTGCTGTCTCAAAGTCCTCTTGAGTAACAGAGCATACATGTCTTCTTCTGTGCCCATACCCTTCACTTTAGCCGTGACGCTTCCAGCATCAATTCAGCAATTTTTCTCAGGTTAATCCCCCTGGTCAAGGGTATTTTTCTGAGAGTAAATTTTCAAAATGTCCAGCAAGGCCTCCTTACTAGGAGGTGGGAATTCAATTTTTCTTTTGATCCTCACAGGACGAAGCAGGGCAGAGTCCATGATATCAATCCTAGTAATAGCTATGATAAACTTGATATTCTTGGTGGCCTCAGAGCTATCCAGATAGTTCCAGCACTGTGCACTGCACTTCACTGTCCCCTCCAGAGCTTCCCTCCAGTGGTGAAGAGCCAATATAGTCAATACAGCCAATACAGTTTCCTGCCATGCAAAACAGCTCCCTCACATTCTTGCCCCTTCCCCAGTTCAGAACCAGAGACACGAATAAAGGTACAGTTCATATGATGAGCCAACAATGCCTCCCCAGTGCCTGGCTATGCCATGGGCCAGTGCTTCAAAGAGCTCACAGTGCTTCACAGGCAGCTTGATCACTTCTTTGATCTGTTTGTCCAGCCCACAATTCATCTCATAAGTTGAGTCTGGCACCCTTTCCATCATTATTAGTGACACCAGAGGGTCCCACTTACTAGATAGAATTTTATGCAGAGTGTAGCTGTCATTACTTAGAGCAATTGGGTGTCCACATAGACAGCCAATTTGCCCTCAGGATGGACCTTCACCAACACTTCTTTCTTATGGCCTACACTACTTCTCCAACATAGGAGCTGTACCTGCAGCAGCTGCAGCTCTTCTGGCAATAGGTAAACATTTGTATTTAGCTCATTCCTCTGTGCCTGCAGTCTCTGGAGATTATGGCTTTTATCATTTACTGAGTTTTATCAACTGGAGTTCTTCAATCTTGGACAGATAATACTGGGAGAGTCCACCATCTATCTTCCCCTCTTCCAGTTACATCTGCTCTGGCCCATCAAGTGCCCTCTTCCTTCTTTTGTCTCACTTCACTGTTCTATTTTTAAGAAGAAGCAACCTGAACTTCTGTGGCTCTGAAGTGTTTCACAATTTTTTCCTCACAAGTTGTCCAAATAGTGATGATCAGTGGCTCCATATTGCTTATTTGAGGGGAAATGATAAATACAATTCATCAAATAGTAGGAATTTAAACAACATTTAACTTATTTATGAATGAGTTTTTAATTCTCAGTATTCATTAGAATCCTATTGGATTAATCCTCTAAAAGAGAAAAAAACTTGTCATAAAACATGATTTATTTGTTTTTTATTTAGTTTGCTTTATGAGTCAAGATCTTACTCTATATACCAAACTATGGATCTTCCTGCCATTTGGGTGCTGCTATGTGATATTGGATTGATGGAAAATTTCTTATGAATTATTTATTACTTCTCCCAGTAGTATTGCTTCTAAGCTTCCCCAGGAAAGTCCTGAACATACTACCCCTTCTACTTTTGGGGAGAAATCCTTATTTACTTGAAGGTCTTCCTTATGTCTTGGAGGTTATGACACTCATAAACAAGCCAGAGGTCTCTTCATGATGCTATAAAACATTCTTAAAAACACCTGTCCCATCCTTACTCAGGAACAAGATATTCAAAAGAAAGTGAGCTTTAAAAGGTCAACAAGATTCAGTGGGCTAGACAAGTTTGCTACAGATCAGACTGCAAGCCTCTTCCCACTATACAATCAGGCAATTACATGGCATATTCAGCAATAAAGTTAGATTAGCTGAAGTTGCCTCTGCCCTACACAGAGACTTATATTGATGGCAAGGAATGGAGTGGATAAATGAGGAAAGAATGAGATGTCAGGACCTCCGTTTCTTAGAAAAGTTAGCACATGCAGAGTCCCTGTGATGTCTTATGACCAAAGAACAACAAAATGCCCGGATTAGACCTATAAACAAATTCTATATAGATATAAAATAAAAACATTGTATTATGCCAGAATTTGAATAATACTTGCAACAGCTTTGATCTGAGGATTTTTCTTTTGTACTCTGACTAGTAAGAGTTAATAATACACTGCTTGGGACATGGCAATATGCTGGGCTAGCTTGAAGATTTTGTTAGGGTTTAGTGTCCTTGTAGCCATGAAAGCTACTGTCCTGAAAACAAACTATCATATGCCTCTAGATTCTTAAAAATTGACTTATGGGTTTCAGCAAAAATGGTTATAAATGATGACTCTGTTTATCAATGATGTCAAAACTTGAGGGAAAATGTTTGGAAATAACTATGTCAGGTTATAGTTTATTAATGACGTCTAAAATATGAGCAAAAGGAAGTGAAACACATGTCCAAAAACAAAAATGATATGATCTATGTTTTGGAACAAAATGAATCTATCCCTGCTTACTAAATTCTGTATAAACAAATAAGCAGTCTGTCTGCTAGTCAGCCAAGCTGCAAGATACTATCCACCACCATAGCTTGGCTCACCTCTGTCCCCTGTAAACTTCTTAAATCCTCTGCTGGGACCTGTTCACTGTCATGGATGGCTCCTGGCAAATGGATCATGTGATGTGAAAGCAGAAAAATGCTCTATTTATTGTCAAAGGGCACCAACGAAAAGTAGGTAAGGAGGATGAGGGTAGTAGGGGTAGGGGATGAATTAGAACAGCATAGTGAAATCTATTACTTTGGATGCTAACATAAACATGAAAAGAAAAAAAAAATAATCCAGACACAGAAAGACAATATTTCAGGTTTTCTTTCATATGTGGAAATTAAAATTATATATATGAAAGCAGAAAAATACATATATAGCTGAAAGCAGAAGGATTATTAGGGACTACAAATTGACTTGAACAGGTAAGGTTGAATGGTGAGAGACAAAGCTTAACACAGACTAGATGTACATGATCAATGCACTATGTGTATACATAGACAAATATTAGAATGGATCTCATTAATGTTTACCACTAATACATATGTATATATATATATATAATTATCATGAAAATACAAATACTTCACTTCATTAATTCATCTTAATATATATATATATATATATATATATATATATATATATATATATATTCAACATACACACACACACACACACACACACACACACAATGTTTTGTTTTTCAAGACAGGATTTTTCTGTGTATCCCTGGCTGTTCTGGAACTCACTTTGTAGACCAGGCTGGCCTGAAACTCAGAAATCTGCCTATCTTTGCCTTGCAAGTGCTGGGATTAAAGGCATGTGCCATCACCACCTGGCTTAAACAGTAATTGTTAATTGGTCCAAATTAGGTCTTATTTTGTTGATTCATAAATTGAAAAGTCAAAATATGTTGAATACTATTAATCCCCTGTTTAAATAAAATCTGTTCTCAGTATTCTGAACAGAATTAATAACTTCTGCGAGTTGCTAAATAATCTCATTAATGTCATGGCATTTGATTATACTTGGTGTTATTGTATTGAATCATTCTCTTAGAATTGGTTACACACGGAGATTTTTGTTAACTTCTTTCAACAAGTAGATAAATACATCAGTGCATGTCCTTCCAAGTCACATAATTGAAGGAGTTCTATGTAGAACAAATATTTAAAATTTCATAACAATAAAAATAAATAGAATGGAGAAATACGCAAGGATCCTAAAAATATAAAAAAGATTGATGAACTTCAAATTTCATCATTGCTCAATTCCATTCAATATGATAAAGAAGTATGAGTAACAGCAAAATATTCAAAAAGCTTAAGAAAATCATAGAGAAATTAAAAAATAAGTTTTGTTTTTAATTTAATCTTTTTATTTTTAATTCATTTTAAATAAAAATATATGCTAAGTAATCTATCATCTATCAATTTAGAAACAAAATATGAACTTGTAAATCAATTTCACCTCTTTTGGTATAAATGGTTTTGATATGCTAAAGAAATTCCTTTTGATGGATGTCAGATTCCTTTGTTCATTTAAATTACATTATTAAAACATAAATTTCATCTGATACATATTTTGTTTTGCTGCTTTCAAAGCTTTTATTACTGTCATAGGAAGTAATGTTTAGGTACTAATTAGTCTCTAAATTGCTCAGACAGTTAAACTAACATCTGTAACACATTTAAATACTAAATACTAAATTAAGATATCAAAATCTCCTAAGACATGAGAAATAGGTATGTGAACTCCATTTTCTAAACTTAATCAGTGGAAAAATGTAAATATGTTAAAGTCATCAAAATGCTGATATTTTGGATTACCAAGAATAACTAAAATGTATGAATTATCATATAGTATCCAATATCTAGGGAGCAGTGTTAACCAAGCATTTACATTTGTTAAATTTCCAAATAGATTTTGGAGTTTATATTTATTTTAGAGTTTGCTTACAAAATAACCATTTTTATTTTAGTTAACATTCCCAATGGAGGGTTAAAGTCAGTATACCTGTATACATTTTCTGACTTTTTTTAAAAGGTGACTTAATTTTCTATTTCACTTTAGAGGGTCTTGAGTTTTTTTTTTAATTTATTTTACAACAACATTCAGTTCAACATAATAGCCACAGATTCCCCTGTTCTCTCCCTCTCGCCCCCTCCCCCTCCCCCCAGCCCACTCCCCAATTCCCACCTCCTCCAGATCAAGGTCTCCCCTGAGGACCGGGGTCGACCTGGTAGACTCAGTCCAGGCAGGTCCAGTACCCCCTCCCAGACCGAGCCAAGCGTCCCTGCATAAGTCCCAGGATTCAAACAGCCAACTCATTCAACGAGCTCGGGACCCGGTACCAACGCACAGCTGCCTCCCAAACAGATCAAGCCAAAAGACTGTCTCACCCATTCAGGGGGCCTGATCCAGTTGGGGGCCCCTCAGCCTTTGGTTCATAGATCCTGTGCTTCCATTCATTTGGTTATTTGTCCCTGTGCTTTATTCAACCTTGGCTTCAACAATTCTCGCTCATATAATCCTTCTTCTTTCTCACTAATTAGACTCCCAGTGCTCCACCAGGGGCCCAGCCGTGGATGTCTGCATCCAGATTCCTCAGTCCTTGGATGGGGTTTATGGCACAACTATCAGGGTGTCTGGCCATCCCATCACCAGAGTAGGTCAGTCCCTGCCGTCTCTCGACCATTGCCAGCAGTCTTTTGCGGGGGTATCTTTGTGGATCTCCGTGGGCCTCCCTAGCTCTCTGCTTCCTCCTTTTCTCATGTGGTCTTCATTTACCATGGTCTCCTATTCCTTGTTCTCCCTCTCTTTTCTTGATCCAGCTAGGATCTCCCACTCTCTTTCCCTCGACCATTGCTCTTCATTGTTCCCACTCACGACCAGGCTGTTCATGTAGATCTCATCCATTTCTCCGTGTCTTTTTTGCGGTCCCGTTTTTCAGGTAGTCTCACTGGTGATGTGAGTAGCAGTCCAGTCATCCTTGTTCCACATCTAGCACCTTCCTATGAGTGAGTACCATATTTGTCTTTCTGAGTCTGGGTTACCTCACTCAGGATGATTTTTTCTAGATCCATCCATTTGCCTGCAAACCGTATGATGTCATTGTTTTTCTCTGCTGAGTAGTATTCCATTGTGTATATGTACCACAATTTATTTATCCATTCTTCAGTTGAAGGGCATCTAGGTTGTTTCCAGGTTTTGGCTATTACACACAATGCTGATATGAACATGGATGGGACACAGTCACCATCAATATTATGCTGGATATTTTTTTCCTTCTGTTTTTGCTGTTACTAAGGATTGAACCTAGAAATTGCACATAAGCTAAGCAAGTAGTTTGCCACTGAGCTACATCCTTAGCTCCTTTCTTCCCTATTACAATGCTTTTGGGAGTACTAGATATGATGTTTTAGCAAATATACTATAATGATGGCTATGAGTGATCATGCTACAAATTCATCAAACACGTGTTCATTTTCTTATTGTGGAGTACATGGGAGGAAATAACCATCCATGCAACACTATTGTGAACAAAGGAATGTAAGCAGAAGTTCAAAAGTGGTAAGTATCAAACACCCAAGACACATTTCAGTTTATTTTTGCATCCCACAGTAACAATGTGTTCCCTTCAGTGAAGCACAATCTACATCATCCCAGTTACTTGTTCACATGTAGCTAAAACAACCTTGTAAGAATTACATGCTTATTGTTATTGACATTCGAGTATCCATGTACTTTCTCTCTCTTTTTTTAAAAATTTTATTATTATTTATGATTGCTAGAACTAGCTTAGGCTTGTTTCTGACTAGCTCTTTTAACTTAACCTCTTTCTCTTTAGCTACCTTTTGCCTTGGGCTTTTTACTTTTCTTTATTTCTGTTTATCTTACTTTCATTGCTTCTCCTATCTTGCTGGTGGATGCATGGCTTATGACCCTGGGCATGTCCCTCTCTTTCTCCTGTTCTCTTCCCTTCCTCTTCTTCTAGGACCTAGAATTCTCCTATTTATTCTTTCCCTGCCAGCCATGCCTATCCTTTTCTGTGTGGCTATTGGATGTTCAGGTTCTTATTAGCAGACCAATCAGGTGCCTCAGACAGGCAACGTGAAACAAATGCAAAACATCTTTACATAATCACTCACACATCATTACACTGTCAAACAAACACAGCATAAACAAATATAACACATACTTACACAGTTAAAGTAATATCCCACAGCATAAAAAATGTAGCACATCTTTGCCTAGTTAAAATAATATTCCACACTTCCTCCTTTTTTGTCTAAAAAGAAAGGGTTTTGACTTTAACATAGTAAAGCTATATATAACAAGAACAATTATCAAGTAAGGATTACATTTACAATATCCAGTCCATTTGCATTTGGCAAACTGGGAGAAATCATTCTGCTATCTATTCTATCTTGATGAGTCTAAAGCTCTGTACCTAATTTATCTTCTATCATAACTAAGGAAAGTTATAGCTATATCTATTTAGTCTTCAACTCCATCAAAGACCCCAGAAGCATATAGTATTACCTGAGTAAACAGGAAGTGCAGTGCAAGCCACTTCCAAAATTATATAAATGACAGATGTCTGACTTCCTGGACAGTCACTCAAGGTTCCCCTACAACATTGTGGCATTCAATAACATCCAGAAGTTAATGTGTAATTTTTAATCAGTACTCAAAATGAATAGAAATACTTTATTTTAGCAGTCTTTTAAATCATTTCCTGCTTTATTTGGCTCTCCTCATCCACTTTTTTATTTCCTACAATATTATCATGAGTGTGATCCCCCTTTCACTATCTGCTAGGTGACTAATGTACAATAGTCTAAAGCCTCACTTATTCTGGATAAGTAATCATACATGTCATTGTACATAATTTATTTTTGGTACTCTTGATGTTATAATGATTGTGCCACATTATATAGACATGCCTGCATTTTGCTTTTTTGCCCACACAATACTATCTCATTAAAATCACACACTTTAACTGATAAATTTGACCTCCTGATACAAGCCTTTAATCCCAGCACTTGGAAGGCAGAGTGAGGCTGATCTATATGAGTTAAATATCTGCTGCTTGGTCTACAAAATGAGTTTCAGGACAAGCAGGGTTACATAGTGAGAATCTTTTTAAAACAAAACAAAACAAAATAAAAACCACAAACATAACAAAAACACAAAAACAAAACAACAAAAAATAAAACCACCACCAATTATGAGATTACTATTTCTCAGGCACTATCAATACTTACTTTTATTGTAGGCAGTGTGATAGTTCATTGCTACTATGTCTTTGACACTTTCACATGTATATTGGCTTTTATACAACTCTCCTTCAATGAGATGTCTATTTACATTTTTTGTATCATATGCATTTTTCATGTCAATTTATTAGTATATTTCCTATTTTATAGAAATTAAGCAAATGTTGTGTTTCTTTTTCTTATAGTCCAACCTGTGGATTGTTTTATGGTATATTTTTGCATAGTTGATATTTGAAAATGCCTTTATCTTTCCTCTGATAGTTTTTTGGCTTCTGCCACTATAGAAATTTATTATTTGTATTTATTATTATTTCTTATTTAACATTGATCATTATTATTATTATTCCATTATATGATTTTCAAGATGGTTTGATGATTTTAATTTTAACATATATATTTATTAAATATCTGGAATCCATGTTAATTTATTACAATGGGTGGATACCAACTTTTTTTCCTAGTGTACTATAGATTATGTCTCTTTTATTTGGTAACATTTATATTCCCTCTACTAGCCATGCTGTCTGCTATAATCCTAAGTAATATTAGGCATTTCTATATTTGTTATCTATGAACTTCTCTGTATTTGTCTACATTGTATGATACATGATCTAATGAATACCCACTGTTTAGCTCCATTCCATTAGAAATATTTGTTTGTTGAAAAAACAGAAGTTCTTAAGCTCAAGGTGCTGCTTGAAATACAGTGGAAGATTATCTAAATTAAAAACTACTCTAGAAATGCTGTAGCTATGGCTATGTAAGCTGGATCTGGTGAAATAACATTGATAAAGGTCCTTTCCATCAGACAGAATAGATAAGAAAATTATTTTTTTATTAGCATCATCCTTTTGATAAGAATTTCAACATCATGACGTGTTTTAAGCCATCCCGTTTTTAATGTTTTCTTAATGCAGTTGTTGTTTGCTTCCAAGTTGTGGCTTTGGCAATATTATTCTCTGGCTGATATTCTCAATATAAGATGTTAATTCATTTGTTTTCGATGTTGATAAATTTTGCATGACATTCTTTGCACAAGTTGTGGGAAAGTTTGAGTAAGTGTATATATATCACACTGTTTCCATGCACCTTGCTCACATGGTTTGACTAAAATCAGAATCCACTGGTGATGCTAATGAATACATCTGTCAGATTGTGTGCATGAGTCATAGCGCTCAGTGCTTAATTTGATTCTTTGTGACTGTTGTTCTTTATATCCTGCTGGATGAAGCAAAGTCCTTGGATTTAGTTGAACCTAAGACTGATTTGGAGGCAGTAAAGCTTCCACGGTTGACTCTATGAAGTAATGGGGCAAAGTTGAGATTAAAATGCTTTAAATTTACTATGAAAACTTCTTATTTTGATTACTGACAGAAAAGATACTCTCCCTGTATTTTCCTGTAACTTTTTTATTGAAAAAATTTCATGCAATATATTCTGATCATGGTTTCCCCTCCCCAACCTCCTCCCAGTTCTTTCCAATCTACTGACCCACCCAACTACACACCCTTTCTTTCTATCTCTCTTTAGAAAACAAATGGGCAAACAACAACAAACTAAACAAAGCATAATAATAATAAAACTCGCAAAGAACCGATTATCTGTTCCGTGAAAAGTATAATGTATCTTTTGTTGTTAATTTGGTTTTCCCTGAATTATTAATTGGTGGAAAACCATCATGTTGACAGTATTGACTGACCATTCATGAGCACACTGTCACTGTCCACTCACTTGTAAAAGTTGTTTTTAATATTATTGTTTTTTAATTATTTTCATGAATCTGTCACATAACATTTCTATGAATAATTTTTTTAAAAGAGTAATGCTTTTTTAAATTGTACCAGATGCCTAGGTGGTTTCAAATTTAGTATAAAACTGGAAATACTATTATTTATTTGGATATTTATTATAGTAAAATATTAGAACATTTCATTACTTTTGTGTTTTGTTTCTTTCATGTACACATTTAATATTTAATGTTTGCTTTATTATCTCAATTATTAAATACAAAATAACTTTAATTACAATAGTTTATATTATTATCATATAAAACTGAAGCCCATATACAAAACTATAACTCAGTATAACAGATTACATTCAAAGTGTACATTAAAACATTTTTTACCAAGAACACTTTCATATATTCAATAATAAAATCTTGATTAGGTCATTTAATCATTAGAGAAGTGATTACTAAGCTCTGATTATGTGATGTTATTAAATTTCATGTGAAAAGACAAAGAGTGTCTTTATTTTCATTCTTTACCCCTCTGTCCCTCTTTCTTTCCTTCTCTCCCTCATTTCTTCCTTCCTCCCTTCTTTCATTCCCTCTCTTCTTCCATTCCTCTTTCTTTGAAAAATGTTTGCTTTTGCAATCTAAAGCCTATACAACAAATGCATCCACAAAACCACTATGTGCTCTGACTTTTTTCCTAAGCAGTTTTTGCCCAGGTATCTTCTTGACTAGCATCCTCACCCAGCTCTGTGGATTAGGCTTTGTTTCACACAGTTCTACTACTATTTTCGGTTGATTCCTAAATCTGAAATGGAAAAAGTACGTTCTGTTATTTTTGTTAACCCTCAAACAAATGTTAAAATTATTGTGTTTATGAAAAAGCAAAATCCACTTTTTACCATGAACACATGGAGCTGTCAGGTGGTTTTACCTGTATCTTAAATCTTCTATGTTTGATAAGTTTAAAACATAAATATCAATCCATCTCCTGTCATGACACTATTAAGTTTAGCCAATTCTCATTGTTGTTGATCCATGCATATTAGATTTCAGTAGCCACTGATTTTATAGTAGGAATGTGCTTTTGTATTCTGTAATGAATCTCAATCTAGAAATAATTTCTAGACAAAAATATGTAAATTTATAAATAAATAAAATACTGTGATATTTTATCAGAAGGCATTAAAGCCTCTTATAGACAATCAGTAATTTAGAAAGATTTATTTTAATTTTATGTGTATGTCTGAGTGCTTGTATGCCCTGCATGCGTGCCTGATGATCATGGAGGCCAGAGGAAGGTATTGAATCCCTTGGAACAGGAGTTTCACATGATTAGGAACTTCCTGATGTGAATGCCCACGTCTTCAATAAGAACAGCAAGTACTCTTAACTGCTGAACCTTCTCTCCTGCACACTGCTACAAAATGTGGAGAATAATTTTAATATTTTATTCCACTTTTGGTATTCCAATGTGTTTGATCACATTAATTCAGTAAAACTGCCCAGTTTCATAGTTCGTAAACCTTAAAATAGTTCCTTAAGTTTACCACTGTTTATAAGCAATCACTTACATTTTATATAATATTTCAATCTAATCCAACACTAAGTATCCCATTTTTATTTTCTCTGCTAATTTAAAATTTAAATGTATATACAATTAGTTATTAAAAATTCAAGAATTAAATAATTATGAAAATGTAACAGACAAAATGAAACAACTAAAGGAACATACATTTAAGTACAATTATGAAATAAAAATAATAATCTAGATAAATTGTGACACAATAATGAAATGAACACTAATTAGGACTTAGTGACACCTATATCAGAATGTCAGAGCATAAATACAGAAATATAGATGTCAGCATAGATGTACACAAGTGTACATGATTATGGACAGTGAGAATTCACTGTATCCATTCACATTGTTCTGGAAGAAGTAAATAAACAGAAGAAGCACTGGAGCAGAGTTGAATATATACAGCAGGGGAGAAAACCCTTCGTAAGAAGAAGTCTGATTCTGTAGAATGATCAGAAAAGAAAGCTTTCATTACAGTTATATACAAATATAGTAAAAGAAATATTTGTAAATAAAAATGAAAGGATATTTCCCCTGCATCAATGGCAAGAGTAAAATAAAAGTGATAAAAACTGCACTTTCCTAAGAAGAAAATTTGGCAGAATACACATATTAGATGAAGAAAAATATGGGAAAATTCATACACTGAACTTAACTAATATTCAGTATTCAAGTCAAGTAGTACATTCTATGATTTTCTAGCAATGGAAATATGGTATGCAACTTACTAAATGGGGCTTAAATTTTTTTTAAATAACAAAGTCAATACAGTAGATATCCAGGAATCAATGAAAGATAATTTTTATATGCATTTTTGTATTACATGTATTTCTGTCTTATATAATCTCTAAGATCTAAGTCATATATACACATTATGCATATGTATGTATATATAGTCACAAAGGTAACACATAATGCATATAATAAACTAGTAAAAAATAAATATGTACATAGACATATATTTATATATTAAAGCCTGTATATTATGTATAGTAATGTATATATATATATATATTTGAATATATGAATGTACCAATTTCATGTTTCCAATATTGTTCATGGAGTTAGAGGAAATAAATTAAATACATATATGATATAAATATATTCCAAAGAATATATAAAAATGCATTTTTGTATATCATACAAATATGATTAACAAAAATTCATAGCAATGCTCTCAAAATACATTAAAGAAAAATTTAACTGTAATTTGGAATATTTCTACATTAACTCTGAATATGTACTGCCAATAAACTTTTGAAAAAAAATCATGTAATAAAGGTGAATAAAAAATCAATATTCTTAACCAATTTAGCTTATCAATTTATTTCATGTATTTATTATTTACTTACTTCCTTATTTATTTGAAACATACTATTTGTTTATAGCCTACACTGTCCCAGAAATCTTGTGCTGGGCTTATAGGTACACACCACCACATCTAGATCAGCTCAACAATTTAACTTAAATACTGCGCTAACATAAGCAAGCAAAAACAATTTATATAGCCTATATGTTATAAGTCATGGTAGTCTTTCTTATTTGGGGTCATGGGAAATTACTTATTCAACAAAAGTAATGGTAAGAAAAAAAGGAGCACTGTAATTTTTATTAGTATATACTAGATTGGGCAAAGTGATGGATTTCATAAACATTTTAGTTTATGTATATCATGCACTTAAATCATATTCATGCCCTTATGTTCTTCTCTTTTTTTGCCTATCCTCTTAGACCCTTTCCTTTCTCCAAATAGCCCCCCTTTTATTTAATATCATAATACACCATATATATATAATAAGTATATATGATGAAGAAGATATATGAAATATTTGTTTTTCTAAGTGATGCCAGACTCAAAAGGATAGATAATTCTAGCCCAGTAGTCATTAATTTTCTGGTAGGTATTGTTTAAATTTCAAGTATGGAAAATAAAAGCCTATAGCTGAGAAATGTTTTCACTTTCACTGAATTTTTTTCCCTCAAAGGAATAATGAGGAAAAAATCTGCTAGGAAAAAAACAAGTTTAGTTGCTTTAAATTGAGTAACATTATTTTAATGTATAAATTAATTTTTCTTTATTCTATCTACTTATTTGTAACAGAGTTTTGATTCTGGATCTCTGAATCAATGCCAATTTCTCTGTTTTAAGAATAAAAGTTGGAGCCGGGCGGTGGTGGCGCACGCCTTTAATCCCAGCACTCGGGAGGCAGAGCCAGGCGGATCGCTGTGAGTTCGAGGCCAGCCTGGGCTACCAAGTGAGCTCCAGGAAAAGGCGCAAAACTATGCAGAGAAACCCTGTCTCGAAAAACCAAAAAAAAAAAAAAAAAAAAGAAAAAGAATAAAAGTTGGCATTTAGAAGACTGGATTTCAGACCCAAATATCACCATGAATCAAGTACCTAAAAACTATAAAAGATAAAAGATTAGATTATCAGTGAAATAATGGGAAAGTACTTCAAAAACTTTTTTTCAAACTTCATTCTATTTATTTTTTAATGAAAGTTTAATTGCATCATTTTCACCCTTCTGTTTTTTTTTTCTCCAGTGTCCTTTACTTACTCCTTGCCTTGCTCTCTCTTAAATTCATGGCCTCTTTTTTATTGTTGTTACTAAGACATGAACAAGGAGGACACCAATAGAACAGGAAGAAGAAAATGGGTGAGGGTCTGAGCCCTAGACAAAGAACTACAGTCAAGTAAAGGATGCTGAGAGTAGATCTTTTTAAAAGAGTATATGGAAATTAAGTTGTAGAATTTTCTAAGCTTCTAGGATGGAACTACATTTATTCATTTAGTCAGATAATACATAAATACCAAATTCACAGGTTTGAAATAAGTTTAAAATAAATCAATGGTTGTGTCAGACAGTTGATTAATATATTCTAGTATAGTTTGTGTAAAAATGATCTGTTGTGTTAAAATTGACAGATATAGGGGAAGGGGTATGGCTGGTAGCCTGCTTGACTTTATTTACTCTGGGAGCCTTAAAGCAGCTTTAGTTATCCTATTCAGTGCATTAAAGTCTTAGTTTTCAGAACAGTATTCTGAGTGTATTTGTGAGTGTATTTCCTCAATTTATATCTTAGTAAATCACTATTACCTGAGGCAGCATAAATATCCTAGAACACTTTCCAAATTCTATTTATTTAGCAAAGTGTAGGAAAATACAAAGAACAGAAATGAACTATGATAAGTCTGGAATGGTAAGTGGGCATCTTTGAGTAGAGCTTAAATGTGTTGAACCAGAAAACAGGATGGAACCTCAGAGAAGAAAGAAAACTATCCTTATTTAGAATCAAGAAGCATGGAGTATTAAAAACATGCTGTTGGTTCATGTTCCTCCTCTTCTGTGTATGGCTAAATATCACTGTTAAGATTGAGGGTGCTTTCAGAGCCAGGTGGATCTCTGTGAATTTGAGGCCAGCCTGGGCTACCAAGTGAGTTCCAGGAAAGGCACAAAGCTACACAGAGAAACCCTGTCTCAGGAAAAAAAAAAGAGAGTTGGGGTGATTTCTATTTTCAGACACATACACTTACACTAAGCCAATGGAGGACACTGGGGAGACTGGTCATTTTGATCAGTGTTTATTGGCTAATTAACTTTCATCAAGTTTAAGTTTCTATTCATTCCTGTATATTGAGAGATGTGTTTCTTGATTGGTACACTTTAAGTGAATGACTTCTAGTTTTGTAATAAAGACACCCATGGATTAGAACATAGACAAGAGCCTTGGAAACTATTTATATCTCAAGAAAAGGTATTTTCTATTGTAAATCTTCTAATTAAATGTTCTATATGATCTATGAACAGGTCTATCAGAGGCCTACATACAGGAAGAAATATGTTGAAGTCATTCACAGGAGATTATTAATGTAGGTTTTGGTCACTCAAAACTCATGTCCTATTTAGATTAACAGGAAAAAAATTAAAATTTCATGGGATAAGAGGAAGTAGGGAGCATATCCTTCAGGTTTTAGATTAGGCATCAAAATCTGCTTTTGTAATTTCTGTTTTAAAACTATTCAAACTTCACAAATACATAGAAAAGAGGAAGAGGAGTGAGTGGGAAGAGCAAGAGAAGGGTAACAAAGGTGGAAGACCAAAAGAAAATCAGACATTGTTTTATCCTATTTCTAATTTAACATCTCATGCAGCTACCTGTAGTTTTCATATCATAGTATGATCATTTGTAAAATTGAGGATAATAATGCCCAATTATATGTTTTTGTGAATATTGATTAAATTAATGCATCTGCCTTTGATACCCATCTTACCTAAATGCCCAGTGTATGACAAGCACTCTAAAAATGTTAATCAGTATTCTGTTAGGTTTCAAACAGACATTGTAGAATTGTATTTAATGTTGTGTAAATCTTAGTAGGTCCTTGGTTTAATAACAAAACCACTTATGCCAGACACTAGGTAGTTTTCTTCCATTACTTTTTTTCTTTTCCTCTACCAGTAACTAAACTACATGTACTACCTCTTTTCCCCTAAAGTGTTTAGCTTAAGACATGCAAGCAGAAATAAAATATACTATTTCCCAAACTAGCCCATTCTAATGCCCTTATTTTGCTTTTGGTTGGATGGTAGCAGAAGAGTATAATGACCCAGAAAGAAACATTGTGAACACAGGTGAGCTAGAAGATGGGGAGCCTGAGATCATGAATCACTACATGAACAAAAACTACATACAAATTGTAAACATAAATTTTACATATATTTCTAAGATAAGCTTCCACTATTTTAAAACAATTCACTTTTAGATTCATCAATTAGAGTGAGTAATATTATTTGAATTAATGGAGAAACTGATAATTTGAAACAGTGCTATTTAAAAAAATCCTTAAGGTAAATTAAGTGACTTTGTTTTGGGACACTAGAAAGGCAGTTAAATCAATATCGTAGTGAGCTCTACCTGACGTTGTGAGAAAACATTTAGTGAAAATGATACTTGCAATACATTGAATGACTGTGATAATGATAGGTTAACATTTAAGGTTCACTTTTATTTAGGTATTATTAGGAGATAAGATAGGGAAATAATTGGCTGACATGATAGCAGAACTTTAACAAATATAGATACATTCAGTCTGGGAATTTAGGACCGTAAAGAGTTAGAAAAGCTAACTTAGTCTAAGTGCCAAAGAGTAGTAGGTAAGAATTTAATATACATTGAATGAAAAGCTCAGTAGGACCTCTCATTTGAGCAACATAAGTCATTTTTTTAGGTAAGATTAAGTTATACAGCATTTCCACTGATTTCTTCAGAGAGAAAGAAAGAGAGTCAAGTTACCATACATTAAGTTGATAGAGAGAGACGCTGCTGTGTTATTAAAATTTTAATATCTGTGTCTCAAAAAGTAGAAATCCATGACTTATAATATTTTCCAATGTATGTGGTACATCTACTCTTGCAACAGCTAATTCCAAGCTATCAACATGATGTCAACTGACACCTTAATTATAAAAAAATACCGATTAGTCCCCAGAAGGCAGTAGTGTATGATTACACCACACAATACAGGTATATATTCAATAACTACATCATATCTGTCTGTCAAGAAAACTATTTCAACGTACTTAAAGACACTGAAATCATATAGAAAATAATCCTTTTAAGTTTGTGAGGCTTACATGATAGTTACATAACCAATAATATTTTGACTTTAGAATAAGAGCCAAATACACAGCAACAATCTTTTTTAAAAGTTTCATGGCAGAAAAAACAAAAACAAAACAAACAAACCCCATAATCCTCAAAGCCTGTTCTGGTAGAGAACATGACATGGATGGAACCTTTAAAAAGGCAAAGGTAGAAGCAGTATCTACTAAAAATATAAGGAATTTGCTATCAACAAATCAAAATAATCTGTCATCAAAGAGCAATCCTAACTACCAACATGTATAGAGATCCATCATACCTTCTTCTCATGGTTATCTTATTCCTATGTTTGAGTATTGCTGAGTCATCTCATTTTTTCTTAATTTATGGAAATGTTTTTTCTAGGTATTGTATACTGAGTATTTATGAAGGGAAACAGTCACATTAATTTTCTATTGATATTATAAGACCTCATCAAATTTATTCATCAAAGACAACATACATTTGTTATCATATCACCGTATCCATCCTCAGCTCCACAAAAGAAAAAAGAAACAGACAAACAAAATAAAATAAAAAACACTATCTTACCATTTTAAAGGATAAATGATCAGTACTGGTATTACCAAGACAAAGTAAAATTATTAGTGATACATTATTTTCTGTAGACTTTATGTGGGAATATAGTTTCTTGTCCATTCCAATCTCAAGAAACTGTCCAAATTTCCTAGCTTATTCTACATTGTTCCATCTTAAAACTCTCAATGATAGGTTTAGTCATCATATCATAGTCTTGTTTCATCCATATTTCTTCCTCTCTGACTAATTCTGTTTCTACTCCAAAGGGCCTCTATCATTACACTGGGTTTTATCTTAAAATTAATTTACTAGAAAACTTAATTCCATCTGCCACCTTTATTTTCCTTCGTTACATACCTGGATTAGTTATTTTTCTACTGCTGTGATAAAATGCTATGGCCAAGACAGCTTATAGAAGAAAGAATGGATTTGAACTTATGACTCCAGAGGATTAGCCTTCATGATGGTTGGCAAAAGACATGGCATCAGCATAATGAAACTGAGGGCTCACATCTTGAACTATAGCATGCACTGAGTAGAATCTTTAAACTTTCAAATGCTGCCTCCAGTGATGCTTCCACCAACAAGACCATATCTCCTAAGCCTTTCTAAACAGTGTCACCAACTGGGGACAGAGCATTCAAATGTTGGATACTACATTTCTCATTCAAACCACTAATATTCCTTGTTTCTGTGTCTTAGGAGTAAATATCTCTGGAGGAAAAATGGAAATGGATTGGGATTATTTTTCTCCATCTTACAGTGACAAATTTGCTTTCCTGGCTAGTACATGTCTAAATAAGAAGAAACTGCATGCACAAGGTACTGCACATCTGGAGATATCAGACTTGGATTTAGGCACAATCACTCAATGAGGTTTAGGTTTCTGTTTTGGGAGCATGCTCTGCATAGAATATTTTATGGTTGTGTCAGTTATATTAGTTTTCCACAAAAAAATTTTTCCCTTAGGCATCAGACAGAACACATTTTGTGAAGTAATTGCCTTTAGGTGTATCCACACAAATAAGTACTTAAATATGGAATGTGAATAGAATCAAAATATGTCCCAATTCTATCCCCAAAACTTCATTCATCAACCTAAACACTTGCTCTCTGAATGAAGGCAGTGGAACAAAAGATGACATTCGGAGTGGAAGGGTTATAATCTAGAAGAAATACGTGCCTAGGTATTATTTAAAGAATTACTCAAGGTGTTGTTTCTGATATTCTTAGGAGACATAATCACACAGCACACTACTTGTTTCCCAGTGCTTACAATCTTTGTGCCTCCTCTTATGCAATCATCTTTAATGCTTAGGTTTGAGAGTTGTATTGTTTGAGATTGGCCTGCCAATCCTGTGTTTTGACTGGTTGTTGTTTCCTTTAATGGTCTGCATCTGTTGCAAGGAGAACTTTCCTTTATATGGGGTAAGGAGTATACTTATCCCTAGGAATAGAGGAGAAATAATAGAGAAATGATGTGATAAGTAATTTTAAAAGGGAGCTAGAAAGATGACTCAGTTGGTAAGGATGCATACTACCTAGCCTAATCACCTAAGTTTGATACCTGAGAACTCACATGGTGGAAAAAAAGAACCACCTCCCCCAAGTTGTCTTCTGACTTCCACACATTTGCTACACAACAAAATAAATAAATGTAATTTTAAAACTTTTCAAAATTTGTTGACATATAAAATACACATTTTGAACTTTATATAAATAATGAACAATCTTTTATAAGAAAAAGTTTTAAGGCTTACAACTATTAGTAATAGCATATCTGACAGTTACAATCAGTGTTGCAGCTCTTTTATTTTGTTTTGTTTTTCGAGACAAGGTTTCTCTGTGTAGTTTTGGTTCCTGTCCTGGATCTTGCTCTATATGCCAGGCTGGCCTAGAACTCACAGAGATCCACCTAGTTTTGCCTAGAGGCATGTGCCACCACCGCCAGGCAAGGAATTCTTCTTAATGTAAGTACTTCATCTGTAAAAAAGGCTACCTCATTTGGTAATCTAATTAATACAAAAGAAAAATAAAACACAACATAATGCTGTGCTCATGAGCAAATTTTTATTATTAAAATTATAAATATTATTTGTAGCTAGAGTTTTCCTGCCTTGCCCACAGTCAGGGCAAATCTTTGTCACCCGCCAGTCCCACAGCCGCTCAGACCCAAACAAGTAAACACAGAGACTTATATTGCTTACAAACTGTATGGCTGTGGCAGGCTTCTTGCTAACTGTTCTTATTGCTTAAATTAGTCCAGTTCTATAAATCTATACCTTGCCATGTGGCTGGTGGCTTACCAGCATCTTCACATGCTGCTGGTCATGGCGGCGGCTGCAGTGTCTCCCCTCGGCCTTCTGCTTCCCAGAATTCTCCTCTCTCCTTGTCCCACCTACTTCCTGCCTGGCCACTGGCCAATCAGTGTTTTATTTATTGACCAATCGGAGCAACAGATTTGACATACAGACCGTCCCACAGCAATTATTAAAAAAAAAATAATGATTTGTACATACATAAAACAAAAACAGGAGTCAGTTTCTTTTGTTCATTAGAAATAATCACTAGAGGAGAAAAGTCACCAAGACAAAATCTCAAGCGGAGCATGAGAGAAATGGTACTTGCCTTCCTTGTGTGTTATTACCATTCAGCTTTTGCATTCCACTGGAAAATTCTTTAGTCAAAAATTTAAATTATCCTTTAAGTACATTCAATTGACAGATGAATTATAACATTACTTACCATATACCTCATCTCATTGTCTCAACACATAAAGCAACCAGCCAATTAATCTATCCAATAAATATTCATTGAACAGGCACCAAAGTCTAATTCCTCCAGAAAATTTCAAAAAGTAATTTCCCTTCTCATTATGCTCATGTCTAATATAACTGCTATTCTTTCCAAAGCATTTCCATGCATGTAACTATTTATAGTGAATTAAACAAGTGAAGTATGCAAAATACTCTCAGCTTTTAATGTTTATTTCAACATCTTGAGTTCCAGCAAATTACATTTTAACTTAAATATCATCAATGTCATTTTCTCGTTTTAAATATTTTCAAGTATTTTTAAAGTATGACTTGCTCAAATTATATAAGGGTTACATGTATTTTACACTATGAATAAAATAATTCCAAGCATACATAGCTGAAAAGGCACTTAGAAATTTTGATAATTTTGATTATTTATTCCAGCCTCTTAGAAATATAAAAGTTGGGAGTTTTCATTAAAGCAAAATAATCTGAAGAAATAAAATTGTCAATCAACAGGCTTGTCTGAGTTCCATGATGCCAAAAATGATTGAGCTGATTTTATACTTTGAATTGACAGTGTGGAATATTTTACTATTGACTGGAACTAGTTGATGTTTTGGCATAATTTAGAGACAGTTAAAGCATCCTAAGCAGATGAAACTCCCATCTTATTTTCAAATACATGTGAAAATGATTTGACAAGTTCATTCAGAAATACAGTATAATATTTGATGATTGTCACTCTTTAGAAAGACCATTTAGTTCTACTTAAATCTTGCATTTTATTTGAATATCTGATTTTGTCCTTACTCTATTTCTAATAAAATACATGCATTGTATTTCTGAAGTAAAATCCTTTTGACCTAATTTATCATGTTCTTTTAATTCTTTTAGATATTAAATATGGATATTAGATTTATATATTGACCCTTTTGGTTATTTTATGCATATTTATAATCTGATGTTCATAAGACATTGCACTGAATGCATGAATAGCCAAATACCTTTAATATGCATTTTATCACAATAGAAAATATACCTGACCCATTACTGCCCTAGTTGCCCACCAGCAGGGAAGACTCCTACAGGCAGGCTCCTCCACTAAAACCCCCCATCGGACCCTGCAATCTACAAGACCCACTCCCTACACCAAACATATCCATCTCTCTGCGACCCCAGTGGCATCCTGAGACATGGAATCAGCCAGTTCTCATTGGACCAAGAAGTGAGTGACTCTTCTCCTACCCAGAGTCCTGCCTCTAGGACCTAGGCCCTGGGACACAGCCAGTCCCCTGGAACCCCACCCATCTCAGCCAGCAGGGAAGATTCCTGTGGGCAGGCTCCCCCACCAATGCCCCCATAAGACCCTGCAATCTACAAGACCCACACTTTACCCCAAACATTCCCATTCCCCTATGACCCCAGTGGCTCCTGAGACACAAACACCATCAGTTCTTATTAGACTGAGAGTAGCTTCTTGAGACACAGAATCCCCTGGCTCTGATTGGACCAAGAGCAGCTCCCTGAGACAAGAATCCTCCAGCTCCAATTAGACAAAAAGCTAAGATGGACCCAGATTGGCCCCTGAGACATAGACACAGCAAGCACAGATTGGACCAAGAGCAGCTTGCTCAGACACAGGCACCTCCTGCAACTATTGGAGAAAGAGATGGGTAGATGCCAGTGCAAAAATATATACAGTAACATAAAGAGCAATATGACATCACCAGAATGTTGCCGTTCTACAACAGCAAGACCTGAACATTGCAAGTAGAAGAAGCAGAAGGAGGCAACCTTAAAAATAACTTGAAGATAATAGAGGTCTTTTAAAAAGAAATGAAAAAATCCCTTTAAAGAAATTGAGGAAAAGACAAAGAAAAAATTGGAAGAAATCAATAAATCCCTTAAAGAAAACCATGAAAAAGCAATTATACATGTGGAGGAAACAGTTTAAGACTTGAGTATTGAAATAGAAACAATAAAGAAGACACAAACTGAGGGAATGCTGGAAATAGAAAATATGAGTAAATGAACAGGAACTACAGATGCAAGCATAACCAACAGAATACAAGAGATGGAAGAGAGAATCTTTGACATAAAGGACACAATAGAGGAAATAGATTCATCAGTCAAAGAAAACACCAAAGCCAAAAAAGTCATAACATAATATGTCTAGGAAATCTGGGACTCCATGAAAAGGCCAAACCTAAGAATAATAGGGATAGAAGGAGAAGAATAACAACTCAAAGGCACAGAAAATATATTGAACAAAATCATGGAAGAAAACTTTCCCAACTTAAAGAAGAAAATGCCTATAAAGGTAAAAGAAGCTTATAGAACACCAAATAGACTAGACCCCCCAAAACGTCCCCTTGCCACATAATAATTAAACCACTAAACATACAGAATAAAGAAAGAATATTAAGCACAGCAAAGGAAAAAGGCCAAGTGACTTATAAAGGCAGACCCATCAGAATAACACCCAATTCCTCAATGGAGACTCTGAAAGCCAGAAGGACTTGGACATATGTAATGTAGATACTAAGAGACCATGGATGCCAGCCTAGACTAATATACCCAGCAAAACTTTCAATAATCATAGACGTAGTGAACAAGACATTCCAAGACAAAACCAGATTTAAACAATAACTATCCACAAATCCAGCCCTACAGAAAGCACTAGAAGGAAAAATTCAATGTAAGGAAGTTAGATGCACCCATGAAATCACAGGCAATAGATAGCCTCACAGCAGTAAATCCCAAAGAAGGTAAATATATGCACACTACCACCAAAAAATAACAGGCCGTTAATATCCCTTAATATCAATGAACTCAATTCTTCTACAATAAGACACAGGCTAAAATAATGGATAGGAAATCAGGATCCGTCCTTCTGTTGCATACAAGAAACACATCTCAACTTCAAAGATAGACACTACCTCAGAGTAAAAGGCTGGGGAAAGATTTTCCAATCATATTGACTTAAGCAAGCTGGTGCAGTCGCTATCCTAATATACAACAAAATAGACTTCAAACTAAAATCACTCAAAAGAGATCAGGAAGGACATACATATTCATTACAGGAAAGATCCACCAAAATGAAGTCTCAATTATGAACATTTAATTCCCAAATACAAGTGCACCCACATATATAAAAGAAACATTACTAAAGCTTAAATCACATATCAAATCCCACACGTTAATAGTGGGAAATTTCAAACCCCACTCTCACCAATGAACAGATCTACAAAACAGAAACTTAACAGAGAAATACGGGAACTAACAGATGTTATGGCTCAAATGGACTTAATATCTACAGAACATTTCACCCTAACAAAAGAGAATATTCCTTCTTCTCAGCACCCCCATGGAACCTTCTTTAAAATCGACCACATGTTCGGTCACAAAGCAAATCTCAACAGATACTAAACAATTGGAATAACCTCCTGTATTTTATCAGACCACCATGACTTAAAGTTAGATTTCAACAACAACAAAAGTTACAGAAAGCCTACAATCACATGGAAACTGAATCACCAAAGGGTCAAGGAAGAAATAAAGAAATTAAAGATTTCCTAGAATTCAGTGAAAATGAATGTACTACATACACAAACTTATGGGACACTATGAAAGTACTGTTAAGAGGAAAATTCATAGCACTAATGCCCACATAAAGAAGTTAGAGAATTCTCACATTAGCGACTTATCAGCACACCTAAAAGCTCTAGAAGCAAACTCATCCAGGAGGAATAGACCCCAGGAAATAATCAAATTGAGAGCTGAATCAAAAATAGAAACAAAGAGAACAATACAAAGAATCAATGAAACAAAGAGCTGGTTCTTTCAGAAAATCAACAAGATAGACATGCCCTTATCCAAACTAACAATAAGGCAGAGAGAGAGAGAGAGAGAGAGAGAGAGAGAGAGAGAGAGAGAGAGAGAGAGAGAGAGAGAGAGAGAGAGAGAGAGAGAATGCAAATTAACAAAATCAGAAATGAAAAGGGAGACATAACAACAGACAATGAGGAAACCTAAAGAATCATCAGGTCATACTTCAAATACCTGTACTCCACAAAATTGGGAAATCTTAAAGAAATGGACAAATTTCTGGATAGGTACCACATACAAAAATTAAATCAAGACCAGATAAACATTTAAATAGACCAATAACCCCTAAGGAAATAGAAACAGTCATTAAAAGTCTCCCAACCAAAAAAAGCCTAGGACCAGATGGTTTCAGCACAGAATTCTACCAGATTTTCAAAGAAGAGCTAATATCAATACTTTTCAAATCGTTCTACACAGTAGAAACAGAAGGAACATTATCAAACTCCTTTTATGATGGTACAGGTACTTTGATACCCAAGCCACACAAAGATGCAACAAAGAGAATTACAAACCAATCTCCATCATGAACACTGGCACAAAAATACTCAATAAAATATTGGCAAACTGAATCCAAGAACATATCAAAAAATATTGACCATGACCAAGTAGGCTTCATCCCAGAGATACAAGGGTGGTTCAACATATGAAAATCTGTCGCTTCTGTTGAGAAGGTCTAAAGTCCAGTTAGAGTGCTGTTGATTATCACCAAGGTATGTGTGCTACTATTGCACCCTTAGGGATATTTTGCCATGCTGGCCATCACTGTGGTTAATAATCATCACAGTTGGAGAAAATTATTGTTTCCCTTCATTGACAGCTTACAAAGTAGTTTCTGATAATATGAAAGCTATACTGCAGGATGGAGGCTTTTAGGTTAGATCCAGTTCAAATCATCTAAGTCCTATGTCCTAAGTCTGTAGTCTTTTTAGAAATAGGGCCTTTACCTTCAACCTTTGAGACATAAAAAACAAAATCAGACTCAGCAATTTGTATTTATATATTTCCTCTTATATTGAAGAAATCTCAACTAAAGAGTGAGACCATTTATTGTAAACATTATAACAAAGACTGTATATAGTTTTATCTTGCATATTATATTTCCAAGTGAATACGATGAACAATCTTGTTGGTCTATAGTTAAGCAAATGTAAGCATTATTCAGCCTCATCTTCTCTTATTCCTTTTATTGGTTGAATTTGTTTCTAAAACATTTATTTAGGATTTTTGTGTGTTCATTCATGAAAGAAATTTATGTAAATGTTAGTTATCAAAGCTTATTTATTTTATTTAATGTGTGTGAAAAAGAGATACACAGAAAGAGAAATCAGGCAACACATGGCACAGAGTGTGGTGAAATCAGTAGATACCTTTTGAAAGACAGCATTTCCTGACCCCTTGTAGGATCCAACAAAAGAACTCAGGTCACCAGGCCTATGTACAAGTACTTCTACTCACTGAAACGTCTTGCTGGCTCATATGGGATTGATTTAATATTATAAGTTTGGGTGGCAAGGTTACACTGCCCTCTTAGACTGATATAGACAATATTTTCTCATTTCCCCTAAATTTCAGAGTAGCACTTAACATCTTCAAATATTTGAGAGAGACTTTTGGGTTATTTCTATTTTTACAAATCTTTATATCAAATACAACATTATCTTACAGTTTTATAATGATACATGCTCCAAGTTTATAACCTATAATTTATGATATAATATGCACTATTGTTTCTTACCTAGGTAACTGAATAGATGTAAATAGACATATCTGAACAGTTTTAGAAAACATTTAGATATGAAAAGGACAAAGCATTTGGTTTTTGTCTGTTGACTCTTATACCTTTTAATACTATTTTCCTTTTAGTGGTTTTTCTTGGAAAAATAATTTTCAATGTACATAATTTTTAAAAAATATCATTTAGTTAAAATATAATTACACCATTTTCTTCTCTTTTTTCCTTCCAGTCCCTCCCATGTTTCCCTCTATCTCCCTGTCAAAGTTATAGCCTCTTTTCCTTTATTATTATTATCCATATATAAATACATAAATATATTAATAAAACCTCCTGAGTTCATTTATTGTGGCTGTGTGTATACAGTTTCAGGACTGACTACTTGGTGTTAGATAAACAATTATAGGTCTCATCCCTGATGAAAACTAATTATTCTACTCTTAGCTATCATAAGTTGCCAGTAGTTGTTTGTCTTTCCTCTGAATTACACTGGTTCTCTTTCTTCCATTCATTCTTCATAACAGCATATTTTGTGTACTACAGCATGAAGGCATCCACTGTCCTTTAGTCTTCTATGCTACTTAGAATGAAATCCAATGTTTGTTATAGCTTTAATTTCCCTATAACATCCCAATGGCATTGCTTTATTATCTAGTACCTTCTCATATGCTCATTAATCCTAACTTCTATGTACTTATTTATACACTTAAAAGTTTGAGTTTTGGCCTAATTAGCAGTTGAGAAAAAATAAAAACAACAATAAAAAATAAAAAAACAACAAATACTATAATTACTCCATGTCCCTATATATTCATTTCTACTTTATAATGTTTATAACACCATCTCAAATAATTTACATGTATTTAACATTTTGTCTAATATTCCTAGGAAAGTACCTTGAAAGCTAGTAGTCCAACAACCTCTGTACATGCATCAATATATTTGAACATGCACACAGGCATAAATGTGCATTCATGTTGTCTTAGCCACTGTTCTATTGCTGTGAAAAAACACCATGACCATTATTAAAGAAAGCATTTAATCGAGGACTCACTTAAAATTTCTTAAATTTAGCCCATTATCATTATGGCAGAGAGCATGGCAACAGGCAGACATGATACTGGAGATGGAGATGAGAGATACATCCTGATCTGCAAAATGAAAGAGAGAGATTAGACCTGGCATAGGCTTTTGAAACCTCAAAGCCCACCTCCAGTGACATACTTCCTCCAAGAATGTCACACCTCCTAATCATTATAATTGTTTCAAAGAGTTCCAGTCCCTGGTGACTAAGCATTCAAATATATAAGCCTATGGGTGTCATTTTTATTTAAGCCACCACATTCCACTCTCTGCCCCCCATAGGCTTATAGCCATATCATGATGCAAAAATGCATTCAGTCCAACTTAAGTTTAAAAAGTGTACAGTTAAAAGTCTCTTCTGAAGCTCAAGGCAATCTCTTAACTGTGACCCCTTATAAAATCAAAATAAAAAAGCAGATCACATACTTCCAACATACAACAGCAAAAAATATACATTACCATTCAAAAAGGAGAAAAGGGAGCATAGTGAGCAAATACTGGACCTGAACAAGAACAAATGTCAGTAGGTAAATCACCAAATTCTGTATCTTCATGTTTGATGTCAAAGTACTATTCAGATCTCCAGCTCCTTTTAGCTTTGTTGACTGAAACACACTTCTCTCTCTCTCTTTGAACTGGTTCCAGACCTGCTATGCAGCTCTGGCATCTCCAACATTTGGGGGGGGTGTTAATAGAGCTCCCAAATAATGACACAGAGACTTTTAATTAATTATGAAAGCTTGACCTTACCTTAGGCTTATTCCCAAATAGCTCTAAAAAACTTAATGTGATTACATTGATCTACATTCTCCCATGTGGCTCGTTACCTTTCCTCAGTACCACACAGCTGGCTTCCTCCCCAACTTCCTGTCGAATCTCCTGTGCCTCAGATACTTTCTCAGAGTTACTATCTCTCTCTCAGGAAGTCTCACCTATCCTCTCTTGCCTAGCTATTGGCCATCGTTCAGCACTTTATTAAACCAATCAGAAGGAGTCTTAGGCAGGTGAGGAAGGACAGAGACACAATTTCTTAGAGTATACAAAAAGATTATCCCAGCAGGGAAGTCCAAGGCAATCCCACCTTCACCTTCACAGCTTCAAACAATGGCCTCTCTGGGATACCCCTGACATATGCCTGGCCTCAGAAGCCACAAAGGAAGATTGCACATCCCCTTTTTTTGTATTCTTGACTCTAAAGCCAGAACCTTATGGCTGAAGCTACTAAACTAAGCTGATTCCCGGAGCTGGAACTTGGTTCCCTCCTTCAATTACATTTGCATAAACTTTCTCTTGTTGATATTTTCCTTCATTGCTTAAGTTTTTCATTAATTACTTTTTACAAGTTGGAAGCTTAGGTAGATGGGGTCATGCCCTCAGGTCATCACAGCCTTTATTTCATTTAACATCAGGCTTTTCTTTAAACTTTTCATCTCTTTGAGAACAGGATTGAGCTCCATTACACTTCCTGATTCTCCTTTTCTCCCCAAACTACATTTTGTATTTCTCTTTGCTCAATTTGTTCCTTTTCATTGCACATCAGTATATGAGTGATTACTGATAATCATCACAACAGGAGTCAATATTAGACTGTCTTCAAATCTCTTCCATGAATGCTATTAATTAAAAACTCTTTAATTTAGCCTCAGGAAGATTTTTAAGATGAAGTCAAAAAGTGGCCACATATTTGGCAAAATATCAAAAGAATGGTCTCTATACCATTTACTAAGATTCTTCCCCTCTGAAATATCTTCTATCAGGTCATTATAATTTACATTGTTCTCAGCAGTACCACTGTCTTCCATGCTTTTTCTAGTATGGCCCATTATGACCCACTTAAAGCTTTTAACTGCTTTCCTTATCCAAAGTCCCAATTTTCACATCCCACAAACAAGCAGCATGGCCAGGACTGTCATAGGAATACCCTGTTCCCTGGTACCAATTTCTATTTTAGTTACTGTTCTATTGCTGTGAAGAGACACCATGATCAAGGTAACACATAAAAAAGCATTCAATTGGGGACTTGTCTAAAGTTTCAAAGGTTCAGTCCATTATTATCAAGGCAGGCTGGCACGGGGCTAGAGAAGTAGCTAAGTGCTAAATTCTGATTTCCAAGCAGAGAGAGAGTTGGACCTGGAATGCCTTTTGAAACCTCAAAGCCCATATCCAGTGATATACTTCCTCCAAGAAGGCAACAACTCCTAATCCTTCTAATCCTATCAAAGTTTTCCACTACCTGTTGACTAAGCATTCAATATATGAGCTATTTTTATTCAAACCACATGTGTGTATGTATAAATGTGTGTTATTCACATACATATCTGGGACTATGATACCTACAGAGTGTGTAGACAAAGTTAAGTTCCCACCATTCATCCATCTATCTATCTATCTATCTATCTATCTATCTATCTATCTATCTATCTATCTATCTATCTTCTATCTCTATTTGGGTATGGGTCCAAGAATGGTCAAAAGCTGAAAGCTTTAGGAAGGGACTTGGGTTGCTGTCAACTTCAGGGGAAGAAGCTGTAATAGCCTCTAAGAATGCAGAACTGGGCTTTTTGGAGCCTTTTCTTTTGTTAGGAGACTCTGTGAGCAGGTGGGTTTGGAGAGGGAGAGAGACAGGAAAGGGGCTTTCTAGATCATGCATGGGTGAGCTGGAGGAGCCAACTAAACAGTGGTGTTCTTTTTTTTCCCACAAAGGTCTTTGCTGCCTGTTTCAAAATACTACCGAAATTTTATGCCTGATGTGTGTTATTAAAGATGATTTTCAAATATTCTATTCTACAACTCATCTGCTGTTTTCTGAATCTTATGTCTTCTTCTTTGTTTGTTTTATACTCATTTTGTAAGTACAACCTATAGCAAATTCTCAGAAAGGATGTTTTGAAAATAAGTTAGTAGATTATTACATGTCAGCAAATTTATTTGTTTTGTGGTTAGGGAATTATAGAGTCTAAATGTTTCTCTCAAAACTTTTAAAGAATTATCCTAAGGCATTCTAGTATTCCATATTGCTTCCAAAAATGTATCATATCTTCTTTTTCTTCCCACAAAATTAGTCATTGCAGTTCTGAATGCAGCTCATGTTATGGTGCTTACCCAGTGTGCATGAGGGCAGCACCACAAAAAAAAGTAATAAACATTCAAAAATAAATTCTTAGTAGCAGTTTGTGTAGAGGGCAAAAAGCCTTGTACAGACAGATAAGCACAGCTGTTCTTCCTGGAAACGTAGGAATGATATAGTTTATAGAACCTGGTGATTCTTTGCTGTCTGATGAGAGAGGCTCTGCCCATATCTCCCAGAATTTTTACTTATCCAATACCTTTTCCCCTAAATTTTGAGCACTGTTTTTAGACCATAAAATTAACTCTTATGAGTGATGTCAATCGTGTTTTTGCAACAGCCTAAGTGATTTCTATGTTATCTTAGGGCCAGGCCAATCCCAACATCCACAGGCATTATGCTTACCTCAATCAAACTCCCTAGACCCTAAATCTTGGGCACTATCTTTGAGTCAATGGAACCCATTCTCATGAAAGAAGCCAGGTATACTTTATAAGGAATCTCAATGTAAACATGTCTTAAATTGTTGTACACTTGGGGCTGAGTTGTTATCTGAATACTTTTTCAAAAAAATTGTGCTGTGCTTAAACATGAATAAAGCAAAATGACCTGAGCCAGATTCTAGAAGTCCTGGTCCAGCACTGGTTACAGTAAAATCAGGTCTTTGATGGACTGTACTCTCAAGCTGTAAATGAAAATAAACTTTTTTTTCTCATGTTGTTTGTATTATGAAAGTTCTTATAGCAACATGACATGTAAGAAGGGACTCACTATCTAATTAAGGTTGACTTTAATTAAGGTTGACTTTAAATGTATAGTCTTCCTGTCTCAGCTTTTTTGAGTCAAGAGATTATAATTGTACAAAAGCTCAACCTTTGAATTGTAAAAAATAAGTCCAAGTCTTTTGTCAACAACAACACACTCCCAAAAAACTATTCTATACATTTATGATCTAAGGTTATTTAGGGAACTGACATTGAGCCTCTAGCAGAAAGAAAAAAAAGTAATTTTTCAGAATATTTTATGGATCAGACACAGATGAAATTGTTGTAGCACCATGTTGACTTTAGTATCAGTAGATAAAGAACACATAAATGAGTGATGCCCAGCTGAAGAGATGGTTCAGTGAATAAAGTACCTGTATTTGAATTTTTAGAAACCACACAAACTTGACCACATTAGCATGTATCTGTAATTCCAATGCTCCTAAAGCAAGATGTTAGGCAGAGACAAGGTAATCCCCAGAAGCTTATAGGTCAGCTTTCCTGGCTTATGCAGTAACAAATAGCAAAAAAGAGATGGTGTCTCAAGAAAGGAGAAAGGAAGGATCCCTGTCTTGGTTTGTCCTCTGACACATGTACACATCATACTCTTCTCCACACACAAAGAAAAAAATAATGCCATGAAGAAATGATCAATGTATAGTAAGAAATATGCTCTATCTGATTTAAACATTATCCCATCTACTAATGAATCAAAACATAATACATCAGCAAAATGTATATTTTTTATATTTCAAGTAATAGGTATTAGTAGTTGTTCTTTGTTGTTGTTGTTGTTGTTACTCTTTGGGGGCCTGCTGTTCAGCTCCCAAATAAATACACAGAGACTTATTCTTACGTAAGAATGCCCAGCTTTAGCTTGGCTTATTTCTAGCCAGCTTTTCTTAACTTAAATTATCCTGTCTACCTTTTGCCTCTGGGCTTTTACGCTTCTCTATTCTATATACCCTTCTTTCCTGTAGCTGGCTGTGTGACTGCCCCTGGCCCCTGGCATCTTCCTGTCCTCCTTTTCTCACTCCTCACTCTTCTTTCTTCTTCTCTCCTTTATTCTCTCTGGCTGGCAGCCCCACCTATCTTTTCTCTTGCCTAGCTATTGGCCATTCAGCTCTTTACTAGACCAATCAGATGTTTTAGACAGGCACAGTAAGACAGTGTCACAGAGTTAAATAAATGCAACATAAAAGAATGCAACACATTTTTCATCATTAAACAAATATTTCACAACATAAAAAAGTAACATATCTTCAAAATAGATATTAAATAAAACATTTAAGTGATTGAGAAAACTCAATTTTACTAATTTTGGAATGCTGTAACCTTTATTTTAGGTGAGTATATTATAGAAGTCTTCATTTTCTTTTTGGTAACATAATTTAGACTATGATATTGCAAACTGATATGGTTGGAGAACATAATTTTATATGTTTTATAAAATGTACATTCTTTGAAATTATCACTGCCATTAAGAATACATGGCTGTATTGATCATCCCTAAAATATACTTATTGCCCTTTTTCTAAGCTAATTTATTGCATCTCCCTCTAACCACAAGCTTTTCTTTTGGTTGATATTAGTTAATATTACTAATAACTGATCTACTATTTATCAGTACTTTTTCATTTTCATTTCCTAGAATTTTATGTACATATGAAAATTTTCCATACAGTTGAACATTTAAAGATGCAACTAGACAATTCTCATTTTAGGCATTTACCCCAAAAAAGTGAAATCATAGTTATCCATAAATGTTTCTAAAATTTTAAAAGCATGTGTCTGTTAACAAATTAAATATCCTTGAAGAATTGTTTCCAGAGCAATGTCCTACCACAAATGCAATAGGAAACTGCCAGAAATAAAATTGTGTAGCTAGAGTTTTCCTGCCTTGCCCACAGTCAGGACAAATCTTTGTCGCCCACCAGTCCCACAGCTGCTCAGACCCAACCAAGTAAACACAGATACAATACAAACCAAGCAATACAAACTGTATGGCCGTGGCAGGCTTCTTGCTAACTGTTCTTATATCTTAAATTAATCCATTTCCATAAATCTATACATTGCCACGTGGCTCGTGGCTTACCGACATCTTCACATGCTGCTTGTCATGGCGGCAGCTGGCAGTGACTCCTTCCACCTTCCTGTTCTTTCTTTTCTCCTCTCTGTTAGTCCTGCCTATACTTCCTGCCTAGCCACTGGTCAATCAGTGTTTTATTTATTGACAAATCAGAGCAACACATCTGTAATACAGAACATCCCACAGCACCCCCCCCTTATTTTCCAAGTTTGTACAGATTCACAGAATGAACTGGAATTTAATATTTTTTCTTCAATTTCCACAAGTGTAACATGAATGTTAAAAGGTCTTTTAATAAAAAACCCAGAGCCTGATATTGGGATAAATGCTGAGAGATCAGAGAGACAAAGGAACAAGCCACAGCCACAACCTCTTTCCTCACCAACTCCTCTGCCTGAAAAGGCTTTCTAGCCAAAAGGCCTCTAGCTGAAAAGGTGGATGTTCTGTTCTCTGACCCCAGATAAGTTTATTAGGGTACACAATATTTTGGGGAACACAATACCACCACTAGGCCAGTTCCTGCTGATTGGGGTGCTGGTAGTGTTACAGGAACACAAAGAAAATTTAGGATTATGGTCAAGTCCTGATTGGAGTAGCCTGTGAGACTGTATCATCTCAGCTAGCCATCTCAATATCCTCCTCAGCAGTTTGTAGTCCAAAGTTGATCTTTGGGTGGTGTTGGTCAGCTTAATGGTGTTATCATTGTCCTAATGGAATCATCATTATGGGGTCCCAGCATCTTTTTGGAAACTTCAAAGTTTCTGTTAAGTGTGATCATGGTCCACTGCAGAAAATCTATTTGACAATTTTTCTAGATGATTTGTTCCTTTTCATCAGATGTCTCATTTGTCCAGTGTTCTTCAGATTCCTTATCCTCCATTCTCCTGACCCTAAATTTTGGGAGGTTCCCTTTTAAGAAGTTATATCTGATCAAATTAAAAGCATTTGTTAGTGGTGTAAGTTAGTTTAAATTGAATGGTCATGCTGCTTGATGAACTATCACCTCTTCTAATTAAGTGGACTCTCTTGTTCAAATCAAACCTTCATTAATTTTGATGGTATCCAGAGCTTTCCTCTTTCATGGAAACAAAAGCAAAACCACATCCCTAATATAACATATATCCTGGTTTCCATTCTGAGGTCAGCAGATCTTTAAAGTATGTAGGCTGATTTAATTCTGTAGTTTTTCCCCTATTATCCAATATCTCTCTGCAGTTGTTGTTCCTTTCTCATTAGCATTGAGAAAATTCAAAGTTAATGAAGCATTGTGTAATCTACTTCTGGGGGTTTTTGTTACTCCTTTATGTTTATTTAGCATATTTTTTCGAGTTCATTTGATCTTTCTATGACTGCTTGGCCTGTAGGATTGTGTTGTATACCTGTAGTATGCTTTATATTGCAATAAACTAAAACCGGTTTATTTTACCAAAGACATATGCTGGAGCATCGTCAGTTTTAACTTGTACAGGTATACCCATGATGGCCATAACTTCTAGCAAATGTGTGATTACAGAATCAGCCTTTTTGGAACTCAGAGAAGTTGCCCATTGAAATTATGAATAGATATCAATGGTATTGTGTACATATTTCAACTTTCCAAATTCTACAAAATGAAATACATCCGTCTGCCAGATTTCATTTCTCTGAGTACCCTTTCAGTTACATCCTGCTGGTAGTAGAGTCTGATTATGAAAAGAAGAAGTAGGACATTTCCTTATTATGGAAAAATTCTTTTTTAACCCTTACTATTGACATGATGTTCTTTATGAAATTCTAAGGCCTCCAGCACATTTCCTATCAATAATTGATCAATCTCATCATTGCCATTTGCTATAGGGCCTGGAAAACCCATATGGGGGACAGATGTGTGTTATATATAAGGGATGATTCCTATTCCTGATTATTTCTTGTAACTGAATAAATAACAAAGTTAGTTCTGACTCATCAGGTAAAAATTCAGCAGTTTCAGTGTGTAAGACCACTCTTTCTGCATACTGAGAGTCAGTAGCTATGTTGAGAGTTTCCAAAAAAACATGAATACCATTAGAATGGCATATAATTCTAATTTGGGGACAGAATTATAAAGATTTTGAACCACTTTACTTAAATTTTCTGATTTGTAACCTACCTTTCCTTTATGCTTTGCATCAGCGTAAAATGTACAGGCTCCAGATATGGGTGTTTCCCATACAATTTGAGGCAACATCTGCTGTGGAATAATGCTTTTGTACAGTGGTTTAATTAAACACTGATTGGCCAATAGCCAGGCAGGAAGTATATGTGGAATAAGCAGATAAGGAGAATTCTGGGAAGAGGAAGGTTGAGTCAGGAGATGCCAGCCTGCCATCCAGAGAGCAGCATGTAATGACACACAGGTAAAGCCAGGAAAACCATGGTGACATATAGATTAACATAAATTGGCTGAGTTTAAGTGTAAGAGCTAGTCAGTAGTTAGCTTGAACTAATGACTAAGCAGTTTTAATTAATATAAGCCTCTGCATGTTTACTTGTGTCTGAGTGGCTGTGGACTGGGTGGGACATAGGAAAACTTTCAGCTACAAGCATCCAGTTAGTTCTCTTTATAAGTTCAATTCTATTGCTTTTGGGATTTTTATTGTTAATCTTTCCCAAAACAATATAGCAAGACCTTTGCCAAGGTTCACTTTCTGCCCAAAATTTTTCAATTTCATAATTAGTTAAAGGTACTACAATATCTGCTGGGTCTATTCCTATCAATTGATAAAAGTCTCAATTTTCCTTTTAAAATCAAGTCAGAGATGCTTTCCACATAAGTTTTTAATTTTTTACTCTTATTATTATTATTATTATTATTATTATTGCCATTCCAATACAACTTCTTTCCTCTGCATTAAAATTCCTGTAGGAGAATGCTTAGAGGGTAAAATAACCAAAACCCAATCAAGCTTGGATTCAAAAAATCCAAATATGCATCCTGTATTTTCTTTTCTACAAAAGCCAATTCTCTCTTAGCTTCAGCTGATAATTCTCTTGGACTATTTAAGTCCTTGTAACCCTCTAAGGTTTTGAACAAATTACTCAATTCATCATTTTTTTTTACCCCAATAGTGGTCCATAGATTGGAAATGTTTCTTGATAATCTTTGAAAGTCATTAAGAGTCCATCATTGATCTCTTCTAATTTGTACCTTTTAAGGTCTAATTTTTTTCTAGACCTATTTTATATCCTAAATAATTAATAAAATCTCCTCTTTGTATCTTTTCAGGAGCAATTTGTAATCCCCAACACAGCAATTTTTTTTTTTTACTTTTTGAAGCATTCTTTCTGAAGTATCTACCTTTGGATTAGCTGGTAAAATGTCATCCATGTAATGGTAAACTATAGATTGAGGAAATTGATTATGTATTACTTTCAATGGCTGTCATACAAAATATTGACACAGGGTTGGGCTATTTAACATTCCCCTGTGAGAACCTACCATTGATATCTCTTAACAGGCTGAGAATTATAAGTAGGCAACGTAAAGGTAATTTTTTCCCTGTCTTTTTCTTGTAAGGGTATTGAGAAGAAACAGTCTTTTGAAAAAATAACTATAAGTGGTCATCATTTGGATAAAAGAAGGCAAAAGAATTCCATGTTGTAGAGAGTCCATTGGCTGAATTACTTAACAGTTCTTGGATCTGTTACCATTCTCCACTTACCAGATTTCTTTTTAATAACAAATATAGGAGAATTCTAAGTTCTGGTTGATTCTTCAATATGCTGAGCATTTAACTGCTCTTGCACCAGCTGTTCTAAGGCCTGCAGTTTCTCTGTTGTTAAAGGCTATTGCTGAACTCATACAGGCTTGTCTCTTAACCATTTTAAAGGTAGGGCTGTTGGTGTCTTTGAAAGATCAGAAGTTGTTGTGCCCTGTTCTTGTACAATCTGGATGGATGGTGAGTGCTCTTTATAATATCTCCTAATATTTTTCTCAGAAACATATGTTAATTTATGGTTTGTTTCTGAGATTGGAGGACTGTTAATCTGGTTATTATATTGTTGTAGTAGATCACTGCCCCATAAATTCATAGCTATATTAGAAACATATGGCTTTAATTTTCCTCTTTGTCATTCTGGACCTATACATTTGATCCATCCCATTCTCTTTTTTTACCTGGTATAATGTCCTAATCCCTAAAAGCCGAACATTTACTTCTTGAAGAGGACATTTTGGATGCCAAGATTCTGGTGTAATTATTGTTACATCTGCACTGGTGTCTACAAGACCTTCAATGACAACATCATTTATTCATATTTTTAATGTTGGTCTTTATTTATAGAAGTTTGCCAAAAAAATTTACTTTATGGTTTCTCCTGAATTTTTTATTCTCTCTATTCTATTGCTCTAAGCAATATATATATATTGCTAAGCAATATATATATATATACATTTTTACAACAGGCATTAGGTGCTTTAATTGTTCTGGGAAGGAATTTCTTCCATGGTGACAGGAAAGGACTGAATCAAGTTTGACATGGGGTCCTTCTAGAGGCCCCTCAGGGAGTTTCCCAATTGCAAAGGATTACCTAGACTGTCCCATGTTGATCCACATTTGTTTGTTCAATGTCTGCCTTTACCATACCTTCTACATAATCCAGAAGGGAGGAGCATTCTATTGGGATTATTCCTAGCAAAAACATTGCTCCTAGAAATGCCCTGCTTACTGTCCCTTTCTAGGTGACCTTGTTTACTACAATTGAAGCATTCGACATTACTATTTTTCTGAAAAGCTCTAGAAATCACCTTTCCTATCCAAGTACCATAATGATTATGAGATTCAATATTAATTTTATGTTGAATCCATTCCTCCAAGGGTGCTGATCTTGCCTTTAACAGCCTAATTATCTGTTTGAATTGTGCTTTAGCATTCTCAAAAGCCAGAGATTCAATTATTATCTGTCTGGCTTCTGAATTTGGTATCATTATTTACTGCTGAAGTCAATCTTTGTAAGAAATCGGTGAAGGTTTTTTTTGGGCACTGTATAATTTTTATAAATTACTGAATTATTTTCCTATTTCTTAAATTCTGTCCCAAGCACTCAAGGCTGTCATGCAACATAAAGCCAGGGTGTGATCATCATATAAATATTTTCTTCATATATCAGCATAATCACCTTCTCCAAAAAGGTGATCTTGGCAAATTTCAATATCTCTAGCCCTACTCCATTGTTCAATAGTCTTAGTCTCATATTTCCACCAGGTCCTCCATTGTAATTGGGGACCCAGCCTCTAAAACTGCTGTAACCAATTCTCTCCAGTCTTGAGGGATAATTCTATTACAATTTGATCATGAGTATAACATCTGTTCCACAAAAGATGAGTGGATGCCATATGAGACTATTGCTTCATTGAATCTCCATAAACCTATCATTTGCATAGGAGTCCAGCCAGCTCTTACACTACCCTAAGGATATCTATCACTGGGTAGTTCCTGTAAGGTTACTGGATAGATTAAGTTTGCCTGTTTGAAAGCCTTAGACTGTTTCTCTCTACCTTAAAATGCAATGTTAAGATTGATTCTCCTTTAAGTTCTTCTGTCTGGTTCTGAATATCTCTATGATCTGTTTTAACAAGGTTTTCTAAAACTTTTATCTTAGCATTCATATAAACTAACTTTTTAAATGATAAAACAATAAATGATCAAACAAATATTTATAATTGACATTGCATCTATCCCATCAACATTATTTATCCTCTCATTTAATTGTTCTATTTTCAGACCATTTACTAGTCAGAGACCAAATGCCTTCTGTTTTTCATTTTTTCATGCGGAAAAAAAACTTTCTTTTAACTAATTCCTCCCTTTAAGAAATCCCAGTTGATTCACCAGATCTGCTGACAGTGATGATTCAGATGATGGTGTGGCAGCAGCCTTAGGAATGAGCCCAAAGAAAGCCAAAGGTGCTGTAGGATGGTCTGTATGTTAAATGTGTTGCTCTCATTGGTCAATAAATAAAACACTGAATGGCCAGTGGCCAGGCAGGAAGTATAGGAAGGACTACCAGAGAGGAGAATTGAGAGAACAGGAAGACAGAGGGAGACACTGCCAGCCGCTGCCATGACAAGTAGCATGTGAAGATGCTGGTAAGCCACGAGCCACATGGCAAGGTATAGATTTATAGAAATGGGTTAATTTAAGATGTAAGAACTAGATAGCTAGATGAGCCATTATGCCAAACAGTTTAAATAATATAAGCGTCTGTGTGTTTATTTTATAAGTGGGCTAAGGAACTGCTTGGGCTTGGTGGTGCCCGGAGAGAAAACTCCAGCTACACAAAGGGAATAAACTAAATAGCCAATTGTCTGCATGGGGGAGGGGACATGCAATAGCAACTAATTTTGGCATTTTTGGAGCCTGGACCTGGGGAGTTTGCTGCAGAGAGGCTGAAACAGAAATTTAGCCAGTGGAGTAGGGATTCCTGCCCAGGTGGGGTGGAGATTCTAGCTGTGTGCAGCTTGGGTCTGAGCCAGGGACTACAAAGCCACAGGGAAGTGGCTTTTTCATGATTCATGCCCCACAAGTTAGATGACAGATATAACGCAAATGTTAAAATGTCTTTAAATAAAAAACATGGAGCCTGATATTGGAGTAAATGCTGAGAGGTAAGAGAGACAAAGGAACAAGCCATAGTCACCACCTCTTTCCTCACCAACTCCTCTGCCTGAAAAGGCATTCTAGCCAAAAGGGGTTCCTCATCCCAAAGGGCTTTTAGTTCCTGTCTCCTCATGTCTTATATTCCTTTCTCTGCCTACCATCACTTCCTGCTTTAAAGACATGTGTGCTTCAGTACTGGGATTAAAGGTATGTGCCATCATTGTCTGGCTCTGTTTTCTCTCCTAGACTGAGTCATCTCATGTAGTCCATGGTGGCTTTGAACTCACAGAGATCCAGATGGATCTCTGCATCCTGAGTACTAGGATTAAAGGTGTGTGTCACCACTGCCTGACCTCTATTTAATCTACTGGCTTGTTCTGTTCTCGGATCTTCAGGCAAATTTTATTTATTTTAAGTTTTTTTATTATTTTATTTTATTTTACAATACTATTCAGTTCTACATAACAGCCACAGATTCCCTTGTTCTCTCCCTTCCTGCCCCCCTCCCTTTCTCCCCAAGCACATTCCCCATTCCAAATCCTCCAGAGCAAAGCCTCCCCCAAGGACTGAGATCGACCTGGTAGACTCAGTCCAGGCAGGTCCAGTCCCCTCCTCCCAGATTGAGCCAAGCGTCCCTGCATAAGTCCCAGGTTTCAAACAGCTAACTCATGCAATGAGCACAGGACCTGGTACCACTGCCTGGATGCCTCCCAAACAGATCAAGCCAATCAACTGTCTCACCTATTCAGAGGGCCTGATCCAGTTGGGGGCCCCTCAACCTTTGGTTCATAGTTCATGTGTTTCCATTCATTTGGCTATTTGTCCCTGTGCTTTATCCAACCTTGGTTTCAACAATTCTTGCTCATATAAACCCTCCTCTTTCTTGCTAGTTAGACTCCCGGTGCTCCACCCAGGGCCTAGCTGTGGATCTCTGCATCCAGATTCCTAAGTCCTTGGATGGGGTTTCTGGCACAACTATTAGGGTGTTTGGCTATCCCATCACCAGAGTAGGTCAGTCCCGGCTCTCTCTCGGCCATTCAGGCAAATTTTATTAGGGTATACCATATAGCACCACACACAAGAGACATTTAGTAGTTACAGTATGTTAAGTTCACAATATATACTAACATTATATATTAAAATTGAATGTAACTATATTTTTTATTTTCATCATTAATCAAGTAAATGAAAGCACCACTTTGACTCTTTGTCATCTGTACTTTCACAATGTGGCCATTTATTCAAGTTGAAAAAAGAACTGTTCCTAAGCTAACAACATAAACTCCTATCAGTTCATTAAAGTATGGTAGACTTAAGGACTTGGCTTCTCATCAGCTCTTGGCTGGAGGCCTCTTTCTATTTCTAGCCATGTGAGTATACTGATCATGTGTCTTAGTTAGGATTTTTATTGCTGTGAAGATACACCATGACAATGCCAATTCTTATAAAGAAAACATTTAATTAGGGGCATGCTCACTTACACTTTCAGAAGTTCATGCCCATTGTCATCATGATAGGAGCATGGCAGCATACAGGCCAATGTGGTGCTGGAGCTGAGAGTGCTGTATCTTGCAGGAAAAAAATGAAGTCAATTAAGACATTGAGCAATATCCTGAGCATAGGAACCTTAAAGCTCACCCCCACAGCAGCACACTTCCTCCAACAAGACCATACCCATTCTAACAAAGCCACACCTCCTGATAGTGCTACTCACTATGAGATTATGGGAGCCAATTACATTAAAATTACCACACTATGTGATAGCAGTATCCATTAGTGTAAGCAAGCAAGAGAGAAGTAGAGGAATAGACATTGCAAATCAGTTAAATTTTATACCTCAATCTCAGATATAGTATATTATCTGTTATAGTACCTGTTAGAAGTAAATTAATAGAACTGGCCAACACTTAATAAAAAGAATACTGATTACACAAGAGTATGATGTCTAAGAACTGAGGTCAATATTAGAAATGTTCTACCATTTCCCTATTACTCAGTATGATTTGGATCTATATTCTGGTTAGTCTAAGACCAGTCATAGAAATTCCTTATATTGGATATATAACCCTAAGTTGGTCAGTTACATACGAGGATTCCAACATAGAGGGCTCTGAAATATTTCTTTTTATGTTAGTTCACTATTATGTTAGGAAGTAGAAGCCATTAATGAGCATGAAAATGAGCTAGCATAAATTCAAAATCATTGGGGAAAAGGAAATTTTATCAGAAGAGCTTTGTCTCCTAATGATAGTGCTGAGGCATAGCCAACTTGTGATCTTTCTAATGTAGGACATTGTCCATACTAAATATTTCTAGTTCCAATATGAAGCTGGCTCCTGGCCAATGTGGAAGATGAGGAGAAGGAGTTAAGCCAGAGGTAGACTGCAAGGCAATTTTCCCTGAATGATGAGGATATCAATGTCCAATTTGGATATCACCTCAGGAAGTGCTGAAATGCACAGGTATTGGAACCATAACTCAAGAGTCATTTAACACTTTTCTCAGGACCAAAGACATTGGGGAATTGTTTACTATCTGCTAAAGCATCAAGGCAGAATGTTAGTGAAGTCATTGTAATACTGTGTATAGACTATTTTTTCATTTCTGATGAGTGTGGATGACACATGAGTTCAAAGCAGATGAGATCAGTACAGCTGACAGTTTATTATATTTAAGCATCTCAGGCAACATCAAATAACTCATTAGAGGATTTTAGGATTCCTAGAACCTCATAAAAATTGTGATCATCTTGTTATTGGCCTTCAGGTAACTCTTCTCTTACTCTCCTTTTGTCATCTCTACTCAGATGCTACTGCCTCCGTTCATCTCTTTGGTAGGTTTAAGTAGAAATGGAGGCAATGTTAACACCCAAATTAAGTTTCAATCTCCATTAAGGAATTCTCAAAGCCCTTAAAAGGGAACTCTTCTTACTGCTCATGGGAGTGAAAAATAGTACATTATACCAGTATGGCATGTTCTAAAATATATATAACTTCCATAACACTCATTGTCTCCATGTCCCACAATAAAGATATTTATGCTTATTGCTATTTTATTCACAACACCAAAGAAATGGTACCAGCCTAGATACCCAATAACAAATGATTGGATATTGAAAATGTGATATATACACAATGATACTTTACTCAGCTATAAAAAAATAAATTAAAAATTTGCAGGAAAATGGATGGGATTGGAAAGTATGTTAAATGAATCTAAAGAAGACAAAATCCCATATATTCTCTCTCATTATGGATCATAGCTTATAATGTATGTAAATGAAGGGAAGTAAATGTGAGTAAAGCAAATAAAAAGGATATTATAAAGGCTTAGTTTTCTTGCTTGTAATACCTTGAGTTTGAACCTCTCTGATAAAATATAAAAGTATTTATTTCTTAATTTTAAGTAATTTTCTAGTTGCCTCAAGGATGCTGATAGGAGAGGAAGACACAAGAGTAAGATAGAGAAGTAAAGATTCCAGTGGTATTTCTCCTCTTACATAATCCATGTACCTTGGTGGTTCTCAACCTTCCTAATTCTATACCTCTTTAATACAGTTTCTCATGTTGTAGTTACTCCTGATCAAGAAATTATTTTCATTGTTACTTCATAACTGTAATTTTGTTACTGGTATGAATCCCAATGTAAATATCTGACATTCAATCCCTGTGAAAGGGAAATTTGATCCCCAAAGTTGTTGCAGCCCATAGGCTGAGAACCATTCGGAGCCAATGATACGCCACTTCTCTTGAAGTCAACTTATCCACATAATTTAGAACTACATTGATGGAGTCCACAGACCATTTTACTGGGCAACAAGATAACAGTGGGAATGGAACTTGGCCAAGCCATCAAGTGGCAAATCTAACACCTCAACTAGAATTCTGCCTTATAAGTGGATCTCTATCACAAAAGATGGTTACTTCTATTGTTGTTAACTTAGGCCAAATCTTATGTCAAGTGTTGGCCACAGAAAGATGTTAGGTCTGACACCTATGTTTAAGGACCTGTGTTAGTCTAGGAGCAGACATAGTAGCATGTTCGTCATGGGGCCCTTAAAGAGGGTGGTCAATACGGCTTTCTAATGGTTCTAAAGATAATTTAGTATCTAGTAACTCAACAAACATTGAAATAAATTGGGTAGGTAAGTGAAGGATAAAAGACATCGCAGGAAAAGAGAAGAGTCAACCTCACATGTTTCCAATACCCAGAGGCCAGGCCCTGTTTGGGGTGCTGTCAAATAATCCTTCTCTATACTATGTGAATATTTGTCACTATGATTGGTTTAATAAAGAATCTGACTGGCCAATAGCTGAACAGGATAATGTTAGGTGGGAAAGCCAAATTGAGAATGATGGAATGAGGAAGGGCAGAGTCAGTGGAGTCACAAGGAGAGAAGCAAGATGGGCATACCCTACTGAGAAAAGATATTGAGCCATGTGGCAAAGCATAGGTAAGAAATATGGGCTAATTTAAATGGAAGTGTTAGTAACAAGCCTGAGCTATTGGCCAAGTATTTGTAATTAATATAAGCCTCAGAGTGATTATTTGAGAATGGCTGCCAGACAGGAAAACTCTGACTAGAGTGTGGCATGGTGAAGAGTAAAATAACAACCAAACGGTGTTTCAAGGAGTAAGATTTCTAAAAGTGCTTCATGTAGGTTGGACCTCCCACTCCTTTATATGTACCTGTGGTCATACCCTTTGATGTACATTAGTAATTCAGGAACATATGAAATGTGGAATGTTGTTCTGTATGCTGTGAATGTGTGTTGCTCTGATTGGTTGATAAATAAAATGCTGATTGGCTAGTAGCCAGGCAGGAAGTATAGAAGGAATAGGCAGGCAAGCAGAATTCTGGGAAGAGGAAGGCTGAGTCAGAAGTCACCAGCCAGACACAGAAGAAACAAGATGACAAGGCAGAACTGAGAAAAGATACCAAGTCATGTGGCTAAACATAGATGAGAATTATGAGTTAAATTAAGTGTAAGAGCTAGTCAGTAATAAGCTTGAGGTAATGGCCAAGCAGTTGTAATTAATGTAAGCCTCTGTGTGCTTACTTGGTGGATGTGAATGAGAGAGATTTGTCCTGACCACCAGCCAGTGAGGACACAGGAAAGCTTCCAACTACAGAAGTTACCTTGCATCTGGTATAGAAAACAAAATTACATACAACAATTATGAATGTGCTCAGTGTTCACAAGTAAAGAAGTCAAACCCTTGCAGGCTCAAACTTATTTTGGGCTTTCTGGAAAACGTCAGTCTTGGCTATGTCATTATCTGCCCTATCAACTGTATGCTTGATCCTATATTTCATCACTGTATGGCTGTTATGTTAGTAATCTCAGCATGCTTAGGCTGGTAATCTAGACATTCTTTGGCCAAACTCAGAGAGAACATTATTAGAAAAAGAAAAATAGGGACTAGGAACCACATTTTGACTCAGGCAAACTATAGACTGAAGTCAAATGTGCTAGAAATTTTCTTTACTTCCAGTTGGACACTAGATCATTTATAAGGAGAATGTCACCTGGATTCAATGAGCCAGGACTAATGTCTATCCTTTTAACAACCCTTTTCAAACACAACTGTGTAGGAAGAAGCATCAAGTCACATTGCTTTTTATCAGAATGCAAGATCAGAGATCTTGGTGAACTGTCACTTGCCAAGGAATGGATGTAAGAAGGGATGAGTGGGCAGTAATTGTCAAAACTGGCCCTTACATTGTAGAGGTCACTGTCTAGTTAGGGAGAAGAAGGAGGATGAGGAGGAGAAGAAGGCCAGAGATACAATTTTATGGTAGAGGGCTTGCTCTTCAAGTAAGGTATAGTTTAAGAAAAAGGGAACTTGCTAAGCTTACATGAGGACCCAATTCAATTCCCAGTATTAGAAGAAAAAAAAATGAAAGCATAGGCTTATGTTGTCATAAATAACAGAAGAGGAATGGTTGAATTTTATTAACTGATTTTCTCTTTATTGTGAGGTACATCATATATTGTAAATTTTTGTACATAAGAAATTTAAAGAATAATAAAATTATTTCTATTTACTAAAATGCTATCATAATGCATTTGGATCTGTTGCCTTTTCCCCAGTTGCAACCACTATCCTGGAATTTTTTTATGTGTCCTTTGCTAGTTACAGTTTTTATCATATATAGACTGGTCAATAAACAATATTATGATTGGTTTTGTGTAGTTTTACTGCATTTATTATGACTGTGGTTTATTTCATAGGATTAAGAAAATTGAGACCATTTTTGGCTGGTGGAGGAGGGGAAAAGGGGCGAGAGATGGAAGGAGGGAGAGAAGGAGGGGAATGAGGGAGAGATTGTTTTTTCCTATTGTTCAGCCATTCTTAAGGGGATTTCCTTATTTGCATCTGAATACACCTTGATGAAACAGTTTGTTTGTTAGATTGATTGGTTTGTTGGGACAAGATCTCTCTAGCTGAGTAGCCCCATGGCAGGCATAGAATAAGCTATACAGACCAGCCTGACATTGAACTTCTAGTAATCAACCTACCTCTCCCTCTACTGAGATTAAAGATGTGTGCCATCATGCTTGGTCTGACACAGTATCTTTAAGCAGAAAAGTATCTTGATTGTGTGAAGAGTTGGGCAAAACATTGAGGTTTTTTTTTTCCTTCTAACTAGAAAAAAATAGCTACAATTATCAGTTTCAAAAACACCAAGAACATAGGTAAAATAACAGGAAAGATTATATGCAAAGTGAAACATCTTCACCAGCTCCTGTTTACCCAGGCTTTAGTCTGCACTGGCTTGAGCAAAACCAGTAAAATTTGTTATTGCTTTGGAAAACTTTAGAGTTTCTCAAATTGGAGTTCTGTCTCTGTGTATAATGTTTAAGACACTTTTAGGGTGAATTTCTGGTTCTGGTAGTCAGAGTTGAGACCCAAGCAACTGAATTTTCCAGCAAGCTCTACAGTAATCTCTGTGATGATTTGTTGAAGATCACATATTGTTAAGAAGACATGTGGACATTTTGTCTATTAGAAGTAGTTTTATTTTTTGTTGTTGTTGTTTGTTTGTTTTTGGTTTTTTTTTTTTTGCTTGTTTTTTTTGAGACAGGGTTTCTCTGTGTAGCTTTGCGCCTTTCCTGGATCTCGCTCTGTATACCAGGCTGGCCTAGAACTCACAAAGATCCGCCTGCCTCTGCCTCCCGAGTGCTGGGATTAAAGGCGTGCGCCACTACTGCCTGATTTAGAAGTAGTTTTTTAAAAGAGATGAAGTAAGCTTTTAGTTTTTCCCAGAAAATGACTTCAAGAATATACTAGATTTCCCCCCCTTTTCTTTAATTTTGATTCACTGGAGATAATGATGAACTTAAATATTACTTTAAAAAACATTGAAAACAAAACCTTACTAGAAAAGTAATATTTTATTTCTCACTTACAAGTTTTAATTCTGTTTAATTATTCAAAATCAATGCCTTTTGGTGTTGGTTGTCTTGATACTGATTGATGAATAAATTTATCTTAAAGTAATAAGGCAAAGGATCACTTAATTTGGAAGATGAATGGCAGAACATATTTTTTCTTTAAAAGAAGAAAGATTCCCTTTGATGAGCTGATAGTTCCATTATGTTCTTCCTCAGCTCTCTTGTGATTACTGATTTACATCAAAGCTTTGCTGACAATTCAGTATTTTCAGTCTGTTCTTTGGACTAAGTGGAAATGTCAGGTAGTTTGGTTTTGATTATTCTCTACAAGGTGTAGGAGATGACTTTTATTTAGCCTGAAAAGAGTTACAAATTAGTACTACCTTAGAACATTCAAGGAATGCCAGTTTCATTTGAAATCCACAAATTAAACCATGTGGTACAACATTCAAAACCTTTAATGAAAAACCTAACACTTCATTTTATTTGTTGTATATGGATATTTAGCTGAAGTGTTAATTAGTTTAAAATTGCAAAACTGTCTTCAAATAGATTTATGTTCTGAAATTAAATGTGTTACCTTCAAGAGACTTTATTTTTTGAATTACTCAGAGTACTAAAAGTCTCTTTAAACCTGAGTCCTCTGATGATAGGAAGCTTCATTCTTATGCAGTAAAGTATATACTCAACAAAAATATCCATTTTAGATATTAATATTGTGTTACTCTAAAGTACAATAAAATATAAGTATGGAAAGACTTTAACATATATCACATATATATATATTATATATATATGTGAATTTTCTGCTAAGAGCAAATAGTCTCTGTGGTGAGGATGTAACTCAATGGTGGAGTACTTGCTTAATATCTTGACAGGTCAGTGGTTTGCTACTCAGCATTGCAAACAAAACAAAACAAAACTGAATAAAAGTAATAGAAGCCTTCTATATTTCAAAAACATTCTCATTGTGGATGAATAATGCATTCCTGGAAATTACAATCATGTCATTTTCTTATCAGCAAAATGTAGGAGCCCACAGTGACTCCAGCTCATGGCTTGATTCCATCTTGACTTAAGGTCAGAGAGTTCAAGATTGTTTTTGCTCCCCAAAGCCAAATAACAGGATGATTGGCCAAAGCCATGGTTACTAGAAGTTTTGAGAATTAAGGAGGTGTTTATGCTTGTTTGTTCCTTGAACCATGGTAAGGAAGTCTTTTTGCCACGTTTCTTTGGGTCTAAAAAGGCTATGAGTAATAAATTCAGGACTGCTGCAGTATTCACTGAGATCCCTCCTCAATTCTATCTTCTGTCTCTAGTCTCTTTCTTAATCCTCACTCCCCTATTTAGGTGCTGCTTGACAGGTTGGCTAGTTCTGACAGTGCAATGCATTTTTATATGACGAAAATTGGTTTTAATTAATTGTTAGCTAAAATATTTATAAATTTTGAGTTTATGGGGGTCTTACTAATAGTTAGATTTTAAATATTTAGAATAAATTATCAGAATGCACATTTTAGGGAGGAAGTAGTAAGAAATATGTAAAATACAGAGAAAAAAACATAAATTATTCTATATTACTATCTAGAAATGATTTGTGTTTGCATTCTATCATATTAACTTCTAGTACATTGGTAATATAGAATATATTCACAAATTTGTATAATGCTCCAAATAATAAAAAAATATATATCATTGAATATATTCATATGCCCAAATAAAAAAGTATTTTTCATATTGTCTTATTTATTGTCATAATGCTATAAAAAGACACCATGACCAAGGGCAACTTATAAAAGGAGGCATCTAATTGGAGGCTTACTTACAGTTTCAGATGGTTAGTCCATGATCATCAAGGTGGAAAGCATGGCAGCAGGCAGGCAGATATGGTGCTGGTGCAGTAGCTGAGAATTCATCTCTGATAGGCAAGTTACAGTCAGAGAGAAAGCTGGGGTACAGTTGGCTAGGATTTTGAAACCTCAAACCTACCCCCAGTGACATACCTTCTCCAATAAGGTTATACTTCCTAATCCTTCCTATATAGTCTACCCAACTGAGAGCCAAATATCAAATATTTGAGCCTGTGGGAGACTATTCTCTTTCAAACCACCACACCCATTTATATAAGGTTATTATGGCCACCGTGTCAAATTTCCAAAAGAATATATGGCATTAACAATAAAAATTTAATTTTCTTCTTTGCTAAGGGTGGGACTTTGTGCCTATTTCTATTTCTTCTTATTAGGACTTTGGCATTAGCTATATCAATCACGCTATAGAGAAAGCTTTATGCTCAGGTGTACTTGGTCAAAACAAGGTAGACACCATAGTGTGTGTGTGTGTGTGTGTGTGTGTGTGTGTGTGTGTGTGTGCTTATTTTGTGTTTGTTTGTTTGGTTGGTTTGATTTTTAAGAGAAAGAAAAATGAGAATGTGTATGGGTGAGAGATATGAGAGAAGCTGCAGAAGAAGAATGAATAGTATCAAAGTGTGGAAAATTTTCAAACATTAAGAATTAATTTCCTAAAATTCTATGGCATTAACCATAAAAGTTAGTTTTCTGTAATTTTAAAGCTATGAGTCCAAGAACAAATGTTGACTGGGTTGACTTATTTTGAGTCTTTTCTCCTTGCCTTCTTCACATGGTTTTATCTCAATTTATATATGTTGAAATTTTTTATATGAAGATAATATGTATATTGATAAGGCCCATGCTGATGATTTCAGCTCAATCTAATTATTTTTTATCTATTTTGTCTGTGAATATAGTCACATTCTGTATTACAGGAGATTATATCCTCTATATATGAATTTTGGAGAAGAACATAATCACTCACATAACATTATCTAGAAGTAGTATCATTATTATATTTCTATACCACTGAAGAATGTATTGTCATATAATACAAGTATACAGAAACCTGTAGTGTATTACTTATGCCAAATTGTATATTTGTGTTTTCTTAAATTTTTGTAATTATAAATGATGACTATTTTCTTGGACAAATTTGTCCAAGACAAATAAAAAATGAAAGCGTAGATATTGTAGGAGTTCGCCAAATATATTTCCTCATTACTCTCCAAAAGAAGCATCAGTGCATGGATCAGGCAGATTTAGGTAAACAGACCTAGTCATAACTTTGGAATCACTCAAATGTTGTTTTGTTTTGTTTTTACTAGCTTTGTCATTAGAAACTTAGGTTTGTAAAACTGACATGCCGTCTAGGTTTTCTGCATTTTAAGTAATTAGTTAATTGATTGATTGATCGATTTTTTATGGTTTGTTAAATCCACACACAGTCTTCCATTATAACCCTTTTCTTTTCCTTTCCATATTTTCCTCCTTCCAATAGACCTTTTCTTTATTCATGGCACATGTATTCCATTGTGCACATTTCTTTACCTGACCCTCATCCTTTAAGACTTCTATCCCTCTCAGGGACCCCTTTCTGTTTTCACTGACTAGACATGTATTTGCTATACTTTAAAATAAATTCAGGTACATGAGAATATAAGTCTCATGGAGACATAGAAAGGAAGAGTGAGAGGTCAGTACAACTTATAGCATCATGATCTTTTAGAAAATTAATCAAGTCTGTGAGGCTTAACTCAATCTTAAAGTACATTAATTTATTCATGAGAACAATTATAAGTCAATTATCTCACACAAAGCTCCATATTTTAAAGGTTTAAAGGTCTCACCACCTTTCAATATCATTGAAATGGAAACAAAAGTTCTAATATGTGAACTTAGGCAGATAACTCATATTTAAACCATAGTTACATCTCATTAACATAAAAGCTGTGAATAACAATGAATTCTGATAATTTAATACTTCTTGTTTTAGAATTACAGTTGTTAAATACATACACGCCCATAAACTCATTAATAACATTATAGTACTTCTAAATGCCTCAAAAGCAATATCATTATATGTCCACGTTTTGGGGAATGAAAAATCCTTTTTTAAACTGATGTTCTCAACACAGAACAGCTCCTATGTAATGTAAAGCAAAGTATGATTCCTCAGTTTTCATAAATGAAGAAGTATATGAGTATAATGATACTTGCTAACTCAAAACCACAGATTCAAAATAAAACCAACTCATTGATATGCTTCCCATTGAGAGGTTGAATCTCTAAATCCTGTAGTTGAACATGGACTAGATGTCAACTACTGTGAGGAATAGATTATATTGGAAGTGATGCTGTGCTATTTTCAGTCTTTATGGATTTGAATCTTTATGGATTTGAGCTTCATCTTGGAGCTCCAAATGCAGTAATGTGAAAGTTTAAAACTTTGCTAAGTAATACACAATATCTGTTAAATTTATTGATTCTGAAATCTGCACTGTGAAAATCAAGTCACCAATATGTAACAATCTTTATCAAGGCTGTATACTACAGCATCATTAGTTTGGAGTAAAAGAAACTTAAGTGATTTGAGTAGTGTAATCACTTCTACTATATGCACACTGGAGAACATAAGGGTCTATTAAAAATAAAAGATTAAATCACTGTGTGTTGATCTGAAGGGATGCCAAAAAATAATAACCATTTGTGGGGGACATCTGTCTCTACCCTAGAGTATTTAAAGGAATGCCAAGGAGTGGCGCAAAAGACCTCTCCTCAGCACAGCCAAGTACAGACTATCCCAGACATCTCTACTCAGGCCAATGATCCAATCATCATCTTTATGCAGACCTGGTGGGTAAAGCCACTAGGAAACCTAAAAATGGGCTCCAACAGGTCCCCCTTCTTAATATATAAAAAACAACTCCCCATTAAGAGCTCACAGTAATCTCCATAGCTTTCACACCTCCCAGTATAGGAGTAGAGGATGATAAAAATGGCATTTCTTTTTTTTTGGAATGGGACTAAGATGACTACAGCAGTCTTAGCTACATAAAACCCTTTAAATCAAAAAATTCTTGATGCAACTGCATCAAACTTAAAACCTTTCTTAGTTTCATTATTAACATTAACAGGTTAACATAATTCTAACATAAATATTGCTATGCATAGTTACAGTTCTCTCAATCTTATAACTTAAAGCAAACTCTTAATAGAACAATTTGAATTTCTTGCTAACAAAACATAGAATAAACTTCTGATGTGTTCACTTCAAACTGAAATACTTCCTTAACTTCAACAAACCAAGGTGCATCAATATCAATAGGTTAACATAATAATTCTAACATAAACGTTACTATACACAATTATAATTCCTTCAAACCTACTCTCATTATAACCATTAACACTTAGAAACCTACATTCAAAAGCAATTGTTAATAGAACTATACAAAACATAACATTAATTCACTCAAGTAACACTAAAATATTTTTTAAATTAAATAGACTGAGGAATATTAACACTCCTCCTTTTCTTTATAATGTTTTCAGAAAAAAACCCCAAACTTCTCTATTTAAACAGTTCCATTTTTAAGCAGTTCCATTTTTACATAAACAGTTCCATAAATCATCAACATTGATAGAGTCTATATACATAATTTCCATTGCAATGTTTAAGTTCTAAAGTTCAAAAAGAGTTCTGGTACCATTCCTAAAAGTTCCTCTGAGTGCCTGAAATCAGGGCCTGTCTTGTCAGCTGCCCATAAATCTGTGTATAGTAAACTGCTCCAATTGTGAGGAATCCAATAACCAAAAATTTGCAGTTAACAGTTTTAGTTAAAACAAGCATTTCTGCAACTTTTGTACTCAGATACCACTGAGCTTCGCAGTCTGTAGCCTTCCATAACCAGGCTGTTCCTAGACTTCTGTGTCCTGAGGCTAGAGAGCTTTACTTCACAGCCACATAGGCTCAGGGCTCTTTCAGCTGCCAGGAGCTGAACCATGACCCTCTCACAGCAACCCTTGCCCTTAGAGGATCCCACTACCTGCCTCACTGACAGTCTCCAAGTACTCAGCACCTTGGGTCTAGGAATCCTCTGTAGCATTCAGCAGTTTCTGCAGAATCCCAGTCTGCTGTTCAGCCTGGAGCACTCAACAGTTTCTGCATGTCTAAGCTGCTCATCTGGTACTGACACTGCTTCTCTGCTCCTGGAAGCAGTCTGGTTTCTGCAGCTTCCACTGCTCACTGCTGCTCACTGTTCACCTTTCCCATGATGCAAGACATTGGGCTCTCCAAGCTGCTCTGCCACTCACCTTTCTCCTAACTTAACATGTTCACTTCTCACTGTGGATTCTTCATAGCAGAAAGCCTGCAGACCCTTGCCACTAGTACTGGCTCTGCTTTTGCTGGCTCTTGGCATCTGCTGCTTGGGAAGCTATAATGCTCCATGGGTCCCAGCAGTGGACACCTGGCTGCTACTGTCTGAAGCTAGCAGTCTCTGAAAGCGGTTTTTGTTTTTATTGGTGGCTTTTGGAATTGCCAATTTGCAATATGCTATGGACAGTCTTTTCTGCATCCCAGGTTCCTACTCTACTCTAAATTATGTTTTTATTAAAACTCCACAATGTAATCCCTCTATTAAACCTTCACCATATCCTTAGACCTAAAGCCTAAACATTCTAAACCTACATTTCGCGGACTTACTCTATTTACACTTCTTATTTACAACTAGCATGGCCATTTACTACATGTATTTACATTAAGCATTTAGACTCACATTCCACATATACTTATTTATACTTCTTACAAGCTTATATTCTTAAAGAAATTCTATAGATCTATTCTACAAACTTATATTAATAAGGAAAATCTATAGGATTACCTTAGCAAAGCTACTACTTACTCTTAACTAACTTACACTAGGAAGTTAGCAAAGTTTTCTCTTAGCAAACTCTCTATAGGGCTACCCTTAGCAAATAACTAACTTAGCAAACACCTAAAGATTTCTTAACACCTCGAAGAGATTTAAAAAAGATTTCTTTCTTTTTTTTTTTGTTTGTTTGTTTTTGTTTTTTGAGACAGGGTTTCTCTATGTAGCTTTGTGCCTTTCCTGGAACTCACTCTGTAGCCCAGGTTGGCCTCGAACTCACAAAGATCCTCCTGCCTCTGCCTCCCAAGTGCTGGGATTAAAGGCGTGTGCCACCACTGCCCAGCTTAAAAAAGATTTCTTCACATTTAGAAGAAACGTTAAATTATCTTCCAACAAGACAGAGAGTAATTTTCTTTAGACTTCATTTCAATCCCAAAAGAGAATGAGAAGAAAATCCTTGTAAGAAACATTCTCTTTATGAATTGCTCAGTTAGTCATTCTATAACAGTCAACTTCCCATCAGGAGAAGATAATTGTCTAAATTGGGGTGGGGTTCCAGATATGCAACGTTCAGCAGGGTTCCCTGCTAGACTGTTTGCCTTGAAGGCTTAATATATTTCTAAGTGGCTTCATTGCTCTTATAGGTAGCTCTTTGTCATCCAGCAACCATAAAAAAACTGAGCTGGCTGTTTGGGGCCTGGGGCCTATGCAGGGACACTTTGCTCAGGCAGGGAGGAGGGGACTGGACCTGCCTGGACTGAATCTACTAGGTTGAGGTGAATCCCCAGGGGAGTCCTTGCCCTGGAGGAGACGGGGATGGGGGATGGGCTGGGGGGAGGGTGGGGTGGGGGTGGGAGGACAGGGGAATCCGTGGCTGATATATAAAATTAAATCAAATTATAAAATAAAAAAATAAGTAAAAAACATTGTTCACAGCTATTAGGCAATATAAGGCATTTTCTCAAAGAAGCCTGTAAAAGCCTAAAGGGGCACAGCTGCAAGCTCCATTTCCTTACAGTTTTGCATAGGAGCTGACATTCAACAAACTCTCAGACAATTTTCCTCCTTAATTTTTTAAAAGCTGTATTTTAAGTTTACCATGACCATCAATTCGAGCTGAAAAAAAAAATTTTCAAGGCAATATTTCCATCCTTAGTGGAAAAACCACCTTTCCCAGAATGCATTTCTCTTATCAGCCCACTGTTATGAGCTCCATTTCCCATAATTCTTCCAGTTCCCTTTTACTGGCCTTGCTTTCATATTGAAAATCAAGAGTAAATGAGCTTTTCCCTTAACTACAAGGAGGTTTTTGTTATCCCTAAGCTCTCATTAGGACAGGTGTATTTCCTTAATCAGGCCTTTCACCTGACCTAGTTTCTGAGCTGGTTGCATTCATTTGTCCTCATGCACTCAGACAGCTCTTATCAACTCTCACTCCTTCTCACCAGGAGTCAGTGGGGGTGTGAAACCCCCCACTCTATCCCCTACAGATAAAGAGAAGCTTAAACCAGGATTCTAAGTGTAGGTAAGAACTTAGACCCTTTTTCCCCAGGTGGCTGTACCTGCTACAGGGACTTTGGAAAACAGAGTCAGGATATTCAAACAAAAGACTAAAAAAGGGAGGTGGGTTAAAATAAATTATATGGTCTGTGCCTTTAAGATAAGAACTATCCTCACAAAGAAAGGGGACCGCTCCTTCCAACCTCCCTGCTGTGAGTGACAGATTTGGAAGAGCCTCCCTGGAGGCTTGTAAACTTAAAATACACCTTACTTCTGCATTCTGTACCTAAAGTCTCCAGTGGCGGCTTTGGGGACACGATCTAGGCACAACAAGACCCTCACTCTATTGCCTCAAAAAAGGGGCTTTAGATAAAGATATCTCAATATAGGTAGATCCAGGCCAGTTTCAAGTCCCCAGAAATCATGGCGCCAGCCCCAGGAACTCAAAAGAACAGAATCAGGATGTCTGATGGTAACCAATTAACCAGGAGATGCCCCTCTCCAGAGATAACATGACCAGACCCCGAGATGAGTTGTAAAACTCCTGACAGGGAAAACAGATAAGCTAGAATAAGATAAAGTCCAGGCCCGGGAAAAACTGAACCAATCAAGGATGGACCCGTACTAACCCCCTCCCCTCTAAGAAATTTTATGGGTTTTGCCTATAGAAACTAACTTCCCCAAGAAAGAGTAAGTCTTCCCTGCCTCACTTGAGATGGCTTGAGATGAGTTCCCTGTCATGACTTGCAGCAGAAGTAAACCTTGCTTTTGCATTCTGGTATGCTTGTCCTTGGTGGTCTTTCTGGGGGGTTACGATCTGGGCACAACAGGGGAAATGGAAAGTGCTTGAAACAAAGCTTTTCAGAAAGGTCTTTGTGTGATGGAAAAGAGAGCTTTTCTCCTGGATAGTTCTCCATTCTGTCCTGGCTTGGCTCCTCCCCCAGATAGTGTTCTTGACTGGGCAGCCACTGCCAAGGCTCAGCTTTACTGCTTTCCCCAGCAGCCCCTCCCATAAGGGAGGAATCTACCTGATTCAGTTCCACACTTGAGTAAGCTGTTGACAACTGCAGGAACCCTAGTATCCCTGAAATATACTCAAACCCAGAGGTGCTGGCTAATTGCTTCTCAGCTGTTGGTTAGAAGTGAAGATACAATGCTAACAGAGAGGGTTTGCATTGCTTCAGGGGATCTTTGTGCTAGGGTGATTATGAGCAACCTTTTCATTCTGATAGATGCCCACCCAGAAACAAAGCCCTTGACACCTCAGCTCAGCTGCAGCCTAAAGGCTCAACTTTACTGCTTCCTCCAAGCCAGCAGTTTCCTGTACCATTCAGCTCCCTGTGGCTCTTTGCCTGCACTCTTCCAAGCATTTATGGTTAAGTTCTATTTAACTTCAGCAGATTCTGACTGCTGTTTTGTACTGGCTAGAAGAGACAGAGCTTAGAAGAGAGACTTTTTGGGAACTCAAGCCCTGATTTCCTCATTGCAGGGAGGATTTTTAAAGCTTCTATTGCTTCCTTCTCACCAGCAACCCTTCCCTCAGTCTCTTCACCTTTCAAGGAAGCTGCCCTGCTTCAGTTTCTGCCTTCACTTTTTTACTAGGCTATAACCATAGGGAACTTCTGGCTGCTGATTTTCCCGACTTGACAGAAAAACAGAACTTAGCAGAGATGTTTTGCCCTGTTCCAAGAGGTCTTTCTATTTTTTTCTTAGAGTGAATCATGGGTAAATTCTTGCACTCTTCCAGGTGAATATAATTTTGCCCTTACAGAAAGAGAAACTGAGAAATCTGAGATGCAAAGATCTAAAAGGCTTTTTGGTTTTAGAGAGAGATTACTAAGAGAAAGCTTTTAGTTTTTGAGAAAGATCACCAAATTTCCCCAAAACTTCTATTCTCTAAACTTTTTGGCTTCAATGGCCAAAAGGAAATTAGTTCTGTTGGTAATGTGTTGTAAAGTTTTCTCAGGCATTGATAACAGAGCAGAGGATTTTTGTTTCACCTGCCTGCATCTGCTGCAAGGAAAATCTCTTTACAGTGCTGCTTGGATTTAGAATTTTAGCTCTCCCCAGGCCAAAAGCTTCCATAGGAGCTTTTTTCTGCCTCTTAACCTCAAAGAGGATAGATTTTTCCCTGCTTGTCTTCCTAGCCCCAAAGTTAGAAAACTAAAGACATAGTTTCTGAAAATTAAAGACACAGTTTCTCTGTCTTGTAGTTTATTCTGTTTTTCTTTCTATATTCCTAATCCAATATTTCTAAGTACTACGTTATTCTAAATTCCTTCCTGTATTATATTGCTACACAATACCTTCCTTATTTTTCATAGATAGAAATAAAGAGAGAGACAGAAAGAGAGAAATCTTGATAGAGAAGATTATACACTGCAGCCTTATATTTGGTCATCTTTCCAATCCTTTTTTTTTTTTTTTTTTTTTACAAAACCATACCTGCCTAACTATTTTAACTGACAGGACCTAAACTACTTTTGCCAAATACTCTCTCTCTCTCTCTCTCTCTCTCTCTCTCTCTCTCTCTCTATATATATATATATATATATATATATATATATATATATATTCTTTTTGTCTTAGTACATGTTCAGTGGCGCGATCTCTGGGGGGGGGGGCATCCCTCACTCTCACATGTCCTCAGAGTACTCTTGAATAGAAGCAGCAGGAAATATTAGTTGGAAGGATAGAGGGGAGAGAAAAAGCTCGAAAGTTCAGGATAGACTCTGGAGGGCCTGGATCCCAATCAATCAGGCCCTGACTTTCTCTGCCCTAGAGTATATAAAGGAATGCCAAGGCATGGAGCAAAAGACTTTCCCCCACACAGTTAAGTGCAGACCATTTCAGACACCTGTACTCAGGCCCATGGTCCAATCATCTTCCTTATGCAGCTCCAACAACCATTTTCCCTAATATCAAACAATCAGCATCCAAAACGTACATACAAGTAACATTGTACAGACGAATTATATATTTAGTGTGTGTGTGTGTGTGTGTGTGTGTGTGTGTATAAAACAACAATTACTTTTTTAAAGAGGCCATGAATTTTGAAAGAGATCAGGGAGGAGTATATGGGAGGGTTTGGAGTGAGGAAAGAAAAAGGAGAAATAATTGTGATCACATTATAAATTCAAATAATAAAATAGTTTGGAAATTTCTTATAAAACATGAAGTGAAATTTCATATGAGTCCTGTGATTTTCATCTTAGATAACTATCCCATGCAAATAAACTTATATAATAATCTTAAACCAAAGAGCCCAAGAATTATTCAGAAACTGAATCATCCACTAAACTAATTCAACTATAAAATTTTAAAAAATGCAACAATTTGGATAAAGGTTCAGAAAGTTGTGCCAGGTAGAAAAAAAGACCCATTCTCACAGTTATCTATGGGACATTGTTTATATAACTGTTTTAAAATTAAAAGATTAAAATAATGGAAAACAGATTATTCATTGTTGAATATCACAAAATGTACCATAGAGAAATGAAGGCAAGGTGGGTGGGAATGATAAAAGAATCTTAGGTCAAGAGAATTGCTATCTACTTAGGCTAAGTTAATGGTTACACAAATTTATACATGTGGTGAAACTGTGTAGAGTGTAAACATACATACCATTTTGTACTCTCAAAAAATGAGGAGCCGGGCGGTGGTGGTGCACGCCTTTAATCCCAGCACTCGGGAGGCAGAGCCAGGCGGATCTCTGTGAGTTGGAGGCCAGCCTGGACTACCAAGTGAGTTCCAGGAAAGGCGCAAAGCTACACAGAGAAACCCTGTCTCGAAAAATCAAAAAAAAAAAAAAAAAAAAAAAAAGCATTAATGATTGTATCAAAGGCAATACCTTGTTTGTAATTATGCACTACATTTTTACAAGATACCCTATCAATATAAGCAAGTGGAAAATAAACTAGAGAATGAAATTGTGTAAAGAAAAGAAATATGTCAGCATTATTTTCTACAGCCACAAGGATTGCTACAATTTAGATTAACTTAATTTTCAATTAAATACATTATGAACACTATAATAAAAGCTACAATAAAAGCTATCATGAAAATATTCTTTTATCTATGACACCAGTACTTATTTCTGTGACAAAGCCAGATGGAAAGAAGATATTAAAACTCAATACATAAATCACTTCATATGCCTCATGATTTTCAGTGAATGACTTCACAAAAGTCTGATGTTATCTCTATTAGATAAACTTTTTCCTATTTTAATTTATGTTTAAATAGTAGTGTATGGGAAGCTTTTTCCAATGCTAGGAACAAGTTGATATTTTAAAAAGTTAATTTACATCTTCAGGTTAATTTGTCCACAATACTAACTGAACAAACTGAATAGTGAATTTAAAAAATAATTTTAGCTAATATATGTGTGTGACATGTATATGTAAGACACACACACACACACACACACACACACACACACACACACACACACATGTCTTAAACCTGTTATATGTGAGGTAAATAAAATAGTTTATCTCATTAACTGCCAAATTCATGTAGGGATATCTGATTCACATAGATGTGTTCATAAGTTTTCTATGAGAAGCACTTAAACTCCATATACAATTATAAGTTACAATTGATTTTAAGATAGTTGAGAAACTGAAAACCATTTTAAAATAAATGTCACCATCTTCAAATAACAGATATTACACAATTATAGAAAACTTCAACTGGATAATGAAAAATTACTTAAGAAATTCAATATAGTAATAGTAAGTTCACCCCAGGGGTCTTTGAGCTCCCTAATCATGGGTTATTGGACAGATTTAAAATACTAGGCATATATTTCTATCTGTGCAATTTGCCTTAAATCCAATCAGAAGGATTTGACTATCCACATAACATTCATGCCACTATTATACCCACGGACATATCCTTCCTTGTAAGTCACTACTATGGTTCACAGGGCAGTTAGACTGTTGATGCCTTTCTTTCTCCAACAGTCTACATAGAACCTTCTGGTAGTGAGAAACCTGGCTATCATGGAGGAAGCTTACTTGTCAGCAGAAATTTTATTTTTCCATGTCATATGCCCAATGTATGTGGTGTCCCCAGCAATAGGATCTTATCATTGAGTTCTGGTGGGTAATTAAGACCAGAATATTGGAGAAATTATTTTGGCCACTCCACGTAGTTAAAAGGATATTTATTTAATGGCGTAACTCACAAATTAAGTAATGGGTAGGTCGCAGGGTCTGGGGAAGGTGTATTGCAATCCAGCGGTGTTCTCCGGAGCTCTGCACAATCCACCTTTCACCGTCCTGCGTCCAGGCACCGAGCGAACGCACAGAGAGAGCACTGGCCCATCCAGCTCTCGGGTCCCCAGGCGCCTCCCCTCGCCCCGCCTCGTAGGTGTGACAGTTGCCAGAGTCTCAATGGGGGTTGAAACTTCCAGATCCAAGCTGGAATGGCTACCCACTACACCAGAAGCAATAATTTGTATTGTTTAGGGAGTCTCCTTGACACCTCTGACTCAGGGGAAGAATCACACCCTTGGCACTAGGCTTTTGTTTAACAACCTATGCCTTCTGTGAGGAGAATTAACCCCTGTGTAGGTTAACTCCAATTATACCCTTCTACTTAAACAATACATACATGCATACACACACATAAATCCTTCTGTCTCTGTATTTCTGTCTATGTCTCTCTCTGTCTATCATCTATCTATCTATCTATCTATCTATCTATCTATCTATCTATCTATCTATCTATCTATCTATCTATCTATCCATCCATCCATCCATCCACCCACCCACCCACCCACCCACCCACCCACCCACCCACCCACCCACCCACCCACCCATCCATCCATCCATCTATCTATCTATCTATCTATCTATCTATCTATCTATCTATCTATCTACCTACCTACCTACCTACATCTCTCTCTCTCTCTCTCTCTCTCTCTCTCTCTCTCTCTCTCTCTCTCTCTCTCTCAGGTTTCCATACAGATTTTTTTCAAATACTCTTAGTATTATTTCCCTTCCTAACCCTTCTTCTGGCCTATTTTCATATTCCTCTCCACACTTAAACCTCCAACACCATTATTCCTCTGTTTTTGGTTGTTTTTGCTTTTTTGGGGAGCCCGTCACCCAGCTCTCAAGTAAATCACACACTGAGGCTTATTATTACTTATAAACACCCAGCCTTTGAGGGGCCCCCAACTGGATCAGGCCACCTGAACGGGTGAGACAGTCAGTTGGCTTGATCTGTTTGGGAGGCAGCTGTGCATTGGTGCCAGGTCCTGGGCTCGTTGCATGAGTTGGCTGTTTGAATCCTGGGACTTATGCAGGGACACTTGGCTCGGTCTGGGAGGGGGGAATGGACCTGCCTGGACTGAGTCTACCAGGTCAACCCCGGTCCTCGGGGGAGACCTTGATCTGGAGGAGGTGGGAATGGGGGGTGGGCTGGGGGGGAGGGGTGGGCGAGAGGGGGAGAACAGGGGATTCTGTGGCTATTATGTTGAACTGAATGGTGTTGTAAAATAATAATAATAATAATAATAATAATAATAATAATAATAAAAGAAAAAAATAAACACCCAGCCTTAGCTTGGCTTGTTTCTTGCCAGCTTTTCTTAACTTTAAATTATACCATCTACCTTTTGCCTCTGGGATTTTACCTTTTACTGTTTTTGTATTTCTCTCTTTCTTTCTTTCTTTCTTTCTTTCTTTCTTTCTTTCTTTCTTTCTTTCTTTCTTTCTTTCTTTCACCATTGCTGGTTGTGTAGCATGGTGGCTGGCCCCTTGCATCCTCTGCCTTCTCTTGCTCTTTCTTCTTTTCCTCCTGGATTTCTCCTTCTATTTATTCTCCCTGCCTGCCAGCCCCACCTATCCTTTCTCCTGCCTTGCTTTTGGCCATTCAGCTATTTATTAGGTCATTAGGTGTTTTAGACAGGCAAAGTAACACAGCTTCAAAAAAATTAAACAAATACAATGTAAAAGAATACAACACATTTTTGCATTATTAAACAAATGTTCCACAGAATAAACAAATGTAACACATCTTAATATTGTACATTCTCCCTCTTCCCTTCACATCTTCTGTGTTCTACTATTTCTAACTCCTTTAAGATAGTTTCTCTCTTTACCTGTCAGTTGTTCCTTTCTAGTTTCCTGGATTCTATGAGCACTCCAGGTAAACCTACAAATCTAAATATTTTACACTAAGATTCTCATATAAATGAGAATGTACAGTGTTTGTCTTTCTGGGTTTGAGTTATCTCATTCAGTATTACACGTTCAGTTCCATATAGTTATCTTTAATTTTCATTTCAATTTGCAGCTGATAAAATTTCATTGTGTGCATAGTACCACATTTTCACTATTAATTCATCATCTTATGGACATCTAAGCAGTTTCCATGTCTGTTGCAGGTTGTGTTTCTGTTGCTGTGATAAATATTCTGACCCAAAGCAACCTGAAGAGTAAAGGTTTTATTTCAGCTTATAACTTCAGGTCAAAATCCATCATTGATAGAATTCAGGGAAGGTGCTCAAGCCCAAACAAGAGCAGAAATTATGGAGGAATGTTGCATATTATGATTGCTTACTGGCTTGTGGTCAGCTATTTTTCAATACAGTCTAAGCCCATATCTCTAGGGATGGTGCCACCCACAGTTGACTGGTTTCTTCCACATCAATCATCAACTAGGACAATCTATCAACATGGCCACAAACCAATCTGATCAAGGTATTTTTTCAGCTGAAGTTCCCTCTTTCTAAGTGACTCTAGGTTATATCAAGTTGATAGTAAATCCTAAACATGAAAGTGCCTAGTTTTTGTGAACACAGTAGCTGTGAATATAAATGAACATGTGTCTCTATAGTCAAAAAGAGTTGTGGGTATATGCCCAGGAGGTAGTATATCTAGGTCATATGCAATCTCTGATACTTTTTGAGGAACTACCATACTGATTTCCATTGTGACTGCAACAATTTTTGCTCCCACAAACAATGCATGAGTAGTCACAATCCCCTCATCCTCAACAGCATTTGTTGTCTTTTATTATTAATCTTAGCCATTTTGACTAGTATTATTCTGCTAAGCAGATCTAGTATCAATCTACCCTTTATGCCCATAGATTCATTCTCAAACTGTGTGATAGAAATTTCATTGTATAGTGGATGATGGTTATGTAGTAATTCACAGATTATCAAAGTGCAAGGAGTAAGTTTATTTGGTGTGCTCATCTACAAATGGGGCAATTCTATTGCCCTCCTCTACCAAGGCTCAGGAACCATCATGGAAGTGGAAATAAGAAGACAGTTAGAACCACAGGTTAGAGAGAATCAGAGCAAGAATGTCTCTTGGATATTACAGGTCCTTTGCACTCATGAACTGACAATTTCTGTGTTTGCTGGCATAAGACATGCACAAGATCCAGCCAATCAACATTCTAGCACAGAGGAAGAAGAGACTCATGAATATTGATGGCTGTTTGAGGAATTATGGTTACTTTATGGGGGAGGGAGGGTCTGATTTCTTTAAGGGTATGGTCTTGGTAAGTTGTCTATATACTAGTGCATAGCCCTGCACCCATAAATGTATTGCACCACAAATTGGACTTAGTGAAGGGTATTTTAAAAAAGGACAGGAATTTGAAAGGGGTAGGAAGGTAGGAGGTGGATCAGGGAGGAGTTGGGGCAGAATAGGGGGCAAATATGTTCAAAATATATTATATGAAATTCTCATAAATTAATAAACATATTATATTAAAAATACTCAAAGGAAAGGATGAACTAGGTATAAATCTGATGAGAAGTTCTTATGTGAATGTATTTTTTTTTGTGATTTAGCTCCATCAAGTTTTCATAAGATGAGCAAATGATTTAAACTTTACCTACGTACTAAATGTTCATAGGTATATTCAGGACTTCAAATGACTCTGAGTCATTTACTGTGACTCAGTATTTTCCCTAGTGAAATACAACAACTACTTAATAAAACTCCACCTTTATTTATATTTTGCTCAAAACAGAGCCTTAAACAAGAGTTGATGTAACAAATATTTGGGTCAGGTTGTGGTGGCATATGCCTTTAATCCCAGCACTTGGGAGGCAGAAACAGGTAGATCTCAGAATCAGGCAGATCTCTGTGAGTTCCAGGCCACCCTGGTCTACAAAGTGAGTTCCAACACAGTCTGGACTGTAAGATGAAGAAACCCTGTCTCAAAAAACAAACACAAAATACAAGCCCCCCCAATAACAAAATAAATAAATAAATAAATAAATAAATAAATAAATAAATAAATAAATAAATAAACAAGCATTTGGGCTTGATTCCAAGAAATAAAGAAATAAAGCAAAAATGGAGAAAGAAATATTCAGTATTTGAATATTAGTGATCACTATTGTGAGCAATCTGGAATTAATATTATAGACTCTCTTAGAATGTACACAATATTTTTCCTTAGAAGATGAAAGCAAAGGTCATTTTCATGCTTGCTTTAGCTCATAGGTGATAAAATTTAGCCATTATGTTTCAATTCCTCTGAGCTAACATTGTCCAAGTTAAAGCATGGCTACCTGAAACAAAACAGTAAACCTATGGACAAGAGCAAAATCATTTGTATGTTGGGAACTCCTAAAAATGACCTATTTCCAAGGTGTTGCTAAAATCAATTTAAACATGTTGTGATTCAAGATACCAACAATTTTCTTTTTAAGCTAAGTTTCACTTTGTTTTGCTCATTGTTTATAATTCTTAATGCATATTATATAACATAATCTGCAGGAGGAACATTGCAAAATTCTTTTTATGAAGCTACAGTCACCCTGATACCCAAACCAAAGATTCAACAAAGATAATTACAGATCATTTCCCTCATGAATATTGATGCAAAAATACTCAATAAAATATTCAAAAAATGAATCTAAGAACACATCACAAAGATCATTCACCATGATCAAATATGCTTCATCCCAGAGACAAAGATGGTTCAACATATGAAAATCTGTCAATATAATTCACCGCATAAACAAACTGAAAGAAAAAAAACAGAATCATCTCATTAGATGCCAAAAATGCCTTTGACAAAATCCAACACCTTTCCATGATAAATGTCTTAGAGAGATCAGGAATACACATCTAAACATAATAAAAGTCAAATACAGCAAGCTGACAGCGAACAACAAACTAAATGTAGAGAAACTCAAAGCAATTCCACTAAAATCAGGAATAAGACAAGATACTTTCTACATACCTATTCAATATAGTACTCTGAGTTCTAGATAGAGCAATAAGACAGCAAAAGGACATCAGGGAGATATAAATTGGAAAGGAAGAAGTGTTACTATTTGCAGATGATATCATACTTTACATAAGCTGTCCCCAAAATTCCACCAGGGAACTCCTACAGCTGATAAATATCTTTAGTGATGTGACTAGATACAAGATTAACTCAAAAAATTAGTAGCCTTCCTACCTACAAACAATAAGGGGCTTGTAGCTAGAGTTTTCCTGTCTTGCCCACAGTCAGGACAAATCTCTCTCACCCACCAGTCCCACAGCCACTCAGACCTAACCAAGTAAACACAGAGACTTATTTTGTTTACAAACTGTATGGCCGTGGCAGGCTTCTTGCTAACTGTTCTTATATCTTAAATTAGTCCATTTCTATAAATCTATACCTTGCCACGTGGCTCGTGGCTTACCAGTACTTTACATCTTCCTTGTCCTGGCAGCTGCTGCAGGCAGTGACTCCTGCCTTCCTATTCTTTTATTTCTCCTCTCTGTTAGTCCTGCCTATACTTCCTGCTTAGCCACGGCCAATCAGGTTTTATTCATTGACCAATCAGAGCAACTTGACATACAGACCATCCCACAGCACAGCCAAGTGCAGACCATCTCAAACACCTGCACTCAGGCCCGTGGTCCTAATCATCCTCTATGTAGACCTTCTGGGTAAAGCCACGAGGAACCCAAGAACGAGCTCCCACAGGACATACAGAACATCCCACAGCAGGGGCTGAGAAAGAAATCAGGGAAACCATGACTTCACAATAGCCACAAATAAAAATATCTTGGAGTAACTTTAAGCAAGCAAGTGAAAGACCTGTATGACAAGAACTTTAAGTCTTTTGAAGAAAGAAATTGGAGAAGATATCAAAAGATGGAAAGATCTCCCATGCTCTTGAATTAGTAGGATTAACATAGTAAAAATGATCATCTCACCAAAAGCAATCTACTTATTTAATGTAATCCCCATCAAAATTCCAATGCAATTCTCTACAGACCTGGAAAGAATAATCTTCAACTGTATATGGAAAAAAAACCAAAAAACCTAGGAGAGATAAAACAATTCTGTACAATAAAAGAACTTTCAAAGGTACCACCATGCCTGATTTCAAGCTCTACTACAGAGCTATAGTAAGAAAAACTGCATGATATTGGCATAAAAACAGACAGGTGAATCAATAAAACCAAATGGAAGACCCTGACATAAATCCACACACCTATGAATACCTCCTTTTGGCAAAAGCCAAAACTATACAATAGAAAAAAGAGAGCATCTTAAACAAATGATGCTGACAAAACTGGATGTCAGCATGCAGAAGAATGCAAATAGATACATATGTGTCTCCTCCCTACACAAAACTCAAGTCCAGGTGGATCAAAGACCTCAACATAAATTCAGTTACACAGAGCCTGATAGAAAAGAAAGTGGGAAGTAGCCTTAAATGCCTTGGCACAGGAGATCACTTCTTATATAACATTATAATATAATATAATATAATATAATATAATATAATATAATATAATATAATATAATATAATATAATATAATGTAATACAATATAATACTCACTATAATACCAGTAGCACAGACTCTAAGATCAACAATTAATAAATGGGACCCGAAATAGAGAAACTTCTGTAAGTCAAAGGATATAGTCAATAATACAAATTAGCAGCCTACAGAATGTGAAAAGATCTTCATCTCTACATCTGACAGAGGGCTGACCTTCAAAATATATTAAGAACTCAAGTAACTAGACATAAAATATAAATAATACAATTTAAAAGATGAGGTACAGTTCTAGAGAGAGAATTCTCAACATAAGAATCTTAAATGACCAAAATACACTTAAATAATTGTTCAACATCCTTAGCCATCAGGGAAATGCAAATCAAAATGACTCTGAGATACCATCTTACACCTTTCAAAATTGCTAAGATAAAAAACACTGATGATAACATATGTTGGAGAGGATAATGAATAAGGGGAACACTCTTCCACTGCTGGTGGGAGTGCAAACTTGTACAGCCACTTTGAAAATCAATATGGCAGTTTCTCAGAAAATTGGGAATCAATATACCTAAAGACCCAGCTACAGTCATATTGGCCATATACCCGAAGGATGCTCAATCATACTACAAGGACACTTGTTCAACTATGTTCAATGTTATTCAGAATAGCCAGGACCTGGAAACAACCTAGATGTCCCTCATCTGAGGAATGGATAATGAAAATGTAGTACATTTACACAATAGAGTATTACTCAGCTGTTAAAAACAGTGATATCAGAAAATTTGAAGGCAAATGGATGGAACTATAAAAAAAGCATCCTGAGTGAGGTAATCCAGACCCAAAGAGACAAACATGATATGCACTCACTCATAAGTAGATATTAGCTGTAAAGTGAAGGATAACCATGCTACAATCCACAGCCCCAGAGAGGCTAGATAACAAGGAGGACCCAAAGAGAGATGCATGGATTTCTCTTCAAAGGGGAAATAGAAGAGACCTTCTGGGTAAACTAGGAGTGGGTGGTAATGGGAACATAAAAGATCAGCTTGGGGTGGGCTAGAGGGTGAGAGTAATGAAAGAAATATCTTGATGGGGGTGGGCATTTCAGCATCAGGTAGAAATCTGGTGCAAAGGAAACTCCCACAAATCCACAAAAGTGTCCCCAGCCAAGACTCCTAGCAATAGTGGATAGGTAGTCTGAACTGGTCATCTCTTCTGATCAGATTTGTAACTACCCTAATTGTCATCAGAGAGGCTTAGTTCAGTAACTGATGGAAGCAGATGCAGATATTCACAGCCAAGCACTGGGCTGAACTCTGGTAATCCTGTTGAAGAGAGGGAGGATTGGTTTGTAAGAACCACAGGGATCAAGGTCATCACAAAGGAATCTACACAGACAACTAACCTGGGCTCATAGGAGCTCACAGACATTGGATTGACAGCTAAGGAGCCTGAAGAGGACCAATTTAGGCCTTCTATGAGAGAGAGAGAGAGTTGTATAGCTTGATTTACTTGTGAGACTCCTAGCAGTGGGAGCAGGGTCTGTCCCTGACTCTTTAGCAGGCTTTCAGGAACCTATTCATTGTACTGGGTTGCCTTGCCCAGCCTTAATAAGAGGGGACGAGCTTAGTCTTACCTCAACTTGAAATGCAATGCTTTGTTGACACCAATAGGAGGCTTGCCACTTTCTGAACAGAAACAGAGGAGGAGTGGATAGGTGTGGGGCAGAAAGGAGGTAGGGGGAGAGCATGGGAGGAGAGGAGGGAGGGGAAACTGCAGTTTGGTTGTAAAATAAATGAATAAATTTAATTTAAAAAAGAAAAAAATGATGCTAGCAGCATTATATGCATGCTAGTTACTAAAATCTGGTATGTCAAAGCAAAAAGCAGTTGTAGCCTAGGATTAGGGTGAAGCAAGGGACAGTGGAATGGATAAAGTACAGAGGAGTTTCAGAGTGGTCAAACTATTTTTTTTTGTGCTACTGGAATGCTGCACATGTGGAATTATCTATTTCTCATGAGATTGTACAAAATAAAGACTACATCTTAATGTAAATCATTTAGTTTTCATTAGAAACCACTTTTAGTTAACAGCAATTTATTACTGCACCTGTTTTCATCAATTGATTTATTCATAATAGCCAGAAACTGGAAACAACCTAGATGTCCCACAACAGAATAGATAAAAAATGTGGTACATATACTTATAGACACATTGTAACCTATGTAATTTGTATTTCAATACGTGAACTGTTTAAAAATATTCAAACAATTAAAATGCAGAAAATTCCAAATAATCTGTTGAGTGCATTATGTTTAAGTACAGAATTATTGTTAGACACATGGCCAAGAAAATCCATGATGGTGAACCATAAGCTTCAGTGTATGCATAGTGTGGTTTCTGTTTTCTAGGTCATTATTTAAGGTGATTAGTCAAGAAAGACATGAACCCAATTTTATGAGGCTATTCAGTATCATCATGTAACACTATAAATTTAGGTGATATATTTTAAAGATAACTTTTCAAATGCTCTTTGTTGTTTTATAAACCATTGCTTACACAGTACTTGATTGCAAGGGAAGTCAGAAATATATAGCTTTTTGTTTCCAAATGTTTGATTCCAGGACAAGGTACAGTCAGTGTAAGCTTCATGAATATGAGCTCAATATGGTGCCTCTTTCACTGGGCTAAAGTTATCATTCCTTGCATAATCCTCCATATCTCCCTGTGTTTTAATTAAAAAGCAAACATAAAAGTTGTATTCAGTGACAGTATGTGTAGTATGCATGCACACCAAATTAAGTAAGTTTCAGTAGAACATGCAGAGAAATTTGTTTGGGGCACAGAAGCAGAACTCAGGACTATGTACAAACATCAGCAATTCTGCAAAGTATTTTCCTATCTCCCATAGGAATTGGACTTTAGGAAATTCCAATAATCATGATGCTGAGAAAACAACTGGATGGATGTGAGTGCTTATTTGCTCATGCTTTTCATCTAGTCAGCCTGAATTATTTTGTTCTGACAAGGATTTCTCTTACAAAGTTCCTACAAACTTTCAATACACAAATATCAAAGTATAAATAAAGTTTGAGCTACTTAGATACACAAAAAGGAGGATCTTATTAGAGTATTTAAATAAAATGTCAACATTTTGAACTACAATTAAGTTTATGCCAACATTTCTTTTATAGAGTTTTATTTTCAGGGATTCATAATCCAACATAATGAACATTCCCTACATAATACTTGGCTCAAAATTTTAGAGGATGCAAATGTTTAGTTTTTATCTTAAAGAAAATTTGAATATTTTACAGAAAGGGCTGTAATGTAGCTCTCTGTTAGCATGTTTGTTGGACTAAAAAGAAAAGTACTTCTAATATCATTTCTGAAGGTTAGTATAGATACAGTGTGTTATATTTTGTTTAGTGTATATGCTTAAGTGCTCTGTGATTGGCTTTTTAAACTGTTAAAATACCCATGTATATTTTCATGATTTGTCAATGAAGTAACCCTACAATTTTGATCATTTAAATTAATGTATACATCAAGTATGCCTGATATAAAGAGTTAGAGATGCTCAAATCAGCATCTTCTGTGAAAGAAAACAGTTAAAACAGAAAAAGGGAAATCAATTTGCAAGTAAACTTTTAAGTCCAAGAAATGATGCTTTGGTAAGCACTAGATTTTTTTATATATTTTATTCCCAGAATGCTCTAAATCATCTGTACTGGAAATGTGGAAGAAATTGTGATAATAAGTAAGATTCCAAGTTATTTTACTACTTTTTAAAATTTATTTCAATTTTTATTATGTGTAAGTGCACATGAATATGTGTGCCTGAGAAGGCCAGAGTGGATTAATCTCTCTGGAGCTAGAGTTAGAGGTAGTTATGGGCCTCCAAATGTGAGTGCTAGGAACTGAAATCCAGTCCTCTGGAAAAGTAGCAAGCATGCTTAATGGCTGAACCATTTATATAGCTCCTCCCTTTAAAAATAGCTTATTGTAGGTGCTGGGAATTCACTTTAGTGCCTTACCCATTTTAAGCAAGAGTTTTGCCAGTGAACTATATTCCTAGGTCCAAGATTTCAACTTTTTATATCATAAAACATTTGATGGAATATATTAATGAACATAATGGTGAGTTTCATAAAGATATTTTCATAAATGTTTGTTAAGATCTTTGACCAAATTCACCCTGCCACTCTTCTCTTTCTTTCCTCACCCAAATCCTGTTTTTTTCCTTTGTTCCCACAAACATTCTCACTTCTGCTTCCATGAATCTGCATAATCTAGGATCTGTAAATGCAAGAAAACATGTGATAATTATATCTCTGGGTCTGACATTTGTGATTTATAAAAATTTAAAACTTTACTTTCTATATGTATGGTATGCAAAAGAAACGATAATACTCACATTAATCATTTATTTTGAATCAGATAAATGTGAGCAAGCTCTTTCTTTCAACTCTTTTCCAGTAGTGTATGGAGTGTTGAAGGGTGAGGAGAGGAGCTGAGAAATATCTGAAGTAAAATTTTGCTAACATTTTTATGAGTCCTGGCTTAAGTTGAGACTACTGATAAAAAAATACATAGAATCTTTCACTTTTGAAATATTCTGATATATTGCACTTTAAGTTTCAAATTCATAAATGTTCCCACAGTGTGTAATAATATTTCTTTTTATAAGAGAGTATGCATATATAACAGCTCACTCCATGGCTAGGAAATTCAATGGCGCATTTAGAAGTGAGTCTTAGTAACAAAAATATAAAGGAGAAGAAAAGGAAGCAGAATATAGTATCATGTCTTCTTCTATGAAATAATCAGTACCAGGCTTGACAATAGAATACTTGTCAATCATTTTGACTTCTGGAGAAATTAATATAAATATCTGGAAGCCAATACTGAATTGTTGCAGTATAATATTTATAGAAACAGAAAGGCCAAGCAAAGATGTAAAACATGAGCATATGTGCTGTGTAATAAATTTCTTCATTGGATTCTGAGGAATAAAATAAGAATGAACACTGAAAAAACTGTGTGAGCTAACTCAGTTCTCAAACTGAATATTAAGTTAAGAATTCAGGTGAATGAATTGTTTCTTTTACAATATCTCTTGAGTAAGTCTAAACTCTCACATAAATATCAAAATTAATAAGCCAGCATTGGAATTAAATTTTAATTAATTATGTAGTGGAAGGACCCAAAGAAGGAAATCTCCACTAAACATTTATTTGTGTTAGAAATTAAACTTAGGTTATTTAATTTTATGTGGCATATCATTTGAATATTGGAGCAATTAGGAATTGCTCTTTGAGTAATTCTTTGCTGGAAACTCCCACTTGTCAGCTGGCATGCCTGTCATCTGAAGACTCCAATCTCCAAAATTGCTCATTAACTGGGTTAACCTCTGGTAGTGTTGTCTAGGGGATTATTTGTAGCTACAAACTGGAACATCTAAATTGGCCCTTTTAGTATGGTGGGCCTGTTTCTTAATGGAAGCAGCATCCTGATATCCTTTGGATTCTATTCCTCAAAGGAGTTACGATCTTGTATAAATGCATGAAAATGGGAAATGGACTCTGTATACAATGTGAGCCATTAGAAACTGTCACAACTTCACACATAAAAGAAGTATTGGAATGACCAGTTAGAAAGTGATCTAGAACACATGGCTATCAGAATAACTGTACTCCTTGAATTACTACATGCGAAAACATTTATCTGCTGAGTGAAAAGAAACTATTGGTGAAATTATTAAGGCCACTCCACATAGTTAAAAGGAAGATTTATTTAGGAGGTAACTTACAAATGAAGGGATAGGTAGGTCGTGGGGTCTGGGGAAGGTGTATCGCAGTCCAGCGGTGTTCTCTGGAGCTCTGCTTGGTCAACCTCCACTGTCAAGGGTCCAAGAACAGAGAGAGCGCTGGCCCATCCAGATCTCGGGTTTCCAGGTGCCTCCCTTGGCCCTGCCTTGTAGGTGTGACAGTTGCCGAAGCCTCAATGGGGGTTGGAACTTCCAGATCAAAGCAGGAATGGCTACTCACTACAAGAAACATTAGATAAACAACAAAATCAATTAAATAAGGTGCAGTTATTTTTGGTTTCTAAGATTTTTTTTTCACTCTATAACTATCATTTGTATTTTTGTTTGACTCCATTCTGTATGGATTAGTAGGGGACTTTACAGAATGAGCCTTAAATTCTTCAGAAAACAAGGCCAATTTCTTTCTCTCTCTCTCTCTCTCTCTCTCTCTCTCTCTCTCTCTCTCTCTCTCTCTCTCTCTCCCTCTCTCTCCCTCTCTCTCTCTCTCTCTCTCCCTCTCTCTTTCCCTCTCCTTCTCCTTTTCTTCTTCCTCCTCCTCCTTCTTCCTTCTCTTCTTTTTCTTATCATTCTTATTTTGATGACAGCAAATCCTAAAAGTCATTTCCCAAATTCATATCATTTTGCTTTGCTTAACTGAGGATACCTGTGTGACTACACAGATTTGGAACTATCCCTTGGAGCCAAGGGACTCACCAACTGGTATGCAAACAAAGACAATGCCTGCTTCTCTTTCAGAATCTATCAATAGCCAATAGTTCATGGGGCAGTGGTAGGGTCTAATGAGCATGTCCCTTAGCCATGATTGATTGTTGACAAGCCCAGTCTAGTGCAGATAAAGTATAGGCAATCACAACTTCTATGAATTCATGATTAAAATTACAATGTTGTACTCAGAAAATGGTATTTTGAAGCTTTTCTCTCTATCTTTGAGTTTGTTTTTTCTGTCCTCTCTTTCAAGGCGTTTCCTGAGCCATAGAGGGTATAATATAGATGCATTGTTAAGGCTAAGCCCTAACTGTTAAGTTATTATCAGCATCTTGAGAAGCTACTAGTCTCTGTAGTCACCACCATTTATTGCAAATAGAGCTTCTCTGATTAAGGCTGAGAGTAGCATTTGTTATAGTTAAGAGTATGGATGTTTAAAAAGCAGTTTGATGGTATCATTTTAGCTAACAACAATAATAATGTCTGCCTTAGTGCCTATGACTTCATCAACTATATGTTTGTTTGTTTTTATCAGGTTTACAGTACTAGGCATGTACTATCTCACTTCAAGTCTATGTTTTCTTGTTGACTATTAGCCCTCCTAACTTTATACACAAGATCAGATATTTAATCATGAACTTTATAAATACTAGCATGAAGCATATCATCAAAAAAGATTATTTTATATTATTCATTGTGGCTCTGCTTGCCCAAACAAGTTTAAATTGCACATTATTTATAAATACTGGCCTCTAAGACGGTTCCTAACATTCCCTACTTTCTTGTATTCTCTCCCCACTTTTCTGGATTTGCTTGTTTAGGGGAAAGATGATTGCCACATTCTGAAAAATCCTATAGAATAGTTCACATTTGGAGAAATGGAAGATTGTTGAAAAGAGCCAGGTAGATGAATTTTATGTAGATTCTCTAGCCAGAGTCATGATGTTGGTAACTGAAGCTCCAGCCAGCATCTGAGCCAGAACCACTTATAATTCACTAATTTCAGAAACCAAGATACAAATGCTTGTTGTTTAGGCCACTAAATGCTAAATTTGGGGAGATTTGTGTCAAACAAAATACCAAATTTGGGAGATTTATTACAAAAATATAAATGACAAACTATCCAAGCGTAATTATGAGACTAAGGTCTAATAGCAAAATTAAAATATATCTGAAATCACAGAATTATGTCATGATTTTATTTTCTATCTTGTATTTTCTCTCCACTCCATCTCTCTTCTTCGATATGAGGGCTTATAATATCCCAGGCTGCCTTCAAAGATGTTATGTAGCCAAAAGATGACCTTGAGTTCCTAATCACCCTTCCTGCACGTCCAAAATGCTTGAATTACAGGTAGGCACTACAAAAAACCAGTCTTTTATGTTTTTAAACATATTGTTTTTAGAAATAAGTGAAATTTATTTGATAAAGTTTGTTTTAAAATTATCACTTAAATAGTTCAGTGGTACATAAAACAAAGCAAAATGAAACATTAAAAAAGCTGCAAAGGACATTACCTGAATTTAAAAAACTTACAAAACTGTGCAAAATATGAGCATTATTGCTTATGCTTTATTATAGCATCTTTAGTTACATGAAATTACTTATCACATAATAATGAGAATTCTACACTTTGCAGCATAAATATTTCCTTTTAAACTCTCTTAAAGTTTATGAGAACACAACATCCAGTGCAATTGTTCTCATCCTTAAATGTATGCCTTTTTATTTAACCCAACTCTAATAAAAACCAAAAAGAAGAGAAGTTAAATTAACCTATTGCCTCAAAGGATTAATCTAAATGAAATAAAAACACATTATGTTATATTCTTTTATCACATCATTAATTAACTTCTGCAGTAAATTTTTGGAAGACATATCTCAAGAAAACATAGCTTCAGATATTTAAAATAAAATAAAACCAGTCGTACTGTAGAAAGAAACTGTTTTTCTTTGGATAGCTACACTAACTGCAGTCACTTTCTAATCTTAACACATTCTTTGTCTACTATCTGCCTAAATTGCAGAGTATGTCTAAAGAGTTAAGATGTTTTAAGTCCATATCAATAATAGAAAACTGCTACAACTGATAACCACATCCAGCAAAGTACTGAATATAAAACTACACTAGTCTGTTTTCTGTTGTGATGCTGACCTTAGTGGAGAAAATACCTCCATTACATTGACTTGTAGGCAAGTCTATGGGGGATTTCCTTGATTGGTGATTGGTGTGAGAGAGCTCAATGCTGGCAAGTGGTCCTGGACTGTACAAGAAAACAGGCTGACCAAACCAAGGAAAGAGCCAGTAAGCAATGTTCCACAATGATCTCTGCTTTGGTTCCTGTCTCCAGGTTCCTGCCTTGCCTTCCCTAAGAGATAGATTGTAACTTTTATGATGAAATAAATCCTTTCCTTCCCAAGTTACTTTTGGTCATGGTCTTTATCACAGCAACAGAAAAATAAACTATGACATCGAACAGAAGGTTAGTATATAAATATACAAAACCCTAAAAAGAGAATCTAATAAACAAATAGTATGAAAACAATCTAATTAAAATTGGAACATGTAATTAACCAGAGAGTTCTCAAAAGAAGAAATAAAAATGGTTGATAAATATTTATTTTAATGTTCAACTTTCTTAGCAATCAGTGAAATGCAAACTAAAGTGACTGTAATTCCAAGTTACCTGTTTCAAATGGCTGTTAAAAAATGACAAATGCTGGCATGGATATGGGGAAATAAGAACACTTAGTGAACACTGATGGGAGTGCAAACTGGTATGGTCAATATGGATATCAACATGGGGATTCCTCAAAAAGTTAGAAATAGATCTACCATATTATCTGGTTATACTACTTCCAGGGCGATTCCCAAAGTACTCTGTATCCTACACAGGTGTGTGCATGATAGATTATTTTATCTCAGTTTGAGTAAATTTGAAGTTTCTGCCCTTGTAGTCAGAATTAGCTGCCATGGAGAGTTTTGGAAGAATGGGCACTATGTTAAGTTTGTGCAAGTTGTGGAATTTCCTAAAAATTGCTACATGCTATATTGGTATGTCACCTACTGCTTTGGTTATTGATTTCCACTGTGAGGTTATATAACAAGAGTTCAGAAAATTGGTTTTGAGAATAGCATGTTTACAGCATACAGGAAGTTAGTGACAGTTTGTGGCAGATGCCAACACCTAGCAGAATGAGTAACATTGTAATTCTTCGAAGCACAAATTCAAGGATGTTCTTGTTTGTTGACTCTTCAATCTATCAATTTGTTGTTCTGTTTTACTCAAAAATGACACATTCAATAAGTATCAGGCAGCTCTTTTCAAATTGTCTACTCTCGCTTAAAAATTTATTCTCAGTGCCTTCAAACAACATTTATTATCTCACAATTCCTGTGGAATGGGAACCCAGGTAAATCTTAGCTAAGTGTCATGAACTTAAGGACTCTTACAAATCTGCAGTCAGCTAGAACTGTGAACAACTCAAGGCTTGAATAAGGAAAGATGCTTTCAATCTCATTCACACTGATGTTTTCAGGGATCAGTTTCTCACTGCCTGTTGGCTATCAGTCTCCCTCAGTTAATTCCCTGCTATTTGGGCTTCCTTACTAGGTAGTTCACAAAATGACATATGGTTACAGACAAAAAGAAACAGCAAAAGAGAGCACAAATAAGACAGAAGGAAGAGTCCTTTGTAAACTAATTGCAGATGTAATAGTCTATTACATTTGCCGTGTTCAAATCAAGTTATGAGACACAGATTACACACACACACACACACACACACACACACACAGGATTAGATTTATAGTGGCTAAGGAAGCAGCAATCATTAGTAGCCATCTGAGTTATCTGAGTTATGGAACATTGAAGAGATCCATCTTCAGATCTTCTGGATTTTCTCTCTCAAGTAAGAAACCATTTTATTTTTTCTTAATTTTATGAATTTCACAGTGAACAAAATCTTGAAAATAAATAAAAACATTACATACCTTAATTAACCAGATTCATATAGTCTAGACTCTGAATATGAGAGAGAACATACATCTTTTTTTCTGAGATGGTTTAACTTTGCTTAGTATTACACATTTTAATTCCACCTTTTTCTTGAAAAAAACTTAAACTTCATTCTTCTTTAAAAGTAAGTTATATTCATAGATACAGAGAAGAGATAGAGATGATATAATATAGGTATAGATATAGATACATACAGATATATATATATATATATATATATATATATATATATATATATGCTGTAGGATGTCTTTCTGTATGCTGTGAATATGTGTTGCTCTGATTGGTTGATAAATAAAGCTGTATTGGCCTATGGCGAGGCAGCTTAGAGGCAGGCAAGAAATACAAGCAGATAGACAAGAAGAAGAAAGGCAGAAGGGAATAGATGCAAGCCAGCCACCCAGGGAGGGATGTAATGGGATGTCAATAAACCTACAGAACATGTGGTGATACATAGATGAACATTTTTGGGTTAATTTAAGATGTAAGAACTAGATAACAAGAGGCCTGCCATAGACTATACAGTTTGAAAATAATATAAGCCTCTGTGTGTTTATTTGGAACCAAGTGGCTGAGGGACATGGGTGGGAGAGATTCGTCCTGACTGCAGGGCCCTGGCAGAAACACAGGAAAACTTCCAGTTACATATATACCAAATTATTGTTATCCATTCACCTATAGATGAACAACTAAGTTGATTATAATTTTTTGCTATAGTGAATAAAGCAACAATAAGCATGTGGTATGCAAATATCTCTATGGTAGGGTATGGAGTTTTCTGTGCTTATGACCAGGCTTGAAATTGCTGGGTCATATGGTGGTTATATTATATATTTTTTTGATAAAACTTCAAACTCATTTCCACAATGGCTGTATTATTTGCACCCGCACCAACATAAGAGATACACTTCTTCACATTCTATAACTAGGTGGTGTTTCAATACAGTTTTAATTTGCATTTTCCTGATAGATAGGGATAATGAACACATTTTAAACCATATTTTGCCCATTTGTATTTCTTTTTGGCCATTTGTTAATTGACAATTTTTTTATTCCCTCGAGATTTAATTTCTGTAATTCTTTCTAAATTTGGGGTATTAGGCCTTTGTCTGGTGTGGCTAGTAAAGATTTTCTTCCATTCTGTGGGTTATCTATTTACTCAGCTGATTGTTTCTTTTGCTATACAGAGACCTGTGTTTTCATGTAGACTCATCTGTTGATACTGGAGGTTAATTCATCTTCTGTTGATGTATTTTAAAAGCCCTTGCCTGCCTCAGTATCTTGAAGGGTATCCTTTAAGGTACCTAAAAGCTTCAGAGTTCCAGGATTGAAGTTGAGGTCTTTGATCCATTCTGACTGCATTTGTATACAATGTGAAATATATAAATTTAATTTCGTTATTCAGCAGGTAGCAATCCAGTTTTTGTCAGAACGATTTATTGAATAGGCTATAGTTGTCCAAAATATGTTTTTTTAAACCTTTGTTAAAAATTGCTGTTTTATTACCAGGTCCTCTATTATATTCTTTTTCTCTACCTGTCTATTTTTGTACCATTACCAGGCTTTCTTCATCACTATAACATAATTTGAGGGTGGATATTATGTTACCTCCAACACTGTTCTTAATCCTTAAGATTGCTTTGGCTATGTTTGATTTTTTGTCGTTTCATATGAATTCTTTTATTAGTTTTCTAAACCTGAAAAATATGGCAGGGATTTTGATAGGTGTTGCATTGATTCTATATATTGATTTTGGTAGGACAAACATTTCTACAATATTAATATTGTCTTTCCAGAAACATGGAATAATTTTCCATTATCTAGTTACTTATGTGAATTCCTTTTTCAATATCTTGAAGTTTTCTTTGCAGAAAATTTTCATTTCTTTAGTTAGAAATATTCCTAAATACTTTATTTGGAAGGGATTATTATGAATGGAATATTTTTCTTACTTTCTTTCACAGAGAATAGACCATTAGAATACATTAAGGCTATTTTTTGTATTGATTTTGTATAGTGTAGCTCAACTGTAAGTGTGTATTAGGTCCAAATGCTTTTAGTAGACTCACTAGGGTCTTTAAGTAAGAATAATGTCATATTCAAATAGGAGTAATTTGACTACTCCCCTTCCTATTGTTATCCCTTTTATGTCTTTCTTGTCTAATTACTTTAGGTAAGAGTTTGAGCACTATATCAAGAAAGAGAGGGGAAGTGGACATTCTTAATTCATTTCTAGTTTTAAAGGATAGGTTCTCATTTTTCTCCATAATATTTGCTATAGGATTGTTGTATGCAGGCTTTATTAATTTGAAGTATATTACATATATTCCTAAAGTCTCTAGAACTTTTATGATGAGAACATGTTGGACTTTGTCACATGCTTTTTCAGCATAAATTGAAATATTTATGTAGTTCTTTTCCTTGAGTTTTGTATGCATGGTGTATTAGATTTATTGATTTTCATGTGTTGTACCAACCTTGCATTTCTAAAATGAAGAGATCATTGGGTCATAATGTATAATCTTAATGTAATCCTGAATTCAGTTTGTAAGTATTTTGTTTAGATTTTTTTGCACCTATATTCTTTAAAAAACAAACAAACAAAAACAAAAACTGTAGTGTCTTTAACTGGGTTTGGTATCAAGATGATATTGCTTTCATAGAATGAATTTGGCAGTGTTCCTTCACATTCTATTTTATGGAGCAAGTTAAGAACTGGTATGAGACATTCCTTTAAAATTTTCATGGTAATTTCTAGTGATGTTCTGAATTTCACTGGACTCAATTGTAATGACACACTTTTGATCTCTAATTTTATTAATTTGTTTTCTTTTCTCTTTTTGTCATATTAAATAAGGGTTGGTCTATGTTATTAACTTTTAGAATGAGCCAACTCCGGTTATTTTTTATATTAGTATTTTAATCTTGATTTCATTAATTTATTATGTAATCTTTATTATTTCTTGCCATCTATTGTTTGTGTTTAGCTGCTTATTGTTTTTCAAGAACTTTTAGATGTATCATTAGGTGATTTATTTTCTCAGTTTTTAAAATATGAGTATTTATTTCCATAAACTTTCTTTTTAGTCATGACCTTTGCTGTATCCCAGAGGTTCTGATAGGATGTTCATGTTTTGATATTTATTTGTCTCTAGGATTTTTTAATTTCTTATCCAGTTTCTTAGATGACCCACTGTTCATTCAAAACGTGCCATTTAGTCTCCAAGTATTTTGTGGCTTCTGTAGCTTATTTTGTTGTTGATTTCTAGTTTTGTTGTATTATGGCCTAATAGCAGACAAGGAGTCATCTCAATATTTTGTATTTGCTAAGCCTTGACCTGTATCTTATGCTGTTTTCAGTTTTGGAGAAGGTTTCATGTTGTTGTAGGATTACTACTGCTATTATGAAACACCATGACAAAAAGCAACTTGGTAAGGAATGGGTTTATTTTACTCACAGTTCCATATAACAGTTTATCATCAAAGCAATGGGGGCAGGAACTCAAGCACAGCAGAACCCTGAAGGCAGGAATTGATAAAGAAACCATGGAGGAGTGCTGCTTACTGGCTTGCTATCCTGCCTTACTCAGCTTACTTCTCAGAACCCAGGACCACCAGCCCAGGGATGGCCCCACCCACAATGGATTTAGCCCATCCCATCAATAATTAATTAAGAAAATACCCTACAGGTTTGCCTACAGCCAGATCTTACGGTGACCTTTTCTCATTTGAGGCTCCCTCCTCCCTGACAATTCTAGCTTGAGTCAAGTTGACATAAAACTAGCCCGCACACATATGCTACTGCAAAAAATGTTGATTCCCTCTCTGTTGTGTGAAATATTATATATATATATCTATATCTATATCTATATCTATATCTATATCTATATATATATATATATCTGTACCATCTATATCTATGTCTATGCCTGTTTCTGTGTCCCTGTCTATGTCTGTCTCTGTTTGTAATTCCAATTCATCTATAATATATTTTAGCTCTGATTTTTTTTCTGAGATGGGGTTTCTCTGTGCAACAGTCCTGGCTGTCCTGGATCTCCCTTTGTAGACTAGCCTGGCCTGGAACCCACTGAGATTTGTCTGCCTCTGTCTCTCAAGTGCGAGCAAAGATTATTGAACAGAGATGGGGAAGTCTCAGAGTTACTAAAAATGGGGTCACTGTTGCAAAATCAATTGATTTACAAGATAAATATAAAAATAATCTCAACTAAAGTTGCTAAAGATGTTGTCAATAACAGAAATGAAAAGGCTGTTGACGGCACCGTCACTGCTACTATTCTGGCAAGTTCTATTGCTAAGGAATGCTTTGAGAAGATCACCAAGTTGATAACCCAGCAGAAATCAGGAGAGGTGTGATGTTGGCTGTTGATGCTGTAATCGCCAAATTTAAAACAAACAATCAAACAAAAAACAGTCTAAATTTGTGACAACCCCCAAAGAAATTGCTCTCGCTGATATGTTTTCTGGGAATGGAGACAAAGACATTGGAAATATCATTTCTGCTGCAATGAAAATGGTTGGAAGCAAAGGTGTCATCACAGTGAAGTGCAGAAAAACCCTGAATGATGAATTACAAATAATTGAAGGAATGAAGTTTGATGGATGCTGTATTTATCCATATTTTTCTAAAGCATCAAAAGGTTAAGTTGTGAATTCCAAGATGCCTATGTTCTGTTGAATGAAAAGAAAATTTCTGTGTTCAGTACATTGTACCTGCTTTTGAAATTGCTAGTGCTCATGGGAAGCCCCTGGCCATAAACACTGAAGCTGTTGGTGCAGAAGCTCCAAAGCACACTGGTATTAAAGAGGCTAAACACTGGTCTTCAGTTGTAGCAGCCAAAGCTCCAGGTTTGCACAACAGTAAAAAGAACCAGCTTAAAAATAATGGCTGTAGTTACTGGTGGTGCAGTATTTAAAGAAGAGAGGTTGAATCTAAATCTTAAAGATGTTCAAGCTCATGACTTAAGAAAAGTAGGAGAGGTCATTGTCATCAAAGATGATGCTATGCTTTTGAAAGGAAAGGATGACAAAGCTCAAATTAAAAATTGTATTCAAGAAATAACTGGGCAGATACACATCACAACTACTGAATGTGAAAAGGAAAAGCTAAATGATCGACTGGCTAAATCTTCCCATGGAGCAGCCGTGTTAAGGTTGGAGGGACAAGTGATGTTGAAGTGAAAGAAAAGACAGAGTTACAAATGCCCTAATTCTACAAGAGCAGCTCTGGAAGAAGACATTGTTCTAGGAGGGGATTGTTTCAGTGAATCCAAGCCTTGGATTCTAGTGCACATGATGGAAAAGGGAATCATTGATCCCACAATGTTTGGAAGAACTGCAACACTGGATGCTGCTGGGGCAGCCTAATTGAGAAGTACAGTGGAAGTTATAGTGACAGAAAATTCTACAGAAGAGAATGTCCCTGGAATGGAAGCAATGTGTGGGATGAGAGGGGATAGGGAAGGTGGTATGTTCTAACTCCAAGAAGATTGTTTTGCCCTTAGCAATTAATTGTGACTGAAGAAGGGGCTGGCTGGCTGATCACATCAATTACTGGTTTCCTTTGACATTATATAATGTTTACAATGTATAATGTTTTACTGCTGTAGACAATTGATCTTGTACTTTTGAATACTTATACTATGATTCTGTTATAGTCAAAATTTTGTTTAAAGTTTAAAAAAAAGAAAAAATTTCCTACTGTAATTGTGTTGGGATATATGTAGTATTTATTGTCTTTTAGTGTTTGTTTTATTCAATGATGGACTCCAATATTTGGCGCATAAAGGTTTATAATAGTTACATATTTGTGATGAATTGTTATTTTCATTAATATGTAGTGTACCTTCTTAATTTTCATTAAATTTGGGGATTTTAAAATATTTACAAACTTTTTTCTTTCTCTTGCCTCCTTCCACACTCTCCCTCATCCTCCCTTGCTCTCTTTCAAAACCATGGCCTCTTTTTCACTAAATTTTATTGCATACATATATAATATATAATATAATAATATATAATTTATAATGTGTAATTATGGCGGGTAGCTGATTGAGCCATGCTCTAAAGCACCGCCCCTAGCAAGGCAGCTGAAGCTGATGCTCCTGTCTATGACCTTGAAGTACTGGCCTCTGGGGTGTGGCCACTGGGGACCCTGAAGACCTGGGATGTACATTTGCTCTTCTTCTTGGCTACCTCGTGGTTCTGGATGCTGAAATCTTGGACTAAGCCATTCAGTGTGCGATATAGTTCAGCTTTCCCATGACCCTATGATAAATCACCCATGGTTGTGAGTTTACCCCCAAATAAATCCCTTTTATCATGAAATAGACTCCATGAATTAATCCCAATATTTAATTATATAATATAAAATAATATGTAATATAACATATAATATAACCTATTCAGTTTGTATAATGTAGTTGTATGTACATTTTCAGGGCTGACCATTTGGTATTGGAAAGCCAATGGTTGTACTTTTTTCTTAGAAGACTATTTCTCCTACTCTCAGCATTCCTTAAAGCTCATAGTTCTTTATGTAGGACTGAGGTTTCATAGGCTTTCCCCTGTACACTTTGGTGTCTCTATGGGAATCATCCTTGTTAAACTCACTTTCAGGCAGTCATGCTAGTTAGATTTTATGTGTGTAGCTGGTGACATTATTGGGAGACATGATCTCACAAACTCCCTGATCTTCTGGTTCTTAGAATATTTTTACCCCATCTTCTGCAATGTTCCCTGAGCCTTAGGTGGGGATTTTTTGTTTTGTAAATGTATCCATTGAGACTAGGCTCCACAAAACTGCATTTTGATTGGTTGTGGCTTTCTGTAGTTATTTCCTGTAGTGTCCCATTTTAGCTCTTCAAATTAGTTTGGGTTTGAAGTTTACTTTGGCTAATATAAGGTTGGCTACATCAACTTGTTTGCCTTTTCCATTAGCTTGATAGTTTGTTTTCCATCATTTAATACTAAGTTTTGGGATATTGTGGTTGCTTGAATTAGAATGGCCCTTTTAGGCTCATATATTTGCATGCTTAGTAACCCCTAGACCCCCTTGATGAACTATTTGGGAAGAAGTAAGAGGTATGGCCTTGTTAGAGGAGGCATATCACTGAGGTTGAGATTTGAGGTTTCAAAAGCCCATGTTAGGCATGTGTCTCTCTTGCCCTGCTTACTCCCTGTGGATATGGATATAAAGCTCTCAGCTACTATTTCAGTGCCCTGCTGTCTGTTTCCCACTATTATAAGAGACTCACCCTCTGAAACTGTAAGGAAACCTCAAATTAAATGTCCTCTTTTATGAGTTGCCTTGGTCATGATGTCTCTTCACAGCAATAGAACAGTAACTAAGACATGTACCTTTACTGGTTAGCTATGTTTCTTGAACATAGCATATAGTCAAGCTCTTGAGTTTGTTTGTGTGTGTATGTGTGTGTGTGTGTGTGTGTGTGTGTTTAGTTTTTGCTTATTTTTTGTTATGTTTTGTTTTTTAATCCAGTCCATAAGTTTGTACCATTTTAGTGATAAATTGAGTCAATTTACAAATAAGGTCACTATATAAAGGGGCATGTTATTTCCTATGAATTTGTTAGGTGATGTTCTATTTTGCTGGATTATTGTTATTTCTTTTTCTGCTTGTATAACAATTTTGAGAGTTTTGCTAAGTTGATTTGTTAAATTTGGCTGTTCTCTTTTCAAGTCTAATTTGTTTAGCTGTAGTTAAGCTATTTTAACATTTTTCTCCCTATAAAGTATTCTACTAATGCCTATCCCAATTGTCATCAAAGAGGCTTCACCCAGTAATTGATGGAAACAGACACAGAGACACACAGGGAGACAATAGGCCTAGCACGGAGATTCCTGTGGAGGGAGGAAGGATTGTAGGAGCCAGAGGGGTCAAGGACACCACAAGTAAACCCTCAGAATCAACTAACCTTGGCTCCTAGGGGCTCCTAGGTATTCTGCATATATGTTATGGTTATGTAGCTTGGTGTTCCTGTGAAAGACTCCTAGTAGTTGGAGCCAGGACTGTCTCTTACTCTTCTGCTGGCTTTTGGGACCCTATTCTTCCTACTGGGTCACCTTGCCCAGCCTTAATACTAGGGGAGGTGCTAGTCTTACTGTAACTTGATATGCTATGATTGGTTGATATCCATGGGAATCCTGCCCTTTTCTGAAGAGAAACTAGGGATGAGGGGACAGAGGGATGTTGGGGGGGGGGACTGGGAGGAGAGGAAGAAGGGAGTTTACATCCTGTGTTCAGGATGATGATGATAATAATAATAATAATAATAATAATAATAATAAAGAATATCCGCAAAGTTGTCTTGGTATTTGTGAATTGCTTTAATTTTGTTTGTCTTGAAATACCTTTATTTCTTCATCAATTTTGAAAGAGAGTTTGCAGGGTGTGACATTCTTAGATCATCACTGCTTACTTTCAGAGCTTAAAATAATTTATTTTGTGCTGCAAACTCTGGAGTTATTCTGATATTTATACTTTTGTATGTAAGTTGTTTTTTCTTGTGATATTTTTAGGGTTATTTGTTTACTTTGCATTTTTGATATCCTGATTCTAATGTGTCTTGGAAAGTTTCGTATCTGATCATGTTTATTTAGAGTTCTTTGTGCCTCTCGTGTTTAGATACCTATTTCTTTCTATGAAACTACCCCTTTATTACTCTCTCCTAAATACTAAGATACCTTATTGTATTCTCAGCTTCTTGTCTAATTTGAAGGAGTCTTGGAAGATGTGCCTGGATCTTCTCACATGCACTGTGCCTTGGAAATTGAAATAAAAGCAGAAACTCCAAATTTGTTACTCACTTCTCAAGGATCATTGTACTTTTTGCTACATGTTCAGTATCTTCAAAAATCAGTATTTCTCTTTGTTTTGCTTTTTTTTCTTATATTTTTTAGTTTTGGTTAAAAAAAATACATATAGTCCCTAATATACCGTTTATATCTAATTTTAAAGAATACCAAACCAATTTCCCATCTCATGATTAGAACTAATCCCTGATGATTATTTCTGGTACCTTCTGTATGAATGCATTATTAAAACACAGTTGATACTTATCTATCATCATATAACTCATAGGTACTCAAAACATTTATTTTATTATTTTATATGTATATGTATGGGCCTGAGTGCACTTCTTACCTGAAGTTGCCAACAGAGGCCAGAGGAGGATGTTGGGTCTCTCCAAACTAAGATTATAGGTAGTTGTGATCTGACTAATATGAGTACTAGAAACCAGACCTGGGTCTTCTTGGAAGAGAAACAAGTGTTTTTGTATGCTGAACCATATCTCCAGAGCCATTAATTTTTTGAATGAGACTACCTTTTAAGCATCAGTTAAGCTGGGTATTGTGGCACACACCTATAATGGCAGCAATTTGGAGGCTGCGACAGGCTGACTTGGTCTGTATAACAAGTTCCAAATTGATTTGAACTATATGGGGAAGCCTTCTCTATAAAATCCCAAAGAAAGCAAAGCAAAGCAGCAAAGCAAATAAATGAAAAGATTAAAACTGAAAATGTGGGCAGTACTCTTGGAAAAAGTTTTAAATCTAAAATCATATATCACAGAAGTCACATATATCAGGATGATACAGAATAATGTATTCCACGGGGAGAGTTCTGTGGCATTCAGGACTACAGCACAGAACTGTTCTTCTGATTGCTCACCTACTCTCTGGTCAGCCTTAAGTGAAACTGTTATTATGCTGAAGCAATTGCATGTATACTTGATCTCTTCTTGATATGAGTTGACAGCAATACTTCTAATTAGAAGTAAAGCTTCTAATGTGAAAGGAAGAAAATGAAACACAGGTACAAAAAGATATTGCAGAGGAAATCTTCATGAATGAAATAGAAAATTCTGGTAAATTGTAATAATGCACTCAGGAAATTAAACAAAATGTTGCTGTGATAGTATTCATGGAAATATGACATAAATGGAACTGAAAAATAAATTCTAATTCGAATAATAGTTTGAAAATATTTTCATTGAAATTAAAACCACCCACACCAAAATGCAGATTCAATAAAGTCAATAAGTAGGAAAATCAGTAAGATCTGGAAAATAGGAGAATAAAGGAAAAGCTCAAGCCAGAAAGTTTATATTTAATTCATGAAACTTATATAGAAGGAGTATACAGGAGAAAATCACTAGAAGTAAATTTTTCCAATAAGCATAAAAATCAAAACAAAACAAAATACTTTTCCAGAAATTAAGGGCACAAACATAAAGATTAATAGGCACAATGGGCCAGATTAGAGAATACTGAACATACCAACTACAAAATTCAGAAAGTACTAGTATGTGAGCATTAATGGGAACACCATAAATTCTCTAACAAAGAATGTTAAAATAAGCAAAAACAGTTGAATATAGACACTGAAAAGATGTGGTGCTTATAATGGCATACTAATTCTCAATACTCACATCTGTAAACTAGAAGACAATTAAAGACTATCTTTGAAATTATGATAAGATTATATTTGAGCTAGAATGTTATAATTATTCAAATTGGCAATTAACTGGGATGATCAAATGATATTTCCTCTTCTTGGAAACAATTTATTCTCAAAACAATTTACCATTCTTAATTGCTGTAATAGCAGAGCAACACATGAGATAGAAAACTGAGATATCAAAATGTTTATATTGCTTAGAAATGTGGAAGTAAATAGATGTCAATACTAAGAGTTGGAAATTACCTCTAGAGGGATGAAGTTTAGGGGTCAAAATATGTGGAATAAAAAAAGTTATTCATTTTTGTAAATCTTGTAGATCATATGCTTATTATAAAATGTGTGCAAATATTCTATTCATAAAAATAATTATCAAAGAATAAAATAGATGGAACAGATGTTGTTGGAATCCTATGCTATATTCCCCAGGTCCACATGGACTCCATTGGCAGCTGTGGTAGATGATTCCCACATAGTTTGACAGCTCCTTGCCTCAAGGGCTTGGAAAGTCTCTCTTCTCTATTTGAAGGTTTCCTTGCCAGCGGGAGCAAATGCTTGCTGCAAACTAGCTTGGTGTCAGTCCGCAAATGATAAAAATTGTATTTGGTTAAATATTCTAGCTTCTTAGTCCTCTGTAGAGAGATGGGCCCCAGCAGATTGTTCCCAACTGTCCATAATGATAATCTGCCAATTAACATAATGTCAGGTTTTATAATTTCCTTTACTTTCTTATCTATGCTTCCTGGAATAGTGGCTGAAGTGGCATGTAACTATAGAGAAACTTAAAGTAAGACAAATGTTTGAGGGATGTCTTGGGTTTCACAGCTTAGCTCCCAGAATTCAAAGAGCAAAGTTACACCATGTCTGCTCTGGTATCTAAATTTCTAATTCACACAATCTGGGCACAAAATAAAATTGTAAACTTATTTTAAAAGTTATGCAGTGGTTTGGTACACAGCAATAGTAACCAGGACACATTAACTTTCATTAAATAATTATTAAAATCACCTATTATCTATTTGCCATTTAACAAGAGAAAACTGAAAAAAATTGAATATCATTACATATATAACTATGAAATTGTGGTTCAACTTATATGCATTGCAGTTTTTTTTTCATATCTTTAGTGCCAAATGAGGGAACAGAAAAACTACAGATTTATACAAGCATTAGTATAGTACACAGCTGCTAAAACTACACAAGATCAGTAATAAAGAAAACTGGAGCTGGGTGGTGGTGGCACACACCTTTAATCGCACTCGAGAAGCAGAGCCAAGTGGATCTCTGTGAGTTCAAGGCCAATCTTGTCTACAGAGCAAGAACCAGGACAGGCACTAAAACTACACAAAAAAAAAAAGAAAAAAAAAAGAAAATTGGGTCACACAATGCAAAAAATGAAAAATTTCCATTTTGTAGTGTGCCATATGTTTATTAAGGTTTCCTGCAAATATGGAAAAAATTGTTCCTTTTTCATCATGGAATCAAATATGATGTTCTAAAGGGATAATTTGATAGGAGTACATGATCTTTTAAAATTATGTATGTATGTATGTATGACTTGTACTATAATAGGAATTGAGGGCATCTGCTGTAATAAATTTAAATAGTAAATATTAACTTTAATTTAATAACATGCACTATATTCAAGAATTTATATTTCTCCTTTTTATGTGGAAAATTCTATGAAAATAGTTCATTTTAGTGATTTCTTAAAATTATTTTTATAAAACCCTCAAATATCTAAGCAAAAAATAACACCATGAACTGTGTTATTCGTGAAATAAGGGCATAGTTTTGCTAAAAATATTTCTGAAGTCCTTGTAGTCATTTCCTAGATTTGGGTCCTTATGTCATAGTTCTAATGTTATGAACATCGTAAGATGAAATCTCATTTGGCAATTAAGTATTTGGATTATATTCTGACTGCCTATTTGGTGATCAAGACAAAGCAGAGTAAGTTCAGTGCCTCGCATTGCATTCCATGTTAAATACATCTTTTTATGCCAGGTATTAATGTGTACTTCTGTAGTACATAATGTACTTGCCTTGCAGAATTGTACTTATTAAATTTGTAAGTAAATAAATTGAAACAGTGTATATCATGATATATAAAGAATGGTATGGTTTCAAACTATTTTTTTTTTTCGGGAGAGGTCCAGTTGAACTGAGGGAGGTTTACAATTTTGTCTAATCCAGCTTCTAGAAATCTCTTCATAAGCTGTGAAGTTTGAGAAATGCCAGTACCTGTGACCTTTCAAACCACATATAGAACTCAATTTTCCCTGAAAAAAAATCCTCCAAATGTATTTTCCCTTCATCTTGTTGAAACAAAGTGTATATAATCTGATATTAAAAGGAAATTTCTACTACACTTATTAACTGTGTTATTTGGGTCAGGGTGGTTGGCCCATCTGAGCTTTAGGAACTTCTACTGAATATTTAAAATAGTATCTCAGATTACTGATGGAAATATTAAATGAAATAAACATCTACTGTTGACACATTTGTTTCTGCCTGCTGCCATCATCAAACTCAGTGCCACACAACCATGCTCATTTCTGAAAAACTGAAGGCTAGAATCATCTAATATTTTATCAGACAAAGCACCAATTTTGTAACTGAATGAATGACAGAATGAGGGATGAAAATGAAAGTGACAGTTACACCTATGTCAGGATTTGGGATTATAAATATGTACTGTGTTTAAGTATTGTTCTTCATGTCTCATATTCAATACGTATTGAATATATATGGTGACTATTTACTGTAGAATCTGAATATTTACCTTACTTTATATTCATGAAAACCATAAGAGGTAGGTAAAATTATTTCCCTTATCATAAACTGTAACATGTAGTCGACATTAATACAGAGATGTTTAGGAGCATGCTCTCAAGAGTTACTAGCAGAGCCAGAATTTGACATCAGCAACCCTATTCCAGGATTCCTGTTTGTATTCACAACCAAAGGTAATTAGCTTATCAGAAAGTATTAGGTATTATCATTTTATAATGTGAGAACAGAAGAAAACTAGAAGTGCTATACCATGAAACAATCATATAACCTGGAGTATTTTTATAACCAAAGCAAATTTTAAAGGGTCAGCTGTCAAAAGTACATCAACTTGGAAGAAAAAGAGAAGGACAGTTCTACCATGGTGACATCTAGAGAAATTCCTTTCTTGGGGTGAGTGGAAACAGGGTTTGTCTTTGTGTAGCTCTGGCTGTACTGAACTTACTCTGTAGATGAGGATGGCCTTGAACTTAGAGATCATCTGCCTCTGCCTCCTGACTGAGAAGTTGCATTTTTAAAGGTGCAGACAAATAATTGCTTTGAGTGTGCTTCTAACAGATATGATGTGAAGAAGGAAGAATATTTAATTCTCACGTTCCATCTCTCTGTCTCTGTCTCTGTCTCTTTCTCTGTATCTCTCTCCCTCCCTCCCTCCATTCCTCTCTTTCATAGTGCTTATGATTCAGTTCAGTTTTCAAGTAAAGGAAATTAATTAGATGGTATCTAGACAGACAGATTTCATTAAAATTACTTCTCTTAAAACATTTGTATAGCCGGGCCTTTAATTCCAGTACTCAGGAGGCAGAGCCAGGCGGATCTCTGTGAGGCACAAAGATACACAGAGAAACCCTGTCAAAAAAAATTGTGAAGTAAATATTTCCCCAGCACTATTCTGAACCCCTAAGCTCAACAGACACAAAGAAAACCCCAAAGCATTTTGAGGAAAGCATAAGTGAAGCACAAAAGTTAGATAGATTCTAATATTGACAAACAGGTCCACTGTGGTATGAAAGTATCAGCAAGTATAAATTCATGTACCAATAATTAAACATGAATAGCATAAATGCAAATAATTTTAATTATTAATATTGGTTACAACAAAATGTATAATAATATTGCAAGAAGCTTCCAAGTTTTTATTTGATATAACCACGACAAATATATCAAAATGTGATTTAAAAAATATATGTATACTCGTGTCTTGTCCATATGTACAAATATGCACCACTGGAATGTACCTGTGGAGATCACAAGACGGCATTAGAGTCCTTGAGCTAGAGTTACAGATGGTTGTCAACTGCATAAGGTGGGTGCTGGGAAACGAGCCCTGTTCCTCTGAATAAACAGCTAATGATATTAACTGCTGAGCCATCTCCCCCTAGCCATGCCCAGGTGTATTTTTAAAGCCCTTTGAGGATATATAAATATATATGTGATAGTTTGTGAAGCTTGATTGGATTTGGAATCACCTAGGACCCAGATCTTTGACATATCTATGAGGGTAATTCCTGAGGGTCTTAATGCAAGACAGAGAACACAACCTGAATGTGGAGTGTGTTATCCTATGGGTTGGGTCACAGAATGAATAAAAAGGAAAAACAACAAAAAAGATAAAGTGTGCTGAATGCTAAGATTCCCTGATCTCCACTTCACAAGCTCTATGAGTATGCAGTCCTAAAAGCAGTCCCTGCCACCATGAATTTTCTCATATCTTCCATGATGGATTATATCTTCTTAAATTGTGAACTAAAACAACCCCATCATTCATTAAACTGACTTTGTCAGGTATTTTTGTCACAGCAAAAGGAAAAGTAGCTAATACATTGCTCAAATCTTCACTTTAAATAGAAGAGCAAAATTCCCTAGAGTCATAGTAACTATTACATCCTTAAAAGTTAAGACCAATTTCATGTATTCATACAGGTTTCGGCAACAAATCTGAACATATACATATACATACATATATACATATTTATATACATATATCCTGTAATGTACTTTTAATTTCAACATTAACAATAATAAAAGTATGGGCTTGGAATGGTGGTGCATGCCTTTAATTTAATCCTAGTACTCATGAAGCAGAGACAGGCATATGTCTGAGTCTGAGGTCAGCCTGATCTACATAGCAAGCTCCAGGCCAGTCAAGTGAGACTTGTCTTAAAGAAGCAATAACAATAAAAATAATAAGCCACTTATCTCTTAGTGTTTGCATATAACTTCCATGCAAACAACTCCTTAGGTGACATGCAGTTCCAAATGAAGAAGAAGAGGTACTATTGATAATAGACAATAGTTTAAAATAATTAGCAGCCTTCCTTCTTGCTGTTTGGGGGACAAACACACAGCATTCCCACATTTCTTCACTCTCATAGGTGCTAGCTGTCATTTTCTCTAGCTTAGTTACCAGCTTTCTTCTCAAGGAAATAGAAAAAAAATACTTTTGTGCTGCAGCAGTACCATTCATTTTTTTTCCTTTTTCTGTAAATAACAACAAATATTGAACAGAAAAAAATAAAATTATGTTACTTTGAATACCCTGTGATTGCTCAAATATAAACAGTAAGGAACCCTCAAATCCACATGGAACCCATTTCATCTTAGGGTATGCATTGATAATTTGAAGTTCACCGTGTGTTGCTCCTCTAAATTGAAACATTTTCTTTGGGAGGGAAGAAAGAAGCTCATGAGTCTCAGGTGGTAAACCAAAGGTCCTCCTAAGTCCAAGATAAAAAATTTGTTAAGATTTCTCTCCAGCAATGTAAAAGGAGTAAACAATTGCTGAGGGTTGGGGAACTGTGATCAGCCTAACTGCAGAGAGAAAAGATATTCTGATTGACTATTGAGCTGTTCACAAGCTGTGCAGAGAGCTCCGTGGTGGCAGATTGGTGAATCATCATCTGTGTTAATGTGGGCTTTCTGGTGATGCAGCTGATTTTGAGTCATTCCTGCTCATTTTAAACAGCCCCTCATTCATATTCCTGTTAGCAACCCTGATATGGGTTCATTGGTTCACAAAGATGGATTTTCTTGCAATCATCACTTTGGTCTGTCATAAGTTCCCTTTCTGGGGTGAATAGATAGGTGTGTTGTGACTACCACGTATGAGCTAAGAGTCTGACTCTAAATTAATCTCATGCTGAAATAAAAAAAAATCTGAAGATTTAAATTCCCTGCTCAACCCTTTGTTCTTACTTTTCCTGCTCTCACATCCCTAAAGGACATGTAGAGCCATCCTAAATAGAAACCAGGCACTGAAAATGAAGCATCTAGTGTGACACATCTCATGTTATTTGTTCTTATTCTTCTTTGGGAACCTGATTATCTTTTGCATCCTAACAAGGTCAGTACAGACTTGTGCTGAATAAAGAAGAAAAACAACAACAAAAACCCCTTTCTTTTCTTTAACTTCCCTTGGAGGAAATTCAAACTGATTAGATGAAAGTTTCTGTAATTATTTCTAAGACTGCTTTATATGATTTTTCCAAGATAATGGGAAAAAAGTAAATTACAGAAATAAAATGACAAACTAAAAATAGTCAATGGAATTGATGGGCAGAAAAATAGGCACACATAAAAGGTACATTAATATTATATAAATGAATACAAATGCAAAAACATTAGCAACAACCAGAAAATTTTCTCAATTGTGGCATTATACATGATTTGTATTCTTATATTTTCTTTATATTCTGACTTTTAAAGCAATTAGCATATTTTACATATATCCAGAAAAATGTAAATGCTTGAAATATGCATTGTTTATTTCATCTCAAAGCAAAGTAACATCAAATACACTGTAAGGAAATATTTCCTTTATAAGACGTTTCATTATTTCATACTTATAATATGTAGAAAAGTATATTTTTGATAGTGTTTGTTGATAAGTGGCATGCAAGTTTATACCAAAATAGAGACTCTCTGATATTCCAATGGCCATCTTCACTTTCATATTAGAACTATGCAGAGGCAACTATGACCATCAGTCCCCTATCTGCAATGATTACTTTCATAGTGTTCCCAACGGCATATCGTGTCATTTTATTTGACCTTCAGTTAACTAATTTATGCTGGTTTCTTTAGTAGTCCCATAAGACAGGTTTTCCTGACTTATACAGAGTCTAATAGCGGTACTCTTGTAGGTTTTCCTTTGTACTGTTTCTCAAAAATCCCATTAACAGAGTCTCCATTGTAATACTCATCTAATTATAACGTGCTCCTTGCTGAGCTCACAGGGCAAGCATTCTAATAAAACTGCAGTCCCATACCGAGAAGTAAAAAGAAATCCCTGTCATTCCCACTTCAGTAGTAAATTTTAATAAATTAGAGTCTGCAGAATTTTAAATCCTCTTGCTAAAGGTAAAGTGAAAGGGCGAGTCTACTACTGATTTGAGAATGAATTCTGAATATATAAACATACTGCTTTAATGTTAACAAGAATCATCATTTTTTAAAAGCCATTTTAGAACTGGGATTGATATCTCAAAAGCTGTACATATTTAATGTATATGTCTCTATTACTTAGAGAATAAAAATATGTGTATGAAACCATAACATATTCATAATCATTCAATATTCCTTCTTTTGTTCTCATTATTTTGATATATTATCTTCCCTCCTAGGAAATTTTAAATATACACTGTATCATTGTTATGGAAGCTAAGCTATATGACCAACCTCTAGGTCTTATATATCTTGCACAACTCAAACTTGGGCTCTTCTGTCATCACCTTACCATTTATCTATCTTCCATGCCTTTGTTACTGTAGGTCTCCCTCGCTCAGATCACATATATAGGTAAGGCCATCTTCCTGTGTCTGGCTGGCTCATTTCACTTAGTATGTTTTCCTCTATGTCTACTTATGCTGTAACAAATGAAAAGACTTCTTTCTTTTTAAAAGCTAAACAATATGTTATTGTATAAAGATGCAAATTTTATTTAATTGTTCCTTTATGGACACTTATGTTCTTCCCATGCCTTAGTTTTTCAGAATAAAGCTTCAGCAAACTGAATAGTGCAAATACCTCTAATCTCTAATATATAGAGAAGTAGGATTGCTATATCACATGGTAGTTCTGTTTGTATTTTTTTTTGTGAAGGGACTTTGTACTATTTTTCACAATAGCAGTACAAATTTGCATTCCTATCAATAGTGTGCCAGAGTTCCTTGTAGTTAATGTCTTCCTCAGCCCCCATCTTACATACTTTTTAAAGGTTTGTTTTGTTACTTCAAAGTGTGTGTGTGTGTGTGTGTGTGTGTGTGTGTGTTTCAATACGTACACGAGTGCAGGTACCTGTGGAAGACAGAGGTGTCAGATCCTCATAGAGCCTCTTGACACGGATGTTTGGAACAGAATCAGAACCTTCTCCAAGAGCAGCATGTGTTATTAACCCCTGAACTCTTTCTCTCTCTTTCTCATAAGTCCTGTCTTCTAGAAAGTAAATTAGTGACATTTTGGACTCACCAAAATAGGATAGATAATGGAATATTTTCTCTGAATTGGTCAATGCAAATGGACTAGACATATTGCTTATATATATTGTATATAGTTATTGTACTTATTGTGTATAGTTTTTCTTTTATTAATTATAACTTTTTAATTTTTTTTATTTTTATTAGACAAAAAAGGGGAAATGTGGTGATATTTTATTTGTGCTAAAATGTGGTGATATTTTATTTGTGCTTTGATAAATAAAGCTTGCCTAGAGATCAAGGGGATAAAGGCCAACCATTTTAAGTAAACAAAGTCAGGCAGCACATGCCTTTAATTTTATCACTTATCAGGCAGGGTCTCTATGTGTTCAAGGCCATACTAGGGAACAGAGCCAAGGTGGTTGAACACACACCTTTAATCCCAGTGCCAACCATAGAGACCTGGAAGTCTGTATAGACAGTGACAAGGAAGACTCTTATATACATTTGAGGTCTAAAGCCATCCTATATGCTGGGCCATTAATAAATACCATTTTAACTATGAAATAGTAACTGAGATGTATTCCTAGGTTAGGAAAGTTCAGCTATTAATATTTACTAGCACATATAGATATTTTATCAATATTGTTTTCTACAGTTTTATGTGTACTATGTCTATATGAAGACACCATAATGAAAGGTATTATTTTTGATGCTAGTCTGAAAGTAAAATTTTAATTTAGAAAATAAGGAAAGTGATGATGGGAGGAAGGAAGGAAATAAGGATGAAAGAAAAGTGGTAAGTGATCAATAAGTAAGAAAAATTGAATGTACACACTGATGCTTCAATTTTAAAACCACAAACATACAATTAAAGAAATCACTTAATATTAAAATAGAAGAAAAGGATTTTCATCTGCCATTCAGAGTTCTTACTTACACTGTGCTTATTTTGCCATTAAATAACCTTCCTGATTATCAGTTCCTGAGCAGAGAGGGCTGTAAGCAGGACAAAAACACATTAATATCTTCCTCCTCCCCAATGGGGTATAGAACCAGCCTGACCACTGTCATGTTTATATGGGTCATATGTAAAAAAATACCCTCATCTGCTACCCTGAGAAAGAGTGGCCTCTATCACATAGCTTAAGTTATACAGGTCTCACTTTCCTACCTCTGTCATGTAGCACAGGTCATATACTAAATAACTAACCTGCTTTCTTTTTTTTTTTTTTTTTTTTTTTTGGTTTTTCGAGACAGGGTTTCTCTGTGTAGCTTTGCGCGCCTTTCCTGGAACTCACTTGGTAGCCCAGGCTGGCCTCGAACTCACAGAGATCCGCCTGCCTCTGCCTCCGGAGTGCTGGGCGTGCACCACCACCGCCCGGCTTAACCTGCTTTCTTAAAGTACAAAACCTCAGCTTCTCTCATGAACCTTTAAAAGTATCTAAGATAAATTGCCTTGCAAAGCTGAATCTCTCTTTCAGACCTCTACCCCATAATACCAAGGATGATTTGACTCAACACCTCTCTCTAAAAACTCTTTTCCTCTACTTTCTTAAAAATAACAATAATCTCAATGATCTGAAAATGTAACAAATGAGAAAAGAATTATATTAAGAATTGGATGTCTCCTAGTTATAGATTTTAGAACATATTTCAAGTGCTTTAAGGTGCCCTGTCACTGAACTATTTAATGGGAAATCATGTATGGTGTGTATTAGCTCAAAAATAAGTTTACAGACCTGGGAATAGTACAGCATAATGTAGCTCTGGGGAAATGTCTTTGTTTTTGAAACAAATAGTGGTAATAAAGAAAGAACATTAGTGATGAGACAAGTTATTTCAAAAACCCTAAAAATAGGATCAGGTATTTTTTGCACCAAATAGACATTTAAAAATGATGGTTCGTTTCTAGAAGGTTGGAAATAATCTATTTGTCTTTGTCATGAGTCTTAAATCCCATGCAATTCCTTCAGTTTTTATATCCCTTGAATTTTCATGAAATATTTCTTTTCATAAAAGTTCTATTAATATTCCAATATATGTATATACACATATATATTATGAATTGGATTCACTATTAGCAAGTCATGTGATAAGCAAACTATTTTTTGGTTCTACTGTAACAACCTAACTTTAGCAATACAAAAATGCTATCACAGAGCTGTTATGACACAGCTGTCAGTCCCTTTGATGTTGAATCAAGCCAAGTTCTTTATCCAAGGAAACAATGCATACCACAAATTAATCTAATGCCAACACTTCGAGTCAGAAATACATGAATATGGCTTCTCCTTTGATACTTATTATGTGTGAATCTTGACAATACTTATAAACTAAGCATCAATTTCATAATAAATAATTTGGAGATGACTTTAAACTTACAGCATTGTTGTAACAGTAAAATAACAAGTAGAAACTGTTATTCAAGAGCAACATAGTACATCTTCCATGTTTACTAGTATTATATTATTCTTACAGTTGATTTATATAATTGAAGATTAAATGTTCACACAAAGATGATTGATGTTTTAAATTTCAATACTTTTGTTGTTTTTTATTTTTGAGACAAAATTTCTCTGTGTAACAGCCCTAACTGTCCTGGAACTAGCTCTGTAGACCAGGCTGGCCTTGAACTCACACTGATCTGCCTGCCTCTGCCTTCCAAGTGCTGGGATTAAAGGTAGGGGCCACCACTGTCTTGCTAAATTTTAATTCTTACAGAAGCAAAAATTTTAAGTTACTAATTATAAGTAACTTCTAATCCTTGTGTTATAGAAATAAATTCTAGATGGTAAACTCACAGACTTCCTGAGCTATATCTCATGACTCTACATCAAGGTGCAAAAAATGGCTTTTTAAAACCAGTGTTTAATGGCAAAAGTTCCTGCTTTACCTGAAACTAGGAAAGTATGGTTATAAAAATTATGCTTAAGTAGCAGAATAATTATGGTACTAGTCAAGGATCCTGATTTTGTGATGAGAGGCAGAAAGGACAGACCAGATCCAGCCACTCGGCCAAGGAAACTAAAGGAAAATGGAATGGAGCACAGCAAGATGTATGCATAGTTAGGCAGCCTTGCCAAATTATCCTGGTTGACCATTATTGTAAGATAGACCAAAGGATTTTTGTCAATGGCAAGAAAGTTGCTGCTTTTTGGGGATTAGTTTCATTCTTGACACAAGATATGTATTGATCAAACTTATTTTTTCTAGAATGCAATGTGCCTTTAAGAGACAAAGATTCAAAGAAGATTGATACAGAAAAAGTGGGATCTTTAAGAGCCACAGATGCAGAGGTACCTACTCAAGTTATGTAAAATGGAAAAAAGGGAACAAGAAACCAAATCAGGAACAAGAGCTCTCTTCTGGCCAAGACAGAACCAAGGGCATTTCCAGCTTCTGGTCAAATACAAGAATTAGGAGTGTCCACTTTCAGCATCCCTGTTCTGATACTGACTGACCATTTTCTATCTCCAGTTCTCATTAAAAATAAGTTGTAAAGGCAAGATGGACCAGTTTCATTCAGACTCTGAAGACTTCCAGCTCTCACTGGAAAATGACACTGGAAAATCTGGCTTATAATATGTTGATAGATGATGTAATTGCAAATACTGAACATACATTATCGATTTTTATCTTAGAGGTTTCTTGAAAGTGGACAATCACTAGCTTTAGATGGACACACCTTACATGGTCCACATTTTTGAATATAAATTTGAGCAAGGATCTGACCCAAAATTTAATGTAGCAAGAAGACCAATGCAAAATGGGGGTGAGAGATGACAACTTTTTTATGCTCTTACTCCATGAAACCACTCTATCATAATTTGTTTCTACCCTTTCCTCAGAATTGCATGAAGTATGCCTGCCTCCTATATTATTGTAAGAAAAACACAAAACAAAAACCTCACCAGGAGTAGGATTAGGTCAGGATATCTCTAAGGTTAAATTGGTCAATGACATGGGAAAATTTCCTTAACACCTGAGGGAAAAAAATCTAAAATAATACTGATTGAAGCAGGATAAAAAGGTGAAGAAAATTAAGGGGGCATGAAAAGAGAAATCAGGTCCCCACCTTTGGATCTATTTTACCTTTCTTGCTGACTGAGAACCAAGAAACCTCTAGACAGCTGATCATGCTAAACTTGTCTAAAGAGATGTGTGCTTTCCTAAAGATATCTCACTAAAGATGTGAAAAGAAGCAAATTTTCTATATTTACATAGGTCTAGAATGCTAGTAATCGAGTTTTATCATATTAGGACTCCTACCTCATCCCTTAATCTAAGCAGCTTATAAATCCACCTTACAATTTAATTTACAAAAGAAAAATTCTTTTTTTTTTTTCGAGACATGGTTTCTCTGTGTAGCTTTTGCGCCTTTCCTGGAACTCACTTGGTAGCCCAGGCTGGCCTCGAACTCACAGAGATCTGCCTGCCTCTGCTTCCGGAGTGCTGGAATTAAAGGTGTGCGCCACCACCGCCCGGCCAAAAGAAAAATTCTTAAGAAAACTAGTAAGTCAGCTCACATTCTCATTCTCTCTCTCTCTCTCTCTCTCTCTCTCTCTCTCTCTCTCTCTCTCTCTCTCTCTCTCTCTCTCTCTGAGTGTGTATGTGTGTGTTTGTGTGTGTGCACATGCACATGTGTATGCTTGTACATGTTTGTGCACATACACTTGGAGGTCAGAAGTCAATGTCTGATGCCTTTCACTCCCACTCTCTATTTTGTTTATTGAGTTACAGTCTCTTGCTGAACCTAGAGCTCACTGATTAGTTAGGCTAGCTGGCTCATGACTGGTAGGTATCTGCCTGTCTCTATCCCTCAGTTCTGGGGTTATAGATATGCGTGCTTATCATGAATCTGTACCCTGATCTTCATGTTTTCATGGCAGGCACTTTTCTGAGAGAGCTACCTCCTTAGCCACCATCTCAAATATATTTTACTTAAATTTTAAACTTAATCTTCAAGTTTTGCTGTGAAAGATATATTTTGAGTAATGTAATATAGAAAGCTACAAGATCATCTAGATTGTAAAGACACCTAAGAATGACCCGAGAAGGCATATTCATATCTAGGTTGTATACCATTCTTTTTCTATATTATTCTTTTTCTAAATATTTAATGAATTCTTTTTTTTTTTTTTTTGGTTTTTTCGAGACAGGGTTTCTCTGTGTAGCTTTGCGCCTTTCCTGGAGCTCACTTGGTAGCCCAGGCTGGCCTCGAACTCACAGAGATCCGCCTGCCTCTGCCTCCCGAGTGCTGGGATTAAAGGCGTGCGCCACCAACGCCCGGCTATTTAATGAATTCTTTATCATAACTTCATTCCACTGTCTCAAGGATTCACAGGAAGAAACTCCTCAGGTTGCTGGCCACTACATTAAGGTCTATCTTATGGCCACTTTTGGCAATTCCATCCTCATGACTAACAAAAATTAGCCAACCTCCAACAACCTGATAAAGTACCTGTTCATTTCTGTCAGTGGACATTGTGGATCTCCCTCAATCAATGCTGTTTCTCATTTCTTCAATTCTGTTTTCCTTCCTATTAAGACATGACAGAATGTCCTTGTTTTGGTTGCAATTTTTATCTCTGTAATTGCTGGGGAAAAGTTATCCCAAAAGATACCATGATTATATCATGCTTGAAGTTATCCATTAGCATATAGAGACCCAAGTGAAGAGCCAGGATTCTAATTTGTTATTACAAGTTCCCTTTTTTATGTTATCAAAAGGAATTTAAAGTACTAATCACACTTTGCTCAGCCAGGACTTTCTTTTTTTTTCAAGTTATTCTTCTCTCATATATTATATCATGACCACAGTTTCCCTTCCCTCCACTCCTTGCAGCTCCCCCCATCTCACCTCCCCCACAGACACACTTACCCTCTGTTTCCTTTATAGAAAAAGGCAAGTTTCCCAGTGATATCAATTGAGTATGTCATAACAACTTACAATAAGACTAGGCACAAGTACTCATATCAAGGCTTGATGAGGCAACCCAGTAGGAGGAAAAGGGTAAAATTAAGTGCATTTGAGTGGTAGCATGAAAAACTAATATATATATATGATATATATATATATATATATATATATATATATATATCATATATATATATATGCAATCCAAATGAAATTTCTTAGTTTCTTTTTAATGTTAATTTCTGTTTGAAAAAATTGGAAAAGGAACAAATTTCTTAAGAAAGATCATGCAAAACAGAAAAATCTAAAAGGAAAATAGTATAGAGAGGAAAGTGCATGCACACCACACCCCCCCCACACACACACTCACACAGACACAAGTCAATAAAACCATAGTATCAGAAAGAAAAGAACAGTTTGTGTTGTTCAATTATTCCTCATCTCCATTCTGAGAACTCTTTTATTCCAAGTTATATTTCAAAGTTTCCTTTTCATTATTTCCCTATCTTTAATAGAAATATAATAAGCATGCTGTCTCTTATAAAGTGTTGCTTAAGGTAGAAACATCAAGATGGTAAAAAAAAATCTCTCTAAACTTTTAAAATTCTATCCTTACTACTGATTACGCCTTGAAGCTGGATATTTCTCAGTAGATAAGAACAAGTGCTGCTCTTTCAGAGAACCCAAGTTTGGTTCCCAACACTCACATTGAGTGGCTTACAACAATTCAGAACTGTAGCTACAGGGGATCTGATGCACTCTTCAGGTTTCTGTGGATACCTGCACACACATTGCATATATACATATAGACACTCTTAAATACATAAAAATAAAAATAATCTTAAAAAAGCCATACCTTCATATTGTTATTTTAGTCTCTTACCATTTTATTTTCATCAATGTATCAATTTTTAAACATGTGATCCAGCATCAGCACCAACAAGATCTTGTAACAGGTGCAAATTCTTAGGACACCAGCCAGATTTTCTGATTCAAACTGTTTAGCAGAGAGGACAACAATGTGCTTGAACAAATCCTCTGTTTTAAAAGAACATGCAGTTTTGGTCTAAAAACCTAACACGATCTGGCTATGATAACAGATGGATTCTTGTATAGAGTGATAAAGTATAGCTTCTCAAACACCTCTCATCCCTGGCATAGAGAAAATGTTCTGTTTTATGTTTATTTCTAGAAGAATTATTTGATTACTATAATGCAAGATTTTGTAGAATTTGTAGAGCAAACAATAGATATGACGGTTTATAGGTTTTTAAAAAAAAGTGAAAAGAGAATAAAATGTTTCTGAGACTGAAAAAATAGGCAGTATGTTAGCACTATATTTATTGAAACTAGACATTTAATAGCAAATATACTTTGTGGCTTGTACAGGGTAGCTTTTTTTTTTGAAGTTATATCGGACAGAACTATATCTGCCTGTGTTCTCTAACCCTTGTATGTTTCCTTGGAATTCTAAATTATAGAGAGGGCCTACCTAGAGCTAAATGATCTGGGGCCCTTAAACATCTAATGACCTTTGTAATAACTCTTCGTCATTTTCAGTTCCATGCAACAGCTAACACAAGGATGAACTTGCAGAAAGGAAATGTATCTGTTGGAAAGTAAATAAATTAGCCACACAAGGTCAAGGCTCCTTGCACCACGGGCAAGAGAAAAGGAGACTCTAACTTCTGAATGAGAAAGATCTTGTTCAGTATGGAACTTTTGGCCCATTATCTTGCTGTACCTTCTTTCCCTCCCCATAAAAGCCTTTTCTGTACATCAGCAAGTTCGTGAATAGAGATTTGATTTGACAGATCCTCTATCTTCTCATTATTAACTTCCCTTGAGTCAACCTGATTCCTTCATACTAACCTCTGTTTCCCAAATATTCCTCTTTAAGGAGTGGGCAGAACGGCTTCCATTACTTGTTTCAGTGCTGTTTAATGATTAATAGAATTTGGCCTTATATTTTATGTAAAATAATTATTAAAAGTTTGCTGTGATATCATATTCAGAAATGTAACAATTAAGAACTCCTTTTGCGCCGGGCGTGGTGGCGCACGCCTTTAATCCCAGCACTTGGGAGGCAGAGGCAGGCGGATCTTTGTGAGTTCGAGGCCAGCCTGGGCTACCAAGTGAGCTCCAGGAAAGGCGCAAAAGCTACACAGAGAAACCCTGTCTCGAAAAAACCAAAAAAAAAAAAAAAAAAAAAAAAGAACTCCTTTTAATTTATTTTCACATCCTGCACTTTCTTAGAGTTTTGCAAAAAAAAAAAAAAACCCAGCCCCTGTAAATAAAATTTATCTCTTCATATTTTAATTATTTGGATTCAGGGCATCTAATTTGTGACGGCATTATTATTACTGGTAAAAGTAAAATAAAATGCCTGAATCTACTAGGCTAATAATAATAACAGATAGCTTATCCAAAGTGGTTTTGATTCCTATTTACAGGCAAAAAAAATAATAGTTAATTAACATAGGAAAAATTAAAAAAAATTTAAAACTGGGTCAGAATAAAGGCTGCAATACTCAAAAGGTTCAAATGACATCTCTAAGATGCTGATTAAATCTGAATAATGCCTTTTTCCCTAAGAATTAATTTTCTAATAGAGGAAACACTAAAGTGATTTTCAATTTTCAGGCCTTTTAGATATTAGCCCTGAAGCATGTCATTTTTTATTTACTCTTTTTAAACCTTCCTCTAGGTAATGAAAAAACCCTAAAATTGGACTCTTTAATTAAAAATGAGAGAGGGTATTAAAGTCAAGGTAGAATTTAAAGTGCAGATCAATTGCTTAAGAAGAATATTGCAATGAGGATGTTTTGAGGAAGGCAAGATTATTTTGCAAGTCATGATCTCAGGAACCACCACATAAATAAATTAGTAAAAATTTTAAAAAATTAATCACACGTAAAAGAAGCAGCCAAAAGAAGCATTGCAGGGAAATATGCTAATCTATGCACCATGATTTCTTTTCTATAAGTGGAAATTGAAATGAATTGTAAAAGCCAATGAGGCAGCATAAAGATGGTTGACTATAAATCCCAGCCAATGTCCTAGATATGTCATTCTCCATGAAAGGCATGCTGTCTGATGTTGCATTTTCCATTAACAAATGGGGCAGCAGAACACCAATGTATGTGCTCTCCTGACTCATTTGCATGTCACCACTTATAACTTTGCACTTCCCTGTGGCATTGCAGCACCTGCCTTCCAAATGAGGAATGCGTGGCAGTAATAATTTTTTGATAACACCCTAGTAATTGCATGACCCTTGAAGGGCTTCTTTTCAAGTTTTAAAACTTGTGTTCCATTCCTTGAATGTGAATCTAATCTCATTTTGGGTTTGCATCTTTTGATTAACTTTTTCTTTCTTGACAGATCTGATGGATATTGGTAAAATGGGGCCAAAAAGAGAGAAGTGGCAACCAATGGATTGCTTCAAGCACTTTAATGAACAAAAATAATCAACTTCTCCTCAAAACAAACAAACAAAAACATGTAGTCTCAGTAGTCATAGAAAATAGTCTATAACCATTTTGTCACCAAATTAAATTTTATTCTGAATGAAAAAGATATTGATTTGAAGTTATATTATGATCAACAAGAAAATAAATTCAATACTCTATTTTGTATGTAAATACATGTATGTTTCATGTTCAAGTAAAAATATTTTAACTGTTATTTGCAGTTACTTGTGTATGCAAATATTACCTTGATTTCACTTTTAGAAATTTATAATTTTATCCAAAGAAAACAGTATGGAAGTGATAGAGAAAAGACTTCTGCAGTTTTTAATGAGTTGCTATGTATGATATAATTTTTGAACATTTTTTATCTCCTAAACATTTTTTATAAGTACAGTATTTTTACACAATTGCCATCTTCTCTTTTCTCCTTCTGTCTTCTCATGTGTACCCCATTACTCCTTCTTAAATACATGACATATTATTCTTTATTACTGTTACAGATACATATAAATTTATAAATACAACCTGCTAAGTTCATTTAGTGTAGCTCTTGAGTTTAGAGCTGATTCTTGCGATTGGATAAACTATTGGTGACTTTGTCCCTGGAAAGATTGATTCTCCCTCTTTCAGCCATCATTCATTGTCAGTAGATCTTCATCTATTGGTGGGGTCTTACGAGATTTCCCCAATCCATGTTGGCATGCCAGTCATGCTGTCACTTATCAGGTCCCTGTCAAATATAGGAGGTACTATCTCATAACAGATGCCTTGGTCTTCAAGCGCTTACAGCTTACAGTGTTTCTTCCTCCTCTTCCAAAATGTTCTCTGAACCTTGGATGTAGGATAAGTGTTACAAATGTATCAATTGGGGATTGATGATCCCCAGTCAGTTGTTTTCTGCATTTTGACCAGGTGTGGATCTCTGTAGCAGTTGGTCTCTGCTGCAAAAATACTCCTCTTTGATGATAGTTGAGAGCTACACATATCTGTGGGACTAAGAATAATGGTTAGGAAAATGGCAGCAGCAGGTTATCTTCAATGGTCTATGACCTCTCCAGAAATAGGTAAAGCCTATAATCTGTAAATTTTGTCTTTTAATCCTATCTTACACATATATTTCATGTTCTATTTATACCTTTTTAATATTTTATTTTTGCTTCTTTTGTCTTCCCCTTGATCCACTTTGCTGTTTAAGATTTCCATTGACTTTTGATTTGGCTAACATAGTTATTAGTTTCAAAACTTTCCATTTGAATATTTGCAGTATTGCTCTTTCATGCCTTTTAATCAGTTTCATTCAGTTCATTATTTTTATTCTCTTTAAATTCATTCTTTTTAAAACAGCACGTTGTTACTGCTCTTGCTAATTGTTGGAGAAAAAAGTACTGTTCTGCAGCTACATGGTATACGGACTCCATGATTGTGGTTTTGGCTTTCTAATATACCCCTTTGGTTTTTAAAAGTTCTACCCTCTATTGGGTGCATCTAACACAGACAGCAGCTTTGCCCTCCCTCTAGCTCTCTAGCTCTTGCTCTCTTTCTCTCTAGCTCTCCTCCCCTCTCTCTCCTCTTCCCTCTCTTCTTTCCGTCTCTCTCTTTCTTTCCATAGCTCCTATGGGTGATCTGGTACTGAGAACAGAGTGAAAATTTCCTGAAGGTTTCTCTTTATCTGAGGGCAAGGATCTATAAAATACTGCCCACACAAGGGAAGGCCATTACTCCATCACTGAGCACAACCTTCAGGAATGGAGTCTGGACTCTCCTGTTCTGCTTTCTAAAGTTTCATTTCTTCACTTACCTTTGGTATCACTCTCTACCCAGTATAGCAGTTCTCCTACAAGCCCTGTTTTTTCCCTCAGACTCAGTGCTTCTCAACCGCCCTAACGCTGTGACCATTTAATACATTTCTTCATGTTGTGGTGAATCCAACTATAAAATTACTTTCATTGCTCCTTCATAACTATAATCTTGTTACTGTCTTGAATCTTAATGTAAATATTTTTGGAGATGGAGGTTTGTCAAAGGGGTTGAGAACCACTGCCTCAGAGAATCTACCAGTTCTAGAGTGGGTGTTATATGCCATCATCTCTGTCCTTTGTTTATTATTGTAATGCCTCTTAAGTTTCATCTAATAAATTCCTGCATAGAGGATAATTAATATATTCTGCTTTCTTATTAACAATGTGATGGATTTTAAAATAAAATATGCCTGGAAGTTCTGTGAGACCTGTTTTTTTACACTTATTTATAAGAATTTTATAAACAAATACTGTATTTACTTACATTAATTTCAATCCCTTTTTTATCTCCAACTCTTCCTGTGTCCCTCTCCACTTCTCAAATTTATGACTTCTTCCATATAAAGTACTGTCTTCTATACGTGATGTGGAGCTCAACCTACAAAATCTTGACAATAATGCCTCCTAAACAAGACATGCACAATCATAATATCAGGTAATATGCCAATACAGGTGAAGGAAATCACAGAAGGTCCACACCTAGATGAAGAGTTATAGGAATGTAATGGCTGCTCAGACAGGGAGAATCTGTCTCTAGGGATGAGCACTTAATGAGTTATCCTAACCCAAGTGATCAGCCCTAAACATATACATACAAGCAGCATTAAATGAGGTAAATAGGTGAAATATATAATATACACGTATAGACACATACATATATACATATACATACACACATATACATAATTCATCTAAGTGTGGAACCTTGTGAGATTTTCCCCACCACATTGGTATGCCACCTCCCAGCAGACAACTTGGTACTCTGGCTCTTAGTATTTCCTCTTCTCTCTTCTAAAATGTTCTCTGAACCTTACATGTAGGGGTTTTGTTGTAGATGTATATGATATCTCTGAATATTTTATGTCTGAAGTATTTGGAATATATTTACATTCATTTTTATTCATATATTTATTATACATTTGCTGCAGCACTATTTGTTCAAAAATTATTTCTACAGTATATTGTTTTGAGGTTTTTGCCAAAATATCAATTTGCTATGAAAATTTGCCTGTGGCTTTACAGTCTGTATTATATTTGGTTGATATTTTTCTTTGTTTTGATGCCAATACAATCCTTTCATAGTTAGTATGAATTTAGATGAAGCTTTGTAAGTTCTTTGGTTTAGTTTTTCCTTTACATTCATATTTCTATTATCATAGAACACATGCACTCTGTATTGACTTTAGAATCAATTATTTTATGTATATAGTACTAAGATTTTGACTGAGTTCAGATAGAAACTGCAGATCAATTTGTAAACAACTTACATCTATAGAAAATTGATTACTATAGTCCATGCATATGGCAATATGGGATAGTAGTGTCTTTAAAAGATTATTTAGGATCTTTTAAAGTTTTTACTTCAATGCTTTGCTTAACATCAATGAAGTTACATTAAACATGAACTTCTAAATTTAGTTCTAAATTCTTCATTTAGGACATGGACATATATTAGTAATAACATTTGTGTTATACTATACATATGGAAATACTTATATTATTGGAAATATGTATATCTATATTTGTAATAAATAAAAAAATATTTTGTGTTCTGTGACCACTATATTCACTTTTTATTTTAGTTAAGTTTAGATTCTCTAGGGTGTTGCACAAATGTTATTATGATGTCTGCAAATAAAGACACTTTTACTTTATCCTCCAAAACTGTCAGGAATTTTTATGTCTTACTTTTGACTTATTGAAGAGCTAGGACCTACGATGAAAAGATGACTATAAACTGTGGGACTCAAGTGCCAGTGTTAAGGATACAATTTTATAGTTTTCATCATCAAATATGGTAGCTTTCCATTTTTCTTAAGTACTTTTTACCAGGTTAAGGATTATATTCTAATTGTTCTTACACTGCTGACACATTACTATTTCTGTATCATCAAATGCTTTACTGAAGTTAGAGAAATAATCATAATTTTTGGATATATTTCTAATGTTATAGGAATTATATCCCTTAAAATTCCAATGATATATAAACCTTAATTTTGTGGTGAAACTTGCTTTAATATCTTATATTAAGGTCCATATTTCAAAATGAATGATGCTAATATTTTCTATCCCTATTTATATTTATTCACTAGGTAAATGTATTTGTGCTTTTCCTTGCTCATTATATGTTCATTTTGTTTGGCTAACAGAAATAATTAACAATTTTAAAATATTTTTTCAGGAAGAATTTACGTTGAATTGGTATTAAGTCTCTAATATTTCATATACACTTTATTTTGCAGCTTCTAACATAAGTATCTAGTGCTCTACATTGTTCTTTAATCATTGCTTTATTATATTCCAAAAATTTTAGTGTTTAGTTTATTTTAATGATGTTGAATTTTTAAAACTTTATTCATGATAACCTCTTTTATTTATGTGCCATGTAGATATTTACTGCTTAATTTTGACTAACTTCTTTGTTTTGTTTTTGTTTTTGTTTTTTGTTTTTTTTTTTTTGCTCTCTTTTACTATTGCATTCAATTTGTTTCTGTTTGGTCATCAATTATGTCTTGTAATTTTTCAAAATTTATCAGAATTTCTTAATGCTTATTTTGTGTCTCCAAGAATAACACATCTAGGTGGGTATGCCATGTGTACTTGAGAAGAATGAGTGTTCTATAACTGTTGTATATACTGTTCCTATGAAATATTAATTTGACAATGTTGGATAATTTATTTAGAATTATAATATTTTATGTCCTTAGAAATTGTATATTCAGTTGTTCTCTAAAATGTTAAAGAGAAGTGTCAACATTGTAAATATAATCAGGGGATTTTTTTACTGCTTTTAGTTTTGGTAGTTTCTCTTTTATATTTTAGCTCCATAATTAGGCCACACTGTTTTGTAATTTCTGTCTTTTATTTGAAATTTTTAGTCTACATATATTTATCTTAGTAGTCAATAAAGTTATGCTTCATTATACAATGCTCTTATTTATTTTATTTTTCTCTTATTTCCTCTTTTATCATAGCTTTTGGATTTTCTTAAATTTTATTTTATTCCCTATAAAAATAATATTATAATCACTTTTGTAATTTTCCTTCTTTCTATGTTGTTTGTAATATGTAACCTTCATATATTATAATTTATAAAAATATTATTTAACTTCATATATTATGCAAGAACATGATATCTATATATTTCTTATATAAGTGTTGCTCTTGGCTATTCCGCTACAATATTTATGCATATGTTCATGTGCTTATATCTTTGTACATGATAATTGGTTGCCCAACATCTTTCTGTGTTCCAGCTTGGATAATTTCTAATCTCTATCTCTGGTTAACACATCTTTTCATGTGTGCCAAATTTTTCTTATCTTCTGTGAGTCTGTTCCACTCATTTTTCATTTCAGATAATGTATCTTTCTGTTAGAGGATTAGTATAATATTTTTCCTCATACTTTTTGCTTCTCCATGAGAATATGTTCTTGACATTTCATTAACTTAGGAAAACTTTTAAAATAAATTTAAATGTTTCTTTGTACTATTTTGCTAATTCTACTTCCACATCTATTTATATGGACTAACTTGCCTGATTGCAGGTCACATTTTTGTACTTCTTTTCTTGGCCTAGAATATACTATGTGCGAATATGTAAAGCTAATATTTAGCCAAAGATTTAAGCTGATTTTTTGTAATGTCTTCCTTTCTAAAATCCTGCTTCAGTAGCCCTGAAATGCAATTTCCTATTTTACCACCTCAGAAAGGAATCTCCACTTTTTTCATTCAAATTATTTTACTTTAAAAATTACAAATACAGTGGTGTACAGGATGATAATTCATGTATACAATGTCCAATGATTAACCAAGGGCCATTACCATTTCCATGTCATCATTTTCAGGATGTTTTTAGATATTAAGCCAATATTCATATATTTTTCTTCCCTCAGATTCTTTTTGAGACAGGATAGCCCTGGCTGTCCTGCAACTAAATATGTATGTAGACCAGGCTGCATAGCCCTTTTCAGTCTGTACAATGTCTATAAACCATACTTTCAAGAGACGAGAGAGAGGGAGCTCAGTAGGTAAGGGCATTTGCCAAACCTGATGAATTGAGTTAAAAGAGAACAAACTACTGCAAGTTGTCCTCTGACCTCCATACTTGCAAAATGGCACACATTAATACATGAATGAATAAATTAATTTACAAAACAGTTCTTCCATGTATTTTTCTGTTTTATAGTTATTTATTCTAGCTTTAATTTTTCTATCATGCCTAGATGAAGAAAACCTGTTCACACTGATTCATATTTTAAAACAACTCATTATTTATATCCCTGAACAGATATTTATACATAGTAAGTGCTGGTGACACACAGATTAATGAAATGGTGTCTTGCTTTCAAGAAATCCCAGTCTACTGGTGTAGAAACTACTACAATAAAAGTTACTTCCATGTGATTATTATAGAAAAGTAAAGGGTAAATGTTACGTGAAACAAGTAAAAGGATACATTTCAATTATAAATTTCATCAAGGACAAAGACAAATTTTTTGGTACTAGATCATGGATCTCAGACATCAATGCAATATTGGAAATCCCCAGGATCCTCTAAAATGTAAGGAAGCTTAGATTCTCATTCAAACTTTTAATTAAGTTGGTCTGTGGTTTGTCTTGGGCTTTGGAGTTTTGTAATTTTATTGGCATTTGCTTCACAGAATCATGAGAAACTTTCAGGAAATTTTAAAGATCTGTTTTGATAATATCATTAAAATAATGTTGTATGAAAAAATTTTAGCAGGACTCATATGGGCTCACTGAGACTGAAACAGCAAGCATGGGCCTGTCAGGGTCTGTACCAGGCAATATATAAATTTATTATGGCTGTTAACTTGTTTATCTCACGGGACTCCTGGCAGTAGGAGAGCAGGTGTGTCTCTGATGCTTTTGCCTGCTCTTGAGACTCCTTTACTCCTAATGGGTTGCCTTATCCAGACTCAATATTAGATCTTTTCCATTGTATTATTGTATCTTGTTTTGTCCAGTCTGGCTGTCTTCTCTTGGAGACCTGCTTTTTGCTGAAGAGAAAATGGAGGAGAAGTGGATCTGTTGGAGAAGGGAGATAGGAAGAGCTAGGAGGAGTGAAAGAAGAGAAAACTGGTTGGGATGTACAAGTACAATTTGCACAAGAATAATGTTAAATATCACATACCATTCATCTACTTGTTAACTTACCCACTGCTCAGTCAGCAGAAATCTTCCCTCTGAACATAGTCTTTTGTGGCAAGTAGAAAATATTACATCTAATTTCAATTGCCTCAAAGATTTAGACATTGCCAGTCGATTTAGTTTTACTGCAGCAGGTTTCAAACTTCTGACTTTTTTTGCTCTTTCCATGGCATAGATTGCCAGTAGCAGCAATCTGTATGATATCTTGACACTAAGTATTTGTACTGAGCCTTCTAGATGGCATTTAGCATTGTCAGATAGGCATTATTAATTGTATTGTAATAATTCTTTGCTGTATCATCTTTTCTACAGCAACCTGTAACTCTCAGCACATGTTATGCAGGAACCATAGTGTTAGTCTACGTGTCTTTGGTAACCTTTCTATCCTGAAGCAATTTAGACACTTGAATGCAGCAATAACTGCCTAAAATCTGAGAGTCTTTGTTTCTTTATTTCTCTTCAGGATTAAAAAAAATCATGTACTAAAGAATATTTGTACAAGAAAATAGAGAACAAAATACCAATTCTTTCTTTCTGTCCTCTACCAATGGTCTACTTTCTTACATATATTTAGCCAGTTCTAGTAGGAACACATTTTCACTTAGTTTCAGTAAGTCATTTAGCAGACTTTTATTCATTTAATAAAAATACAATATGGTGTTTGGAGCCACCACCAAGTCGCTGCTGCTCTCTAGACCCAGCACCACCCCTGCCTCTCCAAGCTCCAAGAAGAAAGGGGTATGTAAGAAGGTGCCTGTTCCATGGCTTGTACAAGGCCGACTGCCCACAAATCCACTGGTGGTAAAGTGCCCAGGAAACAACTGGCTACAAAAGCTCCTCACAAGAGCATGCTATCTACTGGAGGGGTGAAGAAATCTCATTCTTACAGGCCTGATATGACACTCCCTGAAACCAGAAGTCCACTGAACTTCTCATTTACAAGCTCCTCTTCCAACATCTGATGTGAGACTTCTAGACAGATCTACGTTTCCAGAGTGCAGCTATTGGTGCTTTGCAGGATGCAAATGAGACCTACCTGGTTAGCATTTTTGAAGATATCAGCATGTGGTCTATCCATGCCAAATGTGTAACAATTATGTCAAAAGATACCCAGCTAGCATGCTACAGACACAGAGAATATGTTTAAGAGTCCACTGTGAGGGGAAATGTTGCATTCTCAAAAATATTTTTTTTCATCTTGCTGAGGATGCTGTATGTTGCTCTAATTGACTGATAAATAAAATACTGATTGGCCAGTATCCAAGCAGGAAGTATAGTGTAGGTGGGATTAGCAGAGAAGAGAATTCTGAGAACAGGAAGGCTGAGTCAGGAGTGGCCAGCCAGAGAGAGAGGAAGCATGATGTGAAGCCACAAGCCACGTAACAACTTAATAGATTGATAGAAATAGGTTAATTTAAGATATAAGAACTGGATAGCATGAAGCCTGAGCCATTAGGCCAAGCAGTTTTAATAATATAAGCATTTGTGTGCTTATTTGGGTCTGAGGGGCTACGGGTCTGAGCAGGACTGGAGAAAACTCCAACTACAGATGCCCCAACTTTACAGAGGAACTTTGGATGACTGGCCAGGCTGCCTGCTGTCTCTGTCTACTCTCTCAAGACTCCTTAAAGTTGCTAGCATCTTTCTCCCATTTCTCGGGTAATATTATATCCTTCTGAGGTCTTTGATGTAGTTGAAGACTAGATAGTTATAATATTCTTCATCATGATTAAAAAATAAGATATGAAACCTTGGACTCACAAATATAGGACAGATAGAATATCTCCTTTAATTTTGCCAAATACAAATAGACTAGTAATTATAAATAGACTAGATATTGTAACTGTACTTCTTGCTTGATAATTTTTCTGTTATATGTAATTTTACTATGCTAAAGTTAAAACCTTCCCTTTTGAAAAATAAGAAAAGTTAAAGTGCTGGGGATGCTGTGTGTGTGTTGCTCTTACTGATTGATAAATAAACTCTGATTGGCCAGTAGCCAAGCATGAAGTACAGTATAGGCAGGATAAGCAAAGAAGAGAATACTTGGAACAGGAAGGCTGAGTCAGGAATCTCCAGTCAGAGACAGAGGAAGCATGAGGTGAAAGTACCAGTAAACCATAAGCCACGTGGCAACTTATAAATTGATAGAAATGGGTTAATTTAAGACATAAGAACTGGATAGCAAGAATTCTGAACCATCAGGCCAAACAGTTTAAATAATATGAGCGTCTGTGTGTTTATTTGGGTCTGAGTGTGGGTCTGAGCAGTACTGGAGAAAACTCCAACTACATCCTCTTCTTCATGTTATTAGTAGTTCTGAATATTAGAGTTCATGTGGTCAAAAGATTCCTCAGTATATTACTACAAGTGGAAAAATAGAGGACAGAAATCAGGTATTGGCAGCTTTTTTTATTCATGTGTGAATTTTTAATATTAATATTAACACAAGCAAAATGTTTCAGTGAACACATTCCAAAAGTTCAATTTTATAGCAATTATAAATAGACCTCTTAAAATTTTCTGGACAATGCCAGCATTTTGAAGTTTAAAAAATAAGAAAATTTCTTATTTGCGGCAACTAAATGGTGTTTGTAGCATTTTTATTATATGTACATTCCATTCATTCACTGTACTTTTCTGAGTCATCCTTCATGCAAGCACATGTTTTTAATGTTGTATGTCTTCTGTGCTGTTCCTGTAAGTTTGCTATTAAAATACATTAAACTATATAAAATACAATATGGCTAAAAGGTTTATTTTTTCAGCATTGTATCTCAATCTAAAGTCTAAGTTTAAATACCACTAGAGTTTGAGAACAATTTAAGTTAATGTATGTTCTTATTAATCTTTTATATTTTGAAAAGCAGACTTTGCTAAGGAACACTTCAATACCATTAAACAACAACTAACACCAATTTTTTTTTATGATATTTAAAATTAAAAGTAGGTATTTTTGATGGTAGGAGAGAGTGGAGATGGGCCAGAAATAAAAATATGTGATTTCATGCGGGTTAATTTTAAACACATTTCATTTCATTTTGTTTAGTGTGTGTATCAGAGCACAGAGGACAACTTGCAATCAGTTCTTTTAATTCCACCATTCATATATATTCTATAAAATGACGACAACATCAAGGCTATTACACACACACACACACACTCACAGGGAGAGAGAGAGAGACCCTTAGTGTCAGTAGCTGTTAGTACATTCCAAAGGACAGCATCTATAGAAATGTTTTCTCTTAATATTTGTTTTATTCTCTCCCCAATTAGAGTGTAAGATGGCATGCAGTGTGTTTTAAAAAACATAAGCAAAACAAACGACACTGTTTTATTCTATAGATTATAGTGTTTTTTCCAACTGGATACTGAACCTCATGAAGACAAAGTATATGTCTGCTTTGATGACTAGTGTATTTAGCTCTGAGGGAAGTAGGATAACTGGCTTTACATGAACTGTAAAGTGTTAGAGGATTCCTTACTTGAGAATGACAACAATCCACTGCCCAGTTGGGCACAGTTCATTTGGACCCCAGGTATAAGAAGACTTAGGTAATTTTAAATTTCCCTTAAACTCTGCAATCTAATATTCCCTACTATATGCTCATTAGATATATTAGAAAACTGTAACATATATGATAATGTTATGGAAATACAAGGATATTTGGAGTCACTGTTTCTTATCAGTACAGACTTACTATCTTTGTCTTGTAGCTTTCTCTTGCTATATAATACAATACTAATAGATAATTGTAGTAGGCATAAGGAACATGAAAGCAGCACCTGTAGCTATCTAATCACTCTCTACATGGTCCCTACAGCATGACCCAGTGCCTTATTTATAATGGTCATTAACTGTATGTTGGAAAAATTGATATAGCTTTTAATTATAGGGAAAAAAGACTATGACACAAACCTGTCATTTACCATTATAATCCCCTAGCAATCTAGCTTCCAATCAACTAGAGTTTTTTTCAATAGTGTACATACTTTTGAATAATGTAATAGTTTTAACTGGTTGTATTTTCTCCCCTTTTACTTCTCTTAGAACAAAGTACGAACACATCTTTCTTTCTAAATGAATTCAGCTTCCTTTCTGTGGTATAACTACAGCTTGCCCATGTCTCTGTCCTGATGTAGAACACTCAATTCATTGAATAGTTAATTCCAAAATGACAAGCCCTTGTATGATGGGAATTTCCTCCTTTACATTAGTCACTATTAGTATTAGTATTATTCACTATTTATATCTTTGTACCATAGAGAAATCTCTCTTTTTCTCTCTGAAATATTACATTGATTTTGAGCAAATGAAGTGTCCTAGATCAATTGTTAGTGATATTTTTATCATGTAACAAGGTTGATTACAAAATTTCTTTCTTAATTGCTTTCTAGAGGCTTGATCCAGTGGGAGTGTGGAAAAGAAGTTCAGTAAGAGAAAATACAATGGAATGCACAGAATGAAGGAATTACTTCTGACTTATTTTTGGGGCATTTTTTTCCTAGAATTTCTCTAGTTTTGTTTAAGCATATAAATGTAAAAATATAGAACACACATACTTAATAATATTTTTTATTTGTTCTTAGAAATTCCACAAATATGTATAATGTATTTTGATCATATCCATCTTTTAGTACCTCCCTCAAAATCCCCCTACTAATGCTCCCTATCCATTTACCACTCAAATTATTATTTTCCGTTTATAGTATTGATAACCCCATGAATCCAACTGGTGATACCTATATGTACATGGTGTAACCAAAGTTTCTGTGAGTTGATGTGTGCAACCACCAGGTCTTGTATAGAATTCAACATTTCATAGCTTTCCTCCTTATCCTCCAAGTCTTATATTCTTTCTGCTCATTCTTCAGCAGAGTTCTCTGAGCCTTGGATGGGAGGAGGTTAATTAAAACAAATTCATCTACAGCTAAGTGCTTTAGAACATATTTTAAATAGAACACTCTATATGTAATATTATGCCTTTATTCTGTTTGATGTTTCATGAAAGGTTTTTCCTGTCAGTACATATAGTAATACATTGGCTTTCATGAGAGACTGACTTCAGGAACCCCCACAGACACCAAGATGAACACATGTGCAATTCCCATATATAAAATACTGTAGTGTTTACATATTACCTATGCACATCTTTCTGTGCATTTGTCTCTTTTATTGAAAATAGATTCTTCTCTAATACACACATTCTGACCACAGTTTCCCCTCCCTCCACTCCTCCCAGCTACCCTCCAACTCTCCTTTACCCTTACCCCAGATCCACCCCTCTTCCATTTCCTCTCCAGAAATAGTGGGCCTTCAAGAGACAGCAGTTAAAATGGGATAAAACCAGATATAAGCAAGACAAAAGACCTCATATGGAGGCTGGGTGAGGCAACCCTATAGGAAGAAAAGAGGCCCAAGAATGGGCAAAAGAGTCAGAGATACACCAGCTCCCACTATTAGGGGTCTCACAAGAACACCGAACTCACAGGTGTAACATATATGCAGAGGACCTGGGCAGATCCATGCAGGCCCCATGCTTGCCTCTTCTGTATCTGTCTAGGTGATTCTGTGGGCTATGTTTTCCTCGTATACTCTGTCTCTTCTGACTCCCATAGTCTTTCCTCCCCCTCTTCTGTGGGGTTCCCCATTCTTCAATGGGAGGGACCCAATGGAGAACTCCAATTTAGATTTTCTTTCTTCATAATGTCTGACTGTGAGTTTCTGCACCTGTTCCCATCTGATGATGATGACTGGACAAGGCATCAATCTATGAATACTATGAGTATTGCAAACTGTCATTAGGAATCTTATCCTTTTTTTTTCAGACATGCTTGGTTCTACCCTAGGTCTCTGGGCTATCCAGTCTTGACTCTTCATTAGCACAATAATATAACTAGAGGTTATATCAAAACACAATACATTTTAAAATGAATGGGAAAGCAGCATATAAAATTCCCAACACAAAAAAATCAAGAATGTTTGCAGAGATACAAATGATTCTTATCCTGAAGTGATTTTTACACCCTACTACACTACAGTACAGTGCAGTACAGTACAGTACACACACACACACACACACACACACACACACACACACACACACACATGCTCATAATTTATCTCAATGAAGACATACAAATACCATGTCTCAATTAGTAAAGAATATGAAATTCTTTTCTTAGGACTGTTGAGATGGCTCAATGAGTAAAGACATATTGGCTCCTGACCTAGGAAAAACATGGTGGAAGAATATTACTGACTGACTCTCAAAAGTTGCATGCACACTCATTCATATACAGACATACACAAAATAATAAATATACTAGCAGAATGAAACTGTTCTTCCCATATAGCTCTAACCATACCCAAAGGGTTTTTTCAGTAGGGAATCATAAGGCTCATTATTGTATTATTGGAAAGAAAATGAATAGAATGCTTTAAATACATTTTCTGCTTAGAAAAAAATGCATAAGAAAGGCAGTGGCCAAGTAGAATTTGATGCTTCCAGGATTAGACTAGAGTTAATATATCTTTATCAAACAGTGGATTAAATTTAAATTATGCAACCATCTAAATTCATTTGTACCAGTTTATATTGTTCTATTTTCTTTGAAACTGTTTTTAAAAGTTACTGATGCATGTCCTCATTTGCAAATATAACAACATGTGGAGTACATAAAACTGCAAATATCATTCTATTTTTATAATCATATTGCTTCCAATTCTGTATGAAAAATAAGGCAAATACTAATTATCTTGTTTACAATCATCTAATTATTTGGAAGCACATGGATTAAGATGCTCCCCCTGGCAATGTAACTCTAGATACAAAATAAACACCACAAGGAAGAATGAAGAAGAGAAAAAGAAGGAGGTAGAGGAGGAGGAAAAGGCAGCAACTAAGTAGACTAAGGGCTTTCTAATTTGACCATTCCACATGCTTAAACTTATCTTCCCCAAATGAGCTACTACATTAATTAATAGTCCAAATCCAAAAAGAAAATTTACTGAGTTTCAACAATATCTTAATTCTCACAAGGAACGAATAATGTAAGTTATCCTGCCATGTACTAAATTTAACATATTAGTGCTGATAATATGGAAGTAGAGATTCCTTAAGGACATCACTATCTTTGTTGATAGCAATAAATAGGTCATGTCACATAAGTACAAGTGGATAAAAGTCATTTAGTTTCATAACATTTGAACCTTAAAGACATGTCAATATTTTTGGTCAAGAGCTATTGCTTGAGGTCCTTGGACCTATGTTGTTTGGAGTATGGTAAATATAGTACCTCATTTAGAGATTGGAAACAAAACATAAGAAGAGTGCTCTGAATTTATAAAACTTGACTATTGCTATACAACAGCTACTCCAATACAAACTAAAGTAATTGACCTCCATGCCTCACTGTTTTCACCATTAATCCTATCACTGTGGACACTAGTGGACTTGGGAAATACTATCACAGGAAGACAAGTAACAGAAGAATAAGCACCATACTACCTACTTGCTCCAAATAATAATAATTATTATTTGTCTTAATTTATTAAAGTTCAGGTGCAATGAAGTTCCCTTCATTCTTCATTGCCTTATACAAACCACTCCCATGTAAGTCATTGTTATTATTCTTCCAAATGTTGCCTTAATTGGCTTAGAAAATGTGATCACCACCCTAAGTAACAGAATTTTACATCAATATATTGTGCAAGTTAATATCACAGGTTTTTTAAACCTGAATTTGCTTCTACAACAAAAAATGTGCATATTACTTGTTTGATTTGCCTTTATTTTAGAATTTTCATTTGCTTTAGTTTAAAAGGCAGAAAGTGGATCTTGGACCATGGGACACCAGAGCATAGCTATATGCATTCATGTTACATACATTTCTCATTGTTGTGACCAAGAAGCAACATATCTGAGGATAGAATCATTGATTCATAGATTGTGGTGGGACTGCATAACATTAGGAGTAGCTCAAGGCTATTTTGGAGGAAAGAGAAGCTGCCTGCTCATACTTTGGCAGATGAGGAAACAGAAAGATGAGTGTTGGTACTCAGGCAGCTTTTTTTTTTTTTCACTTTTTATTCAGTCCAAGACTCCAGCCCATGGCATGGTGCTGCCCATATTCAGCTAATCCTATCTGGAAGTGCCCTCACATATACACCTAAAGATATGTCTCATTTGGCATCTTCTAATCAATCAAGTTTATAACTGAAATTAGCAGTCAGAACACATATAAATATTAATATTTTGGAAGCTGTTATTATTTTATCACAATGTAAAACATAAAGGGGAATTAAAAATACAACCCAATTGGAAATTTACAGTGTCTCAAAAGAAGACTTGCTATATAGATAGTATTACCTCTTAATGTCATGATGTTCTTGACACTATTCTACACCCATGTCCCCAAAGCTTTGCTTTTGTCAAGAAACACATGCTACAAAGAACATTTTTGTTGTGCCCAGAGGAATTAATTCTTTTCTCTTCTACATATAGCAATAAAAATGGAATCAAATGGGCTATTTACCAAAGTGATAAAAAATATCACACAAAGATAAGCCTTCTTTTTCCAAAATAAGAATGAAAACAATGCCTTTGCAAGGATCTTTTGGTTGTAATTGCCTTACAGCAAATAAATCTGCTTTGAATATGCTTGTACAAGTGGAAGATATATTTTAAAGGCAGAGTTGAACACAATTCATATGGCAATAAGTCAGAAGCTATTGGTTCTAACATAATGTATAATATAGTTTAATTTCATTACTAACTGTAACTTACGGTTAGTAGAACAGAAATATAGGAATTGTGGAGGAACGGCTAAAAAAATAAAATAATTAAGGTTTTTACATATACTGACACTTCACTAGTATAGGTTCTGCTTCTTCCTCCAGATCGTTGGTGCATTGGTCCACGAGGGTGGAGGGAGTAGAAGCAGGGAACAGGGTTTGGATGGCTGAGGGTACAATGGAGACAGTCCTCTGGGAGTTGACTTCTTTGGTGAATTAGCTTTATTCCAGAGTATAGGGAATATATAGGATTAGGAAGCCCAGGGATAAACCCTAATTTGCATTAAGTGGCACACCCGTATTATAAGGCTTCATAAGTGACAGCTAGGTCCTATAGCAAAGTACCTAGTGCGAGTCTTAGTTACCATATGTGCAGCAGGGGAGAGGCTTCTAGAAGGAAACTGTGCCAAGGGTCACACTAAAGATAAATCAGGCATCCTGCTTTAGAGACAGCTTTCAGATAAGGCTAGGCCTCCTCTGGGCCCAGAGACATTCTCTAGATAAAGGCAGGTAGAGAAAAGGAAGTATCACTGTGTGTGTGTGTGTGTGTGTGTGTGTGGTGGGGAGGGAGTCCTCCATGTTGTCGAGCTTAAAGAAAGCTGCCAGGCTATGGTAGACTGAAATCTCTGAGCAGCAGAGCCTCCCTACACACTAGTATAATTTTGAGTACTATTATGGGACATGCCATCCAATATTTCCTTTGCAGAATGAGTCATTACTGATCTCCTTCATGAAGATAAAATGAGATTAACCTTGGTCTTGACAAATATGCTTTAAAGGGATAAAGCAGAATGTATTAAAATGGAAATAGAGAAATTTAAAATCCATTTTTAAGTAAATTGTTACTGGACTAGATAGTGGGGCAATGTCAGACAACTCTGAAAGTTTAAATATGAAATATTGTGCTAAAAAATGTAAGTACTTTATTTACTTACTCTTATGAAAAATGAATACTAAACCATCCACATACACTAGAATTTCAAGTGTCAAGGCATATAGACTTTGTAACTAAAATAATCAAGTAATGTGATGATAAAAATACAAATTTTTAGAAATTTACACATGCTTTATATTCAAATCAATAATATCTTTAAAGAATTTAGAAATAAAATTGTTACCTTGAGAGTAAGAATGTTTCTCATCTTTGCAAAATTAGTTTTCTAAGTACATTTTCAATATGATACTGTCCAATTTGTGAAAATTAACAGTTCTTTTTTTTTATATGGGACAATAAAATAACAGATATAGCATCATCCAAATCTTGCAGATGTTCTCCATCCTATGTCATTTATTTACATCTCCCTAACCCTGCTTTGTTCCTCTTTAAATTTTAGCACACAAAAAGAACTCCAGCACCTCTGTAGATAATATTATCTATGTTGTTTTCTGACAAAGCAAATCTTGGCATCTGTGAAAAGAAAATGAAAGTTTGTTTAAAACAAATCTTGGGTTTTCTTTTCTCCCAGATGTTAGACCCATGATAAAACTAGAGGGTTGAAATCTGCTGCTTGAAAGAAGCAGTTGGATGTGGTAAGAGCCAAAGAGGCAATTTCATAACCAGCAAAGTTTTGAATTATTCATAAGGGAAAGGCTTTGTTTTTTTTAATTTTTAGAGACAAATAGGCTACTAAGCTGCTTAAGTGAATTAAAGTGATCAACAAGAATATGGACAGTAAAGATGCCAAAGATTAAATAGAGTCAATGTACCCAGACTTTCAGCACTTTGTTAGAGGGGAAGAGGGAGGAAGATAGGGAATTTGTTTGAAGCTGTTATTTTATGAAAAGGTGTTTTTGTCTTTACTGTATCTGTGCATCAGTGTTAATTTTGCCCAGCAGTTTATATGTGCTTCCTAAATATTGCTAAGTGATATTTCCCATTTGTGAAACAAATGTTAATCTTCAATGGTAGGTCACTCACATTTTGAATGTAACAATAGCCCAAATTCTTTGAATGTGTTGGTAAAACATGTTTGTTTATGATGGTGACAAGAAATGTAAAAGTAATGATTCCCATACAAATTGGCTTTAGAAAAAGCCAATTTGATAAATTTCAGATTACTGATAATTTCAGACTATTTTTTATAAATGAGCCTTTGTCTCTAAATATAGATTAAGCACACACCTATTTAAAACATGAATTGTACTTTTTAATAGTAAAAGTCTTTGTATAACATACAAATATACAAATGCATATAGAAGGTCCCCTTTTATATCTCCAACTAGGATGCACAAGCATGTAAACTCATTTATAGCTACTCAGTAGAACTATTTATTTTGTTCCTTTCTTATCTGTGAATATCTATGCTAATTTGAAATGTTTTCAAAAGCTCAATTTTCAACTAAGTCTGTACTAAGAACAATGAATGGAATAATCTTACTCTGGAAAGAGAAAAATAAGTGTGGATGAATATGGTGTTAAGATAGACTTGTGAGCAATGCAGTCTAAAAGGATGGATGAAGCTTTGGCATCAAGTAGAGCAATGTCATGGTGATTGAAATAGCTTCAATTTTACTACTAAACTAAGCCAGAAGGAAAAAGAGCTATGAAGATTCTACCTATATGTGTGCCGTTTTGAAGCTGATAATTAGAAGATAGTGAAAACTGTGTAATTGACCAGTATGGTATAGTGAAAAAAAATCAGTCAACAGTCAATTGTTTAGAATGTTGAACTGAGATAGTGATTAAAAGTTAAGTTTACTGTTGATGTCTATTCCAATGAAAACAATTTGTGATGTTCTAACATTATCAATTTTATACAATAATTATGTTTTATACCTACAGTTGTTGCCAGAAAGTAAGTCAACCCTTCTGACAGGAAGAAACAATAATGGTCAAAAAGATCCTATTTATTAAGAACAAAAAAGTAGTCAAGTTAAGGTCTTTGGATACCATCTTGGAAAACATTGGGGTGAGGAAATATGATATGTTGTATAGAGGCATCTCTTCTATGCTCCTATCAAAATGAATAAGACCTCAGGGCATTCTACAATGACACTTTCATCGCTTTCTTTTGTGTATAACTTTAGGTGGCTTTCTCAGAACCTTGAGTTTAGAGGCAGAAGAGGCAGCCAGGTTGAATAAGCTAGGTGTATACTATCTAAAACTTGCCCAATGATAAGAGGAAATTTTGTGGTATTGATCCCAGCAGGACCCTCTTCTAGATTTGTTTCTTCTCACTGTACACAGCGGTGTGAGGCAAGCCTTTGGGGCTTTATTTGGCTCAAGGTATTTCTCAAAGAAACTCTGACAGTATATTGTACAAAGTCTGTGAAATTTCCTCTTAACATTATTTGAATTGAGCTATCTGGAGAATGTGATTCAAACCATATATCCATTTCTATAGTGTATATCATCATGGAAGTCATTGTACATACACCATCTGATTTAGAAATCAGCTAATTTATGTCTTTTAGGTATCTGTGTTGAAGTTAGTGGGTTACTACAAGTTATTCTTACTCAATTATATACTTGGAGATTGTTCTAGTTTTTCTATCACATGGTGAAGACTGTGACCAAAAGCAACTTGAGGAGGAAGCAGTTTACACATTTTACAGCTTATAGTTCATCATGAAGGGAAGTCAATGCAGGAAGAACTTAAGGCAGGAACCTCTAGTCAAGAACTGAAGAACAGACCATTAAGGAATGTTGATTACTGATTTGCTCTTCATGGCTTGCTCAGTTTGCTTTCTTGTATCACCGAATACCACCTACTCAGGGGTGGTACCAGCCACAGTAGGCCAAGCTCTTCCACAACAATCATTAATCAAAAAAATGTCCCAGAGTCTTGCCTACAGGCCAATATCATGGAGGAATTTTCTCAATTGAAGTTTCCTCTTCCCAGATGACTTTAGCTTGTCAAGTTAACACCAAATATAACCAGGACACATATATTTCTTGAATAAAATCTATCTTATTTTTGTTGTTGAAGTTTCTGAGGATATTGGGATAATTTGAATTTGGATCCTATTTTTCTAGAAATCATAGTCTACTCAGTTTTCCTGGCACATAGTCAGCACAAAACTATCATTTGTTGTTGAAATAGTTTAAATTAAATACCTCTCATTTAATTTAAGGATGTGTATTCAAGATTATGATGGAGAAACCTATAGAGACAACCAAGTCAAACTAGTGGGAACTCATGAAATTTAGACCAACACCTTCAGAACCTCCATGAGACTGGACTAGGCTCTCTGCATAAGTGAGACAGTTGTGTAGCTTTATCTGCTTCAGGGGACCCCTGGCAGTATGATCAGGGTCCATCCCTGGTGCATGAGCTGGCTTTTTGGAGCCCATTACCTATTGTAGGACACCTTGCACAGCCTTGATGCAAGGGGAGGGGCTTGGCCCTGCCTCTACTGAATGTACCAGGCTCTGCTGACTCCCCATGGGAGGCTCCACCTTGGAGGAAGTGGGAATGGGAGGTGGGTTGTAGGGGATGCAGGAGGGGCAGGAGGAGGGAAGAGGGGGATCTGTGATTGGTATGTAAAATGAATAAAAAAATCCTTAATAATAAAAAATATGCTTGTTGGGTAAGACTGTTGGTTGCTTCTCTCCTTTAAAAGCTTGTGTGTTGCCTTCTGATAACATGAAAGCTAGGGAAGAGGATTTTGGGTCAGTTCTAGCTCAGGAACTTCTGGGCCCTACTTCTGAAGTGCATGATGTCTTTAGCAGTAGGGAATTACCTTCCATTTCTGAGGATCAATAAAGACAATAGCAATAGCCTCTAATGTTTTGGGAATCCATTAGACAACCTTGAATAATACCTTGAAAGAGGCCTTCTCATGCCTGGTGATGGAGTTTTTGTTAGATGATCTTTGGCCCTTGGAAGGAGTATTGTCAGCCCAGATGAGAAAATTTCACTTAAACTATATATTTATGTGTATGTGTAATTGAATATGTATGTGCATATGTATACACTGACTTAAGTGTACTATAAATATTTTGGGGTAGATAGTCAATAGTATGATTCCTTATGACATTTTTTAGACATTTTTACTTTATTTTACCCTCTTCCCTCCTTCTTTTGTATTTTTTCCTCTGTCCTCCTTAATTACAGCCCACCCATCTTCCTCATTTCCTCCATCAGATTCTTTGTATCCTGGTATTTCACTCTTTATTACTTTTCTACACCAGCACATTTTAGATTCCTTGTTTGTACAGTTATTCCACCCATATATTAAGATTTGGAGCTAGGAGACTCAGACTATAGAGAAAATGTGATGTTTGTCTTTCTAGGTCTGTATTATGTTACCCATTATCATCTATTCTACTTTCATTCATTTACCTGCAAAGTTCATGATTTTATTTTTCTTTAGAGCTGAATAGAGTTCCATAGTATTTATGTGGCACATTTTCATTATCCATTCAGCAGTTGAAGGACATTTAGGTTGTTTCCACTTTCTAGCTACTGTGAATAGAGCAGCAATCAAAATGGCTGAGTAAGTATCTATGGAGTAGGATTCCAAGTCTTGGGAAAATGCCAAGTAGTGTAGTTGGTCTTACTCTAGATTTATGTTTAGCTTTTGTAGATTTCTATGGTGGTTACACAAGTTGTGATTCCACAAACAGTGATAAGGTTTTGTTTTTCCCCACACTTCCAACCCAGTATTTGTTGTCAAATATTCCATTGATCTTTGCCATTCTGTAAGAGAGGGTACAATGAAATCTCAAGGTTGTCTTGATTTGCATTTCTCTAATTATTAGGGGTGAATAACATTTCTGAGGTATTTATTAGCCATTTTTTCTTTTTTGATAATTCTGTTCAGGTCCCAGAACTATTTTTTGAATGATTCACTACTATATGGTGGAACTTGAGTTTGAATACACATATGTCTGGCTTGAAATTATATAGACATTTAAGATATATGTATTCAAGTGTTCAGTAACTATTTATTGATTTCTATTAAATATATTCTGTGTAAGAATAGCTTTTAACTCATATGTTTCTTACATTCAACATTAGATTGATTTGTAGGTACATTTTGCAAACAAAATTAACCAAATAAACATATATGCAAGATATTTAAAATAACAACAAAAGACATTTAATGAAGATAATATTCTTCTATTTCAATTTCTGACAGGATTTTGATTATTACTGTAAGATCTCATAAGACATGTTTGCTAATTTCCAATGTTTTGAAAAAGTCCAATTTGAATTATGCTCTGAGAGAAACATTCTACTTCAAAACTCTTTTATTTTCTTAGTAAATAAACTTTTAATATATCTGCTGTAAACAATGATAATTTTGTTTAACTATTTGAAAAGCCACTTTTCATTGAAGATTTTAGTTCAAGTATTTCTGAGAAGGAACATGTTAATGAATGAGTTAAAATTTTAAGTAGCTTGGAGTCATTAAATAAGAGCTTTATGAGTATTTAAATATCTTGACTGAAGCAAAATTTCATTTTTAATCTAAATTATGTTGGAAGCACACTTATATCAATTTAATCAAATTTTTTTCTAATAAACTTTTAAAAACATTTAGTATAATTGTCCATTTTGTTTTTATAACAGTTGTGATACTTCTTCATGTCACTTACATTAGAGGAAATTAAATATTTTAAATCAGTGATATGCAATAAAATGAAAAACATTCCAAATTCTGGCTAGTATTCTCTTTTCTAGCTTACAAATTGCCTGCTATGAATTAGCTGTGAAGTTTCATAAAAACCTCTGCCAACACCAAAATAGCTAAGTTCCATGGGGAAAATCAAATATAGTGAACTAATGAGAACCTCCAAACACTGACATATTATATTATAGAGTGAAGAAATGAAATTGAAATATGATTTAACTTTGTCTCTAATCTTAAGCAATGGGAATTTGTTAGAACCCAAGGGTCAATGTCAAGAATTTTGTTCAATATATATATATATATATATATATTCTTTACATACATATATGTTTATATATGTGTGTATATATACATATATAGAGAGATAGATAGAGAGGGAGAGGATTACTCTATCTCACATAAGATTCTCTCTCACATGGAGATGTATATTGTTGAAACTGAAGATATAATTCAATGGTTGAAAACTGGTGAGCTGGAGAGATAGCTAAGCGGCTAAGAGCACTTGCTGTTCTTACAGAGGATGAGGGTTCAGTTCCCACCACACACGACAGCACACACTCTCAGTAACTTCAGCTCCATCGGAATCAGGTTCCCTCTCCTGGCCATGCCAACAACTGTATGCAGATATGTACATACATGCACACAAAACACTCATACACATACACATAAAATGAAAAATAAATATATTATTTTAAAAGACAGAATTACATAATTGTTTTGATTCCTTCAGAGAAACTTTTTATCAAAGACAATTTTTAAATTCAACTTCTCAGCAACTATTTATTGAAATTTATTAAGTATTAATTATGATTCTAAATGTCTTAAGTTTATTAGTAGAAAGTATAAAGCATAGACAGATACACATTATTTTGAATATGATATTTATTATACTAGTGGATATGTGTACGGTATAGCAAAAACTTAAAGGTGAAATCCAAAAGAACTACAAAGAAATGGTGATACATGTGCATAATATAGCTTAGGTAGATAAGCTCATATAGATAGTCCAATAAGTAAAAACAAGAGTTTTACCAAAGTACAAATAAGAATATCATACACAGGCACCTATATGTGTAAGCCTGTATGTGTGGAGCAAAATTTGTTCAGGGATGAAACAACGTATGCCTAAGATGGTGAGATTTCTAAGAGCAATCAAATAGGGGTCACTGAAAGCTTTAACATGGAAACAAAACTAGTTTGTATTTCCAAATTTTCAATTTGTCGCAGTCCCTAGATGCTGGATAACTAATCACCTCAAACACCAGAAATTGATTCAGCAGTCTTTTTTTTTCTTAACAATTTCCATTGGTTAGGAATTTTAACTCAGTTTTACTCAGTGGGCCTGACTTAGATCCTCATGTAAGATTTTGATTGGTGCTGAATTTGTCTGAAGTGGAATAGGAAATGGACTGCTCAGCTCATCAACTTTTCCCTTCCTCCATCTTGTAAAATCTTACTAATTCCAAGGCTCCGCATTACTATTATTCAAAAGCTCTGTTTTCTCTTTCTCTCTTCTTAATGCTTAAACTCCCCCATATATGTAGTTAGAGTTTTCGTAATCCTCTGTCAAACTGATTCTCCCATTTTTAAGACAAATTAGGTGAGTTCCAGCACTGATGAAGCCACTTTTGTTCTAACACATCTAATTGATCCCACTTGTATGAATCCAAATGCTATTGATGCCATTGAGAAACATTCTCTTGCAAATCACTCAAAATATACTCTATGCAATGTTGAATCTCTTTGTCTCTCTTTCATCAGACTCATAACACGTTCATGATGGTCCTACCTCCTATATTAGGACTGAGTTTTTCTAAAACAGCTCCAACTTAAATGACTGAAGTTAGGTCAAACTTAATCAGATATCTATTCTCTCTTGCTTTTTTTTAACTTGATTTTTCTTGAAAAGTACAATTAAAATTTTAAGATAATTCATATTTCTTCCACCAGACAACCATACTAGATTGTCTGAAGCAGAACTAGGCACTTTTCTAACAAAGTTGACTACTGTTATGTATTTATATTATATGGAAGTGGGGTTTTAAACAGTACTGTGCTGTGGGATGTCTTTCTGCATGCTGTGAATATGTGTTCCTCTGATTGGTTGATTAAAAAAAAAGCTGCTTTGGTCTATGGCAAGGCAGCTTAGAGGCAGGTGGGAAATCTAAGGACAGAGATGGTAAAGAGAAAGGTAGAGTCAGAAGAGATGCCATCTGCTGCCAAAGGAGCAGCAAGCTGCCATCAGACTGGTAATGTCACTGCTATATGGCAACTTATGGGTTAATAGAAATGGGTTAAGTTATAAGAGCTAGCTAGCAAGAAGCCTGCCATAGGCCATACAATTGGTAATTAATATTAAGCCTCTGAATGATTATTTTATAGGTGGCTGAGGAGCTGTGGGGCCAGGCGGGACCAGAGGAATGTGAAATCAGGGAGCTGGGTGGAAAAAAATCTTCCAGCTATAATATGGTGAAAATAATTTGTGAGTTATAATGCTTATACTATGACCTTAGTTATAAAAATTTCTTGTCATGGGAAATGGTTGCTCTTAAAACCTTTATTTTTTTATTCATGCTCCTATTATTTTCCTAGCACACAGAACATGATAAAAACTCAGCAATATGTGATGGATGAATGAAAAAATATACAATTACAAATGGGTGAAAGTATTAGTTATCTGATTTTATCTTGCATTGCAATTCCACATATTTGTAAGAATTCAATTCTTGGAGCCCTATCATCAAAAAGTTTTGATTCAGTTGGTCTAGGATGTAGGTGAATAGTTTACATTTGTAACAAATTCTTTAGGGACAGAGACAAAAGTGGTCTGAAGTCTACAAATTGACAAGAGTTAGGAAAGATAATTAGTCAAAGTACAAACAGGTCTTTCTTTTAGCCTGTAGACCTTTCTCTGTTTTGTGTTGCACATTTGGCTATTAAATATTTGAATCAATCCTGTCTTCTGAGCCTCGGATCATTATTTTTTAATTTATTTTTTATTCATTGTACATACCAACTACAGATCCATCTCTCATCCCACCTCCTGCTCTCCCCCCTGCCTTCCCCTCCCCAACCCACCCCTCCTCCCCTCCTCTAAAAGGGTAAGTTCTCCCATGGGGAACTTTTATTTGTCAACATTTTTGTTGATATAAGAGCTGGTAGATAGAGTCAGGCTTAGTTTATTTAATCAGAAAATTGATTATGAAGTTTGAATTTTTATCTGAAAATTACTGTTTGCCATGCAACAACAACATCAATAATATGTAAAATAAAATCTACAATACCATATCCTTAGTTTATGTCTCAATAAATGAAATGTTTCAATAAAATGAAGTATTATGTACACAGTATATAAAAAAATTATAAAATCAAATAACTGGTAATGATGCATTTTTAAAAGGTATTTTTAGTTTTTAAATGGGAATTTATTGGTGTTACTACATTGGTTTATTTCACAAATTGTTATTGGTGAATCCTTGCACAAAAAATCTATTAGTCTCCCCCGAGGACTGGGATCGACCTGTTAGACTCAGTCCAAGCAGGTCCAGTCCCCTCCTCCCAGACTGAGCCAAGCGTCCCTGCACAAGTCCCAGGTTTCAAACAGCTAACTCATGCAATGAGCCCAGGACCTGGTGCCACTGCCTAGATGCCTCCCAAAAGACCTTGATCTGCTGGAGGTGAAGGGTTCACAACACGCCCCCACGGTCGCATATACCAGGCGGACACTTCTGCCTAGCCAATTCCAGGTCAGGATAGGCATTTCCGGGTCAGGGCGTCTCTTGTAACCAGGATACCTGGCGGACCTGGACACCTCCGCCTAGCAAGTTCCGGGTCAAGGTGTCTCGTGTAAACAGGATCCGTGACGTTACATGGCCACGTAAGCGCGCAACATTACCATGTGATCTACGCACACGTGTGGAGTAGTGATGTGACCTGGCCACGCCCCCAGCCGGTTTTAAAGCGTAGCGCCATATTCCTGGTTCTCTCTCTCTCCCTCTTCTCCATGCACGTGTCTCTCCCACAGGCCTGCGCACTCTATCCCTTTATCTCTAATAAACTCTTATAAGCAGATTCTGTCGTGTTTCATGACACTTCCTTGCAGGGTAAGAATACAACGCAGCTAAATAACTAACAGGAGGTGGGAATGAGGAGTGGGCTGGGGGGAAGGGGAGGGGGACAGGAAGGGAGAGAACAAGGGAATCTGTGGCTATTATGTAGAACTGAATAGTATTGTAAAATAAATAAATAAATAAATAAAAACCAAAATGTAACTACAAGGGATTCAGTTTAAAACACTGAAAAAAAATCTATTAGTGAGTTTTATAGATTTAGAAACATTTAGGTTATAAATAAACTGTAGAGTACCATAGTTCCCCTTATATCCGTCTGTTTTCCCATAGGAAGCCAATTCCTAAATTTATTAAATTGAAAATTCCAGAAGTAAAAAAAGTCATACATTTTGAAATGTATGCATTTTCAGAGTTGAGAAGAAATCTTGTGCCATTCTGCCCTGTTCTGCCAAAGATGTGAATCAGCGTTCCATGTAGCATGTCTTTGTGGTATCATTTGCTGCTTAATAGACTTCTGTTATCACATTGTCATAGTTTCAATGCATTAGAGCTAGTATTTTTATTATTAACCATTAATTTTATTAGTTTTCTGTGACTAATGTGTAAGTAAATCATTATCAAAGTTATGGAAGTGTCTGAAAAGACATACTGAAAAGTTAGAAAGTTTCTTACTACTTGTGATTTCATACATCCACTGTGAGCCTTGAGTTATATCATTGCTGTTAAGGACAAAGTATGGTGTTTTTCATGCATTGGGTATTAATACTTCATTATGACAAAGTTATCCAGCTCTTTAGTAGCACTAATTTTACTTACTTGATGAATATGTTAGTTGTGGCAGAAAGTGAAATGTCTTTTTTTTTTCATTTCATTTTTCTTTCTAAATTCTGTATTTTATAAGTCAAAGTAGATGTAAACTCATATTATGGACTGATTCTCTTGTATAATCAGGAGGAAAATGTATTCCAAGCCATTTTACTATGTTACTGATGAAATAGTTGGATAAACTCAGCATATAAAGCAGAACTCATGCACAATTAGGTGGACAATTCCCTACAAGTAATTCTGAGTTACAGCTCCAACCCTTTAATTGGACAAATAATGAGAAAAACCATCACCTTTTATAAATGCTTAATTCCTTTAAATGACAAAATGCTGTATAATTTACTTTCTTTTGAAGCATCTGACAGTTTTTATGCTATTCTGGACTAGTCTGTGTTTATTTTAGTGCAAGAACACATTGAGAGTGAAAAGACAAAAATGAAAATGATGTTCCTTTTAATTTGTAAACTGTGCATGCTTGTGGAGTTCTAAAGATAACTCTGTTTATTAGTGAGAACAAGTCATCAGGGCAGTTACATGTGTAATCTCCCTAGGCAACATTAGAGGAAATAGTCTGAAAAAGGGAGTTGTTTATGGTCTCCATGTCATTCCTCTTTCAGAGATATTTTGTCTGGAACATGGGAATAGAAGTTAAGATGAAGAGCAGAAAAGCACACATTTCCAGTTGTTCAGAAAGTAACCACCCCGCTTTTCTCAGACAGATTCTTCCATAGACTGGTGGTATAACAGATTGCACATGAGATGGAGGGGAGAAATGCCCACTGAGCTGCACAAGTGGTATGTGTGTGTATTGAATTTAAAACATGTGCTATTAAATTTTAGTGGCTAAAACACTAGATATGTGATATATTCACCTGCAAGCTTTGCAAACTTTATGAAAATCTACATTCTATTGTGATTAGTGAGCATAGGGATATGCCACCTTTGGTCTGTTTTAACTACGTATAATGTATAATTTACACCACATGTTATTATTATGCCTATGTTTTATTCACTAACTTTTGCCCACATAATAATCCTATAAGCAACTTGTTCCAAAAACATTCACTAACATAAATTATACTATTTCCTTTTCCATTTGAGTATAAATTAGTAAATATAACAGGGCTGCTGTATTGAAAATGCAAAAACATGAGAAACTACTAAGTTAGGATATAATTGTATATCTGCTAATTATTTTAAATTCGATACATATATAATGATAGGAGATTAAGGAGGAAAGGAAGTAGTATTGGTTGACAGAGATGATAGAGGAAGGCTGAGTTTCAGCCTCAGAGGTAGAGTTGGCCTTGTGACAAGAGGTGGAAGAATGTTCAAGGCAGAAGCAATAGCATCAAGAAAGACCTGGAGAAGAAGAGTTACCATGGAAAAGTCTGTTATTAGCAATATCACTGTGACAAATTGAGTAGATTATACTGCATATGCCTCTAGTCCATTGTTTGGATGGCTACTTTGGTGGAAAATATGTTTTTTAATTTAAATTTAATTTTAGAAAAAAGTAGATGTTTTTCAATTTGTGGGTACAATGCTCAGTAATTTAACACTAAAATATGAAAAATGTTAATATGGTAGATTTTTTTTTACATTATTTGTGACTATTTCAATACACTTGAAACTGCGACAAGGTGGGAGAGACATTGAACTTTGTGTAAACACAGGGAAGCCGGAAATGTATAGTTAAGGAACCAAGTGGGGATGGGGGCCTGTTGGGCAGAATATACCTCAGAGGAGGCATAAAGGGTAAGGGCATTCTAATGCAAGTGACAGGACAGCAACTCTTGTTACAACTGAACTAGAAAAACCAAAGACAGGAACCAAGAGCAGCAAGGCCTAGTTGAACAGAGTGCTCAGAGCAGCCTGTCTAAAGTTTGATCAAGGGGAAAAATCTGTCAGTATGGTAAACTGGTCTCATTAATTCTTGAGTTAGCCTTGACAAATTTGAAATATTGGAGTAGTCTTCTCATTTAAAACATTTTTTACTCACAAATCAAATAAAAGAGCTTGCAGCACTCCTGATAACAAACTTTATTGCTATAAATCCACTGACATCTCACTTCATTTTGATACTATTATAGAGGAAACGAGATGATGAATCATGAAAATGATGCTATTTTCTTGCCTTACAAAGCAACTGCTAAATAAAGGCAGAGTGAAAGCAACCTTTTTCCAGCTGTCTCATTGCCTTTTTAAGCCTGCATTATAAGTTTCTACAAAACGAATTGGAGAAGACCATAGAATACTAAACTACTAGGACTCCTATGAGCTAAACGCAAGACTTTCATCAGATTCAAAGGACTTGGAGCCTGGAGATATGGAAGGTTGTAGAGGGACTCAGCAGGAATTATTGGAAGAAATTAGGACGATAATTACCCAGAATGAAGCCTACAGCTGAGACCAAGGAAATTTGTTTTATCATGAATATTTCAGACTCAATCATGCTTTCTAAGGTCACATAAACTCAACAGGGAGACACTTATGGTTATTGCATATACTGATCTAGCATGTAATTAAATTTTCAAAAAGTATAAGGCCATCAGACTGCAAGTTCCTTAGGGACACATACCCTGACTTAGCCTGTGAGATCGTTGAAGTCAATAAGCATTGTCTTCTTTTGTTAATGCTCATTCCCTTAGCATTACTGAAAATGACAGAATTTCATATTCACAGTCATGAAAAATGGTGTGAAATACACTAATTTTTGCCATTAGTGAGTTCATGGGAGAGTTTGATAGACAGACAATAGAATATTCACAACACTATGTCCTAAAACATCATCTTAAGGACATGTAAAGCTAATGGTAAGAGAACAAGCAGGGACAGTGCAGAGATTTAGATGAGGGAGGCCGAGTGATACTGGGAAATATGAGATCAGAAAACAGGAGTTAGTAAATAAAGAACATTCACAGAAATTTCTGCTCAGAAGTGGAAACATTTTTATTGAAAAATATTCTTCTCTCGTACAATACTTCACAACCACAGTTCACCTTCCCTCCATTCCTCCCAGTTCCCATATGACTGTCCTCTCCATAGTCACTTCCCCTCCGTTTCCTTTGCAGGAAAGACCAGGCCTCCAAGAGACTACAACCAAACAGGACCTAGTACTTGGGGAAATCATTTTAAAAGAAGATGAGAATGTGTACTGTAGGAGACTGCACATAACCTGGTGAAATGGAGAAACAAAGAATAAGGGGTGAATGAGATTCTGGGAGAGAAACTACAGTGATTCTGGGCAGATGATCAAGATTGTGAATTTTATTCTGAAACCTCTGGAGAACCATTAAATAGTTTTAAGCAACATGAAAGTGCAAGAAAGTCCAGTACAGAGATTGTTTCAGTAGTCACCATTTTCATGTAGTTGTGGTGGGAGATTAAACTAGGATAGAGAGAAGGGGGAAAGCCTAAACTATTCTTGAGCAAGACATAAAAGGTTGAAGATCATTTTATGTGGGAACTTAAAAAGAAGATATGTACAATGGAGACCAGATTGCTGACTTTCTTGGTTTGTATCTTCCTGTTATTTCACCAATGCTTAGCATATGAAAGGTTCCAAGAAGATAATTCTTTAATGTATGTGCAAATAATTTGACACATATTACTGATCCACTGAGATATGTCTTCTAGGGCCTGCTTTTACTTCTGCCATATGAGACAGTGTCTGCACAGTGTCCAATTTTCATCTATAGAGCTTACTTTTTTTGCTTTACCATGCGATTTTTATAGTACAGGAACCTCTTGTTAGCTCCACAATCAGAGCAGTTAAGAAATCCTAAGGATTAACCAAGGATATTCCATAGTCATTGGTGAATACAAATGATAAATGAATGTGCCAGTTTTCCCACTCTTCACTGGGGCTTTCCTGAACTCTAGTCTGCACAATTCCTCAGAAAATCTCTTGTGGAATGTAGTTTCAAAAGCTTATAACTGCAGTCTTCCTTTAGCATATTACTGACTTTCTCATTTTCCCCTCTTAGTTCTTCTGTTTCTTTAGTTGGGCTTCCTGGGTTCATCTCTCCCTGCAAGGGAATCCTTACAAGACTTCTGCATCTAGGGACTCATATCTAGTCCAGGGGAAGATGATTAAATAAATTTTAAGATTTATTTATTTGTATGAATATTTTGCCTATATGAGTTTGTGTATACCACCTGTGTGCATTGCCTAAAGAGACCAGAAGAGAGCATCAGGTATCCTAGAATTAGAGTAACAGAGATTGTGAGCAGCCTTGTAGGTACTGGGAACAGAACCCAGGTCCTCTCCAATAGGAACAAGTGATCTTAAGCATTAAATAATCTCTCCTGCACAAATTAAATAATCTAATTTGGGTTTTTAAGGTTTATTTAATTTTACTTTATATGCATTTGTGTTTTGTCTGAATGTATATTTTGCACCATGTGCATAACTGGTGTCCACCAGAGGCCAGAAGTGGGTGTCCGGTACTCTGGACCTGGAGTTACAGACAGTTGTTAGCCACCATGTAGATGCTGAAAATGAAACTTAGGTCCTTTGGAAGAGCAACAAGTTCTCTTACCAACTAAACTATCTCTCCAGCCTCCATTAAATAATTTTAAAGATAAAACATTGTTTCATAAGAAAAAAGGAAACACACAAGAAATGAAATTCAGAGAGGGTAAGACAAAGAAAAATAAATGCACATGAGAATTGCACCATGAGACCTTAGTCTTTTTCAAATGATAGAGAACGGAAAACACATTATTTCCATACACCGAACAAAGACTATGAAAATAATGTTGCTTTTCTAATTATTTAGCCCAAGCCACTGCACATTCATCTTCTATTAATCACTGTGACCTACAGACAGCTGTATTCCAGGTGGAGTGCATAAGCTCAAAGCCAATGGAGAAAGTAAAGTCCAGAATGTGCTGCATGTACTTACCTCTGCAGACATTCTCTCTTAGTTCAGTTTCCAGCTCTCTGAACAACAAATAAAGTTTTGTCTTTCACCAGTTGATATATCAAGCTTAACTTCAATGAATTGTCAACTATTTTCTACCAAAATCATACAGCTCACTTGCAAGGTAAAAAAAAAAATGTGCTCTCATAAGACTAATGATGATTTGACACATTCAGTATTCATCTGAAGTTACTCTGGGCTTTTAGGTAAAAGACATGAAGCATCATAAACAAAGAAAAAAGCAAAAAAGCATTTTTTTCATATGATTACCTAATCCTCATTCAGATTTGGTTTCTTACAACCAACTTGTTGAAGTTATGGTATTCTAACTTTTACACATACAAACCAAAGTTGCTGTTGTGGACACAAGCAATTAAAATGTACAGAAGATATGCATGAAGTGTGCATCAATGCACAAATAAGAATGGTATCATTTGACCAGGGTGGCTGTCAATCCTGACACTCAGGAGAAGAGACCAAGTCTTGAGTTCAGTGCCAGCCTGGCTATATAGAAAGATACTGTCACACACACACACACACACACACACACACACACACACACACACACACACACAGAGTTGTCTAGTGTTTCTTGAATTTAGGCACAGCTACTTAGATTTATACTATTTAAAGTGAAGTTCTAGAAATATGTTAGAAACAGGATTAATTCAATAACTTTTTCTTTTTGGTTTTGTTAAAATATTTTAATATATGTTAAATTATTTTTTGCTGGCATTCAAAGTAATGTTTTTCATTTAAAGTTTTATATATATATATATATATGTATATATATGTGTGTATATATATACATATATATATTATATAATCATTACTCTTTTCATATATATCATTATTCTCTGTTCTTTTAAATTATTATTTATTACTATTATTGTGTATGAAAGACACACAGAAACAGAGAGAGAGAGAGAGAGAGAGAGAGAGAGAGAGAGAGAGAGAGAGAGAGAGAGATATTTTGTGTATATATTAGCTTATGAAAATCAGATGTCAACTTTTATAGAGTGGGTTCCCTTCTTCCACCTTTCCATGGGTTCCATGGATCAAACTCAATTCACCAGCAAAAAAAGCTATTCAAACATGAAATATGGCAGAAATTCATGTTTTGAATTTTCCTTGTGCTCAGTAGGAAACATTTTGAATATCATTCTTGCAATGAGCATGGAAGAGAAGTGAAAGAACATTTGTTTTGTAAGCAAAGAAATGATTTTTGGTGTATTCAGTTCAAGAGGATAAAGGAAGGGGTAAATGAAATCAGTGTTTGAAAACTGAATAATTTTTGTCCTTGTAAGCAAAAAGAGTCAGTATGGGAAAGACTTTTAACAGTATTTTATTAACTTAATGTTCAAACCTTGAATTATTTGAACCAATGCGCTATAATCCTACATGATGCCCTATAAAAATTTTGACTTAAAAAAAACGGACAACTGCATAAATGCCAGAATTAATATTGCTGGGTCATGTGATATATTCATGTGATATTTTGTTAGTCTTGTGAGGAACTTCCCTACTGATTTCCATAATGGCTGTACCAGGTGTGCACAAGGGTTTGCTTTTATTCAAATCCTCACCACAATTTGTTTTCTTAATGACTGCCATTATGAGTGGGGTGAGATAAAATTGCAATAATGTTTAACTTGGATTTCTTTGATGACCATTGATGTTGGACATTTTTTACATATTCATTGACCATTTGTACATACTTTGTTTTTTGTTAACTGTCTTTTTGTTTATTCTTTGTATCTTTCATATCACGTAGCTCAATCAGAGTCATTTCCTGTCCATTTGTATCTTCCCTCTGCCCTTGTAACCCACCCTCCACAAAATAAAGTAAAATAAAATTTAAGAGAAAAAAGGAAAAATCTTGTCATGAAATCTATAGTGTGATATAGTGAGTCACATAGTAAAACCTTTCATCCATATATCTATGTGTGCAAGTGTTAATTACAGAGTCAATGGTCTGGTTTGAGGGCTCTGGTTCCTGCTATACTATTGATACTGGGCCTTCACTGGGACTCTTCTTAGAAAAACTATGGAACACTTCATGATTTTACATGTCATTCTTGTGCAGGAGCCATGATAATCTTTGCATCATTCAAGTTTTAGTATATGTACTGCCAAAGTGGGCACCGTACTTTATGTTTTTAGAAATGCCTTACCATTTTATTTGGTCATTTTTTGACTAGGTTGTTTTAATGACTCTGTTTCAAAACATCACAGAGCTACTAGCACATGTAGGTTTATTGCAACATTATTCATGATAGAGAAGCCATGGAAAGAATGATCCTAGGTGCCTATCAGTATAAGAACAGATGAGGAAAATTCAATATATTTGATATCTGACTATAAATACATATGAACTTTTAGCCATAAAGAAGAATGGTATTATGTAAGTTTCAGGAAAGTAGATGTAATTGGAGATAATCAGATTAAGTAAATTAGATCAATCTCAAGAGCACAAATATCACATTTTGTCTCACTTGTGAGTCTTAGACCTTATATGGATACATAAAATAATTTATTTACATATTATGTGAAAGTCAAATGAAAATTTACCAGGAGAACAAAGAGAAATAAACAGGTGGGAGGGCAAGAAAGGGGAGGGTAGCAGGGTATGGTGGGGATGTGCTCAAGGTACACTATATATTTGGATAATAGTAAATATAAACTTAGTATTATAAACCAACATTATATGTATGATTAGTTATTATCTATCCTGGTTCCATGAATAGTGAAGAAGTAAAACAGAGCAATTAAAAAATGAAAAGACAAGAATTTATTTTTCCCTTTTTTATTTACATTTTTTAAACAAAATACTTTTATCATGTTTATTCCCCTCTTTTGACTCCTTCCAGATTCTCCACTGTTGTGGCATATTAGTTAAATATGTGTTACATTCCTTATGCTGTGGAATATTTGTTTAATGATGCAAATGTTGCATTTGTTTAACTCTGTGAAGCTGTGCTACTTTACCTGTCTAAAACACCTGATTGGTCTAATAAAGAGCTGAACAGCCAATAGCTATGCAGGAGAGAGAAATAGGTGGGGGTGGCAGGCAGAGAGAATAAAGAGGAGGAGAGAATAGGAGAAGCAAAAATGGAGAAGGAGACAGGATGCTAGGGCCTGGCCTTCCAGCCACACAGCCAGATACAGAGTAAGGAGTAAAGAAAGACATATAGAACAAAGAAAGGTGAAAGCCCACAGGCAAAATTTAGATGGGATTATTTAAGAAAAGCCGGATAGAAACAAGCCAATCTAAACTGAGCATTTATAAGTTAGAATAAGTCTCTGTGTATTTATTTTGGGAGCTGGGTGGCTAGCCTCCAAAGAATGAAAAGTTAAAAACAAACAAACAACTAACGACAATCCTCAGTATTTATAAAGGCTTAGATTTTCACAATAGCCATTGAAAGAATGAAGACATCAACACACATATTTTCAATGGCAAATACAAGGGAAAATGTTTATAAAATAAATAAAATAAGGGGCTGGAGCGAGAGCTCAGTAGTTAAGAGCACATGCTGCTCTTGTAGAGGACCTGGGTTCCCACGTAGCTGCTCAGAACTATCTGTAACTCTAGCACCAGGGGATTTGATGACCTTTTCTGGCTGACACAGGCACTATGTGCACAAAGTGCATATACATACATGAAGGCAAAACATTCAATACACATTAAAAAAAATCTAAAATCCTTAAAAAGAAACAATAGAACACAAGCACATATGGATAACACACAGTATAGAAAATGAAAATAAATGGGACAAATATATAAAAAGATAGATTTGAGTATTTAAGTATGGCGTAGAGAAAATAGATACTTAAGGGCATAATGTTAAATCCACAAGTGTTAAATTCTGTAGAAGTGGGCTGAAGATATGGCTCAGAGGTTAAGAGCACTGGCTGCTCTTCCAAAGGTTCTGAGTTCAATTCTCAGCAACCACATGGTGGCTCACAACCATCTGTAGGAGACCTGGTGCCGTCTTCTGGCCTGCAGGCATACCTGCAGAACACATAATAAATAGATAAATCTTTAAAAAATAAAAAAATCCAATCTTAAAATTCTGTAGAACTATGATAAACCATTATTCAACTTACCCTTTAAATATGAGAAAATGAGAGCCACAGGACCAGTAATTAACCTTGTTCTGAAACTCTTTTTAATTTAGTTATTTTGTGTGCTTTTGTTTTGGTTTTGGTTTTATTTTTGATGTAGGGTTTTGTTATATAGTTCATGCTGGCCTTGAAGTCACTTTGTAGCCTAGGCTGACATTGATCATGGTGATCCTCTTGCTTCATTCTCCCAAGTGTTCTGATTACAGGTCTTTAGCACCACACTCGTCTTTTTTAATAAATTGGATTGTATATCAAAATCACTTTGTCTTATTTGACAAGTTTTGAGGAGATGATGACACTGCTATTTGAAGGAGTAAACTTTGAATATTATTGCTGTAGTCTAGATAAGCACAATTCACTTGCTAAACAAATATTTATGATGATGGTCCTGCTATCAGTTGAAGACTGAAAATATAAGGTTTGAACCTGAATGAGACAAATACATTTTAAGTGATATGATGGAATATTTTATATTATACACAAAAGGTACATTAATTAGTTTTACCTGAAAATATAAATTGTACAATTAGCATAATCTGTCAAAAATACTTTGATTTTTCCAAGTAATTCTATCAAAATAGAACAAGTTAACAGTTATATTGTAAAAGATCTGAAAGTTACCTGAAAAGTACTTGCCGAACATTTAATCATATTAGGCTTATTTCATCAGACTAAAAACTTAGCTTCTATCATTATCTTTAAAAACAAATGGTTGAAAACAAAAATAGAAACTATAAAGAAGAATAGAATCTTTACTCCCATGTATATAATACCATGATACAATAAGGTTGAATACCTAACTGAAGATAGTATTTAAATGAAATTACTCTAAGAACTACCTCAGCACAAAAATAGGTAAGTATAAATGATTTACAGATATACAACTGTCCAGCAACATAAATAATTTCAATTTGTGAAATAACAAAATTTCAATTCGAAGTCTTTTCAGGTTCCTAAAATTACTACTTGCTTCCATTTACTCCTGACAATGAAAATTGACAACAAAATCAAACAGGTGGATGATGTATAGTGCAAACTATCTTCCTTATTTAAAATGAATCTGATTGTATTGGGTCTTGCTCATTACTATGCACACATAACTTACCACTGAATCCTCAGTCAGGCTAGATTGTCTACTCATTTAGGTAGTAGGCAGTTGAAATGTCCTTTAGTCCCCAGGTTAAAATATACCCAAGGGCAAGAAATAAGAGACATAGGCCCTATGGCCCAGGGGCAATATTTCTATTGACATGTACTAAACAGAAAAAAAAGTATTTCACATACTCTGAAACAGTGCAACTGAGGGACTCAGAGATCATGTGATATTAGGTTAGTAAGACTTCATTACATAAGAAAAGATGTGCATACCAGCAATGTGAAAGGTCTTTTCCCCTAAAAAAGGAAAAATCTACTTGTCACTTCATTTTCCTTACATATTTGGCAAAGGTTTAAAAAGAGTAAGATTGTAAAGCATAAAATATCCAGTTTGGACTAAGACATAGGAAAATGATGCTTAATTATGCTATTGGAGGTCATTATAAACAAGATGATTAACATTTTCTTGACATTCAATTTGGCAAGATGCTCTAGGCTCCTAAATATGATTCACACACTTGGACACAGCTATTTTACTTCTGAGAATTTATTTTACAGAAATAGCCAGGCAGATGTGCAAACTTTTAGCCATAGAGATGTTGAAAGCTGAACCATTTAAAGCAAAGACAAACAAAAAGGACTATAACTTAGTAAGATTTTTAAATAATTGTGAAACATATAATGTATAATTCATGAAGAAAGAAGCAAGCATCCTTTTATATTGTGACCAAACACCAGGTTTTGGGCAATGGATAAATAAAACATCCAATTTGGGGAAACATGGTTCCGGAGGGTTAGTCCATGACCATCATGGTGGTGAGCATGGCAGCAGTTAAGCAGACATAGTGCTGAGCATTAGCTGAGAGCTTACATGTTCTGGTAACAGCCATAAAGCAGAGAGAGATAACTGGGAATGGTGTGAGCTTTTGAAATACTTCCCCCAACAAGGCCACATCTCTTAATCCTTCAAAAACAATTCTAGTAACTGAAGATCAAGCATTAAAGCATTTGAGCCCATGGGAGACATTATTATTCAAACAACAACAATGAATTGAAAAATAAAGTTTTAATATTTCATTGATTTTTTTGTGTCCTTTAACATAAGTTGTGTCAGATTATCCCCACCATAGGAGTTAACTTTTATTAATGTTTTAACATCTGTTCATAAAATCAGAGCTATCATTATATACTCAAAGTCATTCTAAATAAATTGTATTGTGTTCATTCAATATTAAACTATTTTCAATGATATATGAATGAATTTTCATCAAATATCCATATTTAGCATATTATCTTAAATTTCATTGTAGACCTTAAATTATATTGACTTTGCTTTGATTTATACTACCTAATTTTATATCTAAGCAGTATAATAATATTTAACATTAAAGTATACCTTTAATTAAAAAAATACTAGGGAATTTAATGCGGCTAGTCCAAGATATGAACAAGACAGCGGGCATGACAGTGGCAGTGAAGAGGCCTGTTTCGATTCTTCACAACCTTTTACATTAGTTACTGTAGGCATGAAGAAATTTTTTATACCCAAGTCACCTAATTCTTCTAATGAACCCGAAAATAAAGTTCTTCCCATGCCAACAAGTATAGGGATTTTCCTTGACTGTGATAAAGGCAAAGTCAGCTTCTATGATATGGATCACATGAAATGCCTGTACGAGCGCCAGGTGGACTGTTCACATACAATGTATCCAGCATTTGCCTTAATGGGCAGTGGAGGAATTCAGCTTGAAGAACCCATCACAGCCAAGTATCTGGAATATGAAGAGGACGTGTAGTTCAGACACCCCATGTGGCGAGAATGAAAACTGTGAACAAAAAAAAAAAAAAAAAAAAAAAAAACCAAAAAAAAAAAAACCTTATCCCTTATAGTTTGTTATATTTTATAATAATATAGCTTATTATATTTTCCGCTGGATAAATATATATTTCATCTTGTCTTCTAGGCCAGAATTCATAGGAAATAATTCTCTTGTAAATGATGTGCCAACAAGTAAATATCTTCAACACAGTTTAAATTCAAGAAATTGGCTGTAGTGAGTTGAATAGTATTGCCTATTCCACAATTTGTGTCCACCACTATCTTCCATTATGATGTTGCTGGTTAGTAAGTTACATGCAAATGTAATTAGTAAGTATATCAATATTAAATCATCCTGAATTTAGGTGTGTATACAATTCAAGGACCTATGTTTATAAGAGCAAGGAATGTCAGTTTCAGACAAAGTATAATTGATAAAACTCCAAGGACACAAGGAAAAGTTAGCGTGAAAAAGGCAGCAATCACAGTTGTTTCAGCAGACCAACAACAGTAAAAGTCCATCAGGAATTGGATAAAACAAGGAAAGGCTTTCCTGAGGGTCTTCAAGGGGAGCTTATGATATAATATCTTTGTAAAAATAATTTATTTTTATTTTATGTGTATGAGTGTTTTGTCCGCATGTATGGGTGCACCACATGTGTAGTGCCTGTGAAGACCATAAGAGGGCACCAAATCCCCTAGAACTGTTCTTACAGGTGGCTGTGAGCTGTTATGTGGGTGCTGAAAACTGATCCCAGGTCTTCTGAAGAGGACAAGTGTTCTTAACCATTAAATTATCTCTTTAGCCCAACAATTTTAGAACTATAAGTACCATTAATCATTAATATAGGAATTCACAACTACGTATAAATTTTCAAAAATAACTTTCACAACACTTTGTACTAGATGCAATTATTTTCCTACATAGAGATGAAGAAACTGGAGAAAACACAAACACTTTAAGCAACAGTTGATAAATGTCACAATCTGTATTGAAATACAGTGTGACTACATAAATATATATGCAAGTTTTGTATAAAAACTGTATAAAACCTCAAGTCCTCTCACTTTAGAGTGATGATAATTGTGAAATTTCTTAAACCCACACATTGACTACATTTTTATTTGAATAGGAGAGGTGACAGCAGGAGGTGAAAAGGGAAAGGATTCTACTATGATAGTCTATAAAGTCAAAATTGTAGTTTTTCTATCATTAATAAAAAGGAAAAATTTAAAATTATTTTAAAAGATACATATTTTAATGTTTCTTTGTATATATTACATCAAGTAACTGCAGTTAGCAATTAATCTTGATGATGTCATTATTTTAAATATTTTCTTGTTGATATAAGAATAAGTGTCAGAACTATAATTTGAAAAAAAAGTTAAAGTAGATTCTGAAAACCATGAGTGACTTTTGACTTTAAGAAGCTTCTTTTCTCATTTTTGGAAACTTCTTGGTGGTTTAAGAGGTTAAAGTTGTTTTCCAAAGAGCTGTGAAATTCTGGGAAACAATATGCAACCATTAATATACAGGAATACAGCTGTGGACTTGTATATTGTTAGCACAAATATTTTTCACATTAACTTTAATAAAGCTTTAAACCCATGTTCTGAACATCTCTTCAATTTTGTAAAATCTCTACCTAAATATTCTTGGCTATCCTTGATTGATTTCATTTTGTTAGAAGGGTATGCTCTAAGTCAATAACTTATCAACATAAAGGAGCTTGGTTTTATATTGTGTAGAGCAGGTGCATAACTAAATCTGCACCTTGGTTCTGCTGTTCTGACCTTTTGTGTCTTGTTTGGACCCTGAAAGGCTCAATGCAACATCTGCCCATTAGTTCCTAAAATCTATCCTGCCACTTAATGAAACTTCTCATCTTCTTAGCATTGTGTCTGCATTTGATTGTAAGATTCTTGATTCCCAAATACTGTGTTAATTTGAAAGCTATCACCTCCCTACCTAAAAATAAATACAATTACACATATACACATACAAAAGAATAAAAGATGATTTAGAATTTTCTCCAATTTAGAGCGCTCAAATCTTCCATTTTGGTATCAAAAGAGAGCTTTCATTAAACAAAAATTCCTTGAATTTATTTCATTTAAGGTCATTTAAAACCACATAACATTCAAAATATTAAAATTTAGTGTCAGTTTTTCATGTTGTGGCTGATTAAACTTAAAAGATACATAGCTCAATTCTGGTGCTGATAGATTAAGAGACTTGTATTCAGAAGAAAACAGTTACATTTTAACTAAAATGAACAAGGTTTTAGTTGAAAATAAATGAGATGCTCACATTAAAACTAATTGAAAACATCAAATAGATAACTAGCAAAAAATTAACATTTTCATACCAGTGATCATTGCCTGCTACTAAGAAAACCAAAACATAACTCATGAACAATTTTTTTAACATTTACTGAATTTTGGTAAGAATTCTCTTTGAATTCAGGATAGCATTGTCTTATTAAATTATCAAATGTATGAAACTCGTTCTGCGTAACTTTCAGTGTATTGCTATGCATAGCAAAAACATTTTTATCGTTATGTTTAATGTGTTTAAAGTAATTTAACTTCATACAAGCAATAAATACTAACTATATGGAGCTATTTTTATGAAAAGTGGTTATCTTCTACTGACAGACTCAAACTTATCTCCTATCTTTGAATGTTAATTCATAACCAAGTAACTGTGTTTGAAACTCAGGCAATGTGCAGTTTGAACAAACAAGATTTATGTATAACAGTGAATATAGAAATATATTTATTTTACACATACACACACATGCACATTCACACACACACACACACACACAATAATTAAAAGAATAAGAAAGAATAAAACATCCTGAACCACTTCTACAAGATCAAGAATAAAACTAGAGTTGCTGTTTCTTTTTTTCTTCCCTTAAATTGAAATTTGAAACCATTTACATTTGTGTTATTGGTGACTCCATAATCCAATTGGAAGAATATAGAAAAAAAACCAAAGAAACAAACTAAAAACACTGTAAACAGTTATTATAAGGGCTATATAAACCAAAGCCAACAAAAAGAATTGTTCTTGGAAACAAACATACACTCATAACCAGTTTAGGAGCATAGATTCTACATTGAACATATGGCAGATTTGTTCAAGCATATGGTACAGAAGTCTACACTTGCAGAAACATCCTCTCCTCTCCTCTTCCTTTCCTATGGGAATCCTTGGGGGAGAGAACATGTGCAGGGTTAATAAAACAATAAGAATCTGACAGACAGTTTAAGAGTCTTGTCTATTGAAATGACTCTCAAGCATAGGCTGAAATGTATTACTAGGCCTAATAAGAAAAACAAAAACAAAAACAAACAAACAAAAAAACAAATGGTTATACTACTGTTCAGAAGTTATGGTTCAAAAAAATTCGAATATTTAACTGTTAGTTAAACAACATTAGTTTTGCTTCTATTGGATTACCAGTACACAAAACATAATATTTCTTTAAACTTTTGGTTTACCTTTGGTTCAAAGAAGTACTGGATCACTGTGAATATAATTCAAGAGAATTTACAATTTGAAGTAGGAAAACAAATTTTCACTAAGCGCTAAGAAAATTATCTTTCTGCTTTGATAGTTATTAAGTAAAAGGTAGAGTGGTGTTAGCAGTAACTATAATGTTCTACCAATAAAAAATATTGATATTATTATAACTGTAATGTGTGATGATATTTTATTTATGCTTAAGTGTGGTGATATCTTATTTGCGCTTTAATAAATAAAGCTTGCCTGGAGATCAGAGGAAAAAGCCAGCCATTATAAGTAAACAAAGGGAGAGTGACTCAGTTCATACCCAGGGAGGTCTGCCCCTAGGTCCCATTCCTGGGCCCCAGGCATTCCAGGGGAAGACGCACCCAACTCCACCCCAGTTGCTGTGGACAGGGCTCCTGCGGGAAAGTTCCCCTTCTCCGAGACCCCCCAGCGGACCCTGCAATCTACATGCCCTGCCCCACGCCCATCCAAACCCCGCCACTTTCTGAGGCTTGGAGATCAACCCCCAGCTCCCATCTGGCCCAGAGAGCTCCCATCAGGCCCAGAGAAAGAGAGAGATCTCATTGGACAAAGAGCCCTCATTGGACCAAGAGTGAACTCAGGAGACAGGGAATCTGCCAGCCCTGATTAGACCAAGAGTGGCTTTCTGAGAAGTAGAATCTGCCACTTCTCATTGGACCAAGAGAGGCTTTCTGAAATGCAGAATCTGTCACCTTTGACTGGACTAAGAGCCCTGATAAGACCAAGAATGAATCTGTGAGTCACAGAATCAACTAGCTTGGGTTGAACCAAGAGCAACTCACTGAGACACAGAAGCTGCCTGCTCCAAACATACCAAGAGCTAAGATTAGACCCAGAAGGGCCCCCTGAGACACAGACACAACAAACACAGAGTGGACCAACAGCAACTCGCTCAGACACAGGCACCTCTGATACATATTAGACGAGGAGATGGGCAAACTTCAAGGCAGAAGTACATACAACAACATAAAGAGCAATACAGCATCACCAGAACCTAGCCCTCCTCCAACAGCAAGACCTGAACATCACAAAGTAGAAGAAGCAGAAGAAAGTGGCCTTAAGAATAGCATCATGAAGATGCTAGAGGCCTTTCAAGAAAAAATGAAAAATTAAATTCAGGAAAAGATAAACAAAAAAGTGGAGGAAAACAATAAAGAAAATGAGAAAAGTCAAACAAAAATGGGAAGAAATCTATAAAGAACTAGAGGAAAAGACAAATAAAAAAGTAGAAGAAAACAATAAATCCCTTAAAGAAAACCATGAAAAAGCGATGAAATAGGTGAGGGAAACAGTCCAAGACCTGAAAAGGGAAATAAAACAATGAAGAAGAAACAAACAGAGATAATGCTGGAAATAGAAAATCTGAGTAAATGAACAGGAAACAGATGCAAGCATAACCAACAGAATACAAGAGATGGAAGAGAGGATCTCTGGTGTAGAGGAAACAATAGAGGAAATGGATTTGTCAGTCAAAGAAAATACCAATGCCAAAAATGTCATAACACAAAATGTCCAAGAAATCTGGGACACCATGAAGAGACCAAACCTACGAATAATAGGGATAGAGGAAGGAGAAGAATACTAACTCAAAAGCACAGAAAATATATTCAACAAGATCATAGAAGAAAACTTTCCCAACTTAAAGAAGGAAATGCCAATGAAGACACAAGAAGCCTATAGAACACCAAACAGACTAGACCCCCCAAAAAAGTCCCCTTGCCACATAATAAACAACTAAATGTACAGAATAAAGAAATATTAAGAGCAGCAAAGGAAAAAGATCAAGTGATTATAAAGGAAAACCTATCAGAATAACACCTGATTTCTCAATGGAGACTTTGAAAGCCAGAAGGACCTGGACAGATGTAATGCAGACACTAAGAGACCATGGATGCCAGCCCAGACTAATATACCCAGCAAAACAAGAAAATCTAAAAGAAATGGATAATTTTCTGGATAGGTAACACATATATAAGTTAAATCAAGACCAGATAAACTATTTAAATAGTCCAATAACCATTAAGGAAATAAAATCAGGCATTAAAAGTGTCCCAACAAAAAAAGCCTAGGACCAGATGGTTTCAGCACAGGATTCTACCAGATCTTCAAAGAAGAGTTAATACCAATACTCTTTAAATTGTTCCACACAATAGAAACAGAAGGAGCATTACCAAAATCCTTCTATGAGGCTACAATAACCCTGATTCCCAAGCCAAACAAAGATGAAACAAAGAAAGGGAACTACAGACCAATCTCCCTCATGAACACTGATGCAAAAATACTCAATAAAATACTGGCAAACAGACTCCAAGAACACATCAAAACAATTATCCACCATGATCAAGTAGGCTTCATCCCAGGGATACAAGGGTGGTTCAACATACGGAAATTTGTCAATGTAATACACCATATAATCAAACAGAAAGAAAAAAAACCACGTGATCATCTCACTAGATGCTGAAAGGCATTTGAGAAAATCCAACACCCCCTCATGATAAAGGACTTGGAGAGATCAGGGATACTTGGAATATACCTAAACATAATAAAGGCAATTTACAGCAAGCCAACAGCCAACATCAAAGTAAATGGAGAGAAACTCAAAGCAATTCCACTAAAATCAGGAACGAGACAAGGCTGTCCAATCTCCCCATACTTATTCAATATAGTACTTGAAGTTCTAGCCAGAGCAACAAGACAACATAAGGAGATCAAGGGGATACAAATTGGAAAGGAAGAAATTAAGCTTTCGCTATTTGCCAATGACATGATAGTATACATAAATGACCCCAAAAATTTGACCAAGGAACTCATACAGCTTATAAACGCCTTCAGCATTGTAGAGGATACAAGGTTAACTCAAAAAAATCAGTAACCCTCCTATATACAATTGACAAACAGGCTGAGAAGGAAATTCGAGATACATCACCCTTTACAGTAGCCACAAATGATATAAAATACCTTGGGGTAACTCTAACTAAGCAAGTGAAGGACCCATATGACAAGAACTTTAAGTCCCTGAAAATAGAAATTGAAGAAGATGTCAGAAAATGGAAAGATCTCCCATGCTCATGGATGGGCAGGATTAACATAGTAAAAGTGGCAATCTTACCAAAAGCAATCAACAGATTCAATGCAATCCCCATCAAAATCCCAACACAATTCTTCACATACCTGGAAAGAACAATATTCAACTTCATATGGAAAAAACGAAAAACTCACGATAGCCAAAAGAATCCTGTACAATAAAACAACCTCTGGAGATATCACGATCCCTGACTTCAAGCTCTCTGTGGGATGTTCTGTATGGCAAATGTGTTGCTCTGATTGGTCAATAAATAAAACACTGATTGGCCAGTGGCTAGGCAGGAAGTATAGGCAGGACTAACAGAGAGGAGAAAAGAAAGAACAGGAAGGCAGAAGGAGTCACTGCCAGCCGCCGCCAGGACAAGCAGCATGTGAAGATGCCGGTAAGCCATGAGCTACGTGGCAAGGTATAGGTTTATGGAAATGGATTAATTTAAGCTATAAGAACAGTTAGCAAGAAGCCTGCCATGGCCATACAGTTTGTAAGCAATATAAGTCTCTGTGTTTACGTGGTTGAGTCTGAGCGGCTGTGGGACTGGCAGGTGACAAAGATTTGTCCTGACTGTGGGCAAGGCAGGAAAACTCTAGCTACAAATAGCACCCAACATGTTGGCAAGAGTTTCCACCTAAAACCTGAGAAAAGATTCTAAAACAGAGCTAAAAACAGCTTCCTAATTGTCTCTCACAAATGAGTGGCAGCCTGCTGGTTTGAGCTACTGGCGGGTTCCTGGTTTGCAAGACTGACCTGCATTCAGTATGGCAGGAATGAGGCCTCTGCAAGTGGCACATTAAGCTTCATGGTGGATTTAGCCTTTGCTAGTACAAAACAAAAAAAGAGGTTTCTTGGTTACACGCTGCTTGGATAAAAGCATAGACCCACGATAGCTCCCAGAGCTGGCGGTAAATGTACCATCGCCATGTTGGGAAGCTGAGGTGGGCAGAGCCAGCAGCCATAGTGCCGTTTCAATCTTACAAATGCTGCAGTTTAAAGCAATAGATTCACAATAAGACAGATTTAGATGTAATAGTTTACAATATGTGTAAAATATACATAGGCTTGAAAGAGACAAAAAAGGTGATATATACAGTTAAATAAACAAATACATAGTTTTAAAAAATAAAGTCTTTAAAGAGACAGTAAAATTAATATAAAAATAAGCCACGTAAAGATGAATATTACACAGAGAATCTGGATTGTGCTGTCTTTGGGATTTTTAACTGCAGAAAAACTTTTGATCGTAAAAGATGCTGAATTAAACCAATATGTATATTTTAAAGAGTCCTTGACTTTGAAATTTGATTTATAAGGATGTGTTACTTTGGAAAGGAGGCTCTGCTTTTGTTTCCACAGAAAGCAAGAGGCTATGGATTTGTTCCAGATTCAGATGCATCAGGTTTGACCAGCCAAGACCCCCTGAAAGGTCTCTGATGACACCATGGTCCAGATGATCCAACATCCAGAATGGTTTGAAGGCAACTGGCTCAGACAATACAGCCTAATGGACTATTCCATAATCCTAAAATTTTATTTGTGTCCCCATAAGATACAGCAACCCCTCCAGCAGGAAGTAGTAAGAGAAACTACGGCCAAATTCCCAAATTATATGTAATTTTACTTTGTTAAGGTTAAAACCTTCCTTTTGGAATAAAAGGGGGGTGCTGTGGGATGTTCTGTATTACAAATGTGTTGCTCTGATTTGTCAATAAATAAAACACTGATTGACCAGTGGCTAGGCAGGAAGCATAGGCGGGACTAACAGAGAGGAGAAAAGAAAGAACAGGAAGGCAGAAGGAGTCACTGCCAGCCACCGCCAGGACAAGCAGCATGTGAAGATGCCAGTAAGCTATGAGCCACATGGCAAGGTATAGATTAATGGAAATGCATTAATTTAAGCTATAAGAACAGTTAGCAAGAAGACAGTTTGTAAGCAGTATAAGTCTCTGTGTTTACTTGGTTGGGTCTGAGTGGCTGTGGGACTGGCGGGTGACAAAGATTTGTCCTGACTGTGGGCAAGCCAGGAAAATTATAGCTACAAAGCTCTACTCTAGAGCTACAGTAATAAAAACAGCTTGGTACTGGCATAAAAACTGACATGTGGACCAATGGAATCAAACTGAAGACCCTGACATTAATCTGCACACCTATGAACATATAATTTTTGACAAAGAAGCCAAAACTGTACAATGGAAAAAAGAAAGCATCTTCAACAAATGGTGCTGGCATAACTGGATGTCAACATGTAGAAGGCTACAAATAGATCCATATCTGTCACTATGCACAAAACTTAAGTCTAAGTGGATCAAAGACCTCAACATAAATCCAGTTACTCTGAACCTGATAGAGGAGAAAGTAGGAAGTAGTCTTAAACTCATTGGCACCAGAGATCACTTCCTAAACATAACACCAGTAGCACAGACACTGAGAGAAATAATTAATAAATGGGACCTCTTGAAACTGAGAAACTTTTGTAGAGCAAAGGACATGGTCAACAAGACAAAGCGACAGCCTAGAGAATTGGAAAATATCTTCACCAACCCCACATCTGACAGAGGGCTGATATCCAGAATACATAGAGAACTCAAGATATTAGACAACAAAATGCCCAACAGTTCAATTAAGAAATGGGTTATAGAGCTAAACAGAGAATTCTCAACAGAGGAAGCTCAAATGGCTCAAAGGCATTTAAGGAATTGCTCAACATCCCTAATCATTGGGAAATGCAAATCAAAACAACTCTGAGATACCACCTTATACCTGCCAGAATGGCTAAGATCAAAAGCACTGAAGACAGCTTATGCTGGAGAGGATGTGGATCAAAGGAAACACTCTACACTGTTGGTGGGAATGCAAACTTGTACAGACTCTTTGGAAATCAATATGGTGCTTTCTTAGAAAATTGGCAATCAGTCTCCCAAGACCCAGTTATATCACTCTTGGGCATATACCCAAGGAATGCTCAATCATACCACAAGGGCACATGCTCAGCTATGCTCATAGCAGCCAGAACCTTGAAACAACCTAGATGCCCTTCAACTGAAGAATGGATAAATAAAATGTGGTACATATACACAATGGAGTACTACTCAGCAGAGAAAAACAATGACGTCATGAGGTTTGCAGGCAAATGGATGGATCTAGAAAAAATCATCCTGAGTGAGGTAACCCGGACTCAGAAAGACAACCATGGTATGTACTCACTCATAGGAGGATACTAGATGTAAAACAAAGGATGACTAGACTCCTACTCACAACTTCAGGGAAGCTACCTAGAAAACAGGACCCTAAGAAAGACACAGGGATCACCCGATGATAGAGAAATGGATGAGATCTACATGAGCAAACTGGACATGAGGGAGAGTAATGGAGGGCAAGGGTCAGGGGAAAGAGAGTTTAGGGGAGCAGGAGATCCCAGCTGGATCAAGAACAGAGAGGGAGATCAAGGAAGTATACCATGATAAATGAAGACCCCATGGGAATAGGAAGAAGCAAAGTGCTAGAGAGGGCCCCAGAAATCCACATATGTACCTCCACAATAGACTACTGGCAATGGTTGAAAGAAAGGCCGAGCTGACCTACTCTGGTGATTGATGGCCAAACTGTCATTATAGACCTCTCATCTAGTGACTGATGGAAGCAGCTGCAGAGATCCACGGCCAAGCCCCAGGTGGAGCTCTGGAAGTCCAGTTGGCGAGAGAGAGGAGGGATTCTATGAGCAAGAGATAGTGAGACCATGATTGGAAAAAAAAAAAAAAAGCACAGGGACAAATAGCCAAACTAGTAGAAACACATGAACTATGAACCAATAGCTGAAGAGCCCCCAACTGGATCAGGCCCTCTGGATAAATGAGACAGTCAATTAGCTTGAACTATTAGGAGGCCCCCAGGCAGTGGGACCAGGACCTGTCCTTGGTGCATGAGCTGGCTTTTTGGAACCTGGGGCCTATGCTGGGACACTTTGCTCATCCTGGTGAAGGGAAGAGGGGACTGGACCTGCCTCAACTGAATCTACCAGGCTGAGCTGAGTCCCCAGGGGAGTCCTTGCCTTGGAGGAGGTGGGAATGGATGTGGATTGGGGAGAGGGAGAGGTGGTGATGGGAGGAGGGAGAACAGGGGTATCTGTGGCTGATACGTAAAATTAAATTAATTTTAAAATTTAAAAAAAAATTTTAAATCCCACATGTGATTTTATAAGGTGACTCACCATTCAGATAGATGGGGATATTCTCATTCGAACCATGGCACAGATCTTTTTGTGTCATCTGAGACAAAGAACCAATTGTTTTTCATTTGTCTGTTTTTGTTTTACTGTGTTCACAAAGGAATTTATGATATAGAAAACAAAACAAAAAGTAAGTAAACAAAGAAGTCAGGCAACAGTAGCACATGCCTTTAATCCTATCATTTGGCAGGAAGATATCTGTCTGGATCTCTGTGAGTTCTAGGCCACACTGGAAACAGAGCCTAAAGCAGAACATGCCTTAAATTCCAACACTAGTTAACCATGGAGGTCTGGACAAACTGGCAGACAGGAAGTGGCAGAGCTGGGCAGGAAGAGGAGGTGATGTAGCTGGACAGAGAGAGCAAATCAGATGGCAGAAGAGCAAGGCATTTACGTGTGAGTAGACAGGAAGTATCTCACATTTGGAAGCTGTGGATTTGGTGAGGTAAGGTTAGCTGTGGCTGTTCCTATTCCTCTGATCTCTCTCAGGCTTTAACACCAATTTCTGGCTCCGAGTTTTTTATTTAATAAGACTGTTTAGAAATGTGTCTACAGTAGGCCGGGCAGTGGTGGTACCTGCCTTTAATGCCAGCACATGGGAGGCAGAGCCAGGTCGATCTCTATGAGTTCAAGGCCAGTCTGGCCCACAGAGTGAGATCCAGGACAGGCACCAAAACTACACAGAGAAACCCTGTCTTGAAAAAACAAAAAAGAAATTTGTCTACAGTAATGTAGTTGTTATAGATCTCTAAATACTTTTATGCTTATAACTTAAAATTTGCTCTAGTTATTAGACTGTCAATAAATATTGTTGTGAAAATCATGAATATATTAATAAATTATATATTAATATATATAATTACATATAATATATCATGCTAAAAATTATAATACATTATGTATAATAATGCATGATTATTATATAATATATTAAGGACCTTCATAGGACAAATTTACTACTAGTAAACACATTGTAATATAAGTGTTTTCCTTTTTGAATCTTACATATTTCATTCTACACATTTATTGTTATTCTGAGGTAATATATACATGGATTATCAGAATTACAAATTTTAAAAGGTCAAGTTCCAAATTTTAAACACTCTAAGGTTTGGGCCAGTAAGATAACTCAGCAAATGGTGGATCTTGCTTCTAATAAGCCTGGCAATTGGACATTGATCCCCAGGACTCACATATTGGTTAGAGATAGCCAACCTACAAAAGTTATGATTTGACTTCAAATGTGCTTGCTAAAATACACACACACACACACACACACACACACACACACACACTCAACTAATCGATATAAAATGCAAAAAAATCTAATGGTTTAGAAAGATTATGAGGTTTTAGAAAAAATATCTCACAGGAGGCTAGATATGATCAAACTTTTGACAATATTTGAAATAATACTTTTAACAATGTATTGGAGATCAAAGTTTCAACTATACTATTGTGTGCAATTTTCATTAATTTGGGGCATACAAGAGACCTTAAAAGTGCAAACAAGCACTGGAGTAATTAAATAAGAAATTGAAGAAAAGGGTAAAGTTGTGTCTTTTACTCCAAAAATATAAAAGGTAAGTTTTGTTTATTTGATTTTAGTTTTAAAAAAGGGTCTCGGCCGGGCAGTGGTGGCGCACGCCTTTAATCCCAGCACTTGGGAGGCAGAGCCAGGCAGATCTCTGTGAGTTCGAGGACAGCCTGGGCTACCAAGTGAGTTCCAGGTGAGGCACAAAGCTACACAGAGAAACCCTGTCTTGAAAAACAAAAACAAAACAAAACAAAAAAGGGTCTCATATCCCAGGTTGGCCTTGAACTCTGTGATCCTCTTGACTCCACTTCCAAGAGCTTAGATTACAGTTATACAACAGGGAATTGGTTTTTCTAGGTGTCAACAAAAACTCAGTAAACTTGTATTCACTTACATGAATACATACAGACACTGATGCCTTAAAGTTTTCATCCTGTCACCATCCAAATGTGAATATTTAGTTAGCTGCTTTTTTAGGATTTATTTTTGAGTCAATCCTTAAAGCCAGCTTTGTCTGCATATGATTTTTATATATCTTTGATCATTTAAAATATAAAATAAATGTATAATTGACATCCTTAGCTTAAGCTTCTATGAACTAAAATGCCACAAATCTTAAAAGCCATACTTTTGTTTTTGTAGTCTGCTAAACTGACAATTTAAGTTGTCATGGAAATAGTCTCAAGTGCAGTTCTTTTTTCATTTTTATACAAAGGTCATTGGAGGAAGTTTGGATGAAAATGGACCCCATAGGATCTTAGGAAGTCACAGTGTTTGAAAGGATTAGGATGAACATGTGGCTTTACTGGTTTGACCTTGTTGGAGGAAGTATGTAGGTGGAAGTTTCCCTCTAGCCTGCATTTTCCCAAATATCCAGCATTTGTTTCCCAAATAATTGACTCATAGGCTTGATTATACTTATAAATGTTTGCCTGGTAGCTCAGGCTTATTACTAACTAGCTCTTACACTAAACTTAACCCATAATTCTTATCTATGTTTAGCCATGTGGCTTGGTGTCTTTTCTCAGTGTGGCATTCTTATCTTGCTTCTTCTGCATCTGGCTGGCTACTCCTGACTCTGCCCTTCCTCTTCCCAGCATTCTTCTCATCTGGTCAACTGGCCTATACTTCCTGCCCGTCTACTGGCCAATCAGCATTTTATTAAACCTATTCTAGTGACAAATCTTTACAATGTACAAGAATATTATACCACAGCAGAAGTATAACACTGGGAGTGGGCTTTGAGGTGTTAAGGCCTCAATTCAGGCCCAGGGGCATTCTCTCTTCTTGCTACCATGTCTGCCTGTGTTCCACCATGCATCCCACCATAATGATAATGAGCTATGCCTTTGAAACTGTAAGCCAGCCCCAATTATGCTTTCCTGTTTAGGAGTGTCTATAGTTGTGGTGTCTCTTCACAGCAATAGAACACTGAATAAAACACATATTGATGATTGAAAACAACCAGGAATGAAATAAAATGAAGATGAAAGGTAGGAGAGAAACCAGTGAGGATACTCCAAGGCAGTTGCCAATTTAAAAACAGTTAAAAGACTCAGAGATGAAGATGGAAAGTATAGATAATAAATAATAAGTCTGCATAAAAAGAAATTGAAGTTAAAGGCTACCACAGAGCGAATATTGCTTTGGCAGGAATGCCTCAAACATAATTGGCCGAGGTCTGAATATTAGAGAATATAGCTTCAACAAATTCTAAACCTGCAACTATCTCAGTGGTAGACTTTTGGCATAGGAACAAATAAAATACAATGAAAAAAAAAAAGATCATTTCAAGAAGTGATTTCAGGGCATTGCAAAAGAGGGAGATAGAAAGATTGTAAGAGGGCTGGAGAGATGGCTCAGAGGTTAAGAGCACTGGCTGCTCTTCCAGAGGTTCTGAGTTCAATTCTCAGCAACCACATAGTGGCTCACAACCATCTATAATGAGATCTGGTGCCCTCTTCTGGCCTGAAGGCATACATTCAGGCAGGACACTGCATACATAATAAATAAATAAATCTTTAGAAAAAAAAGTGATTTTAGAATGAGACATTTAAAAGCAAAATCAGTGTTAAACTTCACAAAGATTGTCTCAATATAAGCCTAAATTTAGAACACAAACTGATATAGATTCTATAAGAGAAAATTTAGAGACTATGGGAGGAGTTCTCCATGACTTTTCCTATATGATATCAAAAACAAAATCTATGTAAAAAATAATTGATTTCCTGGACTTCACTAAAATTTAAATTGACTGCTTTGCAAAAGACAATATAAAGATATTAAAAAAGAGAAGCTGTAGATTTGTTGTGAGAAAATACTTTCCAAAGGCATCTAATACTCTACTTGTTGCTTGAGATATACAAAAAAAAAAGAACGTAAAAAAAGGACCAAAACTATTAACAGATCCCTCACCAAATAAGATTTACAGCTGTAAAATAATTTATATTAGAAGATTCTACACATAATATATCATTGTGGAAATTCAAATTAAAACTATAATAAGATCCCATTATATATTTATTAGAATAGATAAAATTTTGAACAGTAACAACACCAAATGCTGACAATGTGTAAAGAAAGCTTCCATTCATTAATGATTGTAAAGCCCAATGGTCTAGCTATTTTGAAAGGCAACTTGATAGTTTCTCATGAAAAAAAAAAGTGTTGTTTGGAATACTATCCAGAAACTGAATCCTCCAACCAAAGGAATTAAAACTTTAATGTCCACCAATACCCTGCTCTTAGCAATTTATAGAGGTTTTTCCTAAGTAGTAAAACTAGGAAGAAAAATAAGATGCCATACTACAATTGTATACATAGAAGAGACATCTACACAATGAAATATTATTTCTTACTAAAAAAAAATTTGATCTACTAAACAGTGAAAAGGAAAGAGGAACCATAAACATTTATGCTAAGTGAAAGAAGCTAGTATGATACAGCAACATGCCCTATGACTTAGACCATGAGACATTTTGGCAAAATAGGAAGACAGAGAAAGGATTAGCGTTTGCAGTCAACGGTGAACTTGCAGGACAGTGAAACTTCTACATTCTTCCATGAGGCTCCGAATTCAAGGATTTATGACATCAAACAGAAAACCTCCTATCTGGTCAAATTGTCTTTGGTAATAAAGGCAATAGTTGTCAGGTGAAGTAAAAAATTGAAAAGTTCCTATGGATATCAAAAGTCACACTTCAAATTGCTAAAGTTCAGAGACAATGGTGCATTTTCAAATATGAAAGTCCATTATGTCAACTATCAAGTATTTCAAAATGAAAGCAAAAGGCTGCTGTTCTACTCCTCTATAAACTAGACTTTTTCTGAGCAGACTCTGCTAGAATTATTCAGATTTTGATGCTGAGAGATAGAAATAGGATAACTCCAGCCACAACAAAAAAATGAACAAATACACAAAGTCCATAAAAACTGTCATTGCAATTTTTGCACCATAACCACTGAAGAAAAATATCTTGACCCTAAAACTATTTCTCTGTATTATCATTACAATGAGTGTTAAAAATAGTACTTATTTAATATCAAGCATTTCCCATTTTTTGTTGTTAACCACACAAATGTTTTTAAGTTTTGCTGAGTGTTTCTTCCTTCTTAGATATATTTTCTGACATTCTTTTCATATTTTGTTTCATTACATTTTAATACTCAGAAGGGACTATTTTAGTATAATTTGAAGTGGTATGTAGCTACGTAGTACAATACTTGCCTAGCATGCTGGGTTAGAGCACAAGCACTGAAAAATACCATATTAACATAATTTTGCAGGTGACAAAACTGATCACTAGGGGAGGTAAGTGACTGCATTGCCTTGAGTTATGCGGATTTCAGTTGGTACTGAAATGAAAACAAGATTTAATGGATTATCATCATAAAAATACAACTTTCACCTTAAAAGGAATAAGACATAAAGAAATAAGAGCTACTTTTGAGTGGGCATGTCCTGGCAACACAGATTTAGGTTCCTCTGAGTTGAATGTTTCAACACGGAAGCAATTTTATGAAGTTTTATTGTCTTACAGAATAAAGAAAGTCATAAGTCAAGACAAGTTTAAAATAAATTAGTGGATATATCAGATATATGATTATAGCAAGATTAGGAGAACTTTCTGTAGGCTTCAGATGCTCTCTTATTCAGTCTTATCTTTTGGGTTGATGGAAGTTAGTGGTCTGCTACGTCAATAGATTCTAAAATGTTTTTCTCTATTAGTCACTAGATACTAGACAACAACAGGGAATGGGCAAGAATGGATATCCAGGAAGCTAAACTAGCCCAGGATAAATTAATTAGACTCTGTTGTAGCATTCCAAACTCTTCATATCACTGCTGTTCTAATCAGTCATCCAGTCTTCACAGTTTCTTTCAAGGAATTCTTGTTGATAGGATCAAGATACACTATTTCAAACACAAAGAGCATTTGTGAACCATACAGCAACCTTTAACCATAACATAACTAGATGTATGAATTGTTTATTTGTTAATTTTCTATTTGCTACACAAATATATTGTCCCTATGAAGAGAAAAGATATTTGCTTGTTGTCTAGAGTATTTTCATCACTAATAACTGGACTACTTAATGGATGATATGAAAACAGTTTGGATTATTTCTTTAATTTGCATTTTAATTAACATGTATGTAATTTGCAGATTTTTTTTTATTTTTCTCAGTTATATTGACATGGTCTTAATGTGTTCCAGACAGCTCATGATACCATGAAAATATTTTTAAAATAGTACTTGCTGTGCAAATATATATATTAACTCTCCTTTGTCTCTTTTTTACTGCCCTATTTATCATTGCTGACTTCTACTTTGAAAATTTTAGAATGAAGATTAGGATATGAGAGATTAACAAAAACATAACATTTCCATGATCCTGGTTCTTAAGAAACTATAAAATACAAGAAGTGAAAGAATACAGAATTGAAGCTTGTAGTAGGAGGTAGAGAAGTTTTTTGTTTTTTGTTTTGTTTTGTTTTGTTTTTTGGTTTTTAGAGACAGGGTTTCTCTGTGTAGCTTTGCGCCTTTCCTGGAATTCACTTTGTAGACCAGGTTGGCCTCGAACTCAGAGAGATCCGCCTGGCTCTGCCTCCCGAGTGCTGGAATTAAAGGCGTGTGCCACCACTGCACGGCAAGGTAGAGAAGTTTTTGATGAAGTTGAAATTTAGTCTATCCAGTGTTGTATCGTGTTTTTTCTTATAGGCTTAATCAGATGCCATCTTGGATTCTGGTAACCATAACAATTAGAACAGAACAGTACAATGCTATCCAAGTCTATGTGGATGCAATGTAGGTATTGACAGCTATTGTAGGAAGGGATGTGGTAAATTAAGAGGATCTGGAACCACCTCAAATTCCTCTTCTAAATACAAGTGATCTTGGGATATGCTAGACTATATATGAAATCAAGCCGGGCGGTGGGAAATCAAACGTTAACTATAAGCCAGACTCCATGATGCAGAGTCCATGAGATTACTATCCACGGTGATTGGGGCCTTGGCAGTGATGTAGCTGTTTGGAGATTACTCATTCTCCTGATCTATAAATAGGCCAAATAAATTCATTGGTCTCAAAGTTTGTACTTGGTTAAAACCATACTTATGTCTGCCACTGGTACCCATTGAGGTGGTTAAAAGTGGTTGTGCTTCCCCCAGAAAAAGATGACGCAACATCAGGGGCCCAGATTGTAAGGAGACTACTAGAAATGATATATATGAAACACACATATTCATCTCTGGCTATATAGATTGGTCGGATCAGCTGGACAAACTGAAGAAACTTATGTCCCTTTGGTAACAACTTTTATAAAAGAATAGGGATTCTTGCCCTATGACAAGTTCAGTGGAGCTATTTTCTTGTACTGTTATCAAATAGCAGGGAGGTTGGGAGAGTAAACGAATGTCTCTCCCAGATATACAACCAGAAAGGCATAAGGGAGTTACTCTCTCAGTCTGTCAGGCCCTGATAACACAGGTTGGAACAGTTTATTCTGGGAATGTTTGGTGTCCATGAAGCCTACTTGTGTAAAACAAACAAACAAACAAATAAACAAACAAACAACAAAAAGTGTCGCTAATTAGAGAAACTCATTCATTCAGAATTTCTGATGGCCATCTGGGGTTCTTCTGAACCTTCTGTTAAAATTGAGAGTTAACAGAGGCAAAGCCTTTAGCATTTAAGAAACATATTTTTACCATAGATTGTAGACCATAAACCTGCACTAGTAGGCTGTTAAAAAAATCATAAGAAGTGAAAAATGTTCACCTACCTTGCTGGGCAGAACAGACTTGTAAACAGAAATGTCTGATGGGTTTCAAGGTGACATGTTGTTTTCTAATCATTTCTTTCATGGCTCAGTGTTCTTGCTTAGGTAGTCACCAAAGTAATGTAATTAAAGCATTCAAGTGTCATTTTATCACTTCATCTTATAGGGTCAGATGTATCCAGGCATTATTTTAAGCAGTCGTCTGAAGCTTAAATCTTTTCCAGTTCTCAGATAGAACAGATGGCACAGCCATATTAGCAATGACAATATATATATATATATATATATATATATATATATATATATATATCAAGTGAACTGGTGCTATTATCTGGTTAAATGGCTGTCAGCATTTCCATTACAAACCCGGTTTTCAAGGGTCTATAATTCAGATACTTTAAATAACATCTGGCTGAAACTTCATATACAGAAATGATGAGTGTTAAGTAAAAATTAGTATAATTTTGAGAATGCATGAATACTTCTGGAAGACTCAGCTTGATCAATTGGATCCTTTTTTAGTGACAATTTCCACTAATCAGTATATTTTGGGTTTCAAAGCACATGCCATTCATTTATTCAGTCAATCAGTTGGTTATGAAATATTTCACATTTACCATGTGCCAGGTCATTTTGTAAGTGATAGAAATACTCTTGTGATCAGGACAACAGAGTATCCTCTCTTCACACTGCTTACATATTTATAAAGAAAATAAAGAACCAGTAAAATAAATATGTATACAAATATATCTGCAACCAGTGTGTACCTTTAGGTATGATATGTTTCATGAAATAGTCTCAGTATTTTAAATAGTATAGTAATATCTTGATGTTTCTCATCTTTCAATCTATGAGAAAAGGTAGCATTTCCTTTAACATTTATATTGTCTCAAATAATGATAGTCAATAACAAAAAAGTAAAACACACCTCATCATTTTAATTGGCTAAGTAGACCCTAATTTCTCAGAATTGACACTGAACCTTTAAAATAAGCAAAAATAAAATAAAGTAACATGGAAACTGGGCTTTCAAAATAAATTGCTGCAATTTTCAATTACTGCTTTCCTACTCCTCTTAGAAGAGTTACTCAGGATTTAAAGATCTTAAAGATTGTATAATGTTGACAGTACTTGTTGAAGAAAGCATACTACTGATAACTCATCATAGTTAAGTACAAAAGTCCATACTGAAGAGTCAGGGATGTACCTCAGTAGTAAAATGCTTTCCTAGCATGCTCAGAGTCCTGGGCTCCATCTCCAGCATAAAAAAATGAATGGACAGAATGAGAAAGGAAATAAAAAATGATTAATTATAAAAGCTCTTAGACACTGCAATATGAAAAACCGAGGCCCTGGGGAGAATGTCCTCAAAGGAGTGGTTCTGATGACTTCCTTGGGCTTCTGCTCTCAACTTTCAAGGCTAGAGTATTGTTTTCCTCAACTTGGAAATTTAATTTCATGTAATGCCATGTTCGGCATAGATGACTGCTTGGTCCTATTTTGTTTGATGGTAAAACCATTATAATCAAGTAAAGGTCATGGACATGAGAGTGATGAATGATAAATGTGTGGCCTGCAAGTATTATCTGTTAATGACAAAGCTCTAGAGGGAAGAAGAGAAGCTTGAAAGAATTTAAATCTACATTTTCATATGTATTAGATAAAGTTCCTAAAATAAGTCAGTCTCTATAAGCTTTATTTTCTCTGCAAAATTCAACAAGAGTATGTTTAAAAAAATAGTTTAAATGAGACTATCACATCAAATGTAGCACTTGGTAGAGAGCCAACATATGCTATTTTCATTCTGTCCATGTTTGTAAGTAGTCATGAAATTTGAATGTGTGGTAAAAAGATATGCATTGTATATAATCTATAAATATCTTTCTTTTACAGTCTTATTTCCAGTAGTGTCCAGTCATCATAGGGTGAGTCTGCTACAACAATTGTTCTCAGCACTCAAATGATAATTTCCTGTATTATAAGAACTTCCAGGGAATTAGTCAATTTTTCTTTAAAAAAAAATGGGAACAGACATCTCAGGGAATTGTAGAATTATTTGTTTATTGTGCACAATATCCTGTAGGTTTGGTGCCCACAGTTCCTTTGTTCAAAGATATCTCATTAGCCAGCCAATTATGTCGGTGATCTGTTAGCCTCTTTTACAGCCCAAATGCTCCCTGCTCTCCAATTCATATGAACCTTTAAGAATGCCATATGTTCCAATTGCTTCACTCTGTACTTAGTCCCTTCCCTACTATTATCCCCATCTGTGTAACTGCATGCTTTGGGGAATGGATACTTGACTTTTCCTTGGTTGTAAATCCAAGTTACTGCCTGGTTTATTTACATGTGCTCTCATTAATTGCTTACTTGGGGTACTTTTTTCCGTGTTTACTTGACTAAAATCCTTAGTTAAAATAATCTGGCTTTTCGAAAATGTGAAAAGTTTCCTTGTTCATCTTACTCTGAGTTTGCAGTTCTAAGAATATAACCATTTATGTCTCTCTCTGTGTGTGAAAGAAACACATCCTACTCTTGTTTATGTGCTGTTGCAGAGTAGTTCATTATGCATTACCTACCCTTATCTTTACCTTTCATTTATTATTGCAATGTAGCTTAGATAATGAAAAAATCAAACATGTCATTTAAAAGCTGGTGGTGAGGTATTAACAAAATATTGTCATTATGATCATGATCTCTGAAAGGTTAGAATTAGTCTTGGGGATTGCTTTGATGTTGTCATTAATATCAACACTTTCAGTATTTGCTTAAAAATTGCTCTTAGTGTTACTTCAAACTATAAAATATTCATATAATTTTTATGTACTCCCAAAGAATTAAGTGGTGTACTTGGTTTATAACAATAGACTTAGCTAAACAATTGCTTTATTTTAATGTAAAATTTTAATTTTGATTAGGTTTCTCTGAAGAAATCTATTACAAGAACTACTGGTCAATGATCTTCAATAGCGGCAGTTTACATAGAACAATTTGTCCTCTTAACAGCCTCCCTTTTAAAGGAGCACATGATTTTGTGAATGCTATAGGATTATCCTTATGTAGAATGTAGTCCCTGGTAAGAATCTGTGGAAACAAATTGTAAAAGTTATTGACTCCAGTTTCTATGTATTTTGATGCAGAGGTTTTACTATAGATTTTAGGATCTACCATTTTGAATATGGAGAAATTGAGAAATGCACTCTAAATGTCAAACAAATGTTGATCTGCTATACCTGTTCCCCTGCTGGGAAATATGTGAAGTTCATAAAATAATTATTTTAGTTGTATTTCCCAAATTGGAGCTTCACAGACATATCTCAGGGAATATCAAATTAATGCAAAGCCCAAGGTAAGAATCAGAAATATTATATCAAAGATCGTTCCACTTCAAATCATTAAATTGAAGAAAATGACATAATTAATTGTAGATAATTGTATTCTTTCAAATTAAAACATGTAAATATGTAATTGAATAAAGTTAAAACTTTGTATGATAAAACACATGACTTCAACGGCATCACTTAGTATAACTTGAAAGGACATTCCAGTATATCTATTAGGAAAGCTTATCCACAAGGGCTTCTAAATTCTAGTGTTTTTAACCATAGCAAGTTTCTTAACCTGTTTCTTCACACAATTACAATGAAGAGAGGTTGAAAAAACAGGTACACAATACTCTCTCTTTCTGTATTGTCACTGCTTCTACAAATGAAAAACTGACAGGGTCTATGACTCAGGAAAGTTAACATCAATTTTTACATGTTTAGTTTTATACTTTTTTGATTAGCACATACGGAAATGGTGATGGGACTAACTCATCATCTCTTTACTTATTAAGGTAAAGAGAAAGGGAGTAATTGTTGTCTGAATAGCAGTTAATTCTGAAATGGGTATTAAAAGGATACTTAGGCTAGGTTGGAGACTGAATACATAATTCAGGCTACTAGTTCTGTTTTATAAACTACTTTGGCTTTCTAGTAAAGTAAAATTACTTTGAGTACCCTAGCATAATAACATTATGCAAATAATCCTCATTCATTAGAACCTCAGTCATTGACAATTAACGGTAATTTGAACCATGCCACAGTGAATAAGTTGGGTTTCTGTGCTCCTAACGAAGACAGTTGAATTACTATGTAAGATTTCAGAATGATTGACATATATAAGGAAAGAACAGTTATTAATATCTAATTGCCATTCTATCAAAACATAAACATATACTAATTGCATAAATTTTGTCTAGTAAAAGTAATTCTTGACATTAATTTTCAAAATGTTAATTTTAAATGTGTATGTTCAAGATGTAATATTAATTTTCTAAATATTGAACTTATTTTATTCATTTAAACTTTTTTATATGTTGAGGATTTCATTTTTTATGCTGTCTATGAAGCAAAGTACTCAGAAATCTAAATGTGTTCATAAGATTTGCTATGATAACTGGCCATTATTACATTTGTAGTCTGTTGGACTGAACATTGATGTAAATGAATTTATAGATAATCTATTGTCAGTATACACCTGCATGAATTAGAAACAGGTAAAAATGTATTTCATAGATCTGACTTTCTATTTTTAGTTCAGTTGACTATAGAAAGGAATTTATTTCTTAATAGCTTTTGTATCTCTCTTTTTCCTTCTTTTCCTTCCTCTTCCATTTTCAGAGGAACACTGCTTTAGCGATAAATTCTGCAAAAATGCCAACCCAAAACAAAACAAATCAATGGATGACTGAATAAAACAAGCAGGCACTGGAGAGGCTGAGGAAAAGTCTACAGCAAATGGCTTTGTTCTCTACATTAGCAGACTGGCCTATGGCTCCAAGTCTCCTATAGAGGGAGCTGATGTACTATTGAAAATGAAGGACCTGGCCTTCAGTTAATGTCTACAGTTTGAAACTTGTTTTGCAACAACAGAGAAAGAAATACTAAGGGGTTATTAACATGTAACTATGAAACATTTTTCTCTCTCTTCAGGATGCTAATGAACATGTCTAGGATTTTTTTTTGGGTTTTGGAATAACATAGAGCAGGTATTGAGGCATGGTATTTCATGTGGGAAAGAAACAAAAAGATAGAAAACTTCATGTAAATATTAAATGACAATTTCAGAGGACTGAGAGACACAGAACCTCCTACTCAAGCCAATTCTTCTGTACTAACAGGAAAATAAAATATTTCAGCATGAATTTTAACAATTTATATACTAAAATTTCTAGAAAAGTGTTTTTATAACAAATGATTGAATCTCCATGGAAAAGAAAGAGAAAATATTAAGGTATTTGTTGACTCTTACTTATATGCTGAGAAGCACCAAGCTATCACTTGGCAAGCTTAATAAAATTTTAACTGAAATTTCAGTGTCTTTATGAACTCTTGGCTAAGGGCTATAGTTATCATTTTTAACACTAACTACATTGAATTATAAAACAGTTAACTGAAACAGAAATAACTTAAAATAAGTGACAACTGTAACAATGCTATTGGTTGAGTGATTGAATAAAAAAATTTAAAGATTTGAAGCACTGATCATAGCATCATAAGAATTAGTAGTCAATAAGCATATTTAAAAGTCATAAATGTTGTACCTAAGTAATAAATAATATCTCATGTAAAATTAAGCATTATTAAATAATTAAATAAAATAGTTATTTATTAAGGGTAATATTTATGTAAATTGCTTTATTTTTTCCTAATTTTCCAAATTTTTATTATTTATTTATATGCAACAAAATTATTCAATTTGATGATCATAGTTTTAAATAATGTAGCAAGTTATTATAAAATTATATATATAATAAACATTTAATTATTTATAATGATTTTACCTGCCTTATTTGTACAGACTATGGTGAGACTATTTCAATGTTTCTCCCAAGCTTCACTGTCCCTTTATAATCACTAAATTGAATACCTGAATGAATCTCATAAATTATATAAATAATTGGTTAGCATGGTATCTATAGCTCTTCTTCTATGACAAAAACCAATAAGACTTAGTCATAACCTTTCTAACATATAAAATGACAGAGTGAAAAATAAACCTCAGCTAATATTTAGTAATTAATTACTCCAAAATGTTCTGAGTTGATGGCATAGAAATATACATTTGAAAGATTTTAACAGTGGCATAATAGGATCCCTACAGAGAATCTGAAAAAAAATTCTATGTACACAAAGAAAACTGAATTCACAGCATTTTTTACAGAATTAAAAATGATTTCTAAAACTTTACATGCTTAGACGTTTAATAATAGGGGTAGGATCTCCTGATTATTCCTCCAAAACTGGGAAATATTAAAAGTATTAAGTTGGTAGGACAAATGATTTTCATCTACAAGTCTGTTTATACTACCTTTCATCTTAAGAATTTCAAAGTCATTAGTTGTAGCACGAATATTAAAAGTTCTTATTAATAAAATCAAACCCAGGGCCACGTATTAGGGTGAATTCTGGAAGATCAGAGAATCAGAACAAGCCACAGCTTCCTCACTTAGCCAATTCCTCAACTGATCCTGTTTCCTCAGACTGGAAGCCTCTGAGTCCTCGTCCAAATGAATAACAGCTGAACTGTGCTACTCAAAGTCTAAAAGCATAACCAGCTCTAGTTCCTCGTCCTCGCGCCTTAAATACCTTTCTGCTTTCTGCTATCACTTTCTGGGATTAAAGGCTCACTTCCTGGGATTAAAGGCGAGAGTGACCATGCCTGCCTGTCTCCAGTGTGGCATTAAACTCACAGAGATCCAGATGGATCAATGCCTCCCAAGTGATAAAATTAAAGGCGTGTGTGGCACCATTTTCTGGCCTCTATATCTAGTGGCTGTTCTGTTCTCTGACCCCAGATAAGTTTATTAGGGTACATAATATTTTGGGGAACACAATACCACCACAATTAGTATCTAAACCGAATTACTGAATAAATTACTTATGCATTCAAGTTGATCTGAAACAGATTAGTTATTTAAAAAATAATATTTTAAATTTCATTAGCATTCATTAAGCATTATGGCCTTTCATTGTTATCCCTGGGAGATATCATGCTTGTCCCACACTGAAGAGATTAAGTTCATATAGAATAAAATAATTTGAATAATTAGAGAAGAGCTCTATAAATCTCAGTGATATTTATTCCTCCCAGTGAAAATGATCAGAGAGAAATCTACAATAGTAGTGAATATTGAAGTATGCCATACATGTGCAGATGGCACCTTTATTATGCCAATGAGAAGTACACATGTATGTATTAGGATAGAAATATTTTAGTCAATTTAAATATACAACCTTGGACAAACTTAAGCTACATGCATATAATAATATTACATATAAGTTCTAAAATATTGATTTGCAACTTATAGAATAATTTAATTAGATTCCTTCAAATGCCAGTCAAATATTAGTATCCCCCATTCTCTTGATCTCTTTCCTATAGCCCATTCCTCTGTTTTCTGGAGCACATGCTCATCTTTTTTTTTTTTTTTTTTTTTTTTTTTTGAGACAGGGTTTCTCTGCATAGCGTTGCGCGTTTCCTGGAGCTCACTTGGTAGCCCAGGCTGGCCTCGAACTCACAGAGATCCACATGGCTCTGCCTCCCGAGTACTGGGATTAAAGGCCTGCGCCACCACCACCCGGCTTGCTCATCTTTTTTTTTTAAGGCAAGATTTCTCTATGTAGCATTGTCTGTCCTGGAATTCAGCCTTTAAACCTGGCTGGTCTCAAATTCACAGAGATTCACCTGCCTCTGCCTCCTAAATGCTGAGATTAAAGGTGTGGGCCACCATGTATGGCTTATGTCCATCACTTTTATTTACAACAATATTCTGCTGCAAATACTAACTGAAGACACGGATAGCTATTTGTATGCTGTGGAAAATTTTAAGTATCCCTTGGTGGGACTGACAGTTATCTCAGCAGCTAATATCTCCCGTTGTTCTTGCAGAGGACCCACATTTAGTACCGAGCACACATATCAGGCAGCTCAAAACCACCTGCAATTCAGTTCCAGGGGATTCAATATGCTATTCTAGCCTTTCTGGAAACAGCACTCACAGTTACAAACCCACATTCAGGCACAGCACACTTACGTATAATTAAAGAGAAAAATAAATCTTATTTTTTAATGTCTTGTGGATATATGCTTTACCATGTGTACAAATTAGCTTTTTGTTGAAAAGGCTTGCTTTAAGTAACAGTTGACAACCCAAATATTAATGCATAAGATAACTCATTTATAATTTTTTTGGGGGGACAACATTTTCTAGAGTTAATGAATATATTAAAGTTATAATCAAATTCAGAGATAATTTTAACATAAGCCTCTTGGAAATTTTATTGTCCAATATGTAGGGTGAATTCTTAGGAAGAAGATGTAAATATCTTTTTATAGATATTAATCTCCTCTTATATTTTTTTACAAACTGCACAGGCATTTTTGGATTTACTAATTTATGTGGAGTATAGTCTCAAGAGTGAGGCTGTGACACATGTTACAAAAAATAAAGCTTCATTTTATTACCAAGAATCAAATGAGAAGCTGCTAGCACTGTAATATGTGTAATGATAGGACAGAAAACTGGAAAGTCTGTGGGCCATGTGTGTACCAAGATTTGTGTGGTGTTGGCATTTAGGTCCAAGGTACAATGGGAATGGAGCTTCAATGCATTAAGTGATATTTTAGAAATCACTGCCTGTGGTCACATTCAAATACTATTTAGGGTTAGATTATGTGTGATTATTTTGAATAAACCATTAGGGATATTTTCCTAAGTCCACCAGGTTTGAAATTATTTAACACTTTATCCAAATTGTGATTTATATAGTTTGGCATGATCTAGATAGTCACACAATACAACTGCCATTCTGGACGCCCAGATGAACACTTCACCATGGAATGGTGTTCTATGATTATTTTTGTGAGTACACATACACATTCTAATTTAGATTGCTGGCTTTAAACTAAGTTTTCTTCTTTTTATCCTGAATTTTGGAAAGACTAAGATGAACTTCAAAAGAGTTCTCCCAGGTGAATTTGCTTAAGAAGATTAAGTGGATGCTCTGCTAATGCAGAGTAGCAGTAGGAAGAATTTAGAGCTTGAGAGGAAAGAAAGCAGAAGGGGGAGTAGTGTTTCTATTTGGGGAGAGTGGTTTTTCATTTGCTTAGGTTCTGAGAATGCACAAACTGTTAGCATTAGCTTTCTTCTTGCTCCTTTTATTTTACTTTACTGTCTTCCTGTCATGTATTCTTTTCCCCTTTTTTAAATTGGGGTTTTCAAATTATTGAACCAAAGTCTTGACCATAGAAGATAAAAGACCTTCCACCTCTACATCAGGGCATTCTTAATTTCTTTTATTTATTTTTAAAGATATGTATTTATCAAGCTATCTATTCTATGAGTGTATATGTTCAATTGTGTATCTGTGCATGAGTGCCAAGGCCAGAAGAGATTATCAGATATCTTCATATGTCACTATTTGCCTATTCCATTGAGCCAGCGTCTTTGAACATGAGGCTCATGCTTTCTCAGGTACCAAGTCAAGTGATCTTACACATTTGGCCCTTGAGTTACTGAATGCTCAGCTAGTTGCACAGATGTTGGAATCTGAACTCTGACCCTCATGATTATATAGCAAACACTCTTAACTATTGAATCTTCTCTCCAGATCCCTCTTTATTCATTTCTAGGTTTAAAAGTACTTTTAAGAATGTTTCAAATATTTACTTGGTGTGAGTGTGTGTGTGTGTGTGTGTGTGTGTGTGTGTGTGTGTGTGTATCTATATAAATGTGAATACATGTGTGTTATGGGGCATGTGTGGCAGTCAGAGTTATAAGAGTAAGTTCTCTCTTCTATCATGTTAAACTGAATTCTTCAGGCTTACCTGCTAAGTCATCTTGCCAGCCTCTATTCTTTATTAAACCCAAAGAAGATTTGTGTGATAGGGAGGCATCATGATGAAGAAAGATTACTTTGATAATTCCAGCCATTAAAAGGGGTTTTGTTAGATTGTCCACAGTACAGTCTCCAATTTTGTGTCATTAATTCTGGGTTTTAGTTGCATCTTTCTGCTGAGATTGCTCACATAAAGGTCATGTTGACAACACCAAAAGTCACTTCTGTAACCTCACTATCAAAACAGAATTTGCAGTTCACATCTACTGGCTTTTATGACATAGCCATAGCTTATCTGTCAATTCTATCTCATTTTTTTTTTACAGATCCTATATCTTATGAACAAATTTTAAAGTCCTTACATACCGTAGCTTCCCCTTTCAAATGTGCACTTATAATTTATAAGTGGCTTACTTCTTTGCTTGATAGATCATTAGTGAACCATTGAGTCTTTTACCAAACCATATTTCTGACTACTGACATATACCCTACTTTAACATTTACTTCAATTATCACCCTAGTTTAAGAATTTGTGTTTTTAGTGTGTATGTGTGTGCTTTAAGAAAACAGCACTTTTAGCCGGGTGGTGGTGGTGGCGGCAGCGGCGGCGGCGCACGCCTTTAATCCCAGCACTTGGGAGGCAAAGCCAGGCGAATCTCTGTGAGTTTGAGGCCAGCCTGGGCTACCAAGTGAGTCCCAGGAAAGGCACAAAGCTACACAAAAAAACCCTGTCTCGAAAAACCAAAAAAAAAAATAGAAAGAAAGAAAGAAAGAAAGAAAAGAAAAGAAAAAAGCACTTTCATTTGTTATGGCTCATTTGCTATTGTTTATAGCTAGAGAATGGGGAAAACATTTCACAGATAATAGCAAATATTTGGGATATGATGTGGGGATAAAATAGCAAGAGGTGATTTGTTAAAAGCATATATTTCAATTCTTTCCTCCTCATTTCCTTAGGAGGTGCCTGCATAACAGGTTGGGAAGTCCTCCTTCAGGTCCTATGAATTCCATGGTAGGTATTACCTTTCAAAGAGATCCTGTATTGACTTCCTTGAAGTTCAAACAGTAAATGGAAATAACTGGAATTCAACATTTTTTTTCTAGTAAAAAGTTGGTATATAATTGACTACTCCAACATGTTGTGGCTTAAAACAGCAACATTTATTTTTCTCACAAATCAGCAGTGTATGCAGGGCTTGGCAGGGACAACTTGTTTCTGCTTCAGACAGCTTAAGTGAGGTCTTTGTAAAGGATGGAAACTGGGATCATGCAAATGCGTATTCTTTCTCATAGCAGATGTCGACACATAGAAAAATCTAACAACTAAGGCCTGATACAGTGTAGCTTCATTGACTTCTTTCTTTACCATAAGTGATCTTTCAGCAGTCTCTCCAGAACAATAGCTTCATGGGAGTTAGACTTCTTCAATGTCCATTCAGTGCCTAAGGTGCGTGTCCTGAAAAAAGACACTGACAGAAGCAACATATCCTTACGGATTGAGCTTGAGAAGTCACAAAATATCAGTTCTACTTCTTTCTGTTGATGGAAGCACACACAAAACGTCTTCTGTCACGTCTGAGGTTGAAAAGGAGGGGAAAGTATTCAATCTCTTGAAGGTAACCTAGCAAAATTCTAGGTATTTTAACAAAATACAATTTCCCATGCAGTCTCCCTGGTTGTCAGTTCATTCTCTGTGAGCCCCTATGAGCCCACGTAAGTTGATTCTTTGGGTTTTCTTGTGGTGTCCTTGACTCCGCTGGCTCCTATAATCCTTCCTCTCTCTTCTGCAGGATTCCCCGAACTCTGTCTAATGTTTGGCTATGGGTCTCTGCATCTGTTTCCATCAGTTGCTGAAAGAAGCCTCTCTGATGACAACTGGACTAGATACCAACCTATGAGTATAGCAGAATATCATTAGCAATCATTTCATTGAATTTTTTTTACCTGGGCTATCCAGCTTTTGGGTCCTGGCCCTCCAGGCAGTGTCAGGGGTGGGCTCCCTCTCAAGCTGTTCCAGTCCTTGGTTGGCCACTCCCACAATTTCTGTTCCACCTTTACCTTAGTACATCAAGTAGGTAGGACACATTGTATATCAACGATATCATGGCTGGCTTGGTGTCCTAGTCCTTCCTCTGGAAGTACTGCCTGGTTACAGGAGCTGTCCACTTCAGGCTCTATATCTCCCATTACTAGGAGTCTTAGCTAGGGTCATCCTCATAGATTCCTGGTAGTTTCCATTGCATTAGGTTTCTACCTCATCCTGGAGATGCCCCTGCCCATTCTACTTATTTCTCCCAGTTCTTCCCTCTCCATCTTCTCCCCACCCGATCCCTCCTTCTCCCATCCTCTCTAGCTTATCCACACCTCTCCCTCCAACCACCAGTTACATCTATTCTATTTCCCCTTTACAGTGAGATTCATATGCCCCCCCATCTGAGCCCTCCTTGTTACTTAGCTTCCCTGAGTCTGTGGATTGTAGCATAGTTATTCTTTACAGCTACTGCTGATTATAAGTGAATACATACCATGTTTATCTTTCTGGGTCTGGGTTACCTCTCTCATGATTATCTTTTCTAGATTCATACATTTGCTATACCCTCTACATACATGCTACAGCTGTGTACCTTGGACTTCTTGCAAGATCCCCAAACAGTGGAAACAGGGGCCATATCTGACTCTATTGCCTGCTTTTGGGACCCTTTCCTCCTACCAGGTTACCCCTTCCAACCTCAATAGGAGAGGAGATGCCTAGTCTCACTGCAGTTTAGTATACCATGGCTCATTGATATTCATAAGAGGCCTGTCCTTTTCTGAAGAAAAACAGAGGAGGATGAATAGATGGGGAGGGAGAAGGGTGGTGGTGGGAACTGGGAGGAGAGGAAGGAGGGGAAATTGACCAGGGTGTAAAAACAAATAAAAATAAATAAATACAGAAATATGAAAAAACACAATTTCACTTATATTTGTATATGACTATCAATTTCTTTTGGTCCTAATAAAGTCATATATATGTATAATCATATTATATTTGCAATAGTAAGTTAATGCTTATTACTTTATAACTTAGTATTTTACTTGAGAAAATTGACTAGATAATTGACTAGATAATTCCAATGTTGTCTTAGTTAGGGATTCTATTGCTGTAAAGAGACACCATGACCACAGTAGCTCTTATAAAGGAAAAACATTTAATTAAGGTGGCTTACATTTTCAGAGGTTTAGTCCATTTTCATCATAGTGCAACATGTTGGTGAAGGAGTAGCTCAGAGTCCTCCATCCTGATTCATAGGCAACAGGAAGTGGTCTGAGATGCTGGAAGTGGCTTTTGCATACGTGAGACCTCAAAGCCCACATCCACAGAGACACTCTTCCTCCAACAAGACCACACCTAATCCAACAAGGCCACAACTCCTAATAGTGCTACTCCCTTTGGTGGCTATTATCTTTCAAATCAACACAAATGTACTCCAGACTATAAAATGTCCTTAGGACCTGGTAATGTTAGCATTAATTGTCAACTTCCCAGAATCTAGAATATCACCTGCTAGAGTGGCTTCTGTTAAATTATCTTGATTATACTGAGAAGGATTATCTTGATTGCATTAATTAATATCAGATCACCTATGCTGAGCAGTGGCATGCATCCATTTCTCTGTCTTCTGATTGTTGATGCAGTGTGACCAGTTGTTTCAAGATTCTACAGGCCTGACCTGCCTACAATAGTGAACTATACACTGAAAGTGAGCCAGAATTTTTTCTCCCTTAAGTTGATTTTGTCAGGATATTTTATCACAGGAATGGGAAAAATAGACAGATTGCAAAATAAATACCTTGGAAGTTGAGTCATCTTGAGCATGTAGGAGTGATAATAGAGATATTAACATAGTTTGAAAATTCCAATACTTCTGACCCCTTTAATCCTCCAAATGGATATATTTCATTTAAAAACTACCAAAGTAGCTAGACACTAAAAGCTCCCTTCAAATATAGAGTATAGGTTCTGGAAAATGCATTACTTTTATGTCATTTATACTTCATCTTTAATTTAAGCCTCAATCAGTTTTCCTGTCCTAATTCAATCAATCCATTTCTCCTTCTCTACATTATAGTCTTCAGTTAAATTATAATTCCTTTTTATAATAGATGACTTTTTAAAGAGTAAAATAACTTCAGTTATAAGACTCAAGGAGGAAATGTTGAAGTTAAACACTTAAAATAATTCCATTTTAAGTATGTAAGAACAAGAAATCAAGGGTACTGTCATGACAAGAAAGAAGAGAAATATTAAAGAAGTTTTTATAATTTAATGACCTCCCAAAGATTTCTAAATTAAGCAGAGTTTATTGGTTGCAACTCTATACTATCCAAACAAGAAAATGAAAAATGAATGAGTCATTTTTTCATGTGTAGTTTCTCAATGATCATTTTCAGAATGGTGGCAATATATTTGCTTGCTTTGATCCTCTCCCCAAAATGTTTGCCTCACAGAAAAGTTGTGGAAGCCCTCCCTCCCCCCTTTCTCTCCACTAATCATGCTGCATGTAAACTTTTACTTCTCATGATTCACTGGCTTATGCTAAAACCATTTGGGCATGTTTTTCAATAAAGTCTATTTCAATTCTAGAAGAAATTTTTTTGCTATCCAATGGAACATAAGATTGGGTACATATAATATCAGAGTTCAATGAAATATTTTTATTCATCTCATATAATACATCACAACCTTAGTTTCCCATCCCTCCAATCCTCCTAGTTTCCCCTCCTTGCCTCCTCTCTCCCCAAATCCACTCCTCTTCTGTTTCCCTTCGGAAAAGAGCAGGCCTCCAGGGATATCAACTGAACACAACATAACAAATTACATTAAGACTAGGCACAAACCCTCATATCAATGCTGAATGAGGCAACTCAGTGGAAGGAAAAGGGTCCCAGTTTATGCCTACTGTTAAGCATCAAGTCTAGAAAATATAAAAATATAAGAGGACATTTATTGTTTTTATAACTCAACCCATAAAAACAAGTTAACAGTCCCCAGTGTATTAGAAAGAATATTTTGCCATTCTTTCCATCTCTAACAGTTACCTCCTGAAGGAAGGAAGGCAACAGATATTGTGAAACTGTGTCCTCCATTGGATACAATCAGAGACTCCGTCTTTGGTACCCTCTGTACTAGCCAAAGTTGGAAACAAACACTACTCTTCTAGGGAACAAATTAGTGAAGAGTTTTCTCATAAGACAAGTATCATCCTATGTGCAGGTCCCACCAGGAAAAGTAGACCATTAGGAGGGGAAAATATAAAGAAATGACACTTTGACTTGAGAATTATTAACAATTTAATTTCAATGGATTTTAAAGAGTATTATATGATATTTTAAGTTTACTAAGATTGTTACCCATATTTATCCCTCTTAATCTATTTAGAAAATATAATAGATCATGAGTAAGGGGACTTAATACTATTATTTTGCTTAATGGTAATGTTGTCAAATTGCCTTTTCTATATTTATGCTATGCCTTTAGACAAATGATACTTTTATCTTGGATCAAAAAAAGCTTCTTTTGGCAGCAAATGGCATTGAGGTTACTCAGTACTCAAGATACTGAAAATAAGTGACTGTTGTATGCTCAGTTACACATCTGTATCACCCCTCTGAGACTCTAAGAAAATCACAGAAGAGAATTTAGAAAGACTATAAGAACTAAATCACAATACCAGGGTCCATGAAATATTATCTTCTGGACATGGCATGGTGCTTACAATCATGAATTTACAGCAGCTAAAATTGCCTACACTGGGCCTGTGCAAGAATGAACCTGCCAACATTTAGTGCTGGACAGGAAAGGACTCATCAGGTACTGCCAACCTCTCCCTGGGGAACTACATGGATGCTAGTAGAAGGAAAAACTGATGTTTTCAGTAGTTTTGTAGCCCCTGATGAGTCCCCCATGTTCTAGAAAACTGCTCCACACCATGTTCATGTGGATGGCCCTGGTTAAACTCAGTTTGTCATAAAACAATGCAAAATAAAGGAAAACAAAACAAAACAAAAAGAAATATAAGTGGTGGGAGGTCTTGCAGAGAGAAAGAGATTGCTAATGAGGGAAGGAAGAGGATAACAGAGGGTGGAGGTAAATATGATCAGAATGTATTAAACACACATATGAAATAATACATTTAATTTAAACTTTGCAAAAGAAAATATCTTTTATATAACACTTATAAATTAGAGTTAATATATTTGTATATTTATAGATTGACAACTTTTCTAATAATTTAATTTTTTCCCATTTCTTTCTTCTCTCTCTTTCTTTCTTTCTCTCTTTTTCTTTCTTTCTTTCTTTCTTTCTTTCTTTCTTTCTTTCTTTCTTTCTTTCTCTCTCTCTCTCTCTCTCTCTCTTTCTTTCTTTCTTTCTTTATTTATTTTAATGCTGAATGCCATTTAATGAAGGAGGGACAAGGTCTTAAATACAGGCTTACAGCACAATGGGAGAACCCTGGAGGGTAGAAGTTCGCTACAGATGTTTTACAATCTTGCATCTAAGCTGTTAACGCCCATTATGCAGGATACATAGACAAGGAACTTCCCTTAAGCATTCAGGAGGGTGAAACCTGGGAGGGAATTAGCATAGGGAGGATATCAAGGTCAAGGTCAGCAAGCAAGGCAACAGTTATCCAAAATGGGGGCCAGGGCCTACAGGTCCCCCGTTTACTAATAAATGAGCTTCTGACTTAGGTTGTATGGGATGTCAGCAGGTCACCTTACCGGTCATGGAGATGCCTGCCCAGGCCACACAGGTGCTCTGTCTTAGGTTGGTGAGCACCCCCCAGGCATACTCATTATCATACAGGCTCAATTGTATGTGAGCTGCAGAGTTAACTGCTGCCAAAGATCTCAAAGTGGCGCTAGGCTTGCAATCTGTGTGTTCAACACAGAAAAGACCAACAGAAGTCCTATCCCACCCATAGCCAGTAGGCTAAAGGCAACTGAGCCTTTCTCTTCCTTAACCAGCCTTACTGCAAATTGGAGTTCTTGTATGATGGTATCCCAAAAGCAAATGGAACTTTTATAATAATTTAAATTTTGCTTAGTGATATTGCTTTGGCCACGGGGATCAAATCCCAATAAGCTAGATGTAGCTGCTCATCCTTGACATGCCAGTTAAAACAGCCAAGTTAATAGTGAAGAGCAGAAAAAGGTTTATTCAATGTGGACATACTGGAAAGGACAAAGAAATCCAGTGAGCACCATGACCCAAGTCCATCTTCCTCTTCTAGTTACTGAAATGAGGACTGACAGCCAGGGAGCCTGCATGGGACCAAAGTGGGCCCTCTGAATGTGGGTGACATTTGTGTGGCTTGACCTGTTTGTGGGGCCCCTGACAATGGGACCAGGACTTATCCTGGGGACATGAACTGGCTTTTTAGAACACATTCCCTATGGTGCAATGCCTTACTCAGCCTTGAAGCATTGGGGAGGGGCTTGGTCCTGTCCCAACTTGGTATGCCAGCCTGTATTGACTATCCAAGGGAGGCCTTACCCACTATGAGGAGTGGATGGAGGTGGGAGGGTCAGGGGACCAGAAGGGGAAGGAGGGGGAACAGTGGTTGGTATATAAAATGAAAAAAAAAAAAAACTTAAATAGATAAAACATTTTTTAAAGTATTAATTAGAAGGCCACATCTATGTGTATTGAAGCAGTCCCTACTCAAGACAGGTTCTGTCCCCTACCAAACCATCATTGTCATTTTTTTTAGATATATTTATTTAATATGTATACAGTGTTCTGCCTGCATGTAGCCTGCATACCAGAAGAGGGCACCAAATCTCATTACAAATGGTTAATGAGTCACCCTGTGGCTGCTGGGAATTGAACTCAGGACCTCTAGAAGAGCAGCCAGTGCTCTTAACCTCTTAATCCTAGGTGCCTTTTTCCATTGTTAACTTCAGTCTTTTCAAAGTAAATTTTCTTACTGATTTTTTTTAATTTTGAGAAGGGACATCAGAGGGATTACAGAAAAATTAACTTAGAAGAGCTGGAGGGAGGAAAGAGATGAGGGAAATCCATGTAATTCTATTTCAATTAAAAACATTTGAAAGTATATAGACAGTATTTTTTATTTTTAATAAGTTCATCTAAATTTTTGTATATTTTGTGTGGTGGAGACAGCTTCTGTTTGTCCATGGAGCACTGAATGTTTCACTAATTTGAGAGATTAGCTAGTTTCTAGAGATCTTTATGGAACCTGTGTTACACATACATGCATACATGCATGTGCATGCATGCGTGCACAAACACATACACATTATACACACTTGATAGTAACTTCCATGTTTATTTTCTATTTCAAATAAGAAGTAGTGTGGCTCTGCACAAAACTACTATTGATAAAGGAAATAGCTCTCACCACAAATGAATAAAAGATATGTTTTATTATTGAGCCAAATATGAGTGATCATGGTCTAGAAACATAGAAATAGGTTTCCTCAAACACCGTATTCCAATGAGGTAGCAACTACATTAACTTTTTAGAGTAATAGAAAAACAAAGTCATTAGACAACACGATTTTTAAATATCTTCTTGTGAACATCAGGTAGGTAGGTTACAGCAAATTAGAGGAAGCTCAGCTACAGGCATTAGACAGAATTCTTCACCCTTTAGTTGGTGGATCTGCTCATACATTACAAAGGATTTATGTAATGGTCACAAATGATGTGAGATTAGGTACAGAGAAGAGTAAGAAGTAGCTATCAATAGGGGCTACAAATTGGTCCAAGATAATTTGACTCTGGACTTGCAACATTCTGAACTCTTCACTTCATTGCCATTCTAATCAGCCAACAACCTCTGTAGACACAGCTTCTTTGCAGGAATTCTCATTCAAACACATATTTTTGTTCAAAGGTATTATTAGTTGTCTTATTTGCTTTCAATGATTAATATGTTACTAATTGTTTCATCTTTGTTCTTCCTTAAAAATTTTCCAAGTCCTTTAATTAGAAATATTAAGAGGCTTATAAGCTTCACTTTGTACAGAACAGAATTTAGAGGAGAACTTACATGTTTTGTGATCCATTCACTTGTCATCTATTTTTTGTTTTGGAAACCAAATGAATCCTCGTGAAGCTCAGATACCTCTTCATAGATTTACTGCTGGATATCTTCTATGTGGGAATGTTGCTGTTGATGTGGAAGTATATTTAAAGACAATATTTTGAGCTACTTTTCATTCCTGCTTTTTGTTTGTTGATAATACTACATCAAACAATTTCATGTCTCTTAATTCTGAAAATCACATTCTTTGATTTTTATGTATATATGATTAATGCAGTGAACAAGGCATAATTGAAGCTTTTAAGTTTTTTTTTTTTTTTGAGACAGAGTTTCTCTGTGTAGCTTTGCACCTTTCCTGGATCTCGCTCTGTAGACCAGGCTAGCCTCGAACTCACAAAGATCCACCTGCCCCTGCTTTCCAAGTGCTGGGATTAAAGGCGTGCACCACCACTGCCTGACAATGCTTTTAGTTTTTAATTTTAACCCATAATCCCTTAATTTTTATTTTATGTGTGTACTCAAGGCTTTCCTTAGGATTATGCAGATGTGGTTGATATTTGTATATTTTTTTTCCTAAGTGAAGAGAGGTACTTGTTGACTGGTTAATTTTCCCGGGTATTTTTTGTGACAAAAAGCAATCCAAGATGTATCCTGATCTCACTGCTGTCTTTTGACCACATACAGTAAAGGACAGGGCTTTGGAAGAGAATATTGGCCACTTTGGCTAGGAAGACTTTAAATAGACATCTTCTGGGAATAAATAATGACTTCCAATCATAAATCACCATGCAAAGCCATCTACAGTGCTTCTCCGTGTCCATAACTCAAAAAGTATACGTTACTAGGATGTTCCTTCCAAGCCAATTGACTCCTCATAGCCATAAGTCATTCAGTACTTGGGCATGTGCTGCTCTATGATGGGGCTAACCTTCAACATATCGCATCATTAGAGACAATGCCAAAAAGGGTTGATCATTTAAGGCTTTGGGCCAAAGGTATCTACAACATTGAGGTGAACATACTTTTTTCAAGTCTCTTCTAAGAATTGGATCACAGCATTTATGAATCAAAGAAAGCTGCCTAACTCACAGAAAGTTATAATGTCAATGAATACCAACCACAGAATAATCTTAATTATCTTCTAAAAAACTTATAGAAAATTGTGCCTTTCAATTAAAAGTGGGAGAAATTGCTCATAAATCCGGCATTACACTTTCCTTAAGGGAAAACTTGTTCCATTTCTCTGATGCATGTACTGAGCTATCTTAAGTTTTCTTGAATTATAATTTAATAACTTTTAAGTTTATAACAGGTTATTCATTGCTATTGTTAATGGATTTTACTGATATTGACAGTTTCCTGTTGCTTGCTCATTTTGTTTATTTTTCAGTATTTAGTACACAGATAATTTATATTCTTCATTTAATGATTCCTAGATCTGAGGTCTTTTGGAAGGCTGTAAATTAGCCATATATTGATTCTCTATCATTCCAGCAGTATCTGTGTATTTTGAGTTATATTTATTTTAAAGTTTAGTTGTGATTCATTGGAATGATGGGGATATCAAGAACCAAAATATGGACTTAAGATCATAAACATCACTGGAATATTTGTTCCCTTTTGAGGTCCCTGCTATACCAGGAAGTGTCAGATCCTTCTCCCTGCAAAGGTAAACTACTACTTGCAACAATGTATAGTAAAGCCATACAATTACAATTGATTTTAAATTTACACATTTTTTCTCTTTTTCCTTACCTTCCTGCTGTCAGCTCCCTTGCAATGTTTTCAAGTTAATAATGTGTTAAATAAAATCCTTTTTTATAAAACATAGTATATGATTGTAAACAGAAAGACAAAATTGAGAATGCATAATACTGCCTAATGAGGAGTCTCATTTTAAAAATTAGGATCAAATAATAGTAAAAAAGAATCAGAAATAGAATAATCAACATCATTTGTGATATCTGTCGTTTCATAATTGCAGGCAATTTTTAGTATTAACATTCTAGCTATAGAGGTCCTGCTCCTTTCAAATATTTGGAGGGAATCAGTAATACAAATAAATAATAAAAATAATTAGAGGTTTTTCTCTTCACCAGATAACTTATTTCTCCTTTCTCTTTCTCTTTCCTTCTTCCCTAGTTCAGGAAGGAAATCTATTGGGTAACTGTTGATAAGACTAAATTAGTGAGGAGGAGTGTTCTGTTATGTGGAGCTAGAACCCAAGATTGATCTGTTTCACAACTGTGGGAAAGCAAAATGGGAGAAAATATCCTAGGAAGATTTAAAATGATGTCTAGGCATATGAGCAGTATGCAGTGAGGTATCCGATAGATCCTATGGCAATGAGAAGCACTTCCAAGTAAGGAAAGGTGGTCCATAGTATCATGCCAGGACTCAAGTGGGGTGCCACAGTTTAGATCTGATATGTCACCCCAAAATCCATGTGCTAAAAGATTCATCCCAAACTTGGTTCTACCGGAAAGGTCACAGAACCTTTAAGAGGTGGAAGGTAATAACAAATCTTTAGGTCCTTGATTATGTGTCCCTTAAGTGGAGTTTGGAACTCCTAGTGTCATTCTCGTTTTTTCTCTTTCATTTTGCAATCATGAGTTAAGTTTTGTTTTATCACACACTCACCACTCATACACTGACTTACAGAGGCCCCAAATTAATGAGGCCAATCAACACTATCATGGACTGAAACTTGAGAAACCATGACCATAAGGAAAGAGTCATTTATTAATTTTTAGACAGATGGAGACAATGGATCCACAGATGGCCTGCAGCTCACTTATAGACCAAGCTATAACTGGCTGGCTTTGAACTCACAGAAATCAGCCTGCTTCTGCCTCTAGAGTGCTGGGATTAAATGTGTGCACCACCACACCTGGCAAAACAATCTCTTCGTAAGTTAATTTTTCTAAGTATTTGTTATCTGTCCACATAGTGTAAAGAAGCTGATAGTTAGCTGCTATCCAGTACAGGTTTTAGAACTCTGAGTGGAAAATTAGGCAATCTTCATACGGGAAAGCCATGTGAGAGGTAGTAGAGCAAGATCAAAACAGTACATCAAGATAAAATTTGGACATATGATATATGTTGTAGAATATTATAAATTGATGTCTAAAAGTGAGAGCAAATCTATATGAATACACAATAAATTTATTAATGAATTGCTTTTCAATATGTATTAGAAGCCAATAAAAACAAAAAAGGAATAGCAACTCACACAGTTGTGTCAAATATCCACATCTCCCCTTTTGCTTTTGAATAATGTTATGCACCAAAAGAAACCAAGAAGTTTGAAAGATGCATAATTCAGTATCTAGGGTATACAAAGGAGAAGACAGACTTCTAATATGCCCTCATGTATAGCCATAAGTATTTGCTCAAAAATCATGGAGTTATTTTGAAATTATACAAGGTAAAAGAGGCTCTAATATACCAAAGCTTTGATTAAGATCGATAATGTGAACAGTAGACTAGGGATAGTGAGATGACTTAGTAAGTAAAGGCACTTGGCACCAAGCACAATGACTTGAGTTCAATCTCTAGAATTCACATGATGGAAAGAGAAAAGTGACTCCCATGAGTTGTCCTTGCATGCCCACACACAATAAATAAATAATAAAGTAACAATAAAATATAGTAGATTAATAAAACAGGGAATATAAGTTCATGTATTTACATAAAGGAGTAAATTTTGATGTTGAGCGAAACATTTAAAGTTTCCAAGGTCCATCACCCTTAATCACAATGGGAAAGAACAGCATTCTAGTGCTTAATACATGCCATTTTACTCAAGCTAACAAAGTCATCATTATCAGTAAGGATTGAAAAAGAAATCTGTGTGCTTCTTCTTAGGAAGATCTGAGGATTTCAGAACATCACTTTCTAACTTGAATTAAATTATAAAGAAACACTAATCAAACCCACATTGATGGAAATTCTGGAAAGTAATCAACTTATCCTCAAAAATATCAATGTCATGAAAAAGAGTTATTGAGCAGGTATTTTAGACTAAAGAACTCTAAGCTGATAGAATTTATTACAGTATCTAATGCTGAAATGGATTCTTTTGTTATGAATACCACTGAGACAATTATTAATTGAATGACAACTGAAAATTATGTAGTATCTATTTAATAATAATTTTTTTATGTACAATGCTGTCAAGAAGGTCATTACCCTATATCAATTATGTGAAACTAGAATACAAACTTTGGGGCTATTAACCTGTCCTAGTTAGAGTTTCTAGTGTTGTGAAGAGAAACCACGACCACAGCAACTCATATAAAGGGAAAACATTTAATTGGAGTTGCTTTCAATTTCAGAAGTTTAGTCCATCATCATCATGGTGCAACATGGAGGCATGTAGGCAGACATGGTGCTGGAGAACAAGCTGAAAGTTCTACATCTTGCCTTGCACTCAACAGGAAGTGGTCTGAGACACTAGGCACATCTTGAACATAGGAGAGAACTCAAACTCACCTCCACAGTGACACACTTCCTCAACAAGGCCACACCTACTCCAACAAAGCCACACATCCTAATAGTGCCGCTCCCCATGTGCTTATGAGGGCAATTACATTCAAACTCACATATAACCTATCATGCTACCAAACAACCTACTCTTTCATAATTCAGAAAAAAAAATGTGCTTACAAATTTCCTGCAGGATAAGATAGTTTATAATATTAATGTATAAAGATCATCATGTCATTGGCAGATATGACATGTGCCTGAAATATCGAGTGCAATGAAACAATCTTTACAAAGTTGTTTAATGAATATATTGAAAGAGTAATAATATATTTTTGATTTTTTACAATTAATTGTATTCATAGAAAACAAAGTAATAAATGATACATTGCAATTTGAAAAATAATGAAATTAGCATATTTGACAAATAATACTAGGATATCACATTTTTTTAGGAAATTAAGAATCCATGGATTCCATATATTTAAAACTATATATAATCTATGCTTTTGAAATTCCAGATCTCTGAAGAGATAATCTGATCAAAATAGCAGGTGTAAGTTGGTGCCTGTACCGCCATCCACACATTTGAAGAAAAGTCTGTAATAGTTAACTGTGCTTCATAATGATTCCAGAATACCCAGACTCATGTTCTTCTTTTACCAAAAGGTGGCAGCAGTGATCATCTTACTATTATGCTCTAGTTGCCTAGGGGAGTTTCCTCTTTGCATTGATGTTAAGAGACAGCAGCAAGTTTGTCAATTTCCCCAGAAGTTACTGCTGTTGCTCATGCCTGCCAAATGTGCCTTTGCACCACTGGTACCTGCTGATCCTTCTACCATGCTGGCTAGTGTTGGGAATTGAGATTGATTAACATCTGAGATGAGAATATTATTGCATGTCATTGGCAAAGCTTCAAACATGTTAATATCACTCTTCAGAAAACACTCTATTCCATTAATTGAGAAACAAAAACTGCTGTAATGATGCATTTCTTTCTTGTGTTAATTAAATTTTAAGTGCTTTGTTTGTTTTGCTCTGTTTGTGTTCACAGTTTCACTGTGCTAGAACTTATCAAGAGTTCAAGGGAGTAGAAAAGATCAAAGCCTAAAAGGCATATTAAGTCCTCCTTGTATTTTTCCCTTTGCTGAAGCTCATTACCTTGTCTTTACCTGTCCTTTAGATTTACATAGATAGAAGTAAAATTAAGAGTTGTCAAAGTGTTAGCTTATTCACATATAAATAAGTGCACTTTGAGTTCATACACTTAAGCAAACACACATGTGATATAATACAGTTTTTTTTTCAGAAACGTATGCCACAGGCTACTAGACTCTGATATAATACAAGCTCATTGCTCCTACTCATGACATTTGAAACATTAGAAACTTGAATAAAAACCCTCACAGAATTCCCCCAGATGCCCCTCTAATGTAAGAATGTATTCACTATTACTTAAATGGTCTTTCAAAAGCAGGGAGTGGTGGTGCAGCCTTTAATCCCAGAACTAGGTAGACAGAGGCAGGCAGATCTCTGAGTTTGAGGGCAATCTGGTCTAAAGAGAGTGTTCGGGATAGCAAGGGTTACACAGAGAAACCTTTTCTCGAAAAAACAAGAACAATGAAAACACCCTGTATTTCAAAGTCTCATTTATGCCTTTTAATGTTTTCTAAAAATATATACAGAAATCCACCATCAAGCCATGTGAAATTTTATCCTGTAAATATGATGTATACAGAGAGAGAGAGAGAGAGAGAAAGACAGAGACAGAGAGAACAGAGAGAGACAGAGAGAGAGAGTACATGTATAGCTGATAAAGTTGAGGTAAAATCAAATTACCTGTTAAAATTATTAATCATTAATAAAAGATTGTAATTAAAAGAATGTCATTACCCTTTAAAATTATTTAATTTCCTGAGTAAATTAGTTCTTTTAATTTAATGAAAAAAGCATCATGTACATATAACAAATAATGTTGATTTAGAACTTTGAAATATACATTTTTTACTAGCCTTCAATATATTTAACTAATGTAAACTTGAAAATAAAGAATGTATTTTTTTTTCCTGGAGCTGTAAACAGCATGGTCATGGAAGAAGTCATATCTTTCACGGAAGAAAATCAGTAGCAGTTAAAATTGTACATTAGATAAATAATACAGTTCTTTTTTAAGAGGTGGTCTTCATTTGTAAAACATGCTTAGATGCCAATGTATAACTTAAAATCCACTGGGATTTTCAAATAAGGCGCATTAAACACCCCTCTCTCTCCATCTTCCTTCCCTGCTCTTCCTCTCTCCCAAATTAAAGCAAAATTCAAAGCTTCATGAAGAAAATCATTTCAAAACAAAACTTTAACATCAATTGTAGTGAAGACAACAGATAGTATCAAGCTCTCTAATAGAAAATATGCAATAGCAGCTTCTCAACAAGATGAAACCACTATTAAAATAATAATTATTCTGTGGATGTTGTATTTTTAACCAATATTTTTTTTGTTTATTTCAGCTTTGAGTATTTTACTCATATTCTTACTATATGGTCTATTTGGCTTATTACCTATTTTAATAAAGCAGATGGATTACAACTAATAATGTTCATATACACATTATTATTATTATTATTATTATTATTATTATTATTTGGTTTTTCGAGACAGGGTTTCTCTGTGTAGCTTTGCGCCTTTCCTGGAACTCACTTGGTAGCCCAGGCTGGCCTCAAACTCACAGAGATCCGCCTGGCTCTGCCTCCCGAGTGCTGGGATTAAAGGCGTGCGCCACCACCGCCCGGCATCACATTGTTTTTAATTAGTAAATTTAATGGAGAAAAATCCAAAGGTAATAAAAATATTAAAATTAGTAGAATTAATGTGTTTCTTTTTTTTTTTTTTTTTTTTGTTTTTTTGTTTTTTTTTTCGAGACAGGGTTTCTCTGCATAGCTTTGCGCCTTTCCTGGAGCTCACTTGGTAGCCCAGGCTGGCCTCGAACTCACAGAGATCCACCTGGCTCTGCCTCCCGAGTGCTGGGATTAAAGGCGTGCGCCACCACCGCCCGGCTTAATGTGTTTCTTAATGATGCTTTCCTGTGGAATGTCATTCTGTATGCTGTGAATATGTGTTGCTCTGATTGGTTGATAAATAAAATGCTGATTGACCAGTAGCCAGGCAGGAAATATAGGCAGGGTGAGCAGACAAGGAGAATTCTGGGAAGAGGAAGGGCAGAGTGAGGAGTCACCAGTCAGATACAGAGGAAGCAAGATGACAAGGCAGAACTGAGAAAAGTTACCAAGCCACATGGCTAAACATAAATAAGAATTATGGGTTAATTTAAGTGTAAGAGCTAGTCAGTAATAAGCTTAAGCTAATAGTCGTATAAATGGTAATTGATAAAACCCTCTCTGTGTTTATTTGGGTTTGAGCAGCTGTGGACAGGGCAGGACACAGAAAAATTTCCAACTACAATTGGTGCCTCACTGTTGGGCATTGATCCACATAAACCTAAGAAAACTTAAGGATTCTAAATGCACAGAAATGGAGCCACATTAAGCTTCACAGTCTCATGCCAGCAGCAGTGCAGACTCATCTCCTGACAGCTGCCTACAAAACAGAGCTGGCTGCCAGCCACCATGAGCTAAGGGACATGGCTGCGGATTCTTGCTGCAGTATACAGATGCATCTGCAAACTATGCAGCATAGTGCTTGGTGGATATAACTTTTGCTAGTACAGACAAAAAAAATTAAAAGATTTCTGGGCTACATGCTCATTGATAGAGACAGACCCACTGCTTCTGAGAGTTGGTGGTACACATTGCTCCCAGAGCTGGTGTATCACCACCATATTTGTAAACTGAGGAGGGTGGAGTCAGAAGCCAAGTAGTTTAGTAGTTTAAAATCTCTCCTGGTCAGAGAAGGATTATAGCTTCACAATAAGTCAGATTTAGATGAAATAAAACTCTAAATGGTTTACAGTGTGTGTAAAAATGTATGTATGCATGGAAGAGAGAGGAAAGGGAGTGCATGCAGTTATATAAAGAATTAGATAGTTTTAAACAATAAAGTTTTTAAAGAGACAGTAAAAGTAATATAAAAATAAGCCACATAAAGATGGAGATCACACGGAGAGTCTGGATTGTGTTGTCTTTGGGATTTTTAAGTGGAGAAAGACATTTGATTGTAAAAACTGTTGATTAAAGCATATATATATATATATATATATATATATATATATATATATATATATATATATTGTATCTGGACTTCAAAGTTTATGTCTAAGGTCCTGCTTTTTTTTTTCCACAGAAGATGAGAACATGTGGATTGCTTATAGGCTAATATGGTTTGATCAAGGAAGACCCCCTGAGAGGCCCAGATGATCCAACATCCAAAAACAGCTTCAAGGCAACTGGCACAGAGAATATAGCATTATAGACTACTACAGTCAGGACTTACCATAATCTTTAATTTTCTCAGGATGCCCACTAGATCACCAGTGCCATCGTCTAGCAGGAAGTTGTATGAGGAGCTATTCCCCAATTCCCCAGATATTGTTTATGAATGATTATTTTTATTTAAAGCAGGTTGACTCTCTTTCTAAAGAATAAAAGGGGAAACAGTCTCTTTATAGAGAAGAAAAGGTGATAGTATAGATATGACAGGATGAAAGGGTAGAGTAATGAACCGACTTTTAAAGAGCAGAAATTTGTTTAAAAATGTTTTACATTGCTATGGATATTAGTTTATTGATACAAATTTAGAGTTGATTTTGTTATAATATATTTCTACTCTCATTTAAGGTATTATGTTTATGTAACTCATTTAAATTGTCATAGATATATAAGAAATACAGATTAATAATTAGTCTTCTATGATAGTCAAACTTATAGTCATGTTAAGTTTTCTAGGTATACATAGATATAATTCAATTAGGTAAGTAATCTTCAAACACTTCAAAGACCTACAGAATATGGCATTTAAAATGTTTTTAAAATTTAGACTTTCTGGACAGTGAGACAGGTCTGCTCCTGGCAGCACCAATCTACTTCAGAGAAGATAATGGGCATTGAAAAAACTCATTATGGAGTTTGCCTTCTTTGTGGCAAAAGTTAGCCACTGGGCAAAAAAGTGCCCTGTGTTGACTGATGACAATATGCTGTATAAACTGGATATGCAGGACCCATAGGAAGATGACCACTGAACTGTGCAATACAAAATGATTCTTCAGGTTACTGCTTCACAGAGGAGACAGCCAAGCATTCTATAGGACACAGGGAAAAGTGAATAAAAAACTCTAGGCCTATAGGCTGAAGATGGATGCCCAATGTTAGAGGAAATTTTGGTGACTGTCCAGGCAGGCAGCTGTCTCTGTCATTTTCAGATTTTGGGAAGTTGCTTAAAATACATTTCCTGTTTACTTAGGTAATATTTTATCCTTCTGAGGTCTTTGATATAGTTGAAGACTAGATAGTTATAATTTTCCTTGGTTATGATAAAAGATAAATTAGGTATGAAACTTTAGACTTATAAATATAGGATAGATGATAAAATTTTTCTTTAATTTTTACAAAACACAAATAGACTAGATATTGTAACTGTAATTCTTGCTTGATAACTGGTCTATTATATGTGATTTTACTATGTTAAAATTAAAACCTTCCTTTTTGATTAGACAGAAAAGAAGTGCTGTGGAATGTCATTCTGTATGCTGTGAATATGTGTTGCTCTGATTGGTTGATAAATAAAATGCTGATTGGCCAGGAGACAGGTAGGATATATAGGCCGGGCAAGCAGACAAGGAGAATTCTGGGAAGAGGAGGGATGAGTCAGGAGATGTCAGTCAAACACAGAGGAAGCAAGATGACAAGGCAGAACTGAGAAAAGGCACCAAGCCATGTGGCTATACATAGATAAGAATTATGGGTTAATTGAAGTATAATAGCTAGTCAATAATAAGCCCTAGCTAATGGCTGCTTGTAATTAATATAAGCCTCTCTGTGTTTATTTGGGTCTGAGCAGCTATGGACAGGGCAGGATACAGGAAAATTCCAACTACAAGGTTTTACATTTTCTTTCTTTTTCCCCATAGACAACACCACACACAGTCACAAGGGTAGTATAAGAGTGATGGGAAAGATCCTGAAGGCCCCCTCTTCAATATCAAGAGGGTAGGCCCTGATGTCAATGGGGCAGCCTTAGATCACCTTTGCTTAGTAGGCAGGGTTAGAGATGAAGAGAGATTCACTGGCTCCGGCTCCACAGTGACCACTTGGGGTATACTTTCCTTGACAAGCGAGGCTGTTGGCCAGGGCTCACTTGATGTACTCCTCCTGGGCAGCCTTCAGGTTTTCATTCTTCCCACCCCAGACCTTCAGAGCAGAAGCCTGCAAGGCTCCGCCATAAGAGAAATGCAAGGCCCATGGTTTCAGCAGCAGGCACTTGATGATAGCATTGAGGTTGATGGACACCTCTTTCTCACTCTGTCCTCTAGACAGTAAATTGACAGCAGAGAACACTGTGCAACGAAGTGCTGTGACAGTTGCCATGGCAATCTCCTCATTGGAAAATTTCAGGGTATAGGCATGGCCTGGGGTAACCATGTTGGGCTTCAGCAATGTGTCTTCCAGACAGACATGATGGTCACTCAGAGCCTTGTAGACAGCAGCCAGTACCTTCTCAGTTACATACTGACAGTGCTTTAAGTCATGGTCCCTGTCAGGGAAGATTTCAGGCTCCATAATGGGTACAATGCCATTCTGCTGGCAAATGCTGGCATAACAGGCCAGAAAATTGGCATTTTTCATGATAGCAAGGGCTGAGGGAGTATGTTCCCCAATCTTTAGCACACAACACCACTTAGCAAAGTCAGCTCCATCCTTCATATACTGGGCACAGTTTTTAGACAGCCCATACAGCCCTTGGGCGGTGGTCTCGCTATTGGTTCCTGCCAGGGGCACCACGCCTTTATCTACCTTAATGCCCACAACACTGCCCTTGGACTTGATAACTTGGGTGAAGGGACAGTGTTTTGTGGAAGAGGATCACCACCCCAAAATGCAGAAATTCACAAGGTCAGCGGCAGTCAGCAGCAGCTGACAGTAGAAGTGTCTGTTCTCTTCGGTGTTCTCAGTGCCCGTGGACTGCAGCCACTTGGCAATGCTTCTGGTAGACTCATCTGCAGCCAGGATGCGCTTGCCTGGAGCCACAATTCTATGAGCGAGGTCAGCCAGCTCCTTCTTCTGCTCCTGGGTCAGTGCTGGGTATGGGTAGCCATGGTGCTAGTCTTAGCACGTTCCTGGCACAGGAGGGGGTGGATCTGCTGAGTATGGTGGTGGGTAAGTGAAAGGACTGAGGAGCAAATGCAGCTAGAGTCACCAGAACCCTGTTCTTCAGTGAGTTCCAAAAGAACGCAGCCTATTCAGCTGAGGGGAGTTGGGGGGGGGGCTTTGCATTTTCTTCTGTTATACATCACTACAGACTGCTCTTTGGAACAGAAGGTAAATGAATAGCAAATAAATTTTTATCTACACATTATAGTATTTCTCTTGTCCATTGAGTTATTTGGGTTCCTTCCTATTTCTTTTACAAAATTGGGTGTATGCTTCATTGATTTAGGAAGTTCTCATCTATAGATCCTTTCACTTTTCCTTTAAACATGCATTAAAGTCAAATAGGTCCTGAAGAGTCTTTCATCTACATGACAGTTATTATTTGTTCCTGTTATCTCAAGCCAATCAAATTGTCATCTTTGCATTAAGAGTTGAGTTTTGCTCAGAACTCTTTACACCCCTACTTGTAAGTTCAATAAAAGTTGGAAAAGCTATGAAATGACTTGACTGCTGAATCTCAGCCAAGAAAGCCAATTAATCTGATTATGACCCATGGAAAGTTACAAAGACCGAGATAAATACATTGGACTAGTTAATATAATGAACCTCTCAAGATACAAGATAAATGATTGCAACAATTAGATAGATTTTATTTTCTGTCTTTTCAAGCCAACTGCTTTTATAACCTAATAACATATCCTACTGATGAGAATATTTTCTGTATGGAAAAATATTCTTCTGTTGGAAGAGAAAAGGTCACATCCAGTTTAGAAAAATCATTTTGAAAGCTTTGGTATTTATTTGTTCTGAGAAATGATTCTTCAGTGTACACCGGGAGCTACCTGTCAATAGGTGCCCTTGTATTCTATTTAACAACAGGCTTCCATTGTTTATATACCTGATTGAGGGAATAAAGGATTCATACTTGAGGGGCCTACATAGAGTACATAATATAGATATAGCAGAATGAGTAATAGTGTCTACCAGAAAGTTCTTCCCTGGCTATTGTGCATGCGTGTGTGTGTGTGTGTGTGTGTGTGTGTGTGTGTACTTTGTTTTGTTTGTTTGCTTGTTTGTTTTTTGAGATAGGGTTTCTCTCTGTAGCTGTAACTATTCTAGAACTCACTCTTCAGACCAGGCTGGCCTTGAACTCACAGAGATATGCCTGCCTCTGCCTCTCCAGTGCTGAGATTTAAGGCATGTGCCACCACTGCCCATTTTTAACACTATATTTACATTTTTTACTGGGGCTGATAGATGATATAAAAGAAAGATATTTTCAATCTATTATTGTTGTTCTTGTTATTGTTGTAGATGCTGTTATTACCCTGTGATAAGAAAGATGGTTTTGTTTGCCTAATATTCCATTCATTTTCATTTTCTTTTAACATTCATCCTAATGGCTGTGGGGCCCTGCACTACATTTTTAACCTTCTCACAGTTTGTAGAGCTGAAATAGACTTCTAATAATGAAATACACGGTTTTCCTTTCAAATTGCCCCATAAAACATGTACCTACTTCTTGAACATTCATTTTACTTATACTTAAGAATTAAATATTACCTAATTTGAAGTTATATTTCTTTGTTGCATCTCATACTCATTTGAAGATAATAAGGCCACTCAAGGTAATGATAAAAACAATGATTTTAATAGTCTTATTCCTTTACTATAACATACAAGCCAAAACATTGAGGCATTGTGTGGAAGGGCTAGGGATATAGCTCAATACTAGAACACTTGCATCGAATGTAAAGTTCCAGATTCTCCCTCCCATGCCCCCACCACACCTGCCAAATAATCACATTAGAGAAAACATGGAATGCTAAAAATTATGGATTAGGAAAGATATCAAACCGACAATGAAGCCTTTCTTTCCCACATAACATTTTAATGTTTGAATTACTACTAAACAAATGAAATGTTTATTGTAATTCTTTAGTTCTAGCCTTTCTGTTGAGGACTCAGATAAAGTTAAGATAGCTGCTTTAGGAAACAGGAGGAAGAAAAACTTTAATTGTTAGGAGGAATCCACTCAGCCTGGCACCAGAAATTTGATATCACTTCAAAGTTCTTCCAGCAGTGATTTACATCTGAATAACATGTCTTCTGACCCACAGGTTCTCCAACTTTCCAAAACAATGTGGGTAGCTCTGGCTCACATGTTCCAACATATGAAACTAGAGGGACATTTCATATTCAAATGATGACACTATAGAATAAAAGGAATCAATCTATTAAATTCTCACCCAAATCTTGATTCTTTATAAAAAAAATTGTTTTAGTAACTGAATAAATGCCTATTTCTCATTTGAAAAAATGTTATATTCAAAAGTATAAGATAAATATTTACAGTTTTGTGGAAACATAAGATACAATTAATGCATTGTACATGTTATAGTTTTAATAGAGCATACTTATAGAAAAAGAAAGATTTGTTAAGTATTACAAATTCAAAGTTATACAAATAAACATAATTATATTTTTGAAAATATTGATCAATCTGCAGTGGAACAAATTTTTGATTTTCAAAGAAGGGAGTAGAATAATTGAGAAAATAGAAAATTAATTAATGTAATGCCATTGTCTATTATTAGGAAATAGCTTGTATGTATACACATTAACTATAACACATATTATAAAGATACAATAATTTCTGATATAATGATATTTTATATAATATTTAAATAATTCTTTTTATGCACACTGATATCTGTGCTGCCATAAAAATTAAACAAAGCTTAGATTGATTAAATAAATTTAGATTCTCTCAAATCTAAAGTTGCCTAAGTTTTTCAGGTAATTCAAAGACAAGTCAGTTTAGAAGTCGTGTGTTGCCATAAAATGCTGATCTCAAATGGATACTGGTGATTGTTTCCCCAACTGCCTTTCCCTGTTGGATAGGAAAAGGGAACCAATTGATTTTCTCTTGGCTTTGCTACTTGATAATGATTGAAAATAGGTGGGAAGCTAATGAAGTTACAGATGCTTTCAGCTTGTCATTCTAAGTACACACTGAAGGGACTGAACAGCTCAGAGGAACACATCCTGCATCTGTAATGGCTAGTCTCTTGAAAAGTATATAAACACTTGATTAGTTATGAGGCACCAATTGACCTTTCTTTACACTCATTGAGCATTAAACAACATTAATTACAAACTTCTGAAAAGCATCTGTTTAGTATATTCCATCTTTTCATTATATCTCAGGAACTATGGTAATTGAGTTGAATAACATGTCCAGAGAAATCAATGCATCAGTTTAACATGAGAAAGGAAAGTAGATGAACAGCATAGAATTGAGAGGCAATAATCTTAATTCATGTGTTTATGGAGGTTTGGTGTTTGATTAAAAATTAAGTTATCAGTAGAAAAATATATGTTCACTTAAAAGATGAGCTAATCTGATATTACCTTGCAGAAAATAAAGTATATTGATGTAGTTTTATGTATTCTATAATTCATAAAAGCAGATTTATGAAAGAATTACATTTTTAAAGAAAATTAAAATGTTAAAAGGACAACTATTAGGATCTTGAATACGGAATAACTTCTTTAAACAAGATATAAGTTTTAAAACAAGGAAAATCAAAATTTGGTTTATATGTAAAATGACAACATTCATTCATAATTCAAATGAAAGATTATAGGATAATTCTTTCAAAATATTTACTTAATCTCTGTCATAACTTGCATTGGAAGTAAGTTTTTTGTTAATCTGGAATCTTGTATACCTATATCAAATATGGTAGATTTAACTCAATATAACTTCTTAAACATATTACCGAGTTTAGAAAATATAATGTATGGCTAGTGAATGATATAACTATAGTAAAAATAAACAATACACAGAAAGTCCTAATATTATTTCAATATAGTCTATGCTACAACTTCACGTAAGAACACACTATTTCATACAACTGTATACAAAATAATGACATGTGAAATAATCAACTAAATTCACAGCTATACTGTAGCATTTAATTTAAGTAGAACAGATATATAAAAATGGATAGATAGAAAAAATATGTTGAATTGGAGAGTGCTGGAAGTGTAAGGGGCAGAAAAAATAAATGAATTTAATAGTAAAGATGCCCATGAAAGACATAACTGATAGAATGAATATGTTTTTAAATGGGGATTTATTCAATTGGCTTAGACTATACTGAGGGAAAGTCTGAGAACCCAGTAGCTAGCTGCTCAGTTCACCAGGCTAGATGCCTCAACAGTACCAATCTGGTGCTGAAGGCCTGTAGGATCCCTGTGTAGTCACTGTTCTTCAGTCATTAGAACATTAAAGTAGCTGGGTTCTATGTCAGTGAAGGACAACAGTAGTAACAGCACCAATAGAACAGATGTATTCAACAGCAAGGAAAAAGGTGAGCAGACCAAAGCTCTAAGGCCTCCTTATATATGAGCTGAGTGCAGAAAGTGCTGCTCTCTGTGATGGAGGGTCCACCCTCTTTAGTCCTTCCATTAAGTACCTTCAAAAATTGGGCCAGTTGAGTCCTAGTTGATTCAATAAACTTAACAATCAAGATTAACCATCACAATTAGGTTTCTAGAGAAAAAATGTCATGGAGAAGATATTAGACTTGAAATTTCTAGAAAATGAAAAAAAAATAAGCCATAAAGATAGCTAGAAGCTCATTCCAGGCATACTGTGCAAGGCCCTGAATTAAGAATAAAATATACTGACATACTCAGGGGAAAAAAAGAGGAAGCACTTCTGGCAGAGAGCAAAGTGAGTCAGAGAATAATTGTTATGTGTGCCGTTAACTATTAGAAAAAAACTCTCTTTTAAAGTCTCTCAACTGCTGAGCCTTGTTTCCAGCTTGGATTCTGTTCTTTTAATCAAATTGTATTTTTATGATAGTTACAATACAGTTAATGTGGGTGAGTTCTAGCTCATTGGTTCTTCACCCCATTTGTTACCCCAGCTCATAGATTCTAGATGTAATAAATCTCTATTTTTTCCATCACAGCTCTCTCAGCAACATTTTTTATTTGTCTTTTGATCATCCTATTATAATTAATTTCTAAGGAACAATATGTCTGTCTCTTATTTTCTGTTAGTTTGTAGTTAACACAATTCAAAGCCCTTAGATCTCTTTAAATAATATGAAGAAATAAAATTGTCATTTTATATAATATACCAGTATTTCAAAAATAGGTACACACTGAATTTAGTTCTCTTAAATGAGATTGTTTAGCCACAGATTCCTTGTTCTCCCTCCTCCTACCCCCCTCCCCGCCACCTTCTACCAGCCCACCCCCCCATTCCCATCTCCTCCAAGGAAAAGACTCCCCTGAGGATTGAGTTCCACCTGGTAGATTCAGTCCAGGAAGGTCCAGTCCCCTCCTCCCAGGCCAAGCCAAGCGTCCCTGCATAAGCCCCAGGTTTCAAACAGCCAACTCATGTACTGAGTACAGGACCTGGTCCCACTACCTAGTTGCCTCCCAAACAGATCAAGCCAATCAACTGTCTCACCTATTCAGAGGGTCTGATCCAGTTGGAGGCCCCTCAGCCTTTGGTTCATAGTTCATGTGTTTCAATTCGTTTGGCTATTTGCCCCTGTGCTTTATCCAACCTTGGTTTCAACAATTCTTGCTCATATAAACCCTCCTCTTTCTCGCCAATTGGACTCCTGGAGTTTCACCTGGGGCCTGGCCATGGATCTCTGCACTGCTTCTGATATGTAAAATTAAATTAAATTATAAAATACAAAAAAGAACACTATTTTGTTTACCTATGGAAAAAAAGAAATGTCTTGAGCATGGCTTTAAGAAGCACATTTCATTGTCAAGTTCACTGGCTTTGATAATTATTTTGTGGGTTTAAAGTCCACCGTGTCTTAGGCAGGCTCCTTAATTTAACTAAAGTTCAGTTTCATTAATTATAAACTGGATTATAGTGGGAATTAAATGAAATTATTTGTTTTTCAAAAAAATGAGATTGTTTACTCCAATAAGCCATTAATTATGTATGGTTGTATCAGGTACATTAAAGATAAAAGTTAAAGATCATGTCGGTAATTGCTATTGTAGAATCAGTTTATAGAAAATCATACCTGGTCATGACATTGATTTTATTACTGAATTAAACATTGTTTTTTCCCATATGCTTCTAGAAACACATATTTTGTGATTGAGAAAAAGATGTCTACCCCAGAGTATCATTTGAAAATACATTTCTTACTGCTTCTCAAGCTGTATTTGTTTGAATCTCATATGATTTTGATAGGAAGTAATATTATGTTAGGCTTAAGTTGGTAAACGACAAATAAAAGAGAAAATTTTAACACTACATAAATAATAGGGTTGATTAAAGAAAAAATCAGAACATTTAGAACAGAAAACCACTCATTCTAAAGTGAATACATAAAACAATAACTACCAAATCATATTTCTCAATTTGAACCAACTTGATGTTATTTCCCCTCTATGACTTTTGTTAGTTTTCTCTTTTATTCACATTTTGTTATCTCATATGTTTCTTTCATCTAAGGATTTTTATAATACTAATTAAAACAATTTCTCTGGAAAACCAGCTAGATTTCTCACTACTCAGAAGATGGGCTATATTTAGAAATACCTACATGCATATCCAGATATACATTTTAAGTAGTCTTTCTGGTCACTTCCAAAGGCTCAAAATGTATCTCTTCCCCTTTTCTAAAGATCCATAGGATTGTGCCACTGTGTTACACTATTGTTCCACTGTGATCCACTTGTTTGTTTATGACTGCATCACACAGATAAGATTCCCAGCCTACTTAAATCCCAGAAATAGTGAGATGGCATACTGTTTTGCCAAGTAGAAGATGATGAACATGTTGACTGTAGTGTTAGGTGGTCATTTATCCTTTCTGCTGCTTCACCAAAAATTTGCACATGAGTCAAGAAATGTTCTGGGAAAACAGAGTTTCTCTAAAGAGAGTAGAAACCCTTCTAGCTGAACTGAGAGAAGAATTCTTATAGAAAAATCAAGTGCTTCACACTATCCTCAGTACATGTATAAGAAGAGAGTACAATCTGAGTGTGGCATATTGGGTAGCTTTTAACATTTTCCTCCTTTCAGGTTAAATTTCTTTCATGTGATATAAAATTACCTCTCAGAAATGAAGCAAAAAAGATTTTCCATTCCATCCTCTTTGACCAAACCAGTGTGGAAATGCCAATTGTCAGTATTTGCTGTAATAAGGATCTTATATTGCCATTTACTCTTTTTTTTTCTTCCATCATTCATCTTTAGAAGAGTGTTACAACTTCATCTTGACTTTCAGAATTATAGATGTTTGAATCATTGTTGAACCTGCTGTTGTACTCTGTGTAGAGCCACAACAGCCAACTCAGATATCCACAAGAAATATATGTTAAAAGCAATTGAAATTTGAATGTTAAGTTGACTAACAAATTTCAGTTTTGTGAATGGATCTGAAGGTCACATTCCAGGTCTGGGTCACAAGTGGAGAGCCCTGAGACTTTTTTACTTAACATTTTCACTATACCCTTTTGACCTGAATTTTAATTACATACTTACAATCAGCTGCAAGGGACTGTCTTTTTTTTTATACCGGGAGGTCATCTGCCTGTTCTTTTGTTTAGGCTTTGGGTAAAGTGAATGACCTTCAACATTTATGTCATTCAATTATAATTAAATAAAGGAGTTGATTTTTTAAATTAGTAAAAAATATAAATTCACAATTTTAAGGAGGAAAGGTGTACGAATTAGAAATTGAAAATGGCTACACTCAACAAAATTTAAATGAATAAAGAATACAGTGTAAATACAAGGAAGTTATTTGTGAATATATAATGCATAATATATATGTACACATACATATATATGTTTCTTTAGTAATTGAGATGAGGAAGTTATGAATGTTGACTGTCTAAATACAGATAGTATATATATAACATTTAAATATTAAAATAATATATGAAAATAAATCTTTATAGTAAAACTGAAATATAAGTGTTTTGAAAAAAAGCTAATTTATTTAGTGTAGTTTGCCTCAGAGTCTTAGTTTAGTTATTACATTAGTAGGAATTTGTCTTAAAGGCATAATCACTGTTACTCATATGCACAACACTGAAAATTTGAAAATACTACAAATAGTTGATAGAAGAAAACCAGTAAAATAAATTTTTCATCCATTTAATTATTATCAGAAGGCACTAATAATGAGTTGTAAAAATTGATATTTTGTAAGCTATCATTCCAGTTTTTTAATCAGTGCATTACCACATATTATCTGTGAAGGGAGAAGCAAATTACTTATTCTTTAAAAGTTTAGTTTTTTTATTTTAAATCAAAGATAGTATTATTCATCTCCTATTATTATGATGCAGACTACTGACTTTTGTTTGAGACAGGGTCTCTCAGTGTAGCAGTTCTAGCTGTCCTGGAACTTGTCCTGTAGATCAAGCTGGCCTCAAACTCAGAGAGATCTGCCTGCATCTACCTTGCAAATGCTATGGTTAAAGGCGTGCACCACCACTACGCAGCAGATTACTGACATTTACTTATCATTTATATTCAATTGGACCTGGCCTTTATTGTATTATGACCATCATTATCATTATGTGGCTGGTAACAATATAATACTTGTGTCTTAAAATATGTGCAGAATCTATGTTATAAATCAGTGATATTACTATTTTTGTGGAAATTTATAATAATATTCTTAGAAGAATGAAGCTAAGATAGATAGTAATTGGCCACTATTTTTATATTGTATCTGCTTATTATCTATTGATAAAATATTTCGGTTTCCCAAAATAACAATATATTTCTTTCACTGTCAGTATAAATATAATTTGTTAATAAACAAAAGGATTACACAGAGTGCAGTCTAGGAAATCCATGTTAAGGCATATGCATTGCCATGAAATGGGTCAAAATAATCTATATTTAAGATTATTTAAAACAATAGAATAACCTATCAGTGAAGCCACAAGTCTCCAATAGACAGTTTGAAACTTATAGTCACACAGAAAACACTGGTTACCCAGTGAGTCACAAGACAAGACAAAACAAAGTACATAAATTTGTGAAATGGATTTGTAAGGAAAAGGGTGGTTGGCAGGGGATGGAGGGAAATAGGAGATGATCAGGGTCAGAGCAACAGGAATGTATTTACATACATACATGAAATTATCAAAGAACAAATTTAATTAAGGTTTTAAACACAACAGAAAAGTCTTCTAAGAGAAGATTCAAGGGCGCTGGAGAGATTTCTCTGTGGTTAATACCCTATACTGCACTTGCAGAGGATCTGAGTCTTGTTCCCAGGACTCATATTAGGGAGTCCATAACCACTGAGAACTCAAGCTCCGAATAATCTGATGCCTTCTAGCCTTTGAAGGTATCCACAACAAATGAAAATACCACCAATAGTCATATATGCATACACATAATTAAAAATGAAAATAAATCTTAAGAAAGAGAAGATTCTAAAAAGCCAGCTCATGCACCAAGTCCCAGTTTAGGAGGTCCCATTCCCACTACCTGGGGACCTCCTAAACAGTTCAAGCTAATCAACTGTCTCACCTATCTAGAGGCCCTGATCCATTTCCATGGGGGCTCTTCAGCTATTGGTTCACAGTTCATGTGTTTCCACTAGTTTGGCTATTTGTTCTGGTGCTTTTTCCAATCATGGTCTCAGTATCTTTTACTCATATAATCCCTCCTCTCTCTCACTGATTGGACTTCCAGAGCTCCACCTGGGGCTTGGACATGGGTCTCTGCATTTGTTTCCATCAGTCACTGGATGAGAGATCATGACAGATAGGGTGTTCAGCCATCCAATCACCAGAGTAGGTCAGCTCAGGCACAAGGGTCTATGCTGAGACACTGTGCTCAGCCTTGATGTAGGGAGGAGGGGACTGGACCTGCCTCAACTGAATCTACCAGGCTGGGCTGACTCCCCAGGGGAGACCTTGCTTTGGAGGAGATGGGAATGGGGGTGGATTGGGGAAGAAGGCTGGATGGTGGGAGGAGGGAGGATGGGGAAATCGTGGCTTATATGTAAAATTAAATTAATTATAAAATAAAAATATTTTTTAAAAAGAAAGAGAAGGTTCATGAAACAAAGACTTGTATTGTCTACAAAGATTATATATGGGTTTACAGTTCTACATAGCCTTGGGAAAGAAAATTAACAAAACAAAACAGAAAAATCTAAACTTAAAATTCCAAGGGAACTTGTGAAATAGAAAACCAAATTTTCTAAAGAAAATTATGATTTAAAAGAAACTTGATAACAGCTAGGTTATTTGGTAGGCTGGTCACCAGAGTAGACCGGTCCAGGCACCCTCTGGACCACTGCCAGCAGACCAAAGTGGGGTCAACCTTGTGGATTCCTGAGAACCTCCCCAGCACCCTGCTCCTCCTATCCCCATGATGTCCTCATCTATCATAGTATCTTCCTCCCTGCCCTCCCACTCTGTCCCTGTTCCAGCTTGACCCTCCCATTTCCCTATGTTCTCATCGCCCACTCCTCGCCCTCTGCATCCTCCCCCCCCCACAGTCCACTCATGTAGATCTCATCCACTTCTCCTTCACAGGATCATCCATGTGTCCCTCCTAAGGTCTTTTCCTGTTAGCTAGCCTCTCTGGAGTTGTGGGTTGCAGTCTGGCCATCCCTTCTCTCCCATTTAGTATCCACTTATGAGTGAGTACATACTATGTTTGTCCTTCTGAGTCTGGTTATCTCACTCAAGATGATATTTTCTAGATCCATCTATTTGCCTGCAAATTTCATGATATCATTGTTTTTTACTGCTGAGTAGTACTCCATTGTGTATATGTACCATATTTTCTTTATCCATTCTTCAGCTGAGGGACATCTAGGTTAGAGCCTTTGTCCAGTGACTGACGAAGGCAGATGCGGAGATCCACAGCCAGGCACCAGGCTGAGCTCAGGGAATCCAATTGATGAGAGAGAGGAGAGATACTGCAGGGGAGGGGAGTCAAGATCATAATGGGAGGATGAACTGTGGACTGGTGGCTGTGGAGCCCCCATGGGACTGGACTAGGCCCTCTGGATATGGAAGACGTTTGTTTGGCTCAAACTGTTTGGGGGGCACCCAGGCAGGGGGATCAGGGTCTGTCCCTGGTCAATGGGTAGGCTTCTGGAATCTGGTGCCTGTGGTGTGACACCTTGCACAACCTTGGTGTAGTGGGAAGCGACTTGGACCTGCCTAGGCTCAGTATACTGAGCTTTGCTGACTCCCCATGGGAGACCTCAATTTGGGGGATGGGGGGGTGGGGGGTGGTTTGGGAAAGTGGGCTGGGGGGTGGGAGGAGGGTGGGTCTGTGGATAGCATGTGGAGTGAGTAGAAAATTTCTTAATAAAGAAAAATGAAAAAAAAAAGGAAAACACCACAAAAAAAGAAAGAAACTTGGATGCTGGGCCCTCACTGTGACTCTTCATGGACATCCCTTTGCTCCCCTGTGTCATGGAGACCCTGCAGTCCACAGTCCTAAGGACCAAATCCTGCCCTGCCATGATCCAGTAGATCACAGACAGGGGGTTGTTGGGGTGGACCAACACATAACCCTGGTTATTGGCAGTTGCAGGTTTGGTCAACCTGCTAGCTGTCCCCTGACTTCACCACCAGGGTGAACCCTCCAGCATTGTGCTGGCTAGTTCTCTCTGTTTAGTGAGTGATAAGCAAGGGGTGGCTTCAGTTCTCCAGCTTTCACATCCTCAGGGTTGTTTCTCCCACCCCTAAATCTTCAGGACCAGCTCTACTGTATTGCCCAGGAGAGACAAAGGGGCTACTCTCCTGAGTGCTGCAGCTGGTCAGGGGCATGGACAGCCCTCCTGCTCTTATTACCTCAAGGCCAGCTTTTCTACCTTCCTCAGGCATTGATTAGGGGGGTGCCTCTCCCTTGCCCATGCTGCCACATGACAACTTCCCATGCTCACAGTTTCAGAGCTGGCTCACCCACGCCTCCACCAATGGGGTTGGTTCTATTGTGCTGTCCAGGCAAGGTATAGTGCCTGCATGTAAAAATGTATGAATAAAGGGTTTTGTACTAAACTTTTTTCTTTTAAGCCACCAACCAGCAACCAATCATGACATGGAGACTTATTATTTAGGAATGTTCAGCCTAGCTTAGGCTCATTTCTGGGTAGCTCCTTTAACATCAATTAACTTGTTTCTCTTTATCTACCTTTTGCTTCCAAAATTTTTATCCTTTCTTTCTGTATGTCTTACATTTCCTGCTGTTTCTATTTCTGGTTGGCTGACAGCTGTCTGGCTTCTGGTACTGTGCATGTCCCTCTCTTTATCCTAGTTCTCTTCTCCTTCTTCTCTCTTGAGCCTAGATTTCTCCTACTTATTCTGTCTGCCAGCTCCACTTATCCTTTCTCTGCCTAGATATTGGCCATTCAACTCTTTATTAGACAAATTAGGTACTTGAGGCGGGCAAGGTGAAACAAATGCAACACATATTTATGTAATTAAAAACAAATCCTTACATTATTAAACAAATGCAGCATAAACAAATATAACACACCTTTATGCAGTTAAAGTAATGTTCTGCAGCATAAATGAATATAACACATCTTTGCTAGTTAAATATCCCACATTTTTCCCTTTTAGTCTAAATAGAAAGGAAAAGTTTTAACTTTAACATATTAAAACTATAAACAATAAGAACAATTATTAAGTAAGAATTATGTTTATAGTATTCAGTCCATTTGAACTTGGCAAATTCAGAGAAAATCCTCCCTTATGTAGTCCATCTTGATGAGTCCAAAGTTTGGTATCTAATTTACCTTCTATCATAACTAAAGAAAACTATAACTAGTATTCAACTTTATCAAAGACCCCAGAAGGATATAATATTACCTGAGAAAACAGGAAGCACAGTTCAAGCCACTTCCAAAAACAACAGAGATGTTTCGATGTCTGGACAGTGACCCAAGGTTTCTCTGCAATCTTGGGGCATCCATCTTCAGCCTACAGGCCAAGAATATCTGGCAGACTTACTATGAAGAAGGAATTTTGAGAGACTGTCCTGTCTAGTCTTGTCAAATTTCAGCAGTCACTTTCCTGTGTGTCCTGCATGATATCTGGCATTTACATGAGGCAGGAATTTTGAAGGACTGTCTTGTCTTATCTTGGCAAAGCTTGTCAATCTTTTCCTTTGTGTCCAGCATGTCCAGTCTTTACAGCATACTGTCAGCAGTCAATGCAAGAACAGTTTCTTTGCCCAGTGGATAACTTTACCACAATGAAACCAAATACCATATGGAGTTTCTTTGATGCCCATCATCTTTTTTGAAGCAAATTTGTGCTGTCAGGGACAAATGTGTCACACTGTCATGAAAAGCCTCTGGTTATTAAACATCTTAAATGCCATATTCTATAGATCTTTGAAGTGTTTGAAGACCATCCATCTATTTATATTTACATATTTAATGTTGAAAACATACCTAAAATGACTGCAAGTTTGATTATTACAGATGACTAACTACTAACCTATTGGTGAAATTATTAAGGCCACTCCACATAGTTAAAAGGGAGGTTTGGCCGGGCGGTGGTGGCGCACGCTTTTAATCCCAGCACTCGGGAGGCAGAGGCAGGCGGATCTCTGTGAGTTCGAGGCCAGCCTGGGCTACCAAGTGAGTTCCAGGAAAGGCGCAAAGCTACACAGAGAAACCCTGTCTCGAAAAACCAAAATAAATAAATAAATAAATAAATAAATAAATAAATAAATAAATAAATAAATAAATAAATAAATGGGAGGTTTATTTTGTGGGGTAACTTACAAGTGAAGGGATAGTTTACAGGGTCTGGGAAAGTTGTAGTACAGTCCTGCGGTGTTCTTTGGAGAACTCTGCTCAGTCTAGCTCCAGCTCCCAGGGTCCAGGAACCAAGAGAACCCCTGCATCTGGATCTCTGGTCTTCAGCGACCTCTCTCAGCCCCGCCTTGTAGGCGTGACCATTACTGAAGTCTCAGTGGGGCTTGGAACTTCTAGGTCAAAGCTGGAATGGATACTCACTACACTAACCTGCATTTCTTAATTATATATTACATTTTTAAAATGAGCTGCATAAAAATAATATCATAAACAAGAGTAGAAACATACATTCAGCATAACAAAAATAACTTTGAATTTGTATCAATATATTAAAATCTACACCAATGAAATATTTCAAGTTAATATTTGTCTTTTTATCCTATATTCTTATATTCCCCCTAAATGGTGACAAACATCCATGACTCACTGAATGACCAAAAACACCCAATTCACCTGTTGGGAATGTGGGCATCATGTTCTCTAGCCTACTTCCTGTTGTCTGTGAATTATTACATATTTAGGGAACTTGACAAAATTGAGATAATGATTAAGTCCTGGGAAAACTAGTTATAACATTTGTTGTACATTCTCTGTGCAGTGGAAAAGCACAAGGCTTATCTGCAGTCCTGGATAGGACAGTCTATGAGGCTGGATTACCTTACCCAGCATCCTTTAAGCTGTTTTGGATGCAGAACTGTGAGGAAACTACAACAGAGGCACTCTAAGAGGCTGAATCACCTGAGCCACCCATTTTCATTGGTGTCTGGTCCCCTTGCTTTGAAAGCTCACAAAATTTCAAAGGTAACATACATATTTGCATTAACACAAGTATGGACTGTGCATTGTACACAAGCCAGCCAAAGATGATTTTTTTTGTTTTATGCTTGAGCAGGTGAAATACTGTCTTGTAGTTTTTCTGGATTTATTTATCTCCATAGACAGGATTTTCAAGGGGTCTTCCCTGATCAAATCTGATCTCTATCAACCTTGAATGAATCCAAAGCCTTTTGTTTACTCTATAACATCTTTCCCAATGCAATAATACATTTTCTGACTTCTGTTTCAAAGTTGACACATTTCTAAAGTATCTAAGTTAGTTCAGTTTATCAGTCTCTCTTAAAATCCCTCATCTCTCAGCAGATATAATTCACTCATCGGCTTTTAAAAATTCAAAATTAATACAACATCATACAGGATCCAGACTCCCTTTATATATCCCATCTCTAGGTGGTTTAATTTTGCTTTTTCTATGACTGTCTATACTCATTTTATTTTCTTTCTTAAACCTATGCACAGTTTTAAACACATAATTACCTGGTTGGAGATTATATATATATATATATATATATATATATATATATATATATATATATATATAATCTCAAAAAATCTTGGAGAAAAATGAGCCTTCAATTATTTGTGTGTATCAGGGAGAAGAATTAAGTGATCATTTTTGTTATGCTACTAAAACTAAGCAAAGTGGAAACTACTGTAAAATCATAATGAAGCTGCCCTGCGATGTGTAGTAAAGTATACTTAGTATTCATGACAACATATCAGTCCAAATAACTGCTAACTCATACATTCCCAACACTGGCTCCTTCTCTGTCTTCTCTTTCCATATTCTCACATACGTTTTCTTACTCTAATTCTTATTTATTGACTCACCATTGTAAACTACGCTTCTATTTACTTTTCAAACATAACATGCATGTTTTCCCTTTTTATTCACAAGTGTATCATTCTTTTTAAATTTTTCCCCTTCAATGTGGAAGATACAAGAAAATATTTAGTATTTCTGCTATGTCCTAGAACAATTAGGACAGGATCAGAATAATTAACCATTTTTAGAAAGCCCCATATCACTAATTTGGAGATAGCTTTATTGAGTTTCTGTGTAGTTTCACTGTGTTTTTCATCCAAAAATTTCAAAAATGAGTTTACTTTTTAATATAAATTTGCCTTTTTTCTCTGATGCTATTTTTTCTTTCCCTCTGTGAACCCACTTAATTAGCAGAATTATTTCCTTTTTATTTTCTCTTTCATGTCACATTCTATGAGCAAGTCAAATCCATATAAACATCAGGCTAGCATTGTGAATGATGTAAAATAGGTCTTTCAGCAATAAGATGTTAATTATAATTTAATTTCAAAGATATTGATAAAATGGTAAAATTTATATTTACTATTCTTCTCAAAAGTAATAAGGACATTTCTGTTTAAATCTATTCTTTTGCTTGAAAGGTGTATTAATATATCCAAATGCTGCTTCTAACTTCTACCAAAATACTCATTATTTTTGAAAATTAGTATTAATATTTAATACACAGATGAGTTACTATGATTATGACTAAATTTGACTATTTAAAATTCATAACTTCCACTCACTAGGCACACATGAGCAGTGCCATTTGTACTATCCAAGATAAACTTATCAAATATTGAATCAAAGCCTTCTCTTCTCCTAAATTACTTCAATTTAACATTATCAGACATCTGAAATACTAGATTTCAACTAAAGCTAAAATGTCATAGTTTTCTCTGTAAATGATCACTTGCATGCTGTATTATTGAAAACAGTATCCATAGTTCTGAAACCAGTATTATCTGTTGGTCCACACATGTCAATAAACTTCTGCTCACAAATTAATTGGCAGTTTGGTAACACTTGATATAGACATGACAATGCTTTCTTTGCACACATCAATTCATTTAATTATTCATATAACAATGTGAACAAGTAATGTCATTTTCTATCGATCTCTGTTTTTCTCTTTCATGATCCCTCCTTCCCTTTCCCCTCTCTCTGACACACATACACACTCAAACACACACACACACACACACAAACACACACACACACACAGCATACAAACACATACACGATAATAATAATAATGGATAATTATAATAACAATAAATAGACCAAGAGTGTTAACACACATCTTTAATCTCAGCACTCAGAAAGCAGATGATGGAGGATCTCCATGAGTTTGAGGTTAACCTGGTCTATACAGAGAGTTCCAGGTCAGTCAACACAACACAGTTAAAACTTATCTCAAATAATAATAGTAAATAGAATAAAAAATTTTTAAAATTTATAAAGTAAACAACTGTTCTGGATTGTCTAAGACTCATAATTTTTCAGTGACATAAATTTCAGCCCTAAATATTGATTCCAAATAATCTGTGATCAATACTAAAGTAATTTAATAATTGAAAAGAAATCAGTCTTTAGCAAGTATTGTGTTTTGGTTATCAATAATCAACATAGATTTGTTAATTCTTTTTCTTTTACTTTGAAAATCAAATATTTTGACTATCAAACACTATGACCATGAAAACTAGTGGAAGAAAGACTGTATTTTGAACTACTGGTTCTAGAAGGCTAATAATCCATCTTAGTTAGAAAACTTGACAAGAAGTGGTAGGCATGGAGGCAGGAGCAGGAAGCTGAAAGATCACATCATAGTTTCAAGCAGGAAGCAGACAGAGTGAATTGGAAATGGATTGAGCTATATAATCTCAAAGCCTGCTCCCAGTGACATTTCTTCCAGCAAGACTGAATCATGTAAATCTCCCCAAACAGCACTGCCAAATGAGAGCCAAGTGTTCACATACCTGATTCTATGGGGAATATTTCTCACTCATACCAGCACAATGAGAAACAAATGTCACAGCTTTAACAATTAGTCATTATCCTTTTTGCATATACTTGTTGCATCGGTGATTTGTGTTCAACTGTCTGAACATTTCTGCTGTTCTTGGAAACGCTTGCTTATGAAATTGATGCCAGCTATTCTTAGTCACAAAGCTTGTGGAAAATGTTGCCTGTGGGCTGGTATTAGCTACTGTCTGTGTTGGTGGGGATGGTAGAGACTATATCTATTGTGAAGTAGTGTGGAACATTTGTTTTCCTATAGTCACAGGTTTCCTAAAAGTAATATCTTTGCACTTTCATATTTTCTAAGCCAATTCATTCTCCCACTTTCCCAAATTACATTATTCTATAATTTTTCAAGTGGTGATTTTGTTATTAATTGGGACACAACTTAGAATTATCTGTAAAGGAAGCCTAAATTGAGGAAACATATAGATCAGATTTACCTGTGGGCATGTCTGGGGAAGATTGTCTTGATTGTTAATTCATGCAAGGGGTTCCAGTCCACTATTCCATAGTCAGTTAGCCCATGCAAAGATGACTCAGGGTTTAAGAGCACTTACTGCTCTTCCAGAGGACCTAGGTTTGATTCCAGGCACTCACATAGAAGCTAACAATTCTTTGTAACTCCAGATATATACCTTGTCCAAAGAATGAATATAGCAGGAATATGTTATATAAATGTATAAAATTATCAGTGAAAATTTAATCAGTAAATACTGCATATATTTGGAGCTTGAGAAATGGCTCAGTGTTTAAGAGCACTCTGTGCTCTTCCAGAGAGCCTGGGTTTGGTTACCAGCATACACACAAGGTACCTAACAACTGTCAGCATCTTCAATCCTAGGGGATCTGACACCCTTCTTAATTCTCTTCAGGCACCAGGAAATACCTGGTTCATGGGCATACATGCAGGATAAACACTCATAAAAATAAATTTTAAAAAACTACACATAATTAATCAATAATCTTTCTTAGAGAAATTTTGTATTCTGGCCTTGTGAAATTCAAACGACAGTTTTAATTTGCCATCGCAGTTTTGAGAAGCTTATTCTGTGGCTCACTGATTTCTAGGAAGAATTAGTATTTGACATATCTTCCAGGTTCCTAAATTCTAGGGAATTAATACAAATGTGACCAAAACTCGGGCTAGAAAGGTAGCATTAACGCTTGCCTGGATAACATTCATGGATTATTTTCTCTTGTATCCATCAATGCCATTTTGGTTTATTCCCCTTTTTGCTCCAGTTCTTGTTCTTTCTGATCATACCTTTCAGACTAGACTGTGCTTTACATAAATATCAGCACTGGTCTCTTAAAACAATGAATTTCTAGTTTCATAATCATAGTGGTTTGAGTAAAATGAATGACTCTAATTACTATCAAACAAATCATTTTATAAAGCAACTGATGTCTACTTCACTGCTTTTCAAGAAATTAAAGGGGAATCTAATTAAGTTGTCATTTCATGTTGAATCACTATGCTATTCTTACATTTACTTTTGGAGAACTTCAAAAAATTGAATGGATAAAGCAGAACTTCTCTTTTTCTATGTCTTTTGAAATAAACAAAATACATGCTCAATTGTGGCTCATTTTAACAATATAGATTCAGGATTACAAACTAAAAAGTAGGAAGAGTAACCTTATCTGTTTTGTAAGGAAGCAAATGTCAGTAAGCTGATCTTTTTCTTTTTTCATTTTTAATAATTGTCTTGAAATTTTGCTATGTACATATTTTTCTTGTGTACTTAAAATAATAGTGACAAGTCTATTCACAAAATAAATACCCAAAACCTTTATTAGAAATTAATATTATTTAAAAACATCCACATTTTCCATTGGAATATGACAAGGTAATCAATGTATGAGTTATAAACAGAAAGAAGATCACATCAAGATGCATTTTCTGGGAGAAATGATGGTAGGGTGGTAATTAAAATAAAGAAGGAAGTATTTTGGGGTTGGAAAGGTAACTCAGCAGTTAAGGCCATATGATGCTCTTGCAGAGGACTCCCAGCATTCATATTGGGTGGCTCACAACTGCCTGTAATGCAGTATAAATTGTTTCTTGTTAAGTTATTTTAAGGTTTCTGATTAGGCATGACCATCTCAAAAGAATCATAATTTACAAGTTTTCTGAGATATAAAGATAAGGCATTTGACATTTGAAAATAATGAATTCTTGTACTGTTGTTCAAGAACTTTCATACATGTTGATTAAAGATACTACCTCTGATTTAAGACACTTTATTATTTTATGATTAAGTGAAACCTTAAGCACTTAGTGAAGAAAATATACAATTCTGTGTTGTAGATGATGTCAATGGCAAATTTTGATAAAATTGTGTGGTAGGCTTCAGTGCCAAAAATGAGTTAATATTAATTAAGTTGGTGTCAATTAGGTCTTATTTTTGTTTCAGTAATTTTAAAATTTGGATAAACTTAGATTGTTTCTTCTTCAGTAAGTATGGCTCTTTCAAATTACAGTTATTTTGTTTTAGCATTACTATCTCACTGGCTATCTTATGCTTTGTTAACATAATATCTTCTTTTTACATGTTTTTAAAACTATGAAATAGCCATTTCTGGCTTATTTTAACATCCAAATGAGAGAGTGATGTGAACACATAGCAGATTTTATCTTCCTTTCCCCCACAAGGAGTGAAAATAAAGACAAATATAAGTTTACAAATAGCAAAATCCAGAGATGGCTCAAAGTTTTGCTAAGGAAATTTTAGCTGGAGGCTGGATAGGTGGCTTAGTGCTTCAGAATATTTACTGTTCTTTCATTGGACTCCAGTTTGTTTCCCAACACCTACACAGCAGCTTACGAATTTCTATAACTCCAGTTCCTGGCGATCCATAATCTCTTTTGACCTCTCCAGGCTCGTAAATGCTAGTGGTGCACACATACACACTACTGTGCACACATATTTACATAAATTAAAATAAATAAATACTAAAAATGAATTTGTAGTAATACAGTTTAATATGGTAATAAAAGAACAAATATACAAAGGAAATGAAAGGTATACAAATTGTTGGAAATAAAGAGTTAAATCTTTTCTACTGTCAAAGGTATGATCTTTTTTAAACTTTCTTTTTGTTCACTAAATATGCCTATGTTTGTGTGTGTACACTTATTTGCTCATACATGCAGGGGAAACTGTGGATGTTGTTCCTCAAGGGCCATCATCTTGTATTTTGAGACAAGAGCTCTCAGTGGATTGAGCCTTATTGATTAGACTAGGCTAGCTGGTTACAGGCCCCAGGAATCTGTCTCTGCCATCCCAGTGCTGGGATCACAAGCTTGTACTGCTACTTCTGGTCTTCTTTTACATAGGTTCTAGGGGATCAAACTCAGGCCCTCAGGCTTGTGTGGTATGTTCTTTGTGAATGAGCCTTGCCCCAGCTTGAATGGCATTATATTATATATAGAGTACACTAAGGAATGCAGTAAAACACTGTTAAGACACAAAATAATTATATAAAATACAGAATAATAATTAATATTTAAAATAAGTTGGGATTATAGCCACTTAAAAGGAACTAGCTAAAAAATAATTCTAGAAATACACCTATTTACAGTATCCAAAGGAATAAGACTTATCAGGTATATAAATTTGATCAAAAGACTATCAATGCTATGTGATAGGATGGTGTAGATAAATTGAAATGTTTGTAACCTTGCAGATGGTAGTGTAAAATACTGCTTGGAATTTGGAAACGAATTTGGTGTTTTCTCATACTATTAGATATAAAGTTACCATTTGTCCCATTAATTATACTTTGAGGTGTATAACCAGAAGGGCTGGAATGTATGTCTATACAAAAGCCTGTAGAGAGAGAGCCATGACTTCACTATTTATAATAGTGCCAAAGGGGAAACATACTAATACCTGTAAACTGATAAAATGTGTTATTCAGGCTGCAAAGATGGCTTAGTGGTTCAATTCCTGTGGTGACCAAAAACTATTTGTATCTCCAGGTCCACAGAATCCAATGTCATTTTCTGGCCTCCTTGGGCATCAGGTATGCATGTGGTACACAGACACACACAAAAATCATAAAATATAATGAAAATGTGCTATTCACTAATGAAGTAATGAGTAAATGTTACTGTATTGGTAACCTTTGGAAATGATGTGATAAATAAAATAAGCCAAGCACAAATGTCACACTGTTATTTCATACATATAGAAAAACCATATTTTAGAAATGTAGTTCTTGTGGATTGGAGTCTAGGGGCAAATAGAGAGTGTCTGATTATGTGGATGGAGATTGTTAGTGGGTAATGAAAATCTTCTACACTTAGGTTTTCATGATTATACAATATTAATATTAAACTTTCTGTAAATGTTTAATAATGTATTTTAGGTATATTTATGGACAGTGAATTTTGTATCCAATTCCCTTAAGTTTCAAAATGAAATATTTATAGCATATATGTTTATAGAACACAATAGATACAAGTTAGAGATGCAGGTTAATGAATGGTAGTATACTCACATAGCTTGTGAGTCATGGGACTCACACTCTGGCCACCAGGCTTTGTTTGTAAACACCTTTAGCCTCTGAACTGTGTCACTAACCACATATGTGTGTTTTTTCAGTAGAACTCAGAAACTCATACTTGCAAGCGATGCATATTAAGCCATAGCCTCAGCTCCTTTATTTTTTTTTCCTTGCCACTGTTATATCAAAACCATTATATCTGCATCTTTGTTCTTTGGTTTATTTTACCCTTATATATTTTATATTTTTCTAGAATCTTGTTTTTCTTTTTTATTTTTTTGGTTTATTTTTTATTTTTTATAAATAAATAAATAAATAAATCCTGGCCTCAGTTTCCCCTCCCTCCCCTCTTCACAGTCCCTCCCCCGCCATCCCCTTCTGTTCCCACCCTCTAATCCACTTCTCTGTGTTTAGAAAAGGGCAGGTGTCCCATGAATAACAACAAAGCATGGCATATCAAGTTGCAGTAAGACTAGGCACCTCCCCTTGTATTAAGGCTGCCCAAGGCAACCAAGTATGAGAAGTAGAGTCCCAAAAAGTCAGTAAAGGAGTCAGAGGCAGCCCCTGCTCGCACTGTTAGGAGTCCCACAAGAGGACCAATCTACACAAACTGTAACATATATGTGGGGTGCCTAGGTCAATCCATTACAAGCTTCCTGGATGTTGGTTCAGTCTCTGTGAGCCCCTATGAGCCTAGTATAGTTGATTCTGTGGGATTTGTTGTGGTGTCCTTGACCCCTCTGTCTCCTACAATCCTTTCTCCTCCTTTTCTGCAGGATTCCTGAAACTCCACATAATGTTTGGCTGTGTGGTTCTGCATCTGTTTCCAGCAGTTGCTGGATGAAGCCTCTCTGATGACTGGGCTGGGCACCAATGTGTTCACAGGAGATAGCCAGTTCTGGCTACTTATGTACTATTGCTAAGGGTCTTAGCTGCGTCATCCTTGTGGATTCCTGGGAGATTCCCTTGCTCCAGGTTTTCATCTAACCCCAAAATGCCTCCCCCCTTTCCAGTAGTCTCTTTCAGTACTCTCCCCCTCTGCCCCTTCCCACTGCAAACCTGATTGCTCATATTCCCATCCCCACCCACCCTCAGTCCACTCATGAAAACTCTATTTCTCCTACCCAGAAAGTTCCGGGAGTCACCCTCGTGAACCTTCCTTGAATCATCCTGAGTGAGGTAACCCAGATGGAGAAAGACAAACGTGGTAAGTACTCATTCATAGTGGATATTAGCTGTGAAATAAAGGATAACTATTCTACAATCCACAGATCCAGAGAGACTAGAATCATATTTTTCTTCCAACTTTGAAATAGTTGCTTCTTGGCCACTGCCTGGTGCTAATATCTACTTATGAGTGAATACATACCATGTTTGTCTTTCTTGGTCTTGTAAATTCAGCTGATTAGCTGCAGCCTGGCTTGGGTTTGCCAGTGCCTCTGCTTAGAGTCAGGCTCCTTAAAGGCCTCCTGTGTGGTGCTGCAATGTTCATGGAGATACAGGTGGCGCTGCTGAATCAGGTGGTTTCGAGGTCCTCAAGTCCGAGCTACAGAGCTGCAGTTTCAGATTCAAACCCCACAGAGATTCTGCAGCAGCCTACAGTCGAATTGCAACTCTAGATTAGGTGATGAAAGTTTGGGAAAGAAAGACTGGTTTGAGGAATTAAGTCACTGGATGACATGTCTTTGAAGGGCATGCCCTGATCCCTTTCTGTCTGCTCTGCTTCCTGGTTGCTATTAGTTGAACTTCTTGGCTGCACCATGACCTCCTTGCCATGATGGACAAAACCTCTGAAAATGTGACCAAAATAAATCTCTCTTCCCTTAAGTTGTTTCTGTGATATCACAGAAATGTTTACTACTCTAGAGTTGAAGGCATTAAACTATGTCCATTATTTACTCCTTAATAGCAAACACATACATACTTAGAAGCATGGGAAGCTGTATAAAAATTACGATACTAATTTAGATGGCAATGTTATAGAATATTATGTTACTTTTGTTTATGCTGCATTTGTTTAACTCTATGAAGCTGTGATACTTTGCCTGTCCAAAACACCCGATGGCCTAATAAAGAACTGAACAGCCAAATGCAAGGCAGGAGAAAGGACAGGTGGGCCTAGCAGGCAGAGAGAGCATATAGAAGGAGAAATCTGGGAGATGGAAAAAAGGGAGAAGTAGCCAGAGAAAGAAGAGGACTCCAGGGGTCACATACCCAACTACATAGCAAGCCATGGAGTAAGAGTAAGATTTACATAAGTAAAAAAAGGGAAAAGCCCAGAGGCCAAAAGACAGATCGGATAATTTAAAGTTAAGAAAGCTGGCTATAAACTAAGCCAAGCTAATGCTGAGTGTTTATAACTAAGAATAAGCCTCCGTGTGTGATTTATTTTCGGAGCTGGGTGGCAGGCCCCCAAAAAGAGAAAAACATCACAACACAGTAAGGGTGTCATTATCTTTATTTATTTCCCAAAGGTTCTAAAATTTTGAGTTCCTTTTTCCCCCAAAATATTCTTTTTATTAATATTATGTAATGGTTGGTAGTTCAGTTTAGGTTGAACGTATACATTATGTACATTTCCTCTTGAGAAATTATGACATATTATTTATCTCAGAAAACACAATTCCAATATTTTTAACTTAATTATATCTGAAATTATTTTAATATAAGCCAAAATTTATTTTTAAAGTGAATTTCCTTTCTTCCTGTTGTTCTTAGGTTTACTTGTGTAAGGCTAGGTGTCACTGTGTAGCTGAGACTGGCCTCAAATTTGTGATCTTCCTGCTTTAGTCTCCAGAGTCCTGGGAATGTGGTTGTGCAGCACTGACCAGAGTTTTGCATGTAATTCTCAAGAATGTTTTAAATACATTTTACTAGTAGTATTCACTCTTTTCTAGTATATTTTAGAATGCAATAAGCACAAAGATGTGCAAAAATGTGTTAGTTACTTTTCTACCACTGTGTAGAGATACTGAGTAAGACAACTTACAAAAGAAAGCATTTAATTAGGCCTTGTTTACAGTTTCAGAGGGTGAATATATGACCATCCTGGCAAGGATCATGACAGCAAACAGGCAAGCATGGTGATGGAGCAGCAGCTAAGAGCTTACATACTGATCTGCAAGCTGGATGTGTAGGGGCAGGCCTTGTCCTGGCTCGGGATTTTGAAACCTCAAAGCCCATCCCTAGTAACATACCTCCTCCAACAAGGCCATACCTCCTAATCCTTCCTAAACAGTTCCAACTAGAGACCAAATATTCAAACATATCAGCCTATGAGGCCCATTCTTACTTTAAGACATCACAATATGGTAGAATATAAATCTGCAGACAAGAACAGTCCCTTTGCCCAATGCAAGATATGTTTTATTCAAGACTGTCATCTACAAGCACATATATTTTCTTAAGCTCCTTGTCAAACTCAAATCTAAAAACATAAAATGCCTGATATATTAGAAGTTACAAAAATGATGAAAAAAGCAGAGCTAGAAGATATGAATAACTGTAGATGCAAAACTAGTTTTCTTTTGTGGTATGTATTTGTTGTATACCTCTGTAAGCATATGTGATTAGCTTTATCTTCAACATATTTTAGGTCAATATCTTGAATATCAATTAGACCTTAGTAAAGGTACACACTGTTGTAGTCTCATCAATGTGACAAATGCAAAGAAAATCAAATATTTAATAAATTTATGAAGAGGATTAAGAGACCAATTAATTGGCATTCATGATTGAAGGGTTCACAACACACCCCCACAGTCGCATATGCCAGGCGGACACTTCCACCTAGCCAGTTCCAGGTCAGGATAGGCATTTCCGGGGTCAGGGTGTCTCTTGTAACCAGGATGCTGGTGGACCTGGACACTTCTGCCTAGCCAGTTCCAGGTCAAGATAGCCATTTCCAGGTCAAGGTGTCTCGCGTGACCAGGATCTGTGACATTTCATGGCAACATAAGCACACAACATGGCCATGTGATCTACGCACATGCGTGGAGTAGTGACGTGACCTGGCCACACCCAGCCTTTAAAAAATGAGTGCCATGTTCCTGGTTCCTTCTTCTTCTCCACACACGTGTCTCTCCTGCAGGCCTGCTCACTCTCTGTCCCTTTATCTCTAATAAAACTCTTATTAGTAGATTCTGTCATGTTTCGTGACATTTCCTTGCAGGGCAAGAACACAACGCAGCCAAATAACTAACAATGGTGAGAAATGAATTTGAGTCCATGGATTTCTCAGCACTGGAGAGTAATAGATGTCATCTTGGATGAATGGCAAGAAATGGATAACTGGAGGAATTTTCTGTGAAAACAATATATAACAGCCCTCCAGGACCATATACCAAGCAGTGGTGGCCACTATTTTAGTATCAAGGGGGGCTACCTCTTTCCCATTTGAAGATAAAATATTCTCTATGAATCCACTGAAATTTATACTTTTCCAAGTTTCTAGAGGAAAGACTGGTAATTTAAATCTGTGTACTATTTAATATCAACTTGGTAGTAAGAATTGGATATCAGTACTCAAAATTTCTTCAGTTAGGACTCAGGAAGTGGCATGGGACCCAATAGGAAGATCAATCCCTAGATTGCAGATTGCAGAGGACCTAAAAGATGCTACAGCCTGCTGTTTGTATCCCTCAGAAGGAAGTCATCCTCCCTCCATAAGAATCATATTAAGCACTGCTTTATGGAGATACACACTAGTGGGAAAGACAAAGAATATAAAAATAAATGAATACATGTTAGTCACATTCTTATTAGGGTCCCAAAGACAACATAAAGCACACAAAGTTTGGGACATACATGGGCTGCAAAGAGAGAGTGCCAAAAGAAATCTAGAAGCTGTTTGTGCAGAGAGTGGATACAAATGGTACCAGAGGACAGAGAATAGATACAAAGGATGGCTAAAAGAAGGTTAGCTTGGGTTGTTTGTACGAATGGTGAGAAAAGAAGTTAGCTCAAGTTATTTATGCTAAGATAAGATACTAAAAAACAAGAGATAGTGTCAGGACATAAACAACTTGTAAATAGGGTACCCTTTAAAATGATTGGTTTGTTCCTTCACCCCCTTCTAGGGTTTGGAGGTTTTCTGGTATAAAAGAAGCTTACTGCCTATCAATAAAGGAGTTCTTGTTTGACTTGACTCCCTGATGCTTCTGATTGTCCCCCTGTAAGAGGGAGGCTGGGGAATGGGCCAGCAGCATGCACTTGCCTTTCCTGGGTTCCAGGGCACCTCTTCACAGGTGACCTAAGTTCCCAGGGGGGCAGGTCCCCACAACAAAGGAAACTGAATGGAAGTGCTTTTGTAATCATTAATCCAGGACATCCCTTTTTTTCTGAACTAATGTCAACAATAACATGAGTGAAGTAGAAAAGTGAACCATACATTCCATATAATTATGCAATTTAAAAAGAAAAGGAAATTAAACGCATTCATTTACTTTCACATTTTAAAAAATTGTGTTAAAATATTAATTTTTTAATTAAATATGAAAATCTGGGCTGATAATAAAGATAGAAGGGAAATAGAGGATGAGAGTAATAGGAGTCAGAATGCATTATATGTATGTACATATACCATATAATGTATATATATATATATATATAATGTCATAAACATATGTGAATTTCTCAAACAAAAAAATTAATAAAAAACTTAAAAAACAAATATGAAGATCTGACTTCTAAGATATTAACAAACATGGCCACTGACAAGATGACTCAGCTGTAAAGATCACTTGCTGCTTTTGCAGAGGACTCATGTTTGGTTTACAGAACCCAAATGGGAGCTCAGAATCATCTGTAATTATAGTTTCAGGAGACTGGAGCACCACACGCACACATATTTTACATACAGGCATGATGGCAAAACATTCATGCATATAAATAAAACTAAATCTTTTTAAAGAAATGATCAGCATGGGTTTAGTATGTTTTATGTTAACTATTCTCCCTACAATATTTATTCATAATTAATAACATGTTTGATTTTCAATTGATTTACTTCAATAGGATCAACTTAGTTATATGCATCACTTTTATTAGGTTTTTATAATTTTTAGCTAGTACTGAAATTAATTGTTTTATTTCTATTCTTCCATATGTTGCTTGTACATTTTAAATGAGTATCTTTAATTATATAAAGAATATATGTGAATATACTATTATATATTGTATTTATGCATGATTATATTAATTACTTTTTATAAACATACATTACATCTTTATAATTATATAGATTGTATAATATAGACATACATGCATTTTGTGCTCTTTCATTTAAGTGTACACTATGTGTGTATGTATGTATATATATATATATATATCTTATAGATTTTTTGTCATACTCCTATCTAATCCCCTAATCCCTCCAACATCTATCCTGAATTAGCTATTAATTTTAGTCACGTATTTTACAATAAACACACAAACTGGCTATACTATGAAATATCAAAGATTTTAAATCACTTTCCCTTCTCATATATACTATAGTTATTTACATGAATGATGCAATTTTAGTGCTAAAGTTCTCACATTAGTAACACTGTTCACTTCTTTAAACAGAGTTCAGTCTTTTTAATAGCATTAATTATGACAGTTGACCCTTTACCATGGTTTAAAATCCTGAGATCTGAAAAATATGAAAACACTTATACTTAACAATTGATGGCTGAGGGAGAACTGGACTAAAGGGCTCAGGTTATATTTAGTTTATATTTGTGAATATTTGCTTCTTCTCTTTTAGCACTTCATCTTTTCTTTTTATTTATGTTTAAATATGCGGAGAGGGGTATGTGGCCATGAGTTCGGTGCCTTAGTGGCCAGAAACTGATGTTGAATCCACTGGAGCTAGTTACAGGCAGCTCTAAGCTACCCAGATAGGAGAACTGAGAACTGAATGTGGGTTCTCTGCACTAGCACCAAGCACTCTTAACTGATGAAATCATCTCTCTAGATCAAAGACCAAGTTTTATGGTTTTGCTTTGTATTTTTTATTTTCTTGTTTTGAGACAGGATCTTGCTGTGTAGTCCTGGGTGTGCTGGAACTAGGGAGACCAGGCTGACCTTAAACTCACAGATCTGCCTGCCTTTTCCTCCCACGTGCTGGGACTTAAGGTGTGAACCACCACATCTTTCCCATTTTCAACCAAGATTTTTCTCTAATATATTTCATAATATGGCTGGCTTTGTCTATTTAACAGACATTTTGAAGCTTTTATTCAGAAAGTTCTGTGGTTTTATTTTTCTTTGTAGATTTGTATTGTGGATATAAGAATAATTCAATATCAGGAAATATAAAGCCCTAGGGTTATTGTGCATTGTAGCAGGAATCTTAAAAGTTCTTATTAATAAAATCAAACCTGAGGCGAGTTATTGGGGTCCATGCTGGTAGATCAGAGAGACAGAACAAGCCACAGCTATCTCACCTCGCTGGATCCTCAGCTGGTCTTGTCTCCTCAGACTGGAGGCCTCTGAGTCTTCATCCGGAATGGGTCTCAGCTGAATTACTGCTCAAAACCTGAAGCTTAACCAGGCCAAATTCTTCTAGTTTCTGGTCCTCACGCCTTATATATATCTTTCTGCTTTCTACCACCACTCCCTGGGATTAAAGGCTGGCTTTCTGGGATTAAAGGCGTGTCACCATGCTTGGCTATTTCCAATGTGGCCTTGAACTCACAGAGATCCAGAGGGATTTCTATCTCTGGAATGCTAGGATTAAAGGTGTGAGTGCCACCATTTTCTAGCCTTTGTATCTAGTGGCTGTCTGTTCTCTGACCCCAGATAAATTTATTAGAGTACACAATATTTTTGGGAACACAATACCACCACAGTGCATAGATGCTTATTACCCTGTGTCTTAGACATCAGTCTTTAAGCCAGTGATTCAGAATGGGAAATATGAATGAAAAGAATATAAGAAGAAAGAAATACATGCCATAATCATAATGTGGCTAAGCTCAAATTAACATATTTTGACTTTCAGTGTGGGTGGAAATATGAAACAGTTTTTAAATGTATTTTATGTGTATGGATGTTTTACCTGCATGTATGTATGAGCACCACATGCATGCAGACTCTACTAAGGTTAGAAGAGGGCATCAGTTTCCCTGGAACTGGAGTTACAGCCCTTTATGAGCATTCATATGAGTGCTGGGAATTGAACTCCAATCCTCTGGAAGAACAGACTGCTCTTAACTGCTGAGTCATCTCTCCAGGCGCTGGAACAAAATTTTATGTCTGGCTGGACGGTGGTGGCGCATGCCTTTAATCCCAGCACTCAGGAGGCAGAGGCAGACGGATCTCTATGAGTTCGAGGCCAGCCTGGGCTACAGAGTGAGTTCCAGGAAAGGCACAAAGCTACACAGAGAAACCCTGTGTAGAAAAAAAAATATGTCTGATTTGTATATAATTGTCTTTATGTATGAAACACTCTCATCCAATGACAATCAATGGGAATCTACAAATACTGACATTTTTTTTCATTTGTTTTTGGTATTTTGTTTTGTTTTGTGAGACAAATTCACATGTATCACATTTTGGTTTCAAATTCACTGTATTTCCAAGGTTAGCCTTGAAATCCTAACCCTTGTGCTTCCACTGAACACTCTTCTTATTCTGTTCTCCACTAGGTATTCTTTAGTGTATATGCATGTGTGCCTCTGGAATTTCTCCTTTGTATGACATAATTAATAAATGTTCTTAATTTGAAACTGAAAACATTCTGTTCAATTTCAAAACATCATTGTTAAATTCTTTTTTTTTCCCGAGGCAGGGTTTCTCTGTGTAGCTTTGCACCTTTCCTGGAACTCACTTTGTAGCCCAGGCAAGCCTCAAGCTCACAGAGATCTGCCTGCCTCTGCCTCCCGAGCGCTGGAATTAAAGGCATGAGCCACCATCGCCCGGCAAATTCTATAACTATAATTTATTATTTCAAATATACACTTGTAAAATTTTTTAGAATTGCTAAAATCTGAAACATAAATAAAATCCTATCTTTATATGGATCACGAAAAGTTCTAATTCTAAGGCCAAAGAGATGGCTTAGTAGTTAAGAGCACCCACTGCTCTTGTAGAGGACTCCAGTTTGGTTCTAAGCACCCATGTCTGACGAATATCTGTTAATCCAGATCCAGGGTATATGGTGCCCTCTTCTTTACTCTATGGTTACCCACATGCATGTAGACACATAAATAAAAAATAAAATAATTATTTAAAAGCTTCTAATTACTGCTGTTTGGAATGCGAAATTGCAGGCACTTTGGAGAAGTTCGGCATTTCCTTATAGGCCGAACATAGTTTTATCATATGACTTAACAGTGATGATGCTCAGTACTTGTGTAAACATCTATGTAAATGCATGGCCATTTACAGCAGTTTTACTCATAACTGCTCCAAATGGAATGCAACACAGAATACATTGAGTAGGTGAGTGTATAAACAAGCAATACTATTTCCAGGCAGTGGAACATAAATAATTAAAAATGAGCAATAAAGTCATTAAATAAAACAATGGCACCTAAAATGTGCATTACTCAGGAGAGACGCAAACCTGAAAGGCTCCATATTGTATGATTCTGATTATATATTGTGGTGAAAATCAGAGAAGGATGCACAGGTAGACTCCGGGCAATTTAGGGATAGTAAAACTAGGTGACATCATGATGGTAGACATGTATATTAGCAATATACATTTGTCAAAAGACATAGAACTATATAACACAAAATGAACCCTAATGCACACCATTGAATTTAGCTACAGATTATGTATAAATGTTTTCTCATAAGTTGTATCAAATGTACCACACTAATACCAGGTGTTAATAGTTTGGGAAACCATGGGGAAGGGATTGGATGAAAAGAGTAAATAAATGATACTTGTACTAGAATTTATTCTATTTGAGAACAGTTAAATGATAAAGATTGGATATGGTCAAGCTATATTAAATAATCTCATGTATATTACAATGATTAATACAGTGATGTTAGCATATTAATTCCTATCCATATACCATTAGAATTCAAATTATTCTTTAGAACTGAGTTCCTGTTTTAACACAAATCTCTCTCCAACACCCCACTCCTGTCTCACATGCCCTTCTTGGTAATCACCTACCTTTCTACTCTGGTTCTGAGTTCTCAATATTTTTAGGTTTCATATACAAATGAGATTGTACAATATTTGCTTGGCTTATTTCTCTTAGCGTTATTTTCTATTTGGTTTTTGATATTACTGTTTAAATTTTATAGTAAAATAATGTTTCACTATATACATACATGCATAAACACTATATATATATACTGAATACACATACACAATGCATACATATAAGCAATGTATATGTATACACAATGCATGTATATACACAATGAAAATAACAGTATTATAATTTGTGTCAGCTGTCAACTTGACACAATTCAGAATTATCTGAGATAGAATCAATTTCAGATTTGCCTTGATGAGATTAGCTGGTCTGTGGGCATATCTGTGGGGCATTTTCTTAATTGCTAATTGATACAGGAGTGTGATGCAGAAGCCCCTTGTGGGTGGTACCACCTTTAGGCAGGAGATCCTGTGCTGTATAAAATAGCTATATAGCTGAGTAAAAGTTCAGAAGGAAGGCAGTAAACAGGGCTTACTCATAGTATCTGTTCGAGGTTTCTGTCCCAGATTCCTGCCTTGAGTTCCCATCTTGCCGTTTCTCAAAAATTTACTGTAACCTGTAAGATGAAATAAAATCTTTCTTCCAAGTTGCTGTTGGTCTTGGAGTTTATCATAGCAACAGAAAGTAAACGTGAACATGTGCAGTCTATAACTTCTCAATGACCTGTTTCACCTCTTCATTATTGTAAATAATGCTATATTAATTAAACATGGGAGTGTTAAATTCTTCAATATACAGACCATATTAAAAATGTGTTGTTCATTTTATTTATTTATTTATTTATTTATTTATTTATTTATTTATTTATTTTGTATGCATCTTTCAGGGTGAAAGGGTGTGTGCCATGGCGTTTTAGAAGTCAGAGTACCTCCTTCCATTATTTGGGTCCTGGGGATATAACTCGGGTTGTCAGTCTTGTCAGACACCTTTACCTACTTAGTCCTGACATTGGCCCTGACAACATTTCTAAAATATATACTCCTAAGATGGGTATTACTAGTGATAGTTCTACTTTGAAGAAACTGTGATGTTTTCCATATTAACTGTACTGATTTGCATTCCCACCAACAGTGTATTAGTGTATTTGCCACTATTCTCCATACCCTTGAGCATAGTTGCTATCTTGCTTTTTCATTATAGGCATTCTAACATGTCTAAAATTCATGGTGGGTTTCATTTACATTTATTTGACAATTACTGACATTGAGTATCTTTTCATATAGCAGCGACTCATTTGTATGTTTTTATTGGAAAGATAAGCACTCAAGTTATTTGTCCACTTATAAATTGCCTTAGAACATAACCTAGAAATAAATCCACCTATACGTGGTGCCCTAGTGTGCTTTTTGTTCCTCTGTTAAAACATTTACCAAAATCAGCTTGAGGGAGAAAAGGATTTATTTGGCTCACACGTTTGGTCACAGTCCATCATTGAGGCAAGTCAGGACAGGAACTCAAGCAGAAACAGGCAGGAACCATGGGATATCACTGCTTACTAGCTTGCTTTCCATGGCTTGTCCAGTCTGCTTTCTTATACACCTCAGGACCACCTACCCAGGGATGCCACCGTACATAGTAAACTGGGTACTCCCATATCTATCATTAATCAACAAAATGCCCCACAGATAGACATGTCCTTAGACCAATGTCTTAGGCAATTCCTCAGTCTAGTTCCCTCTTTCCAAGTGACTCTAGTTTGTATCAGATTGACAAAAACTCACCAGCATATGTGGTCAAATAATTTTTAACAAAGGTGACAAGAATAGGCAAATTCTGAAGTCTTTTAAATAAGAGCTATTTTGTAAGTGTATATACATGCAAAAGGGTGATACTGAGTCCTTGTCTTACACTATATAAAAATTATCAAAACAATTTACTTAAATTTTAAAGTCCCACTGGGGAAAACCTTTCAGAAAATACAGAGAAAACTGAACTTAACATTATGCATAGTGATGGTCATTTGAATATGACAAGAAAAGCAGACGCAACAAAAGTGGAAGTAAACAAATGTAGCTTATCAAACTAAAATGCCTCTGCAGAGCAAATGGAGCAGCTTGTGTTTTACTAACTTCTAGAATTAGGTCTCTTTCCCTTTTCCATTTACTGTTTTACAGTTTGCATTGTACTCGGCTTTTGCCATGTCTGTGTGAGCTTTTGCTTGATTTAAACTACTAAGGACGTTATAAGGACCTTATCTCTTATATATGGTGCAAATATAGTTTCACACATTTTCTTTCCATTAACCAACCTTTAATTTTTTTCAGAAAGTTGAACTTGTAGAATATTATAAAATATATTATTTCCTTCATCTCTGACCTTCCCCCCTGTTGCTTCCTGTCTCCTACTGAGGCAAAAACTTGAATGCAACTGTCTGCCAGCACAGGAGAATAGCTTCCTCAGGAACTGGACTTGTTACCCCATTCATCTTGTACTCCATCAGACTGTGAAAATGAAATTTCTGTTAAGGCTATGGTCCCCACCAACACCATACCTGCCCCACTTTGCTAGAGCAGCCAGCACAGACTTTAGGGGATTTGTCTGTCAACTGTGCGGCACAGTATCTGAAGACTTGACAGTTACACACCATTTCTACAAGCATAATTATCCCATGACCCAGGATAAATGGAATTGGCCTTCCATTGGGGACTTTTTCTTTCACAAACATCCAAAATACTTTCCTTTGAGACTTTCTACTTGATAATACTCATTAGAAACACCTTCATCATTACTCCCTCTTTTCACGTTATCTTAAGGCATAAGGATCTACATCATCTTACTGATAAAACTGGTTCAGACATTCAAAAATTCTATGAGGTGAAATTGATAAGCACTAGGAAATGAAAACAAATTTTCTTCAAGGGAGTCTCACTGGGGAAATAAAACACTCTTCGGGGAAGACTGCATGACCAGCAGTAGATGACCAACAAAAAACAGAATCAGTGGCATCTTTGGAGGTTCCTTGTTTCATAATGTCATATCATGGCTCTTCTTTAAAAAATATATTTTAAATTTATAACATATATATGTGTATATCTATATCTATATCTACCTGTCTATCTATCTATCTATCTATCTATCTATCTATCTATCTATCTATCTATCTATCTATACTCTCATTTTATACTCCAGCTCCTCTTTGTGTACATTATGACTTTCAGTATCAGTGTTTTTATAGGATTACTGAGTGTGCAAACAAATGAGTCTCTATTTCTTGTGCTGTCCTTTGGGATCTTTTTGTTCTGTTTGTTTTCTCCAATTCTGATGCATTAGTTTTTGTTTTTATCATATTATATTATAATCTAATAGAAGCTTCATCAGTTTCTTCCCATTGGTTTTTGTTTTATTTTTCTCTCATACATTACATCTCGATCCAATTGCAGTTTCCCCTCCCTCTACTTCTCCTAGTTCTTCCACAACTCACCACTTTCCCTATACCCCAGATCCACCTCTCTTCTTTCCCTTAAAAAAATAAAAAGAACAGGTTTTCCAGGAATATCAAGGGATCCTTTTCATTTTCTAATGAGAGACAGAAAGGGAGTGGATCTGAATGGGAGGGGTTGAGTGAGGGGAAATGTAATTAATCAGGATACCTTGTATAAGAAAGAATCTATTCTCATCTCCTCCAGAGAATGGGGTGGTGGGCTGGGGGGAATACGGGGGGCGGGGGGGGGAGAGGGAGGGAGGAGGACAGGGGAATCCGTGGCTGATATGTAAAATTAAATTAAATTATAAAATAAATTTAAAAAAATGCATTCTCGTTACCATAAGAAACATATGCAGGAATCTCACAAATAAAATACTGAGTGAAACAAGCAAAAAAAAAAAAGAATCTATTTTCAATAAAAAACAAATTCTATGAGAATCTGGGTTTTTCATCTTAGCATTTCAATACTGCTACAAAGAGCACATGTTCAAGGAGTGTTTAGTGAGCCAGGTGTAGCAGCTCATACCTATAATCCCAATACATGGGATGGGAAGGCAGGAATATCAAAAGTTTAAGCCCAGGCACAGGTACCCGGCAAGTTTGAGGCCAGTTTGAACTACATGAGACCCTGTCACAAAAATAAAACATGGTAACAGGAATGTTTAGTGAATGAGAGTCCACAAATGAAATCTAATTAATAAACATTTAATTTCTTCTAATTTTTTTACAACAGCCAAGGAGAAAGTTTTCAAACAGTTAACTTTATCAAATAGAACAAAAGCAATTACAGAAAACAAATCTTACTCGTGTTTTAAGTTCTATTCCTTCCCTGCATTACCTTGTTTACTACGGGCTTCTTTCATGCTTTCAAGAAAATCCTTATTTTGCTGCTACATTTTCTTTATGGAAAATAAAATATCTCCAGACTTGGGCAGGGGAGAAAACTCTGGCGATATGACTTTGGAAAAAAGCTTTGGCAGGAGTGTCAGGGATGATTTCATGGTTGCCTTGATCCTTCTCTTTATCCTCTTTTAAAGCCTGTTCATAAAGATCTGAGAAGTAACGGGGTGGGATTTTATAGATCTTGGCGACAAACTTGAGGACAGTTATCTTGTTGGTTTCAGCATATGCTTTGGGACCCCACAAGAACTCATAGTGTGGAGGATCACTGCCGGCCACCTGCCTGTACTCCAGGTACTCCAGCTTCACCAAATACTGGGTCATGAGCTTCCGGGGCTCACCAAAGATGCGGTGCTTCTTCCCAGGATACACTTCCATAGATCTCAGCATTCTCCAAATATCTTCTTCACGCACACAGTTGCCATTCATGAAGATCATGCCTAGGACAGTCATCACGAAAGCGGTTTTGGGTAAGCCCTGGCCAGGACGAACCCTCCCATTGTTGGGGAGTTTCAGCTTGCTGATAAGATCATATACTTGCCTGCTTGATTCAACTTCCCTCACTTCAACTGCAAAGAAATCTGAAAGTCTCTCAGCAGCTTTCTTGAGGATCTCAGGAAAGGCATTGATTTCTTCCTTATCAATAACCTGCATCATATCTTCCATTGTAGTAAGCTTCCTCATTTTGTAGTTGTCAAGGAGAATCTGCGACAGCACGAAGACCTTTCTGGCTAGAATATCTTGGTGGAGATTAATGGAATGGTAATTCCTCAAAAGGTTTTCTTCATCATCTAGATCATCAATGGAACTTTCATCTGATATACTGAAAGAAAGGACACCAGTAGTTATGCTGGAAACTGATTGTTTCTCTGGCATCTCAGAGGCACCACATGATTCAGGAGAGGATTCTTCTGTTGCCTCTACTGCTTTCTGTGCACCTTCAGAAGCCTGAGCATCATTTCGAGCTCTGCGTCGTCTCCTACGGGCATTTAGTTTACTCTTCTGACCTCGAGGCATGATGACTGATTAAGAACAAGAGCAAGGATAATAGCAGGATTTTGGAGATTCAGGTACCTAATGGAGACAGAAGAAAATAATATGAGCAGCTTCACTAGGAGGAGACCTCCTCGTGTTTAATTCTTCTTCTACGGCTTTTATGAAAATACTGCTCTAGGAACATAGAGGGCTTCTGTTATAATTCGCTCATACTCAGTGGAGTAAGATAAAGTGCATCTTAGGCTGTTGCTTGGGCAGTGACAAAGCTTATCTGCTGTGGGATATCTTTCTGTACACTGCGAATAAGTGTTGCTCTGATTGGCTAATAAATAAAGCCATTTGGCCTATGACAAGTCAGGTTATAGCTAGGTGGGGAATTGAAGAGGGAGACTGGAAGAAGAAAGGAGAGGGGATAAACACCAGCTGCCACCAGGAGAAGCAAGATGTGAAAATACCCATAAGCCATGGCCACATGGCAACTTACAGATTAATAGAAATGGGTCAAGTTATAAGAGCTAGCTAGCAAGAAGCCTGCCCTAGGCCATGCAATTGGTAATTAATATTAAGCCTCTAAATGATTATTTTATAAGTGGTTGTGGGACCCTGGGACCAGATGAGACCAGAGAAAACTTCTGGCTATATTTGCCAGCCCAAAGTGTTCTGCTCGACTTTCCACCTAAAACTTGAGAGATCTTAAAAAAGATTCTAAAATGGAGCTAAAAACAGCTTCCTAAATGTGTTGCTCAGACAAGCCGTGAGCTGCACTATGGCAGGTTTACGGCGTATAGGCTTGAGCTAAATAGCATGGTGGATTCCCACAGCGATAAACAGTGGTGTCTCCAAGCTTCACAGTGTGCTGCATGATGGATTTAGCTTTTGCTAGTACAGACAAAAAAAAAAGAGGTTTCTGGGCTACACACTGCTGGAAGGAGGCATAGACCCACTGCTTCCCAGAGTTGGCAGTAAACATACTACAGCCATGTTGGAAAGCTGAAGCAGGTGGAGTCAGCAGCCAGGGCTTCTGCTTTTATCTTAGCCACACAATTTAACAGTTTAAAATCTCTCCTGGTCAGAGAAAGATTATAGATTCACAACGACAAAGATTCAGATGGAATAAAACTCTAAACTGTTTACAGTATGTGTAAAAATGTACGTAGGCTTGGAAGAGAGAAGAAAAGGAGGATAGACAGTTATATAAAGAAATAGTTTTAAAAAATAAAGTCTTTAACGAGACAATAAGAATAATATAAAAAATAAGTCACATAAAGATGGATATTACACAAAAAGTCTGGATTATATTGTCTTTGGGATTTTTAACTGCAGAAAGACATTTGATTGTAAAGGCTGCTCAGTTAAACATATATATATATATATATATATTTTTTTTTTTTAAAGGTATCTTAACTTCAAAATTTATGGCTAAGGATACGTTGCTTTGGAAAAGAGGTTCTGCTTTTGTTTCCACAGAGGATGAGAACCTGTGGATTGCTTCCAGGCTAATATGGTTTTATCAGCCAAGACCCCCCTGAAAGGTCTCCAATTATATCATGGCCAAGATGATCCAACATCCAGAATGGCTTCAAGGCAACTGGCTCAGACAATGCAGCTTCACAGACTATTCCAATCATGACTTGACCACAATTCTTAATTTTCTCAGGATCCCTATAAGATTGCCAGCACCCCCATCCAGCAGGAAGTAGTATGAGAAGCTACGACCAAATTTTCAAAATATTGTTCATAAATGTTTATTTTTATTTAAAGGGGCTTGATTATAGATATAATCTCTTTCTAAAAAAGAAAAAAGGATAATATAAATATGATAGAATAAAAGGGTACATTATTAAACTACTTTTAAACAGCAACAACTTGTTTAAAGTATTTTACACTGCTATAGATTTTAGTTTATTACAAATTTAAAATTAATTTTGTTATATTGTATCTATATTTCTACTCTCACTTAAGGTATTATGTTTTTGTAACTCATTTAAATTGCAATGGATAATTAAGAAACACAGATTAATAATTAGTCTTCTATAATATTCAAACTTATAGTCATGTTAGTTGTTTTCTAGATATACAAAGATATAATTCAATTTGGTAGGTAATGTTCAAACACTTCAAAGACCTACAGAATATGGCATTTAAAATGTTTCAAAAACTTAGACTTTCTGGACAATGAGACATGTCTTCTCCTGGCAGCACCAATTTACTTCAAAGAGAAAGCTGAGCATCGAAGACAATCCATATGGAGTTTATCCTCTTGGCAAAAATAGCTATTTGGGAAAGAAAGTGCTTTTGCCTGGACTGCTGATATGTTATATAAAATTGACATGCAGGACTCATAGGTGACCACTGTACTTTGCAAGGCAAAATGGGTTCTTCGGGATCCTGCTTCACAGAGGAGACTGCCAGATATTCTAAAGGACAGAGAGAAGCAACTGAAAAACCCTAGGCTTATAGGCTGAAAATTGATGCCTCAACATTACAGAGGAACTTTGGATGACTGTCCAGGCAGGCAGCTGTCTCTGTCATTTCCAGAATTTTTGGAAGTTGCTTACAACTCACTTCCTATTTACTTAGGTAATATTATATCCTTCTGGGGTCTTTGATGTAGTTGAAGAATAAGTAGTTATAATTATAATTTTCCTTGGTTATGATAAAATGCTAGGTATGAAACCTTAGACTCACAAATATAGGATAAATAGAAGATTTTCTTTGAATTTGCCAAATATAAATAGACTAGATATTATAACTGTAATTCTTGTTTGATAACTGTTCTATTATATGTAATTTTACTACATTAAAGTTAAAACCTTCCTTTTTGGTTAGACAGGAAAGGGGAAGTGCTGTGGGATGGCTTTCTGTACACTGTGAATAAGTGTTGCTCTGATTGGTTAATAAATAAAGCCATTTGGCCTATGGCAAGTCAGGTTGATTCCCTCACCACTCATGTAGCATTCCTTTTCTAATTCTGTGCACAATGTGTTACTCCTTTTGCTGAACTAAGTCCCCTGTCCTTTGCCTCCTAGGTGCTCAGGTTGGTAATACCATAAAAAAAGGAGCAGAGGACTCATGTACATTCCAGTGCCATTTGGGGGCTTCTGAAAATCAAAACAGGGTCTTGTTTGTTATCTCTACCTATATTTCTTCCCATTTCCTGTTGTTATGGTAGGCTTCTTTTTGATCTACTGAATGAAGCTCGCCATTTCTATTTGCCTTCACCTCCCTGAGACTACAGAGCCAGCTCTCCCATTGTTCTTAGGACTTAGGAAGACTGAGCACAAAGGTGCACCTTGTATGGCAGTAGGGCTCTCTTCTGTGATGGGTGAGAGCAAAGTGATGGAAAAGGAAAGAGTGAGAGAAAAAAGAGCAAGAGGAAGGGAGAAGAGGGAAAGGGAAAAGATAGAGGAGAGAAGTGAGAGATGAAGGAAGAAAGAACAGAGAAAGGAAAGGATGGAGTACTGTGGAATGATCCTCTTGCACACTGTAAAATTTGGTCACTTGAACTGGTTTAATAAAATGCTCATTCGCCAGTAGCCAGGCAGGAAGTATGGGCAGGGTGAACAAACTAAGGATGATGGGAAGGGGAAGGGCAGAGGGAGGAGTTGCCAGCCAGATGCAGAGGAAGCAGGGCATGTACAAAATGAAGTAAGGAGCCAGGAGCCACGTGGGAGCAAGTAAATAAATGGAAATGAGCTAACAAAAACTCCACCTACAAGGGAAATTGGGGTGGGAGGGTGGAGGGAAGAGAGGAGAGAGGAGGAGGAAAGGGAGGGAGAAGAGAGAAAGAGAGGAAGTGGGAGGAGAGAGAAATAGAGGAGGGAAGAGAGAAGGGGTGGAGGGGAAGGGAGAGATGATTGGTAAGAGAGGAGGAATAAGGAAAAGGAGGAGATGGGAGGAAGGAAGGAAGGGATAAGGGAAGAGGAGAGGGGAGGAAAGGAGGACGGAAAGGAGGGACAATAGGGAAGGAGAGGAAGAGGGAGCATGGGGAAAAGGAGGAGGGAGAAACTGGAAAGAAAGGGGGTGATAGGGAAGGATAAGAGGAGGTGGAAGTTGGAAGGGATGAGGGAGGGAGGGAGGATGGGTGAGAATGGAGAATGGGAAGGTTAGGAGGAGAAAAGGGGAAAGGGAGGAGGGGTAATAGAGAGCAGAGGGAGGAGGAAATAGAAAAGAGAGGGAGGAGGAAAGGGAGGAAGGAGGGAAGGGAGGGAGGAAGGAAGGAAGGAAGGAAGGAAGGAAGGAAGGAAGGAAGGAAGGAAGGAAGGAAGGAAGGAAGGGAGGGAGAAATGAAAGGAAATCTGAGAAAAATTGCAGGGGTGCATAGTGGAAGAAAGAGGCAAGGAAGATGAGGAGTGGGAAGAAAAGATGAGGTAGGAGAGACCGGAGAAGCGGGAGTAGACAAAAATAGGGAAAGTGCTGCATCTGGCAAAAGGCGGGGTTTGTTAGTGGGAAAGATTGGGGAGCAACAAAGGAAAATGAAGGCTGGACAGATGTGAAGAACTGGATGGGGAGTGAGGGAGCGAGGGTGTGAGGGAAGCAGAGGATGGGATAAGGGAAGGAGGTAAAGGGGACGACGAGGAGGAGTTGGGGTAAGTGAGATGATTAGGAGGAGAGAGGGGCATCTTCCCTCCCGAGGTTATTCTATACAAGAAATAGTGGTGCCCCCATCTGGGAGGAAGACCTTCTCTTAGATGACTACAATGCTTAGCTTGGGCGTGGGAGTGCAGGGGAACAAGGAGCCGCCTTCCCCCGCCATTTTTTATTTCTGAGACAGGGTTTTTCTGTGTAGTCCTGGCTGTCCTGGAACTCGCTCTGTAGACCAGGCTGGCCTCGAACTCACAGAAATCCGCCTGGCTCTGCCTCCCAAGTGCTGGGATTAAAGGCGTGTGCCACTATCTCCCTGCAGAGGGTTCCCTTCATTGTGAGTGGGCTCGAGGGGTAAGAGGAAAGATACTGAAGTCACCATTCGCCATTTTATGGCCCCAGGGTTGAGGAGAGCCGCTTTCTTGGAGACAATAGACTGAGAACAAAGATGCGCCTTTTAGAGCGGTTTCTGTTCTAGGGTGGGCATCACACTCATTTTCATTCACTTACCTTGACTCTGGAAGATTCTTGGCCTTGTTCCTTGATTCTGCTAGGACAGCAACCAGCCTTGGACAGAGCGCGATACTGCCGCGCCTCACCCCACGGGCATCTGAAGCAGTAAGTCCGAAACACGAACAAACACTAAGACCAATGAGAGAGTCCTGGAGAGAGGCCCACGGGCAGCCCCACATCTCTGGCGCCTCCTTGGGCATGGGATGTATAATTCTCTCAGGCCAGCAGAAGACTTCATTGGGTACATTGTAGCGTTTTGGTCCATGCCCTTAGTCATTCCTGGTTACTGCAAGATATTTAGTCTCTGAGAGCTTTCTCATAGAAGGCTACCTGATGGAGGCACCTCATCCATAAGCATACTTGAAGAAAAGACTGCAAAAAGGGATATGGTGTTCTCAGGTCATAATTATTTGAGTCTACACAATGGTTCCCATCTCTTAAGAAATTTCCTGGCAAATGCCACATTCCTGCAAACTCGTGAGTTGTGCCTTCAAATACTAGAAAACGTAATTCTGTGTCTTCAGAGTGATGGGGTAAAAAGGCAGGCTAACAAGGCAGAGAGCATAGACTGGGAAGTGGCTTTCATAGCAAATGGTGATATATTACATTTCCTCATCTTGCAGACTCAGTTTTTTGTTACTGCTGAAAGATTAGAGAGAGAAAGAGAGGGGGGCGGGGAGGTGGTGTGTGTGCCACTCAGACAACAACGCTCAGGAATCAGGTTTTTTTTCTTTCCACCATGTGGGACCCATGGGGGATTTAAATTCAGGTCCTCAGGCTTAGCAGCAAGCATCTTTACACTCTGAGCCATCTAGACATCCCAGTTCTGAAATATTTAAATATTGCAGGCAAAGAGTAGAAATATAAGAGTTTACAGATGCCAATCATTTGAATACTTTGGATACTTTCATTGCACATTGCACATGTATGTGTTCATGTTGTTATGGCATATTCTTTTTGGCATTTTGTTTTTAAAATGTTTCATTTATTTTGGTTCTTATTGTTCTGGCAAAGTATACCCCCCAGCACTTTGTGTACATTTGAAAAAATAATTTCAGATATACTTAGGAGGAGTGAGGAAAAAGATTCAATACAGATTGTAAAGGCCAGACTGACTGGGGGGTAACTAAAGCCGTGTTTGGACTCCTAGCACTCAAGTAAAAAACTGCACATAGCAGAGTACACTGGGGACTCAGAGATAGCAGGATCCCCGGAGATTTCTAGCTGAATCAGAGAGCTCTAGGATCTGAGAAAGACAGTGTTTTCAATCAAAAAGGGTGGGGTGGTTGAGGAAGACACCTGATGTTCATCTTTGTCCTCAGTATGCAAACACATATATCCATGCACAAATACATGCACATATTAGCATACATGTTACACACTCACAAATCTGAAATGTCAGCTTCACTGTTGAGGTAATGGATCTGCATGTTCAAATCACCACCAGAAAACTACCTTCTCTCTATAATTCACTACTTAAGAATATGAGAATTTTATCAACTAGTTCTGTATTTTATGCTTTAGTTTTCAATGAATGTTTATGTTCTTCTAAAACTTATATCGTGATAATCTCTTTTCTTCTGTGTGACTCTGTTAACTGAGTTTTGCTTAGTGAAGATGAGTAAGTACATTCAGAATGTTAATCAGTATTTTTCTTGTACTTAGCATTTAAAAAAATGGTATTGGTGTGTGTGTGTGTGTGTGTGTGTGTGTGTGTGTGTGTGTGTGTGTGTGCCAGTACATGTCAACATGGATAGACATGCTGAGGGCAGAGGACTACCTCAACAGTAATTCTTTAGGTCCATCCACTTTTTGTAAACAGTCTTTCTTTGGCCTGGAGCTCTCTTAGTAACACAGGCATGCTGGTCTGGAGCCCTAGGAATCTTCCCATTTCTACTTCCTTAGAACTGAGATTATAAGCATGTGCTAGCCTAATACCAGACTTTAAAAAAATAATACTTTTTATTTATTCCTTGTGAATTTCCTACAACATATTTTGATTATATTCATCCCCTCCTCCAACTCCTCACAGGTCTTCCCTCACCTCGGTACTCACCAAACTCCATGTTCCCTCTTTTTAAAAACAAAACAAATTAACAAAATACCTAAAGCAAAACCATGGAGTTCAGTTTTTGTTGTTCAACTATTCCTGGATTGGGGCCCGCCTGGATTATGGGCAGTAACCAGGTGTTACTTTTATTGAAGAAAACTGATTTTTCCTCTTCTGGCAGCAACCAAATACCAATAACTCCTTGGCTATGGGTGTGACTTGGTGCCCATCTCCTCTCTGTTATGCTGCAATGTTGTCTAGTTTGAGTTTGTGCAGGTCTTCTGCATTCTGTCATAGTCTCAGTGAGTTCATATGTACATTTTCCCCTGTTGTGTCTGTAAAATCATGTTTCCTTGAAGTCATCTATCACCTCTGTATCATACAGTCTTTCCCTTCCCTCTTCAGTGAAGATCCCTGAGCCTGCTTGATAAGAGAGGTGTATATAGACATACCAATTAGCACTGGGTACAATTTTCTGCATGTCGAGCAGCTTTTGGTTTGTGTTAATTGCCACAAACTGCAAGATGATTCTTTGTAATAAGGGTTGAGTTATACTCTGATCTATATGTATAACAATGTCTTTAGGAGTCATTTTATTGCTATGTTCATTTAGCAAAATAATAGTAGTAAGTTTTCCTCTAGGGCCTCCAGTCTTTGGCCTTGCTGACAGTGTCAAAGAGCTCAACATAAGACCAGATACCCTGAATCTGATAGAGGAGAAAATAGGGACTGTAGCTAGAGTTTACCTGCCTGGCCCATGGTCAGGACAAATCTCTCTCACCCACCAGTTCCACAGCTGCTCAGACCCAACCAAGTAAACACACAGAGACTTATATTGCTTACAGACTGTATGGCCATGCAGGCTTTTGTTATATAGTTCTTCTATCTTAAATTAACCCATATCTATTCATCTATAAGTTGCCACGTGGCTCGTGGCTTACTGGTATCCTAACATCTGCTCATGGCAGCGTCTGGCATCCTCTCTCTGCCTCAGCCTTCCACTTCTCAGAATTCTCCTCTCTCCTTGTCCTGCCTATACTTCCTGCCTGGCTACTGGCCAATCAGTCTTTATTTATTAACCAATCAGAGCAACACATTTAACATATAGAACATCCCACAGCAAGGGAGTATGCTTGAACTTAGAGCACAGGACAAGACTTTCTGAACAGGACCCTGATTGCATAGGCATTAACACCAACAGCTAACAAACAGAATTACCTGAAACAATAACAACAAAGGCTTTTGTACAGCAAATGACACCATAATCCAAGTGAATAGACTTAGTATAAAATGGGAAAATGTATTTACTTATTATACACTGACTTTCTTAAAAATGTGGGTTCTGGGGCTCAATTTCAGGTTCTCATGTTTAAAAGAGAAGAACTTTACTTACTAAGCAATCTCCACGGTTCTATTTGTATATTTAACTAATGCATTAGAAACATAGTTTGGGCCTATGGGGGTAGTACATACTGGTATGCAAAATACTGAAGAGGATGAATCAGGAGGATCACATATTCAAGGCCAACCAACTTACAGCATTGATCTGGGCATCCTAGTGCATGTATATCTATAATTCCAGCACTTAGAAGAAGAGGCAGAAGGCTCAGGAGGTGCTATATAGAAAGTTTGATATCAGGTTGGCCTATATAAGACTCTGCTTCAGAAAAAATGAATAATTAAATAAATAAATAGAAATTTAATTATTTCGTATATGATAATTATTATTTATTGATTAAAATCATTCAAATGAGAATTGTCTTTCAAAATAATTAAATTGCTTTATAGTATACCATTTACTTATTTCAAATTCACTTTTAACATGACATCTTTTTCTTCCTTCCTCCTTTCTTCTTCTTTCTTCTGACCTTGAACTAATTGTTATTTAGCTGAGACTCACTTTGAACTCCTGATCATCCTGCCTCCATTTCCTATGTAATATGATAATGGGCATGGTCCAACATGCATGGTTTACAACACACTTTAAATAACTTTTCCTATATTGTTCTCTTTAAATTTTTTGTCACTTCTCACATCTTTTCCTCTCTTTCCAAATAGAATTTTGATACACATAGTTGGATAATTTCTCTAATAGATAACCTTCATATTTTTAATTAATATTACAATAAAAGCATATCTTTATAAAATTAGTATCATAGTTTTGTGCCACTGAGTATAGAATCTAAATCTTTATCATCCTAGGCAGTTTCTCTAACAGTAAGCTATATACTTAGTTTGAATTAATATTTTTTATTAAGCAATTATAAAATTAAAATGTATTGGCAAGATGAGAAAGTATATAATAACCAAATTTGTTTTCACATGCATTGTTATATATAGTTATATATATATTATTAATTTATATTATATAATTATATATTATATTATTAATATCATACAATGTTTTATATCATACAATGTTTTAAATTAATAATATAATTATTAATTTTTATTTCCTGACATGGACATTGTCTTTACTGTTGTATTTCTGATACAAGACACCATGTCTAAGGAAACTTAAAAAAAGACAGTATTTAATTGAGGGCAGGTTTACAGTTTCAGGTTGTTAGTCCATGCTCATAATGGCAGGGAGCATGGTGGCAGGAATGCAAGCATGTACTGAATGGAACAATAGCTGAGAATCACATCTGATTCCAAAGTTACAGGCATATGGAAAGACTAGGCCTGGTATGCACATTTGAAACCTCAAAGTTCACCATCAGTGACATACCTCTTCCAACAAGGCTGCACTTCTGAATCCTTCCTAAACAGCCCACCAACTGGGAAATTAACCATCAAATAGCTGAGCCTATGGCAGTTATTCTCATTGAAATCTCCACAGACACTGAAGTACAAAGTAACATGAGTGTTTTAGACTACGCTTTTATTGGCTAGTCTTCTTATGCCTTAACAAAAACTAAAACAAGAAATTCATAGGTATATTACTGAAATTATAATGAACACCATGAACTCAAGCCTTTAGAACTTCATGCTAGAGTGGAATTAAATTTTTCAAGATCTTGTAAACTACTTTTGACAGAGCAATCTTGGCTTATGAATGAAACTATGCATGTCAGGTATTGTTAAATTGTGCAATTTTGGTTTCCCTTATATCCCAGCTCTTGCTAGCTCTTTCACTGTTTTCATCAACTACAAGATATATTTATTATTGAATTTGATTTTTCAGACTTTTTATTGATTCTTTGTGGATTTCCCATAATGCATCCTGATCCCATTCATCTCCCCACCCCTTCATATCTACCCTCTGGCCTTGCAACTTCCCCCCCAAAAAACAAAATAAAATTTAAAAGAAAAACAAAAACTAACATACAAGAAAAAGAATAAACAAACAAAAAGTCTTGGTGTAGAAGCTGTAGTGTGATGCAGTGAGTCACACTGTATACTCTTTAGTTCATACATTTTTACTTATAGGTGTTCATTGCAGAGTCATTGATCTAGCTCAAGGTTTCTGTTTTCCAATACATCACTGATAATGGGCTCTCACTGAGGCTCCTGTTGTTGCCCTATGTCACAGAGATCCTGAAGCTTTGTATCTGCAGGTCCAGCCCCTTCACATGCTTCAGAAGTTTATAGATGAGGTGGATGTTGGGGGTGGCTAACTCATAGCCCTGTTTCTGGGCCTGGGTGGTAGCTGAATTGGTCAGCCTGCCAGCTTTCCCTCATCATCACCACCCAGGCGAGCTCTCCAGCACTACCCTGGCTAGCTTACCCACTGCAGTAGGAAGCAAGGAGTAGGGCCAGTTCTCTTGTCTCACACCCTCGGTGCTAGCTCACCTGCACCTACACCACCAGGGCCAGCTCTACTGTTTTGCCCAGATGAAGTGCAGGACCTGCTCTCTTGAGTGAGTGCTGTTATTAGTGGGATGTGGGTCCAGCTCTCCCACTCTTGTGCCCTTGAGGCCAGCTTTCTTATCTGCCATAGGTGACAAAGAGCAGAGTAAGGGAGGGCATCTTTCCCTAACCCATCCTACCACATAACAGGCGGGGGAAGGGTCATCTCTCCTGCTCTCATGCCCTCAAGACCAGCTCACCTGAACTCCTGCCCATAGGGTCAGCTCTAGTGTGCTGCCCAGGTGAGGTGCAGGGTCTGCTCTCCCATGTGCTATAGCTTGTGAGTGGCAGAGCCAGCTTTCCCACACTCATGACATTAGGTTTAGCCATAAATTTCTCGATCTGCCCGGCCCCCACAGTCCAGGTGAATCTCTCTCACCTGAGGTCCCGCAGCTGCTCGGACTCAAGTAAATACACAGAGGCTTATATTAGCTATAAATTGTATAGCCTATGGCAGGCTTCTTGCTAGCTAGCTCTTATAACTTAACCCATTTCAATTTATCTATAAATTGTCATGTGGCTGTGGCTTACTGATATTTTCACATCTTGCTTCTCCTGGCAGGGCTGGCATCTCCCTAGACTCTGCCTTTCTCCTTCCTTTCTCTCTCCTTGAATTACTCGCCTGCCTCTAAGCTGCCTTGCCATAGGCCAAAGCAGCTTATTTACTAACCAGTGGAAATAACATATATTCACAGCATAAAGAAAGACATCCCCCAGCACTCAGGCTCAGCTCTCCCAACACCACAGGTGGCTAGGAGAATGGGGAGGGCATCTCTTGCTCACCCATTCCACCATATGGTAGATGAGAGGTGAGACCAGGTCTCTCACACCCTATTGCAGGCCAGATCACCTGCACCCCCATTAATAGAGTCAGCTCTATTGTGATGCCCAGGAAAGGTGCAAGGCCCACTCTCTTGAGTGGTGCAGCCGATGATAGGCAGGGTCAGCTCTCCCACTCTCGTGCAGCCAAGACAGGCTTTTCTATCTGCAGTAGGTGGCAAGGGGTGAGGGGAGCATCTCTCCCTGACCCACACTACCGTGTGACAGAGTGGGCTAGCTCTCTCACTCTCATACCTTCGGGGCTGGCTTACCTACACTCCTGCCAATGGGGTCAGCTTTACTGTGCTGCTCAGGTGAGGTACAGGGCCACTCTCCCAAGTGCTGCAGTTGGTGGAGGGAAGGACCATTTTCTCCTAGTGCTGTAGCTAGTGAGGGGCGTGGCCAACTCTGTGTGGCCCTATTCTCACTGTCTTGGGTGGTAACAGGAGTCATGGATATTAACACGGACAGAGGCTGTGTCAGGGCCATGGACCCAAACACGGCCCTTAGCAGCAGCCCAGGCCAGGATGATACTATGGTCCTGGGTGGCAGCACAGGCCTCTCAGATCTATATGGCCCCAGCAGCAGCAGACACTAACATGGCCCTAGGTGGTGACTGAGACTCTGGTCATCTTCATGGTCCCTGGTGGCAACATGGGCCACCATGGATATCAACACAGACCCTGACTGCATTTGGACCATATGTCACAACCCCAGGCCCAGACATCACCATGGCCCCACTTGACAGTGTCAATTGCTCAGATCAGCATAGACACAGCAGCTTCATGGCCTTTGAACACCAACATGGCTTCAGGTGGTAGCCCAGACGGCAGTAGGAGCTTGGGACATCAACACAGACCCTGGCTTCACCTGGCCCATGGACACAGGCATGGGCCCTCAGCAGTAGGCTTGGCCTGTATGACACCACTGCCCTGGTTGACAGTGCATGTCTGTATGGCCCTGCAATAGCACAGCCCTCAGACACCAACTCTGCCACAGGTAGCATCCCAGATCCTGGGCATTCATGTGCCCCTTGGTGGCAACATAGACTATGGACATCAACATAGACTCAGGCTGCAGTAGGATTATAGACCCAGACATGGTCCCTGGCAGCAGTCAGGTCCAGATGTCATCATGGCCCTAGCTGGCATTGCAGGTCACCCAGACTGACATGGTCCCAGTGGTAGCATAGCACCTGAGTCCAAACATGTCCCCAGGTGGCAGCCCTGCCCCCAGACATCTGCTCATCCTTTGATAGTAACAAGAGTTACTGACATCAACACAGAGCTCAGTTGCAGCAGGACCATGGATCCAGATGTGGCTGGCCTTGGCTGCAGTTTGGGTCCAGACATCACCATGGCCCTGGGTGGAAGCACAGATCACCCAGATCTGTATGGCACTGGTGGAAGCATAGCCCTCAAACACCAACATGGCCTCAGGTGTCGGCCCAGACTATGGGTTTCTGAATAGCCCTCAGTGTCAACAGAAGCCACTGACATCAAGACAGAGCTCTGTTGCAGCAGGACCACAGACCCAGACATAGCCCTCTGTAGCAGTCCAGGCTTGATGTTACCATGGCCGTGGGTGGCTGTCCAGGTCTCTTAGAATAGCATGGTCCCTCTAGGGGCACATACTTTGGACACATGCATAGTCACAGATGGGGGCCCAGCCTCCAGGTATCTACAGGGACCTCAGTGTTAAAGGCAGCCACTGACATCAATACAAACCACCACAGCTATGTCAGGGCCATGGACCCAGACATGGCCTTTGGCAGCAACCCAGGCTCGGACACAACCATGGCCCCAGGTGGAAAGCAGGACACCTAATCAGCTGTTTTCCTCACTGCCCTTGACTCTTCAGACCTGCCTTTCTCCTCAGCAAATGAACCTTTCTGTCTCTTTATCTACCATTTCCTCACCATATACTTGCTCACCATCATGGTACCCAATAACCCAGTACCACAGACACTGGGCAGGTTCATGGTTGATCTTTGCCCATTGAGAGCAAGTGTCCTGGGGCAGAGATGAAGTTGTCCTACATGCACCCTGGCCTCATGGTGCTGGGCAGGTGGTGCTTATTTTTGCCCACCCAGGATAAGTGTCCTGGGGTCATTATTACATTTTTAAAAACATTTTTTCTTGAAATAATTTTAGAGTCACATGTAGCTGTAAGAAACAATACAGAAAGAGCTTCTAAACCTGTTCCCTAGGTTCCTTCAAAGACAGAATCTTGAAAAACAAAACCAGAAAATTTATCTTGATATAATACATTAATTTTGTTCATTTTTCCAAGTTTTATTTGAATGTGTGTTGTATCCATCTTTTCTCCTTCCTTCAAACTTAGTTACGTACTGAACATCAAACATAGATGTATGTTATCTAAATTACAGAAATAATTTAACAGTTTTGATATGGAGATAATATGCTACATTACCCTATACTGTTTGGAACAGTGCGTTTAATATATTAATAATATTAATGTGTTGCAGAAATGAAACCCTATACTGTGAATTTGTGACATGTCAGTTCAAGTGGATGAAGAAAGATATTTCCATTTGTGAGAAAGGGGTTGGTTTCTCAGCTGTTGATTTTAATTTATTAGTATGCAGTCAATGTGATCAGCTTTCCAAATGAGATTTTGCTTTCACATTATTCTAGTGAGACATTTATAATTAATGCTACAGGAAAATTACACTGGGATAATATTTAGTCAGCTTTTGTCAATAGGAAACATGAGCATAATAATAGTTGATGGAAAAAATAACACAAGATCACTTTAGAATAAATAGGTTAAATGTTAATTTCCTTACAATTAAATTTTTTTGGATGAAGTTCTATTTGGGTAGCATGCTCATCTTTGTTTAAATGCACTGTTTCATTGTGACATGACTATTATTCATTTATAAACTGTCAATTGTACTTCAAATAAAGTCATTATTTAAAAGAAAAACTAATTTCACCATTTTAAAGTAATTTCTAAGGTTTTACTTTCCTAAATTATGCTTGGCTTGTTGTAATAGAGAAAAAACATTCAGTTTCACAAAAGGTAAATGTCATTCAAAGAGAGTTCTCTTTAACATTAAAAGGAAATGAGAAAGATAATAACCTCAGAATGAGGAAATTTTGTGCATATTTTATTGAGTATCATTTTATTAGACTGAAGTTATTCTCATCAGCTTCATTGATTGTCAATTTGCTTTTATTTGAGTGTTATTTCCCCCCCATGGAAGGGGGTAAATGTAAACCATGGCATAATACTGGGCATAATTTATTCTTGTTTTTAGCAGCAACTGACAAAGGTCAAGCAAAAAGCACAACAAAACCAAACAACACTCACACAATAAAAGTAGGTGGATTGAATAAGTTAAGAGAAAACAGAGGACCCCAGTGTACATAGGATTCACTGTATTTTACCTGCATCTGCATTTTCTAAACCTAATGAACTGATAATTTAACAATAGTTAAGGTTGGAGTAAAGCAATAGAGAAAAGATCACTCTTCATTCTTATTCATGCTCATTTTATTAATACAAAGCCCATTATAAAGTTAAGTAAAAAGTATATCTTGAAAGACCCCCAGGGGAGATCTTCCCTCAGGGAGAGACCCCAGACCCGGGAAACACACCGAAACCACAGATCAGATGCAAACAGCAAGAGGGTTTATTTAGACCAGGTACCTGGGGCGAAGTCTCTTGGAGGACTTGCGCGCCTTCCTAGGGCAAGGGGGACTTTTTATGGGATCCCAGGGGCAGAGGCGCGGTTACAGAAGCGAGAAGCATAGTTACAGGGTCCCTATTGGTTGTTTTAAAGAAGGCCAGGGTGAACTTGGGGTCATATGTGTGTGGCTGATTTGGCCTTGTCCAGGCCAGCTGCTTATTCTCAAGGCCAGGGGGCCAGCCATAAAATATCCTGATTCGACTCAACTGTCTTTCTCTCAAGGCCGCCGACCACAGTTATCTCTCTCAAGGCTGGCCATAGCTATCTCTGTCAAGGCCGGGTGGCTGGCTATGGCTGTGAACTCCTGTTTTTCTGATTCCTTTAGAATGGCGTTTCTTAGGCTAAGTTATGGGGGGGGGCGCATTTTATTGGCCCAAAGCCCCATGTCCTCATAATGGAGCGGGGGTCTTTCATTCCCCCATTTTCTTTTGTACCAAATGAAATCTTTCATTTTAGGATGGAGAATAAGGGGTTAGCTCTATCTCTGACTGTCTGAGCCTCTGATATTGCTGGGTTAGGATCAAAGCCTGGGCAACAGAAACCTTATCCTTGATGAATTGCACCAATCTGTTGAGGATGTATGACCCAAACAATAAAATGAGCAGAAGGATGATTAGGGGGCCCATAATGGTGGAGACAAGGGTCGTAAACCATGGTGACCTTTGGAACTATCTTTTAAATCATTTCTGTTGAGCATGGCTACTTGGAGCTGTCTGAATTGGCCGGTCTCTATAAGGGCTGCAGTCTTGTATCTACCCCAGCAGCTATTCCGCCCATGGTAATTTTTTTCCAGTAACAGGGCCAGCGTCAGGGAAACAGGCTCTCTGGTGATGTCCCTCCTTATGTCAGGAGGACTATTAGGGGGATCAAGGGGACCCCCGGGTGAGTCTTATCTTTAGTGGGTTTGGAGAGCGTTGAACTAGATGTCTCGGTGCCCTCAGCTTCGTCGGGTTCCTTGGCAGCCTTTACATGCGACGTGTGGACCCAAGCCGCTGTCCCGTCAACCTCGGCTCTAGGTTCCTAGATTGATGGCGTCGGACCCAGACAGAGTCCCCAATCTTGAATGGGTGAGGCACCACCGGGCGGTTCAGTTGCTCCCGGCAGGCAGGGGTTTTTACACCGTCTTTTGCATCAATTGGAGGGCTTGGAGGTGTGCCTCTAGGGTAGGGCTAGTGGCAAAAGAGGAGATATCAGAGTGAAGGAAATTTACAATTGGTGGGGGAGCCCCATATATGGTCTCAAACGGGGTTAGGCCATGAGGCCTAGGAGTATTCTGGGCTCGGTAAAGGGCTAGGGGGAGTAGGAGCACCCAATCTCTAGTGCCAGTTGCAAGCGTTAATTTGGTTAAAGTCTCCTTAATGGTTTTATTTGCACGTTCTACCTGTCCTGAGCTCTGGGGGCTGTATGCACAATGAAGTTTCCAATCAATCCCCAGTAGCCTGGCCACCTCCTGACTTACCTGGGAGACGAAGGCGGGCCCATTGTCTGACCCCAATATCTGGGGTATTTTATACCTGGGAAAGATGTCATCTAGGAGTTTTTTTGGTTACCACGTTAGCGGTCTTTTTCTTGGTAGGCAAGGCCTCTGTCCATCTATGATGTAAGCTTGTCGCTCGGGGCTCCATTCCGCCCCCATTTTCTTTTGTTAGTTCCTGGTCCTCCGGGCTTCCGCCATCCGGAGGGCCTGGGTCCGCGCGATCAGCTCTGTCTTTTGGGCCGATGTTCCAGGTGGCAGTGGTGAGGTCCAAACTATCTCCGATTCGGTGGTGACGGCTGCTCCGGCCCTCCGTTCTCCTTCTTGGAGGAAGCTGCTCCCATCCGTGTACCAGGCAGCAGGGTTGCGGGGTTGAGGGAGACAACTGGTCTGCACACCACTCGATCTGGGGGCTGCTGGACCAGAGCTTTTACCGCATGGGAGGATAACACAGTTAATGGCTGTCTCAAAGTTAGTTTCCCTGCATCCTTGAGCAAAACAGCAATGGCGGCTACCCCCGCGCAGACAGGGGGCGGGCCATCCTGCAGCTACCGGGCTTTTATGGCCCCAATCTCTGTACCAACATTTCTTTTGCAAAGCCTGAGTTCTCGTTCACGAACAGTTTAAAGGGCTAGGACTTGTAGGGGGGTCCCTTTGGGTCCTGTCCAGATGCCAGCTGAACCTTTTTCTCGGTGGTCCTTCGATACCTCCTGTTACCTGTGGCCCCCTGGACCAAAGCTGTGCGGTCACTGAGAGAGCCTCCGGTATGGGTCAGGACTGAATGTTGAGCCCCGGTGTCCACTAGGAAGGTCATTGGCTGCCCCCCCATCTTGAGAGTTAGCCTGGGCTGGGGGGGGGGCGCTCCTGGCCGTGACCTTCCCAATCTTCCAGATTGAGGACCCTTGGCTTAGGTCTCCGAGACCCTTGAGGCTTTTTTTTGATCAGTCATGAGCCCAATGTCCTCTCTGTTTACAGTAAGCACTTTGTCTTTGTCAAGCAGTGTTCTTTTTTGATCTCCCGTCCTAACTTTCTAACTCCCTCTCTGACCTGTCCCTGAGACATTACAGTGGCCAGGACTTTTTTTTTTTTTTTTTTTCCCTCCGTGTCTCTCTAAGTTTTTTTTTTTAAAAACGCGCTGCCGGCGTCTCTTTCTGGTAACCTGAGCCGAATCGGTAGGGGGTCTAGAGCCCCTTGGAGACCCGCTAAGAGCAACTGGCGATAGAGACGTAGGTGTTCCCTACCTTCGCTGGTTTGTCCCGCCTTCCTCGTAGGCGACCGGCAATTGGGGAGGAAGCAGGAACCTCATCCTCCGCTGTTTGGGGGCCGCTGCAGGAGCCGCCGGTCCCTCCGGCGCTGTCGGGGGGGGGGGGCTGAGGGGAAGAGAAACGGCTTAACCCATGGGGGAGGTTCTGTTGTCAGGAGTCTCCACATGGCAATGTATGGGACCTGGTCCGGGTGGCCATGGGGACTGGAAGCAAAAATTTTTCCCTCCACCTGTGAAATAAGACTGAGGTTAAAGGTTCTCTGACGAGGCCATCCTATATTCATTTTAACCCAATCGGCCTCGCAAAGAGTGATCTATTTTTTTTTTTTACGACTCCTTTGTTGTTGGCTCGTGTCTTTACGTCTGACCAGTGTTTAAGCATGAGGCTCAAGGGGGTGGTGACAGTCTGTCCTATGGCTGTTTCTAGGAGGAGAACGGTTAAACAGAAAACAAAAAACGATAGACCAATATAAATAAGACTAACACTCGCTGGGCGGCTTCGGTTCCAAACCGAAAGCAAAACCAGAAAAACCGTGCCCCCAGAGGGGTCTTTAAACCGTGCCCCCAGAGGGGTCTTCAGATCGTGCCTCAGAGGGCACTACAGATGAACCGTGGAACGTCTTCCAGGTTCCCAGATTCCCCTGGGACGTCTCCCAGGGTTCAGTGGCGAAGTCCAGGCCCGTCGGCCCCCTCTTTCAGATCCACTGACACAGACAGATTATCAGACGCAGGCGCGGAGACAAATAAACAACATTTAACATTCAGACAAACAGACAACACTCAGACTGGACAGGGATGACATAAACCAAGGCCGGCCGGCTTACCTCCTGATGGTGGGTCGGTGGTCCCAGGGAGGGGTCTCAATCCCCGTACGGGCCACCAAATGAAAGACCCCCAGGGGAGATCTTCCCTCAGGGAGAGACCCCAGACCCGGGAAACACACCGAAACCACAGATCAGATGCAAACAGCAAGAGGGTTTATTTAGACCAGGTACCTGGGGCGAAGTCTCTTGGAGGACTTGCGCGCCTTCCTAGGGCAAGGGGGACTTTTTATGGGATCCCAGGGGCAGAGGCGCGGTTACAGAAGCGAGAAGCATAGTTACAGGGTCCCTATTGGTTGTTTTAAAGAAGGCCAGGGTGAACTTGGGGTCATATGTGTGTGGCTGATTTGGCCTTGTCCAGGCCAGCTGCTTATTCTCAAGGCCAGGGGGCCAGCCATAAAATATCCTGATTCGACTCAACTGTCTTTCTCTCAAGGCCGCCGACCACAGTTATCTCTCTCAAGGCTGGCCATAGTTATCTCTGTCAAGGCCGGGTGGCTGGCTATGGCTGTGAACTCCTGTTTTTCTGATTCCTTTAGAATGGCGTTTCTTAGGCTAAGTTATGGGGGGGGCGCATTTTATTGGCCCAAAGCCCCATGTCCTCATAATGGAGCGGGGGTCTTTCAATCTCATGAATAATAATTATCATTTTCTTGAGCAGAGCTTCTCTATTGAGAAATACGTCTAAATTGAACATTTTGACTATGCTCACTATGCCACTATGGGATGGCATAGAGATCCCAAAAAGGAATCTCTAGTAGGGAGAGCCAAACCCACCTACCTGCCAGCCTGCCATCCACCCCATCCACCACACAATTCTGGCCTGGCATAGTGTCCTTTGAACTGTATACTAGATTAAGGACTCCAATTCTTCCCACATTCCAACACCAAACCTCACAATTCTTCCAAGGAACTATGTGGAATCTTGGATTTTCTTAACCTAATGAACTGATAATTTAACAATAGTTAAGGTTGGAGTCAAGCAAATGGCCCCAGATAAAGACCCCTAAATCCAGCTCACCATATCGTTTCATCTATTAGTTACTTTCTATTGCTATGGTAAAAACCATGGCCAGAGTAACTTACAAATTTGGGCTCAAAGTTCCAGAGGAATAAGAGTCTATCACCTATCATAAGCATGGTTGAGAGGTGTGGTAACAGGCAGACATGTCAACTGGAACAGGAAGCTGAGAACTTACATCATAAACTTCGAGCAGAAGGCAGAGCACAGAATAAGAATGATGCAAGTCTTTGAACTCTCAAATCCCATTTCCAGTGACATACTTTCTTCAACAATACCACATCTCTTAAACCTACCCAAATATCTTCCCCAACAGCACCACTTTGCACACTCTGGCCTCCAAAGGTTCATGGCCACATTGTAATGTTTATAAAAAGGATTTAGCCCAGCTTTAAAATTTCCTACACTCTTTCATTTCCAACACTGTTTAAAAATCCAGTCTCAAGACTCTCCTCAGCATCCAGACAATCTCTTTTTTTTTAAAGATTTATTTATTTATTATGTATACAGAAGAGGGCACCAGATCTCATTACAGATGGTTGTGAGCCACCATGTGGTTGCTGGGAATTGAACTCAGGACCTCTGGAAGAGCAGTCGGTGCTCTTAACCTCTGAGCCATCTCTCCAGCCCCAGACAATCTCTTAATGGCAGTCCCCTGTAAAATAAAAAAGAAAGTTACATACTTCTAACATTTAATAACACAGAATATACATTACCATTCCAAAATGGAGGAATGAGGACATAGTGAGGACATTCTGGACAAAAATGGGACATGGATCCAACAGGCAAACACTAAATTGCAAGGCTCCAGTGTAAAGGGTCTTAAATGGTTTTCCCCCTCTAGCTTTGTTGCCCACAAGATACATCACTGCCCTGAGCTGGCTTTACTCCCTGTGTGTATTCTCCATGTCAGATATACCATGCCAACATCCTAGAGTCACCATTGTAAGCCAGGCTTCATTTCCACAGATCCATGCAATCATATTTTGAGTCCTCTTATGCTCTCACAGCCTTCATGCAGGGACTCCTTTGCCACACACCCAGGATCAGCAGCTCTCTAAGACCTAGGATGGACATTGAATGACTCCTTTACTCTTGTATCCTTCATGACTCTAAAGCCAGCATCACATGGACCCTGGAACCAATGAATCACATTTGCAGCAGCTGTTTATCATCATGGCAGAGAAGTCTAATAGCAGGTAGGTATGGTGACTGGGACAGCAAGCTAAGAACTTACATCTAAACTCACATTAGAGATAGTTCTTGTTCCAGCCAATAGGAAGCAGAGAACAAACTGGAAATGGTGAAAGTCTTTGAGCTCTCAAAACCAACAACCAGTGTCTTAATTACTTCTCTATTGCTGTGAGGAGATATCATATCCAAGGTGACTTATTAAGAAAACATTTAATTTGGGGATTGCTTATAATTTCAGAGGATAATCCAAAACCATTATAGCAGGAAGCATGGCAGCAAGGAGGCATGGCATTGGGACAATACCTAATAACTTACATCCTGAACCACAACTGGGAGGCAGAAAGAGAGACTGGCCTGGAGTGGGCTTTGGAAACTTGAAAGCCAATCCCAATCCTCCTAAAACAAACCAGTACCTCCTAATCCTTCCTAAAATAGTTCCACCACATAGGGACCAGGAACCCAAAGATAGGATACTATGAGAGTCATTCTCATTCAAACAACCATACCCACCAAGCTTCCCTGGGACTGAAAGGCAAATAAGGACCCCAAGTCAGATCTCACTACCTGAGATGGTATACCATCCTGTACTCACTGCTATGGAACACTGCCCATTCCCACTCCCTTGCTAACCAAAGAATATCTATATAACCCAGTAAGCATTCTACAGTCTTGTTAAGACTGGTAAAAAGAATTTTTAAAAACTATAGAAGGGTTACTCACAGATTAGAATGCTGTACCTATCCTTTTAAGGTTTATACATAGGCTAGGAATTTGCACCTATCTTTTAAAGTAAAGATCCCTATCAAGGTGCAAGAACCATACAGAACACCCATTATACAGAAAAAGGAAAAGAAATTTGTTGCTACACATAATAAAACACTGAATGAACAGAACAAAGAAAGTATATTAAAATCTGCAAGAGAGAAAGACCAGTCATATATAAAGTCAGACCCATCAGAATAGCTCCTTACTTTTAAATGGAGACTTCAAAACCCAGAAGAGCCTGGACTGATGTTATCCAAGTCCTAAAAGGCCATGTATACCAGCCTAGAATATTATACACAGCAAAACTATCATCCATAATCAAAGGAGAAATAAAACTTTTCGTGATAAAAATAGACTGCAAGAACATATGGTCACTAATTCAACTCCTTAGAGTATAATGAAGAAAATACTTTACTCTGAAAAAAATATTAAATATCCAAGGGGACACAAGGAATTAATAATACCAGAACAGTTAAACAAAAGAAGACTATGAAAGTAATCCCATAAAAAGAAAAATATAGGAAATAATAATAAACATTTTCAGTAACTCTCAATATTAATTCTCAATATTTATTTTCAAAAGAAGACACATATTAAATGTTTGGGTTATAAAACAGGATCCATATTTTTGATGCCACTAAGAAACACACTTCACCATCAAAGACAAATATCACCTTAGGGAAAAAGGATTGAAAAAGGCCTTAGAAACAAATGAAATTAAGAAACAGAAATGCCTATTCTATCATTAGATAAGTTCATCATTTTATTTTATGCTGTTGGAGACTTACTAATAACTATTATTAAATTGATAGAAAAGACTTGTTTGTTACCTTTATGTATTACATGCATACATGAATAGACATTAATAAGTACTTCATATAAATTTCAATATAATGATTTCACAAAAGAAAGTAAATACAGGAAAGAATTCTGATAGAGGGAATATAGTTTGGAAGTGTCAATAGGCATAAATGAGCATATTTAAAATAATCTAAAATATAACTGGGGCAATGAGGTTCTTATGAAAAAATCATCAAAGATTTATTTATTTTAATTTACGTGTGTGTGTGTGTGTGTGTGTGTGTGTGTGTGTGTGTGTGTGTGTCTTTGCATGTTCACCATGTGGATGGCTGATGGCTGCAGAGGCTAGAGGAAGCCATCAGATACCATGAAACTGGAATTACAAACAATTGTGAGCTGCCACGTGGGTTCTGAGAACCAAACTTGGGTCCTCTGCAAGAGCAATGAGTACTCTTAAACACTGAACCATCTCTTTATCCCCCCATATAAAAATTTTATATTAGATTATAAAAGCTTTTACAGGATGTGAAAATCTGTAACTGTCATCAAGAACATCTTCAAGATTTTCTGTTATTTAGAATATTTTTAAAATTTATTGTGTTGTGTGTGACACATGTGTATATATATACATATGTGCACAAGTATAGTATGTTTTTGTAACTTTGAGTCTCCTCCTTCTTTAAACTTTGTGCTCATTTGTTTTAATATTAATTTCTTTCAAACTCCATATACAAATTTTATTATGAAGCCCACTAATAATGTATAATTGTTACATTGAAATAAAATGTTTAATTAAATTTTTCAAACAATTAATTTTGGTCATTTTTGTTGTTGTTGTTGTTGTTGTTGTTGTTCGAAACAGAGTTTCTCTATGTAACAACACTGGATGTCTTGGAACTTATTCTGTAAATCAGGTAGCCTCAAACTCACAGAGATCCACCTGTCTCTGTCTCCTGAGAGCTGAGAGTAAAGGTGTGTGCCACCACTACCCAACCTTGATCATGATTTTTATCCTCCCTCAAATCCTCCCAGATCCTTCCTACCTACTTACTCACTCAACTTCAAATTCTTTCTTTCTCTCTCAAAAACAACAACCCCCAAAACAAAAATCGAAACAAAGTAACAAAGAAACAAACAAAAACTCAGTAAGACAAAAAATTCTAAAAGGGAAAAAAACAAAAATGAAACAAAAATCCCCCTCCACACACACAAAAAAAACATGGAGTTCAGTTTGTGTTTTCAGGCATGGGTCCTGCCCTGGACTCTTATATACATAGTAACATTCCATTGGATAAAACTGATTTTCTCTGTCCCTATAGGTATCAGTTGCCAATCACTTCTTGGTGTCCACTTCCCCTTTTCAGTGCTGCAGTTTTGTCTGGCTTAAAGTATGCAGGTCTTGTGCATGCTGCCACAGATTCTGAGAGTTCATATGTACATCAGTCCTTTTGTGTCTAGAAAACAGGGTTGCCCTGTAGTTATTCACCACCTCTGACTCTTATAATTTTCCACTTTCTCTTCTGCCAAGATTATTAATCCTTGAGGGGAGGGTTTTATAAAGACATCCTATTGAGTGCTCTAAAGTCTCGCACTCTCTGCACATTGTTCGGTTTTGGATCTATGTGTTAATTATCATCTATTGCAATAAAACTCTCTGATGAGGGTTGAATGATGCACTGATCTGTGGGTATAGCAAAATGTCATTAAGAGTCATTTTATTGCTATGTTCCATTAGCGGAATGTAAGTAAATAAGTTTTCCCTTAGGCTCACAGTCTATCCAATCTCATACTCTTGGCTATATATGCCATTATTGTTCCAGTACATCTTGCAGGCAAGTCATTGTTGTAGGTCACAGGTTTGTAGCTTGATGACATTGATTGTTATTCTCCTTCAGCAGTGTGAAGATTACCTTCCAGTACCATGAGTGCCAATTAGTAGAAATGAGGCTTCTAGTTGGGCACTAGTTGGAATTTTCCTTGATTGATGACATAAGTAAGCATTATCCACAGCAATAGGACCTTACCATTTGGTTGTGGAGAGCAACCAATAGCCTTAGAAATAGCTTGTGATTTTTGGGGTAGAGGTACATAACCTCTTTGGGCAATGACTCAACAAGATATTACTTGTGAGGTTTTACTGGGTAGTATAAGATGTCTATTTGGGGCTTTGTCTCTCCAATTACATGGTGATTATGTTTAATTCCTTTCATATGTGTATATATTTTAGGAAGCTTATACAGTGGTAGGTTTCCATGTATTTTTTAAAGGGTCTTTATTATTAATTGTCCCTCACCATATTCTCTCCCTTTCCCCTTTCTCCCAACCTCTTACCTAGTTAATCCTCTTAGTTTCTCTTTTATCTCTTTATAGCACTCTATTTAATTTCTTCTTTCTTAGAAGAACCTCTCCTTTCCTTTCAACCTTACTCAGTACCAAATCTCTGTGGTTATTTGCATTTTAGCATACATACCAAAATCTTAAAAGCTAACATGCGTATATAAGAGAAACCATTATTTGTCTTATTGGTTCTGGGTTATTTCACACAGGATGACTATTTCTGGCTCTAAACATTTACTTGTAAACTTCATTTTTCTTTATGACTCAATAATACTCCACTATGTAAATGTACCACATTTTATGTATTCATTCATCAGTTGATAAGCATCTAAGCTCTTTCCAATTTTTGTCTCTGATAAATAAATTATCACTGGATGAACAAGTATCGCTGTAGTAGGACGTAGAGTACTTTGGGTATATGGCAAAGTGTGGTATAGCTGGATCTTGGGGAAAATCAATTTCCAGCTTCTTAGGGAACTGCCACACTGATTTCAATAGTTGCTGTCCCAGTTTGCACCTCCACCAGCAATAAATAAGTGTTCTCCTTTCCTTGCAGGCTTACCAGCATGTGCTGTCACTCGTTTTATTGATCTTAGCCATTCTGACTGGGGTAAGGTAAAATTTCAAGGTAATTTTAATTTGCATTTCCTTGATGACTGAGGAAGTTGAACTTTTGTTTCTTAGCCATTTGTGTTTAATCTTTTGAGAACTCTTTGTTTAGGTCTGTACTTCATTTTTAAATTGGATTGTTTTCTTGATGTTCAGATTTTTTGCTTTTTTTTAGTTTTTTATATTTAGTTTTTTGTATATTCTAGATACTAATCATCTATCATATATAACATATGTATATATAATATAATATGTATATATTATAAATTATGAATATATATAATATAATATGTATATATTATAAATTATGAATATATATATATATATATATATATATATATATATATATATTCCCTGCATCTCTGGATGAAGCTTACTCTAGCAAGGTGGATGATCTTTTTGATAAGAAGTTTTGCATTTATGTTCATAAAGGATACTGGTCTATAATTTGGGGTGTCTTTGTGTGATTTGGTATCAGTGCAATTGTGGCTTTATAAAAACATAAGAAATGTTCCTTCAGGTACTCTTTTGCATAATATTTTGAAAAGTGTGTTGGCTGGAGGAAAATAGCTACCTAGGCCCATAGGTAGTGGCACTACTAGGAAGTGTGGCTTTGTTGGAGTAGGTGTAGCCTTGGAGGAAGTATGTCACTGGTGGAGGGCTTTCCAGTTTCAGAAGCTCAAGCCAGGCCCAGTGGTTCATTATTTTTTCCTCCTGCCTACAGACTAGGATATAGAACTCTCAGCTTCTTCTCTAGTACCATGTCTACCTTCATGTGGCCATGCTTTCTGCCATGATGACAATGGACTAAACCTCTGTACTATGAGCCAGCCCTAATTAAATGTTCTCCTTTGTAATAATTCCCATAATTATGGTATTTCTTCACAGCAATAGAAACCCTAAGAAGGTGGTACCAGGAACTGGGGTATTGTTATGATAGGCCTGACCACGTTTTTGTTTGGAGGAATGTGAACAACTTTGGGACTTTGGGTTAGAAAAGCGGTGGAATGCTTTACGCCGATTTTTGTTGTTGTTGTTTGTTTGTTTGTTTGTTTGTTTTTGAGACAGGGTTTCTCTGTGTAACAACTCTAGCTGTCCTGGAACTCACTCTATAGACCAGGCTGACCTCAAACTCACAGAGATCTGCCTGCCTCTACATCCCGAGTGCTGGGATTAAAGGTGTGTGCCACCAGCACCCAGCTGCTTTAAGCCAAATTTAATGTGCCATAATAATAGGAGCATAGAAGACAGTGGTACTGAGCATGATTTGAGCTGTGGGGGCCCCAGCTCAAGAGGTTTCAGAGGAGAAGAATTTTAGCATGTGGAGTATAGACTGTTCTTGTGATATTCCAGCAAAGAATGTGACTGCTTTTTACCCTTGTCCAAAAATCCTGGCCGAGGCTAACTTGAAAAGTTTTGGATTAATTGCCTTAGTAGAGAAAATTACAAAACAATCTAGGACTGTGCACTGTGATTATTAGTGTTCACATTTATGCAGATCTATAATGAAAAGGAACAAGTTGGGCAAGGAAAAATAGAAGCTGTACAATTTGAGGAGAAAGGGGGCACCAGGAAATTTAATGGAACTAAATCCTGTGTTCACAGAAATAAAAAGATTAAAAGAACAGTGTGGTGCCAGATGGAATAAAGGGAGTGGTGACCTCATGAAAAGACCCCATCCAGTTAAGCTTCCAACTTGTGAAAATAATTAAAGAAAAATGAAAAGGAATTAAAGACAAGCTTACATCCAGGTATGGTGACACACACTTTTAATCCCAGCACTGAGAAGGCAGAGGCTGGGGGATCTCTGAGATTGAGGCCAGCCTTGTATACAGATCAAGTTTTAACACATTCAAGCTTATGCAATGAAGGAAAACATCAAAAAAGAGAAAGCTGGTGAAGAGTTACTTGAATGAGGAGGGAATGTTCCATCTCCAGTAAGTGGCAGAACTTGGCAGCTTCAGTCATATGGTTCTGGCTGAAGATTACAAGGTTAAAAGAAAGGGGTTATCGATTCTCCCTCCTCTGCTAAGAAAAGCCACTAACGGCAGGCATATGTCAGAGGTATCTCTGCATGGAGGCCTAGAGAGGCCATTGTGTGAAGCTGTGAAAGTGAAGCCTGGATACCTTGGAGACCCCAAGATTTTGGAGATGCCAGAGCCTTAGAATACCTGTTAAGGAAAGCTGCTAACAAGGCGTGGATACAGCCCAAGAGAAAGAATTTTGTTGAAGTCAAAAAAGTTGAATGGAGTTGGAGGTCTGAAGGGGGCTTTGACATCAGACATGGAGATGCAGAGGTTGGAGTTTGCCCAGCTGGTTTTCAGTCTTACTTTGGTCCAGTATTTCCTTACTATGCTCCCTTTCCTCTCTTTTGGAACAGTAATGTATATGTTGTGCCATTGTATGTTGAAAGTATTTGATGATTTTTTTATTTTGATTTTACAGGTGTTACAGTTAAGAGTTTGTATGAGTGTCAGAAGAGACTTTGAACTTTGGACTTTTAAACAGTTCTGATACTGTAATAGACTATGGGGACTTTTGAAGCTGGACTAAATGCATTTTTCAATATGATATGGTTACAAGCCCTTGGGGGCCAGGGAATGGAAGGTGGAGGTTTGAATGAAAATAGCCCCCATAGGCCCATAATGAGTGGCACAATTAGGAGGTGAAGCCTTGTGAAATTGTGAGAGGAAGTATGCCACTGCAGGTAGTCTTTGAGGTTTCAGATTTTTAAGCCAGGACCAGTGTCACTTTCACTTCCTGCTGCCTGCTGATTTAGATGTAGAATTCCTAGTTATCTCTCCAGTAGCATGTTTGCCTGCATGCTGCCATCTTCCCATCATGAGGATAATGGACTAAACCTCTTAAACTGTATGTCAGCCTCAATTAATGCTTTCCTTAATAAGAGCTTCTATGGTCATGATGTCTCTTCACAGCAACAGATACCCTAACTAAGATAAGGAATATTGGAATTAGCTCTTTTTTGCACTTTGCATCTCTGGTAGAAATGTAAACTGAATCTATGTGTACCTGGGCCCTAGGCTTCTTTTGGTTGGGAGATATTTTTAAATTGCTGCTTCTATTTCACTAGGAACTATGTGTTTATTTAAATTGTTTATTTAATCTTGATTTAACTTTGGTAGGGCATATATATCAAATTCATTCATTTCTTTTATATTTTCCAGTTTGGTGGAGAATAGGCTTTTAAAATATGTCCTTGGGATTCTCTGAATTTCCTTGGTATTTATTGTAATGTCTACCCTTTTTTTTCTAATTTTATTAACTTTGATTTTCTCTCTCTCTATATATATATGTATATATGTAATGTATATGTTATATATATATGTATGTATAGATGTAATATATATGTTGTGTGTGTTTGTGTGTGTGTGTGTGTGTGTGTGTGTGTGTGTGTGTGTGTTTGTGTGTGTGTGTGTTTTGGTTAATTTTGTCTAAGGATTTGTCGATCTTATTGATTTTCTCAAAGAAAAAATATTTTTAAAAGCTTTTAGGTATATATCTCTATAATTTTATATCAAGATTATCACAAAGACAAATGGGGTTTAAAATGAAAATGAAGTAGTGAAATATACCTGAGAGAAGGCACTGTTAGAAATCTTAAAAGCTGTTTATATCATTTTAGACAGATTCTCCTAAAGCCCAGACTGCCCACAAATTCACTATGTAGATAGTTTTTAACTTCTAACACTCTACCTCTGCTGTCCCAGCATGTAAGAGAAAACCCAGGGTACTTAATTTCCAGTGGGCATTTCCATCTTTCATAATACTGTGAGTCATCTTTATCTGTGGTTCCTACTATGGGCATAGCTATGATTAAAAGATTAAAACATATTTAGAAATTAATCACCCTGATATTCTAAGTTGTTTTGCCCAGTAGAATAATGATAAAGTTTAGACTTTATAGAAATTGAGTCAGCAAGGACATATCTTCAGCCAAAGACAGGAGGAGAAAAGCAGTACAGAAAACACTGAAAAATACTTGACTTTAGATCATTAATATTTCAGAAAGGCTAATTTCCAACATTAAATCCATTAACTCTAGATTGGTATACTTTGTCTCCTTGACTATGATATTCTTTACTTAGGAAAATTAAGTAATTATTTTTCACATCGCCTATATCCAGACCCCATCCCTTTCACATTAGGTCAAGGTCTTATCTGATTAACTGCCAAATCTCCCTTACTATCTACTAGACTACTATAGCTTAATGAAAGTCAAGCTTAGCCAGGCAGTGGTGGTGCACACCTTTAATCCCAGCACTCAGGAGGCAGAGCCAGGCGAATCTCTGTGAGTTCGAGGCCAGCCTGGGCTACCAAGTGAGTTCCAGGAAAGACGCAAAGCTACACAGAGCAACCCTGTCTCGAAACAAACAAAAACAACAACAAAAAAGTCAAGCTTTACAACAAAGAAATGAGGAAAGGAGATCCACCTCTCTGGCTATGAGACAAGATGAGCCAAGAATACAAGGGACATCTCTGTTAGAAACTATAATACTATATTACACCTTTTGCTACCTTTCTTTAATTCTTCATCTATTTTCTTATGTAAATCCTTATTGAATATCTGGGGATGCCATGCATGAAAATGGAACTGGAAATTATTTATTTAGTTGAAAAATTAATACCAAAGTGGCAAAAGTAATTTCAGGTAGCTAAGCATGTGGAAGTAAATATTCAATATAGTTATACAACATACCAACAAAAACAGCTGCTTGAAATGATGACCAACTTCTTTGGCTCAGTATGGTGATAGAGATTGAAGGATCAAGACTTTGAGTTCAGCCTGTGCTACATAGTGAAGCCCTATCTCAAACAAGAAGAATGAAGAACATGTTTTGTCTGTTTTTTTTCTTTGTTTTTCTTCATATAAGTAGTGAAATAGCCAATTTCAATGGGCACAGAAAACTAAAGATTAAGCAAATAGTACAGCATACAGCATCAATCTTAAACAAAGTTTCTACTTGATAGTGTGACTTGCTTGTCAGTGATGGAAGACATGGCCAATTAAAAATATTGTGCTTTATATAAATGAAAACAAGTTGTCAAGGCTTTAGTAAGAAATGGCTTATCAGCACTATGTCAAGTGATAAATCACCATTACTCACAACCTGATATTATTCAAGAACGTTAGTAGTCTTCTCAAGTGCTCTGTGACAATTTCTCCCTTTATAATTAGCCCTCATTAAGAGGCTGTAGCTTTGTCAAAAGAATTTAAAATGGCATAAATGCAGCTGAGAACAGCTGAGACACAGGTGCTTGATGTTTGGTTTGTCCAGAATAGTTTATTGTACATAAAGCAACTCAATAAATTCTTTTTTATTTTACACATTATGTTGCATTAAATTAAGAAATATTTTAGGTCTATCATTTTTCACTTATTATAGGCAATACCAAAGCAATTGACAGCTTTTAACTGCAATAATAAATTTTGTTCTAATTTTTAAGAGATATGTTTCAATTCATATTTAATATAAAAATATTCATTGAACTTATATTAATACTCAAAAAGATAACAGGAAGCTATTTGTGGCAGAAAGTGTTAGTTAATAAATTCAAATGCAACAATACATTATGTGAAAATATAGGAAGACCATAAATTAACTTTTCATTGTATGAAGTCACAAGGTGTTTATTATTAATAACAATGGGAAAATACCACTCTAGTGAAGAAAGGTAGGAAATACCATTTCAACACAGTCTTCAAATGGTATGATCACAATAGGATAGAGTACATTATGTACATTTTTATATATTATAATATAAAATACTGATATTAAAAGTATGAAATTCTTGTAAAGCAAAATTCACATAAGCCTAATTATTAGTAAGCACTTAGATGAATCAGAACATGTAGCATTCTACAAGGTAATTGATGTGAATGGTTTAAAATATTTCCATCATGAAAGCGAGACAAAAAGAATATAAAGTTTTTGAAATTAAAGAAATTGGAAGGAGTATGACAATAAAATTCGAGAAATGTTCCCCCAAAATACCTGATGTAGAATATTTGAAACAATTTTAGGGAAATTGATTAGAGACTCCATTGAGTATAATTGCATCACTGTTGAGTTTGTTGGGTGTGATACTAATATGATTGTTATGTATGAGAATATCCATATTTTTAGAAAATACAGGGTAGAAATATTCTTAGGGCATGCAAGATCAAGTGTGTATTTTGTACTATAAACACATTTACAGTGTAATTACAACAATTTCCACAATAATTTTTGCTAAACATATAGTTATATGTCCAGAAAATGTATTAAATTAACCTTTTGAAGAAAGTTTTCTTTATCATGTTCCAGTACTCCAGATCCTCTTAGCTGCTTGTTACTAAAGTGGAGGGGAAAATAGATCAGCCCATTTCCATGTCATCATTATAATCTGAAATGGCTTTTTTGGATACAGGTTCTTACTGTGTGTGCTGGCCTCAAATTCACTATGTAAACCAGGCTGACCTTGAACTCATAGAGATCCACCCAACTCTGCCTTTCTAGTGCTTAGATAAAAGGTATGTGCCAACATGCCAGATCCAAACGATTTCTTTTTAATCTTTTAATACTGATGAAAAATTGATTCATGGCCAGCATTTCATACTAATTAAAACATGGAAAGGGTTCTGAGAATGCAAAAGAAGGAGAACACAGTAAAGTTTTGAAATAGAAGGGAATACTGTCTCAAGAAAAGGAGAAGGAAGCTGACATAATTGTCCTTATTTTTAAAAATGCCACATAAATGGTAAAGTAGTATTACCTGTAGTTATCATGAGTACAGTTTGGGTTGTTGTGGTGATATTTTGTTGTGTTCTCACAAATAAAGCTTTCCTGAAGATCAGTGTTTGGAACTAGCCACTAATGGCCAGGCACTGGTGGCACATACCTTTAATTCCAGCACTTGGGAGGAAGAAACAGGAAGTGATATGGCTGGGTGCAGAAAAGTGATTAGGTGGAGTGGAGACAGGAGCATGGTTTATTCAGGCTGAAGGGTTGTCATGGTAAGAGGTGATGGCTATTGCTTGCTCTTTTGTCTCTCTGACCTTTCTGAATTTAGCCCTATATTTGACCCCGGGTTTTTATTATTAAGACCAATTAGGATTCATTCTACAGGTTGTGATAAGGAAGTCTCCATAGTCTCAGTGGTATACAAGCAATGGGAATTTATTATTGATGTTCTGGAGGCTGGGGAATCCAAAAGGTTCAGAAATTTCAGTGTCTGATAAGGTCTCAATTCCAGTTTTTCTTCTCCCATGTACCATTACATGGCAGAAGGTCCTAAAGAACTTTGCAAGGCCTCCTTATGAGAACAATGCATTCCACATATTAAGTGAGATTGTGTATTATTTACCTTTATTCTGGCTTATTTCATTGGGCATACCATCCTCCATTTTCTATGTCATTACAAATATCAGGAAGTCATTCATTAAAAAATAATTTATTGATTTTTCAATTCCCATATCATTTGTTGAAGAGATTGTCATTTCATTTATTTGGGGCAGTATTGTGTGCAAAATTGATTATTTATGCAATTGTTAATTTCTGGTTTGTGTTTCATTGGTAAATAAGTCTAATTTTAGTACCATATTGTATTGACTACTATGGTTTTGTAATATATTTTGGAATCAATATTACTTCTTGCTTAATTTATTCTCAATGTTGCTTTGGTATCTACTGAGAGCATTTGTGCTTTCATATAAATGTTAGGATTTAATCTATAGTAAACATTTGAATTATAATTTTAGTATAACTTGAACTAGAACTGTAGATTACTTTGGTAAAATATGATCTACAAATATTCATTATTCAGATTATCCCAAATACAATATATTTATTATTTGTGTCCTACATAACTTTTAATGAATGCTAAGAAATTATCAATAAGCATATAAAAATATACCCAATCTCACTAATCATCCTAGAAATAAAAATCAAAATAACAGTGTGTTAAAACATCACACATTAGTATGGTTCCTAAAAAAGATAAAAGGTAAGATGTTTTGGCAAAGATGAGAGAAAAAGGAACCTGATAGTTTGGGCATTATGAAAATACTATGGAGGTTATGTTCAGTCATGTCCGTGCTGCAGAATACAACAGGTGTGGTTGTCAGGGTGCTTGGTATTCAACTATTATCTGTTGTTGAGAAACATCATATAGATGATTTTATCTTATGTGTTTTAACTGCACAATCTCAGCAGGAAGATATGGTTATCATACAATTCATGACACTTAACGGTACTTTCAGTTCTAAAATATGGTGGCTGAACAGGAAGTCATTAAAGGTTTTGAGGGGAAGACTGACAAAAATAGTAAATAGCAAATAGTTTGGACATTGGAGAAGGAGCCTGACGGCAAAGAGAATAATTATTAGAATATTGTAATATTAATTAACTATAGAATTTATAATGACTGTTTTATTTACCATCATGTTCATGTACTTTTATGTACAAATTACTTCATTCATTTTATACTACTTTTGACTTTAGAAACATAAACTTGATATTTTAGTTTGTTTCTTCAGTTCTAAAACTTCATATTTTTAAACAAGTTGACCTTAATTTTAATTTTAATCCTAAAATAGCTTTGTCCTCTTTTTAATACCCTAGCTTACTTTCTATTCAACTGATAGGTCCATTTTAATTTTAGATGACTGTTGGCTTATTATTAAGTTCTTTGAAGACAACTGGCACCTTTAAATACAACTTCATTCTTCCATTTCTTGTTTTCCCTAATGAATTCCATTTCTTTGAACTGATTCCTTTGTTTTGATAACTTTATTTATCCTAGATACAAAAATACCATCTCTTGTGATCATTTTTATTAAAGATATATTCTATGTAAGACTATCAGTCAGTTCTTCTCTGCTTATAATGGATTCACAAAGGAAAAACAATTCATTTTAATTTTCCTTTAGTAGAAGTTGAGCATCAAGTGTATAACTGAAGGAACATATAGAAATTTAAGTTTTATGTGTTTTCTGTCTTTTTTTAGAATATTTTCTGAGGCTGACAAGTTTTTCTACATCAGAGATAAGCCTTTTTTTCTGCATAGGAGTAGACAGGAAGCATGTTACCCATGAAATCTCTGAAGCAATGGCTCAGCTCAACTATCATATCATGAATGTAGCCACGAATAATTCACAGAGTGGCTCTGACTTTATTTCAATATAATATTATTTACAAAAAGACACCAGACTGGATCTAGTCCATGGGTTATATGTGTGTGTGTGTGTGTGTGTGTGTGTGTGTGTGTGTGTGTGTGTGTGTGTAAGCACAGGTAGAGTTCAGACAAAGACCATAGGTTTCCTAACCATCAGTAACTTTTTTATTCTCTTGACACAGGATCTAATTCTGAAAGTAGGCTGGGGGCATACAAGCTTCAAGGATGTATCTGTCTCATATATCTCACAGAGCTGAGGTTATAGGCATATGTGACCACTACTTGTGGTGATATTTTATTTGTGATGAAATGTGGTGATATTTTATTTGTGCTTTAATAAATAAAGCTTGCCTGAAGATCAGAGGAATAGAAACAGCCATTATAAGTAAACAAAGAAGTCATGTAATGGTAGCACATGCCTTTAATCCTATCACTTGGCAGGCAGGGATCTGTCTGGATCTCTGTGAGTTCAAGGCCACTCTGGAAACAGAGCCAGGTGTGGTGACACAAGCCTTAAATTCCAATACTAGTTAACCATGGAGGTCTGGAAGTCTGTATAGACAGACAGGAAGTGACAAAGCTGGGCAGGAAGAGGAAGTGATGTACCTTGACAGAGAGAGCAAATCAGATGGCAGAACAGCAAGGCATATAGGTGTGGGTAGACAGGAAGTAGTCACATTTGGAAGCTGCAGAGTTGGTGAGGTAAGGTTAGCTGCGGCTTTCCCTATTTCCCTGATCTCTCTCAGGCTTTCACCCCTATATCTAGCTCTGTGTTTTTTATTTAATAAGACCTTTTAGAAATTCATCTACAACTACTAGCATCTTACATGGGTTGCAGGGTTTGAACTCAGATCCTCATGCTTGTGCGATAAACATTCTTACCCATTGAACCATCTCCAAACAGCATATTTTGAAGACCCCATTTGTACATCAGTTATAGAACATCAAATACTTGATAAATTTCTCTGTATAATTCCCAGTATTGAAATTAAATTATGAATATTAGTAATATTTTTGCAATATAAAGCTGGAAGTTATATTGCTATCTTCAATTTAGCAAACTCATATACCAGAAATATGCAAAATACAAATACACTCCACTTTTTCAAGAATATTTAAAGTTGTGTAAGATAATGTTACTCTATAGCAGTGTTTCTCAACCTGTGGATCATGACCTCTGGAATAGGAATGCTCTGTCATGGATCCTAATATCAGATATTCTGTGTATCAGATATTTGCATTAAGATTCATAAGAGTAGCAAAATTACAGTTATGAAGTAATAATGAAATTTTATAGATGGTAGTCACCATAATATGAGGAAATGCATTAAAGGGTCATAGCACTAGGAAGGTTGAAAACCACTGCTTTATAGATAACCAAAATGAAAAATGTCCCTCTATAGCTTTAGTAGTTAATAGGAAAGAACTCAATTTGTTTAGGGATTGTAAAGCTAAAATCATATGACTAACTACATTGCTTTTCCCTTTTATCATGGAAAAGATTGAGAAAGCCTCTGCATCACCAATCTTGGTGCCTCACAAGTCTAAGGACAGAGAGTCTATCTTTGTTAGAGATTATCAATGGAGAAAATGCAGCAGTCCTTCTTAGGCAAGTTAAAGTCAAGAAAAAGTTTAATAGAAAAAAAATAAATGATTCTCAGTGAATTCCAAAACAGAAAATACTACTGAACTTTACAGTAATAAAAGAGTCATCAAATATGTACACTCTTATTTTTCACATTTTGTGGTGATATACTGTATACCCTAATAAAATTTGCCTGAAGATCAGAGAACAGAACAAGCCACTAGATTAAACATAGATGCCAGGCAGTGGTGGCACACATCTTTAATTCTAGCTCTTGGGAGGCAGAGATTCATCTGGATCTCTGTGAGATTGACTCAGTCTAGGAAAGAAACAGAGCTAGGCACACATCATTAATCCCAGCACTTGAGATCTCGTGCCTTTGCTTGGAAAGGGCACACATCTTTAATTCCAGGAAGTGATAGCTGGGTGGAGAAAGTTATATAAGCCATAAGGAGACAGGAACTAGAAGCTTTCCTTGGCTGAGGAGTCCTAGAGGTAAGAGGTGGCTTGTTCCTTTGTCTCTCTGATCTTTCAGCATTTATCCCTATTACTGGCTCTGTTTTTTTTTTAATTTATTTTTTAATTAAAAGACCTTTAGAAATTTGAGCAACATCTAGTGTCCAACTTGTGGGGCACAAATTCACAAAAATCCACTTACCTGTGGCCTTGCAGTCCCTGGCTAAGGCTTGAGCTACACATGGCCAGAATCTCCACCCTACCTGGGCCAGAGTCCCTAACCTGCTGGCTAAGTTTTTGTTGTAGCCTCTCTGCAGAAAAATCTATAGGTTTTTTGGCTCCAAAAACCATCGGAGTTAGCCACTTTTGCACACTTCCCTCATGCAGATGGCTGGATCTTCCACTTATTTCCTCTCTTGTTAGGTTCTGGCTTTCTCTGGGCCACCTCCTCAGGCTGCTGCCACACTGTCATCTGAATTGTCATTGTCAGCAGATTTGATGAGTTAATTGGAATTTCTTAAATGGAGGAATTAGTTAAAAGAAAGTTATTTCCCACATTAAAAAATGGGGAACATTTTTACAATGGAAGGCATTTGGTCTCTGTTTGACTATATATTAAACAGTCTAAAAATGGAACAATTAAATGAGAGGATAATTAATGCTGATGGGATAGATGTAATGTCAATTATAAATATTATTTGTTTGATCATTTCTGGTTTTTTTCATTAAAAATGTTGGCTAATATGAGTGCCAAGATAAAAGTTTTAGAAAAACTTGTGAAAACAAATCATAAAGATATTCAGACCCAGACAGAAGAATTTAAAGGTGAACCAATCTCAGCATTGTATTATAAATTTAAAGAGAAGCAGCCCAATTTTTTCTAACAGTCAACCTTAATCTATCTAGTAACCATACAGTAACTGCCACATGATAGATAGCATCAAGGCTTTATATGAGCTGAGTAGAGTCCTGTGCAAATGTTAGATTTGAGGAGATTCAAAGAAGCAATAGTCTCATATGGCATCCACTGATCTCTCATGAATCAGATGTTAAATTGTAATTTGACTCATGATCAAATTGTAATAGAATTATCCCTCAAGACTAGAGAGATTTAGTTACAGCAGTCTTAGAGGCTGGTCCCCAATTACAATGGAGAATCTGGTGGAGGGATGAATCTAAGACCATTGAACAACAAAGTAGGGTTAGAAGTATGGAAATCTCCTAAGATCAACTTCTTGGAGAAGGCAATTACGCTGATATACAAAGATAATCTTTATATGATGACCATACCCTAGCTTTATGCTGCATGGCAGCCTTGAATGTTTGGGACATAATTGAAGAAGTAGGAAAGAAAATTGAGTCATTTTCTAAAGTTACACAGGGCCCAAAAGAAACCACTGATTTTATACAAAGATTGACTTCAGCAGTAAATAGAGTGATACCAAATTCAGAAGCTATACAGATAATAATTGAATCTCTGGCTTTGAAAAATGCTGATGCACAATGCAAAATGATAATTCAGCCATTAAAGGCAAGATCAGCCCCACTGGAGAAATGGATTCATGATACAATTAATATTGAATCTCATGATCATGATGATGCTTGGATAGGAGAGGTGATTTCCAGAAGTTTGAAGAAAAATAGTAATGTCAAATGTTTTAATTGCAGTAAACAAGGTCACCTAAGAAGGGAATGCAAACATAGCGTTCCTAGAAACAATGTTTTATCAAGGAATAATTCCAACAGAAGCCCCTCCCTTCTGGATTATGCAGAAGGTGTAGTAAAGGCAGACATTGGACTAAGGAATGTAGATCAATAAGGGACAGAAAATGTAATCCCTTGCCTTTGCCATTGGGAAACTCCCTGAGGGGCCTCTCACAGGCCCCTATGTCAAATTTGGTTCAATCCTTTCCGGTAACCATGGAAGAAACTCCTTCCCAGAGCAATTAAAGGACCTAATGCCTATGTTAAAAAAAATACATCTCATGGTGATAGAATGGCTGCAGAAGAGAGAACAAAAAATTCAGGAGAAACCATAAAGCTAATTTTTTGGAACTTCTATAAATCAACAAAGACCAAAATTAAAAATACGAATAAATGATGTTGTCATTGAAGGTCTTGTAGACACCAGTGCTTATATAACAATAATTGCACTATAATCTTGACATCCAAATTGGCCTCTTGAGAAGGTAAATAAAATGTTCAGCTTTTAGGGATTGGGACATTATCCCTAGTGATCCAGAGTACGAGATGGGTCAAATGTATAGGGGCAGAAGGACAAAGAGGAAAATTAAAGCCACATGTAGCTAATATAGCTAAGAATTTATGGAGCCATGATTTATTACAACAATGGAATACCCAGTTTAACATTCCTACAATCTCAGAAACAAAACATAAACTAACATATGTTTCTCGAGAAAAATATTAGAAGGTATTACAAAGAACATTCACTGACCATTCAGACTGTACAAGAACAGAGCACAACAGCTGCTGATCTTTCAAAGACACCAACAGTCCTACCTTTAAAATGGTTAACAGACAAGCCAGTATGGATTCAGCAATCGCCTTTAACAACAGAGAAACTACAGGCCTTAGGACAACTGGTACAAGAGCAGTTAAATGATCAGCATATTGAAGAATCAACCAGCCCTTAGAATTCTCCTGTGTTTGTTATTAAAAAGAAATCTGGTAAGTGGAGTATGGTAAGAAATCTAAGAGCTATTAACAAGGAAATTTAGCCAATTGTCTCTCTACAATCTAGAATTCCTTTGCCTACTTCATTACCTAAAGGATGACCTTTTATAGTTATCAATTTAAAAGACTATTTCTTTTCAATGACCTTACAAGAAAAAAGACAGAAAAATGTGCCTTCATGGTACCTACTTATAATAATTCTCAGGCTGTTAAGAGATATAAATGGAGGGTTCTCCCACAGGGAATGTTAAACAGCCCAACACTGAGCTAATATTTTGCAAATAGCTGTTGGAAGTAATATATAAACAATCTCCTCAATTTATAGTTTACTATTACATGGATGACATTTTACTAGCCAATTCAAATGTAGATACTTTAGAAAGAATGTTTAAGAAGGAAAGAAAATTTTGCCTTAAGTTCAATAAGTATATACAATATATATAGTCAAGAATTACATTAACAATGTCCAGTCCATAAACATTTGAGAAATTCAGAGAAAATACTTCATTATCTATCCTATTTTGGTGAGTCCAAAATGTTGTGCCTAATTCAGTTTCTATCTTTACTTGTATTACCAATCAAAAACTATCTTTTGTTGCCTTTCAAACTTATACAATTTATACCTCTTTAATGAATTTCTTTTCTGAATCTGTTAACAAGGATATGATAACTACCTAGTCATAAACTTCCTCAGAGATCCAAGAAGGAAATAATAGGAAGTGCAAACAAGTGACTTCCAAAAAATGTGAGGAATGACAGAAACAGATGGCTGCCTGGACAGTCACCCAATGTTCCTCTGTAACATTGGGACATCCATCTTCAGCCTATTGCCCTAGAATATATGACAGACTCATCTGTGAAACAAGATTTTCTATAGGGTCTTTCTATTTTGTCTTGGCAAGATTCAGCTGACCTTTATTTTGTGTCCTGCTTGTCCATTTTGGACAGCATACTGTCAGTAGTTGAGGCAAGGGCAATTTCTTGTCCAGTGGTTAACATTTGCCACAAAGAAAGTAAATTCCATGTGGAGTTTCTTTGATGGCCATTATCTTTTCTGAAGTAGATTGGATCTGCCAGGAGCAGACATGTCTCATTATCATGAAAAAGAATCTATGTTATTAAAACATCTTAAATGCCATGTTCTGTAGATCTCTGAAGTGTTTGATGATGGCCTGTTTATCTAAAATATGTCTCTGTTTGACCTTGAAAACATATCTAACCTGATTACAAGTTTGATTGTAATGATTAACTACTAACTTACATTTCTTCATCATCATAATAGTTGGTAATAATAACTTTCGAGGACTAGAAATTCGCATTATATTGTTAAATGGGTTGTATAGGTACAATATCTTGACCAAGATTAGAAATTTATTACAGTATTTTCTAACAAAATTAATCTGAAATTTGTATCAATATACAAAATTTGTATACAGTATGCAAAAATCCAATCCAATGTTAATATTTAAAACAAGTAGTTGTTTTTAAAAGTAGATTCAAAAATCTACCTTTTTATCTTATAATATCCATATCCTCCCTCTTTTCTTTTCAGAGTATATTCAATAATCTACTCTTTTATCCTAGTATTTCTATATCTCTCTTTTTCCATTTCTATATCTCTCTTATAATATCCATATCCTCCCTCTTTTCTTTTCAGAGTATATTCAATAATCTACTCTTTTATCCTAGTATTTCTATATCTCTTTTTTTCAGAGTATATTCAATAATCTACCATTTTATCCTATCATTTCTATATATTACATTTCTACATCATATTTTATTTACATAGTGTTTTCTAGCCATGCTTATTTTTATCAGATTCATTGTGTTTTCAGAAAACTTCCCATGTTTGAAAAGGCTTCAATGTTTGCTCCTTCATAACTTTGGCATACAAACAGCTTTTGGCTTGTCACAGTACTAACTCTGGATTTTACTTTAGCAGATCTTTCAAATTCCAGGATGTGCTTCAGCTACAAATGACTGTGCCTAATTCAGAATCATAACAGGCACTCTGATTGCCTGCCGACTGGCAATGAATTTCTTGTCTTTGAGTCAGTTCCTCTCTATTAAAAAGAGAGACTGTGAAAAAGGGTAGAGTGAATGACCTGATGTCAAAATTTAAGCAACTTTACACTGCAATAAATGTTCTGATTAGGAACCAAGAATAAGAAAGGAAAGAGGACAGATTTGTCAGATACTGCTTGAGAAATAGAATTTCCACAATTTGGGGAGTTATTATTCTTGGAATTAGTAACAAAGCTCTTTTAATTGCATAGTTTATAAAAAGAAAGATTGGGGCATTAATAATAGATGTAGGCTAGTGTATTGGGTAGATCCTCAAATTTTTCCAGAATAATCACAGACCTAGAAGGTGAGAGGGAGATTGTGGTTCAGGATTAATACTTATGCGTGGGAGAAAATAATGAGGTGGCAGGTAAGTGTCAACAAAGAGCATTGTTTGTTCTGAGAAAGTGAAATAATGATATAGAGATTAAATGATATTGGAGAAAGTGAGCATTTTGAACTGTGAAGAAATGAACTATACATATTATAGAATTTTAAGAGGAAAAGTCTTGTAGCCTGTGAGTGCAGTGTCCTCTAACTCCTTTATCTTTCTTGCCTTTGCATAAATGGTTTGATGTCCTGAAAAGGCTTTTCTACTCACTGATATTTCAGCTGTAGTGAAATCACTGATTAAAAAGAAAAAAGAAAAAAACTACTATGTATATTAAGAAGTCTTAAGCTCTCGACTTTCCACATTCACTTTCCACTTTCTAAACTTCTCTTAAATAGTAGATGATCACATTATTTTTTGTGCATACTCATTTTATTCTTCTATATTATCTAATAATCTTGAAGGAACACAGTAATTAGCCATGGATAGTTGTAAAAATGTCCCATAAATTTATTTATAATAAGCTAGTTTTCCTTCGCTAAAGAATAGTGAGGAAGCAGCTATTTGTGTTAATCAAATTACTGGTTGCAGATGGAACTAGGAATTACAGGCCCCAAATGGACAGTAGAGATTTATATTCATAAGTGATGACCAAAGCATTTTGATATCCATTTTTTCAAAAAAAAGATCTAGATCTTTAACAACAAGCAAAAAAATATAACCCCTGGCTCAAAAAAGTAGCATAGGTTGAATGACAAAGAGACACTTTGGAATTCAGAGATTTCCTTTTCTGGAAGCTAGATAATGTACACTCAGACCCACATTGATATTCCTGGTCTTAGGGTTGGGTATTAGATCTGTGCTAGATACTGAAGATTTCCATGTAATGAATTTGAAGTTCCAATAGAGTTCTGGATAGGATGGCATATGAAGCTACCACTGTGTATCCTGCTAAAGATAAGAGTCATGTTAGAATTGTTAGAAACAAAGAGCAGAACATCAGAAACACACAAAAGTAGTGGTAGTATGGATGTTTTAAAACTGAAGAAAAGAGTAGGGCAATGCAGAGTTAAGAAAAGCTGTACTGGGTATGGTGGCTCATGCCTTTTATTTCAGCATTCAGGAGATAGAGGTTGGTGGATCTCTTGAGTTTGGGGCTGGCTGGACAACATATCAAATACCAACTCAGCCAATGTTACACAGAAATACCTGCCTCAAACGAAACAAAACAAAAATTAACAATTCCCTACATGTGTGTGTGTACGGGGCACACGCAAGCTCGCACGCGCACGCGCACGCGCGCGCGCGCACACACACACACACACACACACACACACATACATACACACACACGCAAAGAAACCTAAAAAAAAAAACATAAAGGAAAGCAGCTGTGACTAGATATAAAAATCTTTCACAGGAGAAGCAGGAAGGAGCAACTTCCAAATGATACACGGATATAAGCAGGCCTCGAGTCAGTAGTCACTAGTGAGATGCTTTTCTATCATTGACATGGGTATCACCATTCCAGATACAAGATTGTTACAGGCAGGCAATGGATCTCATATGGGCAAACTCATACAGATAGCTAAGTATGGCAGAGTAACATTTGTTAGCAGGGAAGACATAGTGACCTAATCTGTCTTAATTACTAATATTAGCAGTCATCTCTACACATGCAGAACCAACTACAGAAGACAATTGAGCAGGTGAGGAAAAGCACATTTAACCCAAGCAGGAAGAAATATTGATGAATATTCTAATAATTTCTATTTCATTTTCCTTCTTATTTTAAATCCTTGTTTTTTTTCTTTCTGACTCACAATTTTGAGATGTCACTGTATCACTGTATACTTTTTACTTGTGTTGTATCTGAATAGGCTTTTATGACTGTCCTTTCTTCAAATCCTATTCCATAATATTCTCTATTAGATCTCACATGTCCCTCTCACTCATACTTTACTGCCTCTCTTCCTGTTGATTTCACTTCAACTTCTTACTTATTAGAACCTTTAGCCCTAAAAATACTATAAAGTGCATTTTCCCCTAAAGTACTTTAGTGCTGGTATCACACAAAGTTTAAAAGCTTTTACACAGTGAAGTAAACAATCATAATGTGAAGGGATGGCTTGAAAACTAGGAAGAAATGTTTGCTAAATGTACAACAGCAGTTTAGTATCAGTACTGTAAAAGTTAAACACCAGAAAAATAAGTCTGGCAGGCTGCCCAGCCCAGCTGCCACCCAGGGCAGAGCCAGGGTTGTGGGTTTGCCCACCACAGCATCCACCTCCTATGGACTCCTGGACTCTGTGAAGGGGACAAACCTGCAGATCCAGACCTGCAGGATCTCTGTGACACAGGGTAGCAGCTGTGGTGGGATATCCACGAGGAGTCTTATGGGAGCCCATTGTCAATGATGAGTAACAGAAGCCAGAGGCCTTGAACCAATACAATGACTCATTGAGGTGAACACTTACAAATGAAAATTTATGCACAAGTGGGTAAACTGTGTGACTCACCGGGCCACAATACAGCCTCCACAATGAGTGTTTCTTTTTTGTTGTTGTTCTTGTTTGTTTGTTTGTTTGGTTTTGTTTTTGGATTTTCTTCTTAATTTTGTTTTATTTTGGAGGAGAGGTTGCAAGGCCAGAATGTGGATGCAAGGGGAAAAGGAAATAAATAGGATGGGGATGCATGATGTGAAATCCACAAAAAAAAAAAAATCAATACAAGTTAAAAAATAGTTATCCAATTAGTAAATGAACTAAACAGACAGTTTACAAAAGAAGAAATACAAATGACCAATCAATATTTGTTTAAAAATTTCAACATCCTTAGCCACTATAGAAATAGAAATTCAAACTGCTTGAGATTCCAGTCAGAATGGGTAGTATCAAGAAAACATATGACAATTGCTACACAGCATGTGAGGAAAGAGGAAATCTTCACATCTACCCTACAACCCATTGGTCTGTGTGGCCTCATGCAGCCCAGGATGGCTATGAATGTGACGCAACACAAAATCTTAAACTTAGTTAAAACATTATGAGACACTTTGTAAATTAATTGTATGGCTCTGTGACATGAACTTTGTAGATGGTGATGTTATGTTGTTATCTAGTTGTATATGTCTGTCACTTTTAGCAGGAAATTCGACTTGTGCAGTCAAAATAGACATCAAATAAAACAACTATATGACACAGCTATATCACTCTTGGGCATATACTCAAAGGATTCAAAATCAATATAGCTCAGAGCTATTTGTACAGTCACATTCATTCATTTATTACTGTACTATTTATAATAGCTACAAAATCCAACCACCTTAGATGTGTATCAACAAATGAATAAAGAAATTTGGTTACATATACAAAAATGGATTTTTATTCAGTTAAAGTAAAATGAAATCATGATATTAGACTTACAAAAAATGATATATGCAAAATCTGGAAGGAAAAGAAGAGAAAGCTTAGTGGAATCTGTGTGACTTGAAAGTAGAGAGGAAACTACTTTGGGGAAAAGGAGACCCAGCAAGAGATGAGGTAGGGGCTGTGGAGTAGGGAATGGTGGGGCAAGGATGAATATGAACAAAGCACAATAATACACATACATGAAATTCCACAAGAAAATCTCTTACCTTGTATACTAACTTAAAAATTAGTGATGTAAAAAGAAAAATTAAAAGTGAAAGACAACCCCCTCATATAAGGGTCATGTTTGTACTTAATTGTGAGCTTTTTCTGTGAGTTTTTACTTCTGCTTCTTAGCACCTGTGGCTTTTGGTGTGCACATATGCTATGGTCTTCTAGGTCCACTTTACCATCATAGAGTAGAAGTATATGGCACTTTACACTCTCCTGGAGTAGCCAATGCTCAAAGTGATACTGAAGTTTGACTAACACACTGAAGTCCCCCAATGAGATAAGACTGAAGTCCTATGGAACTTCACCTTGCTTGGCTTTGTTCTATTCCTTATATGATCCTGTGTTCTCTTCTTCACATTTTTCTCTTATGAATGACTACTTTATAAACATTTAGATACTCTTGCTTATCGTGAGAAGAAATTTTAAATTAATCCATTCTAAGAGGTCCTCCCAAGAAAAAAGGACATAAACACAAGCTAAAGCAATGCTGTGCCTATAAAGGATAGCCTTAGAAAAAGGACATCCAGCAACAAGTCTAATTAAGTCATAAAATGACAATCCAGTCTATACGGAATTGAATGAAATTCCAACCTAATGAAATATATCCAGTGAAATACTCAAGCAATTTGATGATTGAAAGAAACAAAATTGTCAGGAATCTTTGCATGCCATACCTTTAAATCAAGTCAATCAAGTCAATAATGCAATTTGATATTAGAAATTGTGTTTTCAAATTCTAGTTTGATCATAGCAATTCATAGGAAAATAAATTGATTGAAAGTGATAGAAGATTGAAGCAATAACTATGAATGTATTAACAGAACTTTTTTAATCCTGGAAAACTATCAGAACCAGAAAAAGTTCAGCAATGAAGTGCTAATTTTTAAATTTCTGGACCATGTCTTAATGCTATGTGACATGCTATTAGTTTTTAAAAAAAACTAATGACTATCAGTTTCTTATATTATTGATGTATTATCACATTACTTCATAAACTTCTGTGTGTGCAGCCTCCTCCTTTGTATTATTGATTTTAATGCATTCTTAACTTCCATTTCTCTTATAAACACATGTGTTCTCTAAATCCCATTGTTTATATCTTTTTCTCCATGATACTTATTGAAATGATATCACCACTGTTTATGATTTCCTTTCTCTTCCATGGGCAAACTCTATGTCATATTTGTTGGGTTGGAAATAGGAATGTTATTTGCTACTGTCATCTGATAGAAAATAGAATTCCACTGCTGTGGATATCTTTCTGTATAATAAAACACTGATTGGCCAGTGGCCAGGCAGGAAGTAGGCGGGACAAGGAGAGGAAAATTCTGGGAAGTGGAAGGCTGAGTGAAGGAGTCACTGCCAGCTGCTGCCATGACAAGCAGCATGTGAAGATGCCAGTAAGCCACGAGCCACGTGGCAAGGTATAGATTTATGGAAATAGGTTAATTAAAGATATAAGAACAGTGAGCAAGAAGCCTGTCACGGCCGTACAGTTTGTAAGCAATATAAGTCTCTGTGTTTACTTGGTTAGGTCTGAGCGGCTGTGGGGCTGGCGGGTGACAGAGATTTGTCCTGACTGTGGGCAAGGCCGGAAAACTCTAGCCACATTCCACACTTAACATACTATTTCCAAAATACCTTCTTTTCATCTTGAACATTTCTGTTTGAGTTGTATATTCTACTTTATTTGTTCAACAGTGTTCCATTTCTTAGAACAATGCTGTACTCTCCATCCTCCACAATGTCATACAGATCCTTCTGCATTTCACCTCCTTGAATAACTGCCAAAACTTCTGCCTGTACTATTGCTTATAGTTAAAACCTAGGTCCTCAATTATGTAACATAAGATTAGCCACATTCTTAATTCAAATTTTTAAAATAACTCATTAAGCAAATTATAAGGGAGTATGAAATCATTTTAATGGTATACAATATTTAACTGAATTTATCAGAATACCATCATTATGAAAAGGTAGTCAGTAACAAACATTACTAAGATATTTAATGTTACTTCATTATTATTTTTGTCAGCAATCACCATATATTTTACAATGACAGCTCATGTCTGTTCTGTCAAATACTCAGTAGGCACACATGGGTAGTGGCTATCATCTGAACAGTACAGTCTCTGAATAAATGCCATTGGGCTCTCACATTCCAAGTTCACCATCCACTATTACCAGGGTGATATTTTTAAATTCCAATCTGACCTTGATATATCTCCAATTCATACATTTGTATGTGGCTTTTATGATAATGTCTCCTATAATACTCTTTGTTCTTCTAGCTTGCCCTCATGTCCCTATCATCTTTTTTGAAGCCTCTACTCAGGTTACCATTGAATTCATTAGTTTTCTTCATGTCTTTGCAATTCTTCAAATGCTCTTGCTAATCTTTATATCCAGCTATCCATCTTTCTTTTTTTATGTTTCTCTTTAAGGTATATGTAACTACTCATTTTTTAAAAAGCATGCTTATGATTCCAGCATTTGGGAAGCTTCAGCAGGAGAATAACAACTTCAAGTCCAGCCTGAGCTATCTAGTAAATCCATGCAATCCTGGACTATATTGTAAGAAAGTAAAATGAAGGTTTCTGAAGTTTTTCATGGGTATTACCTGTACCTTTATGCCAACATAGCTTTGTTGCTCATTCTTGTTTTCCAAGGTACTTCATTCAATTTTCAAGATACTTCACAAAAAGTTTTTCAATTTGTCTCTAAATTAGACTTTCAAATCTTAAGTGCAAGAAATTGTGTTATTAGTTTTGTTATTCCTTTGGTATGGTAAGTCTTTACAGAATAAATTAAAGAAAATACAATACATCTTCCACTGAAAAATCCTTCTAACGTATGATATCACAGGATTCAAGTATGATATCCAGGCATGCCTGCACGTTGTTATTTATACATTTATTTATTTTACTAAATTCAAACAGAATTCCTGTAAAGAGTATTTGCCTCGACCAGAGATATAGATTTCAAGATGCAGGAAGTCTTTTGAGAATTATTATTTTTGCTTTAATACACAATGTGTCTATTACTACAATATTGTGTGTAATACACTACAGTAATAACGATTCAGTGTCAAACAAAAATGAAGGTTAATTTAACATAAGCATCTAGAAGAATAAACTGACATGTATTGCACTCAACTGATCTTTTTGAACCTCTTGAACTATCTATGGTAAACTCCAAGTTATATAAGTTGCTATGCTGATTTTGGTTAGGTTCTTCCTATTTTTAAAATGTTGGCTGGCTGTTGAGTCACATTAGGAGCGCCTTGGCTAGTACAATGGGAACAACTTTTGATCCATACTACATCATGCAGTAAGATATCACAGACAAGAGGTTCTTACACAGACTCATGACTTAGAACCTTCCTATCAAATCTTTTATTAAATAATATTTGCAAACATTGAAAAATGCATGACTCAATCCAATGTTAAAAATCAAAACAGTTCAGGATAAAGAGACAAACGAAAGGGTGAATAAAGTGGGCAACCAATTCAATAATTATAAGACACATAGAGTGTATATAACCAGGTCAACTGATGATTAGAAGACAAGTTACCAGGGGTAATCTCAAGTGCTCATTTATTTTTCATGGTGTGTATACTTATTTTATTTTTGATATTTAAGACTAAATAGTATTATTGCTTCATAAAGTAACATTTTTCCAGAGATTTATTTTTATATGTATTTATTTTATAAAAATACTTATATTTTTATATGTATGTATGTGCACCATGTGTGGTACTGAGGAGGTAAGAAGAGGACATCAGATCACCTGAAACTTGAGTTATAGGCAGTTTTGAACTACTTTATGGGTACTGGGAGTCATGCTTGAGTTCTCTGCAAGAACAACAAGTATTCTTAAACTCCAAGCCATCTCTCCAGTTCAGCATGGTTCTATTTTGAATGTATCAACAATGTTAAGTCAAAGGGAATAGTTTTAGAATTCTTATAATAGCAAAGAAATTCCACTCCAGAAACTGGTGTGGAAAAGTCATTAGGCATAAGTAGTTGCAGGTTCATTTTTTGAGTCAATATGAACGGAGTTAAAGTGTGAAATCAGTGCATTTGAGAGTGTTCAGTCAACCTCTAAGACCTACACAAGTTTCTCTTGGCTCTATTATAGTAAGCTCTGCATGAATTTTTTATGAACCATAAAAGCTGGCCATTCTATACTGAAAGCTTTACATTTCCTTAATTTTGAGGTATCAATAAAATGTGCATCTGCTGATCAAATATGTAATACAAATTTTGTGGTGTGCAAAGGAGTATATCTTGAAAAAACACACCCAGAATCTATAGGATTAATCCTGAAATTTGCCTTTGCACTTGCTTTATAACTGGATACTCTGTGGCTGAACATTTAGCTTAGTTTCACCCATAAGCTTCTAAATGAAAATGATAAAACAAACATCTTTCTGTATTCTGTTGTACTTTGTGTTTTTCCTCATGGTTATCTGCAAGCAGACACTCTTGTGGTCTCATTGATTGCTATGTTGGTAGAGATGTTAATGATCTAAATCCAACAGATGCTTGGAAGCACAGTGCAAGTTAATTTATGCAACCAACAGAAATATAAAATTGTGGGTTGTTTGACATACACACAGAGAACTCTTCCTATAATTAAAGATAATTACCAATGTTAGCAGATCAAAAGCATCTCAGTAGGGGGGGAAGCTAAATATAAACTGCAAACAGACACCAGCAGGTACACTAAAGTTACAAGATACAGAATTTCTTGTGAGACGATACTAAGTCATTTTTTATAGTTATTTGTCTTTTTAGCATTTTGTGTACACATTGAATGTAACTAAATAAATAATTTTCTACACATAGTTTCTAGCAGCATACTTTATTTTTCTTGGGCAAACAACACTCATTCCCTGTAGTCAAAAGGAGAAAGAAAAAGTGGAGAGAAAAGAACCATGGTGTATGTTTATCAACTGAAAATAAGTCTCATCTGTGGATATGTTCCCATTGGTTGCTTTACATGAGATCCTAAGTATTTTTTAAAATATATATCAGAGTTATAGCAGAACAAATTAAAATTATAAGGAGTACAGAACAAAATTCTTTCCTCACTACTGTTTAAGCTTCACCCCACTTTAACAAGGTTGTTTTCATAGATATTTTATCTGTTTTAACACTATTTTTCAATGTTATGAGTATATAGAACTCACTATTTGACAAAAATGTAAATTATTTAGACATTTAAAAAATATTTATGTATTTTTTTTATTTTATGTGTATGAGTGCCATGCCTGCATGAACATCTGTGCACCACATCCATGCAGTGCATGGGGAAGCCGAAAGGGAGGTTTGGCTGTCCTGGAACCAGAGTTACATAGGGTTGTGAACTGCCATGTGGATGCTGGGAATCAAATTCAGATACTCTGCAAGAACTTGAATACACTAAAAGGAAGAAATATATATGTTCTCTCTCTCTCTCTCTCTCTCTCTCTCTCTCTCTCTCTCTCTCTCTCTCTCTCTCTCTCTCTCTCTCTCTCTCTCTCTCTGTGTGTGTGTGTTTGTACCCATAAAGACCTAAAGATGGTAACAGATCCCCTAGAGCTGGAGTTACAGGTGGTTGTGAGCTGCTGTATATGGGCACTGGGAACTGAACTCTGTAAGAATAACAAATGCTCTTAACTGCTGAGCCACCTCTCCAGCCCCTATATATTTTATAATGAGTCTATATAGAGTTTTGTGGATTAACTGAAAATCTCCCAATTCTCTTCTTTCCCTCAAACCCCCAAACCTCTATTGAAACATTTCTTGATGGATTAACTATTTTAGGTAATCTTCTTGTTCCCTAGAGGCTTAAGGATATCCCTATGTATCTTCTCAAAGCACTTTGAAGACCTCCGTTATACATTCTCTTTGATTTCTACCTGTATTTCTTTAGCTGCAAGGCCATTCATGCCTCCCACAGGATCTTGAAATACTCTGATTTTGTGAGCATGACTAAGTTTCAATACTGTATCTTATACACCTCCTGTACACAAGTCTTTAGAATAGTAATTATGTGATGATATTAACAACTTAAATGTTAACTTAGAGCAAACTGCAACCTAAGAGCTGATAAGTCATTTTTAAGTGATATTTTTGTGAAAGACATCCACGCCCATCCTCATATGTGTTCTTTCTCACATTAACTATACTGTTCTCAGGCCTAAACTGTTTACTGTATGGATCTACATTGTAATAATCTGATGATCACTAGTTAGGAAAAATCAGCACCAATCCTATTGTGGAAACAAGCATAATTAGGAACAAAATGCATAAACTGAGTTCAAATAGCACTTATTGCATAAAATGCTAACTTATTGTGGTGGTGGTAGGTTTTATATGTCAAATTGAATAGGATATACCATTGCTCAATCTACCATCAGAACAGATGGTGCTATGGAGGTATTCTACAGCATTTAAATCCAGAGTCAAGAAACAGTAGGTAGTTTATTTTTTATTTAGTTTTTTTATTTATCAACCCCTACAGACACATGGGGCAATTTTTATATTTCTGAATAGTCCTGTGACTGGTTGAGCTGTGGCTGATTCACACGTCTTAGTGACTCAAAAAATATTAAAACTCATTTTAATAAAGATGTTCATTTTCTTTTATAGGAAGTATTATTAAAACACATAAAAAATTCAACTTGTACGAGGCTATAGGGGCAGCAGTATTACAATTTTTTTTTACCCAATAAAATCAGAATGACATTAAAACAATTTTTTACTATGTTACCTATTTTAATCCTTACACAACACCTATTTCTTCTTACTTGAGTGCTGCCATGGACAACTTCATAGTAACCTAAATTACTTTCCTCACAAAAATACACTATGTTTTCCCTAACAACGCTGTGACATTCAAAGATTTACTTTTCTTTGTAGACAAAATGTACTGTTAAAGTTATTAGTAACATCAGAGGTTTAGTTAGTAGAGGGCAAGTCAAAGTAAATGAAAATAGGAAACAAAACTATAAATTCTTTTGTGGTTTGTGTAATATTTTATTTTCTTTAATTTGAAACAAAGACTGTCCTTTTGATTTTTCTCATCAAATAACCTTCCTGCTATCATTGAAGGACAAAAATCATGACATTATTCTCTCAAGTCTTCTGCTTTACAATTAAGTTTCTGTTCCTTTACTGATGTCAATATTCACAGACTAATTACTGTATCAGTTTTACCTCCCAGAATCCAAAATGTAACACTGCAAAGATTGGCCTATAGTAGGAAAACCAAAGATCTATTTAACAGTAGAAGTGATATTCTAAACAGAAAATTCATTCTTTAATTTTATGGGTAAATACATTTGAAAGTATTGTTATAAAACCAAATAATACCATTCCAAAAAAAAAAAAACAATAAAATGACTCCTAGTGGCATTCTGCTATTCTCATATATCAGTGTCTTATTCAGCTACAATCAGAGAAGCATCCTCCTGCAGCAGATGAGAACAGATACAGAGACCCACAGCCAGATATTATGGAGAGAGAGAGAGAGAGAGAGAGAGAGAGAGAGAGAGAGAGAGAGAGAGAGAGAGAGAGAGCTTGGAATAGTCAGCTCGAAATGGGATGTCTCCATGTAATCCCTTCCCTCAGTGCTCTAGGAGTCCTGTGGAAGGGGAGGTGGAATGAGTGTAAGAGCCAGTAGGGATGGAGGAAACCAGGAGACTATAAATCAACATTGTCAAAGCTTACATGAACTCACAGAGACTGAACCAGCAAGCACTGGACCTACATAGGTTTGCACCAGGTCCTTTGCAGGTTATGGCTTCCAGTTTAGTGTTTTTATTGGATTCCCGAGTATGCAAATAAGTGGGTCTCTGATTCTTGTGCTTTCTCTTATGCTTTTTTTCCATCACTTTCTCTTGTTGAATTCTGATGTGATAGTTTTTGTTTTATCTTATTATATTTTTATTTTTATTCCATAGAATCATGTTTTTTTTCTAATGCGAGAGATGAAAAACAGTAAGAAAACAAAGAACAAAATAAAACAACAACAACAAAAACAAAAAAACAGTGGATCAGGTTTGCTAGGGATGTGGGAAGTAACTAGGTGGGGTAGAAGGAAGGAAAACCATAATTAGGACATGTTATGTGACAGAAAAAAATATTTATTTTCAATAGAAAGGAAAAATAAATTTATAAGAATTAAAAGAAAGGATAGTTATAGGTTAAGGGGAAAATCCAATGAATTTAAAACTAATTTTATCATTCCTGTGAAAGATAATTTTCAGATTTACTGGGAATCTCAGCTTGACTTTCAAAACGATTAACTTTATAACTGGCTAGTTGTGCAGTATTCCTATGTTTCTTTCTGTGCATGGAAATAAGAATGATACTTTTTTTAAAGAACAACTTTGATATTTAGGATCAGAAGATATAATAAAGGTAAGGTGACTTTGAAAGTCTTCTAGTGATGGTTGGTAGCTAAGAGAGTTAATCTTGTCAGCTTGACTATATTTATAGTCATTAGAGAAAAATACATCTGAGTCTATCTATGAGGGTATTTCCAGAAAGATTTAATTGAGGGAGGGAAATCTATCCTGAATGTGGGTTGTACCATCCCATAGACTAGGGTCTTGAGCTGAGTAAATGACAGAAAGAGAGCTGAGTACAAGCATGGCTCTCTCTGCATTATAACTGGGACACGTTGTAACCAGTTTGCTTTAAGCTCTTGCTATTATGCCTTCCTTAGCTCAATAAGGTGAAGTCTCAAACTATGAGCATAAAGAAACCCTTTCTTTAAAAAACAACATAATTATAATGTCAAAGGTGATATTACTTTGAGAGGCAGTGTCTTTTTGTTATTATAATAACTACAATGGATATTTTCCTCGGGAAAAAAATGGGCATATTATCATAGTACACATATGTTAGCTCATGAGTACAGTATGTTTTCAGTCCATTAAAACTTGAATCTTTGAGTTGATACACTGATGTATACCATTTTGTTTGTTTCATATTTTTTTAAATTAAAATATAATTGCATAATTTTGTCCTTCTCTTTCCTCCTTCCAAATATATATTTCTGAATATAGAAATGTAATCTGCTCAGTCCTTATAATTATAATGATATATATATATATATATATATATATATATATATATATATATTATGGGTGACCACTTGGAACTGGATAACCAATAATTGGCTTATTTTATCTTTCAAACTACTTTTCAAGTATTGTGATAATTTAGTATAATATTGTTTTAAAGAGATCTATAGCATTATAAGCAAGCTGAGATCAATGAGACAAGTATTAAATGCATGTTTTTTCCATTATTTTATTTTGTTTTCTAGATATCTTTACCACATAATTCTCATATTAGTTATCATTCTACTACACACCACGATAAGCCTTTGAGGAAGACATAAGTGTATTGTCACATATAATATAACAATAAAGTAGAAGGTATACTTATCCCAAGACAAAGGTGACTTATGCAATTTCTCTCATTAGATTTAGAAATCAAAGGAGTACAAAACTTGTGCATAGATTCAAAGCAATTTTAGTGTGCTTTTGCTTTATGGGAAGAAATCATTCTTACCTGGAAATATGTAACCAGCCATTGGCAATATCATCAAATCAAGGTCTTTCTGAAATATGCATCATTAAACTTAGAATACACCAATCATAAATTATCTTAGTTTATTTGTACATAAATTGGGAAACTTTCAAATTACAAACAAGTAGATTAAATAACACATATAGGTAAGAGTAATAATTTAAATTACTTTCTATCTTAACTTTATTATCTAAAGTCATATTTCTATATTTTTTAATAATGTTTCCAGTACTTTAGCTCTGAAACAAATGCACTTCTTAGGATTATTAAACTCATATATTTGTGCAATGCATTGCTGAAACTGAGATTTACACCAAATTTTGCAATCAGAATTTACACATATACACACAAATATGTATTTCAGATTTAGAACACCTAAAGAAAAGCATTGGAATGAGAAAATAATGTGATAAAATACATTAAATTTTTGTTTATGACTGCTCCCTTTCAATAATGGTTGTCATTTGAAGATCATTTGTTCATCTGACCAAGAATAGCAAATCACCCTTTAATATGAACCAAAAAAACATGTATTTCTAAGACTTCAATAGTATGACTATTGCCTAACTTATCATTTTCCATGATTGTTTTCTCATTTTTCATTTCCAAGGATAGAAAAGCAAAATAAGAAGGAGTGATTATTAGAAAAAGCACATGGTTTTGAAAAGATAAGACAATAATTCATTTTCACAATTTTCATGTACCCAACTTCACTGATGCTCTACATTCTAATGTGCTATAATCCATTCTGGATATTATTATATAGTAGTGGGTTTACATTACCAAAATAGTTCTGGTACTCTTAAAGATGCTGAGGAAAATGGTCAGGGTACTTATTTACTAATGTGTAATGCTCCTAGAAATTCACTTGGATTTCATATCCCACTTGGCATTTTTGAGCAAAGTATAAATAGTTTCTCATACAATGAAGGATCTACATGTTTACAGAGTTCTGTAGACTGGTACATATTTTAAGATTCTTCCCATTGAGGACAATTGGAAGCGAAAATTAAAAGTATAATGTTGATCTAAGCCCCTTCTACCTCTACTGAATGTACCAGGCTCTGCTGACTCCCCATGGGAGGCCTTACCCTTTTGGAAGAGGTGGAAATTGGGGGTGGGTTGTGGGGGAGGCTGGAGGGGCAGGAGGAGAAAGAGGGGGATCTGTGATTGGTATGTAAAAAAATAAAAAAAAATTCTTAATAAAAAGTAAATAAAATAAGTATAATGTTGAAAGATATTTGATTTTGATCTAATTATCCTCTTTCCCTTAAATTCCTCAGTGATAAGTGGTGGATCATCATCTGCTGGTGTATACCCAAATGGCACTCCATCCTACCACAAGGACACTGCTCAATCATGTTCAGAGCAGCTTTATTTGTAATAGCCAGAACCTGGAAACAACCTAGATGTTCTTCAACCAAAGAATAAAGAAATTGTGTTACATTTACACAATGGAGTATTGCTCAGCTTTTAAATGAATAACATCAGGAAATTTGCAGGCAAATGCATCAAACTAGAAAATATCATCCTGAGTGAGGTAACCCAGACTCAGAAAGACAAACATGGTATGTATTTACTCATAAGTGGATACTAGATGTAAAGTAAAGGACAACCAGGCTCAGGCTACAATCCACAGACCCAAGGAGGGCTCTACTGGGGGTGGGGGTGGGCTCATGGATCTCCCTGGGAAAGGGAAATACAATAGTTTTCGTGGGTAGACTGAGGGATACTGGGGATGGGAACTGGAGAGATTAGGTCGGGGAAGCAGTCAAGAGAGAGACTACTAGGAGAGACAACTGGAATTGGGGGAGTTTGGGGGTCGAGGTAGAAACCTAATGCAATAGAAACTCACAGGAATCTAGGATGGTGATCCTATCAAAGACTCCTAGTAAAGGTGGACATAAAACTAAAAATGGGGGGGGGGCATTTTCTGTATCCAGGCAAGGCTTCCAGTGGAGAGATTCAGACACCAGCCACAAAAACTTTGACCTACAATTGGTCCTGCCTGCAAGATATGCTGGGATAAAGGTGGCACAGAACTTGTGGGAGTAACCGAGAAATGAGTGGTCCAAATTGAGACCCATGCCATGAGAGGGAGTCTATCTCTAACACTGCTTGGAGGGCCAGGACCCAGAGCTTGGGTAGCCTAGGATACAATCGAACACAACTGGCCAAATATAAAAATAAAAATAAAAAAATATTCCTAATGATATTCTGCTATACTCATAGATTGGTGCCCAGCCCAATTGTTATCAGAGAGTCTTCATCCAGCAGCTGATGGGAGCAGATGCAAAGACACACAGCCAAACACTAGTCAGATCACAGGAATCCTGTAGAATATGGGGAGAAAGAATTGTAGGAGCCAGAGGGGTTGAGGACACCATAAGAACATGGCCCACAGAATTAACTAATCTTAGCTCATAGGGGCTCCCAGAGACTGAACTGACCACCATTAAGCCTGTATGGGTCTGAACTACATTCTCTGCATATATGCTATGGTTGTATAGCTTGGTGTTCCTGTGGGACTTCTAACAGTGGGGGAAGGGCTGTCTCTGACTCTTTTGCCTGTTTTTAGGATCTTTTTCCTCCTATTGGGTTGCCTTGTCCAGGTTTAACATGAAAAGGATGTGCCTAGTTTTATTATAACTTGTTATCCCTGGAAGGTCTGACCTTTTCTGAAGGGCAAGGAGGAGTGGAGGATCTGGGGAGGAAAGGATGTGGGACCAAGTGACTGGGAGAAGAGGAGGGAGTGGAACCTTCAGTCAGAGAATAATGTATGAGAGATAAATAAATAAATAAATAAATAAATAAATAAATAAATAAATAAATAAATAGGAGAGAGAGAGAAAAAGAAACTAGACAGCCATGAATAGCAAGCAGATTTTAAAGCGAATACATTTATAAAGTTGAAGTCATTTTAAAAACTCTTTAAGAATATTACTTGGAGTACTCTCTCCCCATTGCAGTTTCATACTCCAAGATAGGACAGAAAAGGAGCCAGCTTCTTAATGGGCTTGAAGAAAATAGTGTTTAAGATAAAAAGTAGAGTGATTTGTAGAAATAATCAAATATAAAACTAGGAATTTAAATATTTTTTCTCACTTGTCTTATAAGACTTGGAAGTATTTTATCCTCTTCACCTAGGAATATCTTTGTTTACTCAGATAGTCAAGGCTCTATATTCCAAATTTGATGGCCTGGACCAGTTACAGTTTTCTTCTTCACCCATCCTCCTTTATTTCCTTTGTCCTATGTTTTTCAAGTTGAATAAGATTGTGAGGTTGGACCTCAGCCAGTGGGGAAAAGATACAGTCACCACCTTTCTTAATATAAAAACCAAATGCAAAAAAGCAATTACCTGGATATATTCAAAGTATTAATAAAGGAAACTTTGTCAGAGATGAGCTTTATATAATCTTTATTATAATGCAAATTATTTTAGTCTTGTTTCTTAAAATAAATACATTTAATTATTTACACACGATTTACTTAAATCATAGGTAAAATTTAATACTATTCCCTTTAAAATAAGTTATATTCTTTTCAATTGATTCTGCTTTTTGTGTCTTTCTATTGGAAATGAAGAACTTTCTCTTGCATTCCATGATTTTAAAATAATCTGGCTATAGCTTATTTGAGCATAATGACTGAATTTTAATTTACTGTTCTCTTAAACTTCAAATATCATTATTTTAATCTCATAGCTGTTGTTCTATTTAAAGTACAGATGTGATATTATGGTAGATTTTGTTGGAAGTAAAATAAAAAGAATATTGTGGACATGTAGATCAGAAAAGAAAACAATCAATATTGAATTATTTACTTCATGTGCCTCCCTAAGTTATGGGCAGCTGCTTAGTTTTGTATTTAAAAAATTTATACTGACTATAAGAAATATGGATTGTAGGAATGATAGCAACAAATGTTGAGGTCAAAGGACCATTTAGCAGAAAAAAACAAATACAAAAAGAAGTGTGAGAAACATTTTTATAGCTATTATGCTGTGGGATGTTCTGTATGGCAAATGTGTTGCTCTGATTGGTCAATATATAAAATACTGATTGGCTAGTTGCTAGGCAGGAAGTATAGGCGGGAATAACAGAGAAGAGAAAAGAAAGAACAGGAAGGTGGGAAGAGACACTGCCAGCCACCCCCAGGACAAGCAGCATGTGAAGATGCCGCTAAGCCACGAGCCACGTGGCAAGGTATAGATTTATGGAAATGGATTAATTTAAGCTGTAAGAACAGTTAGCAAGAAGTGTGCCATGGCCATACAGTTTGTAAGCAATATAAGTCTCTGTGTTTGCTTGGTTGGGTCTGAGCAGCTGTGGGACTGGCAGGTGACAGAAATTTGTCCTGACTGTGGCAAGGCAGGAAAACTCAAGCTACACTATTACAGGAATTTTTTAAAAAATTTTATTTTATAATTATTTTAATTTTACATATCAGCCACAGATTCCCTTGTTCTTCCCCTCCCGAACCCTTCCCCCGCCCCCCCCACCTTTCCCCCAGCCCACCCATTCCCATCTCCTCCATGGCAAAGACTCCCCCAGGTGGAGCTCCAGGAGTCCAATTGGCGAGAAAGAGGGGGGTTTGTATGAGCGAGAATTGTTGCCACCAAGTTTGGAAAAAGCACAGGGACAAATAGCCAAACGAATGGAAACACATGAACTATGAACCAAAGCTGAGGAGCCTCCATCTGGATCAGGCCCTCTGGATAAGTGAGAGTTGATTAGTTTGATCTGTTTGGGAGACATCCAGGCAGTGACCTCAGTGCATGATCTGGCTGTTTGGAATCTGGGGCTTATGCAGGGACACTTGGCTCAGCCTGGGAGGAGGGGACTGGACCTGCCTGGACTGAATCTACCAAGGAAAATGTTTTTTATTCAATATAAATGATAAACAAAAATAATTACAGAATCAATGGATATACAACATTTATTGATGAAGTATTTGATCATATAAGATCATTTTGTGATAAGAGTAACAGCCAAGAAATAATGCAAATTCAATTGTGATGCCAGGTATTTTCCTCATTTAGCTGAACATGCATGTATGTAAAATTAAGATTATCAGGGGCTAGGGAGAAGGTGTAGGAGTTAAGAGCACTTGCTGCTCTTGCAGAGGACTTGGTTTCAGTTCCCAGCACCTATACAGTAGCTCACAACCAGCTGGTGTATCTATTGTCCTTTTCTGGCCTTCATCAGTACTACAAGCACATGGGAGAGACACATTCTGGCAAAATACTAATACATACAAAAAATATTTTTTAATTAAGGTTATCTTCAATGTAGGATCTCACTCCTATCCTCAAGTAGATTTGGCAATTGTCCATAACTACAATTGAAGTAAATAAGTAACAAAAACGACAAAAATTAGTTCAGAACAGACATACTAGCCTGATTCTTGTTTCCTTTAATGTTTAGATATATAAAAAATGATAAGTTGGTGCAATATGAGATTTTTTAATGATATGTTTGAATATATATTCTAGTTTTGTGCCTTGACTTTAATTTGCAAAATATTTTCCATTAACAATATTTACTTTTTCTTGAGTAGAGTCAAGCATTTTAATAAAAGCATCATTACCTTGCATAGTCTCCAACTCCCACAGACACTGAAAATATATAATGAAAAAATAAATCCTATGGCTATGAAACAAGTAGCTTAATTGAAATACATTTATTTTACTCTGCCTTCACAAGGAAATGTTATTTCAGTTAACAGATGGAGAAAAGTCTGGAGGTCTTAATCCTAATACTACTCCAATAAACTTAACATAAGGTCTTTATTACTCTAACATAAAGCAATTTAATGCAAATGAGTATACACAGTAAATATTACTTAGCACATTATAAAGCATTAAATCCATCATTACAACATGTGGTTCAAGACCTAGAAGTCTCATCTACTCAACTAACATAACGTGTGTGTATGTGTTTCCTTAGAATCCAAAGTATATTTCACTTGTTAAAACTGGTCATTTCCAAGTACTCTGTAACTAGCATTCTGTAAATAGATTAACATTAGCTACATTTTTTTTCTTTAAAAAGGTGTATTTCCTTATGACTTAGTAATAGGACTAAAAGATGAGATTAATTTAGCAGCCATAAATAGAAAGGAGAATAAAGAATGTGGAATACTTTTATGTCTCTAAATTTATCTATCTTTATTCTTCATTGCTGTCAACCTATAAAACCTTTGGATATTCCATTTCAAAATGGAAGATATAAGTTTATAAATATTTCTAAATATATTTACTGATCAATGGTCAGAATAAAGAGATATGATTTTGAAGTTAATTCTTTCAAAATCATTCAGGTAATAAATGCTATAATATTGAAATAATGATATTTACTATTTGGCAATCAATCTGGTATCAATGTATGAGCATGTGGGAAATGATTAATCATTTAAAACAAACTTGTCTTATTCCAACAAGTATAAAATAATAGAAAAAAACACATAGTAAAGTTTTTCCTCACATAGGCTGTACATTGAAATAGAAAATATTAAATAAATTTATTCATATATACATATATATTTTTGTACTAAAGTTTGGTTTTTTGTAAGTATTTTTATACAATATATTCTAATCAGTTTCCCCTCCACCATCTCCTCTCAGAATATTCCCACCTCTCAACCCCTCCAACTCTATGCCTTCTTTCTCTCTCTTTTTAGAAAACAAATATGCAAATAAAACCCAAACAAACTAAAAATAAAACAAACAAAAAGAATAAAAAGCATGAAAAACACACACTCAGAAATGCACACACACACACACACACACACACACACGTCATAAAAACACAGAATCAGAAACCATAATACTTAAGCAAAAGACTGGTAATGTTTCTAAAAAGCCCAAATAAATCATTAAGAAACAAAGAAAACTATACAAAATATACCACTGAGTTTATTTTGCATTGGCCAGCTACTGCTGGGCATGCCCTTAAGTGTGGTTTGTATACTTGGTGAGATCATATTGCAGAAAATTAATTTTTCCTTTGAGAATGGTTGACACTTGGAGATAGTTTCTTGTTTAGGGCTAGGATCCTAACCAAGTAAGAGCCTGTGTCTACTTCCCTTCTCTGTGCTGGGACTCCATCTGCTTAGACCCGTGCAGGCACTGTTCATGCTGCCATATCCTCTGTGAGTTCATATGCATGCCAGTCCGGTTATATCTGGAAGGCACTTTTTCTTTAGTGTTGTTTATCCCCACTGGTTTTTACAATCTTTTTACCTCCTCTTCCACATGGCTCCCTGAACCCTAAGGGGAGGGGGTTTATAAAGACATCCCACGTAGAACTGAGTGTTCCAAGGTCTCTCACTTTCTGCACATTGTCCTTTTGTGGGTCCCTTTATTAGTACCCATCTCCTGTAGGAGGAAGCTTCACAAATGCTGGCTGACCAAGACACTGATCTATGTGTATACCAGAATGTCATTAGCAGTCATTTTATTGCTGTACTCCCTTAGCAGAACAGTAGTAGCTGGTTTTCCATTAGGTCCATGGCCTGTATAGTCTCAGGTACTTTTCTTTAAAAACAAAACAAGGCCGGGCGCTGGTGGCGCACGCCTTTAATCCCAGCACTCGGGAGGCAGAGCCAGGCGGATCTCTGTGAGTTCAAGGCCAGCCTGGGCTACCAAGTGAATCCCAGGAAAGGCACAAAGCTACACAGAGAAACCCTGTCTCGAAAAATCAAAAAACAAAACAAAACAAAACAAAACAACAAAACACACCAACAACATAATTCTTTATTTGTTCTTTGGGAGTTTCACATCATGTAACCCAACTGCACTCATTTCCCAGTTCCTTCATATCTGTCCCTCATCTCTGCAGCATGTCCCCCAAAGAAACCTCTCCAATTAATTAAAAACAAAACAGAACAGAACAAACAAAAACCACCTCTCTCCTCTTGTCTTTCTGACCTCTTCACTCATCCAAGTGGCATCAGGAGCTGCATTGTGTCATACAGTATACCTTTTTGTCCATTCAGCGCCACCCACAAAAAAATCATTGCAATGAGTCATTTGTTGTCCTTTTTATTTAATTGTTGCTGTCATTTAAGTCACTGCTGTCTGAATCAGCAACTGCAACTCTGTTGCAGTTAGGCAGGCAAGCTGCAGCCTGGAAGTGAGGGAATTCTGTTCTCTCAGGCTCCAACTCTTTCAAAGCCGTGAAGGGAACTTAACTAAGCCTCTTTCCCTCTAAAGAACTTAAAATTCAAAGGTTAAGATGAAATTCTGCTCTTCAGAGAGGCTAAATAGCAAGTTGCTCATCTTCTCTCCTTGCTCACATCTTCCAAAAAGCCCCCGAGCTTCTCCTCACTCCTCCTTGAAAACCTTTCTCCACCTGGCTCCTCCCTACCACTTCCTGTCAGCTAGTAGATGACGCAGCCTCCTGACCACAGGTGAATTTTATTTAATCAAACACATCTTTGCATCAGTAAACAAATGTTCCAGATCATAAACAAAAGTAACACACCTTAAAATAATATTCTACAACGGTCATTGGTCTGGTTCAAAGCTTCTGGTACACCATCAGTACTGGACCCTCACCAAAACAGTAGTTTTATTTAATATCCTGCTATTGCCCCAGTCCTGGAGATCCTGTGGTTATCATTCCTCTGTTTGTCACATTTGGGATAGATATTAGGGTAGGCCAATCCAAGGCCCAGGATGTGGGTCTGGGTGGTACCTGAGCTGGTTGGTCTAGGCCACTGGAACCAGCCCCCTCAGACAAGGACAGAGCCAGCTCTCCTAGGCTGTTGTGAGGGGTGAGACCCTCCCTCCCAAGTGGTGGGGACAGCTGTCTCAGGGCCAGTAAGGGGCTTAGCTGGCTCAGCACAGTCCTCTTATTTCAACATGCATGGTTCCTATATCCCCCTGGGGCAACACAGGCCATGGACATCATCACAGAACCCCAGCTACAGCAGGACTACAGACCCAGACATGGCCCTTGGCAGAAAGTCCAGACAGAACGTCAACATTGCCCTGTTGGCAACATAGGCCACCCAGATCAGGATGGCCCTGGTGACAGCAAGGCCCGAAGAAACCAACCTGGATAAGCTCACAGCCCATGGTGGCAACAAGAGCCACAGATCAACCCAGACCAACAAGAGCCACAGATCAACCCAGACCATGGCTTTTGCTGGGCCACAGACCCAGACATGGCCCACAGCAGCAGTCTGGGCCCAGTCAGTACCATGGCCCCCATGTGGCAACACAGACCACCCAGATTGGCATGGCCCTGGTGGCATCATGGCCCTCCAACACCAATATGGCTGCAGGTTGTGGCCCAGACCATGGGCATCCATATGGCCTTTGGTGGTATTATGGGCCATGGACATCAACCCAGAACCTGCCTATGGTAGGACCACAGACCCAGACATGGTCCTTGGTAACAGCCTAGGCTTGGATGTCACCCTGGTCCAGGTGGCAGCACAGGTCACTCAGATTGGCATGACTCCGGTGGCAGCATGGCCCTCAGACACTAACATGCCTCCAAGTGGTAGCCCAGACCCCTGGTATCATCATGGTCTTCATTGGTATCAGGAGCCACAGATTTTACCACAGACCCTGGCTGTGGTAGGGCCACAGACACAGACATGGCTCCACCCTGCATCTCAGGCTTCATGTTCACAGTGGCCCTGGGTGGCAGCACAGACCATCCAGATTAGCATAGCCCTGGTGCCAACATGGTCCTCATACAACAACATGGACTCAGGTGTCTGATCAGATCCAGGTCATCCACATGGTCTTCATTGATCACTGAAGCCAAGAAAATCAACAGAGATCCTGGCTTCTGGAAGGCCACAGACCCAGACATAGCCCTCTGTAGCAGCTCAGGCCCAGACACAATCATGTTCCCTGGTGGCAGCACAGGTCACTCGATCAACATGGCACAATGGGCAGCATTACGTTTGGACACCAAATGATGATGGCCCAGACGCTTGGCATCCCTGTGGCGCTGGTGGCAACATGGGTTATGGATGTTAACAGACACCAGCTGTGTAGGACCACAGACCCAGACATGGTCCTAGGCAGCAGCTCAGGCCTGGTCAGGGTGGGAAGCAAGCCACCAACATCAGCCCATTCCTCACTGCCCTTACTTCTTCAGAACTGCATATGAACCATTCTGCCTTTCTTTCTCTGCCATATACTTGTTCATCATAATGGCACCTACCTGTCTGGTTTTTGGGATTTTGAGGTCCAGCCTCTTAATTTCCTTCCCAGGGCCCCAGGAGAGACACTATCAATGGCATGGGAAATCTAGATACACCAATCTCTTTTGTCCATTAACTTTATTCCTCTATGACAAAATTCTATCTATCTATACAGCTTCAGCTCTGTCCTCACATTCAGCTCCTCTCTGTGCCCAGTTTTCTTGTCCTCATAGTTTTAGTAAACTCCTATGCTTTTGACCTGACTTTTGTCCTCTGTTCCTTCATTGTCATCCATCTATCCTTTCTAGCTTCTTACTACAGGCTCTCAGAAAACTCTACAAGAGATCTGCTTTAAACTCTACCGAATCTTTGTCTTCCTCACTTCTCTCTGGCTGTGAAGTTCTGTGCCTGCCTCTGGAATTCTGCTCCAGTCCTTACTGCACCTGGTTATGCAAAAAACTCCTTTGTTCTCAGTCAATTGCTCTGGAAAGCCATTAGGACTGAAGGCAATGGATGGTCTGAGATTCATTTGCACAAGAAGCAAAGTTACACATCTACAGCCTGCTTATCTCCTAGGCTCAGTGGAGGAGTTACTTAGAGGTTCAGCAAGTCTGAGAAGCTGAACTATTTGCCAAATGGTCTAGTAATATGGAGGCCCACAAGAAATTCATAATAAGGTACAGCTGAATATTAAAGCTGTATAACACCAAATATTCCGTGATAAATGGGTTCCCATTTGACGGACCCTCGGTCAGTAAAAGTATAGCTTTAACACACAACTGAATCTCTATAATATATTCTTGCAGCCCACAAGACCTAGTAATGCTAGGTACATGGTAGGATTATGGACACATTCAGGCAAGCGAGTCTGTGAGGACCCAGCCTGCCTCATGGGTGTCTTTTGCCCACCTGAGCAGCACGACATCAGGCAAGCTTGTGAATGCCTTTAGTTTCAGGTTCTTGGCCATGGAAAAATGTCAAGCATGTGTTTCATCTCATGGAGTATACCTTAAATCTTGCCAGACAGTAGTTACTCCCATACCATTTTTGCCACTATTGCACCAGTGTATCGTGCAAGCAGTTTAACATTCTAGATGTAAGAGTTTGTAGCTCAGTTGGGGCTTACCTTTCTCCTCCAGTAACATACAGAGAACCTTCCACTAGTTAGTAGTAGTGAAGGCTCTAGTTAGGCACCAGCACAACTGCTCCATGTTCAATGAGATATGTAGGCATTGTCTTTAGCAACAGGGTCTTACCATCAGTTTTGGGAGAACAAACAATAGTTTTGACAATTGCCTAATTTCTTTAAGGGTTTCCATGGGAACCTAAGACAAGAAATCTGACTCCTCATGTGTCTGAGATTGTGTTCTGATTCTGTAACAGAACATCAGAGGTTGAGCAATTTATAAAGGATAGGACTTTATTTGGGCTCATGGCTTAACAGATTGGAAAGTCAAAGACAATAATACCAGCCTATACCAAAGGTATGATAATTTCTCCCATTGTCTCCCTATCAATCTGTCATTCATTGCTCACAATTACCTTCCAGTAAAACATTTATTATATTAAGGGATATCAAAAGGTATTTGTATGGTTTGATTGGCTTTTGGAACTCATACAGGAACGTCAAAGGTACTTCACAGATAACTGGGCTGTACAATGCCTCACTCTTGTTTCACTTTAATTCAAAATGTTATTACATGAGTATTTACTTCAATATACACTCCCATTCTCTTTTTTCACATACCACCATGGGTAACAATGATGTGTTACATTCTATAATGTTATCTTTAAAATATATTTTTGTGTGTTTTAAGATTCTCAAATGCTATGGTTCTCATGTTTCTTCTTTCCATAAGCCCATCTTAATGATTCGTCATAGAAATTTATGTACAGCTAATTAACTGTTTTTCAATGTCCCATAGTGCTTTTTTTTTTTTTTTTGGTTTTTTCGAGACAGGGTTTCTCTGTGTAGCTTTGTGCCTTTCCTGGAACTCACTTAGTAGCCCAGGCTGGCCTCGAACTCACAGAGATCTGCCTGGCTCTGCCTCCCGAGTGCTGGGATTAAAGGCATGCGCCACCACCGCCTGGCATCCCATAGTGCTTTTAATGGTTATTAAAATTTAAAATTAATTTATTTCTACTCAGGTGTCACTTATCTTACCATACATATTTTCTCATAGAATATTTTTCTGGTTTCTCACTAGTTATTCTTAAAAACACATCGTAAATCTATGTGAGATGTGGCTTTAGGCTCAGTTTTCCACCCACATTCCTCAGAACACACTCTTCTACCTTCTGCAGGCAGATAGACCTCAGACGTGGGTTCAGGGACCATGGATATTCTTCTGTGCTGGGCCCTGAACACTACTCAAATGGCAAGCTAAAATTCCTTCCATATTGACTATACCATCAGAGAAATGAAGGTCACAAGTGGTAAGTATTATGGTGCCAAGACAGTGAGTTCTACAATGAACTTGGAGATTGGAGATGGGACAGATGCCAATTTCAATCATTAAAACTCTTGGCATCTTAAAGCAAGCTGCTGCTGTTGAAGTAAATCAGGATTATAGTCTTGATCCAAAAATTGCTAGTGCAATAATGAGGCATCACCTGAGGTAGCTGAAGGTAAATTAAATGATCACTTTCCTCTTATGGTATGGCAGAGTGGATCAGGAACCTAGACAAATATAAATGTAAATGAAGTCATTAGCAATAGAGCAATTGAGACCCTAGCATGTCAACTTGGCAACAACAAGCAAGTGCATCTCAATGAGCATGCTAATACAAGCCAGAACTCCAATGACACTTTTTCCAGAGCCATGCATATTGCTGCTATGGTGGAAGTTTACAAGGTCCTGTTACCAGGACTACAAAAGCTGCATGATGTGCTCCGTGCAAAATCCATAGTTTGCACAGGTCATCAAAAATGGGTGAACTCTCACACACAGGATACTGTTCCACTTAGTCTTTGACCAGGATTCAGTGTTTATTTGTAACAAGTCTCATATGCAGTGGCAAGGATAAAAACTGCCATGGCAAGAATCTCTGAACTCACAGCTGGAGGCATTGCTGTTGGAACTGGTTTAAACACCAGGATTCACTTCACAGAAAAGGCTGCAAAAATGGCTACACTAACAGGCCTGTCCCTGCTTTAAGTAAATTTGAGACTCTGGCTTCTCATGATGCTCTGGAAAAGTTTAGTAAGGCCTGGAACACTTCTGCCAGCAGTCGGATGAAGATAGGAAATGATACTTATTTTCTGCATTCTGGTCCTTGGTAAGGTCTGAGAGAGGTGATCTTGGCTGAAAATGAGCCGGGGAGCAGTATCATGCCAGTAAGGTTAGATCTACTCAATGTGAAGTGATGACTATGGTTACAACTCATGTCACAGGGAATCACATTGCTGTTAGTGTTGGAAATAGCAACAGACATTTTGATTTGAATATTTTTAAACCCATAATGATTAAGAATGTGTTATACAGCCGGGCAGTGGTGGCACACATCTTTAATCCCATAACTAGGGAGACAGAGGCAGGCAGATCTCTGTAAGTTTGAAGCTAGCCTGGTCTTCAAAGTGCATTTCAGGAAAGGCACAAAGCTACACAGAGAAACCCTGTCTCAAAAAAAACCATAATAATAATAATAATAATAATAATAATAATAATAATGTGTTATACTCAGCAAAGCTACTGTGGGATGCTTCACTTTCTTTCACAGAAAACTGTAGAATGGGGATATAGTCCAACACAGAAAGGATCTGCAAGCTAAGTAACCAGTCTTTAATGTGAACTATTAATCCTTATATAGGATATGGCAAAATATCAAAGATACACACACACACACACACACACACACACACACACACACACACACACACACAAAGGATTAACCTTAAAGGAAATGGCTTTGAACTTGGCTGTTTCATGGCAGAGCAGTTTGAAGAGGGGGTGAAACCCAAGGACAACCTGGTTCCAAAGTGATTTAAATAAATTTATGTTAAAATAAAATTGCATGAAAAATTAAAAAACACAGCATTAAAAAGTAATTATGGCTGGGCGGTGGTGGTGGTGCATGCCTTTCATACCAGCACTTGGGAGGCAGAGCCAGTTGGATCTTTGTGAGTTCGAGGCCAGCCTGGTCTACAGAGCGAGATCCAGGAAAGGCACAAAGCTACACAGAGAAACCCTATCTCAAAAAACCAAAAACCAAAAACCAACAACAAAAAGTAATTATGAAACAAAATCCAGGAAAACAGTGAAAACTGAGTCTGCATGGTGATTCTTCACTTTTCCTTGTGCATTCTTATACAACAATATGGAAAGCAAGTACATTTAAGCTACAGCTTCTGCTTTCACATGAACGCTGATCTTTCATTAGTCACTTTATTTTTTTTAGAGCTTGTTTTGTTATTTACTAGTACAATTTGCAGTTGGACTATTTGATATCAAATATTCCTTTTGACTCTAAAATTCTAAGTTTTTCTTTTTATTAGTACTTTCAATAGAATGATCAGAAAATAAAAATTTTGTCTAATAGCATTTTGAACCTGCTGGACAGAGGAATCAAGGTGTGCTACAACCACTGACATTAACAGCATTCTTCAGAGAAATATGTCTTAGATTTCAGACATAATCAAATCATCACACTTAGTTTCATTAACTATGCTGAAATGTCAAATTGTAATATATACATATATATACAGATAATCTTAGAATAATGTCTATTAACATTTTATGCCCTTAAAACCTTGAAACAATTATTTCTGAAAACAATTTATGTAATCTCTACCACCTGAACCTACACTACTAGGTGAGGTAAATTTATGTTTAAATCTCATTGTTGTCACTTAAAAATCGTTCTATTTTAGACAAATTCATAAGTCCCTCATATTCTGCCATGTGAAGATAATGGAACCGTTTTCTATAGGCAAAAGAAAATGAGATGCAATTGTTTGTCATTGAACAATATACTGTGAATTGATGAAGACCAAGGGCTGTCGCTTTCTTGTCTCATCCTTTCATCTTAGAATAATGTATGGTACTATTATAATGCTAACATTCTTAATCTATGCATTCTGAAAAATGAGTCTTTTAGCAAAGCTTAATGTTTCTTTTTCATGTACTTGCAAACAGGAATTTTTAAAATGTAATAAATATGCCTACAAGAAGAATAAGTATTCTTTGATATCCAAGTAAGTCATATTTCTGCTTACTTGAAGGATATTGAGCTGAATGATAAGCCATACTCAAACCTCATATGTGTTCTGCATCACTAGCAAAAGCTGTGAAAAAAGAGTAACATTCTTCATTAGTGTACTTGACTTTTACTGTGTGGCTAGTTTGTATCAGAGATTGCACCACTCATGTTTTAGAGCTTCTGTCCGTTGCTATAATTGCTGAGAAATGATCTTAGTAGTTAGGTATTCTTCAGTTGGACATCTTGCTTGTGGAAAAGGCCTAAGGTTTTCTCCTTAAAGCACATATGCTTTGTAAGGTAATTAATGGCTGATCAGCTACTGTTACTTTTAAGGAATTTTATCATTGACATGCATAACAAATTAAATGCATTGGCAAAGTCAGAAACAAAAATATAGAGATATTACATTCCTCTCCATTTTCCCCATTCTTCTGGCCTAAAGGTAAATATAGTGCACTCATTAAACTGCTTTGTCTGGAGAGAGCAGAAGCAGAAAGGGGGTAGAATATGTATGCATGTGAATATATGTCTATAATTCAATATGGTATATATAGATATATAGTCATTTTTATTCATAACCTAATTATCACCAAATTTCAGCTTCAGTAGACATTTGCTAGTCATTCAGTTCTAAATTTTTATGTTTCCTATTAGAAACTGTGGCAATAAATGCAGAGAGGATACATATATTTACACACACAGCTCATATGATAGCCCTGTTTATATCATTAATTGGCTATATCTGATAATAGAGTACTTCCTTTATAGTTCATTTCTTGTATTTCTATTGTTACAAATGTTTGTTAGTTATCACAAATCTTAGCTAAATCAAATATGAATAGCATATTTTAATATGAATGGGTAATCTTTTTGCACATTGTGATTTTTTTCACCTATATAATCCTACTACTGGAAATTTCCTTTGGCTGAGGTTACTGAAAAATATCCTTGGGTAATTTATATTAAAGAATTTTTATGGCCTGAAAAATATTTTTTTTACTTTTATTTTCTTCACATGCTTGATAGTTACATTTTACAATATTTTCTAATGTCCATTTATGTTTCTATTATGATGTCCAAGCTATCATGATTATAGATCCATTCATTTTTTTAGAAAAGCTTGTAACAACATTTTTGAGTCACCAGTTTTCCTAAGATTCATAATCATGTTACTTAAAATTAACCTATTCTTATGTATTATACTGGATATCCCAAGGAATCTTTAAGCATGAAAATTTGTGTATTTCAGTTTTTGAGAAAGTTGTACTTATTTCCTCTGTTTTCTTATTTTCACTAATAGGCTACATCAAAACTTGTTCCAAATTTCTTAATTATTTGCTCCATGATTAGAAATGTGTTCCATTCCATCTTCTAATAACTCTACTTAGATTTTGGTATTTCTTATTATGTAGTGTTTAGACAGAGTTCTTTAAAGAGACAAAAGTTATTTCCATTGCTTTAAATAATGAGAATTTAATATAAAAAGCATTAACTAGACAGAGGTCTGATGGCAAAGCAAATGAAAGAGTAATAAGAAAACTCACAGAGTTAGTAACTGCAGGAAATGGCCAGCAGCCATAGAAGCCCAGAATCAAAGGTTGGAATGAATCCTAGACATGTACACAAAACTAGAGGGAGAGGAAATTAATTAGTATATATTGCATGAGAAAAGATCTATTTTCAATAAAAGAAAAAAAGCCTCAGATCCTGCATCACAGAACACAGAGAAGATTATAAAATGATAGATACAGGTGGCCTGGAGAAATAGCTCAGCATTGAAGTACATTCATTATTCCTGAAAGGGACCAACGTTCTGTTCCCAAAACACACAGGGCAGTCATACCTGTCCATAACTCCAGTTCTAGGGTATCCAATATCCTCTTCTGGTTGCTACAAGCAATAGGCATTCAGTAAGTCATACACATACATAGAGGCAAACACTATTATACAGAAAGTAAATAAGAAAACAAAGCTTAAAAAAGGATTGGCTCTGGGAACCCTTGGGCCAGTCTAGCCATGGAAGCAAGTAGGTCTTAACTGCAGATCTTTACCTCCCCCTCTGCTCCTCCAAATTGGTTTCCCCAGTCACATCCTCATCTTTGCAACAGAACACCTGCCTCCATCCACCCTCCCTTCCTCCCCTGCCCCTATATCCAGTAGATCACACAGATTTTTGTGGTGATATTTTATTTGTACTCTAACAAATGAAGCTTGCCTGGGGATCAGAGGACAAAGCCAGCCACTAAAATTAAACGTAGAGGCCAGGCAGTGATAGTACATGCCTTTAATCCTAGCAATCGGGAGGCAGAGATTCATGTGGATCTCTGTGAGTTCAAGGCCACACTGAGAACAGAGCCAGGTGTGGTGGCACATGCCTTTAATTCCAGCACTAGTTATCCATAGAGCTCTGGAGGTCTATACATACAGGAAGTAATGGAGCTGGGTGGAAAGAGGAAGTGATGTAGCTGGGCAGAGAGAGGAAGTAAGATGGCAGGGCACAGAAAGTTATATAAGGCATGAGTATACAGGAAGTAGCTCTCTTGGGCTGAGGATTTCCTAGCAGTGAGAACTTGTGGCTGGCTTGTCCTTTCAGCTTTCACCCCTGTAGCATGGATCTTAAAAGTTCTTATTAATAAAATCAAACCTGAGGCCAGTTACTGGGGTCAATGCTGGTAGATCAGAGAGCCAGAACAAGGCACAGCTACCTCACCTCGTCAGATCCTCAGCTGGTCTTGCTTCCTCAGACTGGAGGCTTCTGAGTTCTCATCCAGAATGGGTCTCAGCTAAACTGTGCTAGAAGCCTGAATTCTTAACCAGCCAAATGCTTCTAGTTTCTGGTCCTCTTGCCTTATATACCTTTCTGCTTTCTACTACCACTCCCTGGGATTAAAGGCTTGCTTTTTGGGATTAAAGGTGTGATGAGTCACCATGACTGTCTGTATCCTTGAACACATGGATTTCTGCCTCTGGAATACTAGGATTAAAGGTGTGTGCTACCACTGCCTATCCTTTATGTTTAATATTGTGGCTGCTCTGTCTCTGACCCCAGATAAGTTTATTAGCATGCATAATATTTGGGGGAATACAATACCACACACCCCAATATCTGGCTCTGGGTTTTTTAATTAATAAAACATTTTAAGATTTGTGTTACAGATCTACTCTTAACTTCCCTCCTCCAGCTCATTGCTTTATTCTAGCCCCCAACTCCAGCAAGCATTCTCCGGAACCCACAGGCCAGGGAAGTAGGTAGGCTAACTGCAACTCTTCACCTTTTCCTCAGATCCTAAACAAAATCCTCCAGTCTCATTCCACTTCTGTAGCAAACCATTTACTTCAGCCTCTCCTCACTCTATGCCCCCATTCCCAAGGGACTAATTAGATCCTGGTGGAACACCTTGCTCTCATCCCCCTCCCAAATGTCCTCAGCCCTCCCCTCCTAGACCATCCCCATTCCTAATTTGTAGCTCCCAGTACCTAGAATCACATTTTGCCTAAATTCCTGACTGACCACACCTAGCAGGATCCCAGAAGAATTTCTTACCAGGCAACACACACTGTTCTTCTAAGAAAGAGAGTAAATCAGAATACAAGGCACAAAACACACACTCAACAAAGAAGACCAGATACCAGCACCTAGGATTACAATTATCCCAAACCCAGATAAATGGATGCCAGCATAAACACAATCAATAACACAATCAATAACAGCCAGGATAATATGTCTCTGCTAGAGCCTGGTAACCTACCATAGTAGGCAGAGTATTGCAATATGGCTAAAGATAAAACACAAGACAAAGCTCTTAAGATATCCTTTATGAATATGATACAGCACCTTCAAGATGAAATGGATAAATCCCTTAAAGAAATCTATGATAACGCAAACAGTGGAAGGGAATGAATAATATAGTTCGAGACCCCAAAGTAGAAATAAAATCAATAAAGAAAATCTGAAGTGGGGGAAATCTGGAACTGAAAAATTTAGGAACTTGAACAGGAACCTCAGAGGCAAGCCTCGCCAACAGATTACAAGAGATAGAAAAGAGAATTTCAGGCACTGATGACCTGATAGAAGAAATTAATACCCCAGTCAAAGAAAATCTTAAATCTAATAAAATTGTGACACGAAACATCCAGAAGATTTGGGAGACTATGAAAATACCAAATATAAGAATAACAGGAATGGAAGAAGGATAAGAAACCCAGGTCAAAGCCACAGAATATATTTTCAACAAAATTAAAGAAGAAAATTTACCTAACCTAAGAAGATGTCTATCCAGATACAAGAAAAATACAGGACACCAAGTAGGCTGGCCCAGAAAATGAGGTTATCTCAGCACCTAATTATCGAAACTCTAAATACACAGAACAAAAAACATTAAGAACAGCAGTGAAAAAAGACTAAATAACATATAAAGGTACATCTATTAGAAATACACCTAACTTCTCAATGGAGACTCTAAAAGCCAGAATTGCCTGGACAGATGTCCTGCAGACTCTAAGGGAACACAGATGCCAGCCTAGATTATTATGCTCAGGGAAAATTTATCACTAAAAATGGAGAAAATAAGATGAAAAAAACTAAACATAACTGAAATTCATCTACAAATCTACTGCTGCAGAAAGCACTAGAAGTAAAAGTCCAACCTAAGGAGTTTAACCATACTCAAGAAAACACAAGTAATAGTTAATTCCAGATCTGCAAATTAAAGAGGGGAGACATGCACACACACCACACACACAACACCAACACCAACAAAATAACAGAAATAAAAAGCAATGCTCAACCTCAATGGACTCAATTCCCCCAATAAAAGACACAGACTAACAAAATGGATGGAAAAAACTAGATCCATCCTTCTGCTGCATCCAAGAAACACACCTTAACATCAAGAATAAACATCACCTCAGGGTAAAAGGATGGAAAGAGATATTCTGAGCAAATGGACCTAAGAAACAAGCTGCTGCAGCCATTTTAATAGCTGACAAAATAGACTTCAAACCAAAGCTAATCAGAGGATGTAGGGAAGAACACTACATACTCATCAACGGAAAAATCCACCAGGAAGTCATTGCAATTCTTAACATCTACGCACCAAATACAAGGGTTCTTAAATTCATAAAAGAAACACTTCCATAGCTTAAATCACATATTGATCCACATACACTGATAATGAGAGAATTCAATACTTCAATACTTATTATTCAAGATTGTTTTAACTACACTGTTTTTTGTGTGTGTTTGCATAAGAAACTGAAAATTGTCTTTTCAAGATCTATGAAGAGTGATGTTAGAATTTCCACCAAAAATGCTTTGAATCTGTAGATTGTTTTTGATAGAGTAGCCATTTTTACTGTATTAATTTTACTGATCCACGAGCAATTTTATGGGTATCTTCTTCAATTTCTTTCTAATGAAATCATCAAATAATTGGGGAGATAGAATCCCAACAGGCCATCTCTTTTCACCAAATGTAGCTTATAGTACTGCAATTGGGTTATGTCTAATATAGATGTTGACCAAAGGGGTCCCATGGGAACCCCCAAACTACCTAAGCTGTTGCCAAGACTGTAGACTGTTTTGCTCAAATTGACAGCAAGACGTCATTGTTGAAAACAACATCTACACAACTCATTGAATATTCAGCAGTTGAGCTGGTGCCTACATAGAGCCTCACCCTTATGTTTTAGTGTATTTGGTATAGGAATGTACTCTGCACACTACCAAAACAGAAATGTAGACACCAACCCAGCCACAAACCCTTCAATCTACATTAGTGTCCTACCTGCATGGTAACCAATCAATATCTGATTTGACTTAAGGCTCATTCCACGTGGTAGAACCTAAACTTGAGAGTGCTTAGGTGACCAAGAACCAAAGACTTGATAACCCAGGGACCTAGGGTAAAACCAAATACTACTGATTCCACTTCCCTCCGCCCCCCCCCCAAAAAAAAAGAAAAGAAAAGAAATTGCAATAAAATAAGGAAACTATAAACTGGTTATATTATATAAGAAAAAAACTATTTTCAATAAACTGAAGAAAAATAAAATGATGGATTTGAACTGAGAAATAATAACTTTAAAACTCTAATTTTCTGAACATTAACTTTTCATATCCTTTTGGGCTTATGCCCTAGATCTGATTTTTTCCTCTCTTTATTATGTATATTTGTGCTCAAATTTTCTTTGTTATTTCTTCTATTATTATGTTTACCTTTCTTCTCTTTGTATTTTCTTCTCATTTGCCATCTATTGTGCTACATTTTTTTTTCTGGGGATACCTGAGCACCTGCTCATAATTATACTTGAAACACTAACATTTTGAACATGTGGGAGAAATTGGGTTACTGTAAACATAAGTCAAGTTGAAGTTTTATGTCAGAAACTATGAGGGAAGTGTATTTTAGGTCTTTCCCTTTGCATTGATATATTCCACTAAATATTCTCCTAGTTTTTCACTGCATTGGTGACACTGTCTTTAAGACAAATAGTCATTGAGTTCTTTGATTTAGCTGTTTTGTGGTCCTTGCTTATAACTGCAGTACTCAGGGTGTCAGGGCAGGATAATTGAGACTTTGATACCAGCCTAAGATACAGAGTAAGGTTCATGTAAGCACATACTATAGACTGAGACCCTGACCAAACAGTAAAACAAGAGAAAACAAGACTTGATTCATGATTCAATTGCTCTAGTGATTTAGATATCATCCATTTGCCTACTTTGAAGATTATTATTTTATTTTTTATATCCCCTCACTTTTTCAATATATTCCCTTGGGTATTCATACTATGAAAGTAGCTTAAAGATGTTATTATTTTATAATAATATTAGTCCAGTGAAAATTTCTGTTCTAAAACCTATGCTACTTTGTTAACATTGAGCTATTTATAACAAATATATACAAAGTATTTTTCAAATGAGGTACTAATTATTTGGGGACAGAGAATTTAATCTAATGGAATCACCACTCCAGCACTTCCTTTTCAACTTTCTGTCAACTTGTATTCCTTAATTAACTTTACAAATGTTTACAGAATTTACTTTATAAATTTTAAGATAGCAAAATACGTATTACCTAATTTCATTATGTTTAAATATGAATTGCCTAAATGAGATGCGTTTTTATTTCAAATTCTTTAAGAATATCATAAAACTTTCACCATAAAATCTTGAAATATTTAATTCTATGAGATTTATGCTTTAAATACTGAATTAAGAAAAGCAAGCTGTAGAGTATAGTGGCATATGCCTGTAAATCCAGCATTTCGTGTAAATTTCAGTCCATGGCTAGCCTAAGTAATAGAATAAGATCATCCCCCCTCTCTCTTTTATATTGAAAATAGATTCTTCTCTCATATAATACATCCTGACCACAGTTTCCCTTTCCTCCATTCCTCCCAGGTACCCACCCACTACCTTCCCTTTCCTCCAGATCTACTACCCCTCCATTTCCTCTTCAGAAAAGTCTTCCAAGAGAGGACTGCCAAACAGGACAAAACAAGATATGACACAAGGCAGATCCTTATACTGAGGATGAACAAGGCAACATAATAGGAAGAAAAGAGTCCCAAGAGCAGGCAAAAGAATCAGAAACATACCCATTCCCTCTTTTAGGAGGCCAATAAAAATACCAAGCTACCAGCCATAACATATATGCAGAGGATCAGGTGCAGACCCTTGCAGGCTCCATACTTACTGCTTCAGCATTTGTGAGCCCATGTGAACTCTGCATAGTTGATTTGGTGGGCCATGCTCTCCTAGAGTCTTTCTTCCCCTCTGACTCCTACACTTTTCCCTCCCCCTCTTCTACAGGGTTTCTATATCTCCAAGGGAAGGGACCCAATGGAGACCTCCATTTTAATCTCTCTTTCTGCATAGTATCTGGACCTCAATAAAATGAACAAGCAAAAAGAAAGAAAGAAAACTGCAGTCACATAACACTCAAGTCATATTCTGCTGTGAAAAAAAAATTATGTGAGTTTTGAAGTGTTCTGCAGACAAAATATGAAAAAAAAATTGAAATTGTATCTGAAGACAGTCATTAACCAAAACTAACAATTTAATGGTCTTGAAGATGCAATTATATACTAATTTGAAATTTAATTTATTATTATTATTATTATTATTATTATTATTATTATTATTACTATTATTATTATTTGATAAAGAATGAGTGGCTATTAGCCGGGCAGTGGTGGCACATGCCTTTAATCCCAACACTGGGGAGGCAGAGCTAGGTGAATCTCTGTGAGTTCAAGGCCAGCCTGGTCTACAGAGCGAGATTCAGGACAGGCACCAAAACAATTCGGAGAAACTCTGTCTTGAAAAACCAAAAATCAAATAAAAAAAAAAAGGTATCTATTGAACAATATCAGAACCTCAAAAACCTTACTTGTATTTTTTTAAATCAATAAAATAAATTTTCAGCTTATCAACACTTTTAATATTAGATAGCTGTTTTGAGATATGCTAGAGATAAATATAATTGGAAAATAGCAGTGATTATTAAACAATATGTATTTTTCTCTACAATGATTCTAATAAATTTAGATTTGGTGTGTAGGTTGATGCATATTTTGAATATGTCCTTACAAAATACTATTCGATATAATACCAAAGCCCAAAACACCATAAGTAGACATATTCAAACTATGGCTATATAAAGGATCCAAAAACATTTTAGTATAACTAAAAGAAATAATATTCATTAAATAGTCATTAACACTGAATATTTATAAAATGCATTAAGTACAAGATTTTATGGCTGCTATTTCATTAAACACTCACAAAACAGTGATATACATTATACCATTACCTACAACTGTATTGATAAGAAAACAAGAAAACTAAAGCTTATCGAACTTTCACATCTTGATTAAACTGTATTCAGCTTGAAAACCAATTATTCAATATTGGTAGTCTGTTATGTGACCTGTGATATAAATCAATTTACTAGATTATTGTGTGTGTGCATGTATAAATAAATATATGTATGTACATATAAGGATATGGTAATGCATGCATATGGAGTAGCATATACAATAATAGCTTGAAGTAATGCAACTAACAATGCTATTAACTTGCAAATGTCATCTGTAGTGAGCAGAAAAAATGAACCCACAAAAATGTCCATATTTTAATTCTAAGAAACTATTAAGAAGTTAGGTTTTAGCATAGAAAGGAAATAAGTTTGAAAATGCCATTAAGATTGCTTATCAATTAACTGACATGGGAAGATAATCTTGGATTATTTGTGTGGTTTCAGTTAATTATCATAGTCCTTATAAGTAAAAAAGGGAGACAGAATAAGGAGAATAGTTTAGATCTTAGCATAAAATAGACCTGAAAAATTACTGATAGCTTTGTAAGGATTAGTGAAAAAAAATAGCTAAGGAATTCAGGTGACCTTCAAGAGCTGAAAAACTAAAGAAACGGATTTCCAACAGATCTCTAGAAGGGAACATGTCTAAACTGACTCTGATTTTATCCTGGTAACACCCACTGAACTTTTCTGAACTGAATTTACGAAGTTCACAAATATGAATGGCAAAGTACTTTTTTTACAGATCACCACAGATTTTTTTTTGTGGTATTTTCTTTTACTCAAAATATACATTTTCATTAAGTGTGTTTTTGCTTTGAGCCATTGTTTTTGTGGGAATGTTAAATAAGAAATTAAAATGTCGTTCTGAGCTGGGTGCCACATTCTTGTAATCCTAGAATTTGGGACATGGAGATGGGAGGATCAGAAGTTTGAGGCCAGAATGGCCTAAGTAAAACTCTGTCTTAATTTCCCATACTGACCACAAAGAAAACCTAACTCATGCGCGGGAAATAACAGGCTTTTACCAATTTGGATAAATGAGTATTAGTCCATGGTTACATGGAGAATTTTTAAAGTCCATTTATCTGTTCAACATTTATGCTCATTGTATATGTTGGCTATTGTGAAAAGTGCCACATACAGAAAGAAAAATATAATATGACTTAATTAACATGTAAACTCTAAAACTGTTTATCTAATAGATGTTGAGAGTAAAGCAGCTAGAGTAGATTAGAATGCATTCACTAAAGGGAAATGATAAAAGATTTATGTAACAGAAAAGCTAATTACTCATATTCGATCAAAAATGATTTACATGTGAATTGAAAAAAATCACATGAAGTCATTAAAAAGTACATTAATTACGTGTCAAAAATAAAAGATCTGGGTATGGTAGACCACATTTGTAATGTCAGCATTTGGAGGACTAAGCAGATCATGATTCTATGCTTACCCTGGTTTTCATTAATAAGATACTATCTAAAATAAACCACAAAATGGAATATTTTAGAAATTTTAGAACTCAAAGAAAAACTATCCTATTCATTTTCATTATTGTCTTAGAACATCAGGGTGTAGTGAAAACCTGCTTCGATTTTTCTTTGTAGTTGGCATAATACTTACATATATAGATACTTCTATAAGACTTTAACAAAATTATTTAAAAAATAAGACATGTTCAAGTTGGGCAGTGGTGGTGCATGGCTTTAATCCCAGCACTCAGGAGGAAGAGGCAGGCAGATCTCTGAGTTCGAGACAAGCCCAATTTACAGAGCAAGTTCCAGGACTGTTACACAGAGAAACTGTGTTTCAACAAACAAACAAACAAACAAACAAACAAACAAACAAACAAACAAAGACTCATTCAGCTTGACATGGTGTCCTTTCAGACAGCCTCAAAACTGCTTCTCCTTCTCCTTCTCCCTCTTCTTCCTTCTTTTCTTCCTCCTCCTTCTCCCCCTCTTCCTCCTCTTCCTTCTTCCTTTTAATTTATCTAATATATACAATTTTATTAAGTCATCATTGTGGAATAATCTTTTTGTATACTGTGCAGATGTGTCACTCTGGTTTAATAAAAAGCTGAACAGCAATAGCTAGGCAGGGTTTCCAGAGGATGCTACAAGGAATAAAGGCAGAATTGCCAGCCAGAAACAGAAAGGAGACAGGAGGTGCAAGTTGGAAGAGAGGTAGCACTATGTGGCAGAACATAGATTTAAAATTATGGGTTAATTTAAGTTATAAGATCTAGTTGAGACAAGCCTATGCTATTGGCCAAACTTTCATAATTAATAACATGTCTCTGTGTCATTATTGGGAACCGGTAGTCCCAATGAAAAAGTCTGACTATAACTCATGATGTTCTGTAAATAACAGTTTTAAAATTTTATTCTCATTGTCTCAATCAGCATTTTCTATAATGCTACATAATAGCATATACCTCAAAATTTTTTTGTTATTTTAGTATCGAATATTGAACTCAGGACTTCATCCTCTACCATTTAATTATAACCTCCCCAGTCATCATTTTACCTTTTATTATAAGAAAGGGTCTCATTAAGTTGACCAGACTGACCTTGAACTTATTCGTGGGTCAAGCTGGTCATAAACTTTCTACAATCATCCTGCATCAGTCTCCCAAACATCTGGTGATTGCAAGCCTGAATTTACTCCCATTTTTATACCATACTGTTGTTCTAGTTTCATTTATGTTGCTGTGATAAAAATACCTTGACAGAAGGAAATTAAGGGAAGAAATGGTTTTGTTTGGATTACAAATCTAGGTTATAAAGTCTAGGTTATAGTACATCACAGCAAGGGAGTCATGGCAGGAGCTTAAAACATCATATCCACAGTTAAAAGCAGAGACTAAAGCATGGGTTATTGCTTAGTTGCTTGTGTGGTTGCTTATTCAGCTAATTTTCTTTACTTTTGTACAGTTCATGGAGGGTCCATCCTATGAAATGGTGCTACTCAAATTCAGGGTGTGTCTTTCCATCACAATGAACTCAATTAATTCAATTTTTTATAGGGATGTCTACAGTCCTAGACAATGTAGACAAGCCTTCATTAAGACACTCTTCTCAGGTGTTTTTATGTTATGTAAAATTCGGTATTAATTAGTGACATTCCACCCATTGTCATCTTGACTCACAAACATTTTAAAACCGTAACCTTCTATCCCTTGATCCCAAGTTCTTATGTCTGCCTCATAATGTAAAATCTTAAACCAAAATCGAGAATTCCTCAAAGTCTTAAAATTTCTGTCACTTAAGAAGTCAAACCTCTCTTAAAAATGGCTCCTGTAAAACAAAAAAAAATGCAACAAAACAAATAAAAAAACAAGTCACACATTTCAGAATTCTTATTCCAAAAGAAAAGAGCCAGGGTATAAAAAACATCATACCAAGGCAAACCCGAAATTCAGCAGTATAAATACAAATCTGATCAGTATCTGACATCTGGGACTTTCTTCTGGACTCCAATGTGTTTTAGCACCAAATCTCTCAAACTCTATCATCCATAGTACACATAGCATTCCCTTTAGGCCAGCTCCATTCTACACAGGCAGCCCTCTTTGATGAATGTGCCATGGTCCAGACTTCTCCAATATTCTGGGGGGTCTCCATTTTAACTGAGGCTTCACCTTTACTGACACCCTCTCAAGCCTATCCATAGGGACTCCAAGTGTGCCATAAAATGCAAAGCTTAAATTGTTCTCCATGACTCATACAATATTATATTTTTAATATCTTCAAATCCAGTATCACATGGATGACTCTTAGATCCACAAGTTCTGCTGAATGTAGCCTGGGCCCATTGATTCACAGCTTCTATATACTGACTGTGAGGAAAAACATTTCTATTGTCCCATGATGCACAGGAGTTTTTACTTCAGAGGTGCTGATTTTTTGACAATCATAGCTAATACTTCAAGGCCCGGATTGATCAGCACACAGATTCTTAGCCAAAATATCACATGTGTGCCCTGTGGTGGTTTGAATAAGAATGGTGCCTATAGATTTACATGTTTGAATGTTTGGTCCATAGTTATTGGAACTGTTCTTTCTTTTTTTTTTTTTAACAAGGTGTGGCCTTGTTAGAGATGTGTCTCTTAGGGTGGGCTTTGAGGTTTCAAAAGCCCAAGCCAGTCTCTCTCCTCTCCTCCTCTCCTCTCCTCTCCTCTCCTCTCCTCTCCTCTCCTCTCCTCTCCTCTCCTCTCCTCTCCTCTCCTCTCCTCTCCTCTCCTCTCCTCTCCTCTCCTCTCCTCTCCTCTCCTCTCCTCTCCTCTCCTCTCCTCTCCTCTCCTCTCCTCTCCTCTCCTCTCCTCCCCTCCCCTCCCCTCCCCTCCCCTCCCCTCCCCTCCCCTTCTTCTCCTCCTCCTCCTCCTCCTCCTCCTCCTCCTCCTCCTCCTTCTCTCTCTCTCTCTCTCTCTGCTTATTTCCTTCCTGTCAGGAAGTAAAGCTCTCAGCTACTGCTCCAGCACCATGCCTGTCTCCTTCTTGCTATGATGATCACATACTAACACTCTAAAACTGTAAGCAAACCTCATTTAAATGCTTTCTTTTATAAGAGTTGCCTTGGTCATGGTGTCTCTTCATAGCAATGAAACAGTAACTAAAGCAGCCCTGTATTGCAATGCCTGACAAAGTCCTTGTTTTCCTCTGAAATATGATCTGGGCCTCCATTCTCCATGTTACCCTCAGCATTTGTATCTTTCAACACCCCACCAGAAGAGGCCATTAATCTGTGTATTCAATGACTTTCTAAGCCCAAATTTCTAGAGCTTTCTATATCCCTCTCCAAAAGCAATATGGTCATGTCTATCAGATAACACTGCCACTTCTGGTATAAATATCTGTTGTAGTTTTATTTTCACAGCCGTGATAAAATACCCTACCAAAAATCACTTTGGGGAAGAAAGGGTTTGTTTGGCTTACAATTCCAGGCTATAGTCCATCATTGCAACTATGTCAAGACAGGAAATTAAAATATCACATCTGTACCAAGAACACAGAATAAATGCATGGAACCTTGTTTACTTAGCTAGGTTTATTTGATTTGATACAGTTCAGGAGAGTATATCCCATCAAAGAGTGCTGCTCACATGCAAGGTATGTCTACTTACCACAATTAACTCCTTAAGACAATTTTGCACAAACATGCCTGTAGTCCTACTCAACATAGGCAATCCAACATTGAGGGCCTCTTCCCAAATGATCTAGGTTGTGTCAATTGACAATTAATGCTGACCATCATAATTGACATGTGAATTATATTTCAGGCCCCAAGTCAGTGACTCATCTGGGAGATTTCATGCCTAGATATCAGTGGCATTCAGGTTTTCATCATGATCATCCCATTTTGAGCTCAAGATAAATGTATTCTGACTACGAGGGGATTATTTGTTTCTTAGACTATGTTCTATGTTCTGACGGTTAAGCAGAAACTAGTGAAGTCCCTTCATTTCAGTATTGAAATTTTACTGTACCACTTCTTCTTATTTTCTATTTTCCAAAGCAAGTGGTCTAGCCATGTCCTAAATCAATGCATAAAGAAATAGACTTGTTCTTTGTAAATAGAGCCAGAAGAAGGAATTCATAATAGCTTAATAATGTTATGATTTATAAATATTCAAAAACTATGGATCAATTAAACCATAAATTGTTCTATGTTTCTCTAAGTATTGATATTAATTATAGTATCATTTAGTATGTTGTGGCAAATATTCATTCAATCATAAAAAGTTTGAGTGTTATTTTGAGTTAAGTTAAATTGCTATAATGTAAGATTCATATTGAAAATTACTCTCAAGGCCCTCAAAAATATCCCATGTGATTGATTGCCTAGGGGAAACTTTTATAAATAAAATAGCATAAGCCATTTATATTTATATCATAGGATAGCCATGCCTATTTTAAAGGGCAAATAAAAATCACAACCATGATTACAATTGGAAATAAAAAATGGGAAACTACTCTTGGAAATGGGAAACAATTTTTTAAAAACCAATTTAAAAAACAACTTCCTGAGAGTTCAACATAATGACCAATTATAGTCTTTGATGGAAGAGGAAGTTCTTAATTGTATCTTTGAATTATATTTTGTTGGAATGCAGTAAATAGTTTCTGTTCTATATAGGTACCAAATATATCTATTTTAAGAAGCTATGTTTAGTGCTTTTGAATATATTTTAGTTTGGTCAGAAATGTTCTCTGTAGTCTAAAATTGGCTACTCTGTGATTTCATAATGCTATCTAGCTAATTAGAAAAAATGTTGCTCATCATTAATAATAAGCACTAAAAATCATTCTCTGGGATCTTATCCAATAACTTTCAATACATAACAATATTCATCTTTTAAATTTTTATGTTGTTGCACATAAAAATACATGAATAGATACCATAACAATTAGATTTTATAATTTATTTTTCTTGTCTTTTATCAAATAAATCCAAAGCCAATTACATTAAAAAGTATCCCCATTTTAACTTTACCTTTGTTATATTGCTTTTAACTTTGGTACCATTTAATTAATGTAAAATTAAATATTATTTAATGAGTTATACATTCTCATTAATTATTAGAAAAATAATAGTTTATATTCTAGCTCATTTACCTGATGTATCTTTTATGCTTTAATACTTAAATTAAGATAAGATGATGTATAACATGTAGTATAAAAATACTTCAGGAATTTACTAAAATCTTCACATACAGATTTTAGTAGCCTCATATGAATAACAACATTCTTTTATGAGTCTTCAATATAGCATACCCCAATATTTTCAGTTTTGGTACGTCCTCTGGTTTGTCTCATTTACAAGGTGGTAACTATACTTTCACATCTTTAAAGATGTGCTGACCTCAGAATGGAAACCAGGATATGTGTTACATTGGGGACAAAGTTTTGCTTTTGTTTCTACAGGAGAAGAAAACATATGGATACCATCAAAATTGATAAAAGTTTGATTTGAACAAGAGAGATCTCTTAATTAGAAGAGGTGATAGTTCATCAACCGGCATGACCATCCAATTTAAATTAACTTATACTACTAACAAATGCTTTTCATTTGATCAGATATAACTTTCCAAAAGGGAACCTCCCCAAAGTTACGGTTGGGGAAGGGTTATTGTTTTTGTCTTCCAGGAGAATGAAGGCTAAGGAATCTGAAAAACACTGGACAAATGAGACATCTGAAGAAAAAGGACAAATCATCCAGAAAAAAATGTCCCAAGAAAAAGAATAAATTGACCTATTGGTCTATCACATATATAGAACTTCATAAGTCTTCTTAAATGTTTGTTTCTGCTCTTCTCTACAGACACTTAACACAAATGGTCTTTATGTCGTCCCAGTTCAATTAAAAATTAAAGCTGGGCTTTGGAATTGGAGAATGTCTCTCTCCTTCTCTAAACTCAAGTATGCTTGATAAAAGGAAAATCCAAAATGTCTGTATCATGTCAGAAGAGCCACCTGATATGGAACAGAAGAAAACTCAAAATTAAGGGACAATTCTTTTGCCATTAATCTCAATTCTTTGGTTCTATTTTGACTCTTTAAAACTTTTCTTAAGGCATGAATTTTACATGAAAATTTTCAAGATATATATATATATATATATATATATATATTTAAATTTTTGTTATATTAATGGTCATATAGAGTACTAACTATTCCAGAAAAAAAGGCTTCATTTAGCTGCCTGTACATGTTTTCGTGTTTGAGTCTTCATCAGTTTTATGCAGGGAATCATGACCAGGCCTAACAGCAAATTTGAAGTCTCCAAAAAGATGATAGGGCCCCACAATGACAATTCCACATGGACAGTAATAATACCACTAAGCTGACAAATACCACCCAAAGATTGGCTTTGGACTACAAACTGCTCAGGACTAGCTGAGATGATCCAGCCTCACAGACTGCTCCAGCAAGGACTTGAGATAAGTCCTGCACTTTTGCATTATGCAGAGACCAGACAACAAATGATACAGCTGCCTCTCCCAGGACTTGACAATTAACCCAAAAAATTTTCTTTTCAGGATCACCTAAAGATGTCTTTTCCCCCCAAACAATGGGAAGTAATTTTAAGAGCACGATGCCCACATTCACAAGAGGTAGGGTATGTGTTTTTTTTGTCATTCTATGGGTTTTGTTTAATTGTCATTGTTTAGGATGGTTGGTTCCAAGTTGTTAATTTTTAAGGGTCAGGAAAAAGGTTAAACAAAGGAAATTAGATTCAGGATTCTTGTTTGAAAAAAAAAGAGGATATAGATAAGCAGTGGATTATTGAATCTACTCTGAAAAAAAAGATATAGAAATGATGGATAAAGGGTAGATTATTGAATCTACTCTGAAAAGATAAAAGAGAAAATACAGATATGATAAGATAAAAAGGTAGATTATTGAATCTACTTTTAGAAGGCAACTATTGTTTTTAAAATATTTTACATTAGATTGGATTTTTGTATATTGTATACAAATTATGCATATATTGATATAAATTTGATATTGATTTTATTAGAAAATACAGTACATATATTTCTAATCTTGTTCAAGGTATTATAGCTATACAGTTCATTTAAAAATGTAATGCAATTTGCTAATCCTTGAAAGTTATTATTACCAACTATTAAGATATAAAGAAATGAAATTTAGTAGTCATTACAATCAAACTTTTAGTCATATTAGGTATGTTTTCAAGGTCAAGCAGATATATATTTTAAATAGACAGGTCATCTTCAAACACTTCAGAGATCTGAATAGACATTTAAGATGTTTTAATAACAGATTTTTTTCTTTCTTTTTTTTATGACTATGAGACATGATTGCTCCTGGCAGCACCAATCTACTTCAGAGAAGGTGATGGGCATTGAAGGATCTCCATATGGAGTTTACTTTCATTGTGGTAAAAGTTAGCCACTGGGTAAGAAAGTGCCTTCACATCACCTGCTGACAGTATGCTGTCCAAAATGGGCAAGCAGGACACAAAACAAAGGACTGCTGATTCTTGCCAAGATGAGGTGGGAAGGCTCTTTAGAAAATCCTGCTTCACAGATGAGTCTGTCAGATACACTAAGCCTATAGGCTGAAGATGATGCCCCAATGTTGCAGAGAAACCTCAGGTGACTGTCCAGGCAGCTGGCTGTTTCTGTCATAACTCACGTTTTTTGGAAGTTGCTTGTTTACACTTCCTGTTTAATTAGGTAATATTATTTCCTTCTTGAATCTATGAGGGAGTTGAAGATTTGATAGTTACTCCTTTCCTTGTCAAGAAATTCAGAAAAGAAAATCACTAAAGAGGTGTAAAATATACCTGTTTGAAAGACATCAAAAGATAGTTTTGGTAATACAAATTGGGATAGATGGTGAATTAGATACAATCCTTTGGATTCATAAGATAGGATAGATAATGGAATATTTTCTCTGAATTTGTCAAATGCAAATGGACTAGACATTGTTGATATATTTAATACCTATATATATTGTATATAGTTTTTCTTATATTAGTCATAACTTTTTTATATTTTATTTTAGACAAAAAAGGGGAAATATTTCTCCCAATATATTGTGCACCCTAATAAAGCTTATCTGAGGTTCAGAGGAAAAAGCTACCCACTATATTATACAAAGAAGTCAGGCAATGGTAGCACATGCCTTTAATTCTAGCATTTGAGAGGCAGAGATCCATTCAGATCTTTGTGAGTTCAAGGCCACATTGGGAAATAGAGCCAGGCATGGTGATACACGCCTTTAATCCCAGACAGCACTAAACACAGAGGTCTGTAGGTCTGTACAGACAGACAGGAAATGATGTAGCTGGGCAGAGAGAGAAGGTGAGATGCAGAAAAGAAAGGCATATAGGCATGTGTATGCAGAAAGTAGCTCTCTTTAACTGAGGATTTCCAAGTGGTAACAATTGTGGCTGGCTTCTTTCTGCTTTTCTGATTTCTCAGTTTTTACCCCAATATCTAGTTCTGGGTTTTATTTATTTATTTATTTATTTATTTATTCATTTATTTTGTTTTTTCAAGACAGGGGTTCTCTTTGTAGTTTTGGTACCTGTCCTGGATCTCGCTCTGTAGACCAGGCTGGCCTTGAAGTCACAGAGTGCTGGTATTAAAGGTGTGTGCCACTACTGCCCTGCCTGGGCTTTTTTTTTTATTAATAAGATAGTTTAGCCATTCATTTTATATCACAGCATTGGCATTTGCTCTCCTAAATATTCTACCTCACTGTCCAGGTAGTAGGATAAAAAAGCAAGAAATTATTGGTGTTTATTTAAGATGTATATAAACAGTTTATTTTTATTTTAGCATCTAATGATAACTTTTTTCACTTTTTCTTTTATTGGAAATAGATTCCATTCTCTTATAATATATGTTGATTACAGTTTTGCCTCCCTCTATTCCTCCCACTTCCTCCTCATCTCTCCTCCCATCCAGATCCACTCCATTTCTGTCCCACATTAGAAAAGAACAAGTTTCTAAGTGATAACAACCAAACTAGACAAAACAAACTCTAATAAGATGAAGCAAAAACTATTACATCAAAGTTGGACACAGCAACCAAACTGCCTATGAGCAGGCACAAGAGTCAGAGACCATTCATTCTCAACAGGATCCAATTAAAATACTAAGATAATAGCTATAGTATACATGCAGGGGACTGGATGTAGACCCTTGTAAGTCCTCTGCATGCTGCTTCAGTCCCTGTGAGCTTATATGTACCTTGTTTAATTGATTTAGAGGACATTCTCCGAGTGTCTTCAATTTCCTCTGACTCTTACAATCTTTCCACCTCATCTTCCATAGGACTCCCTGAGCAATGTGGGGGAGAGATTTGATTCAGAAATCCCATTTATATTCTCATTCCTGTAATGTCTGGCTTTGGGTCTATGCATCTGTTCCCATATGCTGCTGGAGGAAGCCTGTGGTGATATTTTATTTGTGCTGAAATGTGGTGATATTTTATTTGTGTGTTAATAATTTAAGCTGAAATGTGGTGATATTTTATTTGTGTGTTAATAAATAAAGCATGCCTGGAGATCAGAGGATAAAGGCCAGCCATTTTAAATAAACAAAGAAGTCAGGCAGCACACACCCTTAATCCCTTAGCAGGTAGAATCTCTGTGTGTTCAAGGCCATACCAGGAAACCGAGCCAAGCGTGGTGACACATGCCTTTAATCCCAGTACCAACCATGGAGACCTAGAGGTCTGTAAAGATAGACAGACAGTGACAGAGCTGTACAGGAAGAGGAAGTGAGGTAACTGGGTTAAGAGCCAATGAGCGGGCAGAAAAGCAAGGCATATAAGCCTGGGTAGACAGGAAGTTGTTTTCTTTAGAAGCTGTGAAGTTGTTGAGGTGAGGTTAGCAGGTGGCTTTCCATATTTCCCTGATCTCTCTAATGCTTTAACCCAAATTTCTGGCTCTATGTTTTTTATTTAATAAGACCATTTATAAATTTGGCTACAGAAGCCTCTCTGATGATGATGGGACAATATAGCAGAATTAGGTGTTATTTTATTGATACTTATTTTTTAGACCAGTAGTAAAATCAAATACTACTGGTCTAAAAAATAAGGTCTCTGGGGTATCTAGTCTCTGGTTCTTGGTCACACAAGCAGTTTCTAGTATGGGTTCCTTCTTATGGAGTAGATCTTAAATCAAATCAGACATTGGTCAGCTATTCCCACAAGTTCTTTGCCACCATTCCCTAGCATATTCTACAGGCAGGGCAGATTGAAGTTCAAAGGTTTTGTGGCTACATTGGTGTCCATGTTTCTCTTTCAGTAGACTGCAGAGTACCATCTCATACCAAAGAGGCTAGAATATAGTGGTGAAGGCTCCATGTAAAAATCAGCTTAACTTTTCCATGTTCAATGAGTTGTGTGGGTATTGTCTTTGACAATGGGCTTCCATTGTCAGTTTCTGGAGAGCGACCCTTTGTCTTAGCAACAGCCTGGGTTGTTTGGGAATTTTCATGGCAGTCTCTTGACTAATAATTCAATTGAATGCAACCCAGATCCACCACTGGAAGCCTTCCTTGGCAACAAGATCTGGCAAGTTGAGACTCTTGCTCACCTATTACTAGGAGTCCTTACTAGGATCACCTTTTTACAATAGTTTAATTGATCCACAGCTATAGATATTTCTACCATATTTTACAATTATAAAATGAACCGATATTCATGAATTCTTTTCTCTGGCTCTTTTTGAATATTGTGTCCTCTTATATATAAAACCAAGGACAGATGGGATATGATTCCATTCACAAATTCTAAAAGCAGCCCTAAGATAGTACTGTGTCCAATATGAACATCTATTGAACATGCAAAGGAATCGTTGAATAGGAAATAATAAAAGGTGTTGAGACCCATGACATAGGCCTTCTAATATTTAAATATTTAGTATTTTCCCTTAGCTGTAAAAATGGAAACAAAAATATTTGAAATTGAGATCTATGACCTTTTCCCTTCCCTTCCCTGGGGGCATTCTACTTTTTTTTCTCTCACCTTAGCAGTGTAATTGCTCCTTAAATCAATTTTTTAGTCAGATAGCATTTCCTTTATCCTTATTGTTTTCTGTGTTTGGAAAGACTGTTTCCCCTTCTTTTCTTAGATAATGTCTTTTTGTCCTTTAAAATTCAAATTAAATAACCATCTTCAAGCTAGTATCTATAATCCCTTGTATTTTTTTACATGCTCTATGTAAAATTCATTGCATTGTTTATATGCATACTATTTTCACTATTGAAGCTCCACAAAGATAGGGGGCAATATTTTATCAATGAGCCTTTAATTTTGACATTATGTATTGGTGTACCATATATAATAATAATAGAGTCAATTTGAAAATATTTTCAAAGCTTAAGTTAGGTGCTTATAGTTAATCATAGGCTTATACCAATTTTCTCCTGCATGAAACAGATATAAGTGATGGATTACTTCTACCTGCTTATCTTATGTCAATATACTTCCGAAGTAGATTGCCTATTTTATAAAAACAATAAACAAAATTGGCTGGAGAGTAAGAGCAATCAAATGAGCATTTTTATTTGTACAATTAATGGTATATAAAATGGAAAAATCACAAAAATCCAAAAGGCTGTTAACTCAAGAACAAATTTAATATGCCTTATGAATATGGGATAGCCATTATATTCATGAATTCACTGTAACTACATTTTTCTGTACAAGAGAAGTATAAGATTGAGTCCCTCAACATTTCATCACATCTCTCCCTAAGAGACTATCTGAAGTTAGTGGTTGTTGGTAGAGACATGTAACTTTCTCCAGTGATGTATCTACTGATAAATTTTCCTTACTAAAGCAAGTAGCCTCCTACTCATGTTTGGGTAAAAATTCCTAGTTAAATTTAATAACCCACACACAAAAGAGACATGAAAGTAAGATAGAACTTGATTAGAATAAGAGTTCCAGTAGAAAAGAAGGAGTATGGGTGGGGCACAAAAATGACTACAGTTTACTATATAAATATATGAAACTGTCTACTAGTGGAATATATATATATATATATATATATATATATATATATATATATATATATATCACAATTCACATGCACAAAAATGGCATCTAATCTTTTTGTTGCATACTTATAAAAATGACTTTTCTTGGAATGACCCTTGTAATCTTACCTTCAAAACCGAACTTTGTAGCCATGTTAATCACATGCTTTGAGATAATTTGAAACTGCATTCAATCTGTTTTTACTCAGCTTGTTTAAATTTAACTTGCCTTTAAGAAAAAAGACCATAATCTTACTATATGTTGGACTACCTGTGCAATAAACTTTTATAAGCTGAGCTGAACACATACCTTCAATCTTTAACAATATTCCGTATTTTCCTTTGTGACTCTTCTGTGACCCTGACTCAGAATAATGCTTCTGTGTTGTGGTAATTAATACTAACATCATTTGCTGAAAGCAGAAGGTTGAAATCAGTCTTGAAAATAGCAGATTCCCACAATAAATGTTGAAAGAAATGTTGTAGTAGAGGTTGATAACATCCATTTGTGAAACAGTATGCTGTTCTGAGTCAGTAGGAGTCAGGAAATTAACTTCTTCCCTCATAAAATTCTCCTAAAAGATTCTTTAAAACAAAACATTCCTAATTCATTTCTCAGATAACATTTGATATGCTGTTCAATAAATAGTGAGAATGACCTCTGCTTGAGGAAGAACATTCTGAAACAAGGTTGAGACTATTGTTGTTTTAAAGGACCACAAGAGTTTTTTAATGTGACATAACCAACCCTATAGTATGATATGAATCATTCTTTGAATCATTAGCATATCTTGCTATTGGGTAAGATCTATTATTAATGTGAGTCTAATTTAATAATTATACAATTTATGCTCATGTAAAATGCTACACCTGAAAGAGAAACTATAGATGGGAGTATTATCATGTCATATTAAACAAAGTATCTACTTCAAGGGCCTAATTATAAAATAAGATGAAAGAGTGATGGAATTGAAAAAAATTTTTAGGCAGGAAAAATAAAAGATAAAAGTTCTTGAAAAAGAGAATAATTTATATCTATGAATCAGGAATATTAAAAAGAGATGTTCAACTTCATCAGTTTGTAGGTAGAGAGAGAAGTGAGTAGGGAATGATTTAATATCACTTTGAGAATCACCCATGAAGACAATACAGCATAGATGTCTAATCTTGGTGGCATTTCTCTGAGTTGTAAATTACTCATTTAACTCCCACAGTAGTAGAAAGTGTCAGCTTTTAATTCTCCTTTGTTCCTCTTTGGAAGACTTAATATGATCTTAGTACAGAACAAAAGTGAATTGGAATGGTGAAGGAACAAAAGAGAAAGGGAAGTGTTTTAATTTTGTTTTTAACTAATTAAAATAGAAAAAGTAGTGCTTCTTTTTTTTCACAAAAATACATTTTGTATTATTAGCTATTCTATCAGATTGAAAAGAAAGGCATTGTTTTGTAGTTCTTTTCTTCTCTGTCCTCTGCTTAGGAAGATACTAAACATCCTCTTTATACTTTTAACTAAAGAGAGAGCACAAATGGGACCACACATGTATGAAATTGTCAAATAATAAATTAATAAATAATAAAATGGAACATATTAAAATTATTTATAATCTAGATTTAGTTTTCATTTTTACCGTTTGTACTATGAGTACAGACTTACAAAATTGAGATAAAATTATTCTCAGAATGAATTTTGACATTTTGTGGCTTTGTCATAGACTATGAACATAAAGAAACAAATTATGATTTTCCTGACCACTGTTATCTAGGACCAGATCTTAAAGATGAATAATGGTGTTAGGAAAAGATCTCTTCTCTATCTCTCCATATACATTCATAAAACAAATATGATTCTGTAGTTTTGTCCTTTTTTTCTTTGTTCTTTAAATTTTATAAAGTAGCAAGAAATATAATTACAATATTTCTTTCTTCCCTTTCCTCCCTGAAAACCCTCCTATATAACACTACTTGATCGTTTTCAAATTCATGACCACTTTTTTCATTGTTGTTGCATACATACATGCATGTATACATACATACATATCTATTAATCTGTATGATGTTACTTGTATCTATGTTTTCAGGACTGGCACGTACTTTTAATTTTCCTTTCCATTTCTCTTCTAGCATTCTGAATGCTAAACTCTCCCTCCCTTCTTTATTCATCTTCATTCATAATACTAATTTCAGAGAATAATTAATATAAATTTCAAAATATACATGGCATATCTACCTGATATAAAGTAAAATATCTGAGAAAATGAGGTCAAGATAAATTAACATGGGGAGGGAGAAAGATAAAGAAACAAAGTAAGACTAGTTCTAAAAATATCTTAAAATCTTAAATATTTCCAGATAAAAGATAATATACTTTAGATCCAATTCATACCACAAGGCCAATCAAAGAAATGAACTCATAGGTCCATTGTTAAGTATGTGACAGGGCTGGAGAGATGGATAAACAGTTAAGAACACTGAGTGCTCTTTTAGAGGACCTGGGTTTGACACTGAGCACCCATATGGTGGCTTTATAATTTCTGTAAATCCAGTTCCAGGGCATCCTACACCATCTTCTGGTCTCCATTTCCTCTTCAGAAAAGAGCAGGCATTCTCTACATTTTTTTTTGTCCTGCCAACTCATTTACAGAGTCCATTTTTATTTTTAAAGCTGGTAAAAGGGGGCACTCTTTGTCTAGTTCATAATCAATCATATAACTTCCCAATGTGGACCTTTGAAACTGTCTTGAAGCACATGGGCTACCAGTGCCCTCGCAGTAAACTAATGTTTCCAAAAGATCACTTGTCACAAATAATTTCTGTGGAAATTCAGTATTGGGGAAGGCCTACAGCAAGGACTTAACACGATGAAGATACCTCAAATGATGCAAATAACAGAGAAAATGCACCAATCCTGAAGGGGAGTTGTAATGTTGGTGGAGTCACATGCTTTCAATTGTACCTTGTGTATAAAGGACAGAAGGCTCACAAATTTATAAAACCAAACATTTTGAAGCAACATATATCCCTGTTTCAGTAACAGTGTCACAAAATAAGTAAGACCCTAACTTCAGCAGGAGGGAGGAATGAAAATAATAATAATAATAATAATAAAACAAATTGGGAAGTGAAAGACAGAATCGTGGTAAGTGGCTTCACGCATTTGTCCAGAACACAGAGGGTAAAGATAGCAGAGATGGCTCATTTTAATGGCAGTACAGAAGAGAATGTTCTTAGCCTAACTCTTTACTGACTGCAAATAGTTATTGATAACCCAAACAGGTGTGATTGACAGCTCTTCAGTCAAGGAAGAGGCACAGTAAACATCAGGGATGCCTCTGTTATAAAGCCAACACAATTAGTTTTAAATGCTCTCCCATATTAAATCTGTCATGTTTTAAATGAAAGATACGAACTAGGGCTGAGGGTGTAGCTCAATGATAGAACACTTGCCTAGCTCACTAGCCCCTGAATTCAACCCCCCCACCCCCCATCCCCCTCCCTGCCATCGAAAAGGAAAGTAAAGAAGAAAAAAGAGAGGAAGGAATTGGGGGATTAAACTAGCCTTAGTTCAATATGTCATGCAACAAAACACTATGATCAGAGCTATAACACATGTGCAGAGCCAAAGACATTGATTAACTTTACAATTCTAGGTGTGTGTGTGTGTGTGTGTGTGTGTGTGTGTGTGTGTGTGTGTGTGTGTGTGTGTGTATACCATGATGTGTGTGTAGAGGTCAGAAAACAACTTTGCGGAGTTGATTCTTGCCTTCCACCTTGTTGAGGTCTTTCGTTGTTTCTACTGCTGCACCACACACTGCAGAAAATTCTTCCATGTCCATCTCTCACCTTGTTACAGGAGTGCTGGAATGCTCAGGATGCTCATGGTCTAACAGATGATGTTACTGTAGCCCAGGTTTTTCTTCAGAATCCTTTTCATCATGGTATGACAGGCAGCCACTCATCCACAATTTACCTCAAGAGAAGAAGCAGGTTCAACATGGTCTGTAATTCTAGCAGATTCAGGAAGATCCACAGAGCTTGTTTGCCAGATAGTCTTGATGAATGGGTAATCTCCAGGTTCATTGAGAGACTCTCCTCCCTCTACATGTTTTTTATCAAGATGAGATCATGTTGTACATGTTGTTTGTAACCTGCTTTGTCAGTTAATGATCTCTATGTTTCTTTGCCAATAAATTTTCATCTTATCTAAAAAAGTAGATAACTTTAAATATACAACATGAATAATAATAATAAAAATAATGTTCAAATTTAAAAATCAAATTTTGATTCTTGAAAACATGTTCAATTATCTTTGATGAGAATAAGTTGAGATTTGATATAAGAAACACTACCATAATCATATTAATCTAATAAGAAAAGGGGAGTACTTCTTGGTTTTGTGCACTCATATTCATTCTTTGCAATATTATCTGCTTTCCCCCTAACTTTCTCTGATTCTTTATGCCTTATTTTGTGTTATCTCAATTAGAACTTGTTACTGATATTTATGCCTTCTCTTAAAAGTCATATCCTGCTTTCTTTTGACTTCTTGTTCTCTTACACACACATTTTACATCTCAGTATACACTGATTTATTTACTTTTCTCTTATAGAGGTGGTATCTTTAATTTGTGTGTGTATTTATCCTGGAAAACAATATAAATTAATGATTAAGTGGATGAATATTCAAGTAGTAAAGGATAGACTGTGTTTGCCATGTATAGGCATTGCAACTTCACAATTTGATGAATAACAAATCAACATGACTTAAATGGTAAATGCAGAGATAAAGATATAAATATTCAACTTACTAAGTATACAAGTTTTGGGCAATGCTAATAAGTCATTTCTTCTGAACTCACTTTTTAAAAATGCATTATTGGAAAAACATGGCTATAAAATGTTATAAAAAGACAAAATAACTTAATGTTACTTTAAGAGGGCAGGTAAGTCTTTTTAAAAGAGTGTGTATATGGAATAGTCTCAAAAAAGCAAATTATTTTCAAACAATGAAAAAAAGCTAATTAATACTAAAGTGAAGCCATCAGCCTTTTATACACCATCATACCATTGTAATGGCTCCTCTAACTCTGGAGCACTTTCTCACTTTACTCTAGTTCTTTGAAAGCATAAACCTCAATTTGGTATGCTAAATCTTAAAATTGTATATATTCCAGTGTTGTTGAAATATAAGCAGATTTTACTGCATCATTTTTTATTCATTGATATTTCTTTCACATTTCATCTAGTGAGGAAATAGTAGTAATTGTAATAGTGTTTAAGGACATTTGGATAATATATATAATATCAAAGCTAATGACAGACTAGTAGTTTGTCTTATGTGGACCTGGTTGCATCAGTTATAAAGATTATTGATTACAGTGGTAAATGGAAGTGTCTTACACTTCAAAAGTACAAAAACAAGTTTGAGTAAGACAGCCATCTACGTCTTAGAGACCACATTGATTAATCTCTGTCAACATCTATAGATTTTGCCTTAAATTCTGCTGGTCTCTCTAGGCTGTTTGGCATTGGGTCTTAAGCAGATAGAGCAAGACTGGAGAGACTTCGACATTGTCTTAAATTACAGTGACTGAGTTTGAAGCTGAAAGACTGTGTAGGAATATAAAAAAGAAGGGACAAAAATAAATGCCAAGAGACATGGAGAAAAATAGAAAATTGTTTGAAGCAAGATATTTTGATATTGCTATCTATCTATAATGTAGGAAGTAAGTGATACACCTTCACACAAAAGGAATTAGTGGCCTGTCTATAGATTTCTATGTGTTGCACATGAGATTCACTTCTGGGGCAACTAAACAATGGATAGGTATTATACTTTGCTTCCTATTGAATTGATATTTAGTTTCACCTGTGGAACTTTTTCTTCTTACTCGTAAACAAAAATCAGCTCCTGAAATATAATGGAAGCAACTGATCACCTGATACTTGTAGATACAAAATTATTACTGGAAACAAATTGTATGTCTCTTTTGGCATTCCCTCCATTAATTGTAAAGAGCAGGTGAAATGACTTTCCACTCATGGACATGGACACACTAGGCATGTTTGTCAGAGGATGCACAGCCTTTCTTACACTCTGGCAAGCTATTAAGGGACATTCTTCAGAGCCCTAGTGATAACACAGCACATCTGTGCTTCCAGTGCTCCTCTGGGAATTACCTCAACCTCACAGCCATTATTTTTATTTTTTTTTCCTTAAGTTTTCCAACAGCTAGATGGAGAAACCGAGCATTTATGTAGACCCAAATAAGGAAGCACTTCCTGATTATGTCCATGGAGACTTAAGTGAAGAAGATAGATTTGGAAATATTGTGTACCAGCTTGGTCAGAGGAAGATGAATTACAAAGGAAACTGAGAGAAACATGGAGTGCTAGAGGGAGTCCCAGGAAACGAGATAGTAGAAACATGGAAGACATTTCAAATGACCCCAGTCTTTTTTGCTTTTTCTAGACATCTGAAATGTTGATATGGCTTATTTGTGCCATGTGAATGGGAAGATGATGTGATCTTCATTGTCATTTACAATCCTAATTGGCAAAACATGATCTAACACATAATCACAAACTTTAGCAATTCAAGTATTTCTATTAGAAATTTAGTCATTTAAGTATTTATCCACAGGAAGTTGAAAAGAAATGCAGAGAATAACTGCAAAGTCTACATCCAGTTTTCTCTCAATGGTTACATGTTACATATTACACTACAATACTATGATGATTAATCATGTCAACTTTTTAGAATTACCATGTACATAATAAATCTCTCCATGTCTGCAAAAAAAATTAAATCTGACTTATTCTTGGAAGAAGTGAAGATAGCTGTAGCAACATAAGTTAAATTCTCTTCATATGCCAATAATAAAAGTATAATAAAAATTAAAATAATGTCAGGGATGGAGAGACATCTTTGTAGTTAAGAACATGTTCTGCAGGGGAAGCAAGATTCATTGCAAGTACTCAAATCAAACTCAGATCCACCTATAAGTTCAGCTTCAGGGGAATCATCGGCTTCTGTCCTCTGCATGTACCTGCACTCATGTGTACATACACAGACACACTGGAAGAAAAAAATCATTGTATATTACATATTATTTATTGATAACACTGATTATAGAATTTTACCAGTTTCTGACTGAGTCCTCACAAATAAACAGCTTAGGAGATTGCTTGCTAAAGTAAAAACGAACAAAAACTGTAGAAATGACACCATTCAGACAGAGATATCTATATCCAAAATGCATCATTATCTTGTTGCAGTTTTTCTACATTCAATTGCATGAAGAGTTACTGGAAAGCTTTGTATCCTATACAGAGCTCATAAATCAGTCCCTGTTGTGCCTATCTTCATGCGTATGAGCATGTCTTCTGTCTAAAATAAAAGTTAAATGTAATGCCCAAGCACATGAAATCATATGTTCTTGAGCCCTAAAAGGGTCCCCTTCCTTATTACTGATCTGAGATGAAACAATCTTTTCATTTCCACTATCACTTCATCTTAAGATGTCTTCTGATTTGCTTCTTGATTATTTTACTAAATACCTTCTTATAATTATATAATATCCTCAGTGCATCACTAAATGGAAGGGAACATTGAATAACAGTCATTTTTATTTTCTTGGTTTCCTTCCTTTTTGTCTGAGATAGCGTTTCTCTGTGTGAAGGCCCTGGCTGTCATGGAACTCACTTTGTAGAACTTGAATTCACAGAGATCCGCCTGCCTCTGCCTCTTGGGTACTGGATTAAAAGTGTACACCACCACGCCTGGCTCAGGCAATTTTCTTAGCGAAAGGCATTTAACTCAATATGGAAACAAAACAAAAACCATTATGTTTGCCCGTCTTTATTTTTATTTCCAATGTTCAAATTTTCTGTGGAAACAGTAACAATAAGGGGCACAAATAGCAGCAACAACAAAAGTACTTTTAACTTTTATAATATGTAAAACAGATTAGTAACTATTTCACAAGGTTGGTGTATTATAATACACACATCATATATGCAAAATGAAAAAAAGTGGGTTAAGAATTGAATGAACGTTTGGGGTATCATGCACCAAACAGTAATCTAAAACAATATCAGATAAGGTTATTTCAAATATTTTGACATTTGTTCCTTTATGTATGAACATTTCACATACCATGGATGGAGGTCAGAGAACAACTTGTCAGAATTCAGATTTTTCTTTTCACCATGTGGGTCCTGAGAGTGAAGTTGTTACCTATTGAGCCATGTCACTGGCCCCAGGCCTAATACTTTCCCTGGACATCACTATGTAATGATTAATTATGTGGCCACAATAATTACCTCCACTGTACTGTTTTGTATAAGTTTTACAATGGGTAAGATCTTATGTTATTTGTGTTGGTCCATGGAAACTCTTGTAATTTGGAGCCCCTACATGTTGTATTATTTCTCTTTAGTCATTACCTCTCTGTGACATCACCAATCCACAAAACTAATCTATTGAAATGATTCTAAGGTTAGACATTCAGCTTTCAGCCTTATAAGAGAAAGTACATAATATAATATAATGTATATGACTCTGTCATATCTTTTGGATTATGAGAAATCTTTATATGTGCATATACTGGTAGCAGATGTTATCGATCTTAAACAGTCCTGGAGAGGTAAGATATCTAGACAAGATAACATGTATTTAATCTAAGAGAAAATGAATGGATTTTTTTTCAAAAAGTACGGCATAGAGAACATACAATTTGAAGTTTTTTTTTTTAAATCATAAAAGAACTTATTGCAGAATATTTAAATTAAAATAGTTAACTGGGCAGTCTTAGCCTCAATGTTGTCAGTAATAATGTCTATGTAAAAAATGATAAAATAAATTCCAATCTCTCAAGATTGAAAAAATACTAAAATTAAAGAAATAAATGAAGAAATTCTCAAAGTATTTATGAAAGTTATAATAAAACCATTGTCTTGCTTAAAAAAGGTTTATCCAATCATTTTACTTAGGTTCAATTTCTGACTATCTTAGAACATCACAACATAAATTTCTTATCCCATATTCTGTGGGATGTAAGTTTAACTTAAGTCTTTTTCTTCTTATTAATTCTTTGAAAATTCCATGCATTGTATTTTCATCATATTCACCTGTCTCCCATCTCCTCTCAGATGCACACCTTCTTGCCTAACTACCCTACTTTGTGTTCTCATTTTTTACAAAACCCATTGAGTCCAGTTTGTGCCACTCATATATTTTTATTGGGTGAATTGCCATCCACTGATGCTGACCGGCCTGGGTCCATAGCCTTAAAGAAAGCTAACTGTCCCTCTTTCAACAGCCATAAATTACCATTATCTCCTCAGATGGAGTGGGATATTTTGCCCACCACCTCCCTCCATGCTGAGATTTTTGTCTGTCTTAGGTTTGTATGGATCTTGTGCATGCTGTCTCAACAACTATCATTTCATACACGTAAATATTCTCCTATGTTTGAAAAACATAGTTTTGTTGTTCTGCAATTCTACACATCTGGCTCTTATAGACTTTCTGCCCCATATTCCACAATGATCACTGAGCTTTGGGAAGAATGAGTATAATATAGATGTCCTACTTAGAACTGAGAATTCTGCAGTCTTATATTCTCTGAACTTTAACCATTTGTGGGACTCTGTGCTAATAACCACCTGCTACAAAAAGAAGCTTCTTTGGTAAGGTTTGAGAGATGCACTGCCCTTTGGGTATAGGAATTAGGAGTTGGTTTAATACTACGTTCATTTATAAAAGGACCTATGATATGTCTAGCCAGAGGTTCTTATATAAAAAGTTTAAATGGAGTGACCTGAAGATGGGGGTGACCATGCCTTGACTAGATACCACAGGCTCACAACAATAAGCCGAGTGCCAGAATTATCTCTTTTGGATTTGTTGTCCAATGAGGTCCCATCCTATAGATCTGCCCCAAAATGTTATAGGATATTGTCATTGCTCTTGGCTACTCTCTACAATTAAATAGTGAGACCCTATTACTGAAGAAATCACACACTTGAGTCATAGAACATGGAGAAAAAAAAATCTAATACTCACCTAGAAGCTTTATTCCTATTGTGTGGTGGTATTGTGTTCCCCAAAATATTGTGTACTCTAATAAATTTATCTGGGGTCAGAGAACAGACAGCCACTAGATACAAAGGCTAGAAAATGGTGGCACTCACACCTTTAATCCTAGCATTCCAGAGATAGAAATCCCTCTGGATCTCTGTGAGTTCAAGGACACATTGGAAACAGCCAAGCACAGTGACACACGCCTTTAATCCCAGAAAGCCAGCCTTTAATCCCAGGGAGTGGTGGTAGAAAGCAGAAAGATATATAAGGCGTGAGGACCAGAAACTAGAAGATTTTGGCTGGTTAAGCATTCAGGCTTTTGAGCAGTAATTCAGCTGAGACCCATTCCGGATGAGGACTCAGAGGCCTCCAGTCTGAGGAGACAAGACCAGCTGAGGATCCGGCGAGGTGAGATAGCTGTGGCTTGTTCTGTCTCTCTGATCTACCAGCATGGACCCCAATAACTCGCCTCAGGTTTGATTTTATTAATAAGAACTTTTAAGATTCCTGCTACACTATTGACTAGCTTTCATGGTGTTGGAAGGTTCTATGCATGCTACTTATCCATTTGTGAACTTTTGGGGATACAATAATAATTAGTCTGGCAAGATATCCTTATTGGGCAATAGCAACACAAATATCATGGAGTAATCAACCACTTTCTAATTAGATTTAAGGCCTGTTCCATACTTGGAGCTGCTATTGGTGCCAACTTACATTTTATTGGGTCAAAATAAAAGCATGAGTAGGCTGTGCTTTTAAGGGAAGCTCTAAATGATAATCCATTCTATTGTCTTTTTCTCTTTGAAAGATTGCCTTCAGTCTTCCTTTGTGGCTTCTTACTTGGTTATCAAATAAAACAGAGTGTAATGTTTCTTTGGGCCTTCTTCTGTTATCACTTCTCTTTCTCTGACTTCTGCATTCTTCTTAACATTTTTAAGGATTCAATTAGACAGTTTAAATATATTTTTATGTTTATGGTAAAGTGATTAGAAATTATACATCTGCCTGAAAATTTAATGTCCCTTGGCCATTCAGTCACAACTTTGGAAATGAGTTCATGAGCATTTTTGGGGACATTAATATACCTATCACATCTTTGTTGTGTGCATGTGTGTAAAAAATATTCCATCCTGATCCTATTAGAGATAGGAGCAATAGGGCAACTGAGAGAATTCAAATCAATTCTGAGGTTGTTCTTATCTGATCAAATGAAAAAAATCTATGGAATGTGGAGGCATGTGACCCAAGTAAGAATTCACACACGAGAGATCAAAATTTCCTTTGGACTTTCATAATGATGACTGCTTATGAGCCACTAGAATATGATTTAGAGAATTTTCGTCCTTTATGAAGTTTTTGCTGGGTTGGTTTTTTAACCTCTTTCAAATGAGATTTCGTTTTTTACAATCAAGTACTCCTTTGTACCATATTGACTGACTACTCAATGTTGATTCAAAGGAAGAAGAAATAATCTTCTACCAGAACTTGAGCTTTTTAGATTGGTACTGGTTGAGACATGACATGAACAAAGACTGATTTTCTAATTTAATTTCTTTTCTAAGAAAGCGAAGTGTTAAATCACCTAACAAATAGTCATAATCTCACTTCTTAACTGGAATCTTATGAGCAGCTAAGAGCTGTGGCAGTGAAGGATAGTAAAGGTTTTAACATTTTCAAAGTGCATGTATTTTTCTAAGTTTTGTTACGTTTTTATACTAAATTGATGGGATTTCTGTTTGTAAAAGGAAATTGCTGTATGTTAAAAACGGCATGGGAAGGAGTCACACCATACAACAGGGCCCACATAGGTTGATTGAGGGGAAGGGAAGAGAGAAGGGGCAGAAGAAGGCAGCAGGGACTGGTCCCTGGGGGTGAGGAATGGTAAGAGAAAGGAGCGGGATGTGGGCAAGGCCCTCCTTTTGTAAGGAAACATAGTGAATGCGCATATGGGGTGCTCTTAGTGGCTGCAGCTGAGATATATCCTGTCAGGACCCTAAGGACAGGCTAGTACAGATGCCTAAATGGTAACAGACCTGCTTTCAGAACTTATTGGTGACCTTCCAGTTTCATATTGCTGCTATACTGAAACCTTAGCAACCCATAGATGGTGTGTTTCATTTGTCCTATGTTAAGGTGATTTTTATCTTCCTGGACTAATCTTATTTCACATAAAAAAAAATGCTTTATGGTAAATATGTGAGAGACACAGAAGCCTAAACCTTGAAACAAATTTTAACTACGTTATTTTGCAATATAGTCTAAATTTAAGTGGTTTTGTACACACACACAAATTGATTTTTTTCAGTTCATTTAACAGTTTCCAGAATATGTCTTAACAAACAAAAAAAAATGTAATTTCTTTAATGTACATGTTCTCTTTTCCTGTTAAACAATGAGAAGTGAAAATAGTACATCTCTAGTATGGGTCATGATGCAGTTTAACTACAATCTGAGCCAAAGGATATCTTATATAGATAACATATCAGTGTGTAACAACTTCACATTTGTGTTAAAGCAGAGAAGGTATTTTAGGTAATTTAAATACTCAACTCTAGGTACCACTTTCAGAATATTCTATATAACAAAAAAAAAGTAAAGCGATTGAAAAGGCAGTGTTTTGACATTGTAGATGGAACCTCTGACCAGTGATTAAAGCCTCTGAGATCTGGATATACTCTATGTGTCTAAGGAAAAGGAGTCTGTTGCTTTAAGACACTAAACCTCTGTAAATTTCCTCTGGAGACAATAAGAAAATACTACCACCTTTTCTTCAGCAAAAATTCACAGTAAATAAATAACATGACTATGAAAATTCTGACTATATGGGAACATATGTATATACAAATACATATATGCATACAATAATAATTGATTTAAAAATATGCCATGAATTTGAAGGAAAGCAGGAAGGAGTATATGGTGGTGTTTGTAGGAAGGCAAGGAAAGGGAGAAATTTTGTAATTATATTAATCTCAAAATTAAATAAACAAAAATATCTAAATATTGACAATGTTAACATTTTTTTTCTAGCTGCAACATTACCAGGTACAGAAAGACTAAAGTCCAGCATTTCAGGAAGTATCTGTCCTTGAGCAAGGGCCTTACAGGTTAGAGGTTCTTTTTTGTTGTTTTATGGATCTCTTATGCACAGTAATTAAAACTTCAAATATTACTTTGGCTCTCACATTAGCAGATAGAGAAATATCTTGCTTAGTGAAATAAGTGCCAGCATTATAAAACAGAGGAAAATAAAATATCATATATAATATTTAAGCATAGTATATCTGAGAGCAATCAATATTATTATTATTCAAAAATCACTGTCTATAAGGACTACACCCTAAATGCTGGACTACTTAACTTGTTACATGTTTTTAAATCAGGGCCAGCAAAATCGCTCATCAAGTGAAGGCAGCACCATACCTGATGAATCCAGTCTAACCCCTAGGACCCACACAGTGAAAGAACATAACTAATGCCCTCAAGTTGTTCTCTGACTTCACACGTGTGCTGTGTCATGTGCGTGCCTGAGTACAAAAACACATAAAAGTAATTAAATTGTAATATTCTATTTAATCATAGAATCACGGTTTCTGTAGATCTTTTGAATGGACAATGTTTTAAATTGCATGCGCTCATGCTCAGAATCTAAAAGTTTCTTTAAATGATTCTAATCATTGTGGCCAATGTAAAATAAAACATATGGTACTGGTTCTTCAGTATGGCCATGTATATCATAATTCATGTATGTGAGACAGAAATTTAAAGTAAACATTTTTCCACAAAGCAACTTGTTAGCATGCTTTGTAGGATGTATGAAACTTAAGTGCTTTAGACACGTTCCCTTCACAGAGATCACCCTGCAGTGAATCATTCAAAGAAAAAATTTTCACACACACACATCACATGGAAATATATAAAAGCAGGAAAATAAAAGATTTCCTCAAGTCTATTTTTCAAGGTTCCTAACTTAAAAAGTAGGGCTTAAACAGGAAGCAAGAGATATACATAACTAAGCAGTCTGGCAGGGTGCCCCTCCCCCCCCTTGCATCTCTTGCAAGGTCATTTGACAAGTTTTAAATCTCTCTTGTGAAGATAAGTTTCTCCTCTGGGTGCTCCCAGGGCTTCAGTCAGTTCTCCCAGCAGGTGATTCCTGCAGAAATGTTAATGCCTTGGGGTCCATTCTTTCAATAGTCTGATAGCCAAAAGGGGTGCACAAGTATCTCTTCAGAATATTCCTACAATACAAGTTGGTTAGAGAATAGAACAAGAAGTTTGATTCTTTGTTCTTTAAATTAATGGCACCAAGCAATCCGAGTTGATTAATGTGTACTTCCAACATAAAATCATGGTAATACAACTTTTAATTTTCTCCTTAAAGTTGGAGGAAAAGTCGAAAGTCAGTGATTTTTAAAGAAAACCAATACTTTTGAGGCCCTTATGAATTCTTACTTTTCCTCCTTTCATTTTTGACTAATTTTCTCTGTCATTCTGAAAATCAGAAATTAATATTAATTGACATCTTAAAGTTCTGGGTAGCAATGTTCTGTATTTACAATACAAATCATTCCTTACCTATATTGAAGCCTGCTAAATGTTTAGTGTGGATATATTAGAAATATCTGGATAAAAATTAGAAACACCGATGAAAATATTACTTTTACTGTTTGAGATGATAAGGGGTTTTGTCAATTAAATTGCTTAAACCAGATGTATAATTTCAACAACTAAAGTTTAGTTTCTATTTTTATTTTAAGAGATTATTACACAGTGGCGTTCTTACAGAGAACCTGGATTTGGTTCGCAGCACCCAAATCAGATGTTTCACAACCACTTTTAACTTCAGCTCCAGGTGATTTGACACCTTCTTCTGGGATCCTAGGGCACCTGCACGAAAGTGCATACATAAATGCAGATACACACAGACAGACTCATAAAGTTTTTTAATCTTAAAAAGAAACTGTTATAATCATTTTAAGCCAAGAACACTTATTTGAAAAAGATGATCTGCTGAAAATATTTCTGCATACATGGAGAAAGCAAAATGACCACAAGTTTGCTTTTTTTTGTTTTACTAATTGTGTTTTAAAATGAAGTTTAAGCATTGAAAATATTTTTGAGACGATAGCTGTGTTTATGTGATAAAATATGAAGCATTAATTTGAACAATATGCCATGTTCTGTTACTTCAAAAACAGCATTGCGATTAGATTCATAAACATAGCAAGATACTGTGATTTATGACTGAGTTTTGTACCATTGGCTGACAGATCCTGCAAGATGTTAATGAGATTGTAAGAACCCTAGAACACTAATTATTTCTTCAAATGTTGATATGTTGTTTTTAATAGGCTGTTTCTTAATTTGAATCTCACTTTCTATAATTTTTTAACTAATACAAATATTTTTGCTTTGCATCTGTCTTTTACTGGCAACAGTTCCACTTTATACTGATTTTTGGCATATTTTCCCTCTCAAGTGCCTTTCTGAATTATACTGCATTATTATTCAATGAATCCAAATAAAACTAAATGATAATTATTCACTTCATTCTCCAAGGAAAGGAAATTTGAAGCCCTTTCTGAAACAGAACAATCATTGTGACCTCTGGGTGAATAGTAAAGAAAACTTATTTGCTCCTAAACATTTAGGATGCTCAGCATTTATAGTTACAGATTTCTTTTACTAAAATCAATTATTGACTCATTTCTGTAAAGGTTTACCTTTGAGACATAGCTCATACATATCAATTATTTTTATTTATGTATTTCCCAAACATTAACAAAATAGGGCCAGTGAGATGCCTCAGTGGGTACCAGTGCTTACTGCTAAGGCTGATGACCTGAGTTGAATTCCAGTACTCACATGGTGGACCCCATGCACACAAATATGTGGATATAAAAACATCAACACAGTAAAGGCAGCAAGGGCGTTAGATATTACGTATTTTTCCTTGCAATGTAAATTCTTCCATTCTTTCAAATAGCTGTGATTTTTCATAATACCTATATGAAAATTTCATTGTTCTTTGTTGAGAAAAGATGAATAACAACCTTGGCTGATTATCCATGTTCTCATAAAACTTACACTGCAGATATTAGACTCAATGTATAGAACAATTTAGCAAAAAAACATTTTTATGTGATGAAACAAAGAAATACAAAAGAAGGTGGTGATCTCCCAACTTAATCCTTATTCCAGTGCCATAGATTTGAATTCAAATCAATTTGGCTATGAGCTCACTGACAATTATTTAAATCAATTAGGCAGAATCAGAGGGACAATACAAGTGTATTTTACCTTAGAAACTAGGTTAAATGTTTTAGTGCCTGGAACTGGTAACTTTGTTGTTTGTTTTATTTTTATTTTTTTTAAAGACAGTCCTATCAGAGAAACACTACTATTGTTACCACTCTCTACTCGCTTCCATGGTTTTCCTATTCAGTATGAGAAAGCTTAACTTCACACACATACACACACACACACAGAGAGAGAGAGAGGTGAGTGCATGCATGTATGCATGCCAAACCCACTCTATGCACACAAATTGTCCTTCTGGATGCTGTAAAGGTGTTGCTCTGATTGATTGATAAATAAAATGTTGATTGGCCTGTAGCCAGGCAGGAAGTATAGTGTAGGTGGAATAAGGAGAGAGGAGAATTCTCGATAGATGTTTAATGTTTTTCCACTGATAATCTCTGGATGGAAAGCATTCTTTATATTTGATGGACAGTTTTCAGAAAACTTCAATCAACGAGTGTGTATGAGTCATGTACATCCAGAATAGAGCAGTTTAAATGCTAGGCCTCAGAAATCTGAAAAACAGCAAAGAGTGTGGGTTTGGAAAGTATGGTCTGGGATTGTCTGTCAGAGTCTGAAGAATCCGTGTTTCAGCTTTGGATTACAAACCCCATTTAAGATTTTTAAAATATACTTGAAATAAAATGATTAAAATTAAAAAAAATAATAAAGTCTAATTAGTATTTCATTTTGTATATGGACTATTTTATTTATCTACTCATTTGCCAGTGGACATCTATGTTAATCCTATTATCTTGACTTTCATAAATAGTATGATAATAAATATACAGGTGCATATGACTCTTCATATCCTAAGATAATAAGTTTACCAGATTCTATCATTCTATTTTAAGTTCAGACTTTTCTATAAAGACTGTGATCACTTACATTTCCATAAACAGTATGTGTAAAATCTCACTTTTCTTCATTTTCTTTACTACTTGATTATAATGGTTTTTCTTTTGATACCTATTTTGTCATGGTAAGATATCCCATTATGATTCAATTTATATTTCCATGATGAGGAATGCCTCTGAGCACTTTGTATATTTCTATGTTGTCTTTGAGAAACACTTACTCATCTTTTTTATTATATTGTTTTCTGTTGAGTTGTGTGAATTCTTGTATGTTTTAGAAGTTAATCTTTGTTAGTAATTGCCAGATGTTTTCTTCATAACTGCAGATATTTGTCTTTAACTTTGCTTCATTTGAATATATATATATATATATGTGTGTGTGTGTGTGTGTGTGTGTGTGTGTGTGTTGTGTATAAATGCAAATGGATATCTGTTGCTAGAGTTTTCCTGCCTTGCCCACAGTCAGGACAAATCTTTGTCACCCGCCAGTCCCACAGCCGCTCAGACCCAACCAAGTAAACACAGAGACTTATATTGCTTACAAACTGTATGGCCGTGGCAGGCTTCTTGCTAACTGTTCTTATAGCTTAAATTAATCCATTTCCATAAATCTATACCTTGCCACGTGGCTGGTGGCTTACCGGTGTCTTCACATGCTGCTGGTCATGGCGGCAGCTGGCAGTGTCTCTCTGCCTCAGCCTTCTGCTTCCCAGAATTCTCCTCTCTCCTTGTCCCACCTACTTCCTGCCTAGCCACTGGCCAATCAGTGTTTTATTTGACATACAGACCATCCCACAGCAGATATCCATGTTATTTTCTTTAAATATTTTCACAGTTTTGGGTATTATATTTATGTATTTGATCTACTTTGTGTTGAAGTTTTGTGTTAGGGAAGATAAGGTCTTATTTCTTCATTCTGTATATGGACTTTTATTTTCTCTGACTATTTATTGAAAAGACTTTCCATTATAGCTTTTATGTTATTACTGCCTTTAATACAAAACACTTGGCTAGCGGGGGCTGAAGAGAGATGGTGGTTGTGTTACATCCTTCTGAAATCTCACTTACAGATATATCAAGTTGAAAAGGTATCTACTTCTCTTCATAAGGTCTAAACCAAGATTAGATAAAATAGTGCTGGGATTTAGTGTAACAAAATAAAAGATATACTGCAAACAACAATAAGGTTAGGAATGCAGAAATAACATATCTCCAGCTGAGGCAGCCAAATAGAGAGAGAAGTGCCTCCCTCTTGGAGAAAAGTAAAAGGTTAATTTAATTCTACATTTTAAGCTTGAAATCCAGGATTAGACCTATGTTAGTAAAACAACAACAAATGAACAAAACAGTATGGGCAAACCCTCAAAAACTCTTATGGATAGAGGAATACCCTTTAGACTAGCATGTGAAACTGTATTAGATGGGTGGCTGCTTCCAATTTGGGAAGCAATATCCAACCCACTGAAAAACAGGACAGGAAAATTAGCACTAGGCCTTGGAGGTTTGTCAGGTTTGCTCTTGTGAGACCAGGTTCCAGGCAGAAACCAAAGCTCTTGACATGCAAGAACCAGGACAGAACTCCAGATGAGTCCCCAGACACTCATCTTTAGGTGGAAACCTAAGCACAGGTGGGTCAAACTCTAATTATGGCCTATGTCAATAACCAGTTTTGAGATATACCTGAGTGCACTCATTTCACATAGTGTAGAAAACTCACAGCTGTACTGTACACTGTACTGAGTAGATATATACTTATATACTGAGTAGATATATACTTATATACTGTTCTCTACCCAGTCATGTCGCTTGCTGGGATTAAAGGCATGTGTGCTTTCCAAGCAAATTCATGAGCTCTCAAGTGTTGGGATTAAAGGTGTGTGACACCACACCTGGCTCTGTTCCCAGTGTGACCTTGAACTCACAGAGATCCAGATAGATCTCTGCCTCTTAGTGATAGGAGATTAAGGATATATGCCACCACTGCCTGACATCTATGTCTAATTTAGTGGCTGGCTCTGTCCTCTGATCCCCAGATAAGTTTATTAGGGTACATAATCTACTGGGGTACTCAATATATCACCACAATTTTTTGTTTTGTTCTTCCCTTCCCTACAGTAGTATATCAGCTAGCACAGTGCTTCCATGAAATGATTGATGCTGGATGTTAGTTTTATATTTTACTCAACTATAATTCTGGATCCATCTGAGAGATTATTGCTTTATGTGGTGGTTTGAACCCCTGAACTGTAAGCCAGTCCCAATGAAATGATTTCTTATAAGAGTTTCTGTGGTCATGGCGTCTCTTCACAGCAATAGAAACCCTAACTAAGACAGAAGTTGGTACCAGGGACTGGGGTATTTCTGTGATAGGCCAGACCATACCTTTGTTTGGAGGAATCTGGAACACTTTGGTACTTTGGACTAGAAAAGGAGCTCGACGATTTAAATGGGACTTAATGGGCTGTACTAATAGGAGCATGGAAGACAGTGATGTTGAGGGTGATTTGAACGGGGCCTGGCTCAAGAGGTTTCAGAGGACAGGAATATTAGTATATTGCCTAGACACCAGTCTTACGATATTTTGGTTAAGAATGTGGCTGCATTCTGCCCTTGTCCAAACAAACCTGCCCGAGGCTAAATTGAAAAGTTATGGATTAACAGCTTTGGCAAAGGACATTTCAAAACAGCCTAGTCTTGAATGTGTTGCTTTGTTATTAGTGGCCAGTCTTATACAGATCTATAATGAAAAGGATCAAACTGAGCAAGGAAAAAATACAAAATGTGTAGTTTGAAGATAAAAAGGGGCACTAGGGAGTATAAAGAAACTAAATCCTGTGTTCAAGGATATAAACAGATTTTAAAAAAGTCTGAAGCTAAATGGAATAAAGGGAGTGGTGATGTCAGGGCAAGACCCCACCCAACTAAGCTTTCAACTTTTGAAAAGAAGTTCAAGTTTAGGGCTAATGCTGCACATCTTTAATCCTAGCACTCTAGAGGCAGATGCTGGCAGATTTCAGAGTCCAAGACCAGCCTGGTCTATAGAGTGAGTCAAGAACAGCCAAGCTTCATTGGTAAAGGGAACCATCAAAAGCAGAAAGCTGTCAAAAATGTATTTAAAGGGAGAGAAAGGGATTGTTCCATCCCCAGAAAGCAGCAGAACTTGGTAGTTTTGGCCATGTGGTTCTGGCTTTATAGTCAAGGTCACAAGAAAGGGGCTATGGAATCTTGATCCATGACTGAGGAAAGCTACTAAGTCAAGGAGCATGGCAAGGATGTCCCTGCATGGAGGCTTAGAGAAGCCATTGAGTGAAGCTGTGAAGCTGAAGCCTAGCTTGCCTTAGAGACCCCAAGATGCTGAAGATGCTAGAGTTGTGGGATACATGCCAAAGAAGGCTGCCAACAGGGAGTAGAACCAGCCCAAGAGGAAAAACTGTGTTGCAGTCAACAAAGCTGGAAGGAAATCTGAAGAGCATTTTGACATCAGGAATGGAGATGCAGAATTTGGAGTTTTCCCAGATGATTTTCCATCTTACTTTGGTCCAGTATTTGCTCATTATGTGTCCATCCCTCTCTTTTGGAACAGTAATGTATATCGTGTACCTTTGAATGTTGGAAATATGTGACCTGCTTTTTATTTTTATTTTATAATGGTCACAGTTAAGAAATTGCATGAGTGTCAGAAGAGATTTTGGACTTCAGACATTTTTTTTGGTTGTTTTGAGGCAGAGTCTCTCTGTGTAGCTTTGGAGCCTGTCCTGGAATTCGCTCTGTAGTCCAATCTGGCCTTGAACTCACAGAGATCTGCTTGCCTCTGCCTCCTGAGTGCTGGGATTAAAGGCCTGCTGGAATTCAGGCTTTTAAACAGTGCTAATACTGTGATAGATTATGGGGACTGAATGCATTTTGCATTATAATATGTGTGGGAGGCCAGCTCCCACCTTTGAAAAGGGTTTCTATGGGGAGGAGAGAGGGATAAGAAACTTTTAGATAGAAAGATAGTGAAAAGGAGAAATACAAAAAAATACAGGATAGCTTTGGGAGGACCTGGACCAAACCCCAATGGTCCCTTCTGCCTCTTCAAAAGGACTTTTTACAACAATGCCAAAGGGCGGGGCAATAGACCTCCCTCTTGCTAGATCAAAGCACACAGCACAACCAAGTCTAGACCCTTCCAAATATCTGGTAACCATGCCCATGTTCAAATCATCCCCCTTTTGCATCCCTGCTGGGTAAAGCAAGCTCAGATTCTCAGATCCTGAGTAAGTTCTCACTAGGAAACCTCTGTGGGTGTCTATAAACATGGCCATTAGATCTGTGGGAGCTGGAGTGGAATGTATTGGTTTGAATGAAAATGTCCCCAATAAGCCCATAAAGAGTAGCACATTTATGAGGTGTGGCCTTATTGGGGTAAGTGTGGCCTGTTGGAGGAAGTGTGTCACCAAGAGTGAGTTTTGAGTTCTCAGATGCTCAAGCCAGGACCAGTATCTCACCCTCTGCTTGCTGTCTGTGGATCCAGATATAGAACTCTCTGCTACTTCCCCAGTGTCATGTCTGCCTGCATGCAGCCATGCTTCCTGCTCTGATGATAATGGACTAAACCTCTGAACTATAAGCCAGCCCCAAATAAATGTTTCCTTATATGAGTTACTGTGGTTATAATGTCTCTTCTTAGCAATAGAAACCTTAATAAAGACACTTCATAACTGAGTAGTATTAACGATACAGTTTCATTCAAATCTTCTTTGCCATACTAGCTATGTTACTAAGTGAAATTTTACTTTACTTAAAAAAAAAAATGTCCTTTTTTTTTTTTTTTGCTCTCCTTATCAAAATCAGAATATGGGACATGTGAGGTTATTCAGCAGGTAACGCTGCTTTACAATAAGCCTGAGAACCTGAGTTTGATCCTTGGGATACTCATGGTAGAAGCAGAATATTGACTCAGCTTACCTCTGACCTCTACTTGTTCACTGTGGCATGGGTAGGCTCACACTAATATATACATTCATGCAAAAAAATATAATATGAGAAATTATTTTTAAATTGAATATAACTGTGGTTATATTGTATTTGTTCTCTAACAAATAAAGCTTACCTGGGGATCAGAGGACAAAGCCAGCCACTATATTAAACATAGGGGTCAGGCAGTGGTAGCACACGCCTTTAATCCTAGCATTCGGGAGGCAGATATTCATCTGGATCTCTGTGAGTTCAATGCCACACTGGGAATAGAGACAGCCATGGTTGCACACGCCTTCAATCCCAGTACTAGTTAACCACAGAGGTTTGGAGGTCTCTGCAGACCGACTGGAAGTGATAGATCTGGGCAGAAAGAGGAAGTGATGTAGCTGGGCAGAGAGAGGAAGCAAGATGGCAGGGACAGAAAGGTATATAAGGCATGAGTATACAGGAAGTAACTCTCTTGGGCTGAGGATTTCCTAAGTAGTAAGAACTTGTGACTGGCTTGTTCTATTCCTCTGATCTTTCAGCTTTCACCCCAATATCTTGCTCTGCGTTTCTTATTGACTGTTTAGCAACCTGTGTTACAAATATCCATGATATTTTATTCTGTTGTGAATAAATAAAGCAATTATTATCTAAATTAATTGGTTATCATAATAAATGAGCATTCCTTCCCTTCTAATGTTATAACTACATTTTCAGACTGAGTTCACAAAGATTGAATGCTGCAGAGAAATCATGCATATATAAATATGACATTTATTATCATTATTAAACAGGTCAAAGTTCCTCTATATTTTCATTGTAATTAAAATCTCAATCAATTTTACAATCTAATGTTTCATAGATAGACATATTTTCTAAGCAGAAAATCGGTGATAAATATGGTAACATTTGTTCTGTGACACTATCTGTTGGGAGACATGAATATTTACTTACCTCAAGTAGGGAGCTGATGAAGACCAAGGTATGCATACCAGAAAAGTCTAACTTGGGAAATCATTAACTTTTGTTAGAGTGTCTTATAGGAATACAGGTGAGACATTACTAGAAATAGCTCAAAGATAGCTGCATCACTAAAAGCCCACCCTGTCATTGGTCAGGGAATATAGAAATATGGAGCCCCATGCACAATCTGCAGGTGGTTTAACAGACTGGAGAACTTTTTCAGATAGCTCACCTTCTATTTCTTTCTTCTAGGCAGCTTGGTTGGTCTCAATGTGTCTCTCAGCACTCCTACTGCTTATATATGCTTGGGGAAGGTAGGGCAAAGTGAATCTGGTCATTTTCAGGAACTTCCTCAAGCCTTTGAGGTATTTACTTCCTGAATTTAATGAGGTTCCCTGCAGGTTAGAATGTTTTATCACCTTTACATCATCTTGTGTCTTAATGATCTTCCTTGAAAGATGGACTGTTTCACCTCCGTTTAAAGCTTCATGTGCCTTAATAGGCTTTCCTCCAAGATGGACAGTTTTATCTTAGAGTAAACTATTACACAAAAATTTCTCTGTAAACTATACAACCAGATTCAGTAATATTTTGCCTACACAGTAATTTTGACTATAATTTTTCCACTCCCATCAATCAGTATTAAGATGGGTGGGAGTAACATAATTAATAGGGCCACTGGGGGAAAAAAAGCACTCTCTCATACTAGCTGATTGCACCTGGTACTCTTGGGACTTATTTGGTAAACTGGAAGAAAAAAAAACGAAATCAGCAAATCACAAAGTGCTCTTCAAATATTGCTCTGTTCTAACAGGGTCTGTCTGATTTTGTGATGAGCTGTGGTTGAGTTATGAAGGAATAAAAATTACAGCAATAACTTCTAATAGAAGGACAAGGCTCAAGCTATCATGGAAAACGACAAATAAATTTCCAGAGGCAGAACTGCTGAATTTAGTTTCTTCAGGGTGGTTATTACTGCTTTCTACCTCCAATCAGTAAAACTAAGAAGTGAAAGAATACAAAAGTCCACAACAAGAAATTTAAGCCTGATTTGAAAATGACAAATAAATACAAAATAACAGTGACTTAAGCAAAAGACTATATTTTTCTTTTAAACAATATTCCAGGCAGATGTCTCAGACTATGCAACAACTGGAGAAATTCATTTTGCTGTGCTTTCTTTGTCATAGTCAACTTTCTCATTGTGGCCAGATGGCTGCTCTAATACCAACCTTCATGACTGCCTTCCAGTTGAGAAGGATTCCATTTTTAAGGAAGGATTCCTCTTTTAAAGATACATCCCAGGATTCTGAGATAATGAGGAAGGCTATATAAAGAATAACTTAAGAATGTAGAACACCACTGCATTGGAACTATATCCATACTTCTCTTTACAATATACACTTGGCAGCCCAAGACCCCTACCTGCATGTACTACATACACACACATTCCTCTAAGAAAAATGCACCTAGCAACCTGCTGCCAACTGGGGACCCCCATCTGCATCAGGATGCACAGTATGGCTGCTTTAAACAATGGAAATAATTATTCCCATCTGAACAACATATGTATAATATTCCATTTCCATTAAAACACATCCTGGAATGAAGTAGGAACAATGGACAATGGGCCTGAGCTGGTCTGGGGTGTATGTACAATAATGCAAACTGTATACTCTAAGTAAACATTTAAGGAGAGTCTCTTACTAACTTATGCCTATTCACTATTGGACATGCATTATGATTAAAAACAGATGCATTATGAAAAGAGACATGTATAAAAGCAAAGATTATATAATTAATTTAATCTATTGATCAAGGTAAAGAACCACCTGTGCTGAACCCCTAAACAACCAAACTCATTTTCTTGAAGCCCTCAAATGGAAGTCCCAAGCAATCTTTGAAGACCCTTGAATATTTTCACTCAAGTGTCCTACCTTCACATATTCTTTTCAAATATATACTATCATTTTGTTCTGAATGAAGTATTCCTGTTATTTTTGCAATCTGTGTGAGCCCTTGAATAAGAGGCCAAGAACCTGGAAATACCTAGTTCAGCCCTCAACCACTGGTAGCAGGAGGAGTATTAACAGTTCTAGGCCACCTTGTGCTACAGATGAAAACACTGTGAAACAAACAAATGAAGAAATAGGACATCCCGTTTGAATAAAGTTTATCAAATTAATTGCTATTGTTCCAATTGTGCCTTTCATTGTTCAGAACTAATGTGGCCATGCCTAGCTACAAGGAAAGAGATAAAATATAGTTGACTTTTACCTATTAATCTTTAAAAGTTTTTCCAGTGTAAGAGAAGAAGGTGAATAGCAGTCCTTGCTGCAACCAAAAATATTTAAAATTTCTGTGATGTCTATTATTTTGATCAAGACAATATTATAGCAGCAATATAATGAAATTTATAGAATTTCATAGGCAGAATACAGCAGTATGGAATAAACATGGAACATCTCAAGGGAAACATTTTTTTCTTTAATGTTCAACAATTTGCAATATTTTGATATTAAACCCAATGCAATTATATGTGGAAGTTAACTGTCATCTTTACATGATTAGTGGGAAACAAAACAAGATTTTAAGTAAATTTCTCTTCCAAATTGCTTAAATTTTGCCTTTTAATTTTAACTTCCTAGAGAATTGTACCTTCGGCTTTATTTTAATAAAAACTTAATAATGCTTTGAAAACCATGTAAAACATTTGAAATTTTGAAAGTACAGACCTCAAGAATGTTTAGACTGTAATTGACAGCATATCTGAAGTATAAACCTTAGTGCGACTAAAACATCGGTGTTTCTTAATGAATCGGTCCTTTTCTATGTAAGTCCTTTTTCAAATCTGCACACATACACTTTCAAGTCTACTTGTCCAACCTTCATCCTACTGTCATGTGCCCTAAAGCATGTGATCATCACTCTTTTCTCATCTTTACTGCTGAAAAGAAAGATCAGTTCAAAAGATAGCAAATAGAAAATAATAACCATTCACTCTCCTGCCCTAGAACACCCACTGTGTGTGTATTTTTATTTTAGTTTTTAAACTGTGCAACACAATTTTGTTCAAAATTGTATTTCTCCTTTTTAAATGTGATAAAGTGTTTTAATATGATTTCATTTTAAATTATTTTATTTAGTATTTTCTTATTCTTTGGCATAATTTTACATTTTACAAAATCCAATTTAATGACTCTATATGGTGATACACACTACATTATAATTTATTTGACAAATATGTCCATATTATTCTATTAAAGGTGTTTATTAAAAATTGACTCTTGGTAATTATACTCAATGACATTTATCTGCAAATCATGATTATATATTACCATAAATTTCTACTAATAGACTTAATTAGGTAAAATATATAGTGCTTTAAAAGGGATTTCGATGATTGGTTTAAAAAAATCCATCTTCCAGAAAATTTTAATAATTGGTTTTACCAACAATGTAGGTCAATCAGTGCTTGATAAAGAGTTTCAGCACCAATAGCATGTAGAAAAGATTAATTTCTAAAGCTTCAATTTGATATTTGACAAAGTAATATTCAATTCTTACTTTAATTGACATTTAATTACTAGTCTTTTTTACATATGCTTAAATGTATCCTTTTGTGAATTACCTTTTAAAGCTTGTTCTCCTGCTAATAGTCGAGTATGTAATTTTCTTTTGGATTTACATGATAATAGTATGCTGTATTTTTCAGTTGCATTAACTAATAAAGCACAAAAAGTAGGTGTCTTTATTAAGTTTTCCACTCTATAGACAAAGGTTACAGGGTTGATGAAGAAAATGCTATTTTTATCTTCAGTGCGAGTTACTAAATGATAGACTTGCTTAGGCTACAGACATACAAAATTTATGCATTTTGGTACCTAATAAAATTATGTTTCTAGAAATTTGTATTAACTTATAATTTCCAAATATGTTGACTTGTTTGAATTGTAATCAACTTAGTCTTTATATCATCAAATCCAACCCAGAATTTAATAATACATATTATCTGTCTGATAGCTGTCTTAGTTAGGATTTCTATTGCTGTGAAGAGACACTATGACCAAAGCAACTCTTATAAATGAAAATATTTAATAGGGTGGCTTACAGTTTCAGATTAGTCCACTGTCACCTTAATGGTACATGGTAGCATGCAGGAAGACATGGTGCTGGAGCTGAGAGTCCTAGTCCTACATCTTAATTGGCAGGCAACACTAAGTGGTCTGAGACATTGGCCATAGCTTGAGTATATAAGAGACCTCAAAGCCTGCCTCCACAGTGACACACTTCCTCCAACAAGACAACATCTACTCTATAAGGCCACACCTCCTAATAGTGCCACTGCCTTCAGAGGCCATTTTCATTCAAACCACAACAATAACTCATAATGAATTTGATACAATATAAGTATACTTACTGTCTATAGTTGGATTGAAGTTTTAAAGCCTGGCATTTTATTCATGATTTAAGATATATTAGAAATTCTTCACAAATATTTATGTATGCACTACTTGGCTACTATATTGTGCTTTTACACAGTCCTATTTGAAATCTCTGGGTTATGACTACTGTAGGAGTTTAGATCAATGATTCAGAGATTTTAATTTACTTACAAACCATCTGGTGATCCTCCCAAAGCTAGTTCTGCTTCCTGGATCTTTGATGAAATCTGAAGTCCCAGATATTAACTAGTTTTTGTTTGTTTGCATTTTTGTTTGTTTGTTTTCATTTGTTTGTTTGTTTGCCCATTTGTTTTTCTGACCCAAAATTGAGTAGTAACATTCTAGTATTCTTTTAATAAATAGGACTCTATAACACCTTTTTTTTCAAATTTAATATTTTGTGTATAAGTGTTTTGTCTGCATATATGTATATGTACCATATGAATGCCTGGTGCCCACAGATGTAAGAAGAAGGTGTCAGATTTCCTAGTATTGAGTTTATGAACTGTTATAAGTTGCAATTTGGTTGGGGAAACCAAATCAGCGTTCTTTGCAAGAGCATCAATGGCTCTTAACCCTTGAGCCATCTCTCCATCTCCTGTAACATAAGTTTGCTTTTAGAGTAACTAAAGTCATTCAATGATGTACTCAAAGTCTTTAATTTCTTCATATAAATGAGTTAATGCAGGATTATAAAATTACACCACTATTGTGTTTGAAATAAAAGAGTAATTTATGTTTTTTTTATTTTTTAAAAAAAATATATTGGTAGTTGGGTATAGCCACATACCTCTAATCTAATGAATATGTAAGCTGATGCAGGGAGACTGTAGTAAGGTTAAAGCTAGCATATGCTGTGTATGAAACTCAGGCCACAATAGGCTATCGTGTGATATCCTGACTCAAAGAAATGCATTGGAAAATTATTTTTATTTGCACAAGCCTGGTCTCTAATATCCTGTTATCCTTTATGGGGTGCAATTGCCCAGGGTGTATACACTGGTCAGGTTCTATGTAAATATAGCATTCCAGTACTGCTTATAGAAGAAAGCAGTTTAGACAAGCCAATGTCTTACAGTGGTATCTGCTGGGTTCCATGAACACAGCACTGCTCAACCACTTTCCAGATTAGGACAAGTCATATTGTGACAAGACATCTTTACCATCAGTTTTCTGTTGTTAATGCGAGCCAACTCTTTCCCAGTGGACTATTTAGAAACTATAACCTTTGTTCCTCTCTAGCTAGGGATTACTCTATTCTCTCTCCATCAAACTTTAGAAGGGCACAGGAATGGCATTAAGTAATGTGAGCAATATTTTAAAATAATAGTGTCATTGCTGTGACCAAGGGAGCTGTTAAAATACTAATCCCTAGATAATTCCTAGTCATGTATATTTTTTGTTTAAAAAAATTTAAGTGACAAATAATATTTGTACATATTTAAAAGATGGAGTGTGATGTTTCTGAATACATTCACAGTGATTAAATTAGGGTAATTTTCAAGCACATACACATACCACCACCACCACCACATCACCAAGTTATTCAGGTTGCTTGAGAAGAAATGTAGCTAGTAATATCTGGTACATAAATAAGTACAAAGATGATAAATTCAGATAACCCAGATTTAAATCAAAACACAAGAAGGAAGATAACATTAATCCTTAAAAGTTAGGAACAAATTCATAGTAGTTTTGCTGGTGTAACAATGTTAGCATAGTAACATTTTATGTTTTGATGAATGCAGTGTAGTTTCCTCTAGATATAACAGTGTTATTAATATAATGCTAGGAGATTTTGGAGACTGGGCTGGCAGCCAGATACCAAAGAAAACCTGAGGTCCAACTTTGACCTTCTAACAGCAGCCTAAATCTGCCTTGTTGGAATATATACTTATAAAATATTCCTTCTGAAGTAATCACTTTCTCAGTCACATTCTTTCTGGAAGAAGGCCTTTGTTTGAAAAAAAAATGAAGTGCAAAATGTGAGTTTTCTGGTTTTCTTAGAATATATGTTCTTGTCCTCATCTACTATGGTGCTATCATCAGTTTGGCATTTAGACTAAATAGAAATGATTTCTGAATATCAAAGAGACCATGAAATATAGATAGGGAGATATCAACATTATGTAAAAGGTAATACATACAAATTTGAAAACAATAAAATATCATTATTCTCCATTGCATGGTGTACCAGTCTAGTAGAAAACGAAAGGTGTACTTGTACATTAATGAACCATTATAATAAGGAACAATTCCTTTCATAGTTTTCTTTAAATTACTTCTACTATGGATGTCTTAATTGTAAATAACTAAAACATCATTCCCATAGAAAATGAAAACATAACTTGTTTCACTGGTTGAAATTCTTACAGCCCTGCTATATGAGACTTCAGATCATAAGGTAACTCTGTCTATATCTAAACTGACACAGAGACAGACATAGTTTAAAAAGTCAAAAATAAATATTAATTCTGTGAAGTATTAACTTAGGAAGCCATTGTATGGAAGTTGGGATTTATATCTGACTTTACAAAATGAAATTTTTTCAGAGCTAAAGGATTACAAGTAGAACCTCATAAGAACAAACTAAAGATAAAATTTTAGTGTGGGCAAATGCACTAATATTCTTCTGTTGAATGATTTTTAGTACAGTATTTCCTTTAAATCCAAGAAATAGGATCCTCTAGTTGATTTGTTGCACGGAAGACCCACGTGTCATATGTGTGCATATACCAATACATACACACATGCATGTGCAAACACACATACACAATGATGATGTCATAATCTGCTTGCCTGTATTTCCTTGATCTGACACTCAGTGCTAGCAGAGAAGAACTTCCATGCCCTAAATATATTCATCAAACAACATTAGGTCCCAGAGAACCCTTCAGGTAAATACTATCTTCAAAAAAGAAGAGAGTTCATTGAAATGCCATGAAGATTTAAGATTTGGATCACTTACATGCTGGAAAATGAATACTCTTTGGTTGGGGAATGAATTAAATGGCAGAACATGTAATTTATAAAAAAGACAATTAATTAACTGACTGGATTAATTCCCTCAGCATGAATACAACTAAGTTGTACTCAGTAAATTATATTCTCCTGATAGCAACTCAAAATATTCTATTTTTTCTGCCTTTAATGTCATGTCCTGATGTTCAAGGCATGCATATAAGTTAGAGTGGTATTTTCCAACATTTAGCATGCAGTAGATATTTTGTAATTATTCATAGCATTTATTACTCTTCAATTTTCATTTGTGTAAGCTTAATGTCAACATGCTTTACATTTATAAGTACATACACATTAGACATTAGAACTAAAAAAAACATAGCTATCTATAAAATGTACATTGACCTTCATAATTGTAAAAGTATATTTAGCTAAATATTAATTTTTATTGTTTGAGAATTTCACACATGAATATATATATGCATTGTGACCAAATCCAACTTCATTTCCCTTCTCTGTATAATCTTCCACATATCCTCTACCTGTATTAATTCCCAACTTCACATGCTTTTTTTAAAGCCACCTAATCCCATTAGTGCTGGTTGTATGTGCATTGATATGAGGCTATCTACTGGAATATTTGTAGCCTTTTATTGGTTGCATTTCTGAAGAAAACTGACTCTCCTCCCTCCCACAGCAGCTATCAGCACCTTCTGCTGGGATTTCGGGTGGCTTAAGCTCATGCAGGTCTTTTGTACCTAGACAAAGTTCCTGTGAATTCATAAGTGCAATGACTCTGTCATGTTTCATTGCAGAGGTCCACTACCTCAGGTTCTTTCAAACTTTCTGCCCCATCTTTTTCAATAAGCCATGAGCTTTGGATGGAGAAGTTGTGATATAGATTTCCCATTCAAAGTTGAGCACAATAAACCGAAGCTTATCTGATGAACACTAAGAGATTTACTAATCTGTGAGTTTAAAGATAAGAATTTAGGGAGCAATTTCTTACTAGGTCTATTTAGTAGAATGATATTAGTTTCTCCCATTGAGCCTATGATTTAGCCAGCCATGGCCTATTGGCCCAGTTAACAGTACCAGAAGGTATGTGTTACCTCTTTTCAAGCTGTAGTCATCAGGGTGCATAGTACCTACTCAATATTAACTGACTCTTTTAAACTCTAGATATATAACTCAGTGGTAAGAGCTTTTGCCTTATGCAGTCATGAACCTGAGTTTGATCTCAAGTAGTGCAAAAGAGAAAATAATAATTTTGATATAACATGCTTATAATAATTTATAATGTATTTTACTGTGTTATTTAATTTTCAATGGGGATTCATATTTTGGAGGAAAAACTAGATAAAATCAAATTGTGTTTTTTACTCAATTTCTATTTTGATGAATGTATTTTTAAATTATGTAGACGGAATATAATTGCTTTTTAAATTTTCTTTCGTGTGATGGCTTGAATGAGAAATGTCTACTATAATCTCAGATATTTGAATGTTTGGCCCTCAGTTGGTGTCACTGTTTGGCTTCGGAGTTGTGTGACCTTATTGAAGAAAGTGTGTCCCTGGAGGAGAGCTTCAAGATGTAAAAGCATTTCACCATTCCCAATGTAATCTCTCTGCTTCATGCTTGCCATCAAAGATATGAGTTCTCAGCTTGATGGCTAACACAAATTTATTAACATTTTATTCAACATGGATTATGTAAAAATACTTTATGACACACTAAATAATTACCGAAAAATGCATAAGAATAGAGCCCTATTACATAATAACAGAATAAGGATGGCTCTAGAACTCTCTACCCATTATCAGAAGTTTGAGACTTGTGTAAAATAGTAATATCCCTCTAATAAAATTTGCTCACTTAAGCCTTATAAAACATTACTTTGTAAATATTTTTCAATAAATTGGAACACCAAAATAGAAATATAAATCACATTTCCTCTATTTTATGGCTTTATCTGCATCTTTTAAATACTCAGTTCATGGCATATGGCCTCCTTTTGTCTCCTTTCCCAAGTTCAGAATAAAAAAAAAATTGTGAAAGATATGTTGAAGACATTAGCTTCTAAATAAATATATTTTAAAGTAATCCCAGGTTTAAATACTATTTAAAGAACAACTAATCGATCATATAAAATAGAGCTATATAATATCATTTTTATTTTATAAAAATGTACAATGCAGAATTTCAAGGGAATATCTGAGAAAGGAACATGTACAGAGCTCTTTGTTGAATGATTAAATGTTGTTGATGCAAATGTGAACTTAAAAAAGAACAAAAGGTATTTAAGGGACAATTCTAATATTATAACTTATGGGCTCAAGTAATTAATTATGGCTTAACATAAAGTCATTAAAGGAGAAACAAGTAGATCATTTTTAAATCATCACCTGTAGCATACCATTTCTAATAGAAATAAATCAAGTTCCCATCTCAAGTTGTGTCTGAAACTTCAAGCATATTACTTGTAGTCTTTGAGCACTCATTTGTTGCTTTAGTTTGAGAACAATAGGAACACATGCTCAAATGGGTGAATGCAAGAATCTGCATTGAGGTTGTAAGTTCACAGATCCTAAGCAGTATGAAAAGAACAATAACAGGGAAACATACTATGTCTTCTTTGAACTATGATCATACATGACATCTTATGTTTAGATTTATAATATTCATTGAAAGCATCTAGTTGTCAGTTTCACTTTCTTTTGGTAAAAATATTAGGACCCATTTAAATCAAGAAATTCATTACATCCTAGGATTCTAAAAGCAATCAACCATGGCTACAATTATGATAAATGCTAGCTTTGTAAAGGAAAATAAGAAGATTTGCAAAACTTTTCCTGCATTTTTGAAGGCTAATTTTTTTATTTTGGTTTTTCAAGACAGGGTTTCTCTATATAGTTTTGGTGCCTGGCCTGGATCTCACTCTGTAGACCAGGCTTGCCTCGAACTCATAGAGATCCACCTGGCTCTGCCTCCTAAGTGCTGGGATTAAAAGCGTGCACCACCACTGCCCAGCTTGAAGGCTAATATTTTAAAATCATGAGGCAGCACAATATTTCTGTTCATACTCAGTTGACACAACCACTTGTCATTGTCTAAATTATCAGTAATACATGGTTGGTCAGACCAAAGAGAAAGTCACCGGTCCAAAGAGGAAGGGAGAGGAAAGAAGGGGAATGGAGAAAGAAGTACAGATTTTTGAAGCACATGTTCAAAGCCTATCACTGTATACTGCAGGGGGTTTCTAAATTAATAACTAGGCTATTTTTAGTTCTCAACACTTGGGAAGCTTCACTTCTTAGATCGAATTATTAAGATGGAAGAATTCATATCTACGATTCCCTGTAGATCAAAGCAAACCCATAGAGTCAATGTAATCAAATGTGCTGAATAAGAAAATTCAGTAAAAAAAAATACTGGGTTTTGAAAGGTATATTATCACTAGATGTGGCTTCTAGACTATATAGGCTGCTTGTTTTCATCTTGGCAGTTCATTCATTGAACATCAATGGAATTTAAAATCATGGTTGAAATAATAAACTCTACTGCTGACATTTCCATAATATGCTTTTTCAACAGCTTTTACAATGCACCCTGACATGTACAGAAGCAAAAATTCCATAAATATACATTTTCAACACTGTATTCATATCAGAAACTATACTGATTTGTTTTTACAAAGACATGCTAATTAGGCATAAATAATTTAATAACAAAAACTTCACTAAATTCTAGTTATTAAAATAATTTTAAATAGTTGAAATAATATCTAAAAGCTACTGTTTGATAAGCATGATTATGTGTTAAGAGGCTGGAGAGATTGCTCAGTGATTAAGGGCACTTGTTCCTCTTGCAGAAAGCCTGGGTTCAATCTCAAGCACCCACATGGTGGCTTACAACCATCTGTAACTCCAGTTCCAGAGTATCCAACAGCCTTTTCTGGCTTCTGTTGCATTGTGTGCATGTGGTACATAGACATACATGCAGACAAAACACTCATGCAAAAAAATTAATTAATTTAAAAAAGATTGTTTATCAAATATATTTCATTAAAATTACTTAATGTCAAGTTACAAACCATAAAATATTTTCCATAAAAAATTTAGAAACGAAAACTGAGTCTTAAAGTCCAACACACTGTGGAAACCCACACAATTTAAATTAAGGAACCTCATTCCTATTCTATTGCTTCAAGAATAAGTGAGGATAGTGAGACTATCTCTGATTATGGCTTTTTCCTGGTTCCTTATTTCATATACTTTAAAGTGGAATCTCCTTTTTTCTGCAAAATTAACTCCCATCCACCTCCAAGAAATTGTTCAGAACATTAGCACCAAAATTACCAGGGAGGCCCGGAAACCTTACCCCCAAATTTTGTAAATTTTTCTATACATCAGTAACTATTACAAACACAATACTCATAGTTACTTTTTCATTGCCAAGATCCCCACCCTGTAAATTTTGGTATACTCTAGTACTATATGACTCTCATACATCTGTTAACTGCAAACACCCCTCCACTCTGTTTCTTGTAATATGCCTCTTTTCCTGAATGTTCACGGTCTAACTGAGAGCACATAGTTCATTAAGTGCACTGCATTTCAAGACAATGATACTATTTCCCTCTCTTTCTGGAAACCATATTACGAAAGGCAAATACTACTGATGTCACTACTGTTCTTTGCATCATCCTGTTAATTTAGATATCCCACATTACAGATCAAAAGTCAAGTATTGAATATTTCATACTGACATTGGTAGTATATCTTAAGAAATCATTACACAGAGGTTCCAATTTAAAATATTATACAGAATAATTGTTCATTTAAGGTAAACAATAAATAAACAGATAATTCTCTGGATGGGGGCTATACAAGGCAAGTGTAGAAACTCTAGAAAGGAAAATGACAGCAAAACACACCTTCATTACTTTATACCTATGGTTGAGCTGAAATTTCACATATTCTCAACACTCCTTGGAAGAAAAAAGTGGATTATGTTAATAGATCAAAAAATAATACTTCATGATAAAATGATAACATTTTATAAAGAGCCAGTAGTATTTTTATTGTCCATCAGTTTCCTCTTCTTTTTAATACGTTTCACTCCATGTGTTAGTCTCAGTATTGCTGAAAGAACTTAGGAGGCTAGTGTGCTTACTTTATAGACTGTATCTGCATTGGTTGAGTTAAGAAAATGTACTTAATCATTTCTTTTGAAATCATAATTGTTCGTGTTGTCTGTCTTCTCTTAGAAATAAGAGAGTAGCTATGCTTGAGAGTTACAAAGGAAAGTATGAGATATTTCAGAGAGTCCAGCAGAGATGAAAAACCTAGCTGTGGTACTATTAATTGGTAAGTCCAAGAAGTACATTTCTTGAATAAAAACTACTTAAAATTTCATAATTCATAGTATATCTTCTACAAGCAAGCCTACATTATAGTCACATTTATATGTGAGAAAATACATTCTTTCTGAATGTGATGATAAAATAATATTATGATCTCTCTACTTATAACAAAGGAATACATACGATTGTGATAAAGGGCAATATATATTAACTGAGAGTATTTATGAGGTATCTTCATAATATCATAATATAATATTTAAAATATTAAATATAACTTGGATCCCTAAGGCTGACTTAAAGGATTTTCTAAATTTAATATAAAGTATCATACAAGTTTATTTTAATTTTAAGGTGGTATTTAAATTTTTTATTTCATTGGCATTATAAGGAAATAGGAAACAAGATTATATCTTTTTGGTACCTATTATTATTTCTCCATCCACAATTTTATGATTGAGTACAAAATGACTGATGTTTAAAAAATGAAGGTGGTTGGGTTGCAAATTGCTTAAATGAATAAAAAACCAAAAATCATTGCATAAATAACATATAGTTGCAGAGAAATTTCTGGTAGTATAATACAAATTAAGAAGAATAAAAGATGGGAAAGAAAAGGAAGGCTTAAATAAATTATAGTGATGGAACAGAGGAGCAGATCTTAGAATATAAGAAGTTGCTATAAGAACCAACTTGACACAAACCTAAACATATCTGAGGAAAGGAAGTATTAATTGAGAAAATTCCTCCATCAGCTTGGTCTATAACCAAGCCTATGGGGGCATTTTATTAATTAATGATTGATGTGGGAGGGCCCAACTCACTGTGGCCCGTGCCACTGCTGGGCATATGGGCCTATTCTATAGGAAAGCCAGCTAAGGAAGCCATGGGAGCAAGTCAGTAAGCAGTACCCCTCCATGGCCTCTGCATCAGCTCCTGCCTCCAGGTTCCTGTCTTGAGTTCTTACCTTGACTTGCCTGGATAATGGACTACCTGCTGTAAGATGAAGTAAACTCTTTCCACCCCAAGTTGCTTTGGTTTTGGTGTTTTATCACAGCAATAGAAACCTAACTAAGACAAATACTCATTGTTATCTCATGAAAAGAATGGGGGAAAAGTAACTTTAGCCCCATGAATTAAGAAAAATTATCTAAAATCATTTACAGGAAATGCATTTTATTTCTAGGGAAAAACAAGACAAAGAAACAAAGAAACAAAAAACTACAAAACATGATTTGGGCCAAAATATAATTCAAAATTATATTTGAAAAGAAAACAAGGAATGGAGTTATATTCTTTTGTCATTAAGTCTTGATAAAAATGAATGCATCCAAACAAAATGTTTGCAAAGCCACTTATATTTCAATCGGAAAGTAATTAAGTTAATGGTAGAAAATATTAAGTAACATCTACTAGGTATATTACTATTTGACATGGAGGTGTTCTAAAAGGAAGAATTGCAAAAAGAAAAAAGCAGAAACAGAAACAAAGTTAGGAGCTCTGAATAACAAAGGAAATAATCAACAGAGAGACAACTGACAAAATGGGAGAAAGAATTCATTTAACAAAGAACTAATCCATAAAACAAGTAAGTCAGCTGAAAAATGGGCAGAAAATCTGAATCAACAATTCAAAAATAGATTTTTAAAATGTTCAACATATGAAAATATTCTTTATTTTATGAGCTATTGGGGAAACTGTAAATCAAAATGACAGGGAGATTCTACACTGTCTTTTCAGAATGCTCTTTTATATTTTCAGTGCTGGAAACAAACCGAGGGTCCTAAGCAAAGGCTCTAACACTGGGCTATATCCATTTTATCACCCAGAATATCTATTATAAATATCTGCCAAACATTAAAAATATACAAACCTTCATAAAGATGTGATAGAAAGTGAGTTATTTTTCTACACTGGTGTTGGGAATGTAAAATTTATTAATTTTTGAGAACAAAACAGAAATGCCTAATAAAAGTGAAAATAGATCTTTTATATGATTGATCCATCATCCAGCACTGAGACAGAGGAAATTAAGCCAACTACTAAATAGACACCAACATATCCATGTTTGATGCAGCACTCTTCCCAACTAAGAAATGGGATCAACTTTGATGACAGTGAACAGATAAAAAAATAACATATATATATATATATACAGAAAGCATTGCTTAACCATAAAGGATGACATCTTGGCCAAGTATGGTGCCACATGCTTTTAATTTCTATAGTTGGAAGGCAGAGGCAAATAGGTCTTTAAGTATGAGGCATGCCTGGTTTATATTGCAAGTTCCAGACCAGTCAGTATTATATAGTGAGACTTTCTCAAAGAAGACAAAAATAAGAGAAAATAAGAAGAGAGAAGGAATTCATGCCATGAAGGTACTTATGCTATTATTTTTTTCAGTAAAATAGATGGAATTTTAGAGTATTATGTTAAATAAAATATACTAGACACAGAAAGATAAATACTACAAGTTCTTCCTTATATGTGGAAGCCAAAAAAAGTTGATTCATACATAGAATAATGGTTAATAGAGCCTGGGAAGGGTGTATTTGCCAGTGGTAGGGGAGAGGGTGTATTAAAGGAGTAAGAATACATGATGGAACTTTTGTGGAAAGATCACACTGATCCCATGAGTATTAACACTTATTGCATGCTAAAGAATATAAAAATTTTAAAATGAAGGAAATAGGGTATACATAATGAAAAATAGTATTAAAGTCTCACATTTCCAAGTGAATTTTAAAATTATTTTGTAGGAAACATTACAAAATTAACTCCTAAATATGTTGAAAGTATGTTCTTGGGGGAAAAAAGTCAACAAAAGCTGTCAACACTGAGATATATGTTATAGAACTTCTGAACTAAAACAAAAAAATGAATTTGGAATGAAATTCTAAGGCATATCTAAGGGGATAAATCATTATCAGATTGTATAGCAATAATGTCAAAAGACAGTATAGATGATTATTTGTTATACTATAAAAGAAGAAAAGATGAGCTCAGGATTTTATATTGAGCCAATAAAAATTGAAGCTAGGTCCGTAGACAATGTTTGGAATGTTAAATAATTCTGCAATGCATTTGCAGTCAGTTTTCTCAGTAGAATATACATAAAGCACTTTCAAAGCTCAACTGACTGGGGAGATACTGACATGCAGAATGGCAGTGGGAATTAAGTGTTGTCTATTCCTAAGACAACAGGAGAGTTAATATGCGTGATAATATTATAGGTTAGTCTGTATGTTCTGAAAGCAAAGATGTGCTCAGCTATGAAAAAAGGGATAAAGATAAAAGTAAGATAAAAAATAGAGCGTACTTACTATGTATATGTCTTTTTTTTTCTTTTTGAGACAATATCTTATTATGTAGGTCTGGCTGTCTAGGAACTCACTATGTAGACCAGGCTTACCTTAACTCACAGGAATCTGCCTGCCTCTGCCTCAAAAGTGCTGGGATTAAAGGTGTGCACAAACATATCTAGGACATGTAAGTCTTTATATGATATATTTATTTATGTGTATAAATACTGACCTGTGTGAGTATTGGTGAATCACCTGTATACAGGAGCCCATAAAAGCAGAGGAGGGCATTAGCTGCCCTAGAACTGAAATTACAAGTAGTTGTTACTTATCATATCGGTGCTGGTATCCAATCCCAGGTCTTCAGGATGAGCAGAGCAGTAAGTGCTCTTAATTGCTGATCTATATGTTTAGCCCCAGCACATTAAATCTTAAAAAAAAAAAAGTTTTATTTCCAACCCAATACTCAGAAAAACAGAAAACATAGGAAAATTAATATTAATAGCTAAAACTAAGACTATATCCTGGAGCAAATAAACAATAGGCAAATAAAGAGAGCATTAAGAAGGCTACTGGTGAGCATTATTAAGAGCATTAAGAAGGTATTAATGCAACATGAAGGAAAGTGATGGTTGAGCTTGAGGGGACGAAAGAAGTGGGAGAGCAATGAAAGAGATGTCTTGTGGTGTTATTGTGTTCCCCAAAATATTGTTCACCCTAATAAACTTATCAGGGGTCAGAGAACAGAACAGCCACTAGATACAGAGGCCAGAAAATGGTGGCACACACACCTTTAATCCTATCACTTGGGAGGCAGAGATCCATCCGGATCTTTGTGAGTTCAAGGCCACACTGGAAACAGCCAGGAATGGTGACTCATGCCTTTTAATCCTAGGAAGTGATGGCAGAAAGGTATATAAGGTGTGAGGACCAGGAACTAGGGTGGTTGGGGTTTTAGGCTTTTGAGTAGTTCAGCTGAGATCCATTTGGATGAGGACACAGGGGCTTTCAGTTTGAGGAAACAAGATCAGCTGAGGAATTTGCGATGTGAGGAAGCTGTGGCTTTTCTGCTTCTCTGATCTTCCAGCGTTCACCCCAATACCTGGCTCCAGGTATTTGTTATTATTAATAAGAACTTTTAAGATTTATGCTACAATGTCTTGATAGAGGGAGACATTATGGGGTTAGAGAGAAACCCGGTGCTAGAGAAATTCCCAGCAATTCACGAGGATAACCCCAGCTAAGACTACTAACAATAGTGGAGAAGGTGCCTGAACTTGCCTTGCCCTATAAAACAGATTAGTGAATACCCTAACAGTCATCATAGAACCTTCATTCAGTAATTGATGGAAGCAGATGCAGAGATCCACAGCTAAGCACCAGGCTGAGCTCCAAGAGTTCAGTCGAAGAGAGAGAGAGAGGAAGGATTATATGAACAAGTCGGATCAAGATCATGATAAGGAAATCTATAGAGACAACTGTACCAAGCTCATAGGAACTCTCAAACTCTAGACTGACAGCTGAGGAACCTGCATGGTACCAAACTCAGCCCTCTGCATGTGGGAGACAGTTGTGTACCTTGTTATGTTTGAGGGGGGACCCTGGCAGTGGGATCAGAATCTTTCCTTGGTACATGAGCTGGCTTTTTGGAGCCGATTCCTTTTGTTAGGATGCTTTGCTCAACCTTGATGCAGAGAGAAGGGGGAGGAACTTGGTCCTGCCTCAACTGAATGTACCAGGCTTTTGTGACTCCCCATGGGCGGCCTTACCCTTTTGGAGAAGTGAGTGGGGGGTGGGGGGAGTGGGAGGAGGGATAGGAGGAGGAACTGTGGTTGGTATGTAAAATGAATAAAAAAATTTAAAAAGAAGGTATTAATGCATAGGTAGCAACTGTAGAAATTCAAAGCTTCCCAAGTTGAAATGGTATAAGAGAAGATGAAAACCAGTACAAGTGAACACACAACTATATTAACAAAAATATCATTAACTGTACATTGGCTGAATTTACCTAGTATATACACACATATGTGCACACACACACACACACACACACACACACACACACAATTGGGTCTGTTTTCATATCAGTGGACAATGCTAAATCCATTCATATGAGACAGGCCAAAATAAATTCAAGAATTTCTTGTTGATGGCAATAAAAGGGGTTCCATATTGTTTCATTTTACTCAATAGCATTCTAAAGCAAAACTTTTATTATGATCATAGGATCCATTCATACTCAGTACACCATAAATAACTGCAGTACTATCACTAGGATATGATTAGAAGAGAGACAGACAGAAATTAGAAATGTTATATAAGGTAACAACATAATATTTAAGAAGCTCATTTTAAGGACATCATTGTGTAAATAGACTGTCCTTTCTGATACACCTTCAACAAACATCAAACACATCAGTAAAATGCCAACAAGGTTTTTTTCCTACTCCTAATTTCTAAATGATGGCATCTAGCACTAATCCTTCATTAGAACATTTTAATGCTTAAGAATTATAAGACCCTATTCCTGTTGACCAGTTCGTATTTTCATTAAACAATATTAGTCAAATCTTCTAGCAGCAAGATATTTCATTTGCAATCTATTTATTGTTTTTGAGTTTTTTCAAGTTTTTAAAATGCTTGTAGTCTATAATATATAGACTTTTGTCTTGTAAGATTCCTCCTTATTGTTCTGATTTTTCTGTACTTTGAGGCTCTGTCTCTCTAGGTTTCAACTTTAACGTTACCTCCTCTGAGGTCTTTTTGTTTGCTTATTTTAATCATCAGCTCCTGTACATCCAACCAAAATTAGTCCCCTACAATAAAATCTTCCCTGGGATTCACTAGTACTTTTCAGCAGATGGCACTGTTATTTAGGCTAAACAATTTGTCACTAGGGCAAAGTAATTATTCTTGTAAGTTTTTTTCCAGAACAATAGGATGTCTGTGTGTATAAAATTAGCACTGACTTTTTCTGAAAGGGAAGAATGAAGTGAAGAAATTCCCCTGTGAAAATGAAAACACTAAAATCACAGAAATATTTAAAACATCACAAAATACCCAAGTGAAATAAGTGTTCAGTTGTCATTTCATATATGCTTATTTTTGCAAAATGAAACTTAATATTCAAGTACTTGTAAGGAAATCTTTATAAAACCTGTTCATTTGCTGTAAGAGCTAAAAATGTTCTCTTGTTATCACTAAGTTCATGAGAACAAAAAGTTGGCTTTATATATTTTATATGCTAAAACAGCTTTTATTCACCTAGCTTTTGTAAGTAACAGAAAACAGACTTTGATTAGAATTGGGGTTGGAGCAGGATGTGTGCCTACGATGATTTAACACCAGACCAATTACTTATTATCCAAGCAGAATTATGCCTTTTTGTGTCTCAGCTTCATTTACAAAATATAAAAGATGGTTCTGAAAATGTAGTGTTACAAGGATAAGGGATAGTTTGCATAATTATTATTTATCAACTAGCTAGCTCTACTAAATAAGGGAAGAGAAAGGCAAGACAGTTGATGAAATATAATCAAATAAAATACTCCAAACTCAAGATATAGCTCAGTAGTATGACAATTGCCTAATATGCACAAGATACTAGGTTCAATTTGTAATACCTCAAAGCAAATCAAAACATATCCTATTTTCTATGAATAAAAATGTTTTCCACACATATTTTTCTTTGTTTGTCTTCCCACCCTGAAGAACACCGATATTGTCTTTCTAGCACTTCCTTTTCTCTATGACAGCTGAGTTCAGTTCCAACTAAGTCTGCATATGATTCCAATTCATTTTCTTACTAAAAGAAGGCTCTTCATGACTGTAGAATCCAAGTGTGTGTGTGTGTGTGTGTGTGTGTGTGTGTGTGTGTGTGTGTGTGTGTGTGTCTGTCTGTGTCTGGCTGCCTATCCATCTCTCCATCTCTCCGTCTCTGTCTCTCTCTCTGTCTCTCTGTCTCTCTGTCTCTCTGTCTCTCTTTCTGTGTGTGTGCGTGTGTGTGTGTGTGTGTGTGTGTGTGTGTGTGTGTGTATTGGGTCACATGTGACTATAACCTATATCTGATAAACACAGGATCAGAGATCTTGTGCTTTTGGTATGAAATTTATATAAATGATGTATGTTAAACACTGAAATCATTTTTATGTGTGTTTAGGTTATAGAAGTCTGTAATAATTAGCAGTAATTCAGAAATTCCAAGGAATGCTAGAATAAGAAGTTAGGGTTAAAGAGACGACTCAGTGATTGAGAACAGTGCTAGAGGACCTAAGTTCAGTTTCAAGCACCCCAAATGAATGACAAACAACTGCCAGAATCTCCAGATATAGGGTATCTTTTCTTTCTGGCTTCCATGTGCTCTGTACTCATATGTACAACCCCTCCCCATACATGTAAAACAAAGAAAAATTTAAAGAAAGAAATGACAAGCAATATTCTATTGGAAAAATTAGTGAAGTTATGGATGATGACTATATCTATATAAAACTTTCACAAATTAATGTATTTATTATGCTGTACATGCATATAGCAAACTTTTCTACAGAAAGCAAAGTAAAATAACTGGATTAAAAAGTGATTCTCAAGCTGAGATCAGACTTACATTTCTCATTCAATCCACAAAGAGAATATTTTACTAGTTTCAAATATAAAAATAAAACATACTGACAGTCTATGGAACATAATTTTCAGTGTGAAGAATGGAGTCTAAAAGGTTGGCCTAGGATCCAAAGAACATCTTCAAAACTCTCCCAAGGGATGTTTGAGCCACAGTATTTTCATCAAAAGATATCGTTTTGCCTTCTTCCCGTCTCATTCCCTGACAAACATTCCACAAGCTGCCCAGAAATTTTAGAAAGAGAATATGGTTAATAGAACTGAGATACATATGAGAAGTTAATAACTTTCTATTAAGTCAACTATTTAAAATATAAGCATGTAAAACAATGTCACATCTCCATGTTTAATTAGAGTACATATAGATTTTAAAAAACTTTTTCTTTTTTTAAATGTATTTTTATTTTGTATGTATGTGTGTTTTGCCTGAATGTACGTTTGTGGAGAATGTGTGTGCCTGATGCCCGAGGAAGTCAGAAAAGGGCATTGGCTTTCCTAGAACTGGAGTTACAGATGGTGGTGATCCACCATGTGGGTGCTGGGAACAGTTCCCAGATCCTCTGCAAGAACAAGTCCCATTAACATTGAGCTATCTCTCTAGACCCAAACCTCCATATTTATAAGTTTTTAAATTAGATGGATGTGTTTGAGGACAGCTAATGTATACAAATGAATAGTTTCACTTGTTTTATGTCTAAAAGCTCTGACATAACTCATGAAAATACTTAAAGGATTTTGACTTTTTTTTTGGTTTTCCAAGACAGGGTTTCTCTGTGTAGCTTTGCACCTTTCCTGGAACTCACTTGGTAGCCCAGGCTGGCCTCGAATTCACAGAGATCCTCCTGCCTCCCGAGTACTGGGATTAAAGGCGTGTGCCACCACTGCCTCACAGGATTTTGACCTTCTTTAAAGAAAAGAATGATCTAGTTCCACAACATTAGAATGTGCCTTAAAAGAAGCAATTCAAACTGATTTTACATAAGACATTTCAATTATCAGGAACACTGTTGGCATTGTGTAATGCTGGGTGAAATAGTGAAAAATAGTACTGAGAATAACAGAAACATTTCTGTCAGATAAAATGTTTGGGAACATTTACTTATTACCCTTAGCTATTTCTTAAAGTGTACTACAATAATTTTAAACATATGTATATATCTATTTTAGGCAGATGTCTCATCAGTTAAAAGCACTTATTGCTCTTCTAGAGGACCCAGGTTTGATTCTCAGTCCCAACATGGTGGCTCACAACTGCCTGTACTCTAGTTCCAGTGGATCTGATGCCCTTTCTGGCCTCTGTGGGTTCCTGCATACACATGGCACACATACATTCACTTAAGCACATACACACACAAGTAAAAAAAAATAAGTTAATAGCAAAATTAAAATAATTTCAACTCAAGTTTTTTCTTGTATGTTTCTTGCTTTTTGACAATGGGAAACTAAACCAACTTACCAAAATAACTCATAGGATAATTAATCAATAGCATCCCATCCAATTGTAAATGATTGCAATAAAGGTTTCTTCTTTTAATTTTTTTCCTCTTACAATCCAGACTAAAGCTAATTTTTATCACCAGTCTCTGAAAAGACATCTAAATTTTATTCTGAAATTGCTGGTTTAGGCTGGGACTCCTGAGAAGTAGCTGCCAATCAAGTAAAATTGTGTGGTGGCTTATCAATCCTTTTCCACAAGCAATTAGAAGAAAATGACCTATAGCATTTCCATTTGGACAGAAAGAATATACAGGCCTGTCTCAAAAGGTGAAAGGCTATTTTATTAAGCCATTGCTGACAGAGAAAGGAGCCCCACTTGATAGAAGTTCAGCCTGTAAATAATGTTGTCCCAGAAGTAAACAGCAGTAATTGTGCCCTGGTACTAAAAGGAAGTAGGACAGACATACTAAATACTGAGCAACAGACTACATAAATTCCTACAAGAAAGGGCTAGGCATTGCTATGTTCATTTCTCCTTCCAGAATAACATTTTGGTAATCAACTCCATTATATAAATGATGCACATAACTTTGGTTATTTTAGTGTTATATAAAAATAAAGGATTATTAGAAAGTACAAACCTAACCTTTTATATTTTTGATGACAAATATCATTTTTCCATTTAACCAATGTAAATGGAAGAATATGTTTCCAAGATTATAATATCCTAGCTTGGTAATGTTAAGTACTAGTATATTTTTTTCTTTTACAAAGGGAGACAAATAATTGAGTTTACTACTTTAAATATACTGAATATTAACTGAATATGTACAATCATTGAAAAACCATGCATCTCATCATGACTCCCTAATGAATTTCATGAAACTGTGCAAAGGAATTTCCAAAACCCTATTGAGATAGATTTATGGTAGTTTTATAAATCTTTTATTCAACATCATAAAAAATGGTTGAAAATAAACAACTTACAATGTACAAAATGGTACCATTCAATTAAACCCCAAAGAATTGTCTTGCCATAAGTGGAAACTCTGTCTTAGGTTAAGACAATTTGACTTAGAGGGATGTTTTGAAACTCAAAAGAGCTTTCTCTTGCTGTTGCTCTTGTTTACCAAAAATCATGATTACCTTCCTGCATCAGATTCTCAAGTACTAGAGTTATAATTGTGGTGCAACATGCTCATATTCAAAGGAAATTTCTTGTAAGATCACAGTGGGCAAAGTACCTATGACATACTGAATGTTCAAAATACTGTTTCTCTTTTTGCGTTATCTTTCAGTGGTTTTATGTGTATTTCCTATTGTAGGTTCAGAAATGTGAACTTACTGTTACTCTCATATTTTATGAACTAAATATCTAATATTCTTCCATGATTTCCCTCCTAAAATAGCTCAACAATTCCCTAAGAAAGCTTATAAGTGTTAGACCAATGACTCTAGATCCTCTTATGTGTAGCCAAAAGTTTCCCTGGTCTTGCCTGGCTCCTAAGGCCCCATAGTCTGCATCTGCTTGGACCCAAGTAAACACACAGAGCCTTATAGTAATTAAAACTGCTCATCCATTAGCTCAGGCCTACCACTGACTAGCTCTTACACTTAAACTCAGCCCATTGCTGTTAATTTGTATGTCACCACATGTTCTGTGGCCTTACCTGTTGCCATTACATGCTGTTCCCTGGACAGCCAGCAGGCTGGCATCTCCTGACTCAGCCTTCCTCTTCCCAGAATTCTCCTTGTCTGCTTATCCCACCTATACTTCCTGCCTGGCTACTGACCAATCAGCATTTTATTAAAACAGTGTACAAAAACATTATCTCACAGCATTTATGTTCTCTGGAAAAGAGATTTTCTTCTAGTCTTTATTGAGGCAGAGTCAAGTGTTGACTGGAGAAAATAAAAGGAGGATTTTTTGTTGTAAAAAGGGCCATTGCCTACATCTTTTCTTTGTCATAGTATATTCTGAATGAACACGGGTTACAGTTTGGATATCCTGACAGTTATAAGGCTATTTTGAGGAACAGTGGTTGTAAAATATAGGTTGCCCTTATTAATGTACTAATTAATTATTTATGTCCTAATTACTAATGAATATTTTGCAAACTTAAACATTCCTCAAATGACTTAGTTGAGCAGTATCTGACAGTGTGGCTACTGATTAAATTGTTTGTAGATATAAATGGAATCAGGTCATGAAAAAGAGTAAGGCAACATTTTTTAAAAGGCAAGGAGTGAAATTTCCTATAGCCATGGAGGAACTGATCTCAAACCAGAGCACCTTACATACCTCACATAGGCCAATGTCATTTTTCACTTTTTTTTTATTTGTTGCATTGGGGACTGAAGTCAAGTCGTTGTATATGCTAGATGAGCATCTACCACTGAGCTGTGTTTTAAACCCAGATCAACTGTTTTAAAATGAGGAAATGAAAACAATGTGTGAACAGTTGATAGTGGGAAATAAAAGAGAAAGTAGGGCCTTGGGATATGATTTATCTGTGAAACCTTTGACTAGCATGTGCAAAGAAGTGGTAGGTTCCATTTCCAGCAGCAAAGAGAAAAAATTGATTCTGTTGATGCATTTTTAATTAATTTAGTCGCAAAGTTGACTTGTAACTGTTTATAGGGTAGGGTATGAAGGAGTTGATGGTCTAGTTTTCATTTTTACTATATAATTTTCATTCTCATCACTACTTAGTTAAGATGTCCTTTCACTACATTATACAAAGAAAAGACTTTGCAGAATGACTATAAACTCTGTACTTTAAAAATAATTCAAGTACTTCTGGTCTTGTTTAAAATTTAGCTAAAAAATCTTTTCTAGGTGTTAAGAAATATCTTATAGATGTTTGCTTTAGTGTTGTTAGTTCTGTTATATGTAAAGTGATAATAGTTAAGAAATCTCTCCTAGATATATTTTCTAAATCTCTTCTGGGTATTAAGAAATCTTTAGGTGTTTGAATAGATCAATAGAATTTCTTTAAGATATGTAGCAATAAATGGCCATATTAGTTGTAAATATAAGTTGAAATAAGATAAGAAGTATATTTACTAAGGTAGTTCTATAGAATGTAAGTAAGATTTAGGTAAGGTTTATAATGTAGACCTATAGAATATAAGTTTAAATAAGAAATGTAAAGGGTTGAGTAGGACTTAGGGGCTGTAGAGTAGTCCTATAGAATGTAAGTTTATTATGTAAGTTGTATGAGACTTGGGTAAGGTTTATAAAATAGTCCTATAGAATGTAGGTTTAAATAAGTCATAGATTTAGTTAGAAAAATGTAGATTTAAAATATATAGACTTTAGATCTAAAGATATGAAGAATAGGTTTTTCCAACCCGGGAAACAATATCCATGGCAGTTACAGAAACTACCAATAACAACAAGAAGCAGCTCCAGAGACTGTCACCTTCAGAAAATAACAACTAGCTGTCCACGGCTGAAACCCATGAAGTGTCTTAGATTCTCTAGCAGTAGATGCCAAGAGCCAGTGCAAGTGCCAGCAGCCAGAGGGTTTCGGAAGCTCAGCCCCTCACGGCATCAACGCCATGCATGTGGCAGATGTATGAGGGTCTACAAGCTTTTTACAGGAAGAAAGCCACGGTGAAAAATGAACATGCTAACCCATGAGAGAGGCTAATGGCAAGCAGTAGTTTGGAAAGCAGGAAAGGTGAACAGCAAGATTCTGCAGCCTTTGAGACACTACACCCTGAGAAAGGCGAATGGCAGAGAGAGCCCAGTCAGTGATTTGGTTTGTGTCACCTCGGGAAAGATGAACATGGAGCAACAGACCTTGGAGACCAGACTGCTTCCAGAGGCTGAGAGCAGAATGGTGTTGGTGACTGACAAGCAGCTGAGTACTCCAGGCTGAACAGCCAGCCTGGGGTTCTAAGGGAACTGCGGAGACTGACTGCAACCTGAGCGCCCAGCAACAGGGTATGACTGAAATCATGGGATTGCCCTGAGGCTATATCATTGATACAACAGGACAGCCTAAGGAGGATTCCGGGACCCAGGATGCTGAGTATGTTAAAATAGATACCATGAACCGTGGAGGCTATATATATATATATATAGCATGGAGGTCCCTAGGACGACTGTGGCTTATAATAAATTTCGGTTTTACTCAATTATTGAAAAAAAAATAGCCAAATGAATGGAAACACATGAAGTATGAACCAAAGGCTGAGGGGGCCCCAGCTGGATCAGGCCCTCTGAATAGGTGAGACAGTTGATTGGCTTGATCAGTTTGGGAGGCAACTAGGCAGTGGGACCAAGTCCTGCGCTCATTGCATGAGTTGGCTGTTTGAAACCTGGAGCTTATGCAGGGACACTTGGCTCAGCCTGGGAGGAGGGGACTGGACCTGCCTGGACTGAGTCTACCAGGTTGATCGCAGTCCTTGGGGAAGGATTTGCTCTGGAGGAGGTGAGAATGGGGGGTGAGCAGGGGGTAAGGGGAGGGGATGGGAGGGGGGAGAATAGGGGAACCCGTGGCTGATATGTAGAACTGAATGGTACTGTAAAATAAAATTAAAAATATATATTTTTTTTTTAAAAAAACAGATAATGGAGCCCAAGAAAGCTGCAGTTCATAGTTACTGGGTTTTCCTCCCTGAGCCAGAGTTGTTATAGGAAGGAAATGGCTCAGCTCTTAGCAGACACAGGGGTCCAGGTACAGCCCACTTATAGGAGGCACAAATGGGACTGTGAAAGCCATAAAGCCTGAAAGAGCTAGCAACAAAAATTTCGCAGTTTCTGTTTGCTGACTGTGCAGAGATGTTTGTTTGGCCTGAAATTGTTAATGGCAGAAAGGTTTTGGTTGTGAAAAATGTTTCAGAATTGAAAATAGAAGTCTGGTACCAGAACTCTTTTTGAACTTTCGGACTTAAGAAATGAAATGGACAATAATGATTTCACTACAATGGGACAGTTTGAATTTACTTATGCATATAGACTCTATCAATGGTGATGACTTATGAACTGTTAATGTAAAAATGGAACTGCTTATAGAGAAATTTAGAAAATTCTAACTAGGCTCAAGATTTAAACTAAAATATAAAGAAAAGGGAAAGTTAATATTCCTCAGTAACTTTAATTAAAAATATTTTCATGTTTCTTGAGTGAATTAATGTTATATTTTGTATAGTTTTAGTAAGAAATTGAATGTAGGTTTGTAGGTTGAGAGAAAGTTTGTAGGGTGAGAGTAACTTTGTAGGAAGGTTGAGAATAGAAATTATAATTTTGCATAGTTCTGTTTATGTTAGAATTGTTACGTTAAGTTTGATGCAGTTGCATCAATAATTTTTTCTTTTGAAATATAAAGAAGAGGGACCTGTTGTAGCCTACTAGGAAATCAGCAGGACTGCATAAGAGGTTGATTGGACTACGAGCAAGAGTATCAGGTGTTTGTAAGGGTCTACACTTGACTGTAACTAGTAAAGGGAGGTCTTTTGCTCCACCCCTTGGCATTGTTATAAATAGAGCTTTGGAATAAAGTTCTAGGCCAGTGAGTGGATAAGGATCTAGGCCCACCCGACTCTATCCTGTGTTTTCTCTCCCCTCTTTATTCTAAGTAAAAGTCTTTTTTTTTTCATTCCTCAAGAGTCCCTGGGGTAAATAAGTGTGGGGGCTGGTCTACCACAGGGATGGGGGTGGGTTAGGGGGTAAGGTAGTGGGGAGAGAGAGGAGGAACGAGAGAGGGATATGTGGTTGGTATGTAAAATGAATATTTTTTAAAACAACAACGAAAACAAAACTAGTGACCTTGAATAACAATGAGCAGAGCTTCTATTTTCAGCCAGTTATCTAATGTTAGACTAAACTGAGAGCTATCTCTTAAATGAGAGTTCAACAGGATTCGTTGCTAGATATGTTGCTGATTTATTGTAGGAATTTAAGGCATTGTGAAACTAAGTTAAAAAGAAAACAACTCTAATAGACATAATGAAAACAATAGGGATCCCCCTCTATAGCCCAGGCTGGCCTTGAACTCACTATGCAGCCAAGGATGACCTTGGGCTCTGCTCTTCCCGCCTCTGCCTCTTAGGGCATCATCATATTTTGCTTCCAAGATTCTCTTTTGATCAGTGTTGTGAGGGACCCTATAATATTGTAACTTTCAGCAGCCACCATCTTTTCCTACCATGTAGAGACATCTAGCTGAGAAGGAGGGCAGCAGGAGGAAATAGCCAAAACAGCGAACACCCTAGTATCCAACCTGACACAGACTCCATGAAAAATGCCTGTTTTGTTTTGTTTTTAATTCATTTCATGGGGGCCCACACATGCCATGCTTGGTGTATGGTGTATGAGTGGTCTAAACACCTTTATCAAGTTATTGTTTTTTGTTTTTGTTTTTGTTTTTTACTGTACTCATTTCAGAATATCTCCCTACCATTTCACTAAAAAGTGAATGAGACTGTGTTACACTTGCCAATGTAGTGCTCACAAGTTTACCCTTCTACTAAAGGCAAACAGAAAATCTTAATATGGAAACATAGATTTGAACAATTAGAGAATTATGGCATCCAGAATTTGATAAGTATCAGTAGAGAAGGGAAGTACATTGTTCTTACGCTTGAGTTTATGAAGTCTGTTAAGAGATAGAAGGGCAAGAAATATAATGTTGGAAGTGGCTATGCTACCTAAATGCACAAATAGAGCCAAAAGAAGATTCATGGAGGTCAGGAGTTCAATGAATGCCAAAGATGAAGGTCTTCGTAATCAACTAAAAAAATGGTTGTGGATCAATGAAGGGTTACAGACCCAGGAACAGGGAAACACAGTAAATGAACTAGCCTTTACTGAGAGTAAATCAAGTGTTGACTTGATAGAATTCATACTGAATTGAAATAAGAACATTTATATTCTCAAAGAAACAAATTCATATTTGAAGAAATATGGGTATCATGATCTCTGAATTAAGTCATATACCACTTATGGAAAACTAAATTTATCACTTTACACTAGGGAACAAGACATATGTAATTGTAGCAGAGTGTGCATAAAAATTTACCCTAAAGTACTACTTTTAATGCAAAGGAATGTGAGAGGAAACAGAAAGCTCATTAACTATGGCTATCCACTTGCCTTAAAAATTATTAGGAAATAAAGATGATCTGCTTTATATTTCTATGGGATTACATTCAGGACACATGCTTATATTTAAAAAGAGTATCCCAGGTACAAGGATAATGAATTAAAGACAAGTTTGGATTGCATAGAGAGATTGTCTTTAAAAAAAAAATCTCCCTGAATTCTAAGACAAGTATGCACTGTATAGCTCTATTCAATACAAAACAAGAAAACAATCTTACATAAAAAAAAAATTAGAAAGTAGTTGCAGGAAAAAAAAGCAATCCCTGCTAGGACATATTTTTATATTTACCATCTAAAGAATGTACATATTCTATTCAGTTACAAAATACATTTAAGTAGAAGGCAACAATGAAATGTCAAAAGGTATGGGAAATCATACATTTTTTTTGTTAGTTCTTGTATTAATCACATGAAGAGAAATGTCTGTAAGTTACTTTCAATTCAATACTTTGACTATACTCACATAGTGACATGTGCTCTTAGGACAAGAACTACAAATATTCAATCCACAAAAACAGAAGCCTCAAATGCCTCAGCTTTTAATAATGAAGTTGTATTACAATATTTGTAATGTTATTCAATGATATTCTGTGATAAAGAAAATAAATGATTCTGGCACCATTTATAACTGGGGAGTTTTGGGGGCAACAAAAGAGGCAGAAGATTATGATTTTATATCAAGATTTTTCTGGGATTACAAACTGGAATATAAAGATATATAATATAACTTTTGAAAATGCAATATGAAATAATACATTGCATTTCATAGCAATTTACACAAAAAAAAACTTTGGACCAAGACTAATCTGGCAGCAATTTGCATTCCCCTTTACATCATGATTCCTTCCTTCCCTCTTTTCTTCCATGCGTCCATTCTTCCTTTCCTTACTGCATTTATTTTTACATTACTGGGGACTTTCATCTGTCCTCAGGCTAGGCAAGCCCTTTGCCACTAAACTACACATGAAGGTCTCTTTCTACCTTCTTCCATACTGGACCTCCTTACACACTAAAGTTGGCCTTGAACACACTTTATAGCACAGACAGGCCTTGAACTTCTGATCCTCCCATCTTAGACTCCTAATTAGCTACAATTACATACCTGCATTAATAGGCCTTGCTTGAGTTTGGTGTCCAAAGTCAGCTTAATAGGAATGGGAGTCTTTGAAGAAATGGAACGTTCTAAGTACGGTACAGGAAATATGTATAGAAAAGGTTATCTTGTTATACTTGAGAGTACAGAAGATTTCAAAATTCACTAAGGCTCTAGAAAAGTGTCTCAGCAGCAAGTTGAATCACGTTAAACTAGTCAAGAACTGCCAAAATTTAAGCCAAAAATTAAAGATTGTAGAAAATTAGAATGTTCCAAGTGTGCTTACCTTCAACAGGTTATAAAGACATTTAAGGAAAATAAAGCACATTGGTATCCTTTAGAGGGTGCTCAGTAACTAAAGTCATATTTGGAAAGTAGTAAAGGGATCAACTCAAGTGTAATTACTACTTTTATAAACTGACATTTAGAATAATAAAGAAGATACTGAAAGGAAGAGTCTCTGATAGTTAGCCATATTTCAGTAAGATACAATTTTTAAGACACCAAGTATCTTGGGTTCTTTTTTTAGCTCATATTTAGGTAGTCTTGTTGCTGAGAATATGGGTGTAGTTTCTGACATTACTAGGAAGCACAATTTTCTTTTTTTAAATTTTTCTTTATTAAGAAATTTTCTACTCACTCTACATACCACCCACAGATCCCACCTCCTTCCTCCTCCCATCTCCCAGCCCTCCCTCTCAAGCCACCCCACATCCCCACATCCCCCAAATCAAGGTCTCCCATGTAAAGGCATATAAATCCACAATTAGGATTTGTGGGTATTATGGTAATCATGTACAATAAAGTAACTGTTAAAATTGTATACAAAAATTAAGGAAATTCAGACTCCATTTTATAGTTTTGTAACTGAGTTAATGATATAAGAATTGTATTAAATGTAACTCAGTCTCTTAGATGAACTAGTTTAGAAGGCTTATATTAAATGAGATAATTCAAGGCATGTTGCTGGAGGGCTTCTCTCCAGGTTCCCCAAGCCCCACAGTCCCACAATCCACATATAAAATAATCACTCAGACTCATATCACTTATAAACTGTATGGCCGTGGCAGGCTTCTTGCTAACTGTTCTTTTATCTTAAATTAACCCATTTTTATAAATCTATAGCTTGCCACGTGGCTGGTAGCTTACCAGCGTCTTCACATGCTGCTTGTCTCTCCCCTCAGCCTTCTGCTTCCCAGAATTCTCCTCTCTCCTTGTCCCACCTACTTCCTGCCTAGCAACCTACTTCCTGCCTGGTCACTGGCCATCAGTGTTTTATTTATATAGAACGATATCCACAGCATTTCCCCTTTCTTCTTTTTTTAAAAAGTAAGGTTTTAACTTTAACATGGTAAAATTACATATAACAAAACAATTACCGAGCAAGAATTATAGTTACAATATTAAAGAAGATGTCCTATCTATCTTATATTTGTGAGTTTAAGGTTTTATATCTAACTTATCTTTTATCATAACTGAGGAAATTTCAATTATCTAGTTTTCCTCCACATCAAAGACCTGAGAAGGAACATAATGGTACCTGAGAAATGGTAGATGGATGCAAGCAACTTTTGGGAATCTTGCAAGAGTAGACCAAGACAGCTGGCAGCCTGGACAGTCACCTAATGTTTCTCAGCATTGTTGGTGCATTCAAATTGGCTACAGGCCTAGAGTATCTGACAGACCATTTTCAGAAGCAGGAATCCTGAGAGACCATCTTACCCTGTCTTGGCAGAGTACAGTGGTCGCTTTCCTTGTGTCCCGCTTGTCCAGAAAGGACAGCATTGCATTTGTACTGTCAGCCATCAAGGCAAGGGCAGTTCTTTGCCCAGTAGGCCATTTTGTGCCAAAAAGACAAACTTCCAAATGGAAATATCTTAGAAGCCCAACATTCTCTCGGGATCAATTGGTGCAGCCAGGAGCAATTGTGTCTCATGTCAACAGAATTCTAAGTTATTTAAATGCCATATTCTCTAGGTCTATGAAGTGTTTGAAGATTACCTATCTATCTGAAATATATCTATGTATACCTAGAAGACTTAATTAACATGGCTACAGATATGATTATCATAGATGACTAATTATTAATCTATTTTTAATTATCCATTACAATTTTAAATGAGTTACATAAACATAATACCTCAAACAAGAATAGAAATATATATATACAGTATAACAAAATTAACTTCAAGTTTGTATCAATAAACTAAAATTTATACCAATGTAAAACATTTTAAACATAAACTAAAATCTTTACCAATGTAAAACATTTTAAACAAGTTGTTCTTTAAAAGTAGGTTCATTAATCTACCCTTTTATCTTATCATCTCCATATCTTCCTATATATCTATATCATATCCCCTTTTCTCTTTTAGAAAGAGATCACATTTATAATCAACCTGTTTTAAATAAAAATATTGGTTTTTCTCTGTCCCACACCAGAGGGCTCTTCTGATTTGGGACACAAGAATCTCTTAACCATTTTTTTAAAGCAATATGTCTGGGTTTAGAGGGGGAGTGAGCCAATTCCACCTCCAAAGCCAGCTTGGTATATTTGGGAATTTGGGCGTAGCATCTCTTACTACTTCCTGCTGGAGGGGGGCAATGTATCTTATGGGGACGCAAAGAAAATTTTAGGCCTATGGGGTAGTCCGTGAGGCTGTATTGTGTGAATCAGTTGCCTTGAAACCGCTCTGGATGTTGGATCATCTGGGCCATGGTGTCATCGGAGACCTTTCAGGGGGTCTTGGCTGGTGAAACCTGATGTATCTTAATCTGGAACAAATCCACAGTCTCTGGCTTTCTGTGGAAACAAAAGCAAAACCTCTTTTCCAAAGTAACATATCCTTATATCCAAATTTTGAAGTCAAGGTACCTTTAAAATATACATTTTGGCATAACTCAACAGCTTTTGTAATCAAATGTTTTTCTTTAGTTACGAATATCAAAGAGAACATAATCCAGATTCTCTGTGTGGTAGCCATCTTTATGTGGCTTATGTTTTATATTACCTTGAGCCTATTGATTTAAACTATACCATTCTAAGACTGAAACTGCGCTGTGGCTGCTGGCTCCGCCCACTTCAGCTTCCCAACATGGCAGTGGTACGTTTTCTGCCAGCTCTGGGAGTCATCAAGTCTCAGAAATAGTGGGTCTAAGCTTTTATCAAAGCAGCGTGTAGCCCAGAAACCTTTTTTTTTTTTTTAAATACTAGTAAAGACTAAATCTACTACACAGCGTAATGTGCCGCTGGCAGACGCCTCATTTCCGCCATACTGCTGGTCAACCGCACATGCCAGGAACCCGCCAATGTTGAAACCCGCGTTTTGCGGCGTCTAGCTGCCCGTATGAGACAAGAAGCAGGAACCTGGTTTTGGCTCTGTTTAGAATTGGTTATTAAATATTCTCAGGTTTAAGGTGGAAACTCGAGCCGTTGGGCGCCATTTGTTGCTGGAGGGCTTCTCTCCTGGTTCCCCAAGCCCCACAGTCCCACAATCCACATATAAAATAATCACTCAGACTCTTATATCACTTATAAACTGTATGGCCGTGGCAAGCTTCTTGCTAACTGTTCTTTTATCTTAAATTAACCCATTTTTATAAATCTATACCTTGCCACGTGGCTGGCGGATTACCAGCGTCTTCACATGCTGCTTGTCCTGCTGGTGGCTGCAGTGTCTCTCCCCTCAGCCTTCTGCTTCCCAGAATTCTCCTCTCTCCTTGTCCCACCTACTTCCTGCCTAGCAACCTACTTCCTGCCTGGTCACTGGCCATCAGTGTTTTATTTATATAGAACGATTATCCACAGCAAAGGCACTCAGTGGGTTATCACCACAGAAGAAATGATGATGATTCTTTTAAAGCCAGAATACTTCAGGAGTTCTTTCTGTTCTGTCAAGACTTCTTAAATAATACCATGTGAAGGAAAGTGTAGAAAGTTTAAAAATATCCTAAACTGTAGTTCAAACTTCATCTGGGTACTAATAACATGACTCACTTCTTAATGTCAATATATCTCACTCAACAATATTCAAGTTGGCAAGGCTGGCCTATTTTCCCTTGTTCAATACTTTTACAAATCATTTATTTCTTCCTGCTTTCAAAGAGAATGATTATGCAGACTTTTTAACTGATGATGACATTGGAATGATATTTTAGAAATGGTAATGATCATATTGTCTAATGTGAGGAATTCTACTTAATAATTTATTTATTCAATTTTTCAAGTGGAAGGAAAAATGTTTCTACATAATGTTGAACATTTACCCTGAGCTGAATTACCATCACTCCCATGAAAACCTGTGAAATAGCTCTGCCCTTCTTGAAAAATAAATCATTTTTATATGAAAGAAAGATTCTTGTAAAGAAAAATATTCATACATCTCTTTTATGTGAGGTAACACTGCATATGTATGCATGGTTATGATTTTATGTAGTATGCAAATAAAATATATAGATTTAGCACAATGTAAAAAATCAAAGTACATTCTTTACTTCTGTGCTAGATTTAACAACTTTGCCTTTCTGAAGTCAAAATGAGTGGAAAATATATTTAATGCAATAGCGACACACAAATTTGTTTTCTGAAGGAACACTGTAAACAACGGTGTAATTAAATTTCATTCAGACTTCTAAAAGTGTCCAGATATGATAGTTATATGAATTTTTATCTATTCACAGTATGGAAAGTTCTTTCAATAATAAATAGGATACTAGGCTCTAAAGAAGCACCCAAGACCTTACCACTCTGTATGAACAATGTACAATTACTAATGTTCCTATAGATGATATACTTGCATATATTATATTGTGTTATAAGACACAACCAAATTTAAGTAATGGAGACTGTCTAGATGAGCTGATCAAATCACACAGGCCCTTTACACTGAGGTCTAAAGGTCAGACTCAGAGTGATGTGGACTTTTGGACAGTTATGAGAGATTTTGACTTTGAATGTAGTGAGAACTACACTATAGAGAGTAATATATCCTCTAGGATCTCAGAATGAGCAATAGAAGCTGCTAGGTACTATGGTCCCTTCACACAGAAGGAAGTATATTTCACTACTTTGAGTACACACAAGAGAGTTCTATCCATGGGAAAAGAGGCAATGGACATCATGGTTTTAGCCTCTTGATAATTCAAGGTTAAACTTTGACATGCACATAACTGTAAACTAATGCAAGAGCATCAATTTATGCAAGCCATTCTGTGTAAATTAGAAAATAAGCACAGTGAGTACAATGTAAAGATAAAGATAGATTAAAGTCCCAAGGGATAAGAGTATCATAATAAAACTGGTTATCTTGTGCACTTAATATATGCTAATAATTAACAAAATAAAATCTTTTGGGAAGAAAAAAAGAAATATATCTTTCTGGGAATTATAGTGCATCATATTTTTAAATAAGTCACAAGGTTACAATTAAACATGTTTTCCATGAGTGCAATGCTATGGATGAATATTTGGCAAAGTAATGAGCACAGCATTTCTAATTGTCCAGGCAACACAATGATATTTCCAAACTTCCTGAGGGGCTCACCTTCTAGCGTATAGCTGTTGCATTCTGTATTAACTCTGCTCTATGGCTACCTCAGAATTTGAGGTTTTCACTTTCCTTTCATTGGTTTATTTTTTGCTTGTTGAAGTTGGTAGCCACTAGTTAAGCTCAAAGGGTGAACCGTTTCAATGACTGTGTGCTCAAGAAGATGTAGGGAAAGTTGAATTATTCTGAGGCTCCAGGGTAATTTCTGCAAGTATGATTTTTTTGGGGGGTTTTAGCTTCATTCTCCAAATGTCATGTGTAAAGGACAGAACTCTAATGGGTTACATCTCTAGGGATATGTCTTTGAAGTTTCAGAGCCGTAGTAAAATTTTGTTTAAGGAATGTGCAGCCAAGAAAAATTTTAGATGGAAAGATGCTCTTTAGACAGTTTTGTAAACTACCCATCTATGTAAGGAATTGCTTGTAGAAGCACATAGAATATATTTAGTTAATGTTGTGTGTGTGTGTGTGTGTGTGTGTGTGTGTGTGTGTGTGCATGTGGAGTCAGTTCTTTCATACTATAGGACTCCTGGAGATGGAACTCAGCATAAGGATATCATCAATATTGGTGGGAAGCTCCTTAACTGCGGAGACATCATGATCCTAGGTTTTTTTAAAGAACAATTATCTCCTGGTGCATGGAGAATCCCATTTCCATTTTGGATTACCAGTGTTCATGCAAAGATATGATATGAGTTTTCCTCAGAAGTTAAAAATTACTTGTTACTAAAGCTATATTAATATGATGGGCACAAAAATACATATGCATACATTATTTTTCTCATATTTATCTCTTTCTACGTTGAGTGTGATCAATTATTCTTTTGTCCAAATATTTCTCTATGCAACTCATGATTTAAAATCAAAATATGGGGGCTGGAGAGATGGCTCAGAGGTCAAGAGCACTGGCTGCTCTTCCAGAGATCCTGAGTTCAATTCCCAGCACCCACATGGTGGCTCACAACCATCTGTAATGAGATCTGGTGCCCTCTTCTGGCCTGCAGGCCTACATGTAGGCAGAACACTGCATACATAATAAATAAATCTTAAAAAAATTAAAAAAAAAAAAAATAAAATAAAATCAAAATATGTTTAGAATGCATTCAAAATGTAAAAATATTCTTCCATCCATTCCCTTACCCTTCCTCACTATTTAGCTTTATCTTTTCATTATGTATAGATACATATGTCAAGTGGAGGAATTCGTTGTACTCAGCCATCAATCAAATCACTAATTTTTATCTTCATAATTTGTTCTAATGACAACAAATGTTCTATCACAAACTTCATTTTGTTTTCAAAATTTGACATTTATAAAATTTTTTAAATTTAAAGCTATGATAACTATTTTTTTAAATGTTTTATCTGTGTCCAACTTTCTACCAAAGACATGTGGCTGATTACAAGCCATGCTTTTACATGACGATAACACTAACTTTTAACCTAAAAATAAATTAACAAAAACATCCTTTGGCCTTTAAACTCATCCCTAAAATCTCCTATCAGCGTAGCCTGTAGCAAATCAAACTTATCTCAATTTCTTAATCTATAAAGTTTCTAATTCAGAGGCATTTTTATGGAGTTAATAATATGTGAATCATTTCAAGATTCACACATGAAAACCCTTCCCTAACTGTTAAGGCTTGGTTTAATTATAACATAAGGGACATTTGGGTGTATATTGTAAAGAATACATTATTTATAGCTCTTTTATTTTAATGCTGGTTATTTTAGCTGAAGAAGTTATTTTTACCATGGAGTTTGCCTGGTATTTTCTTGTTAATGTGTTTAAAGATATAAATAGTTTACTATAGCAGTTAAACCCAAAGGTCAAAAATGCTTCACACATAAAAGGAATGCATAAATTTTCAATCCTTCCTAATCACACATTACATGTAACTAGTTTCTTGCACCTTCTTAACCTATGAATGGAGAGATTGATTTTAGTGCAGAGTATTGCATGAATCTGCTTTTCTGTAATAACCTCATGTGACCTTAACTCTTCATTAAGAAATGGTGTTCAGTAAATGGTGCTATATTCCTATTTTTCAACTTTATTTCATTGTCTTTTTTGTATAAATATGGTATGCTAGCACATTTTATACCTACTTCACACAAAGTAGGGTTGTCTGAAGAGGAGGAATCTTAGTAAGAAAATGCCTCCACAGGATTGGCCTGTAGGCAAATCTGTAAGGCATTTACTTGATTGGTGATTGATGTGGGAGGCCCCAGCCAATTGTGGGCATTGCCACCTATGGATAGGTGATCCTGGCTGTATAAGAAAACAAACTTAGCAAGCCTGAAGGGGCAAAGGTAGCAAGCAGCATTCCTCTATGATCTCTGCTTCAGTTCCTCCCTCCAGGCTAAGACCTTCAGTTCCTGCCCTGACTTCCCTCAATGATGGACTAGGATGTGGAAGTGTGAGCAAAATAAACCTTTCCTTCCCAATTTGCTTTTGGTTATTTTTTTTAAATCACAGAAACAGAAACCCTACCAGAAACACATGATTTCAGTCATGTTTTCCACACAATTCACATGCAAAAACACATATTTTTGTAATCTGAAGTTTTTCTCCTGCCCACAATTTTCCCAATAACCACTCAGAGGCTTAATATTAATTTTAAATATTTGGCTGGTGGCTCAGGCTATTATGAGTTAGCTCTTACATTTAAATTAGCCCATTTTTAAAATAAAAAGTATTGCCATGTGGCTGTGGCATTACTGGTCTGCTGTCATATTGTTCTTTGGGTGGCTGGATGGTGCCTTCCACAACACCCTTCTTCTCCTGTATCTCTGCTTGGATTTCCCACTTGGCTCACAGCGGCCTTGTGGTAGGCCAAAGCAACTTTATTTATCAACCAATTAGAGCAAAACATATCCACAGTGTACAGAAGGACATCTCACATCATTTCCTCCTTTCTGTCTAATCAAAAAGGAAGGTTTTACCTTTAACATAGTAAAATTACATATAACAAAACAGTTATCTAGCAAGAAATATAGTTAAAATATTTAGTCTATTTGTATTTGGTGAAATTAAAGAAAATATTTTATCTTCTATTCTATCTTTGTGAGTTTAAAGTTTCATATCTAATTTATCTTTTATCACAACTAAGGAAAACTATAATTATAACTATTTATTCTTCAGCTCCATCAAAGACTCCAGAAGGATATAATATTACCTGAGTAAACAGAAAGTGCATTGAAAGAAACTTTCAAAATTCTAGAAATGACAAAGACATCTGGCTGCCTGGACTGTCATCCAAAGTTCTTCTGCAATGTTGGGGCATCCACCTTCAGCCTATAGGCATAGAGTATCTGGCAGATGTTTTAGTGAAGTAGGAAATTTGAAGGACTGTCCTACCTATTTTGGCAAAGTTCATCAGTCACTTTCCTCTGTGTTCTGCAGAATATCTGGCAGTTTCTTCTGTGAAGCCTGAACCCTTAAAGACCATCCCATCTTGTTTTGCCAAAGTTTAGTGGTCACTTTCTTGTAGGTCCTGCATGTCCAGTTTATATAGCATATAGTTAAGCAGTCAAGGTAAAAGCAGTTTCTTGCCAAAATGGCTAATCTTGCCACAATGAAAGCAAACTCCTATGGAGTTTCTTTGATGCCCATCATCCTTTTATGAAGTAAATTGGTGCTGCTAAGAGCAGATATGACACATTGTCATGAAAATCCCTAACAAAACATTTAAAATGCCATATTCTACAAGTCTTTGAAGAGCATTTATCTATCTAAAACATATCTCTGTATGATCTAGAGAACATGCCTAACATATCTACAAATTTGATTGTTATAGATGACTAATTACTAACCTATGTTTCTTGATTATCCTAAATAGTTTATAATGATAGCTTTCAAAAACTAGAATTTTACCCCACATTTTTAAATGAACTGAATAGGACAATACCTTAAACAAGAGTAGAAATATATAGGCTGGAGAGATGGCTCAGAGGTTAAAAGCACTGGCTGCTCCTCCAGAGGTCCTGAGTTCAATGCCCAGCAACCACAAGTTGGCTCACAACCATCTGTAATGAGATCTGGCGCCCTCTTCTGGCCCGCAGACATATGTGCGGGCAGAACAGTATACATAATAAATAAATAAATCTTTAAAAAAAGAGAGTAGAAATATATATATATATATATATATATATATATATATATTCAAAAATAACCTTAAATTTGTATCAATATACAAAAATTCTTTAAACAAGAATAGAAACACATATATTGTGTAACAAAACTAACTTTAAATTTGTATCACTATACCAAAATCCATGCCAATGCAAAGTATCTGAGATTAATAGCTGCCCTTCTATCCTATATTTCTATATTATCCTAAATATAACAAATATTAATAACCCATCAAATAATCAAATATCATCCACACCCCCAACTCTCGGGAATATGGATGTTGTTTTTTTTCAAACTGCTTCCTATTGTCTGTGGATGAAGTATATTTAGGGTCCCTGAGAAAATTTGAGATAATGGCCAAGTCTTGGGAAGACCAGCTATAATCTTTGTTGATAGATATCACCTGTCAACTTTCAGGAGGTCTCCCTTGGTCAAATCTGGTCCAGCTTAACCTGGAATGAATCTATAGCCTCTTATTTCCTGTGAAAACCAAAGCAAGAGAGATTTTCCAATGCAATGAATCTTTTAAGTTCCATTTTATAAGTGCATTTTTTGACTTTTGTTTTAAAGATAGAACATATTTAAAATATTTAGGTTGGTATGTTTTATCAGACTCTCTTTTAATTCCAGGTCTTTTAGCAGCTGTCCTTTGTTTTTCAGCAATCAAAAAATTTAAAATCAACATAATATTATATAGGATCCAGATTCCTTGTTATTTCGCACTTTTTTGTGACTTTTTTCCTTTTACATTATTTTTTACTGTCCCTTTAAAGAATTTACTTTTAAAACTCTTTCTTTCTTTCTTTCTTTCTTTCTTTCTTTCTTTCTTTCTTTCTTTCTTTCTTTCTTTCTTTCTTTCTTTCTTTCTTTCTTTCTTTCTTTCTTTCTTTCTATAATTGCCTATATATTTTTCCTTTCTCTCCCAAGCTTAGTTCAAGCTAAGTGGAATGCCCTCTTCTTGGGTCATGAAAGTCAAGACTAAAGCTCACAGTCCAGTCGGGGGTTCATGACTATGAACCAAAGGCTGAGGGGCCCCCAACTGGATCAGGCCCTCTGAATAGGTGAGACAGTTGATTAGCTTGATCTGTTTGGGAGGCATCTAGGCAGTGGTACCAGGTCCTGTGCTCATTGCATGAGTTGGCTGTTTGCAACCTGAGACTTATGCAGGGACGCTTGGCTCAGTCTGGGAGGAAGGGACTGGACCTGCCTGGACTGAATCTACCAGGTTGACCTCAGTCCTGGGGGAGGCTTTGCCCTGGAGGAGGTGGGAATCGGGGGTGTGCTGGGTGGAAGGGGAGGGGGGCAGAAGGGGGGAGAACAAGGGAATCCGTGGCTGATATGTAGAACTGAATGGTATTGTAAAATAAAATAAAAGGAAAAAAAATTTCTGAAGCCAAATGAAATATTTTTGAGACATAAACCTGTTAGATATATGGAACTATATAATGTGAAATGTTAAATTTTACTGCTACTGTTTAATATACTGTGGCTGTTCCTCATATATATTGGCTTTAGGACCACTTTACATGTTAGAGAAAAATATTATTGAAGATTATCCCATAGAGGTTTCTTTTGTATGGAAGTGTTTATTAATAATTATAATATTTGAAAGTAAAACAAAAATTTGAAAATATTTTAAATACTGAGGAGGAGTAGATCTGGGGGAGAGGGAAAGTAGGGGGAGGGAACTGTGATAAGTGGGGGGAAAAGAAGCTGTGGTTGGGAGGTATTAAAAACAAAAAACAAAATACATTTTATACACTTCTAATGAAATACAAGAAACAATGATAAGAAAGTCATTGCCTTATATATGTGTATTTTTTCAAAATATCTAGCTTAACAGAAGGCAGTTGGATTCCCATATATTCTAATTCATTCTATTGTGACGTGTTTCTGTGATAAAATTATATGAACAAAATATTGATTTTCATAGATAAGTACTTGATAGAGAATTATTTTCATAATTTTAAGGATAATTTTGATAAATTTTTAATAAAACACCATAAATTCACAACAAATCATTTAATAAATGATTCCTTGTGGAATGTGTATCCATATTAATGGATTTTGTGGTCTATTTTGTTAAGATCCATCGATGTGTCTAGATATTTTCAGTATCTTTTGCACTTGTGATTTTGTATTAGTTACTGGAAATTTTTGGTTCACTGGAACTTCAATATATAATATGAAAATATTTTCATTAATAACACTACTGTTCTCATTGTAAAAAGTCAAGGCAGAGTCAAGATTTTTAAAGCATTGGCAGGTTTCCAATTTTGCATGAAATCCCATTTTCCCATTGACTATAGATGATATTAGCTATTTTCCTTGAAGTTGCAGGATCCCTTTGATCATTTTGAGAAAATATCCTCCAAGTACCCAAGACTGAATGACTACTACCTATCTGCCAGTACTTCTTTCAAGTGAAAATAACACTTCCCCCCAATCCTCACAAAAAAATAACAAAACTCAAGATCACAAACAACTGCATAAATGCTTTTCCTTGATACAACCACTGTAGTTAACTATAAAGTGTGGTGCTTCATATTTACTTACCATTTCAACACAGGAAATGCTAAAAGATATTTAATTAAGATTTTTAATTAACATTTTCTTACTTTTCTCAGGACATTATTAATTAGGTAAAACTGTCATCTCTCTCTCTCTCTCTCTCTCTCTCTCTCTCTCTCTTTCTCTCTCTCTCTCTCTCTCTGTGTGTGTGTGTGTGTGTGTGTGTGTGTGTGTGTGTGTGTGTGTGTGTGTTTGGAGAGGATATATAGGACTTCACATATCCTAGCCTCATGTTCTTGCTGCTAGGCCACATGTTGTACTAATTTTACCTGAGGAGACAGGAATAATTGCCTGTTTACCCAAGATGGCAATGACAGAACCAAGTATGATTTTACCGAACTCCAACTTCGTGATTGTAATTACATAGTGCATAAGTAAGAAGTTAATTATAGGAGTATAATGATTTCACAGCAGCTATATCACCTCACCTCAAAATCTCACCCCATCATAGATGGCGACCTCATGGAAGCAACACTATAACATCCTGATTTCATTTACTTGTAGTCTCCCAAGATCACTTGAAGTTTGGCAAGGGAATAGTAACTAGAATCCCATGGGACAGTCTTCTGACTCTACCTCTGGAGTATCAATAAGTACATTATCATTGCCATAGACATGGATACCACTATATTGGTCAGCTCTGTTGCCATGGCCATGGGACAAAGTCCAAGATGGCCTCTTCTTATTCCCAGAGGAAAAAAAGTTCTGTACAAGACTTTATTGAAAACTGTTTTTAAATGTTTGTCAGGGGAGGAGGCTCAGGGAATGATACAGTTCTATAAGAAGTTTCATATATTGTGATTTAGTTCAACATAGCATATATGACAAAGAGGATAGAGGAGCCAGGTACTGCTTAAGGGCTGCTGCTAAGCTATAGGATGGACTGTTTCTTAAGACTCTGTCACAGGGAGAGCTGGAAAGTGTGTCCTGATTTATTCAGCCTGTGGAATTTGGCCTAAAATTCAAGCCTGCTTTCTAACAACTACTATTGTTTTTACAATGTCAGTGCAAATATTAGCCCGGTAGAAAATACAATTTATATAAAATTCAACATTCAACAGGCCACCTAGAAAGATGCTTTGGGTTCTGAGGACCATATTTTGATACCACAGGCCAAAGTAGGAAAGCCTAAAGCCCAATTCTCAAGACATACACTGAAGTTATTTGTGGTCTGCAATTTTCTCTTTGTCATTAAAAATAGACCTTTTTTTTCATATAATATATTCTGATTACCATTTCCTCTCATCAGGATCCATCCCCTTTGTCTTGCATTATAAAACAAATAACCTTTCTGAGGGATAATAATAAAATAAAATAAAAAATAACATATAATAAGATAAAATACCAAACACATTATAAAATAAACAATCAGAAAGAAAATATCCCAAGAGAAGGCATAAGAAGTAAAGACCCCCTCTTTTGCACTCATTAATTAGTTCAACAATTTTCTAGCTTTAATGTTGAACCAATAAGTGAGTCAGTCTTTGAGAACTTTCTTTCCAAATTTATCATATCTATTTCACAGAGAGTGTGATAAAATATAAAAGAACTTTTTTATGTAAAGAAGCAATGACATAAAAATACATTCTCTTGGTTAACATGCCAAATAACATTGTCCTTTTATTGACACACAAAGGGGAGAATGTAATCCAATTAACGTTTGGTATACCAGTGTTGCATGATGGCACTATGTCATTTTATATAAACACTTTTAAACTATCAAATATCTTGTAACTGGCTTTACCTTAATACTGTTGATATATGAGCTGTGACACCTTTTGGTTCCTGGTAATATTTTAAATTTCAGGAACATATGAAAAGCCTACGAGTAGAAATAAGACATTGCTCTTAGGGGGTCACCGAACATATAGAATTGACAGTGTGCCAGACTAGAAAAGCTTATGTTTGAGAAGCAGCATGGATTTTCTCCTATCTAGATTTTCTTTCTACTTTGTTCCCCAAGTGATGCTCCAGCCAGTTTAGAGACATTCCATTTTTTTTCCTGTTACTCTGCTCAAGTCATTTGGCTCTTTCCTGGTTAGAAGCATTTACTTCCATATTATCCCTTCACAAAAGAAAACATCTCCTAGTTCAATCTTTTATCTTTAATCTCGGTTGTATCCAAAGATCTTCAAAAATTTCAAGTAGTTATTACAAGAACATCCTATCTTCAGGTTCAGATTTACCATGGTTATGCATATGTAAAGACATCTCTAAAGATATTGATGTTGCTCACATCAGAATCACACTTTCAACAGTCTGTATTAGACAAACTGCCTTTTTTCTGATATAGAGCAGTAAGAAGATGTTCTTGATGTTTTAGCACACTAACAAAATCATAATCTCATTTTTCTGTGGTTTCAAAATCACCAGGACCTATAATAAGACCATTGAACAGAGAAAATCCACATACAAATATTTAAAAATAACAACCAATGATGAAATAAAAATCACAGCATTTGGGCAGAAGTAGTGCCAGGATTAGGTATTTGACATACTCAGCAACATAGATGGTTTAGAACCAGTCTGGGTTACACAGGACCTTACCTAAAGGCAAACAATAAAAAAAAGCAGAAATAAGGAATAATTCAATGATGGCACTAAATTAGCACTTTAAATTTAATGTCCACAAATATACGTTAGGAGTTTTTGGTGTGTGTGTGTGTATGTGTGTGTGTGTGTGTGTGTGTGTGTGTGTGTGTGTGTGTGTGTGTGTGAAGTTAATGAATAGTCCACCCTGTATTTTAGGGTAGGCAACTGGTGGGGGGGTGCATAGAATGGTTGATGGATGGAAAAGGAAATGGAAAATATTTAACTGTATTTTAACTTTAAAAAATTAGAAATAATAAAGTTAAACAGAATTACAGGAAAAAAGATCTAAAGTGATAGCATTTGCTAAATGTCCAGAGGATATTGAATAATTTAAATTTCTCTCTGTCTTCTAGCAGCACTCACATTTTCACCCAAATCTTTGGTGGAACAACAGTAAAATTGCTATAGATAACTTTATGTTGTCACTGTTCTTTCTACTTGTTTCCTAGGCTGAATACTTGAGGCAGGCATTATCCTTTTGACTTCAAATCAGTGAAATAATTAGTACTTTTTGGTGATAAACCATTTGTAGAAATGTGTTAGTCTTGAAGAAAATTAGTTTCTAAATATATTAAAGAGTAGAAATAAAGATCTGTAGAAGGTTTTTTGTCAAGGGAGTATCAGGGTGAGTCAGTTCTTCCAAAAGCTATTAAATTTGAATGAAGTCTTTGGGGAATAGTAGTGCTTATAGGAGAGTATGTTCAGTTTTGTTGAAGAATAAAACAAATGGCTGTTTTATGCTTATTTTTTAAGTGAAGCTCAAAATGGTTAAGCAAAAGCAACTTTCCAGTAGAAAATGTCGTTCAAAAAGCACTAGGCCACCTTGAAGAGAAGAACAATGCATAATTGCTCATGACATAAGTAGATAAATGGTATGTTTGGTATTTCCTTTGACTTTTTTTGTTGTTGTTCATTTTAGTTGTTGTCTGTTTATTTGTTTTTTTTTTTGTTTGTTTTGAGACAGAGTTTCTCTGTGCAGCCCTGGCTGTCCTGGAACTCACTCTGTAGAACAGCCCGACCTCAAACTCACAGAGATTGTCCTGCCTGTGCCTTCCAGTGCTGTGATTAAAGGAGATCCAGCTCAGCTTAAGCTATATTACTTTTAGACTGTTTTTAGGGTCCATATTTTGAACACTATGGTGCGGTTTTAGACTTAGCATTGGATGAATGTTTACCACAGTGTGTCAAGTTGATAGAATGGATCAAGCATTTTCTTTACATTTGAGACAGTATGACTAAAACTAAGGAACTATTTTCTTCCTAGTTTTAATAAAAATCTTTACTTAATGTAGTTCAATCCCTAGTGTACTTTTGAAAAAATTCTAGCTCTCATACTTTCTTTTACTTATACTATTTTTTTTTTAATTTTGACGCAGGCTCTGATTATGCAGCCCTGGCTGGCTAAGAACTTGTAATGTTGAGCAGGCTGTCCTTGAGCTCATGAAGAATTGACTGCCTCTGCTGAGATTATAGATGAGTGCCACTATATATACATCTTAGATCTCATATTTGTGTACAAAGATATTTTATTTGTTTATTTCCAGAATAGAGATATTAACATGCCTAAATTCTGTCTTTGTTGTAACTTCTCCATGAAAAAAATCAGCATATAATTTAATGAAGAAGAATGATCTTGCTTTCTAAAATACCCTTACTATCTTGATCTCCTCTCCATTACTCTTTAATAATTTAAATACCCAAGTACTATCTCAGTGAAACAACCCCCTAGACATTGTACATTGAATTTCAACCTTTAATTACTCCTGTAATTTTATTTTTGAGATTAGAATAATTACATCATTTCTCCATTCCCCTTTTCAATCCAAAACCTCCAATATACCATTTTCACTCTTGTCAAAGTCATGACTTCTCTTTTCATTCATTAGTTACTGCTATATGCATTTATGTTTATACATCTATTTTCTTAAATATAACCTGCTTAGTCTGTATAATGTCACTTCTAAGCATGTTTTCATGTTTCACCATTTGATACTGGAGAATCAATTGGTGTGCTTTTCCATTAGGAAAACTATTTCTCATAACCTTCTGCATCCTTAGTTGGATATAGTTCTTTTTGTAGGATGAGGCCTTGTACTCTTTTCTCCACCCACTTTGGCATGTCTCTTGGTGTCATCCTTGTTCAGCTCATGTTTATCCATTCATATTGGTAAGTCTTCATGGGTGTTTTCTGGCTCTTATAATCTTTCTGTCCACTCTTCCCAAATGATCCCTGAGACCTAGGTGCAGAGTTGTTTTGTAGATGGGACTGGGCTCCACAATTCTTCATTTTCATTGATGGTTTTCTGTAGTGGTCTCTGTCTGTTGCAAAGAGACGTTTCCTTGATGAAGGCTTAGGATGGCACTTATCTATGGGTAGAAGACAAGTATTTAGAATGTAGTTAGGCATTATGCCTATCATTAAAACAGTGGTTGTAGGTTCTCTTTCAAGAACCATTACTTCGCTATATCTGTGTAGTTGTCTAGGTTTATAGTAGCAGGTATGATTTCCCTCTTGTTGAGTCAGTCATAAGGCCAACTAGAGAGTTGTTGGTTACCCCCAAGGCAGATGTGCTAGTAATGCACCTTGAGAGTTCTCTTGACGTGCTGGTCATTGTAGTTCATAGGTATCATAGCTCTGTAGGACTGTTGGCTGCTTCTCTGCTTTCCAGAAGGCACCATGAAAGCTAGTCCTCATGGAGGAGGCTTACAGTCCAGTTCCAGCTCAGGAGCCTGTAAGCCCTATGTCTGAATTACATGTTATTTTAAGCAATAGATATTTAATTTCCACTTCTGGGGGAAAACCAAAGGCAATAACAATAAGCTATATGCTCTTGGAGTCTCGTGGAAAATGATGGGTTCTCATATCTGATGTTACTGTTTTTTCTTTCTTTCATTATGGGTGCAACTTCTGGTAGGTTAAACACACACCAGGGCAAAAACCAGCTCCCAAGAATAGTTGACCAAGACAAACTCCACCAGATGTAGAGAGATCTCTCTAGATAGAGAGGAAGAGAGAGAGAGAGAGAGAGGGAGAGAGAGAGAGAGAGAGAGAGAGAGAGAGAGAGAGAGAGAGAGAGAGAGAGAGAGAGAGAGAGAATGTATGAAGTTGGCTATATAAGGAGGTAGGGGTGGGTCTGCAAAGAGTTGGATGCAGGAAAATGAATACAATCACAATATACTATATGGACTTCACAAATTTTATCCTCAAACACTGTTTTCTAATTAAACAAAACTTTACAGGATGCTGCATCAATATGTTGAGGTCTCTTGTATCCTTAATCTCTTCAGGACTTTTATCATGAAGGGTGTTGTATTTTCCCAAGGCCTTTTCTGCATCTAAATAGATGATCATGTGGTTTTCTTTCCCACAGTTTGGTTATATGCTGAATTACATTTACTGATTTTTGTGTATTGAACAATCTCTGCATCTCTGGTTTAAAGCCTACTTTATCATGCTGGGTAATCTTTATGATTTGTGCTTGAATTCAGTTTGCAAGTATTTTATTGAATGTTTCTGCATCTATGTTCATAAGGTAAATTGGTCTGTAATTCTCTTTCTTTGTTGAGTCTTTACGTGGTTTGTGTTTCAGGATAACTGTGGCCTTACAAAATGAATTGAGAAAGGTTCCTTCTGTTTCTATTTTTGGAATAATTTGAAGAGTACTGGCATACACTTTTCTTTGATACCACTAGAACTTTGTGGCCCTAGTCTTCTTTGTTTGGGATAGATTAATGACTACTTCTTTTTCGGTAGGGATTAAAAGTCTATGTAAATTTTTATGTGAAGTTTATATAACTTAGGTAAGTAATATCTATGGAGAAAATTATCCATTTCTTTTTGAAGTTCCAATTTTGCAGAGTATAGGTTTTTAAAGTATGCCACATGATTCTCTGGATTTCCTTGGTATCTCTTTATTTATTTCTGATTATGAGAGTTTGGATATTCTCTCTGTGTAGTTTAGTGTTAGCTTGAATAGGGTTTGTCTATCTTGCTCATTGTTTCAAAGAATCAACTCTTTTTCCATTGATTATTTGTCCTATTCTCTTTGTTATTATGTTATTGATTTCAGCTTTCAGTTTAATTATTTCTTGCCAACTATTTCTCTTGGGTGTACTTACTTCTTTTTATTCTAGATCTTTCAACAGTGCTGTTAAGTTGCTAGTGTGATATCTCTCCAATATTTTTTAATGTAGTGACTTAGTGCTTTGAACATTCCTCTTAGCACCACTTTTATTATGTTGCATAAGTTTGGATATGCTATTATTTTTATTGAATTCTAGAAAGTCTTTAATTTCTTTATTTCTCTCTTGACAAATATTATTTCTTTATTTTCAAGTTCTCTGATTTTTTTTTAAAAAAAAAAAACGTTATTTTTTCTCACATATATTACATCCCAACTGCATTGTCCTCTCCCTCTCCTCCTGTGAGCCCCTCTTCTCCTCCCCTTTCCCCCAGATCCATGTTCTCTTTTTCCTTCAGACAAGAGCAGGCCTCCCAGGGACATCGACCAAACACTGGAATAACAAGCTACAATAAGACCAGGCACATACCATCATCAAGAACAGCAAGCTACTCAGCCATAACATATATGCTGAGGACCTTGGTCAGACCTCAACAGGCTCCCTGATCTCTGTGAGCCCTACTGAGTCCCAATCAGTTGACTCTGTGGGCATTGTTTTTGTGGTGTCCCTGGACCCTCTGATTTCTCCAATCCTTCCTCCCCCTTCTCTGGAGGATTCCTAAAGATCAGCCTAATGTTTGGCTGTAGGACTCTGCATCTACCAGTTGCTGGGTGAAGTCTCTCTGGTCTCTTTCATGACAATTATGCTAGCCTCCAGTCCCAGAACACCCTGCAATCAGGACAAAATGTAGGTTGAAAGTTTTGTGGCTGGGTTGGTCTCCTAATCCTTACACTTGAGGCTTTGCCTGGTTAGAGAAGATGGCCTGTCCAGCCTCTGTGTCCCCATTAGAATGAGTCTTTGCTAAGGTTACTCTCACAGATTCCATGGAGTTTCCATTGCACTAGATTTCTAACTCAATCCTGAAATGCTCCCCAATTCCAGTAATTTCTTCCAGGATTTTCTTCTTCCACCCTACCTGATTCTTTCTGTTTATGACCCATCCCCAGCCCACTGGCAAACTCTATTATATTTCCCTTTCCCGGGGAGATCTTTGCACCCCCCCGCAAGATTCCTTTACTACTTGCCCTTTCTGTTAAACCATTTTCATTCAGTAGAGAGTTGTTCAGTTTCCATGAGTTCATACACTTTCTGTTGTTGTTGATATCCAGGTTTATCCATGGTGCTCTGATAGGATTCAAGGAGTTATTTCAATTTTCTTGTATCTGTTGAGACTTGCTTTGTGTCTGAGTGTGTGGTCAATTTTGGAGAAAGTTCCCTGAGGTGATGAGAAGAAAGAATATGTTTTTGTTTTGGAATGAAATGATCTCTAAATGAATGTTAGGTCTATTTGGCTTATAATGTCTGTTAGCTCCAATATTTCTCTTTTTAGTTTTTGTCTGGATGACCTGCCCATTGGTGAGAGTAGGATATTGAAGACTCTCACTATCAATGCATGAGGATCAATATATGATTTAATCTATAGCAGTGTTTCTTTCACAAACTTTGCCCTTGTGATAGATATTAAGAATTGAAATGTCAGCTCAGTGGATTTTTCCTTTAATGACTATGTAGTTTCTTTCCCAATCTATTTTGATTAGTTTTGGTTTGAAGTCTATTTTGTTAGATTTTTTTTTTTTTTTTTTTTTTTTTTTTTTTTTTTTTTGCTTACAAATTGTATGGCCGTGGCAGGCTTCTTGCTAACTGTTCTTATAGCTTAAATTAATCAATTTCCATAAATCTATACCTTGCCACGTGGCTTGTGGCTTACTGGCATCTTCACATGCGGCTTGTCATGGCAGCGGCTGGCAGTGTCTCCCTCTGTCTTCTTATACTTCCTGCCTAGCCACAGGCCAATCAGTGTTTTATTTATTGACCAATCAGAGCAACACATTTGCCACACAGAACATCCCACAGCACCCAACGCTGACACTGACAATTCCCACAAACAAGCAGACAGGAGATTCTCCACAGTGGGCCAATTTCCACAAATCAATCCTTAAAACACAAACATGTTTTCATTCTGTCATTTTCTGATGAATTAGCATGGAGCAGTCTATGGAGAATCAGTGCTTTATTCCATGTCTAACATCCTCCTTCTGAGGGAAGAGAACATCTGGCTATAGAGGACAGTAACTTCTCTGCCCAAACCAGGGCTCGTAACTTACCCCACCTGTAACCCTTCTCACCACAGACACTTTTATAGGACCCCAGTTATACAGGTAAATAAGTTTACAAATCAAACAGTATTGATGAATCACAGATTATTTGAAAGCAATTATTTGGTTTACACAAGATTTTGACATTTAAAGAATTTCATGCCAATAATACTTGTGTTTGTTTCACAAAAGAAAGTTTTGATGAATATTTGATACTGCAAGACAGAAAGCTTTTAAATGTTTCGCAGCTGATTGATATTTTGATTTTATAATCTTCAGTACTGAGCACACTACATAAACACATATATGGCATAAGAATGTCTAAAGCCATTTCAGAAATTATTGGAAATTCTGTCATAATACCAAGCCAAAAATCATTTACTGATTTTTTTTAAATGAAACTCAAGTCAAAAATTTAAGCAAAAAATACAAATTTCTTTCTTGAGACACATCTTGCTATTTAACCCTGGCTTGCCTGAAACTCACTATGTAGACCAGGGTGGCCTTGAATTTGTGGGTAACTCCTCTGCTTCTGCCTCCTGAGTAAGATTATAGACATGTTCTACCTCACCCAGCTCTTCAAGCAGCAATATTTAAGATCCAACATTCCAGTACGATACACCCCGGATATGCTCATTTGATACATGCATGCAGAGGAATGATTGGGGAAGATACCAAGTCCTTGTTCTCTTTAGACTATTGTTTCTGCATGTGGGATCTTGGGGTTTTCAGGGAGTCTTCCAGGATCAGTTAAGGAGGCCCTCACTAAGGCAACCAGACAGAATATGGAAATGCCATAGAATATTATTATTAAAATGCCTGGAATATGTCCTTCTTCATAGTGAGGAAAGAGGACAATTTTGGGAATTAAAACAATATTGTATAACCAGACAAAGACAATCAAACCCATGCAGCACCAACCATGTGGGTCAACAACAAAGTGAATCCGAAGACCCATCCTGCAGTCCTAGAACTGCCTGCCAACCCACAGGAAGACAACCAACTTGCAGATTCACTGAGATGAGCTGTACTTTGTCTGGCACTTGCATTGAGAAGTAGTATCTTCTTGTGTCATTCTTTTATTTATTTCTTTATTTACTTATTTCATCATATGGGCCTCCCGTCATTAACAGTTCCCTGTAAGTACCGCCGCCCGCGCCTATTTTGTTAGATTTTAAAATGGCCACACCAGCTTGCTTTTTATGTCCATTTGCTTAATATATCTTTTCCCAACCATTTACACTGAGGTAATGTCTATCTCTCCTTGATGTTGAGATGTATTTCTTGTATGCAATAGAAGGATCCATCCATTCTCTTAGTCTGTATATTTTATTGGGGATTTGAGACTGTTGATATTGATAGATATCAATAAACAGTGATTGATGATTCCTATTTTGTTGTTGTTGTTGTTGTTGGTAGTAGTGTGTGTGTGTGTGTGTGTGTGTGTTTGTGTGTGTGTGCACTCATACACTTCCCTTCTTTTGGTTTTGCTTGTGTGTAATTATTTATTTCCTGTGTTCTCATGGGTATAGTTAACTTTATTTTATTGGAGTTTTCCTTCTAGAACTTTCTGTCCAGCTGGATTTATAGATGTTTATTGTTTAAATTTGACTTTATCATGGAATATCTTGTTTTCTTCATCTATGGTGATTAAAAATTTTGCCAGATATAGTAGTCTGGGCTGGCATCTGTAGTCTCTTGCAGGCTGCAGTACATCTGGCTAGGCCTTTCTCTCTTTTAAAGTCTTAGTTGAAAATCAGGTATAATTTTAATAGGTATACCTTTATATGTTATTTGCTCTTTTTCCCTTGCAACTTTTAATATTTGTTCTTTGTTCTGTATGTTTAGTGTTTTGATTATTATTTATATAACAGACTATTTCTGGCTCAATCTATTTGGTGTTCTGTATTCCTTTTGTACCTTTATAGGCTCATGAAACATACAGAATACAAAATTTTCTTCTGTGATTTTGTTGCAAATATTTTCTGGTTCTTTGAGCCTGGATTTTTCTCCTTGTATTCCTGTTACTATTACATTTAGTATTTTCATAGTTTCCCACATTTCCTGGATGTTTTGGGTCAGGAATTTTTTAGATTTAACATTTTCTTTAGCTAATGTATTTATTTCTTCTATCATATCCTCCAATACCCCAGACTCTCTTTTCCATCTCTTGTACTCTGTTGGTGAAGCTTGCCTCTGTAGTTCCTGTTCAAATCCTAAATTATTCATTTCCAGTTTTCCTTCAGTTTGTGTTTTCTTTATTGCTCTTATTTTCATTTTCAGGTTTTGAAAGTTTTATTTATGTCTGCCAACTGTTTATATTTTCTTGGCTTTCTTTAGGGGATTGATTAATTTCTTTCATCTGCTTGTGTTTTCCTGGATTTCTTTAATAGATTTATTCATTTCCTCTTTAAGGACCACTATCATTTTCCTATAATTGGTTTTTAGGGACTTTTGCTCATTCTTCAACTATGTTGGAATATATAGAGCCTGCCATAGTATGTTAGCTCAACTCTAGAGGAGACATATTGCCCTAGCTGTTACTGATTGTGTTTTTATACTGGTATCTTAACATCTGGGCTTAGAATGATTATAGATCTAGGTGTTGATTTCTGGGTTTGTTGTTTTTTTTTTTTTTCTTAAGAAAAATTAAGTTAAAAGGAAGCATTTATGAAACTCTAGTAAATAATATGAAATAACATTATTGGTCCATATACCATTCTTTTTTTTCCTTTTTTAAAAAAATTTTATTTTACAATATAATTTAGTTCTACATATCAGCCACGGATTCCCTTGTTCTCCCCCCTCCAGCTCCCCTCCCCTTCCCCCAAGCCCACCTCCCATTCCTACCTCCTCCAGGACAAAGCTTCCCCCAAGGATTGAGATCAAACTGGTAGACTCAGTCCAGGCAGGTCCAGTCCCCTTCTTCCAGGCTGAGCCAAGCGTCCCTGCATAAGCCCCAGGTTTCACAGCCAACTCATGCCATGAGCACAGGACCCAGTCCTACAGCCTGGATGCCTCCTAAACAGATCAAGCCAATTGACTGTCTCACCTATTCAGAGGGCCTAATCCAGTTGGGGGACCCTCAGCCATTTGTTCATAGTTCATGTGTTTCCATTCGTTTGCCTATTTGTCCCTGTGCTTTATCCAACCTTGGTCTCAACAATTCTTGCTCATATAAACCCTCGTCTTTCTCGCCAACTGGACTCCCAAAGCTCCACCCAGGGCCTAGCCGTGGATCTCTGCATCCAGTTCCCTCAGTCATTGGATGGGGTTTCTAGCACAACAATTAGGGTGTTTGGCCATCCTATCATCAGAGTAGGTCAGATTGGGCAGTCTCTTGACCATTGCCAGCAGTCTATTGTGGGGGTATCTTTGTGGATTTCTGTGGGCCTCTCTAGCACTTTGATTCTCCCTATTCTCATGTGGTCTTCATTTACAATGGTCTCCTATACCTTGTTCTCCTTCTCTGTTCTTGATCCATCTGGGATCTCCTGCTCCCCCAAGCTCTCCTTCCCTCGATGCTTGCCCTTCATTATCCCCACTCATATCCAGACTGTTCATGTAGATCGCATCCATTTCTCCATCATTGGGCGATCCCTGTGTCTTTCTTGGTGTCCTGTTTTCCAGGTAGCCTCCCTGGTGGTGTGAGTAGCAGTCCAGTCATCCTTGTTCCACATCTAGTATCCTCCTATGAGAGAGTACATACCATGTTTGTCTTTCTGAGTCTGGGTTACCTCATTCAGGAAGATTTTTTTTCTAGATCCATCCATTTGCCTGCAAACTGCATGATGTCATTGTTTTTCTCTGCTGAGTAGTATTCCATTGTGTATATGTACCACATTTTATTTATCCATTCTTCAGTTGAAAGGCATCTAGGTTGTTTCTAGGTTCTGGATATTGCAAACAATGCTGATATGAACATAGCTGAGCAAGTGCCCTTGTGGTATGATTGAGCATTCCTTAGGTATATGCCCAAGAGTGGTATAGCTGGATCTTGGGGGAGATTGATTCCCAATTTTCTAAGAAAGTGCCATATTGATTTCCAAAGTGGTTGTACAAGCTTGCATTCCCACCAGCAGTAGAAAAGAGTTCTCCTAGTTGTACATCCTCTCCAGCATAAGGTGTCTTCAGTGTTTTTTATCTTAGCCACTCTGACAGGCGTAAGGTGGTATCTCAGAGTTGTTTTGATTTGGATTTTCCTGATGATTAGGGATGTTGAGCCATTTGGGTTTCCTCTGTTGATAATTCTCTGTTTAATTCTAAAGCCCATTTCTCAATTGGACTGTTGGTCGTTTTGACTGATATCCAGAATATATAAGGAACTCAAGGTACTATTCAGCAGAGAAAAACAATGACAGCATGAAATTTGCAGTCAAATGGATGGAACTAGAAAATATCATCCTGAGTGAGGTAACCCAGACTCAGAAGGACAAACATGTTATGTACTCACTCATAAGTGGATATTAGATGTAAAGCAAAGGATAACAAGACTACAACCCACAGCTCCAGAGAAGCTAGGTAACAAGGAGGACCCAAAGAGGGACGAGTAGATCGCCCTGAGAAGGGAAGATAGATGAGATCTCCTTGAGTAAACTAGGGATGAGGGGTGGGAAATGTGGGTTAGGGGATTGGGCATGAGAACATAAGGGAATGGGATGGTCAAGCTGTAACAGGGATGGAGTGGGAGAACAATGAAAGAAACACCATGATAGAGGGAGACATCATGGGGATAGGGAGAAAGCTGGTGCTAGGGAAGTTCCCAGGAATCCACAAGGACGACCCCAGCTTAGACTACTAGCCATAGTAGAAAGGGTGCCTGAACTGGCTGACCCCAGTAATCAGATTGCGGAATACCTTAACTGTCACCATAGAGCCTTTAGGAACTGATGGAAGCAGATGCAGAGATCCACAGCCAAACACCAGGCCGACCTCCTCCTAGGAGTTCAGTCGAAGAGAGGGAAGAGGGATTCTATGAGCAAGGGGCATCAAGCTCGTTATGGGGAAACCTACAGAGACAACCAAACCAAACTAGTGGGAACTCATGAAATTTAGATCAACAGCTGTGGAGCCTGCATTGGACTGTACTAGGCCCTATACATAGGGAGACAGTTGTGTAGCTTGATCTGCTTATGGGGCCCCCTGGCAGTAGGGTCAGAATCCATCCCTGGCGCATGGTCAGGCTTTTGGAGCCTACTTCTATGATGGGACGCTTTGCACAACCTTGAGGCATGGGGAGGGGCTTGTACTTGCCTCTACTAAATGTTCCAAGCTCTGCTGACTTCCCATGGGAGGCTTTACCTTCTTGTAGGAGGGAGTTGGGTGATGGATTGTCGGGACAGGCTGGAGGAGCTGGAGGAGGGAAGAGAGGGATCTTTGATTGGTATGTAAAATGAATAAAAAATTTAATAAAAATAAATAAATAAACTAGGAAAAATGAAAAAGGAAAGGAAGCGTCCAAGAATAAAAACAATAGTGGACATAATTTCTGCTCTTTCATCATTCCATGTCTGCTAGAGCTGAACATGCCATAAAGATAGTCCAACAGAAAATACACCCAGAAATTAGGTTGCCTGATATACCCATAGGAAATGCATATAAGGGAAATATTATCTACACATTTATATAATAATCGCTACTTTTCTGTTATATCATAAAGCCACCCACATAGGAAATTCTAGAAGATTTTTTTATGCACAAGATATTTGGGCAAAGTGAGCGATAGAGACAAAAGAGCATCGCAAGTTTGGGAAATTGAGTATGAGTCTTGATTAAAATTCAGCTTCCTTTTGATAATGGAAGTTTCTGGGCATTATTTCAAGTCATGGGATTTTTATTTACAGAACCTTTTTGGCAAATTAAAAATACTGGTTTGTTTAGTCAATGTTTCTCACCCAGTGGGGGGAAAATCTATTTTTACTGAATCCAGTAAGAATCAATAAATTCTTGCCCAAATACAAGAAACAAGATGTCAAGAATATGCCAAAGACTTTTATATATGCAGAGCATATTTTAAATTACTCATTTCTTATACAAATTCTGTGATATATCTACTATTAATCTCACTCCCAGTTCACATATATCAAATTGAAACCTCAGAAAATTATCCCAAGTATTCATTGAGTTGTTAGATAAAAGAGTAATAAGTCAAATTCTGCTGTGCTTCTGCTAAAATCTAAAATATTATCATTTAGGCAGGTTGCCCAGCAATTTTCGTGTAAGAATTTTGCCCTAAAATAAAAAAGGGGTGAAAGATTCATTTTTCTTTCCTTCCATAGTAAAAACTGGATGTGAATATCAGGTTTTGCCAAACAGGCATCTTTGTGGGTGTTTTCTTTGTCCCATGTTACTAGTGAAATAGAAATAGCACAGCACTAAGGATTTGCTTCTGTGATTGCAGTAACTTAATTATAAGCAATGTCATTTCAATTCTTTCCCCCTTTTCTATGAAATCGGGGTAAATTGCCACTTAACTTCTCAAGGATATTGATATTAATGAGTGAATGGGTTTAATAGGATTTGAAAGTTTAGAGGAGAGGCAGTATGCAAGAATGAGTTGCAAATTGCTTTGCTTAGCACTTTCCACTCTTAGAGAAAATTTAAAACTCTTTAACAAGGCAAAAAAGCACTGATAGAGCAGGGAACAGGAAAATGTTATGTCTCTACTTAAGCAGCAAAGTATAGGCCTCAAAATGAAAGTTGTCACTGTCTTGGAAAATAGATAATTGCATCTTTGTAGATTTTAAAGGTTTAAGAAACTGTTTCACTTCCACTTCTACCTTTGGGGGAACAAAGTTAGATCACTGACCTGTTAGTTTACTAGGTACATCATTGTGTTTGATGATGCTATTAAATCAACTATGTTCATATCTATAGGAATAGAGAATGTTATTATTATACTTGTACTTGCTTTGGAAACTTGCAACTCAGAGAAGTTGGCTTGTGTAGGAGTTATTTGTCTCATTTATTTGCCTCTAATCATGTGTTTAATCTTTTCAGGCCTGCCGAGTCACTAGAATATCTTACTGACATACTAGGTATCTAAATATATCTGAATATTGGTAAGCAGTAGTTATAAATGGTACATGATTCCTTCTTTAGAATCTGTTGAGCTTTCTTTTACATTGCAGCTTTTAATTAAATGTGTCCTTTAGTTGTCTCTGCTGTCTTTGGAATTCAGATGTAAAATTAGGCAGCAGTTCAAGTTCAGTTTTGAAAAGAAAACCCACAAAGGTAAATTTTCTAAGGTTTTCAAATCATCAATATGGATATTAGTGGGCTGAAAAATATCCTGACTCTCAAAGATGCCCATATATTAGACTCTGCAATTTTCACATACATTAGATAATACAGAAAAGGAAAATGTATTAAAGGTAAAGATTTAAGGCAAATTACAGCTGATCTCATGTAGGAATAACACCTTACACTATCTTGGTAGGTTTCACAAAAGTCCTTGGAATTATATAAGGATGCAAGAGAATCACAGATGGAGACATTATGTGATTTTTGAATCAGATGCTGAGTGAAAGCCACTATTCTATGGTGTGTCTCAATTGATTTGACTATTCTACATACCTCATATTAGTACGATAATCCAGCATCAGTACTTCTTAACTGGCTTATTTCACTTAGTAAGATTTTCTCAATGTTCATTCATGTGTAGGATGTATTAGAGGATTATCATTTTGAATGCCCAAGATTATTTCATTATATGTATGCATATTGTATATTCATTTCTTCTTTTAATGGGTTGCCTCCACCTTTTGATATTGTTAACCATGTTTCTGTGGATACATAATCCCACTATCTATTAATTTATTTGATTTCAACAGTTTGGTTATACATCTAGACCCAGGTTTTCTGATTGATATGATACTATTTTTGAACACTGTGAACCTGGTATGGTGGCACACACCTTTAATACCAGCACTTGGGAGGAAGAGGCAGGTGGATCTCTGTGAGTTTTAGACAAGCTTGGTCTATATATTGAGTTCCAGGACAGTCAGGGCTACATAGAGAGACTCATTGTTAAACAAACAAACAAACAAACCACATTTTGAAGAACTTCCATACAGATTTCCACAGCAATTGCATCATTTTCCATTTCTATCAGCAATGAATAAGGGTTCTAGTGCCTTCAACTTATCATGAGTACTTGCCATGTTACTTGCCTTGGCCCTTGAAATACCAAGACATTTTCACACCATTATCCTGTGTACTCATGAGAGGTAATGTATGGTGAGGTTAGGATTTAAATTGGCAGATGTTGTAAGGCAGATTGTCTTCTTTAATTTATGTGGTCATCATCAATTAACTAAAGATTGACAGAAGACAGAAAAGATAAGAGGAGACCGCTTCACTCGGATAATTGAACACATATACTGGTCAATGTTCTTTGCCAGCCTTAAACTCAAGCTGAGACAATTGGCTCTTTCTGAGCACTGAGGGTTTCAACTTTGGAAGGAATTTCATACTTTTGAGTCTCCTGATATCCAAGCCTTTTGACTAAGACTGAATATATACTTTGACTCTACTGAATGCCAAGCTTTCTGTTCACAGACCTTAGAACGTCTCAGTCTCCACAATCACTATTTCATTGTAATTTCTCACTCCCCATGTATTTCTTTCTCTCTCTCTCTCTCTCTCTCTCTCTCTCTCTCTCTCTCTCTCTCTCTCTCTCTCTTCCTCTCTCCTGTATATATGGAAAAATCTTCATTAACATAACCAGTATATCTTGCATATGGATATTATAGAAACTTTAGCCTATAAAAACTTGTAAATAGCTAATATGCTTCCAGTAGGTGAAAGGATAAGTTGTAAGCTGTGATGATCCAGACAATTAAATTATATTCATTAATAAAAGAGATGTCTTTCAAGTCATGAAAATACACGGAGAATCTTTAAATTCATTTTTCTAAGAGAAAGAAGCCAATTTGGAAGTAATAATACTCAATGATTCCACCTGAAATACATCTTGAAAAGGGAAAACTACAGCAACAAAAGATCAGAGGTTGTCATGAACTTTAAAGTCTAGAGAGAAAGATCAATAGCTGCACTAGAATACTTCCCATATCCTCACCAAAATTCTGTTGTTTGGGATCATTTTAATAGCAGCCACTGACCTTAGTAAAATGATATTCATTGCTATTTTCATTGGAACTTAACTGGTAATTACTAAGGTTTCATGGTTTGTTTTTTTTCCATGTACTTGATAGGCATTTGTATGTCTTCTTTTAGGAGAGGTCTGTGTAAATATATTGCCCACTTTTTAATCATGATGGTTAAGTATATTTATTGTGGAGCTTTTGGCATTACTGCATTGTGATGAATAAAATCAGTGAAACTTGATACCTATTAAGTTTCATATCACATGTATTGATTTGTTGAATTATCCACATATTTCTGGGATGAATCCCACTGGACTGTGTTAAATAACATTTTTAAATCTTGTCAAATTTGGTTTATTAATGTTTGTGCTGAAGATGTTCTAACTGTTCATCATGAACATAGGCCTATTGATTTCCTTTCAATTTTGTTTTTCTTCTTTCACTCTTTATTTTTTCTGCTGTTCATGTATTTTCATCTTGTTTTGATAGGGTAGACAGTGGTGGCCTCATAGAATGAGTCTGGTAGGGTTTATTCCTCCTCAGTTTTTTGAATAGTGGAAAAGGAGTTGGCATTAATTTATTCTTAAATATTTTGGACAATTTGTTGATTAAACCAGCATGTTTTCTGCTTCTCTTTAATGGAAAATCTGTTATTACTGACTTGTGTTGCTGCTTATTTTGAGTATGTTCAGGTTTTTCTATTTCTTCAAGGTTTAGTTTTAGTGTTATGCAACTGTTGAGGAAATTAACTATTCTAGTTTTTCAACTTTTAGCATATTGTTTTCAATACTATTCTTTTATCAATCTTTGCAGATGCTCAATATCAGTTGAAATATCTCAGTCTGCATCTCCACCTTTTGAGTCTTCTCTCATGTTTTATTTTTATCTTAAACAATGTAAATTTGTTATCTTCGTTTTGGAGGTCAAGAGTGACAGGATCTCATTAGGCTGAAATCAAGTAGTTGGCAGAACTCTTTTTTGGGTATTCACTGGGAGAATCTGTGTCCTACAGGTCTTTTTGTGTGGTGCCTTCCTTCATCTTCAACTTTGAAAATGTCTTATTTCCTTGTGCTTTTACTCCATGGTCATACCTCCATTGTATATGTATAGGAGTGTACATGTGTATGTTTATACATATATGTGTGTGTGTGGCAGTCAGAGGACAACTTCTGGTGTTTTTCAGGTGCCTTCCACCTTTTTAAACTATATTTTAAAATTAGTAATATCATTTCTTCCCTTTCTCTCTTCCCTTATACTCCTCACATGTTTGACAGACATGCACTCAAATCAAATTCATGGCTTCCTCTTCCTGAACCATGTTTGTTAATATGTATATAAATCAATCAACTTATGAATACAACCTAGTTAGTCAATTCATTGTTGTGCGTGTGTGTGTGCGCATGTGTGTACGTGTGTGTGTGTGTGTGTGTGTGTGTGTGTGTGTGTGTGTGTGTGTGTTTCTAGGACTGGGTATATAGAACTGGATAACCAATCAGGGGTTCATCCCTTGAAAAGACTAATTCTCCCTTTCTCAGCAGTTGGTGAATGCCTGTAGCTCTTCATCTAGGGGTGGGACCTTGTGAGATTTTCTGCATCTATATTGGGATATCAACTATTGTTGGAAAAACCTGAAAGGTCTTCTTTGAGCAGCAATGCTGTAGGGATTTCATGAGAATAGCTTTCCTGTAATGGCTAGAAAGCAATCTTACAGCAGAATTCCTGGTCCTCTGGCTCTTACAGTTTTCCTTCCCCTTCTGCCTTGATGATTCCTGAGCATTAGATACATCAGTTGGAGCTAGAAACCATATTGTCAGTCATTTCATACATTTTAACTAGGTTTGGTTTTCTGTATTTGCATTATAAATATTTATATTTATAGTCACAGATAAGTACAGATATCACCCCTTTTCAAAGAAACTTCTGTTTGTGGCATAAAATCTTATTTTTTTAAAATCTACCTAAATGTTTGCAGTTTTTCTTTAAAACAAGGTAATTGATGGGGCTAGACAACATTGCTTAGTAGGTAAGAACACTTGATGCTCTTGCAAATGATCTGGATTTTATTTCCAGCACCCACATGGTGGCTTACAATAGTCCTTAACTCCATTTCCAGAGTATCAAGCTCCCTCTGGTGACATTTGTGGCACCGGTCATGCATGCAGTACACATACATACGTGCAGGCAAAACATTCATACACATGTAATAAAAGTAAATAAATCTTTAAAGTAAAATAGTTGATAAGTTTTAATAAAAAATTTCTCCATTTTTGTTTGAATGTAACTCATTCCCTATTTCAATTTGTTTTTTAGGATCACGTTGTATATTTTCTGATCATTTATGTAATTTCCAGAGCTCCCTTGTTACTGATTAACAGTTTGTTTCTTTGTGGTCAGAAAAGATGCTTCATATAATTTCCTTTAAAAAGATCTATTCTGGACTGTATTTCACATATAATTGACGCTAATCATCTGCTTGATTCATTCTACTTATAAGTCTTTCCTTTGATTTTCCTTCTTGAGTTATAGGATTTTTCAAATCCATCTTTGTTTCATCTTGAGTCCTCTTCAATGTTTCTCTCTGTATGTTCAAGTTCAACATTGTCTTCATCATTTTCATAAGGTTTATGTTTGTGTTTTCTTGGGCTTCACTCACATTTTATTTAAGCCTTTTATTCTTAATTTCCTTCAACTGTTTCTGTCTTCTTTTAACTCCTTGGATTCTTTGATGACATTTGTTATTGTTCTTTTGAAATCTATGTCATGATATTCATGTAGGTCATTCTCATTGCCAGCCATTTTGAAAGAACTGGTAGGTTTTAGAAGGAAGATGCTAGCTTGATCTTTCATCTTAGTATTCTTGCGATGGAATCTGGGCATGCAGACTTTTTTTGTTAGTTCTGAGTCTGATATGAACACAGTAAGTTGGGGCCAAATAGGAGATGTGTGGGCAGGGTGTGCCTAGAAGTTGGAAGTGCCTTGAGTGGAATAAAGTCAGGTGGACAGGAGGGACTGGGTTGATATACAAGCTGTGCCTCCTGGTCCATGCCTTGAATGTGGGGATAGATCTGACTGGGTAGAAAAGTTGGATGTACCATGATAGAGGCCTGTGGATTGGGAGTATGGGTAGGAAGAGTCCTGGCAGGAGCCTAGAAATTGGCTGTAATACAGAGAGGTATGACTATACTAGCTTAGAACCCTGTATGTGGGACCTTGACTGGATCTGGAAGGTTGGGTGATGGCATTGAAGAGGAGGGTCAGTGATACGCACCAAGGGAGACCCTGAAGAAGGATCTAACATATTTTAAACATTATAGACTTATAGAATTTGGAGACTGTTTCTCTTTTCCTTATACCTTTTATTTTCTTCCTTTAGTCTTTTTGCTGTTATTTCTTTAATCCTACCTTAACTGAAACATTGAATTTTAATACTTTCTAAAGCCCTGGTAACTCAATGCTCTCATCATTGAATGAGACTAGTTATATTACAATGATTCTCATTGTATGATTTCTTAATATGATTTTTTCAGTGGCTTTTTAAACTGGAGATAGTAACAAAAAGGAAAATATCTAACATTTGTTAAGTACCTAATAAATACATAGGCTATTCGCAAGCACCATTAACAATCTCCAGAGAGAAACATTATTATTATATCCACATTGAAATAAAATTTTAAGAATCTGAGGGGAAAATTCTTTATATCGCTCACTGAGAACACTGGCAATTCCATTATGTGATACAAAAACTTTATAAAGTATTTTCTTATTTAAAGATAGTTGGGAACTAGAACAGTGTTAATCCTTTAGTTATTGACTTATTGACCTGCATTAGAGGCTATTCTGGTATGCTTTTCTGTGGAAATGTTGGGGCAGGGCAAATGAGCCTAGTCACAAGGTTGCTAACAATATACTTACAAAATACATATTTATCATTTTAATTAAGCTTCATAGTATAGTTTAACAGTAGCTTCCAAGAGCATATCGATAATTGAAATGCAAAATGATGAAGCAAATCTTTATTAAACTATTAGACAGAAATTGTAATAATATATGTCATTTTCTTATATTAAGTATTCAAATCTTGACTTTTATATGATTGATTTATTTTAAGGTTAACTATTCCATATGCAACAGGCTGTTAATAAATAATCTTGATGGACAGATGGCTAAATGTTAGAATATACTTTATCTTTACAGGTAAACACTTGATGATTGATTATAGTTAAGTATTCTTTAACATATATTTAGTACATGCCTCAGAATAATTACGTTCTGGAGCTAATTCTAAATTTAATGTGATTTAAAACAATAATTAGTAAATCTGATCAAGTTTTTATTTTGGAATTTCTTAAACAAAACTGTTTAAAATATTTTAATATCATACCACTTGTTATTCAAAATTAACTAATTTATTTTTTAAACTCTCAAAGATTAAAATGTCTTCTGTGTGTGTATGTGTGTATGTGTGTGAGTGTATGCTATTGCTATAGTAAATGTAGAGAGTAACTCTAAAAATCAATATTTGCTTTTATCAACAAAAAAATCAGTAGATTCCATATGGATTTTAACTTAGGAAGCTGATGTCAATTTTTGAAGTCAGATTTTCTTCAAAGGTAATGTAATATTTTGATCATTCTAGCTATTATTTTTCTAAACATGTCAATCATTATTTCATGTGACTACTCTTTAAAACAATAGGAACTTATTAACTACATATTATGAATATAATTCAAACACACGTAAATGTCTTTGTTTAAATGATGTACCTCATTTTTTCCAGTATGAAGAATTCAGAGAAATGATGTTCATTACAAATAACTCTATAATCCTGCCTAAATTACAGTTATCCAAATTTGAAAAGTACATGCAAAACAAAGGTTAAAATGAGTGTTTTGAGCTATTCCAACACATATTAGGTGTGTTATTTTCCATTGCATTCAATTGCATTTTTTATTCAGATACTCATGATTAGCTTTTTAAATTTAATCTGTGGATCAAATAACATTTTTATTAGATCTAACTTTTCTTCTGCTGTTTAAAGACAGAATGTAATATAAACCAGATTGGCCTCTATCTTGCTGAGGCCTTGCATGAGCTTTTCGTCTTGGATCCTCTTGCTTCTGCCTGCAGAATATATGGGAGTATAGGCCTTTTGTCTGCACCACTTGATTGAAGGTGATGAAAGGAATTGAATCTATGCTAGGCTATTGCTCTAACCCCTAGGCTACATTATCAGAAATACTTTATTTGAGAAATAAACATTCTTTAGTTCTATTATCAATTCCAATCAACATACAAACAGTTATCAGAAAAATAATATTAAAACTAACATAGACTTTTGGGTAAAATAATGGAAAGGCTACACTTTCCACAAAATCTGTAATAGGCTAATCATGCTTATATGGTGCTTTTTAAAAATGTTATGATAATATTTTTATTTTTTGAAAGTTTCATAAAATTATGCAATGTGTACTGACAATATCCAGCCAAGACTACATCTTTCCAACCTCTATCCCATTTCTCCCTTAACTTCATGTATTCTTTTTATTTAATTTTTTATTATTAATATGTCCCCAAGTCCAATTATTGTTGTCACTATGGACATGGTATGTGAACATCCACTGGAGCACAAACAATTGCCATTTGCTATGTTTTAAAAGGAGAGTGATTATACCTCAGCAGCGATCTGCAGCCAATAGTTCCTCTCATAGGAGCGGTGCCTTGGGAGCCCCTTTTTGTAGTAGAACGTTTTCCTATGTCCCACCTGGTCTGCAGCCACTCAGACTCAGGTAAACACACAGAGGCTTATATTAATTAAAACTCTTCGGCCATTAGCTCAGGCCTACCACTGACTAGCTCTTATACTTAAACTCAGCCCATTTCTGTTAATCTATATGTCACCATGTTTTCAATGGCTTTACGTGTGTGTCATTACAAGGTGTGACCTGGATGGCAGGCTGGTGTCCTCTGACTCAGCCTTCCTCTTCCCAGAATTCTCCTTGTCTTCTTATCACGCCTGTACTTCCTGCCTTGCTATTGGCCAATTAGTGTTTTATTAAACCAGTGTACAAAAGCATTATCCCATAGCACCCTGTCATTAATGCTGGAACATGGATAGGCTTGATCATTTACAGGTGTTTTAAAAGTGATCATAGCTACTTTGAATTTGTGTGTATGTAACCGCCATGTTATGTTCATAAGTCAGGATCTCAGCGTTGTTTTCCCCATCTATTGCTCTTACATATTTTCAGCCCATGTCTCTTAAAGTTCCCTGAGCCTTTCATGGGGAGAAGGTTGATTTAGAAAACTTACTGAAGGTTGAGCACTAAGAGTTATTTATACTTGGCATTTTGACCAGCTATAAGTCTCTGCATTAACCACTACACACTGCAAAAAGAAGCTTCTCAGAACAAAGTTGAGAGAATCACAATTCTAAATATAAGGACAAGTATTTAAAATAAAGTTTGACATAATGATCATTATCAAAACAACAATAGCTTTCCTCCATGGGGCCTACAGTCATCCTAGTCATGGGATTTTGACAAGGTTTACAATATCAAGGTTGAAATTGTAGAGCAGATATCCTCTTGTGGAGGCCACATATTTATTTAGAGAGCATTTAGTTACTATTTCCATAACCACCATGCCATTACATCACCAATGGGCATATCTAACCAAAGATCAGTATTGTGGTATAGAGTTTATGTAAGACTATTGATGGATGTCTTCTCTCCTATAGCAACTTGCACCACATCTTCTGGCACCACATATGCTAGAAAGTTGTAAATTTCCTGACTGATTTCTCTGTTCTGCTTATATGATGGTGTTTTAAACAAGAGTGAGTGAATATTTGTTTAGGTAACTTGTCACACATTCTGATACATTACTTCTACTTTCATAAACTGATGGTACAATGTTTTCTTTTATGTAATGAAAACTTCCCCTGAAACTCCTTTTCATGACATCAACAAGTACTTCTAATTATGAGTAGTTCCAAGTAAATAGTTTCTGTAAACACTTTAGAAGAATATCAGTAAAAGAGACTTTAGATGATCATATTCATCTCAATATCACTAATTTAACATTTATTTAAATAAAACCTTGTATCTTCTCACATAATATTTTCATTTTAATTAAAATATAATTACATCATTTCCCCCTTTCCTCTCTCCAATTCGTCCCATGTTCCTTCTAGCCCCTCCTATGTGCCCCTTCATTCCCTCTCAAATTCATGACCCTTTTTTATTATTGTTGTTACATATATAAATGCATAAATATGTAAATATAATCTGCTAAATTAAGTTATCTGTTGCTTTTTGGGGATATTATTTCAGGAATGAGCACTTGGTATTATATAACTAATTAGAGGCACATCCCTGGGGAAAACTATTCCCCTTCTCAAAGTAGTCTTTTTTTTTACTAAATTTTCATACATGAATAGTTATATTTTCAGGCAACATGCTTTTAGAATATAATTTACTAAAAAACTGGGCGTAATTTAGAAAACATTTATTTCATATCTCTTGACAAATCTATCACACATTGAAAATAATACAAGTAAGAACTTAGCAATATCTGTACAGATTTTGAATTTTTCTGTATACTATCAAAACTCTATGCTGCCCCAATGCACATATTCAACAGGGATCATAAATAAACTATTATTACAGAAGCCACAATTCTCTTGGTGTCATATTTATTATTTTTATTTTTTTAGATTTATTTATTTTATTTTTATGTGCATGAGTATTTTGCCTGCATGTATGTCTGTTCATTATGTGGATGTCTCATCTCCACAAAGATCAGAAGATTTGTTAGACCCCTTGGAACTAGATTTATGGATGATTGTAAGCCATAAAGTATGTGTTGGGAACTGAACTCATGTCTTCTGCAAGAGCAACAAGTACTCTTCAACACTCTAGGTCCTAATGTTATTTTTTAACTTTTATTTTCCTCTCTTTCAGATTAACTTCTCCTCTCCTTCCCTCCCCCGCCCCCAGTAAAAGAGCAGTCCTCAAAGTGATACCCACTGAACATGGCCTAGATACAATAAGACTGCATAAAATTTCATATTAAGTTTGGACAACACAATCCAGTAGGAGGAAAACAGTCCTAAGCCCAGAAAAAAGTCAGAGACACCCACACTCCTGTTGTTAGCAGTCCCACAAGAACACCCAGCTATAGTACCATAAGGTATATGCAGAGGACCTAGCTCAGAACCGTACGGGGTCTGCATTTGGCACCTAAGTCTCTTTGAGCTCCTATATGCCCTGCTTAGCAAATTTTGTGGGCTGTATTTTTGTGGTATCCTCATCCCCTCTGACTCCTACAGCCCTTCCTCTCCCTTTTCTCTGGGGTTCCCCTGGCTCTGCCTAATGTTTTGCTGTGGGTCACTGCATCTCCTCCCATCAGTTGCTGGATGAAGCCTCTTTGATGACAACTGGGGTAGGCACAGATAATATGAATATAGCAGAATATCAGTAGGAATCATTTCATTGACTTGTTTGCCAGTCATATTTGGTTCTATCTTGGGTTTCTGAGCTGTCCTGCCTCTAATTTCTGGACATTCAGGTAGAATCAGTTGTGGGCTCCCTCTTATCTCCCTTATTCAGTCAAGGGACATATTGGTTGTTTCCAGGTTCTGACTGTTATGAATAATGCTGCTATGAACATAGTTGAACAAGTGTCCTTGTTTTAGGATGGAGCATCCTTTGGGTATATGTCCAGGAGTGATACCTGGGTATTGAGGTAGATTGATTCCCAATTTTCTGAGAAACTGCAACATTGATTTCCAAAGTGGCCACATAAGTTTGCACTACCATTAGCAATGGAAGAGTGTTCCTCTTGCTCTAAATCCTCAACAGCATGAGCTATCACTTCTGTTTTTTTTCTTTTTTAATTTTAGCCATTCTGACAGGTGTACGATGGAATCTCAGAGCTGTTTTGATTTGCATTTCCCTGATGGTTAGGGATGTTGAACATTTCTTTAGGTGTTTCTTAACCATTTGAGATTCCTCTGTTGAGAATTCTCTGTTTAGATCTCTACCCAACTTTTAAATTGAGTTATTTGGTTTGTTGAAGTCTAGTTTTTCCAGTTCCTTATACATTTTGGAAATTGGCCCTCTGTCAAAGGTGGGGCTGGTGAAAATCTTTTCCTATTCTGTGGGCTGACTTTTTGTCCCATTGACCCTGTCCTTTGCCTTACAGAATTTTTTCAGTTTCACGAGGCCTTACTTACTGTCAACTTTAGTGCCCGCACTATTGGTAATCTCTTTAGGAAGTTGTCTCCTGTGCCAATGCGTTCAAGTCTATTTCCCACATTCTCTTTTTATCAGATTCCGTATCTGGGTTCATGTTGAGGTCTTTGATCAACTTGTACTTGAGTTTAGCGCAGGGTGATATGGATTTACATTCTTGTACATGCTGACATCCAGCTAGATCAGCATCGTTTGTTGAAGGTGCTGTCTTTTTTCCCTTTTGTATTTTTGGCTTCTTTATTGAAATTCAACTGTCCAGACATCCTTCCAAAACAATCTACAGATTCAAGACAAATCTCCAGCAAAATTAAAACTTAATTCTTATAGACATTGAAGGAACAATACTCATCTTCATATGGAAAAAAAAACAGCATAGCTAAAACAATCCTGTACAATAAAAGAATATCTGGAGATGTTACCAGCCCTGATTTCAAGTTCTACTACAGAGCTATAGTAATAAAAACCTCCATGGTACTGGCATAAAAGGCGACAGGTGGATCAATGGAATCAAATTTAAGACCAATGCCATTTGAAAAGGAAGATAGATATTGTTATAAGCACACTAGTTCCACTAGTTCAATAATTTCTTTTATGAAAACTATCAACCATGGATTTGTATTTTTTTTGTTTGTTTAGATTTTCCAGGTGTGCTACCTCTTTGAATATTGGACAAAGCAATTTCCAAGAAGATAATGGTTTCTGTTCATTTTCTTCAGTCACAATCATCAGAATAAAATTAACAAAAATAATTAAAAATATTGAAAAGATGTGGAGATTTATGTCATGTCACAAAATTAAAGGATCTCCTTAAAAACATCTTGGAAGACATGGAAGTGAAGAATACTCTGGAGACCAAAATGGTAGGGCATAATTCATAGTTGTTTTAAGACATTCTTTCAATCATATTTTGTGTGCATGTGGGAATCACACTCTGGCAAATTAGATTTCAGTTGATTTTGCTTTCTCATGAACCCATTTTATGCCCCAAAGGGAGTTGAACTACAGTTGTACTAAGAACTCAAAGATAAGTTCTGAAAATATTCACTCTCTCTAAGAGACAAGCAGGATGCTTTGTCTCATGTTTGTTTATCCATTTATTATTCACCCATCAGAAAATATTTCTTCAGATTTTAAGTACTTCTCTTGAGGACCAATGAGTAAGAATATGTATAAACTTGTTGCTGAAAATGTATATTTTCCACAATAATGACTCAAAGAATATTTACAGAGGATCTATGCTATGTCTTACACTACATAAGATGCAAATACAAAAATAGAAAACTCATACATACAGGCAGCGTTCTCATTGCATTGACTGTATCATAAAAGTCTTTAATTATCTCCTTTGGGATTGAATTTTTCTTCTATGTCTAATTCCTCTCAAATTTCTCCTTTGTTTGGTCCCTTCTTTTCTTCCTCTTCCTTCTTCTTTGGTCCACTCTCATTTGTATCTTAAATAACAGCATCTTTTGAAAAAAATAAGATTTAATGAATGCTTGTTACTTTCCAGCAATCAGAAGTTATGGTGAACAAATGGAAAAACGGGAAAGTTTGATTTCATGTAATTTTCATTCTCTTAGTGGAGCCTGATCTTATAAGCAAAGAAATAAAAGTTAAAGCTGTGACAAACACTATGAATTAGATTGAAATCAACCCAAGGACAGTCTCTGGGTAAGAAAAGATTAGTTCAAAAATTCATTTGCACACTGGGAGGTTAAAGTTGGAGGACTTTGTGTTTTGAATCCAATAGGCTATGTCAAAGCTGAGGACAGCCTGAATTACAAACATAGTGAAACCCATTTTCATAAACAAAATAACAAAAAGAAGTGATCATTCCCAGCTTGATTTCAGTTACCAGAGCTACTCTTACCTCACTGTTGGTACCTGAGTATTATACTTTGATACTAACCTAGCAAATTTTGTCCAGTCCTGGACATTCATTTCTGTCATTTGTCTGTCAGTATCATATTGTTTCTCAAATCCATATTATCCAAGCTCATTTTCCTAACGACCTTATTTGCTTACTTTCAGACAGCACAGTGTGCATATCTTCTAATCTATGAAACAACACAACAATTTGTCTGCTTTCTTTCCGAGTCCAATCCAAGCCATGACTGTAAGAATCATCCCTGATTTCTATTTTGATTCATTTTTCACATTTATTGAGTAACTAGATATTGCACATCAATTTTCACGTGGGGGTAATTTACTCATTGTTATCTTTAGATCTTAGTTGGAGGACAGGCACAGTTTTACATATTTTGAAGATTTCTTTAACATTTATTATAAAAAGGAGAAATGAATAGAAATGGTAGTTTAAATTACCTGAAAACATACAAAAAAAGGAGATCAATGTATGAGAAAAAGTATTATTTTTCCATTGGGTTATTAGAAAGAAGGCATATGTAAATTACACAAGCATGGTATAGAATTAATAGAAGAATGATGGCATTATTCATAATTTTTGTAGCACTTTATCAATATATATATTGTTTAGATCATCTACACAAAACTAAATAAGTACAATTTGGGTATTAGCCATGGGAAGAAAATGTACAAAACAAATATCTCTTTAAAATTTTACTTAGTTATATTTAAAAAAAATCCACACAATATATTTTTACTCTATTATTTCCCATTTATAAATTCCTCCTGGATCCTGGCCCACCTCTATCCTCCCAACTTTGTGTTCTTTCTCTTAAAAACAAAACAAAGAAAAGCACACACACACACACACACACACACACACACACACACACACACACACACACATACACGGAATTGGTCTTGTATTGGCCTGAGCATGAGGCTTACACTGGAGTGTAGTTGATATATTAGTGTCACTCTGTTAAATAAATAAATCAGACATTTTAAAAATAACTGAACAAAATTAGACAACTTGCAAAAGGGAAATATGAGCATAGACAAAAATCCAGAAATTTCCTAAACTCTTTACTTATTGGTAGCCTTGAACTTTGGAGTTTAAAAGTGTGACTGGGGGCTGTTGCTCTTCCTTCCAGATGTCCTGGTTTCAAATCCAAGCATACACATGGTGGTTCAATCTCAAGGCCTCTGAGAGCACCAAGCTCATCAGGCACTCTCATGGTACACAGACATATATACAATCAAAACACCTATACACAGAAAATATATCAATCAACATTTAATAAGTAAAAATACCATAGCTATTACCTTTTTAGACAAAAAGGCAGGATTTTTATTAAATAAGCAAGCATTAATAACTAATCTTCACTAAAATCGTGATGTTCACTGTTTTTCCTTACTTTGGCATAATCAGTTCTCTGTAGCTATTAATTTTTTTCATCTGTTCGTAGAGTGTGCCACTTATTACTTACCATATGGATGATTCTTAAAATTTAGTATGCATCAATGATAGAACAAAGTGTTGCCCATAAATTAATATATTTGTAAGGAAAGGACATGGTTACCATGATAACTCATAGAAAACATTTTTACATTTATTTATTTTGTGTCTGTGTGCATGTATGTGTGCATGTATTTGGGCGCGCGTGCATGTGTGTTTGTGTGTGTGTGTGTGTGTGTGTGTGTGTGTGTGTGTGTGTGTGTGTGTGCGCACGCGCCTTGGTGAGATTGTGGAGGTCAAGAAACAATCCATGGAAGTAATTTCTCTCCTACTACCACGTGTATCTGGGGACCTGAACTCAGACTTTTAGGCTTCATGGCAATTACTTTTATTTGCAAAGCTGTCTTACCTGCTTATACTATGAGAACTCTTAGATTTTCCATGTCAGTGAACTTATGTTATGACACTTTAAAAATAAAATAATTCATTTGCCATGCCCACAAATAGTTTGATTTAATTTCCAAGTAATTTTCATAAGAAGATATTGTGTCTTTATGGAACTACACTCTTTAAGTGGCAGATCATTTTAGTAGCTCTCACAGTGTTGGAGCCCACTGAGGTTTCCTAGTGGCTTTACCCAGCAGGACTGAGTAAGAGGATGATTGGACCACAGGTCTGTGTACCAGGTGTTTGGAAGGGTCTACACTTGGCTGTATTTATCAAGGTGGAGGTCTTTTGCCCCTTCCCTTGGCATTGTTATAAGAAGCCCTTTGGAATAATGTTTTGGGCCAGTGGATAAGGATCCAGTTCCACCCAAGGCTGTCCTGCGTTTCTGTTTCTCTCCTATGTTTCTATCTAAGTCTATTTCCTTCACTCCTCAAGAGTCCCTGGGGTAAACAAATGTTGGAGCTGGTCTCACATAAAAAGTAAGTAATCAGCTGTCGTTACTTGTTTAAAAAGAACAGTATTTGACATTGCTGTAGCAAAATATAAGCATTTTCTCTTTTTATTAGTTATCTGCAATTGGTCTTATGTAGGAAAGCATTCTGTCAGTATTTAGATGACTTAAATAAAATTCTAGTCTGTTTTGTGCAGTATTTGTTTTGATAAAAATAACAGAAGCAAGAGCTACAAAGGCTGTCTCTTCTTAGAAATATTGCCTAGTTTATGACTTTGACAAGTATACTGGTATAATCACTTATAGTTCCTGAAACCCATCCTCAAATATGAGAAAACCTTTGGTTTACTTTAGTATATGCTGCAATAAATTATCCATTCTGGAAAGTACCATTAACATTTAAAGAAAAGGGAGATATCATGTGATTAAAAGTGTGTTGTCTACTTTAATACAGACAATAAAATCATGAAATGACTCATTGACTCAATTACTCCATTTTACTTGCAGGATCCAACATGCCTTATCTCTTTATCTCTGTCTTGTTTCATTTTGAAGTCATTTGCCTTTCATTCTATTCATCTTTTCCCAATTTTATAGCCTTAAGATAAATTTTAGATGTATAACAAATTGCCCGTTAAATAGTTGGCCTTGTCAAACTTATAGGCAGGGAAGGAAAAAATTGCTCACTTCTAAAGGCCCATTTACTTATTAATGACAGCATAGGTTACTATATTTCTCTGAATGAATTACCTCAGCCCACGTAAAGAGCCTGCTACAAGAAAAAGACAGGATGAGAAGTAGGCCTTTGAAATGCCACTTCAGAAGCCTTTCTATGACTTAGATCATATTTGTCATTAAAAATTGTTTGGACATATATGACTTCTGCTTTGGAAAGAGCTTGGAAAAAGGCAAAGCAGCAGATTCACCAAACTTACTTCCTGTGGTTATACATGGAACACTACTGTAAAATCCATTCTGTAATTTATTGCTTATGAGAATTGGGCAACACACTGCATTTTCCTGAAGCTTAGGTTTTCACCTTACATGTAGGGACAAAAATTAATTCCCAGTGTTCTTATTTTAAGGATACGCTACACAAAGTAGCTTGAGTAGAAAAAAAACAATAGATAGTAATTTAATGTTAATAATATCATTATTAATATTCATTACTTAAAATGACATTAACATCAGGTGAATTTTGTCATTCAAAGTTTCCAAAGGGTATTGCATATAGCCCCAATTCCAAGATATCTTCATTCTGTTCTTCAGAAAGCATATAACTTTGTAAATTACAACAAACTTTGTTGTCATGCTTTCTTACTGATTTTATATTTGCATAATCATTTACTTTTTGTTGCTGGGATCAAAGTTGGGATCACAGATATTTTGAGCAGGTCCTCTTCCTCAGAGCCATACCCTTAGCCTTCTACAGTCATTTCTAGCTATTAACCAATTCTCACATGTTTAAGTATTCCTCATTATATTTTTAACAATGTCCATTTTGACAGACTATATAACTCTTTTTATATAACTCTTTGTTGGTTTTGAGCCTCATCACTACAATGAAACAACAACCAAAAAATCAATAAACCTAAGAAAGTATAGCAAGATTGACTGGATTTAGGAACAACTACTTGTTCTCCTTTAGAAAACAAAATATTTTTTTAAATATTACTGTTAACATATGACTGAATGAATAGTTCTCTCTCTCTCTCTCTCTCGTGTGTGTGTGTGTGTGTGTGTGTGTGTGTGTGTGTGTGTGTGTGTGTGTTAAATAAGACTGTACATCCTCATAAAGATTTAAACAACCTGAATATACATATTCTGGTAAATGGAGGCAAGATGTAGCATGTATATTTAATCCATTTAGTATAATGCGATTCTTCTGTAAGAAGAAATGAAGAACTATGGTGATATTTTAATTGTACTGAAATGTGATTTTATTTGTATGTTAATAAATAAAGTTGCCTGGGGGTCAGAGCTAATAGCAAGCCATAGCAGAGCTGGGCATTTGTGGTGCACACCTTTAATCCCAGCACTTGGTAGGCAGAGCTATGTGGATCTCTGTGTGGTCAAGGATACAGCCAGCATTGGAGATACACGCCTTTAATCTCAATACCAACCATAGAAGACCTGGAGGTCTGTACAGACAGGCAGTGACGAGAAGGTCATGTGGTTGGGTTTACAACCAATGAGAAGGCAGAACAGAAAGTCTATATAAAGACAAACAGACAGGAAGTAGATCTCTTTCGGAGAGGTCTCTTGGCTGAAGAGGCTAGCTGCAGCAGGCGGGTAAGGCTCTTAGCTCTGATCTATTGGCTTTCTTCTTTGCATTGGTTCTGTGTTTCTTATATAATAAGATGGTTGGTTACATCTACAAAGAAATAAGTGAAACTCAAAAACAATGTAATATATAAAAAGGGATAAAACAAGAGAAGACATAAGATTACATTTACAGAAATTTTCCAGTAAAGAAAGGTCACAGAAGGTAGTGGTGGTCTAACCTATGAATGATAATAAGTAATAAGGTAATAACTTGAAATAGTTGTGAGCAAAATGATGGAAGCATGGCTAGAAAGTTCTAAAAGTTGTTTATAAAGATGGTTGCATCACTTATAAAATTACTCAGTCATTAAATAGCTATAAAAATATAAGAAGCCAAGTTAGAACAAAACAATGGGAATAACTGTAATATATGTGTACATATGTCATACAGTATGAAGTTGTAGTAGTATTAATTAACAGCAGGTCTTCAAATAATGTTACTTATCAACCATGCACACCACCTTTACTCCCAAATGTCGATATTTGATTAAAACAAATGTTCACTTTTCAAAACTCTCTCTCTTTACATTTAATTAATCTCACATGTATTTTTAATATAAAATTGCTGTGAGATACACAAAAATGGCATTTACATTGTCTTGAAGAAGAACATGCTGAACACCTACAGTAAAAATATTTTAAGTATATGATTAAGATGCGGAAATATTTGGGAAATTAATACTTTCTTGAATACTATATATAGAAACAGACAGTAGTATCTCTTAACTTATTCATGCATGTATTGATGGCTCCTTTTATTCATTAGATATGCATGGAACTCTCAATAAAAGTCTCTCATAATTATTATCTACCTTGGCATCAGTGTAAACAGTTCTTGACCCTGAGATTTTTGTCATTGTCTCTTCTTTTTTCTTGAGCTTCATCTTAGTCAACTGTTCCAGGATCAAATATTAAATCAGCATCCATATGTATGTGTGCATGCCTTCGTATTTTCACGTCTGAATAATACTAGTTTAAAATATTTCTTTCATGGAATACTATTCCCTTCAGTACAGTCAATTAAAAAGAAATTTAAGCTTGACAAGAACTAACTGAACAGTAAAGCTGCCAGGTTTGCATGTGCTTTTCATTCTTCCTTACCCACTATCCCCATCGACTTACCAATTTGTTCAGAGTGGTCTCTAGAGTATAGCATCATAATTTCCTTATATCCTCCCCCATTTTTAATCCTTTCCCGCCTTTCAAAAATTTTTTCAATGAAGTTGTTTATTATCTGGAGTCATAACATTTTGAGGAATACTATCATGTCTATGGAGGTTTGGAGTGGGCTAAAGACAGCCACTAAAAATGTAGAGGAATTATGAAAACACAGTTGGAAAAACATTATCTGACTCAACAAGTAAACAACTATGTACAGAAGGAGTCAGAAAAATAAAACAGCTGGCAAAACTCCCAAATTTTAAAGTACTTTTGAATTTTGCATCTTGATCAAGCCCCAAAAGTCCTAGCATTTTAATGTATTAGAGTAAATTAATAACTTCTGATACATGACTTGAGAAAGCCAAATGTATTCTGAAGAATCAACAGAAAAAGGATAAAAGTGCAATATTCTTCTTTATTGCACACTATTGAAGAGTTCAATCTTTTAGTGTGATCATCTTGAGTTCTTGATTCACCCAGAGCTTAAAATTAGAAGACACTGGTTTGTAGCATTCATTTGATATGTATTATCTAAAAGCCTGTCACAGCACTGCTGCCATTTAAGTATTTTCCTGAGATTTGAAAAGCTAGCTAAATATATTTGTTTCTTGACATCTAGTATACAGCCAACAATGAGTTAGTTCCATCTGCTTTAGGCCTGTGCTGTATAATGAATGTCAGTTGGTGACAGCTTAATTCAGTTATGCTGATTATCTCAAACCTGAATTTTATGGCAATGCAGGCTCACTCTCTCATTTACCTTTATATGCCTGATAGAATACATAATTACAGTTGGGGTTAGCATAATCCATCGTCTACTTAATGAGCTGCATGACTATTAAACTCAAAATGGAGAATAATTCAGCATATTTTAACTTTTCTTCCCTCTGATGTGATTTTCTTTTACAGTGTCACTTAGTGTGATCCATTACCACCCTCCCCTTCATTCTGGCACATGCTCTGCATAAATTCATTTTCTAATCTCATGATTTGAAGTCAATGGCATTTGACCTGGAAATAAAATTTTTATGGTTATTAAACCACCAGAAGGGAACTGGTAATTTGAATTTCAGTATTTGCATTATAATGCATATACAGAGAACATTTTGATAATGATTTACATTTGGATGAAATAGTTACCCCTTGAGATTGAAGAAAAACTCTGAGAAGGTTGACACAGATAACTTTTAATATCAACAGAAAAATTGATAAACTACTTTTCTGTGATTTTACTGGTAAAACTAACATAGCAAAGCATGAATGAACACTAGTTTGAGATAGGCTGATTAATTTTTTTCCTGACTACCCATCTCTTATGTAATGTAAATCTAACAGGTAAAGGGAAGAGCAGAAATAAGTCACACAGGAAGCTTCCAAGTTATAGAAACTAACCACAAAATATTATTTAATGAATATATAGAATTTATACACATGATTCATACATCCACATATACACAGAAATATACTTGGTTCCTGTTTCAGTTAAATTTGAGCCAATGTTTAAGATAGGGTCATATATGCTTATAAAAATTCTACATAGTAGGATGGAAAAACAGGAGGAAAACTCAGACAGAAAACAATATATAATAAATGAAAATTAGATACACAATTTAAATAGAATGTGAATTTATAAATTAGTCATTTTTATTTCAATCCAAATAAGGATTGAATATCTTCCTTCAGAATAAACTTCCTACAGAAAATTATTATGAACTCTGGAGGGTAAATTTCTTGAAGCCATTACAAAATGGCCATAGTAAACAAAATCTGGCTGAAAATTAAATGGTTTGAGTAAAATTCATGAGTTAGAAGGTATCTTTCCTGTGAGTCATCCTCAACTTCTGTGAAGCTTCTAGAAATAAAATGTAATGTTTAGTTTTACTGGGTTTACAAGTCAAAAGACAGAGTTTGGGGGTTCACAAACAGGTGGAAAGCAATGTGAAAAAATCAAAGATTGACTAACACAAAGACTTTTCAAATATACGTGGAAATCCTGCTTACATTCTTGGATGGTCTTGAAGTTGACATGAATAGCATAACATAAAATAACTGGAAATCAGATTTTTGCTTTTCATCTTGGAAATGGGGGTCAATAGGTATGCTGTGGTAAAGGAAACCTGTGGTTGATAGTCAAGAGATAAAACCCTATATGTACCAAATGGCTAACCTTCTACCTAATATAGAACTATTTTTTGTTGTCCCTCTAACATAGGCAAAAAGGCAATTTGCTTTCTTTTTGATATGTAGTGAAGTTACCACATAAGAAGGGGGAATGAGTTTCCATTCATTTGGCTATTTGTCCCTGTGCTTTATCCAACCTTGGTTTCAACAGTTCTCACTCATATAAACCCTCCTCTTTCTCACTAATTAGACTCCCAGCGCTCCACCTGGGGGCCTAGCCATGGATGTCTGCATCCAGATTCCTCAGTCCTTGGATGGGGTTTATGGCACAACTATTAGGGTGTTTGGCCATCCCATCAACAGAGTAGGTCAGTCCCAGCTGTCTCTCAGTCATTGCCAGCAGTCTATTGTGGGGGTATCTTTGTGGATTTCTGTGGGCCTCTTTAGCACTTTGTTTCTTCCTTTTCTCATGTGGTCTTCATTTACCATGGTCTCCTATTCCTTGTTCTCCCTCTCTGTTCTTGATCCAGGTGGGATCTCCCGCTCTCTTTCCCTTGATCCTTGCCGTTCATTGCACCCACTCATGTCCAGGCTGTTCATGTAGATCTCATCCATTTCTCCATCATTGGGTGATCCCCTTGTCTCTCTTGGGGTCCTGTTTTACAGGTAGCCTCACTGGTGATGTGAGTAGCAGTCCAGTCATCCTTGTTCCACACCTAGCATCTTCCTATGAGTGAGTACATACCATATTTGTCTTTCTGAGTCTGGGTTACCTCACTCGGGATGATTTTTTCTAGATCCATCCATTTGCCTGCAAACCTCATGATGTCATTGTTTTTCTCTGCTGAGTAGTATTCCATTGTGTATATGTGCCACAATTTATTTATCCATTCTTCAGTTAAAGGGCATCTAGGTTGTTTCCAGGTTTTGGCTATTACAAACAATGCTGATATAAACATAGCTGAGCAAGTGCTCTTGTGGTATGATTGAACATTTCTTGGGTATATGCCCAAGAGTGGTATAGCTGGGTCTTGGGGGAGATTGATTCCCAATTTTCTAAGAAAGTGCCATATTGATTTCCAAAGTGGTTGTACAAGCTTTCATTCCCACCAGCAGTGGAGGAGAGTTCCCCTCGTTTCACATCCTCTCCAGTATAAAGTGTCCTCAGTGTTTTTGATCTTAGCCATTCTGACAGGTATAAGGTGGTATCTCAGAGTTGTTTTGATTTGCATTTCCCTGATGATTAGGGATGTTGAGCAATTCCTTAAATGTCTTTCTGCCATTTGAGTTTCCTCTGTTGAGAATTCTCTGTTTAGTTCCATAGCCCATTTCTTAATTGGTCTTTTTGATGTCTAATTTCTTGAGTTCCTTATATATTCTGGATATCAGTCCTCTGTCAGATGTGGGGTTGATGAAGAACTTTTCCCATTCTGTAGGCTGTTGCTTTGCCTTGTTGACTGTATCCTTTGCTCTACAAAAGCTTCTCAGTTGAACCAAAGGCTGAGGGGCCCCCAATTGGATCAGGCCCTCTGAATACGTGAGACAGTTGATTGGTTTTATCTGTTTGGGAGGCATCTAGGCAGTGGTACCAGGTCCTGGGCTCGCTGCATGAGATAGCTGTTTGAAACCTGGCACTTATACAGGGACGCTTGGCTCTGTCTTGGAGGAGGGGACTGGACCTGCCTGGACTGAGTCTATCAGGTTGATCTCAGTCCTCTGGGGTGGCCTGGATCTGGAGGTGGTGGGGATGGGGGGTGTGCTGGGGGGAAGAGGAGGGGGGCAGGATGGGGGAGAACAAGGGAATCTGTGGCTGTTATGTAAAACTGAATAGTATTGTAAAATAAAAGAAAAAAGAAAAATAAAAAAAGAAGGGGGAATGAAAGATATAATAATATAAAAAGTAATATAAATAATATAAAAATTAAAAAAAATCTAAGGAATTGTTTATTGTATTATAAAAGTGTTTTTGTAAATGTCAAAAACATCAATATGCATTTGTAATCTGTATTTTTATATACTAGTGATAAAATGATCACTTTATAATATAGACATACTTAATTACTGATAAATTATTTAATAAAATATATTCAATATCTCTGTCAGAGAAACAATAAAACACTGAGTAAAAATTAATGGAAACTTGAAAAATTGCAGAGAGATATCATGATTGTGTCACTGAAAGATTGAACTGTTTTGTCGGGTTGCCAGTTCTTCCAATTTAAATATAGATCTGAAATAAAAAACGCAGTATGTATTAATATTTTAAACTAAAATTATGAGGTTGTGGAGGACTCAAAATGAGTAAGACAATCTAACAAACTAATTTTACTACATAACTTTAAGGCAATATGAAGTTACATTAATGATGACATAATGAAAGACAGTATTTCAACAGGATAAGGCAGGAAGTATAAAAAAAAAAGACTCCCATTTATACATATATTTTGACCAAATAATGCACATGCTTTATTTTAGTTCCCACTATACATTTGCTCAGGGGTCTTTGAGCAGGACACAATATAAAAGTAATCGTCTTTATTGATATATAAAATAAATGTGCAGAAAATTCTCTAAAATAAATACATAAAAAACTAAAAAAAAAAAAAATAAAAAAAAAATAAAATAAATACATAAATAATTATGTATAAAACTTTGATGTCTGAAATGCCTCAATTTACAGGGGATAAATGGAATAAAATTCATATTTGAGTGAATAAGAGCTTCTAATAAAAATAGCTATAGAAGCAGAGAGAAACAGAACAGTAGAAGAAAGGACAAAAATTGCCAAATTAAAAGTAGTGAAGTCTTTATTTCATTTGACATTTAAGATGTCTTTGATGTTACTCATGCCACACTAGTGACTTATTTAGAATGCATTTAGAATGTTCATTGTCTTTTATTAGGAATTGAAGAAATTATGAATTAGGTGATTATAAGTTTAGATTTGAAATAAAAGTCAGAGTTAAACCATAACAGAGAGAAGAATTTGACATTAAGTGATTTCACTTGTTACGTATTTACATGACCATAAGTGTTTGGGCATATGAAGTGGGCATACAAATCAAAAATTAATGATAAATCATAAAAAGAACCTATTTAACACAATTATTTGACATACATGTATTTATTAAATATAATGATATGAAGGAACCATGTGTCTTCAGGGGACAAGGCCTGAGGATAGTACAAACAAGCTCTCCTTGTAGCAAGACCATGGAGAGATCCTGACACATTTGGCAAAGCCTGAGGACAGTTTGCTGCATAATTCTGGGCATGACCCCAGGAGCCTATGTTCTACATACTGTCCTTACTTTTCAATAAAAGCCATATTGTTGGCTACCTTTAGTTTCACTTTATAGGAATTAACTGTTCTGGAGAGAATGATTTTAATCACAAGAGCCTTGGAGAAATGTTATTAAATAGATTGATATCAAGAGTTAATGGGAACAGTCTAGGAACAGGGGATAAAGCATAATCAGAGAAGTTCATAGCTCTCTCATAGTTGTGCCAATACCCTAAGAAGTTAAGAGAGATGGACATGAGAACAAGGGATAAACAGTGCCAACTATTAAGAGTAATTTTCCAAGTTACATTGACTATAGGATAAATGGAAAAACCTAGTATATCCCTCTGAGGAGACAGAGTAGTACGGAATGTAGAATGAATTGAGCCTGCTTCAGCTGGTGAGTTGATTCTGAGAACCCAGACCCTACCAGATGTAAATATTAACCACTAGAGACAAAACTGTCCTTCACTTTGCATGATGCTGTAACCACAAATGCTGCCAACTGGGCACACTGTTCTACCTGTAGGTGGGCCTAGTCAGAAAAATTCCTTTGTGGCTGCAACACTGCTTATGCTTCTAGCATTAGAGCTATAGATCAAATACGTAATGATTACCTGTGGGAAAGTTGAGGGACAGAAGAGGAAAAAAACAAAGGAACAAACTGGTAATTATTGAAAAGGTTTTTAGAAACTTAATGGAACATATTTGACTGTAAAACTGTTCATGCAAACAATTAAAATTGTATAAATAAAAACAGGCCAAGTTATCCGAGGCCACTTACTTGGAACAAGTGGTCACAGTTTCTTCACTGCACTGACTTTGTATATCCATCCCAGGTCATTGGACCTGTCTGGAGATAGGCTTTCAGCAAATTGATATCTTGACATCATCAACAACACTGAGAACTCAACTTCACATAAATATGTAGGACAAGATGGCAAAAGTAGTTTTGGGGCCACTTTAGAAATCATTGAAAATTAAATAATAATGGCAATCAATGTTCATTTAATTATTTTTATGGAATTCTAGTCAGCAACTCAAACAGCAACTTTTAATGTCAAACATTCTAACACAACACAATACAAAGACATACTATTTTCATACCTACATACTGAATAATAGGAATGGGAAAATGGTGAAAACCATAATTTTTTTATAATTAAAGCATTAGGTCTCTAGGTGAGCAGAAACCTTTGTATATGCGTCTGGAACATTGTAATCCATAATGTACAAGTCTTAAATCTGAACTGAGATGTTTCAGGAAGTGTTTCTTGGTAGAGCATGGCAGTGTGTATGTTACAAAATGCATACATATGTGTTCATAACCTAGGCTGCAGCAAAGTCTGGTACAACACAGTCGAACACTGCCAGAAACACCCTGAGATAAACTATGCATCTGATACTGGTTTAACATTTACTGCCAAACATTTTGAGACACCTGCATTCAGTTAGATGACCCTACCATGGTATCATAATCACAGTTTAAGGAGGTAGGGTGTTGTGGATATCGTTCTGTATAAATAAAACACTGATTGGTCAGTGGCCAGGCAGGAAGTATAGGCAGGACAAGGAGAGAGGAGAATTCTGGGAAGTGGAAGGCTGAGAGGAAGGGAGACACTGCCAGCTGCCGCCATGACAAGCAGCATGTGAAGATACCGGTAAGCCACAAGCCACATGGCAAGGTATAGATTTATAGAAATGGGTTAAGTAAGTTATAAGAACAGTTAACATGAAGCCTGTCACAGCCATATAGTTTGTAAATAATATAAGTGTCTGTGTGTTTATTTTATAAGTGGGCTGTCAGACTGCCGGGGCTTGGCAGGACCCAGAGAAAAAAACTCCAGCTACAAATGACATCCAAGTGCTCCATTCTAACAACTGGTTATTGGACAAATATTGTTCTACAGATTTCTAACAACTGGTTTTTGGACACATATTGTTCTACAGATTTCTAACAATTGGTTTTTGGACACATATTGTTCCACAGATTCAGTGTTATCTGCATCAGAATGTCAATGATGTTTTTACAGAAAGGAACAACTGTTAGCTGGGTGGTGGTGGCACATTACTTTAATCCCAGCACTTGGGAGGCAGAGGCAGGCAGATCTCTGCGAGTTCCAGGTCTGCCTGGTCTACAGGGTGAGATCCAGGATAGCTGCAAAGTTACACAGAGAAATCCTGTATCAAAAAACCAAAAAGAAAAGAAAAGAAACAACTGTTTAGATAGCATTTTACTGTGTAGCTTAGGTGGTTCTAAGGCTGGCTTGGATTTTCCAGTTAGATTCTCCTGTGTAAACATCTCTATTGGCGGAATTTTAGGTAAGTGCCACTACACTCAAATTATATAATTTTAAAAGCATATATATTAGTTTGCTAATTGTGCAAAATTATATTTTTCATTATGAATTTTTCCCAAACATTCATAAAATATACATTGCTCTTATTACCTCTCACCTTCTGCATTCTCATTCACTTCTCCTGGACTTTTCTTTCTTCCTTCAAAATAATCTCCATTCTAATTTTATGTGATCAAATTAGTATAAAAGTTCTTCAGAATTTCTTTTAAAACTAAGTGAAGATTTATATAAAATCATAAAACAATAGAAATTAAAATTTCTTTTTCATATTTTTTTAACTTTTATTGATTCCTTGAGGGTTTCACTTCATGCATTCTGATCCCACTTACCTCCCTGTCTCCTCACATCTACCCTCTGCCCTTGCAACCTCCTCGAGACCAAAACAAAACCAAATTTAAAAGAAAAACCAAAAACCAAACAAAAAATAACAAAACAAAACAAAAAAACTACAGAAAATAAAAAACCAAGAAGAGAAGTATTCACATCACGAAAGCTGTAGTGTAGTCTGTTGAATCAAAGTTTATACCCTTTAGACCATTCATCTTTACTTGCAAGTGTTCATTGCAAGGAGTCATTGGTCTAGCTAGGGGCCTCTGGCTTCTGCTACCCCACCAATAATGGGCTCTTATTGGGGCTCCTTTTGGATGTCTTGTTGTTGTCCTGTGTCATGGAGATTCTGCTGTTTTGGATTTGTAGGTTCATTCCCTTCACGTGCCCCAATGATGAGGTGGATGTTGGGGTGGGCCAACTCATAGTCCTGGTTCTGGGCCTGAGTGGGAGCTGGGTTGGTCAGCCCACTACCTTGCCTTCATCATCACTCCCTGGGTGAGCTCTGTAGTTCACTCAATGCAGCAGGGGCAAGCAACTGGGAAAGTTCTGCTCTCAGTTCCTCAGATCTAGGTTACCCATATTCACAACACAGGGGCAACTCTACTGTCATATGTTTTCTAAATTAACAATTATTTTATCTTTTGTTATATTATTATGGTAATATTATGTTATTTATGATTACACAGAAGAATGATTATGAGATTGTCCTGGAAGAAATTATTATCATTTCTTTATTTTTTTTAAAAATGTATTTGATCTGGAATACCAACACAAGGAAGTCTAGGATAAGAAGATTATGAGTTTCAGCTACCCCTTGTTACATATTGCCCCAATCATTTTATTTTATTTAAGATTTCCAGAAAGATAGTAATATATTATTTTTAAGTATACAATTGATATTAATTCACTATATTATATGTGTTGGAAGTTTTTTGAAGCAATCATAAAATAACTGAAACCAGATAATTCTTTTAAATGGCCTTCAACAAACAAATGGATGATGAAATGTGTTATATATACACCATAGAATATTATTCTATTTTAAAGAAAAATTAAATCATGAGATTTGCAGATAACTAGATAGTATTAGTAATGAAAATATGGAGTTAGGTAACATAGAACCAGTTCTCTGTAATTGGAAGCTCCTAGATCCATTCTTCAAATGTAAATACATATTCTGTAGTAAGTTTATAAAGTTGTAAAGTAAAAAGGGACCATATCCTGTGTAGGGGGGTGGAAAAACAATACACAGAGTAAGAACATAATATAAGTGATCTGATGGGGTAAAAGTTGCTCTAATTATGGAGGGGGAAGAGATCAATACATAAGAAGGATGGGAAAAATAAAGAAAGGATAACTGAAAAATTCAATAATCATACTATTTACTATCTACCTACAAAAAAATCTGCACTATCTGTAAGTCTGTGTATAAATATGTACATAAAGTTTACATGAAGTTTTTTCATCTGGACTAACAATGTTCCATCCAAGAGGCAAAGACCACCTAATAAAAACCCCAACATCAGGCATGAGAAGCTCTCTTTTGAGTTGTTGGTCAGGGTAATCTGAGAGATCCCAAAATGTACAGCTTATTGCTATTTCCCTTGGATACCACCTCCCCAAGAGTTGCCCTCTACTGGAAATCTAGCCAACCATGCAGAGCTAGTGTAGGTATGTGTATCTTGGAGGAGAACCTACAACTACTACTATATTAAAATAGCATAGTCCCCAACTATACTTTTATTCTTATGTTCACAGGTAAGAAAACCTCTCGTCAAGGAAACTCCTCTTTGCAACAGAGACCATTATAGAAAACTGTAACCAATCAAAATACAGAGTTGTGGGGCAAAGTTCCAATGAATATACCTACACTGTAACTCCTACACTTAAGGTTCTGGGAGCATTGCAAAAGAGGGAGATAGAAAGATTGTAAGAGGGCTGGAGAGATGGCTCAGAGGTTAAGAACACTAGCTGCTCTTCCAGAGGTTCTGAGTTCAATTCTCAGCAACCACATAGTGGCTCACAGCCATCTAGAATGAGATCTGGTGCCTCTTCTGGCAAACAGGCATGCATACAGGCAGAATACTGGGTATATAATAAGTAAACAAACCTTAAAAAAGAAAAGAAAAGAAAAAGAAAGATTGTAAGAGTCAGAGGATCAGGAAATGAGACTGTGTTTTCTGTAATATCAGAAACTACATCCATAAAACATTATCAACATGAGTGCCCAAACATAAGATTAACAAGGACAACAGAAGACTTATAAAAATAGATAGGAGCCCAGGAGGCTCATCCCCCTACACAAAGAAGTACAAGCAACTAAGGAGTGCTGAGAGCATGAGAAATATTCTTCCCCAGGGAAGAACACACCAATTGGTTTTCCAATACCAAATGGTAAGCCATGAAAACACACAAGTAATATATGTTGTATTTATATGGATATATATATATATATATATATATATATATATATATATATATGTGTGTGTGTGTGTGTGTGTGTGTGTGTGTGTGTGTGTAGTTTGTTTAATGACAATTATGAACACACACATATATTATTACTTTTTAACCTTTCATGTTTTCAACTCTGTGTGTATGATTATTTCTGATAGCCACAAACTCCTAAGTAAGATTTATGGTTAACTTAGTTCTTAAAGTATAAATTTACTAGAAAATGAAGGTTAGGATCTATAATTTAAGCTACTAATCATATTCTATTACAACTTCAAGTTTGGAGTGTTACAATAATTTTAGTTCTATAATTAATACTAATAGTAGTAATTTTCTTCTTGAAAATCCCTTCAGAGATGTTTTTACATATGCAGACACACAATTTTATATTTTTAACAAAATGTGGTAATTACTCGTTCTTCTAAAGTTTACTAGTTTTCATTTAACACTAAATTATGAATGTCATGTCGTATGTGCTTATGAAAAGCCCTTTCTACCTGCCATAAGATTTTCTATTTAAGAAATAGTCACTCAGTTGAGTTTAACTGTGAATTGCTTAATGCACTGTAATACTTTTTAAACTTTACATAATTATAAAACTTTTTGCTACTTTATTTTTTCTAATAAACAATAATCAACTGTGAAAACAAACTATAAACAAAACGAAAGAAATAGTCGCATCAGTATTTAGTCAGACAGTTACTGATGCACATTCAGGTTATTTACAATTTTTTGCATGTAAAACTTTAACAATCATTAAATAAATATTTGATTCCTTAAACCCTTCTATGATAGTCTTTAGTATGAGTTCTTAGCTTTGTTTCTTCTGAAGTGATACTTCTCACTTTCATGTAAGCTTCCACTCCAATGAAATTGGAACAACATTCCTTTGTTAATGGCTCAGGATTTATTTGTCTCATCATCCTCTTAACAACCACCACCACAAAAAAATTTGATTTTCTGACTGGGGGCAGATGAAATGTTAAAGTAGTTTAATTTTCATTTCCTTGCTGACTAAGGATACTGAACATTTTCAATACTATTTCACAGCCATTTCTATTTCTTCTTTTGAAAACTCTCTGGTTCTGTGCCACAATTTTTAACTGAGTTCTTTGTTTTCTTGGTGCTCAAATTTGTGAGTTATTTATATATTCCATGCACCAGACAACTGTTAGCTGTAAAGCAGGTAAACGTTTTTTTTTTTTTCCTATATAGGCTGCTTCTCCACATGAATGGTAATTTTGTTTGCTGTACAGATATATTTTAGTTGAATGAGGTGCCATTTGTCTGTTGGTCTTAAATATTTTCATTTTCAGCACTCTTATCACTCTTAGATAATTTTAAATGCTAGAAACAAGGAATATTAGTTTTATAATACTGCCATTAAACTTTAAACTAGAATTCTAAACCTCCATAATTTGCAATAATACCTATATGGAAATCCCATGTCTATTATATGCATTCTAGTTTGTAACTGCTGGTGCTCCATAATAAAAGAGATACTGACTGTCCCTGTAGAATTTCTCTCTCTTCTCTACCTTTTATTTTTATTAAGGATACTCAGTTTTATAACATACTATCTTCACAATTGATACATACCCTGATATCTGAAAAGCAATTGAATGAATAATAAAATATTGGCAACAGGGTTTCAGAATGGGCAAACCAAGATTAATATCTTTTTCTCTGAGTACAGGAGACAGGGAAAAAGGAGAAATTTCTTATATGTGTTAAAGTATTGAGTAACCTTTTTTCTGAGTCTCAGCTTGCTGTCCTAGACATTTAGTAATTTCTAAAAGAACTGTAGAAAATGAACATAACAAGGACCTGTTCCAGACAGCTCTCTTGTTATTAATTTTGGTGGTGCTTTCCTATATGAACTCTTTGACCATCAGTGACCCAGTTTCCTATAAGTTCTGGAAGATGGTGACAAATTCTTTGTGGCTACAGTAGTATGAGAATTTCTTGAGAAACACAATTGCATCTACTTTTAACTAACATGATACTTGTCAGTTTTGCTATAGATTTCAAAATTTGTGTCTTTAATAAGTCCATTATGATTCCCAACTCTTTATTTTGATAGCTGCATATGTGTATATGTGTGTGTCTTGTATTAGGAACTGAGATAAGGTGTTAAAAAAGAGATAAAATAAGCTCAATACAAATGTCCTACATTCAAGAAAACTACAATTTCATAATATTCAATAATATTATGTAGGTCTAATCAAAGGTTGGAAAAAAGCTAGCATTGGATCTTCATATAATTATATAATTATGTAAATAAGTATATGAATACACTAGTTATTTGCTTCCTACAAAAAACTTTTCATCAATTTACCCATGATGACTGTAACACAAAAGATAAACAGGACAGCAAATGACTTCTTTGTGCCACAGTACATGCTCTATTTCAGTAGAATACTCTTTATAACTTATCCACTGCAAATTTCATCCACATCATTTTAAACTTATTGACATACATACATCATTCAGTATGAAACTGAAAATGCATGCAAATCATTTATAGTAACTATAAGAAGACACATATCCACAACACTAAACATGAAATGACTTAAAATTTTGTGTGATTTATTAGATATAACAAAGCTGCTATCTCACTAAACTATATATTTTTGTGAAAATATGATGTATTTTTTCTGATGAAGATTACAAATAGCATGTGAACTCTTTCAGGAGGGCCAAAGAATGTAGCACAGTGAAATTGTATCTATCATTTTTGTTGTATTCATTCATCAGTTTATCCCTTCATAATTTTACCAAACAATTATGAAGAACAAAATCTCATTTTCAATACTTCCTGGATATTATATATACATACATACATATATATATATATATATATATGTGTGTGTGTGTGTGTGTGTTATATTATATATATATATGTGTGTGTGTGTGTTATATTATATATATATGTGTGTGTGTTATATTATATATATATATATATATATATATATATATATATATATATATGAAACTTTCTTAGATATCCGTTGTGACACTTTAAAGTTTCTGTGTAATTAGTGCAATTATCAGCAGATAACAGGCCTAGATTAATGGACATAAAGTTTCTAAGCTAGTATTATAATATCAAGCTATTTTCAGATAAACATTATGTGATGATATTATGAAGTTTCTGAGGAGAACTATGAAGTGCTCAAAAAAGGTGTATGCATAATTTTTGTCACAATGGCAGGCACTGAAACAATATTCTTTTTAAAGAGATATTTATTATTATTTATGTATATGAGTGGTCTATTGACTTTATTCCAGAAGAGAGCATCAGATTCCACTATAGACGATTGTAAGCCATATAGTGGGTGCTGGGAATTGAACCCAGGACCTCTGGAAGAGCAGCCAGAGCTCTTAACTGCTGAGCCATCTCTCCAGCCCCTGTAACAGTATTCTTTATACGAAATAAAGAGCAAATAAAAGAGATAGTGTGAGCAGGTTCTAAGGCATAATTAGCAATACAAATTATTATACATATAGTAAAGAAAAATTTTATAAAGTATGTTTGCACATGTATACTTTTATATATTAACATTTAGTATATTTCTAACAGAAAATGAAGTCATTTAATGCGGTCATTTTTAGCATACCTCAAACTACATTTTACACACACACACACACACACACACACACACACACACACACACACACACACAAGTTTTTAATTTATTTTTATTTCATGTGCATTGGTATTTTGCCTGCATGTATATCTGTGTGAGTGTGTCCATTTCCCTGGAACTGGAGCTCATAAAGTTGTGAGCTGTCGTGTGGGTGCTGGGACTTGAACCTAGGTCATCTGGAAGAGCAGCAGTGTTCATAACTGCTGAGTCTTCTCTCCAGCTCCCACACACATATTTTTTAAAAGAATATCTTATACAGCTGAGGACTGTCTGAAAGTGTGTATGTATCTCAGGCATGCCTTACAACTATGACTATCCCATCTCATCCTCTCAATGACTGGGATTATGGGAATGTTACACTACTGTTAGCTTTTCATTTTTGAGAAATAAATTAAGTTTGAAATTGGGTTGAAAGATTAAGACCATGATAAGAATATTTGCTGGTTTTTTTGTAGGAAAATGGCAGATTCCGAAGAATATATAAATAGACATACTCTGAAACTTCTGAATAATTGAAGAATATACCTTCTTATGGTCTAACAAGAAAAATGGTACAAAAGAAGCATAAAAATTAATCCCATGAGCCAATTATTTGTAGGATGGTTAAAGTCAATTCAAAATGGATGAAAAACCTTAACTGTCTGTAGATGTACCCAAGTGTCTTATTAAATAAGAAACACAGAACCAATGCAAAGAAGAAAACCAAGAGATCAGAGCTAAGAGCTAAAACCTTACCCTTCCTCCTGCGGTGGTCCTACCTCCCCAAAAGAGAGCTACTTCCTGTGTTAAAGCCTTTATAAAGACTTTTTGTTCTGCCTTCTCATTGGTTGTAAACCCAACCACATGACCTTCTCGTCACTGCCTGTCTGTACAGACCTCCAGGTCTTCTATAGTTGGTATTGAGATTAAAGGTGTGTGTCTCCAATGCTGGCTGTATCCCTGACCACACAGAGATCTACCTAGCTCTGCCTACCAAGTGCTGAGATTAAAGGCGTGCACCACCACTGCCTGGCTTTCCGATGGCTTGCTAATAGCTCTGACCCCCAGGCAACTTTATTTATTAACCTACAAATAGCATTTTAGTACAAAATAAAATATCACCATATTTCGCCTTTTCTATTTCAATAAAAAGAAAAAAGGAAAAAGCTTATAACTAACATAGGAAAAACTATATACAAAACTACTATAACTACATACAATATATACAAGTAATAAATACCTAAACAATGTCTAGTCCATTTGTATTTGACAAATGCAGAGAAAATAATTCCATTATCTATCCTATTTTGGTAAGTCCAAAATGTATCTAATTCACTTTCAAACCTAATTAATCTTCAACTCTAACTAACTAATCTTCAACTATCTCAGAGACCCAAGAAGGAAATAATACTAGCTAACAAAAATAAAAACAGGAAGTACATGCAAGTTACTTCCAAAAAAATTGTGAGTTGACAGAAACAGCCAGCTGCCTGGACAGTCTTCTGAGGTTTCTCTGCAGTTTTAGGGCATCATCTTCAGCCTATAGGCTTAGAGTATCTGACAGACTCATTTGTGAAGTAGGATGTACACAAGGTCAACAGTTCAACCTCACATTGGGTGAGAGCAGACCTTTTAACAGAAACACCTGAATTCCACTAGTGTCATGTCATGATTCAGGATTTTAAATTCTTGAAATTGTTGATGTTTTTTGAATTCAGCTGTCCATACTTCTTGGCTGTGTATATATGGCTTCATCTCAGCATGCCATTCTTCTCCACATTCCTCTTTTAAATGCCATTCTAATATTGAGAGGTGTGAGCTTAGTTACTCTTCAAGAATAACTGTTACAGCTGCTGTTCCATTGCACATCAGAAACCATCAGCCCACTGCCTGTTCAGCTGCCTTCGAAGAAAAGGGCACTGTACCTTTTCCAGATTGTGAAGGCCACTTCAGGTATGGTGCCATATTGTCCTGGCCTCAGAAGATGCCTTTTGATAAAGCCATAAACACACTTGTTTTGGCAAGAATCCGTAGTCCTTTGTTTCATGTCCTGTCTCTCCTGTTTGTCAGAAGTTGATTCGAGGATACTTTGTTGTCCAGTGGCTAACTTTTGCCACAATGAAAGTTAACTCCAATTGCAGTTTTTTTCAATGCCCATATTTTCTCTGAAGTAGATTGGTCCTGCCAGGAGCCGACATATCTCATAGTCATAACAAAAAAGAAAAAAAAATTCTAAGTTATTAAAACATTTTAAATGCCATATTCTGTAGATCTCAGTAGGGTTTGAAGATGACCTGTCTAAAATATATGTGCTCAATCTTGAAAACATACTTAGTATGACTACAAGTTCTATTATAATGTCTAACTACTAACTTTCATTTCTTTATATCCTAATAGTTGGTAATAATAACATTTAAGGATCAGAAAATTGCATTACATTGTTAAATGAACAGTATAAATACAATTAGAAATATACATATAGCATTTTCAACAATATCAAATTCAATATATATAATTTGTATATAATATAAAACAATCCAATTCAATGTAAAGTATTTAAAACTAGTAATTGTCTTTTTCTTTTCTTTTTTTTTAAAACAAGAACCTTACATCTAATCTCCTTTGCTTAGCCCTTTTCCTAACCCTTGACAACAACTTGTAACCAACCCCCCTAATCAATGAAAATTATCCCAGACCCAAAACCCATTAAAAGACCAAAAAAAAAAAAAAACCCACCCCCCCCCACACCAGCTCTTTGGGAATGTGGGCATCTTATTCTTAAAATTGCCTTCTGATGGGTATGGGCAAAGGTATCTTTATCCTGAAAAGAAAAACTTTAGGTTAATTGTCAAATTCTAGGAAAGGTAACTATATCCTTCATTATCCAGTCTGTGTATAATGCCCAAGTTCAGGGTTTATCTCTCGTCCTTATTCAAGTAGTCTTTGAGACTGAATCATCTCAGCTAGCCCTCTCAAAATTGCTCTGAGCACTTTGTAGTTCAAAGCTGATCTGTAGATGATGTTTGTCAGCTTAGTGATGTTATTATTGTCCACGTGGAATTATTGTTGTTGTGGGGCCCCATCTTCTTCCTGGAGACTTCAGTTGATGTTAGGCCTGGCCTTGAATTCCTGAAGAAAACTGGTAAGAGACTCTAACACAAAGACATATATATATATATATATATATATATATATATATATATATGCAGCTAACTGAAGCCTTTTTTCTTTCTAGAACTAGTTAGTACTCTGTATGACCATTAATATCTTAACAAAGTTTTAAATGTATATATATAGAGAGAGATAGATATATCTATATATATATGAATTTTGTAAATTTTGATATAAAATTCAAACTTTCAGAAAAGATTAAAGAATCATAATAGAATCAAAGAGTTGAGATTAATAATAGAATAGTCCCTTAATTAATTTGGCTTTTCTCCTGTCCCATAGCAGAAGATGGCTCTTTTCTTTTGGCATGATGCAGGGAGTTTGCATTTTCTTTTTAACAACATGCTTGAGTTTAAAGAGGGAGAGAGTCATTCTCCAACTCCAAAGTCAGCTTTAAATTTTAATTGAACTGGGACTATTAGAAGACCAATAGTGTTAAATCTTTAGAGAAAAGCATTAGCAAACATTTAGGAAGACATAAAATTTTTTAGATAATATATACCCATACGCTGTTTCACTCTGTTTCCTGGGATAGATGATTTGTCCCCTTTCTTCAGTTGTCTCATTTGTCCAGTGTTCTTCAGATTCCTTAACCTTCATTCTCCTAAAAGACACAAACAAAAAACTTTCCCCAAGGTTTTTTTGGGATGTTCCTTTTTGGCAAGTTATTATCTGATTAAATGAAAAGACATGTGTTACTGGTATAAGTTAGTTTAAATTGGATGTTCATGCTAGTTGATGAACTATCACCTCCTCTAATTAAGAGGTCTCTCTTGTTCAAATCGAAACTTTATCAATTTTGATGGTACCCACCTTCTCCTGAAGAAACAAAAGCAAAAACCTCATCCCCAATGTAACACATATCCTGGTTTCCATTCTGAGGTCAGCACATCCTTAGAGTATATAGGCTGATTTAATTCTGTAGTTTTTCTATTATCCAATGTCTCTCTGCAGCTGTTGTTCCTTTCTCAATGGCATTGAGAAAATTTAAAGTTAATAGATTATATAGTCTATTTCTGGGGGGGTTTGATACCTCTTTCTGTTTATTTAGCATATTCTTTAGAGTTCTCTTTGATCTTTCTATAACTGCTTGACATGTAGGATTATGTGGTATACCTGTAATATGCTTTATATTTTAATAAGCAAAAAACTGTTTCATTTTAACAGAGACATATGATGGAGCATTGTCAGTTTTGATTTGTGCAGGTACAACCATGATGACCATAACTTCTAGCAAATGAGTGATTACAGAATCAGCTTTTTCAGAACTCAAAGCCATTGTCCATTGAAATCCTGAATAAGAATTGATGGTGTGGTGTACATATTTCAATTTTCCAAATTCTGCAAAGTGAAACATATCCATCTGCCAGATTTCATTTCTCTGAGTACCCTTTGGGTTACATCCTCCTGGTAACAGCATTTGATTGTAGAAGGAACAAGTAGGACATTTCTTTACTATTTTTTTGGCTTGTTGCCAGGTTATGGAAAAAAATCCTTTTTTAAACCTTTACTATGGACATGATGTTTTTTATGGAATTCTGGGGCCTCCAGCACATTTCCTATCAATCTCATCACATTTATCAAACAGCACATTTATCAATCTCATCAATGCCTTGTGCTAGAGGGCCTGGCAGACCAGTATGTGATCGAATGTGAGTTATATATAAAGGATGACTCCTTTTCCTGATTGTATCTTGTTATTGAGTGAATAGTGAAGTTAATTCTGAAGCATCAGGGATGAATTCCGCAGTCTCAATATGTAACACCACTCTTTCAGCATACTGAGAGTCAGTTACTACTTTGAGACGTTCTGAAAAATCCATTAATACCAACAGAATAGCATACAATTCTGATTTTTAAACTGAATTATGAGGACTTTGAACCACTTTACTTAAATTTTTGGATTTGTAACCTGCCTTTCCTTGTTTGTTGGCATCTGTATAAAATGTATGAACTCCAGATACGAGTTTTTCCCCGTACAATTCGAGGCAGGATCCAATCAGCTCTCTTTATAAGATCAATTCTGTCACTTTTGGGATATTTGCTGCTAATTTCTCCCAAAAAATTACTGCAAGCTATTTGCCAAGGTTCACTTTCTGTCCATAATTTTTCAATGTCCTCTTTAGTTAAATGTATGACAATTTCTGCTGGGTCTATTCCTGCTAATTGACAGAGTCTCAATTTTCCTTTCCAAATCAAGTCAGAATTTTTTTTCCACATTAGTTTTTAATTTTTTATTTGGTTTATTTGGTAAAAATATCCATTCCAATATAATATCTTCCCTCTGCATTAATATTCCTGTAGTAGAATGTCTAGAAGGTAAAATAACCAAAATGCAATCCAGCTTTGGATCAATATGATCTACATGCACTTCATGTGCTTTCTTTTCTACCAAGGCCAATCTTTCTCAGCTTCAGGTGATAATTTCCTTGGACTATTTAAGTCCTTGTCACCTTCTAATGTTTTGAACAAATTATCCAGTTCATCATTTTTTACCCCAACAATAGTTCTTAGATGAAAAATGTCTCCAAATAAACTTTGAAAGTCATTAAGAGTCTATAGACGGTCTCTCCTAATTTGCACCTTTTGGGGTCTAATTTTTTGTAGCTCTATTTTATATCCTAAATAATTAATAGAATCTCCTCTTTGTATCTTTTCAGGAACAATTTGTAATCGCCAGCAAGGCAAAATTTTCTTTACTTCTTCAAACTTTATTTCTAAAGTATCTGCATTTGAGTCAGCTAGTAAAATATCTTCCATATAATGATAAATTATAGATTTAGGCAATTTTTGCATACCACTTCCAATGGCTGTTATACAAAATATTTGCACAGAGTTGGGCTATTCAACATTCCCTGTGGGAGGACCCTCCATTGAAATCTTTTAACCAGTTGAGAATTATTATAAGTAGGCATTGTGAAAGCAAATCTTTCTCTGTCTTTTTCTTGTAAGGGTATTGAAAAGAAACAGTCTTTTAAATCAATAACTATGACAGGCCATCATTTTGGTAACAGAGTAGGCAAAGGCATCCCAGATTGTAGAGAGCCCATTGGCTGAATTACTTTGTTAATTGCTCTAAGGTCTGTTACCATTCTCCATTTACCAGATTTCTTTTTAATTACAACTGTCAACCTGAAATGTTGAACCTGTTGTATGAAAACATGTCATAGAATGGGTATAAAGAAAAACTTCTGATAACAACTCCAAAAACAGGAAATAATCCCAAGAATTTGTATAGCATTAAGTGAAATTTAAAAGTTTCAACACAGCAAAGGAAACTAACAGCAAATTGAACGAGCCTACAAGACGCTGAGATCTAGAATAAAGAAAGAATTTCAGAAATTAAACAAACAAACAAATAACCCCAAAGAACAAAAGGACAAATTGACAAATGGGCTAATGAAGTAAACAGAAAGTTCTTAAATGAAAAAAAAACAAATGACTAATAAATATTTTTTAAAGTGTGAACATCCTTAGCCATTAGGAAAGTGCAAATTAAAACTACTTTGATATTTTATCTCACCATAGTCTGTAATCAACAACATGCCAACTGCTGGCTAAGATATGGTGGAAGAGGAAATTTATTCACTGCTGCTGCGAGTATAAGCATCTTTAGTGCCAAATGGAAATCAATTTAGACATTCTGCAGAAAAAAAAAAAACAACTACAAACCATATGATACAGCTATACCAATCCTGAGCATATATCCATAGGACTCTGTATCCTACCAGAGATATCAACACATTTATGTTTATTGTTGCCTTATTTACAAAACCAAGAAAATGGAAAAATACTTTATGTCCATCAGTGTATCATGACAAAATAGAACATATAAACTATATAATATTAATATTATAAAATATATTATATTACAAAATATTAATATAAAAGTTAAACATGAAATTTTCAGGTCTGCGGTTGGATGTGTGTATTATTAAGAAAAATCACCCAAACCAAGTATTAAATATTCTACATGCTTTCTTTCATATGTAGCTTCTAGATTTTAGGGTTTTTATATGTTGAATTTAAGTGAGGTCAGAAAGTCTCTTTCTACTTTAATGAAAATAATTTGGAAAAAATACAAGCTGCACCTGAGACAACCAGAAAGTACTGATGTCACAAATCTTAAAGAAATGTCAACTGAAGAAATAGGTCATCCTGCCACTGAACATCCAGGCATGGCTATGCTTCTCAGGTGTACTTAGCACTCTCAGAAGCAATGTTTGGAATCAGCAGATTTCAGAATTTTGATTAGTTCTCACTGAGTGGTAGAATGCAAACGTGAACTTTATCTTTTTACTTTCTTTGTCTTGTGCAGTAAATAAGCCTAGGAGATTAAAAATTACTGTTAACTAATATTTTTTGTACTTCCTGTGAGAATACTGGAAATATGGAAAAGAATATTCATCTAAAAAATTCACAAATGTAAACACACACACACATGCACACACACACACACGCACACTCACACACACACACACGCACACTCACACACACACACACGCACACTCACACACATGCACACACACACACACACACACACATGAACACACACATACCTACCTCTCTAAAACTGAAACATAAGAAAATAGGAGGATAATCCAAGAGATTTGTATTGAATAAGCGTAAGTAAATAACAGTGTACCAATGTGAACATAGAGTGAATAGTATACAGCTATAGAAGTTACAGGTTCAAAGCCAAAATGGGCTATCTGAAAGAATGACAGGATAAAACAATGACATAATTTTAAAATATTTGTGGTGATATTAACCTATTTGCTTTTCATAGGGGTAAATTATATTTAATTTTTGACATGTAAATTATACCCCCTATGAAGAGCCCCTGCTCCTTGTCTCCATATCCTGGCCCACAGACCCAGCAGAGGGCTCTTGCTCTATCAGAGGCCACACTGGTACCCAGAACCCCAGAAGTCCCTTCTATACTAGAAGCTAAATTGGTACCTGGAACCCCAGAGATCATGCCAATATTCAGAACCCCAGAGGCCATGCAGGTACTCAGAACCTCAGAAGCACCCTGCTCTACCAGAGGCCATGCCAGTACCTGGAACCCCAGAGTCCATGCCAATTCCCAGAACCCCAGAAGCAATGTCAGCACCCAAAATCCCAGAGATCACACAGGCCACCAAAACCCTAGTGGAGACACCCTACTGAACCTGAGGACTGTCCAGCCACCAAAGCACAGGTCACTCAGGCCAGAAGACCAGAGAGGAAACAGAAACCAAGGGAAAAAACATCCATTTAACAAAGATAATCTCAGAAATCTGCACTTAAACCTAAAATTATCCTAAACCCATATGCCTGGAGACCAGCTTAAGAACCAAATCAACAACAGCCAGGGCAATATGGTACCACAAGAGTCCAGTTATCCTACCACATCAGGCCCTGAATATTCCAACATAGCTGAATCACAAGAAAATTACTTTAAAACCAACTTTATGAAGATGATAGAGGTTCTTAAAGAAGAAATGAATAAATCCCTTAAAGAAATTCACAAAAACACAAACTATGTGAGGAAATTAATAAGTTCCTTAAAGAAATCCAAGAAATAAAAACAAAGAAATAAAGGAAACTAATAAAACTGTTCAGGACCTAAAAATAGAAATAGAAACAATAAAGTAAACACAAACTGAGGGATTCTTGGAGATGGAAAATTTAGGTAATCTAGCAGGAACTACAGACAAAGGCATTACCAACAGAATGCAAGAGATGGAAGGGAAAAATCTCAGACATTAAAGATATGATAGAAGAAATGCATACATCAGTCAAAGAAAATGTTAAATCTAAAAAATTCCTTCCACAAAACATCCAGGAAATTTGAGGCACTATGAAAAGACAAAACATACGAATAATAGGAATAGAAAAAAGAGAAGATTCCCAGAAGACACAGAACATATTTTTAGCAAAATAATAGAGGAAAATTTTCCTAACCTTCAGAAGGACATGCCCATAAAGATACAAGAAGCTTACAAAAATATCAAATATATCGAACCAGAAAAGAAAGCCACCCTGTCACATAATAATAAAAACTCTAAATATCCAGAACAAAGAAAGATTAAAAACTGGAAGGGAAAAAGACCAAGTACCATATAAAGGCAGACCTATTAGAATTACACTCAACTTCTCAACAGACTCTAAAAGCCCATAATGGTCTGGACAGATATTTTATAGACTCTAACATACTATAAATGCCAGCTGAGACTACTATACAAGCAAAATTTTCAATTACCGTAGATGGAGAAAACAAGATAGTTCATGAAAAAGTCAAATTTAAACAATATCGATCCACAAATCCAGACCTACAGAAGGTACTAGACATAATTCTGCAACCCAAGAAGGTTAACTACACCCATGAAAACACAGGAAACAAATAATGTCACAGAAGCAAAAGGAAAAGCTCTCTCTCTCTCTCTCTCTCTCTCTCACACACACACACACACACACACACACACACACACACACACAAATGCACACACAGTATCACCATCAACAACTACAACAAAATAACAAGAATGAACAATTGAACAATCATGGGTCATTAATATTACACGATACTAATGGACTCAGTTCCCCAACAAAAAGACACAGGCTAACAGAATTGACATAAAAACTCGATCTATCCTTCTGCTGCATAGAAAAAAAAACACACTATCAACATCAAAGACAGACATTACTTCAGAGTAAAGAGTTGAAGAAAGATTTTCCAAGCAAATGGCCCCAAGAATCAAGCTGGTGTAGCCATTCTAATACCTAACAAAAAAGACTTCAAACCAAAATTGACAAAAAAGATGGGGAAGGACACTTTCAAACTCAAAAAAAAATCAAGATGAAGACTCAATTTTTAGCACCTATTTCCCAAGTGTAAGGGTACCCACATTTGTAAAAGAAATATTTCTAAAGCTTAAATCATACATTGAACCCCATGCATTAATGGTAGGTGACTTCAGTACCCTAATTTCACCAACAGACAGACAAAAACTAAACAGAAATAATGGAGAAAATAGACATTATGAATCAAGTGGACCTAACAGATATATGCAGAACATTTAACCAAAACACAAAATTTTACACTATTTTCTTATCACCTCATGGATCGTTCTTCAAACCATACCACATACATGGTTACAAAGCAAGTCTCAATAGATACAAAAAAAATTCAACTAACCTCTTCATTCTTTCAGATGGGCATGGATTAAAGTTGGATTTCAACAACAGAAACAACCAAAAGCCTACAAATTCATGGAAACTGAACACCTCTCTACTGAATGATTATTGTGTCAATGCAGAAATAAAGAAATTAAAGACTTCCTAGAATTCAAAGAAAATGAAAGCACAATATACCCAAACACAATAGACACAATGAAAGAGATACTACTAGGAAAGTCTATAGCAATAAGTGTCTTCATAAAGAAATTGGAGAGATCTCATACTAGTGCCTTAACAGCATGCCTGAAAGCTCTGGAATAAAAAGAAGCAAACACATTCAGGAGGAGTATATGGCAGGAAATAAACTGAGAGCTGAAATCAATAAAATAGAAACAAAGAGAACAATACAAAGAATCAATTAAACAAAGAGTTTGTTCTTTGAGAAAAATCAACAAGATAGACAAACCCTTATCCAAACTAAACCAAAAGGCAGAGAGAAAATATCCAAATTAACAAAATTAGAAATGAAAAGGGGGACATAACAATAGACAATATAGAAATCCAAAGAACCAAGTGGTCATACATATGTCATAAACCTGTACTACACAAAATTGAAAAATCTAAAATAAATAGACAATATTCTTGATAGATATCATTTACCAAATTTAAGTCAAAATTAGATAAACAATAGACCTATAAGCCCTGAGGAAATAGAAGCAATCATTAAACTGCCACCACTCCCCCAAAAGAAGCCCAGAGCCAGAAGGATTTAGTGCAGAATTCTACTAGACTTTCAAAACAGAGCTTATACCAATTCTCTTCAAATTTTCTGAAAAATAGAAACAGAATGAACATTGCTGAAATTAATTTTATGAGGCCAAAGTCACCCTGGTACCCTAACCACACAAAGACTCAACAAAGAGAATTACAGACCAATTTTCCTCATGAACATTTATGCAATAGTACTCAATAAAATATTCACAAACTGAATCCAAGAGCACATGAAACATATCATCCACCATAATCAAGTAGGCTTCATTCCAGAGATGCAATGATAGTTCAACATATGAAAATCTGTCAATGTAATCCACCATATAAACAAATTAAAAAAAAAAAAAAAACACGTGGTCATCTCATTAGACACTGAAAAAACATTTGACAAAATTCAACACCTCTTCAGGATAAAAGCCTCAGAAAGATCAGGTATTCAAGGGACAGACCTAAACATAATAAAAGCAATTTATAGCAACTTTACAGGAAGTAAATTTGTTTCAACTCTGTGAGTTTGGTCCCGGGTTTTGCCACAAAAATATGAGTTTTGCAACTCTGGGGAAAGGTATCTTGACTTCTTGTGAACACCTTGAGCTGCTTAGGACAGCTCTGATGGCTGGAGCTGCAAAGAGAAAGCTCAACCCCGGAGGGCGAGGTATCCTGAACACCCCAAGCTGCTCAAAACAGCTCCACCCTGGAGGTGTCCTGGACACCTGGAGCTGCTTAGGACAGAAGTGATGGCCAGAGCTGCAGGGAGACAGTTTAGCCCTGGGGGGGGGGAGTATGCTGGACACCTCGGAAGGGAAGTTTTTCTGACTGCTTGGGAAAATCACTCCTGGAACTGCTTCAGCAGGGAAGGGTATCCTGACTGACTGTTCAGGAAAGTCAGGTGATACCTGGTGTGATGGGGGATGGTCTCCCCACAGGATATAGCAATCCTGCTCCTCTCCCGGAGAGCTGCTACAGCTGGGCTTTGCTCAGCCCCCACTTAAGGGGGCTTCCTTGCAGAACTCTGCTTCTCTTGCCTAGGATGTTGTGTAGCTAGAGTTTTCCTGCCTTGCCCACAGTCAGGACAAATCTCTGTCACCCGCCAGTCCCACAGCCGCTCAGACCCAACCAAGCAAACACAGAGACTTATATTGCTTACAAACTGTATGGCCGTGGCAGGCCTCCTGTTAACTGTTCCTATATCTTAAAGTAACGCATTTCTACAAATCTATACCTTGCCACGCGGCTCGTGGCTTACCAGCATCTTCACATGCTGCTTGTCCTGGCAGTGGCTGGCAGGCAGTGGCTGGCTGCGGCTGGCAGGCAGTGGCTGGCAGCGGCTGGCTGCATCTCCTTCTGCCTTCCTGTTCTTTTATTTCTCCTCTCTGTTAGTCCCGCCTATACTTCCTGCCTAGCCACGACCAATCAGGTTTTATTTATTGACCAATCAGAGCAACTTGACATACAGACCATCCCCCAATACAGCCAAGTGCAGACCATCTCAGACACCTGCACTCAGGCCCATGGTCCTAATCATCCTCTATGCAAACCTGCTGGGTAACGCCACAAGGAACCCAAGAAGGGCTCCCACAGGACATACATTAACATCCCACAGCAATGTTGCTTCTTTTGCTTCACTCTGCAAAAGGGGAAACCCCCACAGAAATGTAGCAATCTCCTCCAGCTCCAGAGAAAAGTATTACTTTTTCAGCTCTCTCTTGCTCTGTCCACTGAGGGACGTCTCTGCAAGAATCTTCTCAACACCAGTGAGTGAAGAAGATCTTCACACCTCAAAACTCTTTTGAGAAAGAGATTTATTTGGGAAAGAGGGGTCCAGAAGAGTAGCTGCTTCTACCAGGGTGGAGAGAACAGTTCTTTTTTTAACTGACCAGGCAGGGTGGTTTACATTGCATGTCTTGGGGGTGGAGTCAACCAGGAGTTGACTTCGGGCCCAGGGTTCTTCTGTCTTAATTTATGATTGGTTGGTTTTACAAGTCAGTTGGCCAGGGGCAGAGATGGCTTTGATCTGACTGACCCAAATTGTGTTTCTTTTTGCCCTGATCTGAGCCAACTTTTTCTAGTTCTGGGCTCCAGGATCAGGGTGAGTTTCTTTAGCCAGCCCCTTTTCCCTATACCTATAGCCAACATAAAATTAAATTGAGAGAAACTCAAAGCAGTTCCACTAAAATCAGGAATAAGGCAAGGCCGTTTACTTTCTCTGTATCTATTCAATATAGTACTTGATATTCTAGCTAGAGCAATAAGACAATAAAAGGAGGTCAAACGTATACAAACTGGAAAGGAAAAAGTCAAACTTTTACTATTTGCAGATGATGTGTTAATATACATAAGTGATACCCAAAACTCTACCAGAGAACTCCTACAGTTGATAAGCACTATCATCAAAATGCCTGGATATAAGATTAACTCAAATATTCAGCAGCCCTCCTTTATGTAAATGACAAATTATCTGAGAAAGGAACCAGGAAAACAACACCCTTCACAATATCCATAAATAATATAAAATATCTTGGGAATAATTTTAACCAAGCAAATGAAATCCTGTATGGCAATAATTTCAAGTCTGTAAAGTAAGAAATTGAAGAGATAGAAAGATCTCCCATGCTCATGGATAGGTAGGATTAACATTGTAAAAATGGCCATCTTACCAAAAGCATTCTACAGAGTCAATATAATCCTCATCAAAATTTTTAACACAATTCTTCACAGATCTTGAAAGAACAATGTTCAGCTTCATATGGAAAAATTTTAAAAAAGATATCTAGCCGGGCGGTGGTGGCGCACGCCTTTAATCCCAGCACTCGGGAGGCAGAGGCAGGCGGATCTCTGTGAGTTCGAGGCCAGCCTGGGCTACCAAGTGAGTTCCAGGAAAGGCGCAAAGCTACACAGAGAAACCCTGTCTCGAAAAACCAAAAAAAAAAAAAAAAAAGATATCTAAAACAATTCTATGCAATATAATAACTTCTGGAGGTATTACCATACCTGATTTTAAAGCTCTGCTACAAAGCTATAGTAATAAAAATTGCATGGTATTGACATAAAACCAGAAACGTTGATCAGTAGAATCAAATCAAAGACACAGGTGCAAATCTACACACGTATGGATAACTGATTTTTTATAAAGAAGTCAGAATTATACAATGAAATAAAGGAGATGTCTTCAAGAAGTGGTGCTGGTCCATCTAGATGTTGACATTTATTAGAATGCACATATATAACCCTGAACAAAACTCAAGTCTTAGTGGACCAAAGGTCTCGAATGACAGATACTTTAAACCTGATAGAAGAGAAAGTGGAGAATAACCTTGAATGCATTGGCATAGTAGACAACTTCATGAACAGAACACCAATAATGCAGGTACTAAAATCATCAATTAGTAAATGGGACCTCAGGAAACTGAATGGCTTCTGTAAGGCAAAGGAGACCATTAATAGGACCAAAAGACAGCCTATAGAATGGGAAAAGGTCTTCATCAACCCCACACCTGACAGAGGTCTGATCTCCAAAATATATAAAGAACTCAAGAAACTAAATGTCAACAAACCAAATAATCCAGTTAAAAATGGGATATAAATCTAAACAGAATTCTCAAAAGAGGAATCTCAAATGGCCAAGTAGCACTTAAAACATGTTCAACATCCTTAGCACTCAGGAAATGCAAATAAAAAGGACTCAGATTCCATCTTACACCACCTGTCATAAGGCCAAGATCAAAAACTTAAGTGACAGCTCATGCTGGAGAGGATGTGTAGTAAAAGGAACACCCCTCCCCTGATGGTGGGCGTACAAACTTGTATAGCTACTTTAGAAATCAATATGGTAGTTCCTCAGAAATTTGGGAAATGATCTACCTTAATACACAGCTATGCCACTCCTGAGCATATACTCAAAGGATGCTCGATCCTACCACAAGGATAATTGCTCAACTATGCTTATAGTATCTTTATCCATAATAGCATGAAACTGGAAACAACCTAAATTTCCCTCAGCGAAGGAATGGATAAAGAAAATATGTTACATTTATACAACGGAGTACAACTCAGCTGCTAATAAATAGCATAATGAAATTTACAAGTTAATGGATGGAACTAGAAAAAAATCATCCTGAGTGAGGTAACCCAGACTCAGAAAGACAAATATGGTATGTGCTCACTTATAAGTGGATATTAGCTGTAAAGTAAAGGATAATCATGTTGCAGTCCACAGATACAGAGAGGCTAAGTAACAAGGAGAATATGGATCTCCCTGGAAAGGGTAAATATAGTAGATTTTGTGGGTTTATTGGGGTTGGGTGTGGCAGGGAACAGGAGAGATCAGATGTGGCAGCTGGATTGGAGACATAGAGTATTGAGAGAGTCAATTGAATTTGGGGGGCATTTCAGGGGCAAGGTAGAAACCTAGTGCAATGGGAACTCCCAGGAATCTATGAGGGTGACCCCAGAGAAGATTCCTAGTAATAGGGGACACAGAGTCTGAACTGGCCATCTTCTGTAGCTAGGCACGGCTTCCAGTGGAGGGACTTGGACCCCAAACCAGGCACAAAATCTTCAACCTACACTTTATCCTGCCTGCAAGATACTTTGGGTAAATGGTGGTACAGAAACTATGGAAGTGGCCAACCAATAAATGGTCCAGCCTTAAAACCATGCCATAGAGGGAGTCCACTCCTGACACTACCCGAAGGGCCAGAAATCAGAGGCTAGAGAGCCCAGAGGCCTAGGATATAACCAAACAGGACTGGAAAAAAAGCCAGTGAAATGATTTCTAGTGATACTCTGCTTTACTAGTAAACAGGAGCCTAGCATAGTCATGATCAGAGAGGTTTCATGGAGCAACTGATGGAAACAGATGGAGATCCACATTCAAACATCAGGCATAGTTCATGGAATTCTGCAGAAGAGGAGGAGGAAGGATTTTAGGAGCCATAGGGGTCAAGGACACCACAAGAAAATTCACAGAATTAACTATCTGGGTTCATAGTGACTCACAGAGATTGATTTTTACAACCAGGGAGCCTGCATTGGTCTTACCTAGGCCCTCTGCAAATAAGTGATCGTTGTGTAGTTTGGTCTTATTGTGGGATTACTAACAGTGGGATAGGGGGATATCTCTGACTCTTTTGCCTGTTTTGTGGACCCTATTACTCATATTGGGTTGCCTTTTCCAGCCTTAATATAAGGGGAGGTGCCTAGTCATATTGCAATTTCATATACATGTTTGGTTGATATCCATCAGATGCCTGCCAGTTCTGAAATGAAATGGAGGAGGAGTGGATGGGGGAAGAGGGAAAATTGTGGGGGAGGGATTGGGAGGAGAGGAGATAGGGGAAAGTGTGGTCAGGATGTAATATAGGAGAGCATAAATTGAAAAATTAAAAAATTAAATGTCCAAAACTTTGTAAGTATTTGAATTTAGGCCTTTTTTAGTATCTTAATTCTATTAAAATATATAACTATAACTGACAGGTTTTAAATACCTCTCCCCACTCCATCTCCAAATTATCCATGTGTTTATCCATTCATAACATTTCTGTGATGCCTTGTGTGATAAAGGTGGTTGAATTAAAATTAGCCTTTCTTTCTTTTAAAATGACATTTTGTATTTTTGTATTCTTTGCCTTAGTTCATAACAGCCACATGCTCTTGTTTAAAAGGGAAAATTAAACAGGTCATAGCAGTGTACTCCTGTAAATCCCAAAGAACTGAAGGCGCAAGAAAAGGATTAGTGGAAGTTCAAAACCAGGTCAATCTGTATTGGGAGCTTCAGGCTGTATGGATTGTTAGGAGACTGCTTCCCAAAGATAATCATAAAACTGTTTTCAAAACAAGTATAATGGTATTCATGTATGATCATACATATACTTATCCATATGTGCAGTGAATTTTGCTTAAGAAGATATGAAAAGCTGAGAACACAACAATCGAGGATAACCACAGTCCTTTTATAAAGGATTTGAAAGTGCTTTTTCAATAAGGAAGGTGTTTAATGTTTAAGGAATCTGGTTGCATTCTATATATACCATGAATTACTAAACGGTCTTATAAAAAAAAACAGAGCCAGTTATTGGGGTGAAAGCTGAAAGATCAGAGAAACAGAGAAAGCCATAGCCAACCTCACCTTGCCAACTCCTCACCTGATTCTCTTTCCTCAGACTGAAAGCCTCTGAGTTTTCACCCAGAAGGGATCTCAGCTGAACTGCTGTTAAAAGCCTCAAGTTTCTGGTCCTCACACCTTATATACCTTTCTACTCCCTGCCATCTCTTCCTGTGATTATAGGCATGTGTCCTTTCCAAGCAAAGACATGAGATCTCAAGTGCTGAGATTAAAGATGTATGCAACCATGCCTGGTTCTGTTCCCAGTGTGGCCTTGAACTCACAGATGGATCTCTGCCTCCCGAGTGATAGGATTAAAGGAGTATGTGCCATCACTGTGTAGCCTCTATGTCTAATCTAGTGGCTGGCTCTGTCCTCTGGTCCCAAGATAAGTTTTATTTGTTAGAGCACAAATGAAATATTACCACATCCATTCTCCACTCTGTTCTATAAAGCATGTAGAATTCTCAATTTAAAAAATATAAATGGCAATTAAGAATAAACATACCAGAATTAGTGGCAATTGGAATTACTGATACATGATACAAAGTAATATATTGTAAGTCATTACCATCAAATATAGTATAAGTAACTATTAAATTCTCTTTTAATATGATGTACAGTCTCAGTGCTCAATTACTATATTATTTTATTAATGTATTATTTCATTATGCAACTGAACTAAAATATTACTATTGTGTCATTATATCAGAAACAAGAAAGATTCTGTTCACAAAAGATACTAAAAATTAAATACCAATCACATATGATCATTAAATTGACCTTTCCCTTATTATATTAAAAAAAGTTATTGCCAAACTGTAACCTACATGTGAATAGACTTGGGTATTTGAACACTTAGTCTCTAATTGGTGACATTATTTGGAACAGTTATGAAACCTTTAGAATGTGGAGCCTTGCTAGAGGAGACATGTCAATGGGGGAGGCTTTGAGAATTTTTAGCCTCACCCACTTCCAATTCATTCTGTTTCCTGTGTGTGAACAGAGATGTAATGCTCAGCTTCCTGCTCTGGCCACCTGCTACCATTTTTCCCCTGCCATAATGGACTCTTGATCTCTAACCATAATCCAATAAAATAAAATGAACACTTCTATCCATAGGTCACTTTGGTCATGGTGTTTTATCATAGCAACAAAAGAATTACCAGTATAGGAAGTAGCTTTTTTCCCCAGATGTTTACTCCAGTAATATCTGATACAAAGAATACACTTTGTTCATTAGAAATAAGGGGGATAACTTTTAATACATTTGGCTCATTAAAAATGTGAGGGATTCACTTTGGTAGTTTTCATATAATGGGTTAGTTCTTATGAAGAATTACTTCATGTCTTATAATCATATAAGTAAACAAGGAATATATTGATGAAATGAGAAAAATGTATATTTTCTTCTATATTTAAGCAAGTTTGATGTAATTTTTTCTTATATTTAGCTTGAAGTTTTAGTAAAAGAGGAAATTTACCAACACAATCTCACTTCACCTGGGAAATAAATGATAAAACAGTGCTGGCATCAGCATAAAGGGTATACAAATTGTAATCCCAGTACTTTGGAGTTAGAAGCATGGAGATTTTACAAATTCCAGGTAAGCATGGGTACATAGTAAGATCAGGGCAGTCTGGATTACATAAGAAAGACTCTGCCTCCAAAAGAGAAAGGAAGAAAGAAGAGGGAAGAACAAAAAAAATGGGCACTGGAACTAAAAAGAGAATGCAAAAATGTTCCAGAAACAGTTTATATATTCATCAAAGCTTTGGATAGGGCCAGAGAGATGTCTACACTTATAAGGGTGTTCGTTGTTGTGAAATATTCATTTTGTACACTGTGAAGATATGTCTTTGACAAGGCACCTTCTGATTGGTTTTTAAAAGAGCTGAATGGCCAACAAGTAGGCAGGAAGAGGTTAGACAGAACTTCCTGGTAGAGAGAGAGAGAGAGAGAGAGAGAGAGAGAGAGAGAGAGAGGGAGGGAGAGAGAGAGAGAGAGAGAGAGAGGGAGAGAGAGAGAGAGAGAGAGAGAGAGAGAGAGAGAGAGAGAGAGAGAGAGAGAGAAGGAGGAGGAGGAGGAGGAGGAGGAGGAGGAGAAGAAGAAGAAGGTGGAGGAGGAGGAGGAGGAGGAGGAGGAGGAGGAGGAGGAGGAGGAGGAGGAGGAGGAGGAGGAGAATCTAAGTGTGGGAGAGACACCAAAGGACACGGAGAGGAAACAGGAGTTGCAAGATGGAAGAGAGGTAAAAAGCCATGAGGCAAACCATAGGTTAATAGAAATGGGTTAACGTAAGTTATAAGAGCTAGTGGGAGAAGCCTAAGCTATAGACCAAGCTTTAGTAATTAATAATAACTCTCTGTGTCATGATTTGGGGGCTGGCTGGCTGTTCAAGAAAGCATGCAACATTTTCCACCAAGCATGGTGACCTGAGCTCCATCCCCAGGACCCATATGGTGGAATGAGAGAACAGGCTCTTCGGGTTGTGTTCTGTCCATTATACATTCATGCACATGCATATGCATGTGGGTGTGTGTGCATATGCACACACACAAATAAACATAAAAATGTAATTTAAAACTCAAAAAATGCTGTGTTAAAAATAAGACTTGCATAATGATATAGAAAAAATAGGGTTATAGATAAAATTGTTTAATCATGGAAAAACATTTAAAATGCATAAATAAATATGCCTTTAGGTATACAGAAAAACACAAATACAAAAAATAATACAGTATCAGGAATTTTTTGTTAAATATTATGCATGGTCATTATCTAATTGAATATATTTTAAAATATGTTTTTAATCACCATAAACTTTAGTTTGGGGCATAGAATAATTTGAATTTCGAATTACTAGCCTACCTGATTCATTTGTGATAAAAATTTTTTTACCACTATATGATTATTACTCAAATATATTTATTTATAAATATCTGTGTTATTCTTTTTTACTTAGATTATTTGTAATAGTGCTTTTTAAATTTGTATTTTAAACTAATGTTATTTTGATAACTATTTTGTTTTTAAATGTTTCTTGATTAAATTAATACTCTGATGCCATTTGGTCATCTGGAGAGTTAACAGTGAAATTAATTCAATACTGCAAGACTCCAGGAGGAAAAAAAGCTTTTGTCCAAAAACAGGTGAGAAAACTTATTCCAAAATAGACATTTTACTATCCCAAAGATGGATAATTAAAAAATATGCAAAGTGTGTATTTTGGTGAATGACAAAACGATACATTTATGTATTACATCTGTTGTAGTAAAATTTCTTTCATTTTTTAATGATACACCCACGTGAGCCTCAGTGTTTAAGAATTCAACACACTGGAAATAGTTATAGGGAACAAATAATTAGCCTTTTGGATGTGTGTGTTCATTTCACACAGCAATCTGTTCTTCCATCTCCTCCTCCTTCCTGTTTGGAAGGCAATCGTGTGTGTTACATGCACCATCTGCAGCCTCACTGACAGGTGCAGGGTCAGTATTATCTTTCTAAGCATGAATTTATCTCAAACTGAAAATTTTTACCAGACACTTTAGGAGATTTTAAAACCAACCGAAAACTGACATCCTATTCATGTTTGTTAATTTACTTTCATAGACACACAGACAAACACTTACATATTTACCTGGTTAGAGACCAGAGGAGATTGCTGCATTTCTGTAGGGTTTTCTCCTTTAGCAGAGTGAAGCAAATGAAGCAACATCTCAGGCCACAGTAGAAGCAGAGCTCTTCCAGGAAACCCTTTTAAGTGGAAGCTGAGCAAAGCTCATTTGTAGTGGCTCTACAGGAGAGGAGCAGGATTGCTATATCCTGCAGGGAGACCATCCCCCACTGCACCCCAACTCAAGGTATAGCCTGACTCCCGAACAGTCAGGTTACCTTTCCCTCCAGAGCTGAGCTGTCCCCTTGCAGCTCCAGCTGACAGAGCTGTTTCAGCAGTTCAAGGTACAGCCTGACTCCCCAAAAGGTCAGGATACCTTTCCCTCCAGAGCTGTTCCACTGCAGTTCCAGCCACCAAAGCTGTCCTAGCAGCTCAAGGTATCACCTGACTCCCCAACAGTCAGGGTAACTTTCCCTCACAGTTTCAACCCTCACTGACAATTATCCATGAATAGTCCCATTTTAATTCATATTTTATTACATGTAGAATATACATAACAAAATTATAATCTATCTATGTGGCATAAAATTATTTATAAGCTTATTTTGGCATCTTTTCTTTTGGGTCTATTTAGCCTTTCTTGGCAGAGCTCTTGTATCCAGACACTTTAGCACAGGCAACATTCCTGTGAGCCTATCTAGAGGTATTGGTATGTAAGAAGATGGATAGATGTGCAAGTCTCATGGCATCATATAATACATAAGCATTAACATTTGCAGCGTAATTCTATTAATGAAACTAGTATCTGTGAAGCAGTTTAGGTTCCGGAATCTCATTTTTATTATCAAATCTGTTAACTCAAGCACATCCTAGAAGTTTCAAACATCTTTCTAACCTGCAGTCTCAGCCTTACCCTTGTATTTAAACATCATTCTGAACTTCTGAAGCAGTACAAATTTCATAAGTTTATCCAGATTCCTGATTTCTCCAACTTAAAAAAAATAAGCATTTTGTATCCAAACTACAAACAGATCTACTCGACAGATCTTCCATTAGCAACATTTCAAATGAGATATTGAAATGTAATAGTCTGTAACAAACCTAGAACAACTTAATATCTATTAATAGTGAGAAGATCTAAACTACATTAGAAATCTCATGTAGAATAGAATATTAGTTAACTTATTCTTAAATATCTCGAGTATATGATAATTTTTGGTTGTGAGCCTAGCCTTTAATGGCTGAGCTATCCCTCCAGCCCTCGAGTATAAGATAATATAAAATTTCTCTGTTAGTATATACAAGAGAGAATTACTAGTCATTGCCTTTTACAAAGAGGTCTGGGTAAAAGTAGTAACACAGAAATATTTTTACTTTTTAAGAATCAATTAAATTTGTTCTTACACAATTCTATACATGTATTCAATGCATACCTACCGTTTTCTGACCCCTTACCACTCACATCATGCTCATTCCTCCAACAACCCCCACCACACACACACACACACATACGTCTGCTTTGTTTTCTGACCCACTGAAACTAATCATGGTTATCTTTGTGCCAATGGATTTGGAGATATTGTTTAGAGCCTGATGGACTTGTCAATAAGCCAGTAACTCACAGAATCAATCTATCATTAGCCACAAATTCCAAAGTAAAGAATAAGGCCCTCTGAGTTCCTCCCTTTCCTTAATTGACAGTTGATAGAGCTGGTCATGTGAAGGCTCAGTGTAGGAAAATAAAGCTGCTTTGAGTTGATGATTACAACTGTTGTATGTGTCTAGAGAATGACATCTCATGGTTCTTTACCCTATCTTCTGGTTCTTCTATACTTTTTACCTACTCTTTCACAATGTTCTCTTGAGATTAGGTGAGGGTGGCATAAAGGAATTGTTTAGGGGCAGGATCACACTGTTGATTACTCTCTGTAGTAGTTTTGTTTTAGTTTTACTAATTTTAAAAAATGTGTATATGCATGTATGAGTATAAGTTTGTATATATTGAGTGCAAGACCTAAGAGAGACAGAAAAGGACATCAGATTCCCCAGGAATGGGAGTTACAGCTAGCTGCTGTAAGCTACCTAAATGTGGGTGCTGGGACTCAAACTCAGGTACTCCGCAAAAGCAGTGCATGCTCTAGACTGCTGAGCCTTCTTTCCAGCCCTCGCTGCATTTTTTGATGAATGTATGTGTAATGTTAAAATAAACTTTCAAAGTACTTAAAATTGGGCATATCCTTAGATTTCAATTAGGGTCCAAAAGCAATTTCAAGACTTGTCTGCTGTGCTAGAAAGAATAGTCTCACTCTATTGTCAATTACAATTTGTAAGGCCTGTAGAAGTGAGAAATCTTTGTGTCTTTGAAAGTGCTTCATGGGAAAATATTTTATTATCATTTCTCATTTTTCCAGATATAAAAAGAATAAATTGTTGCTGGAGAGCTTCTCTCCAGGCTCCACCAAGCCCCGCAGTGCCACAATCCACTTATAAAATAATCACTCAGACGCTTATATCACTTATAAACTGTATTGCCGTGGCAGGCTTCTTGCTAACTGTTCTTTTATCTTAAATTAACCCATTTTTATAAATCTATACCTTGCCACGTGGCTGGTGGCTTACCTGCATCTTTACATGCTGCTTGTCCTGGCGGTGGCTGCAGTGTCTCTCCCCCCTTCTTCCTGTTTCCCCAATTCTCCTCTCTTTTTGTCCTGCCTATACTTCCTGCCTGGTCACTGGCCATCAGTGTTTTATTTATATAGTGTGATATCCACAGCACTTCCCCTTTTCTTTTTTTTTTAAAAAGGAAGGTTTTAACTTTAACATAGTAAAATTACATATAACAAAACAATTATCGAGCAAGAATTACAGTTACAATATTAAAGAAGATGTCCTATCTTAGATTTGTGAGTTTAAAGTTTTATATCTAACTTATCTTTTATCATAACTGAGGAAATTACAACTATCTAGTTTTCAACCACATCAAAGACCTGAGAAGGAACATAATGGTACCTGAGAAATGGTAGATGGATGCAAGCAACTTTCGGGAGTCTTGCAAGAGTAGACCAAGACAGCTGGCAGCCTGGACAGTCACCTAATGTTTTTCAGCATTGTTGGTGCATTCAAATTGGCTACAGGCCTAGAGTATCTGACAGACCATTTTCAGAAGCAGGAATCCTGAGAGGCCATCTTACCCTGTCTTGGCAGAGTACAGTGTTCGCTTTCCTTGTGTCCCTCTTGTCCAGAAAGGACAGCATTGCATTTGTGCTGTCAGCCATCAAGGCAAGGGCAGTTCTTTGCCCAGTAGGCCATTTTGTGCCAAAAAGACAAACTTCCAAATGGAAATGTCTTAGAATCCCAACATTCTCTCGGGATCAATTGGTGCAGCCAGGAGCAATTGTGTCTCACGTCAACAGAATTCTAAGTTATTTAAATGCCATATTCTCTAGGTCTATGAAGTGTTTGAAGATTACCTATCTGAAATATATCTATGTATATGCAGAAGACTTAACTAACATGGCTACAAATATGATTATCATAAATGACTAATTATTAATCTATTTTTAATTATCCATTACAATTTTAAATGAGTTACATAAACATACCTCAAACAAGAATATATATATATATATATATATATATATATATATATATATACAGTATAACAAAATTAACTTCAAGTTTGTATCAATAAATGAAAATTTATACCAATGTAAAACATTTTAAACATAAACTAAAGTCTATACCAATGTAAAACATTTTAAACAAGTTGTTCTTTAAAAGTAGTTTGATTAATCTATCCTTTTATCTTATCATCTCTATATCCTCCTATATATCTATATCATATCCCCTTTTCTTTTTTAGAAAGAGATCACATTCATAATCAACCTGTTTTAAATAAAAATATTGGTTTTTCTCTGTCCCACGCCAGAGGGCTCTTCTGATTTGGGACACAAGAATCTCTTAACCATTTTTTTTTAAAGCAATATGTCTGGGTTTAGAGGGGGAGTGAGCCAATTCCACCTCTAAAGCCAGCTTGGTATATTTGGGAATTTGGGTGTAGCATCTCTTACTACTTCCTGCTGGAGGGGGGCGCTGTATCTTATAGAGACACAAAGAAAATTTTAGGCCTATGGGGTAGTCCTTGAGGCTGTATTGTGGGAGCCAGTTGCTTTGAAGCCGTTCTGAATGTTGGATCATCTGGGCCATGGTGTCATCGGAGATCTTTCAGGGGGTCTTGACTGGTCAAACCTGATGTATCTTAATCTGGAACAAATCCATAGCCTCTGGCTTTCTGTGGAAACAAAAGCAGAACCTCTTTTCCAAAGTAACATATCCTTATATGAAAATTTTGAAGTCAAGCTACCTTTAAAATATACATATTGGCATAAGTGAACAGCTTTTATAATCAAATGTTTTTCTTTAATTATGAATATCAAAGACAACATAATCCAGATTTTATGTGTGATAGCCATCTTTACGTGGTTTATTATCTTTACTGTTTTTTTAAACACTTTATTTTTAGATACTATTTGTTTATATAACGGTATATATATTTTTCTTTTAAACCTACATACATTTTTACATGTATTATAAACTATTTCAACTGAATCATTCTTATTGCGAACTTATTGCTTTAAACTGTAGCCTTTTAAGCCTGAAATGGCACTGTGACTGCTGGCTCCGCCCACTTCAGCTTCCCAACATGGCAGTGGTACGTTTTCCGCCAGCTCTGGGAGTCATCAAGTCTCGGAAATAGTGGGTCTAAGCTTTTATCAAAGCAGTGTGTAGCCCAGAAACCTCTTTTTTTTTTTTTAAATACTAGTAAAGACTAAATCTACCACACAGCGTAAAGTGCCACTGGCAGACGCCTCATTTCTGCCATACTGCTGGTCAAACGCACAGGCCAGGAACCTGCCAGTGTTCAAACCCGCGTTTTGTGGCGTCTAGCTGCCTGTATGAGACATGAAGCAGGAACCTGGTTTTGGCTCTGTTTAGAATTGATTATTAAATATTTTTAGGTTTAAGGTGGAAACTCGAGCCGTTGGGCGCCATTTGTTGTTGGTGAGCTTCTCTCCAGGCTCCACCAAGCCCCCCAGTCCCACAATCCACTTATATAATAATCACTCAGATGCTTATATCACTTATAAACTGTATGGCCGTGGCAGGCTTCTTGCTAACTGTTCTTTTATCTTAAATTAACCCATTTTTATAAATCTATGCCTTGCCACGTGGCTGGTGGCTTACCTGCATCTTTACATGCTGCTTGTCCTGGCGGTGGCTGCAGTGTCTCCCCCTCCTTCTTCCTGTTTCCCCAATTCTCCTCTCTCCTTGTCCCGCCTATACTTCCTGCCTGGTCACTGGCCATCAGTGTTTTATTTATATAGAGTGATATCCACAACAATAAATTCATGCATTTACAGATGACTGCAATCAACCACTTCCAGGCAACTTCATTTTTGGAAGTAATTTGTTAAATAGCATATCACACTATAAATTTTTAACTAACAACTTTTCTCAGAAATCTTGCCAATAATTAAATATTTCTTTGTAAATAAAAACATTTCCTACTTCTACTTTGCAAAATAAAATAGAAATGTATAATTATATTAAATAATAATTATCCTAAATCATATCTTAAAGAGCATTTTAAGATTCTCTTTTTTAAAATTTTATATTCATGTTACAGATATTTTTCTCATAATTAGTATAATATATATTTCATATAGAGCAAGATGTCAGAGGAAGACACTCAAGTGCTCACCTTCCAACAGAGTTATTCATTTGAACAGCTATCCACACATGTAAGAAACTTTACGAGTTTGGGAATCCAGATGAGAAATCCCAGTAACTGGAGTTAACATAATAATAAAACAACATCCTTTGGAGAAGAGAAGAAGAGATAAACTTCTTGCATTGCTCCACAGACCCCTACAGTAAGCATCAGAGAATGTAGATAGATTAGATAGATTCCTTTTGCTTAAGAAAGAGGAAAGAAGTGTATGTTTTAATTTTAGAATACACTGCCAGACCTACAATGGTGAAATCTAGTACCTGACTATGTCCTATGATCCTGCTCTCACATAGGTGTAAAATGTCATTTTACCACAATGCAACAGCTATCACAAAGAGCTGTGTGGACAGGAAATATCCTTTGGTTACTTACCAAAAGTGTAGTGACTAAGAAGGAGGAGTTGTAGGCCAGCCTGAACCCCAGGCAGAAGCTCATAGACAAATTAGAGTTGATGTGTTATCATTGGGCCTGCCTCACATCCACCTTGAATGTGCCAAATACAGAATTGAGATAAATCTTAGTTTGGTTATATGCTAACTCTGAAATAGCAGTACTGAACACAGTCTAAGAGAACATTAATCAGCAACATGTTCACACTTTCTCGAAGGACAGGCACAAAGTTAAAATGCAAAGACTGAAATAAATAGTTCATCCATCAATATTCAGATGTTATCATATGTCAGCAAGCATCAAGAATTTCCAGGAAATGATGACCTCATCAAACAGACAAAAATCAGGCTGCAGAAATTCACCAAAATTTAGGGGTTATATGTAAATTCTCAGGGAGAGAATGTAGTAAAGCTATTTAAGGAAACATAATAAGTTTCAAAAACACACAGAAAAAAATTCAATAATTTACATCAGAGTATTTCAAGCTGTCTAATAGTAGACTTCCAATGTAAACTTGACAAGACATTAGAGAAAGGAAAGAGCTAAAGGACAAAACCTGCCAGTGAGGAATACTTCTTTTAGTAAAGCAGTTCTTCAAAAATGGAAAGGTAAAGGCATTCGCAGACCAATCAAACCTGAGACAATTTATCACATTACACCTGTTGTCAAGAAGTGATAAACAGAAAGCAGGGGGATGGGGGGGGAGTCTGTGGGTCTGTGTTTGGTATGTAAAGTGAATAGAAAATTCATTAATAATAAAATAAAATAAAAGAGAAAGAAATATACCCAAACCAGTAATAAGACAGCAATGGTAAACTGGGGAGTGGTGACTCAGGCCTATTATCCAAGTCCTTCCAGTGTAAGCAGGAAGATTTGGAGCACAAGGTTATTCTCAGATTCAGAAACTAACCAGGGCTATATGAGATTCTCTCTCTTAGTCTCAGCCAGTGATGAGTCCCCTTAATGGTTTTCCAATGCAGAGTGGTCAGTCCTGAAACCTTACATTAAAAAAATAACAAAAAGTGAACTCAGCATGTTGTATTTATATATTTATATATCTGCACACACACGTAAGGATAATAATAATAATAAAAAAGCCATTGACTAGAAAGATGAAAGGTTCAAGGGAAGTTACTTGGGAGGAGCCGGAAGGAGAAGAAAAAAGGTAAAATATATTTTAAAAATAGATCCTGCCCCGGACTTCCCATCTGGACAAGGGTGAGTGCCTGGACTCAGCCTAGATTCCATCCCTGGGCACCAGCCATTCCGGGGAAGACCTGCCCAACTTGGCCCCAGGTTCTGGCCATCTGGCAGGATCCCTTCTACCCCCACCGGGAAGGTTCCCCTTCTCCAAGACGCCTGGCAGGCCCTGAAATCTCCATGACCTGCCCCCATGCCCATCATTGCCTGAGACCCCAGCCACTTCCTGAGACATAGAGACCAGCCCCCATCTCCCATCCTGCCCTGGAATTCCCGTCTGGACAAGAGGTTCTAGCCATTGGGCAGGATCCGTTCTACTCCCACCAGGAAGGCTCCCCTTCTACAAGACCCCTGGCAGACTCTGCAATCTCCACACCCTGCCCCCACACCACTTCTTGAGACTTAGAGACTGGCCCTCAGCTCCCATCCTGTCCCGGACTTCCCAACTGGAAAAGAGCTCTGATCCTGCCCCAGACTTCCCATCTGGACAAGACAGCTCCCATTTGGACAAGAGAGAGAGAGAGAGAGACTTCCTGAATCTGTCAGCTCTGTCTGGACCAAGTGCACTGATAAGACCAAGAATGAACCACAAGGAGATGGGCAGACGTCAAGGCAGAAGTACATACAACAAAATGAAGAGCAATACAGCATCACCAGAACCTAGCCCTCCTCCAACATCTAGACCTGAACATCAAAAACTGGAGGAAGCAGAAGAAAACTGCCTTATGAATAACATCATGAAGAAGGTAGAGGGTTATACAGAAGGAATTACAAATGAAATTGAGGAAAAGACAAACAAAAATGGGAAGAATGCTATAAAAAACCAGAGGAAAGGACAAATAAAGCTGAAGAAAACAATAAAGCCCTGTAAAAAAACAATAAAGCCCTGAAAGAAAATCATGAAAAAGCAATGAAACAGATGAAGGAAATAGTCCAAGACCTGAAAGGGGAAATAGAAAAAATGAAGAAGACACAAACAGAGGGAAGGCTGGAAATAGAAAATCTGAGTAAACGAGCAGGAACTTCAGACGTAAGTATAAACAACAGAATGCAAGAGATTGAAGAGAGGATCTCTGGCATTGAAGATACGGTAGAAGAAATAGATTCATCAGTCAAAGAAAACACTAAAGCCAACAAAGTTATGACCCAAAATGTCCAAGAAAATTGTGACACCATGAAAAGACCAAACCTACGAGTAATAGGGATAGAGGAAAGAGAAGAATACCAACTCAAAGGCACAGAAAATACATTCAACAAGATCATAGAAGAAAACTAACCAACTTAAAGAAGGAAATGCCTATGAAGATACAAGAAGCCAATAGAACGTCAACTAGACTCCCCCAAAAAAGTCCCCTTCCCACATAATAATTAAACAACTAAACGTACAGAATAAAGAAAGAATATTAAGAGCAGCAAAGGAAAAAGGCCAAGTGACTCATAAAGGCAATCCCATCAGAATAACAACCGATATTTCAGTGGAGACTTTGAAAGCTAGAAGGACCTGGACAAATGTAATGCAGACACTAAGAGACCATGGATGGCAGCCTAGACTAATATAACCAGCAAAACTGTCAATCATCATAGATGGAGTGAACAAGACATTCCAAGACAAAGCCAGATTTTAACAATACTTATCTACAAACCCAGCCCTACAGAAAGCACTAGAAGGAAAATTCCAACCTAAGGAAGTCAGATACACACTCGAAAACACAGGCAATAGATAAAGCTACAGCAGTGAACCCCAAAGAAGAGAAGTACACACATACTACCACCAAAAAATAACAGGAATGAACAATCACTGGTCATTAATATCAATGGACTTAATTCACCTATAAAAAGACACAGGCTTACCGAATGGATATGAAAGCAGGACCCATCTTTCTTCTGCATACAAGAAACAGACCTCAAATTCAAAGAGATATACTACCTAAGAATAAAAGGCTGGGAAAAGACTTTCTAATCAAACAGTCTTAAGAAACAAGCAGGTGTAGCCATCCTGATATCCAGCAAAATAGACTTCAAACTAAAATTAATCAAAAGAGATCAAGAAGGGCATTACATACTCATCACAGGAAAGATCCACCAAGATGAAATTTCAATTCTGAACATTTATGCCCCAAACACAAGGGTACACAGATATGTAAAAGAAATATTACTAAAGCTTAAACCACATATAAAACCCCACACATTCATAGTGGGAGACTTCAACACCCCACTTTCACCACTGGACAGATCTCCCAAATCGAAACTTTACAGAGAAATAAAGGACTTAACTGATGTCTATTGGGGAATATTATAAGGGCCACTCCACGTAGTTAAAAGGAAGATTTATTTAGTGGATGACTTACAAATGAAAGAATTGATAGGTCGCGGGGGTCTGGGGAAGACGTCTAGCAATCCAGCGGTGTTCTCTGGAGCTCTGCACAATCAATCTCCACCATCCAGGGTCCAGGCGCAGAGAGCGAGCCCCGAGCGAGCGCTTGCCCATCCAGCTCTCAGGTTTCCAGCACCTCCCCTCGCCCCGCCTCGTAGGCGTGACAGTTGCCAGAGTCTCAATGGGGGTTGGAGCTTCCAGATCCAAGCTGGAATGACTACCCACTACAGATGTCATGACTCAAATGGACTTTATTGATATCTACAGAACATTCCATCCTAACAAAAAAAAATATACCTTCTTCTCAGCACCCCAAGGAACCTTCTCTAAAATCGACCACATACTTGGCCGCAAAGCAAATCTCAACAGATACAAAACAATTGGAATAACCTCCTGCATTCTATCAGACCACCATGGTTTAAAGTTAGATTTCAACAACAACAAAAACTACAGAAAATGTACAATCTCATGGAAACTGAATAATGCTCAACTGAATCACCAATGGGTTAAGGAAGAAATAAAGAAAGAAATTAAAGATTTCCTAGAGATCAACGAAAATGAAGACACAACATACCCGAACTTATGGGACCCTATGAAAGCAGTGCTAAGAGGGAAATTCATAGCTATAAATGCCCATATAAAGAAGTTGGAGAAATCTCATACTAGTGACTTAACAACACACCTGAAAGTTCTAGAACAAGAAGAAGCAAAGTCTCCCAGGAAGAATAGACGCCAGGGAATTTATCAAAGTGAGAGCTGAAATCAATAAAATAGAAACAAAACAATACAAAAAAATTAATGAAACAAAGAGTTGGTTCTTTGTGAAAATCAACAAGATAGACAAGCCCTTATCCAAATTAATCAAAAGACACAGAGAGAGAGCATCCAAATTAACGAAATCAGAAATGAAAAGGGGGACATAACAACAGACATTGAGGAAATCCAGACAATCATCAGGTCATACTTCAAAAACCTCTACTCCCCAAGACTGGAAAATCTAAAAGAAATGGATAATTTTCTGGATTGGTACCACATACCTAAGTTAAATCAAAACTAGATAAACTATTTAAATAGTCTAATAACACTTAAGGAAATAGAAAGTTATTAAAAGTCTCCCAACCAAAAAAAATCCCAGGACCAGATTGTTTTCGGCACAGAATTCTACCAGATCTTCAAAGAAGAGTTAATACCAATACTCTCTACATTGTTACACACAATAGAAACAGAAGGAACATTTCCAAACTCTTTGTATGAGGCTACAATTACCCTGATTCCTAAAACAATCAAGGATACAACAAAAAAAGAGAAATACGGACCAATCTCCTTCGTGAACATTGATGAAAAAATACTCAATAAAATACTGGCAAACAGACTCCAAGAACACATCAAAACAATTATCCACCATGATTAAGTAGGCTTCATCCGAGGGATGCAAAGGTGGTCCAACATAGGAAAGTCTGTCAGTGTAATACACCATATAAACAAACTCAAAGAAAAAAAAACACATGATCGTCTCACTATATGCAGAAAAGGCATTTGACAAAATCCAACACCTATTCATGATAAAGGTTTTGTAGCAATCAGGAATACAGGGAACATATCTGAACATAATAAGGGCAATTTACAGCAAGCCAACAGCCAACATCAAATTAAATGGAGAGCAACTCAAAGCAATTCCACTAAAATCAGGAATGAGGCAAGGCTATCCGCTCTCCCCATACTTATTTAATATAGTACTTGAAGTTCTAGCCAGAACAATAAGACAACATAAGAAGATTAAGGGGATAAAAATTGGAAAGGAAGAATTCAAGCTTTCCCTATTTGCAGATAACATGATAGTATACTTGAGTGACCCAAAAGATTCAACCAAAAAACTGATACAGCTTATAAACACCTTCAGAAACCTAGCAGGATACAACATCAACTCAAAAAATCAGTAGCCCTCCTATATACAATGGACAAACAGGCTGAGAAGGAAATCAGAGATACATCACCCTTTACAATAGCCACAAATGACATAAAATACCTTGGGGTAACACTAACCAAGCAAGTGAAGGACCTATATGACAAGAACTTTAAGTGCCTGAAAAAAAGAATTGAAGAAGATGTCAGAAAATGGAAAAATCTCCCATGCACATGGATAGGCAGGATTAACATAGTAAAAATGGCAAACTTACCAAAAGCAATCTACAAGATTCAATGCAATCCCCATCAAAATACCAACATAATTCCTCACAGACCTGGAAAGAATAACACCCAATTTCATATGGAAAAACAAAAAACCCAGGATTGCCAAAAGAATCCTGTACAATAAAACAACCTCTGAGGGCATCACGATCCATGACATCAAGTTCTACTATAGAGCTACAGTAATAAAAACAGCTTGGTATTGGCATAAAAACTGACTTGTGGACCAATGGAATCAAATTGAAGACCCTGACATTAATCCGCACACCTATGAACATATAATTTTTGACAAAGAAGCCAAAAGTGTACAATGGAAAAAAGAAAGCATCTTCAACAAATGGTGCTGGCATAATTGAATATCAACATGTAGAAGGCTGCAAATAGATCCATATCTGTCACCATGCACCAAACTTAAGTCCAAGAGGATCAAAGACCTCAACATAAATCCAGCTACTCTGAACCTGCTAGAAGAGAAAATAGGAAGTAGTCTTGAATGCATTGGCATAGGAGTTCACTTCCTAAATATAATACCAGTAGCACAGACACTGAGAGAAACAATCAATCAATGGGACCTCTTGAAACTGAGAAGCTTTGTTAAGCAAAGGATACAGTCAAAAGGGCAAAATGACAGCCTACAGAATGGGAAAAGTTCTTCACCAACCCCATATCTGACAGAGGATTCATATCCAGAATATATAAGGAACTCAAGAAATTAGACATCAAAATGCCTAACAGTCCAATTAAGAAATGGGCTATAGAATTAAACAGAGAATTCTCAATAGAGGAAACTCAATTGGCTGAAAGACATTTAAGGAATTGCTCAACATCCCTAATTATCAGGGAAATCAAAGTCAAACAACTCTGAGATACCACCATACGCCTGTCAGAATGGCTAAGATCAAAAACACTGAAGACACTTTATGCTGGAGAGGATGTGGAACTAGGGGAACTCTCCCCCACTGCTGGTGCAAATGCAAGCTTGTACAACCACTTTGGAAATCAATATGGTGCTTTCTTAGAAAATTGGGAATCAATCTCCACCAAGATCCAGCTATACCACTCTTGGGCATATACCCAAGGAATTCTCATTCATACCACAAGGGCAATGTTCAGCTATATTTATATCAGCATTGTTTGTAATAGCCAAAACCTGGAAACAAACTAGATGCCCTTCAACTGAAGAATGGATAAATAAATTGTGGCACATATACACAATGGAATACTACTCCGCCGAGCGAAACAATGACATCATGAGGTCTGCAGGCAAATGGATGGATCTAGAAACAATCATCCTGAGTGAGGTAACCCAGACTCAGAAAGACAAACATGGTATGTACTCACTCATAGGAGGATACTAGATGTAAAACAAAAATGACTAGACTGCTGCTCACAACACCAGGTCGGCTACCTAGAAAACAGGATCCTAAGAAAGACACAGGGATCGCCCAATAACAGAGAAATGGATGAGATCGACATGAACAACCTGGATGTGAGTGGGGGTAATGAAGGGTAAGGGTCAAGGGAAAGAGAGCTTAGGGGAGCAGGAGATCAAGAACAGAGAAGGAGCCGGGCGGTGGTGGCGCACGCCTTTAATCCCAGCACTCGGGAGGCAGAGTCAGGCGGATCTCTGTGAGTTCGAGGCCAGCCTGGGCTACCAAGTGAGCTCCAGGAAAGGCGCAAAGCTATGCAGAGAAACCCTGTCTCGAAAAACCAAAAAAAAAAAAAAAAAAAAGAACAGAGAAGGAGAACAAGGAATAAGAGACTATGATAAATGAAGACCACCTGAGAATAGGAAGAAGCAAAGTGCTAGAGAGGCCCACAGAAATCCACAAAGATACCCCCACAATAAACTACTGGCAATGGTCGAGAGACAGCCTGAAATGGCCTACTCTGGTGATAGGATGGCCAAACACCCTAATTGTCATGATAGAAACCCCATCCAATGACTGAGGGAACTGGATGCATAGATCCATGGCCAGGCCCCAGGTGGAACTCCAGGAGTCCAATTGGTGAGAAAGAGGAGGATGTATATGAGCGAGAATTGTTGAGACCAAGGTTGGATAAAGCACAGGGACAAATAGCCAAACGAATGGAAACACATGAACTATGAAACAATGACTGAGGGGCCCCCAACTGGATCAGGCCCTCTGAATAAGTGGGACATTTGATTAGCTTGATCTGTTTGGGAGGCATCCAGGCAGTGGGACCAGGTCCGGTACTCAGTGCATGAGTTGGCTGTTGGAAACCTGGGGCTTATGCAGGGACACTTGGGTCAGCCTGGGAGGAGGGGACTGGACCTGCCTGGACTGAATCTACCAGGTTGAACTCAAAATAAATTGATACAAAAAGTTTACAATGTATTGTAATGTTCTAATATTGTAAAGAGGATGAATAATCCACTTATTTTTAATAATATGCAGATTGAACAACAAAACAACAAAAAATGTATTAACAATTAAGTAACATAAAACCTAGAATTAAACAAGAAAATTTACAATGTGAGAATAATTTAATGTGAGAGATAAAATGTGTGTGTTTATTCCTTTTATTATTTCTTAAATTTATGGTTAAACTTAAGTTTCTAAAATTTTAAAATAAATTCTGAAAATACAATGTTCTTTGAAAAACATTGGCAATTTTAAATCTTCTAAAATGCACTTTACATACAATGAAATTCATCAATTTTGTGTGTTATTTTAAAGATTTTCTACCTTGATTCTATGTTAACTATGAAAATGCCAGTATGAAATATTTCAGGAAAATCTTAAAATATGAATTATCAGAATTTAAAGTTATATTGAAATGGTTTCAAATGAAAAGTTCTACAAAATCATAAGGAATGACAAAAGCAAAAATGCAGAGTATGAAACTCCCCCAAATTTTGTCCTATAGAGCTACCTACTTATCAATATATAGCTTGCATACAAAGTCCTTGAACAACTTAAAAGGTTCTTGCAATATTCATGTCATTTACTGACCATATCTGCCTGAAAAATGGTTCACAAACAAGAGAAAACTAAATTTCAGCTCTGGGGGACAAGAAAGAGAAGCATGGGATGGATCCAATGATCTATCCCTGATTGAGGGATACTGCCTATATACAGATGGCAGTGGAAGGTCCTGAGTAGGAATAAGTAAACCTGTTCAATCAGAGAGTTAACATATAGATGCCCAAAGAAGGTACATTTGCAGAAGATATTTGAGTGGTTTCCAAAATCTCTTCCAATAATTTTGATGAAGAAAATACCAGTAGGAAGCCATGGTGTCAGACGGAAAAGGTGGCTGTATGAGATAACAACACAGATGACAAAGAGGGGAAAAGGAGCATTTAAGTAAACACTTTCATGATTCTGAACCCTAACCCCGCACACACAAACAAAATGTAATAATAAATCATTTTTAAATGATGTGAATATTATTATTATTGCGTCTGATTGCAGTTTTCTCCCTCCTCTCTTCCCAGTCTCTCCCTGCCATATCCCTTCTGTCCTCCATCCTCTCCTCCATTTCTATTCAGAAAAGGGCAGGTCTCCCATGAATATCAACCAAACATGGCACCTCAAGTTGTAGTAATACAAGACACCTCCCCTCATACTAAAGCTGGAAAAAGCATCTCAGTATGAAGAATGGTGTCCCAAAAGCCGGCAAAAGAATCAGAGATAGTCCCTACTCCCACTGATAGGAGTTCCACAAGAGGACCATGCTACACACCTGAAATACATATATATAGTATTGCAGCAGGCGTAGGTCAGTCCCATGCAGGCTCCCTGGATTTCAGTCCAGTCCCTGTGAGCCCATATGAACTCAGGTTAGTTGATTCTGAAGAATCAGTAAATTTGGAACACTCAAGATAACTGAGTATGATGTCCAGAAAGTAAAACTGTTAATGAAATGAGAAGCAACTGAGACCATTATGAAATATTGGCAAGTGTGATGACATACACATGTGTAATGACACACATATTTTAGGAATCCCAGAAAGAAAACAGAAGGGTCTTTATGAAGAAGTCATTGCTTGATTTACAGCAAATTGCGGTGTTGGGGACAGACATAAACCATTAGATAGACAAATTAAAGTGCATCACCATTCTGAACCATGTGTTTAAAAGTTAATTAAAATAAAAGCCAAATTCAAGAAACTCAAAGAACTCCAACTCATCCATTGATAAATCACTATTATAATCAAACTGAAAGGTGGGAGAATTAATCAGAGAATCTTGAGTTCAGCGTGTAGAAAGCAACTCAATACAAGCAAAGTTGCTGTTGTGAAATTTTAAGTGAATTGCTAAACAGGAACCTCATAGGCTAGAATAGAATATATTAAATGTTCTGCAAGAAAAAAAAAGATACCAATGCAGAGCACTATTTGGAAATACTGGACTTAAAAAATGAAGGTGAAAATAAGACATTGACAGAAACACCAGAAAAAAAGTAAAGTTTATATCAAAGATTTCTACTTGTTTATTTTGATATGTTACTGCATATACATTTTTGCAAGGTCTTATTATGTAGACCAGGCTGGCCTTAAACGCACAGAGATTCACCAGCTTCTGCTGGGGTTAAGATGTGTGCCACAACATACAGCTACTTATATTTTTATTTTGAATGTCTCCTTTTAAAGTTAAGTATACTTAAATTTTTGCTATCTATGTTTTACTTCATATGTTGTCTATAGTTTATTTCATTGTCTCTTTCTTAATGTAATTGTACTTCAGGTGCCTAATATATTCAATGTGAGATGTTGTGTTTCATGGTCATGTCAGTCATCAGGTCTGCTAATAGAACAAAATCAAGAGAAATAAATGTCTTGCACAACCATTCAGTATGAATTTAAAGAAAGAGAATATTTGGAAGCTCAGAAGTATTGTAGGTTAATCTCAATAATTATCACTCAATGAAGTATTTCCTCTGACCAGTATTTCACTTTACATCGGTTCTGAAGAAGTATCATTTTGTGGAGGTAGTATTTTTAGGTTATAGTTCACTGGGCCTTTTAGGCTTAGAGTATGAGAGTAAACAAAACATCTGTCAGTACCTGATAGGTCTGCATTTATTAGTTTAAATAGTTGTTTTGAAGGCTTTATCTTCATAGAACTTTTGTTCTACACTCATTTTCTACACTAGTAATCTTTCTCTTGCCATGTATTTTGGTGTTCAGGCGCTGTTGATTTGTTTCAAAGCAATGAGGAGAGACAAAGCTTAATATTTTCTTTCTATTGTTTTCACTTATTTCTGTAGTAGACAAATGCCTGCTACAGAATATCTAGTAAAACACTTACAGCATACAAGGGAGTCAAACAACAACAGCAATAACAGCAGCAACAAAATCAACAACAACCAAACAGTGTGCACATTTTATTGTGGTTATCCTTACTGAAATGACTGCTGTGGAATGTTCTGTATGTTAAATGTATTGCGCTGGTTAATAAATAAAACACTGATGGGCCAGTAGCCCAGGAAGTATAGGCAGGACAAGCAGAGAAGATAATTCTGGGAACTGGATGGCTGAGTCAGGAGACGCTGCCAGACGCTGCCATGAGTACCATCATTTAAGATACTGGTAAGTCACGAGCCATGTGCGAATGTATAGGTTTATAGAAATGGGTTAATTTAAGATATAAGAACTAGATAACAAGAAGCCTGCTGTGGCCATACAGTTTGTAAGCAATATAAGTCTCTGTGTGTTTACTTGGTTGGGTCTAAGCGGCTACGGGACTGGTAGCTGAGAGAGATTTGTTCTCACAGTGGGGCAGGCAGGACTGGAGAAAACTCCAGCTACAAATGACTGTTAAATTTTCTTCATCACATTTCATTTGTGGAGGAAGATGTATGATTAATTACTTACTTAGTCACACTTTTGCATATTTCTCTTTTCTCCAGTGTAGGCAAGGACTGCAGTTTAATTATGTATAATAGAATATGGCAAAGTGATATGATGTCACTCTCTTTATTGTGTGAAGTCTGATAATATAATAGTGTGTGTGTGTGTGTGTGTGTGTGTGTGTGTGTGTGTAAGAGATGGGGTTGGGGGAAGGAAGGGATGGCGGGAGAGAGACAGAGAGAGGATTGTGTTTTGACTTTTCTGATGATCTTCAATAAATGAATTCTCATGATGTGAACTGCCAGTGAAAGGGGCCATGCAACAGAAAGCTGTGGCTGTCCTTCTGCCAGCAGTCAGCAAGTAGTTGGCAACATTAGTTTCTCATCCATTTGCAAATTAATTCTATCAACAGCTTGAAAGCTAATTCTTCCCTAGCTAAACATCTGATAAGAATTCTAGAATCCGTCTGGCCAAAATCTTGATTATAATCTGAGCAGAGGACTCTGTAAAACTGCCCAGATGCTTTGTCTATGAAGACTGTAAAACAATGGGTGTTGTTTTAACCCAGTTGTGGTAATTTTTAATGGAACAGAACAAAAAATAATACAAAAAATATCCTAAGTTATTTCTACCATTTCACAGGAAATTGTGTGGTTTTGGAGAAGACAAGATACAGTTTCATCTCCTCAAAATATGAAGTTAGTATAATTAAGAGTAGAATTGTCATAGTTAAATAAATGTTATCAGCTATAAAACTTTTAGAGTCCCAAAACATATTTCAGAGCTGTTTTTAAGCCAGATGAATAAGTATGGTCTATTATAGTTTTTTTAAAATATTATTATCAACATTTCTTATGATTTACTTCTCTGAATAATGCCACATAAAATGAATTAACTTCAGTGGCATCCATACTAGTGTTCAAAGAAATCTTTCATTCAATAGGAAATTTTCTCAAATAACATAAATCCCTGATATGTGGTAAATCATGATTTTCATTGAAATTTACTGTCTTTAAAATGAAGCTAACTTGATATTCATGTATAAGTAAGATATCAGCCTGATACAATCCAGCCATATTTTATCATGATTGATTACACTGATTCTGCAGACATTTTTCTCATAAGTTTCTCTTTTCCAAGATCTTATTTTTCACTTCTATTTTAGGTTTAAAACAAAATTTAAAAGGTATGATGGTAGGTCCTTTATGAAAATTAGTAATAGCATGGAGTTCACTTTTCCAGAGAGTCATTATTTCACAGGGAAAAATCTACAAATGTTGATAGTTTTTGCCTCATCAATATCCAATTACAACATCACAGAATTGTACCAATTAAAACATAGCAAGTTTTGCTGAGAGTTACAGTTTCTTCCCTGCCACTGACATTCCATAGTGACATGTTGTCTTTAGCAATTATATATCATTTCTGGCCATCTTGCTATTTAATTAACTAATGTTAAGTACTGATATGATAAACTATAAGGCACTGTACTATCAAACACTTATTTTTAATTTTTAAGCATTCAAGTGTTCTGAATGTTGATTCTTCAACTTTTAGTATTCCATGATAACCAAAATACTTGTAGATTTTATCTAAGTCTCAGAAGCTGATTTGTTTTAATTTTATTTTTTATGAATATAGTAGTAAATAAAATTATTCTGGCTTTCAAGAAAATTGTGAAAATAAGCAAATCCTTTAAATGATCAAAGAAACAAATATAATTTCTTCATTCTCAGTGAATTTTTCTGGGGATCAAATTGTCATCATAATTTATTCTGTAAAGGAAATAAAGGATTACAGATAATTGTGGATAAGAATGAAGGGATAAGGAGTATATTATGGAATGGAACCCTACAAAAGTATTTCATAGAAAAGGGACTCGTGTAGAAGGGTTACTAATGAGGTCCAGATGGTCTGCAGTACTTTCTCTGGCACAAATCCTGACTCAGATGTGGTGGCTAGACAATGGAAAACTGCAGGCACATGATAAAGCCTAGGAGGAATGTCTTCCATGGGAAAAGAAGGACACAAAAGTAGGTAAGTGAGGAACTCAGATAAGGGGGTCAAAGATCTGTTTTATCAAACTCTTCTTGTAGTGTTATCTCTAATTGCTAGTTAAACAATATATAAACAGCAGTGGGAAAAATAGAAATTGTTCATTCTTGAAGTGAACCCAGAGTCTGTGTCTATATATTGTTACCCTTCTGCCCACATCCCTGTGATGCCCAAGGCTAGGATTTCTCAGGTCTGAACCTGAGCAGGTCTTGTGCATACTGTCACAGTTCTGTGAGTTTATATGTGTATCACTCCTGTTGTGCCCAGAAGACATAATTTCCTTGCAGTCATCCACAACTTTTGACTCAAATCTTTCCACCATTTCTTCCATATAGATTGCTGAGCCTTGAGGTGAGGGGTTGATAAAGATATCCCAATTAGGATTTAGTGCTCTAAAATCTCTCACATTCTGCACATTGTTCAGTTCTGGATCTCTTTAGTAATTACTATAATTATTTACTACTGTTAAGAACAAACTTCTGATGAGAGTTGAGTGATGTATTGATCTATGGTCATATCAATATGCCATAGTCATATGATTGCTATGTTATTTTATCAGAACAATAGTAATAAGTTGGTAAGTTTTGCTCTAGGTCCATTACCTACATAGTCACAAGTTCTTGGACATTTTAGAAGTATCAGTTATGGGTTCCATATTATGGAGTAGGACTTAAATTGAATAAACAGTGGTTGGTTGCTTCTATAACATTTGTTCTGTCATTGCAAGAGAAGACCCAGACATAACTCCACACACATTCAGACACTTTACTTTTAACAAAGGAGCCAAAAACACACACTGAATTAAGGACAGCATATTTAACAAATGGTGCTGGTCAAGCTGGCCAAATTGCATGGCCTCATGTAGAAGAATAAAAAATAGATCAATCTGTCTCATCCATCACAAAACTCAATTTCAAATGGATCAAGGACCTCATCATAAGACAAGATACTTTAAGTATGATGGAAGAGAAAGTTGGAAATAAGCTTGAATATATTGGTACAGGAAATGACTTTTTGTACAGGACACTGATAACATAGGCGTTAAGACAATTAATAAATGAGACCTCATGAAACTGAAAAGCTTCTGTACAGAAAAAGACACCTTGATTCAAGCAAAGTAGAGTCCTACAAAATGGGGGAAATCTTTACCAATTTTGCTTCTGTAATGAATTACTATCTAGAATAAATAAAAGACTAAAATAAAAAACCTTAACATCAAGAAAACAAACAACCCTATTAAAAAGTGGTATAGAACTAAACAGAAAGTCCTCAAAGGAGGAAGCACAAATGGCTGAGAAACACACTGCAAAAATGTTCAACTCCTTAGCCAAATTAAAATTACTTTAAGATTTCTTCTTACCTTAGTCGTAAGGACCAAGAATAATGAAAGAAATGATGGCACATGCCAAATGCACACTAAATTTCAGATAGCATTGTTAACAAATGGTGATGATCAAGCTGGATGGCTACATGTAGAAGAATAGTAAGGATGCAGAGAAAGGGAAACACTTGTTAATGAGAATGCAAACTGGTATATCCACTATGAAAATCAGTGTGATAGTTCCTCAAAGAGTTGGATATAGGTATACCTCAAGATGCAGCTGTACCATATTAGTATATACTCAAAGGACTACATCTTACTACAGAGATACTTGCACATCCGTATTCATTGCTGCTCTATTCATTATAACCAAAAACTGGAAACAGCCTAGATGTTCCTCAACTGTTTAATGAATAATAAAATTGTGATACATTTACACAGTTTACTATTCTATTGCAAAAAATAAAATTATTATATTTGCAGGTAAATAGATGGAGCTAGAAGGAATTATCCTAAGTGAGGCAACCCAGATTCAAAAGGGACAAGTATTGTTTCTTTTCAATTAAATGGTGATGTTAACTTTTAAGCTTTTGATATGTGTGCTACAATTTGAGTAATCATAGAGACTCGGTACCCAGTAAAGGATTAGGTTGGTGAATGGATCTCCCAAGGAAGGGAAAATAGAATATAGTGTTATAGAGAGACAAAAGGGAAAATAAAATAGGAGGTTTAAATGGGTAGGGAGTTGGGAGGGCAGAGTAAAGGAGGGGATATATGAATGAGGGACACCTAACACTAAAGACCTTTTGAAAAACCACATAAAAACCTACTACTGTAGAAGCTTCCTAAAATGTATTCTTATGTGAAAGAAATTTAAATAGAGGCACCATATCACAGAGGAGACAATGCTCTAACTAGCCATCTTATGTCACAAGTAAAACCTCCACACTGCCAAGAATGAGCTACAGCTTATTGAGTCATTGACCAAAGTTGTCCCATGGAATCTCTCAAACATAATATACTATTCTATTGCCAAGGCTATTGGTTGCTTTCTATACCTGATGGTAAGGCCCTGTTGCTGAGAACAGTACTTACTTGTTTCATTGAACATGTAGAAGTATAACTAGAAGGTTGTCCCATAAAGACTAGCATTCAGGGTGCTGGAAGTTACTCTGCACACTATCAGAAGAAGGTAGTCAAAAATAACACCCAGCTATAAACTCTGCACTGTGAAACTTCTTGTAGGAGAAAATAAAGCTTTGAAATCAATGCATGACTTTGCTTTAAGAAATCATTACAAACTAATCTTTGGAGGTGGATAGGTTATTTAACAGACAGACTGAACTCTTTTAGAAGCCAATAGATTTACATATTAGGATACATATTAGCATTAGCTAATACATACACATGCCAATACATATTTGTAACAAAAGCTAACTTAGTTATTAGGCCCATGCTAAGATGCTTTTTTTGTAGTATTTGTCAGTCATATTTTGTCATACCTAAATTTTTCTGGTATCATTTGGTATTTTGCATAATGGGAAGACCCATCTTAATCTGCTTGTTCTGGAAGTTCATAGTTCTGTAAGTAATCTCATTTGCCATCCCATTCTGATATATTATGATTCTGTCAAGACAATGTCCTCCTTTCCTGAAGGGAATCTAATTAAATTTACTTTCTTTGTTAGCCCTTTGGGGAAACTTTTGAGAGAATGTACAGTAGAAAACCTACTGATTTTCCTTGATTATATGTTATATATTTAAAAAATCTGAAGTCATTTCTGCTACACTTAACTAAAAAAAATTTACATTTTCTTTGAAATACAGCCTTTCTGTTTGTATACTGCTTTAGTTTCTATTATGCTTGCTACAAAATCCCACAGAATTAATTTCTTAAAACAACACACACTTCTTAGTTAATTTAATGGTCCATGGTGTCAAAATTTCAAAATTTGTCTTTTAGGTATAAAGTAACTTCTCTTCCAGGAACTCTAGAGGAGAAAGTGTCCCTTTATATCCGGCCTCAGGAGGTTTTCCTTGGCACATATTCACTTCCTTCACACACACATTTAACAGTTTAGCACTTACAGATTCCTCATTGCCTGAGACTTTTCTGTCTCCTTCCTGCACTTTCTAGCAAGCCTTGTCATTACAGACAATCTTTTGTATGATTTTTCCATACAGCATATTCTGATTACAGTTTCCACTCCCCCAACCCCTCTTATACCACACCACCTCCCTTCCCAGTCAAATGAACGTCCTTCTGTCTCTTGATGGAAAAATTATACCAAGCATCTACATAATAATAATAAAATAAGAAAAACAACAGAAGTGGAATAGGATAAAACAAACAAACAAACAGAACAAAAAGATGCAAAGAAAAAGCACAAGAAACACTTACAGATGTAGAGACACACAGATTCATACACATAGGAATCCCATGACAACACAAAAACAGAAGCCATAAAGTAGGTGCAAAGGACCTTTAAGGTTAAAAAAGAAACCCTAACAAAACATGAGACAAAGAACCTTCAGAGTTGCCCTTGAGTTCATTTTGTGTTGGCCATCTACTCCTAAGCATAGGACCTGCCCTCAAAAATGGTTTGTATACCCAGTGAGAAGACTGTGGAGAGAACTAATTTTTCATTTTCAAGTGGCTATCAACTGGAGATAGCTTCTGGGTTTGGGATGGCGGTCACTTTTCTCAGTGCTGTGACCCCTCTGGGGCAGACCCATGCAGGCCCTGTGCATGAAGCCACAGTCTCTGAGTTCATATGTGTGGCCATCTTGCTATGTCTAGAAGCCCTTGTTTCCTGGTATCATCAATCTACTCTGCCTCTTACAATCTTTCAGCCTTGTCATTTACAGAGTTGTCTGAGCCCTGAGGGGAAAGATTTGATGAAGATACCTGTTTTATGACTGAATGTTACAAGGTCTCTCACTCTTCACATCATTCAACTGTGGGTCTCTGTATTGTTCCCATCTATAGCAGAAGAAACTTCTCTGATGATGGCTGAGCAAGGCACTGATTTGAGTATAGCAGAATGTTATTAGGAGGGTATTTTTATGGCAGAAAAGTTGTTTCTTGTTTTCCCCTAGGTACCTGGTCAATTTGGTCTCAGGTTCGTGGTCACTCAAGCAGTATCAGGAATAGGTTCTATCTCATGGAGTGGGCCACAAATCTGCTCAGATATTGGTTGGTCACTCCTGCAAGATTTATGCTACTATTGCATTAGTACATCCAGCAGGCATGTCATCATTATAGATCAAAGAGTCTGTAGCTAGGTTGGTTTTTACCTTTCTCCTTTGGTAATGGTCAGAGTGCCTTCTATACTGGAAGTACATGAACACTAGTCTGTAGGGGTGAATGCTTTGGGTAGGCACCAGACTAGTTTCTCCATGTTCAATAAATTGTGTAGGTATTGTCTTAAGCAATAGAGGCTTACAGTCAGTGGAGAGCAACCAATAATCCTGGATTGGTTGGGGTTTCCTGTGGGGCCCCTTCAGCCAGGAACTCAATTAGATATAACCCATTCCTAGTACTGGAAGCATCATGACAAGAGATGTCTACTTGGGGCTCTGTCTCCCTGTTACTTGGCAATTTCATTTAGAATGTATTCATATATGTATATATTTTATGAAGCTTCTACTGTATTATGTTTCCACAGAACTTTGTAGATGGCACTTAGTTTTAGCTGGCCCTCTCCATATTTCCTTCCTGTCCACTACTTCCTAATGGAAAGTACCATGCTCTCAGGTTTAGACAATTAGGGTGCCATTTTCTTTGGGAGTCATTATTCTAACTACCATACATATTAAATTTTGAAATGACAGTCCTGTATAAAAGCTGGCTTAACTTAGTTCTAAAAGTATATCTCTCTGACACATTTTCTTGCCTAACTGAAGTAAGATTATTATATATACCTAAGAGAAGTTAGTTTCTAAAGAAAAATTTTAAATATTTTGTGTATTGCACGTGTAAAACTTTTATCATTATTAAAGAACAGTAAAATTAGAGAATATAAAAGTACTTTGCATCAGCAAATTTTTGTTATCAGTGTTTAAAAACTTATTATTACACATTTTGTTGTATTTTTTCAAGCAATTTCCAAACTGGAAAGAGAAATTTTCAGAACTCTTAAGTAGTATTTGTCAAATTAAGGAAAATATTGAATATTTTCCCTAAAATTTTGGCAATTTTCTTTGTAGTTCATCGCTATTTTTATTTCATGTATTTATTTTACTGTAACTCTTTTTCTTATTAACAATAGTTTAGGAAAATATATAAAAAGTAATTTTATCATTATATTTTGATATCTATATCCTTAAGTTACAATTAAAATCAAATTTAGGTACTATAAATACATTTAATACTTATTTTTAGATGGATCTCACCTTCACTCAGATATATTTTCCAATATAAATTGATGCTCCAGACTGTTATTGAATAAAGTATGTTGAATTCCTGTCTGTTTACTCACAGATAATTACACTGTACATATTCGGATGCCAGAGCTTGTCAAGCTACATGGAATAAAGGAATAATGAGTGGTGGTGACACAGAGATTTTTTGCAAGCTTTGAGACAGCCATCAATCAACCAAATAATATAATATATAGTACAATTTAATATAAAATAATCATAAAGTCTTAATAAATATCTGTTAAAATATAAGTTAAAAAAGCTCTCCATTTTGTATATGGATTCATGTCAAGTACCTGGAATACAACCTGGCATATGGTAGATGTTCAGTGGATAAACAATCCAATAGCAATCAATAATATTTTTTTATTGGTACATGTTTTTAAGTATTCAAGTTCTAAATTTTGACATATACTTGGCATTTTGTGTTGCTCCACCTCTTATAGAGCTGGTGATATCAAAGTTGAATGCAGAACAAGGTATACTGGAGATAGAAAAGCTTTTTAGCTATTTTCCTATCCCAGGAAGATAGAGTATTTTTTTTAACTTTCAAAGAATAGGATTTGTACAATAATTGTAAACTTGAAGGCAGGATACTTGTCTGTCTCGTTTGATATAAATTATAATCTACTAATTTCGAGGAAACCAAAAAACTGTCAATTGTATTCCCAGTATTTAGAAAGCATTCAATAAATAATTGTATAAACACTGATAAGTTAAATTATACAATCCAGAATTACTCAGAAATTAATACATAGAAAAAATTAATAGAGAATATATTAATATGTAAAGAAGCAATAAATATTTGTGCCAGTTAGGATTCTATTGTTGTAATAAAGATCATGACCAGACCAGAAGTAACTTGGGAAGGAAAGAGGTCATCTTATCTTATATTTCAGTACATTACAGAGGGAAGTCACAGCAGGAACTCAAGTCAGGAACCTGAAGGTAGGAACTGAAACAGAAGCCGTGGAGGAGTGCTCCCTAGAGGTTTGATTACTCAGTTTGCTTTTTGTACACCACAGGACGATATGCGCCCAGGAATGACACTGCCCTATAGACTTTCCTACATGCAGTCTGACAGAGACATCATCTCAGTTGAGGTTTCTTTTTAGTAGATATGTCTAGGTTTGGGGCAAGTTGACAAAAATCAAACAGCACAATATTTATAGGTATTATTTAAGGCATATATAATTTGAGGCTTTGTTGATTATAGCATCCTTATACCATCAAGTAATGAAAATTTAAAATAATTATAATTAAAAACTGTTATATGTTTGGACTAGGTAGGTGATGCAGTGAGTAAACTACTTACTTGCTAAGAAAGCATGAGGATCTGGGTTCAAATCCCTACAACCCAGGCAGGTAAAGCTGGATGCTGTAGCATGTGCCTATAATTCCATTGCTCCTACAGAGTGATGGAAAGAAAGTAGAGAAAGGAAAAATCTCTAAAAGCTCACATGACCAACTAGATTGGTATATGCTGCAGAAACAAATAAACAAACAAACAAATCAAGAGATTCTGTATCAAATAATGGGAACATATAGAGATACCTCATTCATCCATATTTACTGTAGCATTATTCACAGTAGCCAAGTTAAAGAATCAGCCTAGATACCCATAAACTGAGGACTTAATAAAGAAAATATGTCATATATAGAGATGAATTTTATCCCACCATTAAAAAGGGTGAAATTATGTTGCTTGTAAGAAAACATATAGAGTTGAAGATCACCATGTTAAATGAAATTAATCAGTGTCAGAAAGACAAGTATGAGATGTTTACATTTTTCCTTCATATGAGGTATCTAAGGAAAGAAGGATTGAAAGCAGAAGATGGACGAACCACTGGGGACATTAAAGGAGGAAGGATAAAAGAGGGAGTAAAAGAGGGTTGAATGTACTCAGGTCATTCTGTGTGTATGTAAGGAAATATCTAACTAAATCCCCTTTCTTTGCACTATCAACATGTACTAATAAAAGAATAAATGGATAATGCTTGAGGTAATGGTAATGCTAATTTCTCTGATCTGGACATTATACAGCACATACATATATAAAAATTCCCACTGTATCCCAAAATATATTTTCCACGTGCCAATTAAACATGAGACAAAAATGCAGTGTAACAAATTAGAGAGACCTAGAAGCTATTATGCTACTATACATGTATTGATAGTATTTAGTATTTAAGAAGTAATTTTTAAATAGAAAGAAAGACACAGCCCTTCATAGCTTTGTAAGTTGCTAATAATAAATGTCAGATGAATGCTCAACCCTAGGGAAGATATTTATAGCATCTCTAAGGCTCAGAGAATATTGTGGAAGAGTGTAAAGAAAGAATGTAAGAACCAGGAGACAAGAAGAAAGACTGTGAAAAGCCATCTTCTAGCTCATAGGATGCCTGCACTGAGTCTACATAAAAATGGATCCAGGTTTTTTTGTTCGTTGTTTTTCAACACAGTTTCTCTGTGTAACAGCCCTGGCTGTCCTGGGTTTCACTTTGTAGACCAGGCTGGCCTCAATCTCAGTGAGATACACCTGCCTCTGCTTTCCTGGGTGCTGGAATAAGCATCCATCCCATCTATGAACTAATAGAGCATGTGAAGGGGACAAACCAAAAGAGTAGGATATCCGTGACATTAGACAACAACAGGATATCTAAAAGGAGCCCCAACTGAGAGCCCAATATCAGTGGTGAAGCAAAAGCCAGAGGCCTCGAGTCAGACCAATGCCTTGTGCCAATGGACACTTGTAAGTAAAGATGAATGAACTAAAGGGTAAACTGTATGACTCAATGGGTCACACTACAGTTTCCATGACAAGACTCTCTCTCTCTCTCTCTCTCTCTCTCTCTCTCTCTCTCTCTCTCTCTCTCTCTCTCTCTCTGTTTTTTTTGGTTCCTGTTTTTTTTTTTTTTAATTTGTTTTAGGGGTAAGGTTGCAAGGGCAGAGGGCAGATTCAAGGAGATGCGGAGATAAGTGAGATTGGGATAATCCACAAAGAATCAGTAAAAGTTAAAAGAAAAGAATGGACCCATGGACATTCAGGCATGGGGAGAGTTGGGGTTCCATGGGCCCTGTTCCTCACTGCTAAGCCATTTGCTACTGATGGATTCAGCAACAGTTTTTAGTTTCACATTCACTTTCAAACCCACTAAGCTTCAAGTCCAAATCTAATGGTCACATAGATGACTCTGGTTAAGCTAAATGGGTCACCCTATGAATGACAACAATGATCATCATGGCAAGATAGTCTTAAAATTGCAGTAATGGTACTTATATAGTGATGGTAACCAACAGCTCTCCAACTGGATGTAAGACCTACTGAACAGGTGGGACATAATGCCTGGAACCCAAAGCCTAACCAATTTCATGGGGCTGATGAGGTCATAAATGTCAGGGAAGAACCTATTATTTTTATTTTCTTAAACTAGTATAATTCCTAACTGCATTCTAAATATTTACTCTTATACTCACAAATAAATGTAGTTTTCATCAAAGAAAGTTTCTTTCTGCAGCAGATGGTGACTGCTACAGAAAACTACAACTAGTCAAATGTAGGTAACAACAGACTGTAAGGTGCCAAGGCCCAGTTAATACATCTACAACACAACCTTCACAACTAAGGCATAGGGAGCATCACAGAAGAGGGGCTGAAACATTGTAAGAGCCAGAGGACCAAAAAGTCTCCTGCAAGATTGAATCTTTTAGATAGGAAAATGATGCTATCTCCATGAAATCTCAACAATATGGCTGCTTAAATAGGACCTGAATAATGACTACACTAACTGACATGTCAATGTAGGTGGGGGAAGTTACACAGGTTCCTGTCCCTAGGTGAAGAACTACAGGCAATTACAAACCAATGAGAGAGTGGGGGTTAATCTTCCCCAGAGAAAAGCACCCTAAAGGTTTATCCGATAACAAGTGGTTAGCCCGAAAAAAAAAATACATACAAGTAACATCAAAAATAAATTAATAAAACACATAAATACTGAATGAGTCACAAAACTAAGTCATGAATATGGAAAAGGAAGTGGTTTTGTGTGTGTGTGTGTGTGTGTATGTGTGCATGATGGGGGTCATTGGTAGTCATGGGAGGCAAATTAAAAAGGGTGTGTGCTGTGGATATCACTCTGTATAAATAAACACTAATTGGCCTTTAGCCAGACAGGAAGTATAGACGGGACTAACAGGAGAATTGAGGAAACAGGAAGGAAAGGGAGAGATTGCCTGAAGCCGCCAGGACAAGGAATATGTAAGGTACCGATAAGCCATGAGCCACGTGGCAAAGTATAGATTAATAGAAATGGGCTAAATATAAGAGTAAGAGCTAGACAATGATAGGCCTGAGGTAATGGCCAAGCAGTTTAAGAGTTAAGAGTCTGTGTGTTTATTTTATAAGTGGGCTCCAGGACTGGCAGGACTTGGTGAAAGCTGGAGGGAAATTCTCCAGCTACAGGTGTGAGGGAAAGCATAATCAATGCATTATGCGTGTATGAAATTGTCAAAAACTTTATTAAAATAACTTAAAAGAATATGGGAACTACTAAACCTTTTGATGGTTATTGTAATTACTGGGTTTGTATTAAAGGGTGCTAGGGTCAGAATATTTTCCTTGGGAATATATTCCTCAAACTTACAGGAAAACAAGACCATGTAATCTTTCAATTACTGTGATAACTGCTGTTTTGTAAAATACCTTCTGTGTGTTATAAGATAAACTCATGACTTGTTTAGATAAATATCATCTACTAGAGTTTGTCACCAACAAATGGAACATAATTCCAACTTCCACATTTGTAAGAGACATTATCAACTTAAAATAATTTTTCACTGGTGGTAATAATTTATTTAATATCTTCAGGTAGGAAAAATGAATAATGGGTTAGAAAACCTCATTTCCAGAAATCATAGATATATGCTATTTAGATATAATCATATATATTCTAAATAGATCTCTAGTAGGGTTAAAAGATCAAAGGCATGTCCTATAAAAGAGATCCCATGGGCCAACTTGTGAAGAACTGAAACTTCAAAAGGAGAATAATAATTATAATTATTTAGAACTTGTTTTATCTATGAAAAGCCCTTGGTGCATAATGATACTTGCAAATGGAAAAGTTAATTCAAAATGTGCAAAAATTAACTGTAAATAAAAAAGAAAGATACCCTAACAGAATATACTTAATCCAAGAGCAATCTCATTGGAATTTCATATTATTTCTTTTTAGGAGTTGATAAGTATTCTTTTTCAGCTATGAGTATTTACTGCATTGTCATGTACGTGATAGGCAAATTCATGAAAATGTATTAAATGGCATAATTATACTTCCTGTTTTCTTTATTGTTAATAAAGTCTTTATATAAGTTTATGGAGTATGCTGAGAATGTATACATTTTTTTCAGCAATGGGGATCAAATGAAGGGCATAGTACATGATCTTCAGGTCACTATGTACATTTTTGTTTCCTTTAAGTTAAGGAGAGTTACAATAGTAGTATTATAAAATTCACATAATGCTGTAGTATTATATAATGCATAAAATCAATGGTATAATTAGCACTTGTGTCCCTATACAGCCAATTGTCCAATGAAGGAATGAAACTTAATTGCAAAGCAAACAAACAAAACCCAGAAATATGGCAACACAGTCATCATGCATCCTTTACTTAGAGCATAAATATCTGGCTAACCTAACTTCTTATAATAGATTGCTAGTAGGAATGATGAAATAATTTTTAAACTGTGTAAGAATATTTCCAGATCAAACTTTGTTTGGTGTGCGCTGATATGGGGACAAAGCAGAACTGGGACTCTTTGTAAAGTTTGCCTGACTTAATAGTGGACTTTGACTTTAAAAATACAGATGCAAGGCCGGGCGGTGGTGGCGCACGCCTTTAATCCCAGCACTTGGGAGGCAGAGGCAGGCGGATCTCTGTGAGTTCGAGGCCAGCCTGGGCTACCAAGTGAGTTCCAGGAAAGGCGCAAAGCTGCACAGAGAAACCCTGTCTCGAAAAACCAAAAAAAAAAAAAAAAAAAAAAAAAATACAGATGCATCTAGTGATTTTGGCTTAGGTCTGAATCTATTTCAAAGAGAAAAATAGAACCTTTGACTTTTCCAGGATCAGCATATTTTGCCAGTTTGACACAGTTTTTTTTTTTTCATTTAGAGACTACTATTATTTCTGTAACTACAGGCTGATTTTTAAATACATAGATTTATTTTTTTAAATAGAGTAAGACTTCAACATTAATCCTTTAAGATAATCTGAGTTGCCGGGCGGTGGTGGCGCACGCCTTTAATCCCAGCACTCGGGAGGCAGAGGCAGGCGGATCTCTGTGAGTTCGAGGCCAGCCTGGGCTACCAAGTGAGTTCCAGGAAAGGCGCAAAGCTACACAGAGAAACCCTGTCTCAAAAAACCAAAAAAAAAAAAAAAAAAAAAAAGATAATCTGAGTTATTTCCATAGTAATAACTTTCATTGTCATGATAATGCTATGTATTGAATGATAATATTATGTATTTCTTTGAATGTTTGACATATTAAATTTGAAAGTGGTTATGTGTCGTCATTACCATGGCATCCCCTGGCAAGACCCCAATGTCTATGGGTCGGGAAAGGGCATGGATATAAACTACTCTGGAGATGGTTTCACAAGTACCAACTGTTTTATTGCACATGAGCAACCAATTTATACAGTGGAAGCGTATTGACTGTGATTGGTTAGTACATTACACTTGGATTGGATAGTGAGTACCCATAGCACCAGGATCTCTATACAGAAGAAGCACATTAAAGGAGACATGGGGAGTGAAAACTCATCCACAGGCCAGCTACCAGCTACTCATGCTACTTTAGAAATCAGTGTTCTAACTTCTGGGGCATGGTTTGCCATCTTTCTTATTTAGAAGTGCAGTATGCCAAGTAGACTTGTCACAAGGTCATGCATGCATTTTCTCCTACAATTGTGATTATATGAGACCATAATATGATTATGTTGATGATCTATATTTAGCTATTCAGTAATAGTATATATTTACTTTAATGGTTTAATTTGAGCAAAAATAGTTGTGTGTAATTTAAAAATTAATTCATTGATTTATAATTACTGAGTATCAGATACATAGCAGTAATTAGTCTTCATAAATAAACTTCCTTCTAGTTAGTAACAGTTACTGAAACATTTGTGTAAAGCAAATTTTATAAGAAATTATTATTAGCTGGGTATGGTGGCACATGGCTTTAATCATAACACCCAGAAGGCAGAGGCAAGCATATCTCTGTGAAGGTTCTTACACAGATAAAAACCTGCTGTGAATATCTATCACTCTGTATGCTGTGAATGTGTTGCTTTGATTGATTGATAAATAAAATGCTGAATGGCCAGTAGCCAAGAAGAAAGTATAATATAGGCAGGATAAGCAGAGAGGAGAATTCTGGGAGGTAGAAGGCTGAGTCAGGAGATGCTGCCAGCTGCTGCCGCAATGAGAAGTAAGATGTAAAGTACCAGTAAGCCACGAGCCACATGAAAACTTATAGATTAATAGAAATGGATTAATTTAAGATGTAAGAACTAGATCGCAAGAAGCCTGCCACGGCCATACAGTTTATAAGTAATATAAGTCTCTGTGTGTTTACTTGGGTCTGAGTGGCTACAGGAGATGGGTGGACTGGAGAAAACTTGAGCTATAAAACCCTATCTCCAAAAAAATCAAAAAAGAAAACAAAAGAAGAAGAAGAAGAAGAAGAAGAAGAAGAAGAAGAAGAAGAAGAAGAAGAAGAAGAAGAAGGAAGAATTTATTACTACAAGGACTGCCTGCACACAATCAGTATAGCCATCCCAAATATTCAAAAATCAAATAGTAATTGTGAAGGAAGCTTGGGTTGCACACAACACATACACACACACACACACACACACACACACACAAGCATAAATGCAGACATAGAAAAAGTATGTACATAAATAACTAGAGCATGAAAAAGAGACATTTCTTAAGGTAATATTTATCATTTAAAATACCTTACCAAAAAGAACTATTTTTTTTCATAAAACCATTTAATGTTCAGCTGAAAGACTGTAAAGAAGAAAAAAATCAAAATTGTGATCTGCCAGGGCTGCAACAGAGTAGTGAAGTAAAAATCACAAATCTGAAAGACACGATTAAAATACAAAGACTGTACTTTTTAGAGTGAGATTATTTCAAGAACAAAATAGAAAGCATAAAATGTGAAAAGTAATAATAGATGTTAGAACATAATAAGTATTGATTATGTAAATGTAAAAGTAATCATATCTTTATTTAAACACTTTTTTAATTTAATTTAATTTTATTTTACAATACAATTCAGTTCTACATATCAACCATGGATTCCCTTGTTCTCCCCCCTCCTGTCCCTCCCACCCTCCATTTCCACCTCCTCCAGGGAAAAGCCACCCCCGAGGACTGAGATCGACCTGATAGACTCAGTCCAGGCAGGTCCAGTCCCCTCCTCCCAGGCTGAGCCAAGTGACCCTGCATAAGCCCCAGGTTTCAAACAGCTAACTCATGCAATGAGCACAGGACCCAGTACCACTGCCTAGATGCCTCCCAAACAGATCAAGCCAATCAACTGTCTCACCCATTCAGAGGGCATGATCCAGTTGGGGGCCCCTCAGCCATTGGTTCATTGTTCATGTGTTTCCATTCATTTGGCTATTTGTCCCTGTGCTTTTCCAAACTTGGTCTCAACAATTCTTGCTCAAATAAACTCTCTGCTTTCTTGCTAATTAGACTCCCAGAGCTTCACCTGGGGCCTAGCTGTGGATCTCTGCATCCAGATCCCTCAGTCATTGGATGGGGTTTCTAGCACAACTATTAGGGTGTTTGGCCATTCCATCACCAGAGTAGGTCAGTTCAGGCTGTCTCTCAACCATTGCCAGCAGTCTATTGTGGGGGTATCTTTGTGGATTCCTGTGGGCCTCTTTAGCACTTTGTTTCTTCCTTTTCTCATGTGGTCTTCATTTACCACGGTCTCCTATTCCTTGTTCTCCCTCTCTGTTCTTGATCCAGACCCTCGCCCTTCATTACCCCCACTCATGTCCAGACTGTTCATGTAGATCTCATCCATTTCTCCATCATTGGGAGATCCCCGTGTCTTTCTTGGGGTCCTGTTTTCCAGGTAGCCTCCCTGGAGATGTGAGTAGCAGTCTAGTCATCCTTGTTCCTCCTCTAGTATCCTCCTATGAGAGAGTACATACCATGTTTGTCTTTCTGAGTCTGGGTTACCTCACTCAGGATGATTTTTTTCTAGATCCATCCATTTGCCTACAAACCTCATGATGTCATTGTTTTTCTCTGCTGAGTAGTATTCCATTGTGTGTATGTACCACATTTTATTTATCCATTCTTCAGTTGAAGGGCATCTAGGTTGTTTCCAGGTTCTGGCTATTACAAACAATGCTGATATGAACATAGCTGAGCTAGTACTCTTGTGGAATGATCGAGCATTCCTTGGGTATATGCCCAAGAGTGGTATTGCTGTGTCTTGGGGGAGATTTATTCCCAATTTTCTAAGAAAGCACCATATTGATATCCAAAGTGGTTGTACAAACTTGCATTCCCACAGAGAGTGGAGGAGAGTTCCCCGAGTTCCACATCCTCTCCAGCATAAGGTGTCTTCAGGGTTTTGATCAAGATTTTAATATGTATGAAAAGGGAAGCATTTTCTCTAGAAATACGTAAATACTTTTGTTTGCTTTTTGTTTTTTTTATTATTTTTAATTGAATTTTTATTCATTGTTCATACCAACCACAGATTCCCTCTCATCCCTCCTGCTCCTCCTTAAGCCTTCCCCCCAGCCTGCCTCCCATCCCCTCAACCTACCCCTCATTCCCTCTTACAAGAAGGTAAGGCCTCCCATGGGGAGTCAGCAAATCCTGGCACATTGAGCTGAGGCAGGTCCAAGCCCCTCCCACTGCATTGAACCTGTGCAAGGTGTCCTGCCATATGCAATTGACTTCAAAAAGCCAATGTCAAAGCATAAACAAATTATTAAATATCAGGTGTAGTGGGCAGGGCCGGCAGAGGTGCCTGGAGACCCAAGATCTGGATGGACCAGCGCTCTCTCTGTTCCAGGACCCTGAACGGTGGAGGTGGACCGAACAGAGCTCCAGAGAACACTGCTGGAATGTGATACACCTTCCCCAGACCCTGTAACTTACCTATCCCTTAATTTTTAAGTTATACCATTAAATAAATGTCCTTTTAACTACGTGGAGTGGCCTTAATAATTTCAGCAATAATCAGAAATATGTTAAAAATATTCAGACACTTGTAGAGAAAAAGTGATTTATAAGGTGGTAGGATGTAGACGGACATTAGCCTTCTACATAATAGCATTCAATTCAAAATATATAAAGCTACCCCATTGTGAGGGAAGGGGTTTTCATTAATTTTTATTTAGAAAATCTTTTTTCAAGCAAAAAAGGATATATTTCAAAGCACATAAAATAGATAATACAACTTTGTTTTAATTTCCACTAATCAAGCTTATTAACATAAACTGGGAGAACTAATTCATTGTATAATTAAGAAAAAATGAAAATTATGTAGATGGACTGTACCTTGTACTGAGAATTGAATCAAGTTTAATACAGAGAATTGTTTATTTTTTAAGAATACTGAGAGCATGTACATGTTATAAAATTAATGACAGTAAAATTATTGTGAGAAGCTAAAAGTTGAGGATGATGAAAGGTAAGTCAGAATAAATACAAAGTTTAGTGTGGCATCATGACACACACCTGTAAACCAATAACTCAAGCAACAGAGACAGAAGATTTGCCACAATTTCAAAGCCAACCTGGTATATAGATAAAAACCATATATCAAAACAAAAACAAAAGGAGAAGTGAAATTATGCAGTTGCAAGGCAATTTTCTCAGAAACATTTCAAAAGATATCATCTCGATTTGAAACATAAGTACATATTGAAAAGAAACTGACTTCAAATTCATACTGATTTAATGACTGCTTTTATTAAAATGTATTCATATTTATATTTAAAAATGAACATTTAAAGCTCTATTATTTCATGTCTGCTTTTATTTTCTTGGTTACATAAATTAAAACTAATGGGAACTGTAGAGATGGCCCAGTGATTAAGAATACTGGAAGCTCTTGAGGACATGGGTTCAGTTTCCAGTACCTACATGGTGGTTCATTACTTTCTGTAACTACAGATTGAAGAAATCTGATGTCCTCTCCTGGCCTCACATATACTATATACACATGGTATACAGACATACATGCATTCAAAACACTCATACATGCAAAAGTAAACATATAAAAATAAAATACAAATAAATTAATTACTTTAAATTGTTAAAAGACTACATGTAATATAATGGCATTTAGAAAATTAATTCATTTTGAAAAAATTAAGTTGTTTTTACCAATAAACCTATTTCTGTTTTTATAAACCATGATGTGATTAATTTTAACAAAGAAAATTTAAAATTTTACATTTATAGATGTTTTGAAAGTACTATCAGAAAGCAATAATCTAACTCAAAGAAGACACAGAAGTAGATCGTTGTAATTCCAGCATTTGAGAGGGAAGGAATAAAAATTGAGGAAAGCCAAAGTTAAATAGTAATTTCTAGTCCAGTTTAGATTATATAACTAAAACGTGTATTAAACAACAAACAAAAGCTACTCATTCAATAACAGGGTGAGATACGGTTTTCTGTATTCAATTGGTACCACATTTGCAGGGATGACACAAAACTTCATTTTTTATGCTATATTCACATAGATCAGACCTAATTGACTCTTACCGAACAAGTAAGCAATTCTGTTCTGCAACCAAAAAACTTGCAATTAAGGAATTCCAATTAAAAGCTCATTTCTGTAATTGAGCAGAGATGTAATCAAGCTTAAAGAGAAGAAAAGAACAAGATGCATGCAGTTTATTTAGGGTAACAGGCATAGTGTTATTAAACTTCAATAATTTAAGAGTTGTGTATGTATTTCCATAAAGTAGATATATTTTCCATTACTCTCTTTGAGAAAAATAGCAAAAGTCACCTTGCCAGTCAGAGGCAAACAATTAAAATTCAAAATATAGGTAGTATTTGGAAACATGCAAGTACATAGACAAATACAATCTGTGTTTGAAAAATGCTTGCTATGGAAGCACAAGATTAAGTTTAAATTATTTTATGATGTCACTGTGCTAATGTCTGCCACCAAGAATAAGACATAAATAAATAAATAAATAAGTAATATCACATTGATAGTAAGTATCTGCTGGGCTTTGGAATGGTTGAGGAACTTGTGGTAATGTCTGGAAAGCTATTCAACAATATCCAAGTTCTATCTTGCTACAAACACTTAGAGCTAGTCATGGACATCATAGTGGAAAGAAATTATGCAAAATTGATGCAATTCTGCTTAGTAAAACTGCTTGCTAAACTTGTGTCTTACCCCTCTTTCATTTTATGCATCTGACCCAATGCAAAACATGAAAGTAGGAAGGCAAAAGCTGGGGAGAAGGAGTTCCACAGAAGTAGGAGGGGCATGAGAGAGGATAATGGTTGTAGAATGATGAAAATTCATTGTATGCATGTACCAAATTCTCAAAGAATGAAAATTAAAGAAGCATTAAGCATCATCCATGAACTCTGTCAAGCTTTATTTTTACTTATGTATATATTTGCATGATTGTGTGTGTGTGTGTGTGTGTGTGTGTGTGTGTGTGTGTGTTTGTGTTCACATGTGTGCAGGTGACTGTGGAGGCCTGAACAGGGTTTCAAATCACCAGGAGCTAGTTTCAGGTGCTTGTGAGCCATACTGTGCAGGTGCTGGAAACCAGTCTCTAATTTTCTTAATTGCTGAGTCATCTCTCCAACTCCCATGAACTCTTTTATTAAAAAACATTCTAACCTCCACTAAAAAAGAAATCACTGTTGTTTAGGGTTTCCCTGTTCTACACGCATCCCTACCTTGTATAAGAGAGAAGACTAAGATATATATATATATATATATATATATATATATATATATATATATATATATATGGTACCTTTACTTGATGACATTACTGTCTAAATCTGGAGAACATAGACACCCTATATAACAGACTAATACCTTTCCTATAAGAATATTTATTATCTCTGGAAACACAGTATATAATATAGGACATAAGCATAATTGTATTATTTTTTTCAATAAACTTTCCATCATTCTGCACTACGTTGATATACTCCAGGCATATTCTTGTCATTACTGATACCAATCTTAGAACCAGGTAGGTATTTAATTGAATATACAGACAAATTCATGAACAAATGAATTCCATGTGAATGTAAATCCATCAGATAAGTAAGCACTTGATAGATCTATGCAAGAATGATGGAATAGAGGAACACAAAGAAGATATTTATTCTTACAAAATTACTAAATTCTTATGAATTATATGACACCCTTTTCCCTCAAGAGTAAAGAAGACAACACCATACAATTAATTGAACATGGAGAAGTCAAGCTGGTGCCTACCTAGAGCCTTTACCCCTACAGAGTAGTGTTTATAATACTGGAAGGTTCTCTGCCTGCTACTAAGGAAAAATGTAAACACCAATCCAGCTACACACTCTTTGATCTACAATGGTGACCTGGCTGCAAGATGCACTAGTGCAACAGTGGCATGGATCTTGTGAGAATAACCCACCAATATCTGATTGGATTTAAGGCCTACTCCTTGATATGAAACCCATCCACAACACTGTTCAGGTTGCCAAGAACCTGAGATTAGATAGGCCAGGAACATAGAGAAAAACCAAATACTACTGTTCTGCTAAAGGAATGTGGCCATAAACTGACCCCTAATGACATTCTGCTATAGTTATAGATCAATGCCTTGCTTAGCCATCATCAGAAAAGGTTTAAGAGAAGTTTTCTCCTGTGGTATATGGGACAAATGGAGACCCAACGCTGAGCAATGTACAGAAAGCAAAAGAAACTGGAATTACTCAGTCCTAAATAAAATGGCTTCATCAAATTCCTCCCCTCAGGCCTCAAGGGAACCTGTGGAAGAAGATGTGGAAAGAGTGCAAGAGTCAGAGCAGATGGAGATGATACCAAGGAAATAAGGCATTCTAGATACATCAGGGATGACACATACATGAACCCACAGAGACTGTGGTGGCATGCACAGATCCTGGACAGGCTTAAGCCAGATGGGTTCCAGCACTGAGGAAAGAAGTGGACACAATCCCACATTCATAACCCAGAAGTTATCTCCAATGAATAACCACTTGCAAATGAAAAATTGGAGTCTCACTGGTTATAGAAACTTTTCTAAGGCCAGCCTCATACCCAGCAGTGTAAGGACAGCTTATAAAATAAAATCAATGACATTTTGAAGGATCTTTATCTCATAATGCTTTGTTAAATAATAATCTACATTCTCATCTTGTCAAATTAAACCTTATAGTTTGAACAAGTAAAAATGACATAGATACAATGATGAAATTCTTTAGACAGAATAATTTGTACAATTACAGATGTGTCTAAAATATAATCATGCACAGTCATGTCTTAGTTGTTATGTGTGCTTACTGTTCTTGCAAACGACCTAGGTCCACTTCCCAGCATCCACAAGGAGGCTCACTTGGGTATCAGGTACACATTTGGTACACAGGCAAAACAATCATACAAATAAAATTAAAAAAATAATCTATGGAAACTAATAGTGTATAAAAATTGAAAATTTGTGTTGTAAGTAATTCAATGGTATAAATTTTCATAACAATTTCACTGCATGGTGGATTTAGACTTTCCTAATACAAAAAAAAAAAGGTTTCTGGACTACATGCAACTTTGATAGAGTCACAGACCCACTACCTCCAGCGGTGAAGATGGTTCCTCCAAAGCTGGGGGTAACATACCATCTCCATGTTGGGGAAGCTGAGGTGGGTGGAGCTACCAACCAAAGCTGCTATTTTAGCCCTAGTAGTGCTACAGTTTAAAGCAATAGTTACACAATAAGGCAGATTCAGATGGAACAAAACTTTAAATGGTTTACAATGTGTGTAAAAATGTACATAGGCTTGGGAGAGAGAGAAAAAGAAATATATGCAGTTATATAAACAAATAGATAGTTTTTAAAAATAATGTCTTTAAAGAGACAGTAAAGGTAGTATAAAAAATAGGCCACATAAAGATGGATATCACACAGCAAATCTGAATTGTGTTGTCTTTGGGATTTTTAACTGCAAAAAACATTTGACTATAAAAGCTGTTGAGTTAAGCTTATATATATATATATATATATATATATATATATATTTAATATATCAAAATTTGGATCTAAGGATATGTTGCTTTGGAAAGGAGGCTCTGCTTTTGTTTCCACAGAAAGCCAGAGGCTATGGATTTGTTCCAGATTAAGATACATCAGATTTGACCAGCCAAGACCCTCTGAAAGGTCTCTGATGACACCATGGCCCAGATGATACAACATCTAGAATGGTTTCAAGGCAACTGACTCAGACAATACAGCCTCATGGACTACCCCATAAGCCTAAAATTTTTCTTTGTGTCCCCATAAGATACAGCACCCTTGCCCAGCAGGAAGTAGTATGAGAAACTATGCCCAAATTCCCAAATATACCAAGATACCAAGCTGGCTTTGGAGATGGAATTGGCTCACTCCTTCTCTAAACCCAAACATATTCCTAAAAGAAAAGGTTGAAAGATTCTTTGTCCCATATCAGAAGAGCTCTCTGGTGTGGGACGGAGAAAGACCAATATTTTTATTTAAAACAGGTTGATTATAAATGCAATCTCTTTCTAACGAAAAAAAAGTGGATAGTATAGATATGATAGGATAAAAGGATAGATTAATGAACCTACTTTTAAAGAGCAACAACTTATTTGAAGTGTTTTACATTGCTATGGATTTTAGTTTATTGATACAAATTTAATGTTAATTTTGTTATACTGTATATAGATTTCTACTCTCATTGGAGGTATTCTGATTATTTAACTCATTTAAATTGTAATGGATTATTGGAGAAATTATTTTGGCCACTCCACGTAGTTAAAAGGATATTTATTTAATGGCGTAACTCACAAATTAAGTAATGGGTAGGTTGCAGGGTCTGGGGAAGGTGTAATGCAGTCCAGCGGTGTTCTCCGGAGCTCTGCACAGTCAATCTGCACAGGTCAGCATTCCGGCACCGAGAGAGCACCCAGAGCGAGCGCTGGCCCATCCAGCTCTCCGGTCCCCAGGCGCCTCCCCTCGCCCTGCCTCATAGGCGTGACAGTTGCCAGAGTCTCAATGGGGGTTAGAACTTCCAGAACCAAGCTGGAATGGCTACTCACTACATCTCCCCCTTTTTGTCTAAATAAGAAGGTTCTAAACTAATACAAGACTATATACAAAGGAATGGTTATCAAATATTGTCCAGAAATAATGAGAGATAATGAACTAGATAAGATGGAACTACAACCAATGCAAACAATATCAAGCAAGAAACACATACTAAAATCCAGAGAAGTATAGAGCATAGGTATACAGCATGTTATAAAGATCATTCAAAGGTGTCCTATCCTAAAGAACCTGAACCTAATACTTAATATGTTCTATCTAAGATATTATATATACTAAGTTGTAACTATAACTGCTAGTCTTCAATCCCATCAAAGACCTGAGAAGGAACATAATGGTCTCTGAGAAATGGTAGATGGATGCAAGCAACTTTCGGGAATCTTGCAAGAGTAGACCAAGACAGCTGGCAGCCTGGACAGTCACCTAATGTTTCTCAGCATTGTTGGTACATTCAAATTGGCTACAGGCCTAGAGTGTCTGACAGACCATTTTCAGAAGCAGGATTTCTGAAAGACCATCTTACCCTGTCTTGGCAGAGTACAGTGGTCGCTTTCCTTGTGTCCCGCTTGTCCAGAAAGGAGAGCATTGCATTTGTACTGTCAGCCATCAAGGCAAGGGCAGTTCTTTGCCCAGTAGGCCATTTTGTGCCAAAAGACAAACTTCCAAATGGAAATGTCTTAGAAGCCCAACATTCTCTTGGGATCAATTGGTGCAGCCAGGAGCAATTGTGTCTCACGTCAACAGAATTCTAAGTTATTTAAATGCCATATTCTCCAGGTCTATGAAGTGTTTGAAGATTACCTGCCCATCTGACCTATGTATCTGTAAATCTGGATAACCTAACTAACATAACTATAGAGATGACAGGCATAGGCAACTATAAATCTATAAATCTTATCTATCGAAATAACCTAAGGACTAAGGCTTCACATAAATAAGGTAAACAGTCTATAAGCAAATGTATGGTGAAGAACGATGCCTTCAAAATTGTGACAATACACAAGATATTTATAACAGAGGTAGGAATATATAGTGTGATATGCAATATGACAATAATATTAAATATATATCAATATACCGAATATCCTAAACAGAAGTAGAGCATATATAAAGTATGACAGATATAAATTTACATTTGTATCAATATAAAAATGTTTCAAATAAGAGTAGAAATATATGTACATTATAACAAATATAGTTCTGTATTTGTATCAATATACAAATTATCTTAAACAGGAGTATAAAAATAGTTTACATTTGTATCAACATATAAGAATCTATAACAGTACAAATTACAGTGAAAATTATCTAAGGTTGCTATTTTACTAAGTTTGTTTACTAGTATATACAATGATTTACCATCATATCTTATACCTATCTGTTCCATTTCTTCTCCCCCCACCCCCCCCTTTTTTTTTTTTTACAATCCTGAGTTAATATTTTCTTCCACCCCCAACCCTATAACCGTCATCCATAACCCTGAGAATTATGAAACCTAAGGGAGAAGGGGCGTCGTTTTCTTAGAATTGCTTCCTGACGTTTAGGGGGTGATGTTATCTCTGTTGGGTACTGTGAGAAAGCTCAGATAGTTAAATCTCAGTTAGACTAACTGTAGGTTCTGCAGCAAGTTTTAGAGTAATGGGTAAGATTGTCTGAAATTCTGGCAAGAAGTGTAGGATGATGATGATTACCATGGCATCATTCTGGATTGGGTAGAGTTGTTGTTGTTGGGGCCCCATCTTCCTTCTGGTGACTTCTGAGATTGCTATTGGAAAAACTTATTTGTTATCAAAAATGGGAGGTTTGGATTTAAAGAGGACATAGCATGTAAGAAAGGATTCTGAGAAATCAAGAGTAAGCATGGAGAGAATTAGAATTTAGAAGACAATGGTCCCTTTTTATTGGTTTCCTTCTGTCTCACACCAGAGGGCTCTTCTGATATGGGACTGAAGAATCTCTTCAACTTTTCTTTTAGCAATATGCTTGGGTTTAGAGAAGGAGTGAGCCAATTCCATCTCCAAAGCCAGCTTGGCTATAATTGAATTGGAACCACAACTTTTCTAGATTGATAGAGAGAAAGATGTTAGACAGTGAGATTTTACCATGTGTAGATTGGTACCAATAGATTCTTCCTTTCTGCTGTAAACATCCGGATATCCAAGGCCTTATGAGTTTTGGAAGATGGGTATTTCCATTATCCTGGAAAGACAAAAACAGAACCCTACCCCACCCTTTGATTGTTAAATTTTTCTTACAACTTGTAGAGATGTCACATTGGTGGATGATCTTTTACTTCTCTTCATCAAGGGGTTTTTCCTGTTCGAATCGAATTTTTATTAATTTTGTTGGTATCCATAGCTTTTCTTCTCCTGCAGAAACAAAGGCAAAACCCCTTCCCCAACGTAGAACATATCCAGGTTTCCATTCTGAGGTCAGCACATCCTTAAAATAAACTGGTTGGTTTAGCTCAGGAGTTTTGTCTGTCGTCCAATGTCTCTCCGCAGCTGTTGTTCCTTTCTCATTAGCATTGAGAAAATTCAAGGTTAATAAAGCACTATGCAGTCTATTTCTAGGAGTCATTGTTACCTGTTGCTGTTTATTTAGCATATCCTTTAAAGTTTGATTGGATCTCTCTATGACTGCTTGGCCTGTGGGATTGTGTGGTATACCTGTAACATGCTTTATATTATAATAAGCAAAGAACTGTCTCATTTTATTGGAGACATATGCTGGGGCATTGTCTGTCTTAATTTGTACAGGTATTCCCATGATGGCCATAACTTCTAATAGGTGTGTAATCACAGAATCAGCCTTTTCAGAACTCATAGGAGTTGCCCATTGAAATCCTGAATAGGTGTCAATGGTATGATGTACATACTTTAATCTTCCAAATTCTGCAAAATGAAACACATCCATCTGCCAAATTTCATTTCTTTGTATACCTTTTGGATTATTCCCTGCAGGTAATGGAGTTTGGTTATAGATGGAACAAGTAGGACATTTTTTTCCCAATATCCCTAGCCTGTTGCCAAGTGATGGAGAAATCCTTCTTTTTTTTTTTTTTTTTTTTTTTTTTTAAGATTTATTTATTTATTTGTGTATACAGTGTTCTGCTTGCATGTGTCCCTTCAGGCCAGAAGAGGGCACCAGACCTCATTACAGATGGTTGTGAGCCACCATGTGGTTGCTGGGAATTGAACTCAGGACCTCTGGAAGAACAGCCAGTGCTCTCAACCTCTGAGCCATCTCTCCAGCCCGAGAAATCCTTCTTTAAACCTTTGCTATTTATATGGTGTTTCTTATGATATTCTGAAGCTTCTAGCACATTACCTATTAGTAACTGATCAATCTCATCATTACCTTGTGCTAAAGGTCCTGGCAGACCTGTATGGGATCTGATATGTGTTATATATATAGGATGTTCCCTTTTTCTGATGATTTCCTGCAATTGTATGAATAATGAAGTTAATTCTGTATTATCAGGAATAAATTCAGCAGTTTCAATATGTAAAACAACTCTCTCTGCATATTGAGAGTCAGTGACTATATTGAGGGGTTCTGTGAAGTCCATCAGTACCATAAGAATGGCATACAGTTCTGCCTTTTGTACAGAGCTATATGGACTTTGCACCACTTTACTTAAGTCTCCTGATTTATATCCTGCTTTCCCTGATTTATTTGCATCAGTATAGAATGTGAGGACTCCAGAAATTGGCTTTTGTCGTACAATGTGAGGAAGGACCCATTCAGTCTTCTTTATGAATTCTATTCTCTTGCTTTTGGGATAGTGGTTGTTAATCTCTCCCAAAAAGTTACTGCAGGCTCTCTGCCAGTATTCATTATCTTTCCATAGTGATGAAATTTCCTCATTAGTTAATGGTACTACAATTTCTGCTGGGTCCATTCCTGTCAACTGGTGAAGTCTTAATTTACCCTTTTGAATCAAATAAGAGATCTTTTCTATATAAGTCTTTAATTTCTTATTTGGTTTACGTGGTAGGAATATCCATTCCAATATAATATCTTCCCTCTGCATCAAAATACCTATTGGGGAATGTCTGGAGGGGAATATGACAAGAATGCATTTAAGTTCTGGATCCACACGATCCACATGTGCTTCTCGAATTGTCTTTTCTACTAGAGCCAATTCCTTCTCAGCTTCGGCTGATAATTCTCTTGGACTATTTAATTCTTTGTCCCCTTCTAGAGTATTAGCCAAATTTTGTAGTCCATCTTTGGGTATTCCCATGATACCCAGTAAGTTGCAAATGCTTCCTAATAACTTTTGAAAATCATTAAGAGTCTTCAATCTATCTCTTCTTAGTTGTACCTTTTGGGGTCTAATTTTTTGTAGCTCTATCTTATATCCTAAGTAATTAATAGAATCTCCTCTTTGTATTTTTTCAGGAGCAACTTGCAGTCCCCAGCGAGGCAAAACTTTTTTTACTTCTTCAAACATGCTTTCCAATGTATCTAACTTTGGATCAGCTAATAGGATATCATCCATATAGTGATAAATTATGGATTGTGGAAACTTTACACGAATTATCTCTAATGGTTTCTGCACAAAGTATTGACACAAAGTATTGCTGTTTAACATTCCCTGTGGGAGGACCTTCCATTGATATCTCTTGACTGGCTGAGAATTATTATAATTAGGTATTGTGAAGGCAAATTTTTCTCTATCATTTTCCTGTAAGGGTATGGTAAAGAAACAGTCTTTTAAGTCAATAACTATTATAGGCCATTCTTTTGGTAGCATAGAGGGCAAGGGCATCCCAGTCTGTAGGGAGCCCATTGGCTGAATTACTTTATTAATAGCTCTCAGATCTGTCAGCATTCTCCAATTACCAGATTTTTTTTAAATAACAAATACAGGAGAATTCCAAGGACTGGTAGATTCTTCAATGTGTTGAGCATTTAACTGCTCTTGAACCAGCTGTTCTAAAGCTTGTAGCTTCTCTTTTGTCAAAGGCCATTGTCCAACCCAGACAGGTTTATTAGTTAGCCATTTTAAAGGTAAGGCAGTTGGTACTTCTGAGAGTTCAACAACAGTCGTGCTCTGTTTGTGAACAGCCTGAATGGTTGGTGACTGATTTTTATAGCATGTTATGATATTATTCCTAGAAACATGCATTGGTCTGTATTCCTTTTCTGAAAGTGTAGGAATTTTAATCTGGGTATTCCACTGTTATAACAGATCTCGGACCCAAAGATTTACTGCTACATTTGCTACATAAGGCTTCAGCCTTCCTCTCTGTCCTTCTGGCCCTATGCATTCAACCCATCTCGAACTCTGTTTTATCTGAGATAGGGTGCCAATCCCTAACAGTTGGACATCTACCTCTTGAAGAGGCCAATTCGGATGCCATGATTTTGGTGTAATTATAGTCACATCTGCACCTGTGTCTACCAGGCCCTCCAGAACCAGGCCATTAATTCGAATTCTAAGCTTTGGTCTTTGTTCATTTATGGAAGTCTGCCAAAATATTTGTTTTATAGTGTTCTTTGTAAACTGTGATCCAGCTATCAAAGCTGTTTTATCATCCATTGCAGTATCGGTTTTAATATAGGCATTGGTTTATTCAGTTGTCCTGGAGAGGAATTTCTTCCACAGTGGCAGGGAATGTTCGTACTACGTTTGGTTTGGGGGCCTGCAAGAGGCCCCCTGAGGCGTTTCCCGCCAGTAAAGGGTTGTCTTGTATATCTATTTTTGATCTGCACTCACTGGTCCAATGTCGGCCTTTGCCACATCTTCTACATAATCCAGGAGGTGGTTGGGGTCTCTTGTTTAGGCTATTCCTAGAAGGAGTATTGCTTCTAGGAGTACCCCATGTACAGTTTTTACTTATATGACCTGGTGTACCACACTTAAAACATTTGGTAACACGGGGCCTTCTTTCACCTCTGGGATTTGTCTCTCCTATCCAAGCCTCATTACTGTAGTTAAGAGACTGAACACCATTAGTATATTGAATCCATTCTTCCAAAGGAGCTGATCTGATCTTTAATGGTGTAAGTATTCTTCTGCATTCTGCATTAGCATTGTCAAACGCCAAGGACTCAGTTAATACTTTTCTTAATTCTTTGTCTGACACAGCTCTTGTTATAGCTCTGTTCAGTCTTTGTAAAAAATCAGTGAAGGGTTCATGCGGTCCCTGAAATATCTTTGTGTATACCTCAGTTGGTTTTCCAGGTTCTGGAATTTTTTCCCAAGCATTTAGAGCTGCTGTACAGCATAGGGATATTGTATGCTCATCATAAGTGGCTTGTACATTCCTATCAGCGAAACATCCCTCACCAAGTATTTGATCTTGGGAGATCACAAAACCTCTGATTTCACCTTGTTGTTCTAAATTTTTGCCTCTTCTCTCAACCAGCTTTTCCACTGTAACTGCTGACTATATTCTAGAACAGCTGAAATTAACTGATGCCAGTCATCTGGAATGATTCTATGTGAGGTAGACCACGAATTTAACATCTGTTTTACATATGTGGATTGTATCCCATACGTAACTACTGCTTCCTTTATATTTTTAAAGTCCCTTGTTGAAATTGGTTGTAATGTATATGTCATATATGGCTCGGGTTGTGTGTCATCTGCTGGCTTCTCATGGACAATAACAGGATAAGCCATTGTATGAGAGCCATTTAGAGATGTTACAACCTCTATGGTCTTGACCTTCTGCTTATTAGTTCCCTTGTCTTGTTTACTGAGAGTTTCTTCTAGGGCTTGCAAATGAGCACCTAGGGTCTGTTCTAGGGAGTGAACCTCCTCTCTTGCAAGGGACTCCATATTTCTCATGGAATCATAGAAGTTTTTATGTTCCTCAGAAACACATGATTCCATGGACCTTATCCTATCAATTAACGATAATCTTTCTTCCTTATATACTGTCTGAGTAGCCACAACTTCACTCTGGAGAGTTAGTGTTCTATCCATTAAATATTCATATTTATTATCAATAAAATCAATTTTGGGTACAAGCCTGTTTTGTAAATCCTGATTAGCAGATTCTAGAGAAAGAATCTTTTTCTCTAAGCCTTCATTGCTATCTTTGAAAGCAGATTCCAGAGAGAGAATCTTTTTCTCTAAGCCTTCATTGCTATCTTTGAAAGCAGATTCCAGAGAGAGAATCTTTTTCTGTAAGCCTTCATTGCTATCTTTTAAAGCCTGTATCAGTCCCAATAATGACTCATCTTTGTTCTTAAACCAGTGTTTGAACACTGTGTGAATTATTATGATGAATGCCAAAATGGTATAGCCCAGATATGCCTTAGGAATGTTGTATATTTCCAGGAAGATGTCATTCATCATACAGGCAAAAAGGTTTTTAAACTCTTGTGAGGTAAAGTTGTCGGCCATATTACACGAATTACTCAAAATTTGTTAGTCAATTTTAAGGTGTAAAATTATCAAGTACCTTTACTTGAAACAATATGCTTACCTTTCGTGTAGTAGCACTTTTCAGCCAGCAGGTGGCGTTGGTACAGCTCCGAAACAGGGCCTGCTGGCGATCTTGGCTGGAGTCGGAGGGAGATGGTGGAAATGGCGGAGATGGCGGAAATCGGAGCTAGCACTCTCCTGCCTCTTTCGATGGTCTGGGGCTAAGCTAGGGAATTGAGATCGGACTAGCTGCTCCCTTTTTCGGGAATGGAACCGTGTAGGTGTTCCCTGGTTATATGGAACTTTGCAGGCGGGTTTAGGTACCCACCAGCTAGGGAGGAGACGGCGGGAGCCGCCCAGGCCTTTGGAGTTTGCCCCACATGAGCGCCAGATATTGGAGAAATTATTTTGGCCATTCCACGTAGTTAAAAGGATATTTATTTAATGGCGTAACTCACAAATTAAGTAATGGGTAGGTCGCAGGGTCTGGGGAAGGTGTAATGCAGTCCAGCAGTGTTCTCCGGAGCTCTGCACAGTCAATCTGCACAGGTCAGCGTTCCGGCACCGAGAGAGCGCCCAGAGCCAGCGCTGGCCCATCCAGCTCTCTGGTCCCCAGGCACCTCCCCTCGCCCCGCCTCGTAGGCGTGACAGTTGCCGGAGTCTCAATGGGGGTTGGAACTTCCAGAACCAAGCTGGAATGGCTACCCACTACAATGGATAATTAAGAAATACAGATTAATAATTAGTCTTCTATGATAGTCAAACTTGTAGCCATATTACTTAAGTTTTTAGGTATACATAGATATATTTCAGATAGATAGGTAATCTTCAAACACTTCAAAGACCTACAGAATATGGTATTTAAATTTTTTTAAAAATTTAGACTTTCTGGACAGTAAGACATGTCTGCTCCTGGCATCACTGATTTACTTCAGAGAGGAGGATGGGTATCAAAGACACTCTGTTTGGAGTTTATCTTCTTCTTGGCAAAAATAGCCATTTGGGCAAGAAACTGTTCTTTACTGGACTGCTTGAAAAAAATGTATCAATTGGACATGCAGGACCCATAAGAAGGTGACCACTGAACTTTGCTTGGCAAAATGGTCCTTCAGGTTCCTGCTTTGCAGAGAAAACTGCCAGATATTCTACAGGAAACAGAGAGAAGTGACTGAGAGACTCTAGGCCTGTGGGCTGAAGACAGATGTTCCAACTTTACAAAGGAACTTTGGATGACTGTCCAGGCTGCCAGCTGTCTCTGTCTACTCTCACAAGACTCCCAAAAGTTGCTTGCATCCTTTCTCCCGTTTCTCAGGTAATGATCTATCCTTCTGAGGTCTTTGATATAGTTGAAGACTAGGTAGTTATAATTTCCTTAGTTATGATAAAAGATAAGTTATATATAAAACCTTAGACTCACAAATATAGGATAGATCTTTAATTTTGCCAAATACAAATAGACTAGATATTATAAATAGACAAGATATTATGCTGTAATTCTTGCTTGATAATTGTTTTGTTATATGTAATTTTACTATGTTGAAGTTAAAATCTTCCTTTAAAAAAAAGAAAAATGGGAAGTGCTGTGGATGACTGATTGATAAATAAAATGCTGATTGGCCAGTAGCCAGGCAGGAAGTATGAACAGGACAAAGAAAGAGTAGATGTCTGGGAGGTGGAAGGTTGAGGAGAGGAGATGCCAAGCTGCCATCCAGGGAGCAGCATGTAAAGGCAGCAGGTAAAGCCACGGAACACATGGCAACATATAGATTAACAAAAATGGGCTGAGTTTAAGTGTAAGAACTAGACAGTGGTAGGCCTGAGCTAATGGCTAAGCAGTTTAATTAATATGAGCTTCTGGGTGATTATTTTTTAAGCAGTTGTGGGGGCTGTGGGGCTGGGCAGGACTGGGGAAAACTCCAACTACAATTTTCAATAAAGATAAAAAGAATAACAAACAGCATTTCATGATAGTAGTTATCTTATAAAGCAATGGAGGGATATAAAATTGTAAAGTGTGCAATACTATTATTATATTTAATGAAATTTTATTTCTTAAACTGAGTGAAAGATATATTGGTGTTTATAACTTCAATATATGTGTATGAAATTTCATAAACTTAAAAAGAAAATCCCACTTTCTCATAGTCTACTTATCCAATAAAATATTTAGAAAAATGAAACCATTAAAAAGATACCAGATTGCTTGAATTATCTATTGATTCATATCAATATACCCCTATAATTAGAAGTTCAATCAACAAACTGTTTTTGGAGGCATACCAATTACCTGTACATTTTGTTTAAAGTATTTGATCTTTCTTATAGTATGGTGACCTAAGGGTAGTTACTTAATTATATTTCACACAACTAAGAAAATATCAGCTTCAAGATACTTAACACATCAATGTTCAATAGAGTGTAATATATATCTATTTATTTCCTATCATATATTCTTTGATTTAAAGCTGACAGTTATCTCAAAATACTTGGTTTGTAAAAATTGATTCATACAAAAGATTATTCTTTCAAAAATTAAACAACACTAGCATCTCACTACTCAATGTGTTTTAATGTGACTACACAAGATAGGGTCAATACTTTATTGGGGAGGTAATACCAGGATGTAAGAGCTCTAAAATATTATAAAATGATGTAATGAAAACAAGGGATATATTACTGAGATTACCATAGATTTTTTAACATGTGTAGCCAAAGTCTTATTTATTTATGTATTTATTTATGTATTTATTTATGTATTTATTTATGTATTTATTTATTTATTTATTTAGATATTTTCTACTCACTCTACATACCACCCACAGATTCCCACATCCTTCCTCCTCCCACCCTCAGCCCTCCCTCCCAAGCTACCCCACATCCCCATATCCCCCAAATCAAGGTCTCCCATGGGAAGTCAGCAGAGCCCTGCACACTGAGCCTAGGCAGGTCCAAGACACTTCCCACTGCACCAAGGCTGTGCAAAGTGCCACACCACAGGCACCAGATTCCCAAAAGCCTGCCCATGTACCAGAGATGGATCCCAATCACCTTGTCTGGGTGCTCCTCAAGCAGTTAGAGCCAAACATCTGACTTCTGTATCCAGAGGGCCTAGTCCAGTTTGCTAGGGGCTTCGCAGCCACTAGTCTACAGTTCATGGGCTTCCACTGGTGTAGCTGGTCATCTCTGCACTTCTTCCCATCATGATCTCAACATTCCTCAAGATACTCTGATAGATGAGGACATCATGGGAAAGGGAAGAGGCAGGGTGCTGGGGAGTCTCTCAGGAACCCACAAGGATGACCCTACCTTTGACTGCTGGCAGTGGTCCAGAGGGTGCCTGGACTGGTCTACTCTGGCGACCAGTCTAGTGAATACCCTAACTATCATCATAGAGCCTTTGTCCAGTGACTGATGGAGGCAAATGCAGAGATCCATGGCCAGGCACCAGGCTGAGCTCTGGGAATCCATTAGATGAGAGAAAGCCTTGCTTCTTAAAGAGCATATTTCTTTCTGCTTTACAAATAATCAAAAAGAGGAATAATTCATACACTATTTTTGTTTATCACGATTGAATATTGACCCACTGAGCATTAGCTCTTCTGTTTTCCCCATCAACCTTTTTTTTTAGGTTGTGAACTTCAGATCCTAAGAGCATAGTGACTGCCCCCATGGCAAGGTGGTGACAGATCTCAATACGTCTTCCTACCGTGTACATTAAGTCCTCTCTTCTGTGGCTTACAAGCATGATTTAGTGTCCATCATTCTTCCTGGAGGGTCACCTGAACTTCAAACAGAAAACCATTGCTTAGCAAATGTGTGTAAGTTCATAAACAACCTGTCACAAGCAGTAATCAAAAGCTGGAGGTGTCTTATTCTGGATTTATGACAAAGGGTATTGGTGGAAGCAGTTCTGAAGCAGAGCTCCTTATGTTGCCTGGGAGATATGTTTATAGTTGTGCTGCATTAGATTTGACTTCTATATTTCAGAAAATTATGAAAAGCTTTGTGAAGAAATACTGAAAAGAAAAAAAAAACAGTAACAGAAAGAAAAGGTTGGTAGCAAGAAATATTTGGGGCCACTAAATTTCAGACCACTCACTGTCAAATTGTCTCATCACTGGCAATCTGCTATAATTGTTATAGCAGATGTTGGCATAATCAGTGATCACTCAAGGAGTAAGAAAATTTGCACAAACTTGTATTTCAGATGTAACTTTTAAGGTAATGTTTTCTCTAGATTAAAAGCTTGATATGTCACCAAGTCAGGTGATGTTCCCTAGCAAGACATTTGAAAAGATGGAATACTTTAATATATAAATGTGGAATATAGGGAATATGGGGAATTGAACCTCTCTAATTATTTTTCCTATTAATGAATAAGGCTTGGAAATGAACAAAAAAAGGAAATTAAATAATTGAAATCTGAATTAATACCAAGATTCATAAGACATGGTTACACAAACCAGCAAGCCAAGCACTTGGAAGGCTAAAGTAGGAGGATTTCTATAAGTTTAAGGATAGGGAGTACCAGATCAGTCTGGGATACATAAACAGACTCTGTGTTAAAAAAAAAAGTAAATATATACATAAAGAAACTTTACTTCCACATAAAACCTGTATAACAACATATGTTATGATGGAGGATATATAATATAATATAATATAATATAATATAATATAATATAATATAATATAATATAATATATAATATATATAATATTATAGAAATGAAGCATGAGTGTGCTCAAACAGACACTAAACAAAATTTCAATATATCATGGAGTCACTGAGATATAATTATACACAAAAGTTATTTGCTTATGAGCCTATAAAGTATTTCTTCATAAGTATTCTTGTGCAAGTTTATATATTCATGTAATACATATCCTTCAAATGATATACTTGCATATTTTGTTTTTCAGTTAAGTTTTAGTAAAGACTGGGATAAAGAAATACTTAAGAGAAGATAATTCGATATGCATAGATCTTTGAAAATTTATTTGCACACTTAATAAGCTCAAATCTCTAGGTAGGCTGTTCAATGACAGTCTATAGGTTAAGTATAAAGAAAAGAGAAGAAATCCAAATTTTAAGTCCTATCCAAAATTTACTAAATTTAAAAGTCTGAAGTGGCATTTTACCAAGCCCCTGATAGGATTTTGATACAGACTCAAACTTGAGAACTCCTGTCTAGAATGAATGTTACTGGCCAACTGTCTATTTTTCTTATATGGATTGCTCAGTATATAGTTTCCTTGGGTGTCTTCTTAATGGTTTATTGTGGTGGTACTGTGTTCCCCGAAATATTGTGCACTCTAATAAACTTATCTGGGATCAGAGAACAGAACAGCCACAATATTAAACATAGAGGATAGGCAGTGATAGCACATGCCTTTAATCCTAGCATTCCAGAGGCAGAGTTCTACCTGGATCTCTGTGTGTTCTAGGATACAGCCAAGCATGGTGACTCACGCCTTTAATCACAGAAAGTGAGCCTTTAATCCCAGGGAGTGATGGCAGAAAGCAGAAAGGTATATAAGGCATGAAGACCAGAAACTAGAAGCCTTTAGCTGGTTAAGCTTTCAGGCTTTGGAGCAGCAGTTCAGCTGATATTTATTCTGGATGAGGACTCAGAGGTTTTCAGTCTGAGGAAACAAGATCAGCTGAGGAACTGGTGAGGTGAGGTAGCTGTGGCTTGTTTTGCTTCTCTGATCTTCCAGTATTCACCCCAATAACTGGCCTCAGGTTTGATTTAATTAATAAGACCTTTTAAGATTCCTGCTACAGTTTATTCAAGAGGTTTGCCATTTGTATCTGGACCAAGTACAATCATTTATGGCAGAATTAGACATAGAGTATCACAGCCTAAACAAGTATCATTTGTTTACAGTGATGTGTTAAGAGATTAATTCATATATTCATTCAGTTCTACAAAAGTTTTACGTATCTCTACAAATATTATTCCTTACATTTTCTGTCTCTTGTCTTGTTGGTATTCTAATTTAAAATTATTGTGAGTCATTTCTCTTTTTTTACTGTAAATCCATTTTTTTTCTTTTTAGTAATTCTGACTTTTCCTCCTTTTTTATTTTAAAATATTCTCCTGACTTAATATTTAATTTAGTATGTCTATCTCTACCTAGGTCTAGTATGTCATTGATCTCTTCTTTGAATGTTCTTTCTTTTTGGTTATGATGGTTGGTTACAAAGCTGAAGAACACATAAAGAATAACTTAGAGGAGACAGAAGGCAGCCAAGACTTCTCTAAATTATGCTGTAGAAGATGAAGATAAATTACCTAAATGAATAAAGACCTTGGAGGAAGAAATACTACAGACTAAAAGAGCACTGTCTGAAAAGGTTTCACATTAATAAACAGCAAAGGAATTCATTCATCTACAAATGTTACTTAATAAAGGAATGTATACAGTGAGGGGGTTGAAAGTAGACACAGGACTTAAGTCATAAAAATCCTAGCCTCCTTTACAATACAAAGGTTTTCTCTTTATTTTGCAGATATCATTACGCTATATAATATTTAAGCTAATGTAAAGTTATTTTATGATCATAGTAACATAAAGAAATTTACATGGTTCTAAACATGGCTATACTAGAAATTAATCTTTTAGATGCTCCAAAGGTCTGATCCTTTTACAATCTCGTTTCTGCTCTTGTTGAAGAGCAGAAGTACATACATGTAACATTGGTGAGTACAGCATTTTAAATTCAAGATGTTTCTGTCATCTTTTTGATTCTTTTCTCCATGGAAAATTCTGAATTATATGTGCAACTGTGTTTACTTAATCTCTGAAGTGTAAAGAACAAAGTAAATTCCTTCAAAATAAATATACTATATAGATCAAAATGAACACACATTGCAATACAATTCTTTTCAAAAGTATTCTAAATGCCACATATTTTCTGATAAAACCATCTACTGAGAGTCTTAGTTATCAGAGATCTTGACATTGCAGTCACTATGAGAAACATCTGTTATAAGAAGAATCATATAATAAATAACAAAAAGTGAAGGTCGGTTTTAATTATAGCACCAGAATTGTCTGTTAAGAATTTTGTAGGTTTTACTTCATAGCCAAAATCAAGTGAAAGAGAAATTAATTGGGAAGCAGCCTGGGATTTTCAAAGTATTGCCCTTTACTGAACTATTTGACTATTTGCATTTCCATAAATCCAGTGGGCATATACTTATCATAGTGTTTTTATCAAATTGCTAATAATAACACTGGAAACTCATAAAAAATATATCCATTTCTTTTGTTATTACTCATAATGATTTAAGAGTGTTAGCAGTAGTAACAAAAATTTATTAATATTATCACTAATAGAAAATTATAGAGTCTACATTATTTTCAATAAAGTACTGGTATTTTAAGTTACCAACACAAAATTCGTGAATTTAAAGTTTCAATACATAATAAAATTAAAAGAAAGTTGCATAAGCAAAATGGTAAGTACAAAAAATGGAATTTTGAAAAAAAATACATTATTTCGCAAGTCTGCAAGAGGAGAGCAGGATTACTATTAAGACTATTTGCTGATACACTTGACAATAGTCTATTCAATGTGGAAATGAAAATAGTACATGAACTGTAATCATTACTTACCTTGTGGATCATCTAAGCTACAGCAAGCATCTTCTTGAACCAGAGAAGGTATTTCAATTCCACTTAACATATTGACATCCAACAAATATTATTGCTACAAAATAGCATTTTTTAAAAGTGTCAGGATGTAGAAAAATTATTTTCAAAATCAACAAGAATTCATGAATCTGGACAAGGAGCTTAGAATGATGCTGATGAGGAGAGCCAAAGTGGGATTTGGGGATGACCGCATATTATCAACATACATTTCAATTTGTTTCTCCTATGTCATCTGCAAAGGTGCTGACAGAATTAATTCCAAAAGGGCATCGATGACAAAACTTGGTGTTACTGTCTGTTTTTAAAATAAATATATGAAAAAGGAATATGCTACCTGTGCAATACTATTAATGAATAATTTTTTCTCTGTATAAATTATATAGCATTGGGAAAATTTAAACATCATTTTGTTATTTTTTAATACCCACATGTAATGAATATTTTCCATCACTTTGAAATTATTTATGCAAGCATAATTTTCTAGATTTTGGTTAGACTGTCAATGTCACAGATTGGATCCATGAGTGTATAGTTGCCTTATAAACCCAGCATATCAAAATCTGAAAGGGCTGTAATTCTAATAAGGAAAAATGCATTTAATTCAGGTGCAGTTGTACATTGCATTTGTCATCTGTTATAAAAATGGGAAGGGGTGAGAACAACAAAATATTTAGGACCTATCATTTATTCTTAATTATCATAATCATCATGAATAATTATTCATCAACTCTTCACACATATTATCCTTCATCCCTTCAAATATACAATTTGGCTTTGTAAATATGTAATGCTTGCTCTTGAGTAATCTATAAAATGATATGTAATTTACTAAGGAAACTCAAATCAAAGGATACACACATAGCTTTCTTTCCTTAGATCTATATAAATGGAAAAACATTGTACAGGAAAATACAAAAGCTTTTTCCCCTGTAAATGAATGTTCTATTTCGATGCAGTATAAAAATATACTTCACGTTATATAATCGACACATTTAAACAAAACAGGAGAGTAAATTAGTACAGGAAATTGCAGTATGTTTTCTTTTGGGCATTTTAGAGCATTTAATTTGCTGTATCTTAACATATTTTGCATTTTTAACTCTTTTTATTTATTATTTGTGTCTTCCACATCATGGATCTCCATCCCATTCATTTATCCATCCCTTCTTATCTACCTTCTGTCCTTGCAACCTCCCCCCAAAATAAAATTAAATTTAAGAGAAGAGAAAAAAGAAAGAATGAGAGAAAGAAAAATCTTGTCATGGAAGCTGTAGTGTTGCACAATGGGTCACATAGCATACCCTTTAGTCCGCATATCTTATCCTCTGGTTTCTGCTACACTATCAATGCTGGGCCCTCACTAGGACTCCTCTTGGATATCCTGTTGTTGCCCTGTATTGTGGCGATCCAGCAGCTTTAGATCTGCAGGACCTGTCTCTTCATGTGCTCCAGCAGATCATAGATAGGATAGATGTTGGGATGGATCAACTCATAACCCTGGTTCTGGGCCTGAGTAGTTGCAGGGTTGGTCAGCCAGCTTTCCCAGTTCCCACCACAAGGCGGGGGGTTCTCCAACATTGCCCCTGGCTAGTTCACCCTATGGGGCAAGGAGCAAGGGGCAAGGCTGCTGCTTCTGCTTTCAGGCACTCAAGGCTGGCTCACCCATACCTACAACACCAGGGCCAGCTTGACTATGTTGCCTAGGTGATTTGAAGGGGCCACTCTCCCAAGTGTTGCAGCTAGGGAGGGGCAAGAACAGCTTATCCCACTCTTACCATCTCAGGGACAGCTCTCTCAACTGCCACAGGCCATGATGGGTGTTGGAGGGGGGCGTCTTTCCCTCTTCCAGGCCACATATAGCAGATGAGGGGCAGGGCCAGATCTCTCAAACTCACAAGTTCTCGGGGGGGAGGCTCATCTGTGGTTTGTCAACAGAGTCAGCTTTACTGTTCTGCCCAGGCAAGGTTCAGAGCACACTTTCCTGAGTGCTGCAGCTGGTAAGGGAAAGGTCAGCTCCCTTGTCTGCCACAAGTGGCAAGAGGTGAGAGAGCAAGGGGTCCTATCTCCCGTCTATGCCACTGCATGACAGATAAGTAGTGAGGCCAGTTCTCCCGTGTTCATGCCCTTGGGGCCAATTTACCCCCTCTCTCGTCAACAAGGTCAGCTCTACTGTGCTGCCCAGGCAAGGTGCAGGGCTTGCTCTCTCCCAAGTGCTGCAACTGGTGAGGGGCAGGGACAGCTCTCCCACCCACCACAGGCAGGGGGGGGGGGTTGTTACCTGTTTTTCACTACCCACAGGGGCTGCCCATTAAGCAAAATCTATCCTAGTCAGAGATTGCAACTCCACTGCTACCAGCAGTTCAGCAGCAAGGGCTCCAGCCTGAGGGGATTCTGTTCGAAGCTACTAGGGGAAACTTGATCTAAAGAACTCATGATTCAGTGGTTTTAGGTGGAATTCTGCTTCCTCCGGGAGGTTGACTAGCAAGTAGCATCTTCCAAAAAGTCCAGCGTCCTCCTCTCAGCCCCCAATTAAACAAAACCCTTGCTACATGTGGGTTCTCCATACCACTTCCTGTCAGCTACTTACTGACTCAACCTCCTGCTCACAGGTTCATTTATTTAATAAAATACATCTTTGAATTGTTAACAAAAGCAGTTGGAAAAAATGCAGCACACTTTAAAATAATATTCCCCAACATAGGGGGACAACTTTCCCTTGCCCATGCCACGGCATGGCAAATGAGGGATGGGACTGGGCCAGATCTTCCATGCTCAGGTCCTAGGGCCTACTCACTTGCACTCTGCCAAGAGAGTCAGCTCTACTGTGCTGCCCTGCAAGGCCCAGGACCCATTCTCCCAAGTGCTGCAGCTAGTGAGGAGGTAGTTTAGCTCCCCTGCCTGCCACAGGTGGCAGAAGCCAAGAAGAGGGAAGGTATTCTTTCCGCATGGCAGACAAAGGGCAGGACCTACTCTCCCACTCCTACACTCTCAAGCCTACTCCACAGCAAACAGGGTCAGGTGTATTGTGCTGTCCAGGTGAAGTGTAGGATCTGCTCTCCCAAGTGCAGCAGCCAGTGAAGGGGCAGAGCCAACTCTGTGCAGCACTGTCCTCTCAGCCTTTGGTGGTCTCAGGAGCTACTGACATCCACACAGACCGAGGCTGTAGCAGGGCCATGGAACCAGACATGGGCTTGGCAGCAGCCCAGGCTTGGATGGCACCTTGGCTGGGAATATCTCAGCCCACTTCTCACAGATTTCACCTCTTCAAACCTGCCTCTGTACAAAGGACATGAACCGTTCTGTCTCTCTTGCTCTCCCAAACTATGCCATACTTTTGTTTACCATAATAATTCCTGACAGGCCCTTGTTTTCTCCTTGGTGCCTAGAGCAAGCTGCCCTGGGCATTGTGTGGGGATCTCCTTGTCCACCTCAGTTGTAATAGTGTTGAGCAGGGTTGTGCTTTCTTCTCAGCACTGGGGGCCACACTATGTTTCTTATCTTCCTTTATTATTTTTACCTTTAAAAAGTGTCAAAATAGTACGCAAAGTTAGGATTTTATGTGTATGGAATTCTTAAATGTCATAAGGTAATTTGTGAGATTCAATAATGTAGAGTTTGTGATGTTCTATGGTACATGAGACTTACTCTCAGAGTTCTTTCTATAAACTGCAGAATGAGTGATAAATCTCAATACTTCTTATACAGAATATTGGATGAGACAACTAAATGAGAAATCCATGTCTGATGATACACATTTCATCACTGTTTGATTTAGTTTAACGCCTGGTATCTATTAAGGTTGATTGTCCTTTACCTTTTCTTTTGATAAAATTGAAAACCCAAGGGTAACTCTTTCAAGGACACACAAGATGGGAGTCAGACAAGAGCACTAGCACAAGATAATCATAATACATCTGTAAATAATCAGATTCACATTTAATTCTTTTATGGATGCTACACAGAGGCCTTTTTCGTTATCCCAGGATGCTACATTATCCCCCAAAGAAGGTATTCAGGCTCTTAGTGCTGGTAGCCCTAGTTTAGTCAGCTGGAAAATGAGGTTGTTGGATCAGATCATCACTAAATAATCTTCCAATTCTAAAACATTATGATTTCACATGGATAGCGAGATTTCTCCCTGGAGCTTATTACTCTATGCTACTATGTGGCAAGGTTTATAAAAATAAGATATTTCAGTTGGAGTTAAAGATGAGAAATCTTTTAGAGGGCAATCAGACATTTTCACACATTCTGTCCAGTGTCAGCAATGATATGAGCATGGATGATAAGGATTAAAAGTAAAAATAAATAGTTTCTAGGTCTTTTCTAATAAATATCTACAATATTGATTTTTTAAATTTATTTTGGACATTTTTCATCTTTTGGTAGAAGTGTTTTCAATATTCAGGGAGACTAGATTATAGTATGGTTGAGGTATAGTTTTTATTTGTTATCCCAGTGTTTAGAGCACCAGCCTTTCTTCTCATTCCTCTCCTCTGAGTAGATTATTGAATGTAATAAGAGTCACCATCCAGGTATAGATCCATTGTGTAAATGCAATAATAGTCAGCTGTAAAATAACCAGTCCCAAGACACTAATCATTTTAAAGAGTATGGTCATTGATAGTACTGTGTATAGTAATATATTAGTTACTGTAGAAAAAAAGGAACATAAAAAAAAACACAGTACAACTATAAGTGCTATTTTAATGATAGAGATTAGAGGAGGGGATCATAAATATGTGAGGTAGTATGAAAGATTAAAAAATGGAGAAAGTGGTCGAAAGAATTTTGACTAATGGTACACTGGGGTGGTGTGGGGGGAAGGAAGTGCTATCAAATAGCAGAACTGTCCTATCACTCAGGGGGCTGAGTCACAGAGACCCTATAAACTAGACCAGACTACATTCTTTAGAACAGGTAAGTGCTTCACATGTGGAATCTCAGATTCAGCCACACCTCTGCAAAGCCTTTCGGTTCTCTGGTTTTGAATGCTGACTTTATCCCCTCTGTAGTACTTACAAATGTCCTGCACACTACTGGCAGTATGTGTGAAGGTTCCTGGGTATACTATGTTTCCTGACAGGTTTTCAGCTCCCTGGTTGTTCTGATTTTGATTGAAATGTTTGTTGTTGTTATTTGTTTTGTTTTGCTTTTTTTCAGTCTCACAGTGTTCTGTTTGTCAAGTTTTGACATGAAGACCTGTATCACTTGGTCTCTAAGTTCACATGAGAGTGTAGTTTAACAAGGCTCTTGGGCTGGTGACCTTCATGGCAGAAATATTTTTGATATGGATATGGCATCTTGCCGCTGCTCTGTCAGTTGTCATTGCTGACATTCCATTTCATGGGGAGAGGTTTTTTTTTTTTTTTCCCCAGATTCTCCTTCCACTGTTGCTGCTACTACCACGTGCATGATCTTTTTCTAGATGCTTAGAGTGTGTGTGTTTTCTGATCATTTTTATCAGCTTTCCCACAGATGTTTTTGTATAAACCCTGACTGGCTGTCCCTCACTATCATTTTCCTTCTTGGGGTTTTACTGCTAAGAAAGAGTTAATGGGTTTTGTTCTCCTTCACTAAGAGCTTAATTTTTTTTTCTTTTTTTTTCAATTTTAGTACTTAATTCTATATATATATGTTATTTTAACTAAGTATTTTTTTGCTCTTCTGTTAAAATTTATCCTGATTTTTTTTTTAGTTTCATGAATAGGAAGTTTACCTTACTTTCAGTTATATCTGTTTTCTTTTTTCTTTTTTTTTTTTTTTTTTGGGTTTTTTGAGACAGGGTTTCTCTGTGTAGCTTTGCGCCTTTCATGGGACTCACTTGGTAGCCCAGGCTGGCCTCGAACTCACAGAGATCCGCCTGGCTCTGCCTCCCGAGTGCTGGGATTAAAGGCGTGCGCCACCACCGCCCGGCCAGTTATATCTGTTTTCTAATACATATATTTTACTGTAACTTTTATAAGTGAATAGTATGTAATATTAAGTGTTTCTTTATTCTTTGCTTATTTTTAATATTATATTATAATTCTGCCTCTTTTGTGCTTTTTATTATTGGCACAAATTATCTAATAATTACTTCAGAACATATTTTGTGGCGAGATGACTTCTGATGTCTTGCATAACCGGAATTATTTTTATTTGTACTTGTTGAGCATTGGTGGTTTGACTAGCTAAGAAAAAGAATAAAGTGTAATGTAAAAATTATGTTTCTTTAAATCTTTAGTAACTTTGGTACATTTTATCTTAACATCTAATATTAATAGTAAGAAAATTTGAACGTTAGTATATGTACTCCTTAATATAAATAATTGCCTTGTTTCTCTATTTAGATGTTTTTATTTTAATTATCTTCATTCTTTCTCCCTGAAAATATGTATTGTGAAGTTTAGCTGTTATTCTTTGTATATTGTCTGTGGTTCATAGCCTAAACTGTAAGGAAAGCTTCTTTCTACCTTAAACTACATACATTTCCTTGGCTAACTTGGTACCTTTCCTATTATTCCTCCAATATTTCCTCTTTAAATATATATAATGATTCATAATTTTTCTTGCAATCCTATCTTGTAGCTGAATAATGTAAAATATTCAATTTATTGTATACAAACAATAATTCTATTATAATACCTTAGGACCACATTTCTAGTATTTGAAGATTGCGTTCATATTTTTCCAATAGAAAAATTGTTCCTATTATCTTTTCTAACTGTACATTGTGAGCTTCTGTTGAGCAGACACTTAACTGGGAAAGTATTTTGAGGTTTTGTCTGAAGGCATATTTTACTTAGAAATTTTTAATATTTGCTTCTGTAAGATACTACAGATTCATTAAGAGTCTTATACAAATTTTATGTTACAATTTTCAGCTTCAGGGTATCTAGTATATGCAAAATAGAATAAATTAACTTTCCAAGCCTTGTTGTCATGTGCATGGTTCACATATTAATGTGTAATTTTCATCCAGAGACCAGGTTAATAGGAATGAACATTATTTTGGCTTGCTATGCGTGATAGAATTTTAATTCCATCCCCTTTCCCTACCTAACTTCTACTGAAGTTAGCTAGAGTGTTTTTTGCTAAGTTTTCCTGGCATGTCAGGTGTATGTTTTCTCTGAATTTTATTCCTATATAGCATTATGGTTAATGAAGACAGATAGCATTTTAGAACTATAGTGCTGTAACCATTTATCACTGTGCATATTGTTTTCTTTAAATTTTTTCATCTGCAAATGTTTTGTCACAGGATTTTGCAAACTTTATTCTACATTTATCTTTTTAAAATTATTTGACATTTAATGTAAAATATTTAGTGGAGCAGGCTTTCTTTTGGGCCACCAATCAGCTCCCACATCATGACATTGAGACTTAATATTAGCTATGAATGTTGGGCCTTAGCTTGGGCTCATTTCTTGATAGCTCTTATAACATAACCTGTTCTGCTTTGGGGCTTTTTACCTTTCTTTCCTTCTGTATGTCTTACTCCATGTCTGGCTGCTGCCTGGCTTGCCCTGGGCATGTCTCTCTCCTTCTTCTTTCTCTCTTCTCTCACCCAACCCCCGAGCCTAGATTTCCCCTCCTACTTATCTCCTCTGCCTGCCAGACCTGCCTATCTCTCTTCTGTCTAGCTATTGGCCACTCATCTTTTTATTAGACCAATCAGGCACCTTAGGCAGGCAAGGTATAATAGCAACATATCTTTACATTATTAAACAAATGTAGCATAAACTAATGCAACACACCTTTACATAGTTAAACTAATATTCCTCGACAATCTAGGTATTTCACAGCAGAAATTCGTTTAGGTAAATTTCATCCAGTTTTGCATCTGAAATATTCTTCTCTGCCTTCCAGCTCCTGGTATTACCCAATCTTAATTGTGGATCATAAAATCCATAAACTTTATGTTCTTTGGTGCATCCCAAGTAGAAGAGATTACACTAGTACATTGCCCATTTGAAGTTATAAACTATAGCCTCTAGGTAATGCTTTATAATAAAGCCAGAATTATATTTTTTGTAATGCAAAATCAACCATCATATCATATCATATCATATCATGTTTATGTATAAAATTCTTCAAAGTCTACTGTTTTATTCTACTGTAGAATAAAGCGCAATTTCTTTCAAAGTGAATTTAGAATTTGAATCCTAACGACAAAAGGCATTAGTCAAAAATCCTGAAACTATGAATGTTCAACAATCTCCTTTACCTCTTTTGAACACTGACAGATAATCGGCTAGGGAATTATTACATTCTTAGCATAGCTGTGAATATTGTAGATCCCTTTGTTTGGGAATAGAAAATTTCCAGGGATTTAAATTCAGAGGAAAAGAAATAAGTTTCAGGAAATAAAGCCGATACTCATCAAGGCTTTTACAGAGAGGAAGGCCTTTCCCTTACCCATCAGTCTTTCATTGTAGAACAGAATAGTTTGACCTGGCATGGGTAAAAGGAGAAAATGTGCTCCTGATGAACTAAGAGTTGTTTTCTGAAACGTAGGGTATCCTGAACCATGGAAATTCTAGGTTATTTTCCTTCTAATAACTACACAGACATCAATTTCAGCACTATAGGCACCACTATTTAGAGACCTGATATGGCCCGGCTGCAATGTTCACTTAATCTGCTTTGACATAGCTTTACTCCTCTCGTACTTCTGTCTTTAGTCTCACCTTGGTCATCCTGCCTCCTCTCGATTAATCTCTATTTGAATACCTTTCATTCACTGTAGCTATTTTTTTTCTGCCATCTTGTGGTTAAAAACAGTTTATTGTGCATCAATTCCTCTATACTTTCACTTGGCTTGTATTTCTCTACAAATATTTTACAAGAGTTTCACTTGCTTTTACTTTTTCCACAACCTAACATAGTTAATAAAGCATACTCTTATTACAACTGTTTTCATTGATGGAATTTTTTTTGATGAACATGCTTACACAATATTTATATTTCTCCACATACATGATTGAATATGTAAATTCAAGTCATTAAATAGTAATTAGATATCAGGCACTATCTTGTTGACAGTTACTGACTGGTCAATGAAATGATTTAATTCCATATTTTATTTTTTATTCATGCTCATGTGTTTATGTTCATATATATACTCATAATAGCTTGTCTATATATTTTTCTTATTTCTGTGATATTGATATATGCTTTACAAAAATGTGTTTTGAATAGAACATATATAATTGAAAAAAGAATGCAAACATTTTACAATTTGAGACTTTGAATCATGAAGATGTTTTGCTGAATGCCTTTTAGACATTTTGTATTAGAAACTACATGCAAGAATTTTCACTATGAAAAATTTATTCTAATGCCCTAGGAAATCATGCAAAATTTCCTAGGAATCCTATTTTTGTGTAGAATAATAACATACCAAAACTTTAGTCATAGATATTAAAGGGAAATCTAAAAGTATAATACATAATTATTGAAAAAATTAAACATGCAATATAATGACACTTCCTGCTAGAGGGAAGAGTCAAATACACAGGGAGCATTAGTTTCTACTTCGAGTTATGATCTGTATTCACACACATGTTTCTGCATTTTTAAGTTCAGATTTCAGAGGAGAAATTATTATTTTAAGTTTCAACTCATGATTATAGAAGGCCCATGAGAATCAGAATGTTACTCTCACAATCCATGAAGTCAATCAAAACACAAATCATTAAGCCCGTGACTTAACACTTCTCTCTCTTCATTAAGTGCACTATTGCCCTGGGCACATCTTGATTTCCACTGAAGTTACTTATAAGACACCAACCTCCCCTAAGTAAACAAAATTTATCAATACCTTCTCAGGCTGTGTGCCCAAATGAAGATCCAGGATTATGTTTTAATATTTGATCCTTCTGTTTCATAACTAACTGTTCTACATTTTAAATAAATTCATTGAAAAAGTGCATTGATATTTCTGCTTATTTGCTTGTCAGTTTTCAGAGGTACAGTGTCTTTGATAAGAAAATTCATCTTTCTTGTTATAAGGGCAAATCATGTGACTTTCATTAAATTAGTGATTGTCAAATGTGACTGCACTTTGGAACCACCTGGGGAGCTTTAAAAACGTACTGATGCCTAGGTTGCATCCCTGGAGATTCTGAGGTAATTGGTTCTGAGTTCAGCTTCCTGGGCCTGGGATTTTTAAAAGCTCCCCAAGTGATTCTAATGTGCAGCCAAGGTTGAAAAACAATACACTAATTAGTAGGATAATAATGAATTGCCTAATCACAGACAGGACCACAGAGATCAGACTATACCTACAACTGAGAATCCATGATTTTCAAAGAATATTTTCAAAAAATTAAAACTAATAAATTTGTATTTTATAATTGTATTGAGCTTTTATTCTCTGGAAAGTCTGATGAATGTGGCAATGAATTATAATCAAGGGACACTCACTCCTAATTTTGTGTTTACTTTATTATATAAGCATAAAGTGAACTGAATAAAATTCCTCTACTCATTATCTCAACAAATATGGGTTAAATCCTTACAACATACTTCTCCCTCTTTTTCACTTGATCCTCCTGTTGCATTGTTTATTTCCAATGTTTGTTAACTCTAAATAGAGAAGGGATCAATTTATTAAAATGGAGAAATTAAACACACACTCATCGTGACTTGGACCAAATCAGATAGGAAAACTAACTTAATTTTTTTCTATCAAAGATATTATACTATTTTCCACATATAAAAATTAAGTAAACAATAAAATACTATAAATGAAGTGTCAACATAGGAATAAGTGGACCTATAATAAGTACTCACATATTTTCAATTTCTTCTGAAGCTTCCTTAATTATGAAATACAAAGAACTTGAATATGTAGCTAAAACTCACTTTCAGTTCCAAATTGCTACTTATATTACAGCCAGATGAAGTTTACAAAACTACACATATATAAATAATAGAGGTCTATAAAATACAAATTAAGACTTAATCAACAAAATCTATTTTTTCTAGAGAAAGTATTATTAATTATGTGCTAATCTGGAATTTTCATGTATAAGTGCAATAACATTTAAATACTGAGTACTAAATTGAACATGTACATCCACAAATATGTGTATATATATATATGTACAAACATCCTTGTACATGATAAAATTTTTATATATTGTTGACTTTCCTTATTATCACTCAATAGAACCAGTTTATTCTTTCTATAACTTCCAATCATTTCCTACGTTGTTTAAATTAAAATTTTAACTTAAAATCAATAAAGTTGTTTTAAATTTTAACAAACTGTGAAATTTTTCTTCACGAAGAATAAAATATCACTTTAATGATAGGAATGTTATAGAAGAGTGAGATAAATTTATGTTGCAAAAAGTGAATGAACATGGTAAGTGGAGACATTAAGTCATGAATTGTAAGGACATGGTTGATAAGAGCGAGATTTTCATTTTTATTTTAAAATTTATTTTAAATAATAATTTATTTAGTATTTGAGAATTTCATACATGTATACAGTGTATTTTGATAATATCTATCCCTCTTATTTTCCCCTCTAACTCCCTCGAGGCACCCCACATGTTCCTTTCCCAACTACATATCATTTTCTATTTTTTTTTAAAATCCCACTGAGTCCAATTAGTGCTGCCCACAGTAAGAGAAGGTTTGAACACATGCTAACTTAATTTTTCACAGGACAAAAAAGTATTGTGTATGAGACAAAAGAGTATATTTGGTTAATTATTTAAAACATTAACAAGTTGATAAAACTTTTATACTTTATCTGATAAAAAAGAATAACTATTGTGCTTTCTAAATGAAAGTCAGTTGTGTTTTGTAGTATTCTTTTATTCAAAAACAAATTTTATAGGGTTTCCAGATATTTGGAATTCTTTTCCCTTTAATTTTGTCATGGTCTTATTTTATGTATACATGTGTTTGTCTATGTATATGCACATTTGTGTTCAGTACCAAGAAGGCTGGAAAAGGGTGGCAGTTTCTCTGGAGCTGGGATTAAGTCAAGTGTTTATTGCCTTATGTGGGTGCTGGGAACTGAACTTGGGTCCTGTGCAAGAGCAACAAGTGTTCTTAACCACTGATCCATCTTTCTAGAATCGTTTTTTTTTTTTTTTTTACAAATTCAAATAGTACAGTATTTTTCAAAAGCTCTCATTAACTGAGGCATATTATTGCATTCCTATCTTATGTATCAAAATATCCATGTTTTTCTATATGTAGATAACAGAATATAGACAGAAGTCTATATTTTATTTGATATCTCAAGGAGTCAAAAACCAGAATTAATACCCCTTACTTACTAAATTGCCTGATTATAACACTGATATAACTAAAACACGAAACAAATGATCTCATTTGCAAAATATAGATGGATGAGGAAAGCATTCCATATATTATCATTTTAAGAAATGAGTACTAAAAAGTACAAAACATATCACATGGTAATCATTTGTATTATATGCAATGAAGTATTGATATTAAACAAATGTTCCACTAGATATTTAATTGTTTAAGAAATACATGACTAACTATGGAAGTGGTAAATGCTCTTTACCATAATTCAGTTATTTACAAAAGAAAATTCTGCCAGCAATAAGTCATAATAAAAGTAAAATATTCTAAATTTGCCAAATTAAAATATATAATACATATGTATGTAATTGAATATCCAATTAGAAATTAATACAAATTGGTATTTCAAAGAAAATGAGTAATTGGAAACAGTATACATGAGATACTGTCTGAATGCCATAATAGTATTAGTAATGTATGAGGTCAACAGTACCACTATACCCCCATGAAATTTTCAATATATATTGCAAAAGTGAGACAGTTGTGTAGCTTGATCTGCTTAAGCGGCCCCTGGCAGTGTGATCAGGATCCATCCCTGGTGCATGGGCTGGCTATTTGGAACCCATTACCTATGGGGGGGGGGCACCTTGCACAGGATTGATTCAGAGGGAGGGGCTTGCACCTGCCTCAACTGAATGTACCAGGCTCTGCTGACTCCCCATGGGAGAACTTACCTTTTCAGAGAAGGGACTGGGTGTGGGTTGGGGTGGGGAGAAGGCTGTGGATGTGGGAGGAGGGAAGAGAGGAGGATCTTTGATTGGTATGTAACATCAGGTACAATTTTCTTAATAAAAAAAATACATATGATGTTTGAGTGTTATCCTAAGAGGAGCAAACCAGAAAATTAGTATTACCTAGCTGAGATCCACTTACTTTTCAGGATGTTAAAGAAATTTCCAAAGTAAATATACATAGTAAAAGTGTGAAGAAAATGATAGAATATGATGGAAGTTAGACTTTTTAAAAGAGGTTCAACCATAATTTAAATGTGTACAGAAGACTATATATCATTTCTACTTTGATTTGCACCCATGCCAGGCCTGGGCCTTCCCTCTGTTCTGCTGCTCGGTATTTATAATACACAAAGTGGAATTCTTGTGTCCAGTAAATTCCTGACTTATTTTCCGAGATGTCATAGGGCATCAATATTAGAGAAAAGGGGGCGTAAGAGCAAATCTATCCTTTATCTTACCAGGACAGATGCACTTTTATCTGTTGATATGTAGGTTTATGTAAGATCTTATTGGGAAAAAAAAACTCAATTCATTAATGTTTGAAAAAGTATTGCTCTAGCTCTCTTAAACGCTATCTCCCCCAAATACTTTTTGGTAATTTATCAAACTAATGTTCATATGATATTAATATTCCCTGATTCCTTTATATATTGGGAAAGAGTTGTTTTTTTTAAGGTTTTCCAGTGTCAGATTTTAAATAAGGGGAGAGTTAATTATGAAGGGAACAGGTTTTTAATACCAAAGTTAGTATTTCTCCCATGGAAATACAATGAACCTTAGATATGCTTGAAGACATTTCCACAGAGCTCCAAGTCTCTATAAACCTCAGTTCCCTTATCTAAAAATCTTTCAGTGTTTTAGAAAATATTAAGTGATATAAAAAGTTCTTGTTCCATTGTCTCAAACAATTATCTACTATCAGAAAACAAAACCACGAGTTGGGTGGTGGTGGCACAAACCCAACGGTGGAGAAATGGGTGAGATCTACATGACCATATTTATTTCTTTAACTAAGCTCTTTGCAGTGTTGTATGCATGTCTGTCTTCTTTCTATGCTCCCATGAGTATGTTGTTTCACTTGATGATATATCACAGTTTCCTAAAGATTTCATTGTGAAATGCCATAGAGACAATTTTTTGTGTGTCTAAGTGTAATTGCTTTTTATTCTTTAAAAGAAATTCTGAAAAATTTTGGTACATTATTATTTGCTAAACTTGACAGTTTGCTTTAGGGTTCTGACCTTCTTAATAAAGTCCTATGGATTTTGGTAAAAGCATTATAACATATATCCCAAATCACAGCTTCATACAGACTCTGAAGATGATTTTAAGGTTTTATTTGAGATATCCCACAGAAAGCATCTATTTTTATTTTTTCCATTTTCTTATAGCATACAGAGCACTGTATTAGTAAAATCAAGATTACGGTGGTTAATAGGAAAACAGAACTTTAATTTTCACTCTCATTACCCTAAGAACCCATTAGAAAAATTGCCCACAGTATTAATCTGAATATTTATGTTTGGTAGTTGTACACAGATTAAAATCCCTGTGTTCTTATCTCCTCTCTTTAAAGTTTCCTCTCTTTTGCTCCACATTAGTTTTTCAATATTTCCAAATCAGTTACTTAAAAATGTGTATTAATATTTGTTATTCTCATTTGAAATATTGTTCTAAATTAGATAAGCTCTCATTAATGTGAACAACTCTATTTATTTATTTATTTATTTATTTATTTATTTATTTACTTACTTACTTACTTACTTACTTATTTATCTTACATCCAGACCATGCTTTCCCCTTCCTTCTCTCCTCCCAGCATCCCCTACCTCCTCCCATCCACTCCTCTTCCATTTTTATTCAGAAAAGAACAGATCTCCCATGGTTACTGACAAAACATGGCATATCACGTGGGAGTAAGACTAAGCACCTCCCCTTGTATTACGGCTAGGCAGGAAAATTCACCAGTATGGGAAATAGGGTCCCAAAAGTGAGCAAAAGAGTCAGAGACAGGCCCTGTTCCCACTGCTTGGAGTCCCACAAGAAGACCAAGCTACACAACTGTCACATATATGCAGAGAACATAGATCAGTCCTATGCAGGTTCCCTGGTTATCAGTTCAGTCCCTGTGACCCCCTGTGAGCCCAGGTTTGTTAATTCTGTGGGTTTTCTTGTGATTTTCTTGACTTCTGTTGCTCCTACAATCCTTCCTCTTTCTCTTCATCAGGATTCCTCAAGCTTGGCCGAATGTTTGACTGTGGGTGTCTTCATCTATATCCATCAAATGCTGGATGAAGCCTCTCTGATGGCAGTTGGGGTAGGCAACAATCTTTGAGTATAGCAGAATATTGCTAGACATCATTACATTGGCATTTTTTCTCCTGTTGTATTTGGTTCTATTCTAGTTCTCTGAGCCATCCAGTCTCTAGGTCCTGGCTTTCCATGCAGTGTCAGGTGAGGGCTCACTCTCGTGGCAAGGGTCTCAAGCTAGACCAGTCATTGTTTGGCCACTCCTATAATCTCCTTGTCACCTTTACCCTAGCACATCACATAGGGAGGAAAGACTGCAGGTTGATAGTGATGTGGCTAGGTTGGTGTCCCAGTCCTTCCACTGGAAGTCTTGCCTGGTCAGAGTAAATGGCTAGTTCAGGCTACATATCCAATATTAATGGGAGTCTTAGCTGGGGTCATCTTTGTAGATTCTTGGGAATTTCCTTTGCATCAGGTGTCTACTGACCCTGAAATGACCCCCTTTCCAGTCGTCTTGGAAATAACATTTTAAAATGAGTATTATATGGTTCATTCTCAATGTTTTATCTCTTTCAGTATCCCTCTTTGCTATTTGTAAACATACAAAACTAATTCTAATATTATTTTACCTGTTTGTCTCATTGTGCTATTTCTTTGTGCTCATATGACAATTTCTTCCTTGGAATATTTGAAGGTGTGTGTGTGTGTGTGTGTGTGTGTGTGTGTGTGTGTGTGTGTGTGTGTGTGTTGTTACACACCCACGCAGAGGCTGGAGCCAGCCAACAACAAATATCCTTTGATTATTTTCTGCCTTATTGGCTTGAGGGACTCTCTCTTAACCGGAGTCTTGCTCCTTTGGAAGCTCTGGTTGGCCATTGAATTTATGGGATCTGCCTGTCTCTGGTCCCACTGGGGTTACAAGCAAACATTGCCATGTCCAGCCTTTTATGGGGGTTCTGGAGATTGAAATCCAGGTCCATATTCTTGCAGACCAAGGGATCTTAACAACCAAACAATATAGTTTGCTTTTGTTGTAAAAGCAGCAAAATTACAGGTACCAAAATTTGCTTTGGATATCTTTTGCATAGTAACTGTCTCCATGTTAAATATTAAAACATTTATATTACATTGAAATCTACACTTTTGATAGAGTATTTCTCTATTTTATTCTGCATTTGCTTGGGGTGTAGCCTCATTCAAAGTTTTGTTCAACTACATGGCTGGCAGTTTATGCCAGCTGTCAGCTGGGACTTTGACTGGTATTGAATGACAGAGCATATATACAAGAACCTTCTGTTTGGCCCCCACTTTCTCATAACAATAGCTAAGTTACAAGGATAACCAGCTGGAAAATGAGAAAGAAGAAGAGATAATGTAGTTTTGGTAGTAGAAACTGCACCACCTACTCTAAAAGGGCCAAAGAATTTACATTTATTACTTACCAATTAAGTTGCATTTTACTCATCCCTGTTTATATTTTGTATTGTAGCAGAATTGTGTTCAACAAATTTTTTTGATGAGATGATTTGTGACATTTGTAAAATCATCATACATGGCATATGTTTACCAAGAGAGAATGAAACAAGGTATACATATATAAGAACGTAACTATAGATAGATACATATCAATGTGAGGACCTGATGCTCGTCTAATAATGACATAAATTTCACTGGTTAAAGGCAATATCATCTGCTTAGAATGTGGACAGAGATGTCAGTCAAGGTTGTGTGCATGTGAGGAACTGAGAACTAATACCACTAACTGCAAGAGATTTTAAGGAGTAAATTCAGTGGTATATTCACTTCCTGATTACTTTGGAATTATTTATCTTGTTTTTTCAGAAGAATGTTTTGGAAATAACCAGGTTGAAAACAGAAAGTAAACACTCCAGTGTTTTCATCCTGGATTAATGAAAGTTTGAATAAAATCCTTAATACAGAGCACAGAAACAAGTGCAGACACCAAATAGCGAGGTTAAGCTAGAAACATAGCAAGAAACTACTAGTATAGGACATCAAGTCTCAGGAACAACTTGGTGCAAAAACATTGGTATGAGTTTCCAGATGTTTGTAAATGTCCTCACAATTTGCTTCCTATACTTGCTTGAACCTTGACGAATTCAAATTCAGTGTTTAGCTTTAATCTAAGTTGAGCCAAGGAAATTAGAAATCAACTCACCATCTACAATGAATTATGATTTATATGCACATACAGTACTGCAGTAATACAAAAGATACTTCTGGCACTTGGAATGCTAAGGCAGGGGAATTGCAAGTTTGAAGTCAGCCTATACTTCTTAGAAAGACATTGTCTCCACAAACAAAATCAGAAATAAATTCAGGATTGTCTTTTCTATTGTACATATTTATCTACACAAAAGACACATGCATATGCATACATGTACATAAAGAGAGGAAGAAGAGAATTAGTATTACATGGCAGTCTTACAAAGAACATTATGGCTTATTGCTCAACATAATTATGGCAGTACTGGCACCCACATAGTATTGCCTCATTATCATTTAAATCTGGGAAAGTCCAAAATGGAAAAGACAAGGAGCCAACAAAAGAATTAGTCACATATATATCTTGGCCAGGATTACCAAAATGAGTAAAATAAATAAAATTAACATGTTTACATGCTGAGTATTCTATATCACAATTCAAAAAGACAATGGCCGCACATGCCTAGAAGACTTAGTTAAATAGGGTGTTTTTTCATGTGTTGCGAGGACCTATATAAATTCTAGTGATAGTTAAGTAAATGAAAGTTACTCATCATCTAACTTTACTTATTACATCAAAAAACCTTTATAAAACTTCCTAAATATATCACAAATTTTTAATCATATTTTTTCACTAGAAACTGCAGGTTATTTAAAAATATTTTATTTGAGGCTATTTATCCTACTTCATGATATGATACAGAAAAAAATTCACATTTTTCTTATTTAAGCAGTTTTGCAATTTTAATACATTTGGGAAACTTCAAAGAACTTAAAATCATTCCTTTAATTTTTCTGTGCAGCTACTATAATCTGTTTTATGGTTTCATTGTCAGATTCATATAGTATCTGTGTACATTTCAGTGTGCTCCTTAAAAAAAGCACAAAATTAGGAAACCAGTGATAGGCAGAAATGTTGGAGAATTTAGTCAGCACTTCTTTCTAATTTTGTGAATTTTTAAAATAGTTTTGAAAAGCTTGTGCTTAATTTTCTTCATATGAAACCTTTTTAATTTTGTGACAATGTTATGAAAATAAAAGAAAATACTCATTAAAGTTGTGGTAAAATGTAAGTAATCTTGTCATAGACAATAATAAGTAAAACCATGCAAAGAAATTATGGAAGATGAATTCTAAGCCAGGAAATGGGCAAGTTGTATAAAAATAATCATGCCCCTTTCCCATGGTACCTCCTAGGTGGTCAGCCATGTTAAGATGAAGTCGAATATCTCTTTACAAGCCACCAGCTGTAAGACATTCGTTGAAGTGGATGGTGGATGCAGATTTTGTACTTTCTGTGACAAGCACATGGCCACAGAAGTAGCTGCTGATTTTCTGAGTGGAGAGTGGAAGTCTTGTGTGGTCCAAATCAGTAGTGGGAATGACAAACCAGGATTTCCCATAAAGCAAGCTGTCTTGACTCATGGTAGAATGTGTGTGCTGTTTTGTTGAGTAATGGACATTCTTGTTATATAGCTGGAGAACTAGAGAGAGGAAGCCCAAATCTGCTTAGGGGTGCATTGTGGATGCCAATCTGAGTATTCTTAACTTGGTTATTTTAAGAGATGATAGATATATAGATGAGAGAGAGAGAGAGAGAGAGAGAGAGAGAGAGAGAGAGAGAGAGAGAGAGAGAGAGAGAAAATCCCTGAACTAATAGATATTACTGTGCCTTGGCAGTTGGGGCCCAAAAGGGCTACCAAAATATGCAAACTTTTCAATCTCTTTAAAGATGCTGTCCACCAAAGCACGCAAATTTCAATGTCTTGTTACTCCACATGCCCTGCAACAAAAATCCCAAACTATTGTTTTCTCTGAAGAAAAATATACTAAGGAAAATAAGGAGGGTGCAAAATATGCTAAGCATTTGCATAAGACAATGAAGGATGTGCAAGAAAAATGCCAGGAACAGATTGCCAAGATACATAGGGAATGTTTTGTAAATAACATTCAGTTTATTTTTGGTCTTCCTCCCTTTGCTAGCCTGGAGATATTGATAATCATTATTTCAGGCTGAGACTTTGGATTTATCCATCACACCACGGAGAGTGAGCTAGTAATTTTAGTACTGAATACTCTATGACTGACCCAGTGTTCAATTATATTATATCATGTTATTCATGCATATTTTCTTTCTCACTGATGAATCTTGAGACTATAAGCCATTACTGCCTAAAATGGAGCATTAGTGATATTATATTGATGTATTAAAATATAAATTTCTCTATGTGGGCCAGGCTAGATCCAAATTCATGACTCTCCTACATTTACCTCCATAGTTCTAGGATTATAGGCATGTGATGTCATGTATAATTCCATAGTGATATTTCAGGTATGTGTCTCCTATTTCCCAGTACAGTTTTGATCAAGCACCTTGACAGCTTTTTGTGGATGAAGTTAAGAAGGCAGCTGACAAATATCCCTTCCCCTACCTCCAGCTATCTCCTAAAGCCAGGAATTTGACATAAGACAGTACAAGATTATAAAAAAATGTCTTTCTGAAAAGCTGGCAATGTTACAATCCTATCCCTTTTCTTTCTTATTACTTTGTCTTTGCCTGCAGCTGACTGGTATACCTGTGGCAGGTGTTCAGGGGGAATCTGTCCATCATTATGGGATTCCCTGGTGCACAATTTTCTGGCTTCTTAATTTGTGGTGTAATTTTGAATTAATGTTAAGGACTGCATGGGAATTTGTAAGACTTAATTCAGGTCTTTTGTTTCAACTACAATGCAAATGACTATGGAGAAAAAGTTTTGAAGTCTTCATTATGCCCATATGTACCAGCTCCCCTGTATACTCACCACATTTCTATAGTTGGTCCTGAGCCATGATGTTCCATGCCAGTTAGTTTCCATGTCTCTATTTTTTCCAGCTTCTATCTTGCTTCTTGATGTCCTGCATTTGTCACTGTCCCATGATTGATCTTTATTCAGACATATTCACTTCCACTAATCTTGGATAAGTGACCTGGGTTAATTGGCTGCAATCCACATCTTGGGCTTGTAACCAGGGTAAGTTCAACAAGGATCCCATAAGGATGTGTCTTCCATCTCTTGTCTTCAACCCTCCATTCTCCATCCATCCAAGTGCAAATTCTAACTTCTATCACAAAGGTACTGTGAAACACTCTTAAAGTCACAATGACTGAGTGACTGGTAGCCTTTTTAGGAAAGATAGCAGCAAGAATGCTGAAAAATAATTACCTAACGTTGTGTTCACTTCCTATCAACACAGAAAACCAAACTGTTCCACTGTCTTTTTCTCTCCCCCAAATTCTCCTTTTACTCTTCTAAGAGGATATGCTCATTGGCAAATTAGTCAATTTATTACATTCATAAATATCAAAATGATTCATGCAAAACTGACGTCCTCTTTTCTACACACTTTCCATCTTTTATTTTGGTATTTCCTTTTATGTGGCTTGAAACTTAGAGAAGGGACTTTCAATATTCTTTGATTTTTACTTTTCTATATAGGAACTTGCACAAGAACTTATAGAAAAATGTTCATACTGTATTACGTGTGATGCTTTTTTTGTGTAAAAAAATGTGAACTAATCATAATGAGAGAAGTTATCTCTCAATTGGCAGCACACAGCAGCAATGTATGCAATCATGTAAAGACATTTCCATTTACATAATCAGCAGTTCATATTGGTCACAGACGGAATCTATGATGGACTGCAAACATAAGAACCTATATGCTGATATTCTGCACATTGAGTTTTATGTTAACATGTTATCTTCAGAATTTCTTAAACAAAAACAAAAACAAAAACAAAAAAACAAAAAACAAAAAACAAAAAAAAAACAAAAAATAAAACAAACAAAAAAAAAAACCAACTTCTCTCCAATAAAGAGAAGGATTCAGGGATTCCAAAGTAAAGCAGGGAAGGAAAAATGGGTCTAAAGACTGCCCTCTACAGGTTACAATAAGGTCACTAAGATGAGCTCAGATTCAATGAAATTGGCCTCAATGGGAGTGTGAACAGCAAAAAGTCTGGATGTGCTTTAAAAAACACCTTAGTCGGAAACTATGAAAATGGTTTGTATTCTGTGTCTTCACTCCTGCAACATCTTCCTACATACTAGAAGAAGGAAAACATTTGGGTAATGTCTAGGGATAGAAGGCCAGTTTGACATTCATCCAGCTTGGTCTTCACCTAATGTGTTCTAGAGGAGGCCATATGTTTAAACAGAAATCTTTACAGTTCAGTTCCATTTTTTGATCTTTTATATTCTGCTTTGTTCTTTTAATCTATTTTCAAGGTAGTATGCAGAATGGGTTTTGTTACGACACACTCATATAAGATTTCTTTTTATTCATTTACTTCTCCCTTTGCCCTCCCCATCCTACTGCTCCACCCCTGTGGTTACCTTTTGTTACCCCAATAGCTCTGCTTCCATTTTCATGTCATATGACTGTCTACATCCCACATCTTTTTAAAAATCTATTCTCCTTCTTAGTGTTTCTCTTTTTTCCTTTTTATTCAGTCTGTGGTACTAGCATATGGGATGGTGCTGCCTCTGTTCAAAGTGGATCATCCTGCCTCAGTTAAATAGCTCTTCAAATACACTCATAGCCACTGGTTAATGAATGTATGGCTCTGTTCTATCTGAGGTGTCAGGCATACCGGTTGTTATCTTGAGAGGTATCCCTATGGATAATGATGTAAAAATCACTATATACTATTAGCAAATATTTTTGTCATATGGTGACGTTTTTACTTCATTGACGGTATCCTTTAAAGTATAAACACTTGACTTAAGATGATGTCCAATATATAAGCTTTTGTCATTATGTACTTTGTACCATACATATGAAGCCATTTCCTAGCAAAAAGCTACAAATATAGGATTTGACATTATATTCATAGAGTTTTATCATTTTAGATTTTACCTTAGGTCTATGATCTACTTTAAATTTGGTATCTAGTTAGATCAGTTGTCTAAAGATATATCAGTACTCTAAATAAATTTCATATCTAACACATTAAAACACACCAAAGTAAAAACCCCCTAGGGTCAACCCAAAATTAGACTAACCAATTCTTCCCAAATTATATCATTTATTTATAGGCAAAGAAAAACTAAATACTCAATCTCAATTGAAGAATTTCTATATTAAAGCAACTTAAATAGAGTTACTTGCTAATTAACAAAGGGTTTTTTTGTTGTTGTTATCAAATGACACGTATGGCATGTCATCATTGCAAATGAGTGGCTTAAACTGCAATGTGACAGTAAAAAAGTTATCTATTGAAACAAGTTAAAAACAAAAACGTAGTTGATTCAACAAATTAACAGATTTTTGTGGGAAAATTTGGGGATCAATAAAGTTTTATTACAGTGATTCTGGATAAAAATAAACTATAAATAGAGTGGAATGTGCAAAAAGAAAAATCACAAATGATATTTTAATATCATGTATGCAGAATATACTAAAACATTAAGTGATCTGTGTTAGCATTGTTATTTATCACCTAATTCAATAATATTTTTTTAAAAAAAACTTTTTGCCATTATGTATTTAGTACCATTATTATTTTCTTAATAAAGGAACACCATTTCCAAAGTGTGGACAAACAACTGGATAACTGTGTTCATGTGTGGGTGTTTGTACTACCTAGAAATAAAAACTATTCAGTATCAGCTGGGATCACTTTCTTCTAACAACCCTAATAACTTGATGCCCCATATCAAACTAATAATTAAAAGAATTTAGTGAGTTATCAGTGACTTGAAATAAAAAAAAAAGTTACTCACTGTGTAGCACAAATAAAAAGCTACTTTTTCCTATCCAGTGTTTCTTTTGAAAGTTATCAAAGGATGGAAGGAGAGATGGCTCAGCAGTTAAACGTACTTATTGTAGAGGACCAGGGATCAGTTTTAAGCACCAATGTGGAAGTTCACAACTATCTGAAACTTCTCTTCCAAGGAATTGAATGTCCTCGTCTGAACTTCAGCAGCACTAGGCAAGCATGCAGTGCAGGTACATACATGCAAACAAAACAATAATACACATAAAGTAAATAAATCCTTTAAAAAGTTGTCAAAGGTCATTAGGATATACTATATAGGTAATATCTCCTAAAAACGTAATTATCAACACCAGAATAAAGCAAAAAATTACTTGAAAATCAAAATACACTTAGTATAGCCTTTGTTTCTAAAGAATTCTAAACTGCTGACCTACTCTGGTGTTCAGATGACTGAATACCCTGACTGTCATCATAGAACTGGTCGAAGAACAGTGACTGTGGAAGCAGATTCAAAGATTCACAGCCAAGTCTCAGGTGGAGCTCCAGGAGTCCAATCGATGAGAGGAGGGATTCTATGAGCAAGAGATATTGAGACCATGATTGGAAAAAGTACAGAGACAACTAGCCAAACTAGTGGAAACACATGAACTGTGGACCAATAGCTGAGGAGCCCCTGTGGTATTGGACTAAACCCTCTGGATAAGCAAGACAGTTGTTTAGCTGGAACTGTTTAGGGGACCCCGAGGCAATGGGATCAGGACCTGTCCCTAGTGCATGAGCTCGCTTTTTGGAGCCTAGTGCCTATGGTGGGACACTGTGCAGCCTTGGTTCAGGGAGGAGGGGCTTGGGTCTGCCTCAACTGAATGTACCAGGCTCTGCTGACTCCCTGTGGGGGACCTTGCTTTGGAGGAGATGGGAATGAGGGGTGGGTTAGGAGGTAAGGCTGGGGGGGGAGGAGGGAGGACTGGGGAATCTGTGGTTGATATGTAAAATGAATAGAAAATCTCTTAATAAAAATGGGGTACAGGGGGCTGGAGAGATGGCTCAGTGGTTAAGAGCACAGGCTGCTCTTTCAGAGGTCCTGAGTTCAATTCCCAGCCAACCACAGGGTGGCTCACAACCATCTGTAATGAGATCTGGTGCCCTCTTCTGGAGGGTGGGCATACATGCAGATAGAACATCCATATACATAAATAAATAAATCTTTTTTAAAAAATGGGGTGCATATCTAAACAAACAAACAAACAAAAAGAATTCCAAGCCATGTTTACAAATATGGAGAATATTAACATAATGAATTACATTTTATTCTTTCTCCTTCTTCCCTGCTTACGCAAGTTAACTAGGCACCTCACAGTCTTATGTAGTTTCTTGATCAACAGGAATATCTCATATACCCATTGTTACGTTCTAGACCAGTGGTTTTCAACCTTCCTAATGCTGTATCCTTTAATACAGTTCCTCATGTTGTTGTGACCCACAACCAGAAAATTACTTTGTTGTTACTTCATAACTGTAAGTTTGCCACTGTTATGGATCATAATGTAAACATCTGATATACAGCCACAAACAGATTGTGACCCACAGGATGAGAACCATTGCTCTAGACTATATTTGCTGAGAATATAAGAACAGATATTTGAAAATGGCATAGATGACATATTTGTTGTCAATAAAATCTGCAAAGTTTTAGATGAACCTGAGTTTTGCTCTGTATTGTGCTTTGTCACAGAAATACTAGATAGCATGACCATGTTCTTTAATTTCCAGTGTGGGCATGAAAGAACATTCTAAACAGGTGAGATGTCAGGTCAATAGCATAAACTGGGATAGTGTGGGCAAACTAGATCCCTGCTGCATGCTTGCCCATATCATGTACATTGTACTTCATAGCACTTGCACATTTGGCTTATCTTTTATCTCCCACATTTTATAAATAAATTGCTATATCCAAGGACCTGAAAATAGTAACTAAGATGTCACACTTAATTTGTCCTACTTGCTCAACTGCAAAATCTCCTGTAAAAACATAAAACCTACTCATCCCCAGCCCTTGTTCTCGTTTGCTTTGGAACTTCTGTTATATAGATAACTACCTGGTGATTTACCCAATATATTTGTAAACCAATTTTAATACAGACTCAAGAAAGGGGAAAAAACAGAGACAGGATAAAGTAGGAGGAGAGGCTAAAAGAGAAATTTGGAATAAAGCAGTTTGGAGAATCATCAGCTCCCAATTTTAAAGTAATGGAATATAAGAGAGATTTTATGAAATTATTTTTACTATTTATTTATTTTTATTTTATGTGTCATGAGTGTTTTGGCATCATGTATGCATGTTATAACCCAAAACCTTAAGACAAAATTCCAAGGGTTGTCATACTGCATTTTGGATGTTAGTGTTTGAAATTAACTTAAAGAAAGATTGCCACATTTTCAACTGTTAAAGATTATAGAATCAGCCGGGCGGTGGTGGCACATGCCTTTAATCCCAGCACTTGGGACGCAGAGCCAGGCGGATCTTTGTGAGTTCGAGGCCAGCCTGGTCTACAGAGTGAGATGCAGGAAAGGCTCAAAGCTACACAGAAAAACTCTGTCTCAAAATAATATATAGAATCAAATGTACTCCAGCTACTTTATTTTTCTATAGTATTAGGAAGATATGAATAAAAATAAAAAAGTATTACTAATTCTATCAAAACTAAAAGAAAATGTTCTTAATTCTATCTGGTCATTTTAATTAGTCCATTTTGTAAAGAACAGGAAGAAGATAATTGATGATGTTTCAAGAGAAATGGTCTCTAAACAGGCTTGTGAGAGTTTGTTCACAAAATAGTGGCAATATCCTTTCCTATCTACATGCTCTCTGGCAATAGAATGTTTCTACCCTTTCTAAGGGATCTAGTGTACTCATTTCTGCCTTAAATTCAGGCTGCTCCCATGACCTTCTTAACAATTAGAATGTAATGGAACAGACACAGCAAACTCTAAGAGCTATCCATAAATGATTTTGCAACTTCGATTTTCACACTCTTGCATTGTGAGAAGTTATGCCTAGCCTGCTGCAGAGGAAAGTTTTCTAGTGGTCTTCACTAAATGTATTAATAACCATGGCATGAATACAACTATTTGGGGATACCCAGCCTCGACTGAGCCTCTGGATAATTGGACCACATGAGTAATCTAAGCCATCATATATAAAGTTTTGAAAAATGGTAAGTGAGCCCTAAGAAAACACAGAAGTATGAATAGGAAATCCATGACAATTGGGAAGAGTAGTTCAAATGTACTGTATTCTTATTCTCTATAATGTTAATGAAGAATATTTCTTTCCTCTCAAAAATGAAATAACTTTCTTTGTTCATTTTTCCTTCATATTATTTTTTTCAATAATTCTCTTTTAAAATTACGTATATCATGGATCTTCTTTAGCTCTTCCCTATTCACTTTTAAATATCCTTCATTCTCTCTTATATAAAAAATATTTTTTGGAGCATCATCACCTTCAGTTATTATTATATCTATTTCCTTTATAACAAAATTGTATCAAAGAGTAACCTGCTTCATTTCATTTGTTTCAGTTTACTGAAATCTGACTTCTGGAGCACTGCTGAAACTTGATATACAAACAATGGCATCTTGCTATATCAAAAGCCCACAGAGGGATTGGGTAGAATGCTCATTGGATGAGTGCACACTACTCTTGTAGAGGACACCTAGCTGAGTTCCTGACTCTCATATCAGGTGTCTCACAACCACCTTTAAATTTAGCTCCAGGAGATCTAATACATTTTTCTGGCATTTGGAGGTACCTTCATTCATGTGCATATAACCCCACAAAGACACAAACATACTACATAATTAAAAATAAAGTAAATATTTTATCAGTAAGATATTTTAGTGTTTTCTGACTAAAAACACCTGTGTTTGTTATTACAATTTTGTCTTGCCTTTTTAAAAGTATTTACTTTTGACTTTGCAACACTTGATATTGTTTGTTTTGCTTGAACAGCATTGTCCTGTCTCTGATGGCTTTTGATAACTGTTTTTAATTCATTTCTAAAACTCCAATTTCCTTTCAGCCAATGACCATCAAACTATTTCTTAAAGCAAAATTTAGAATTTGTTCTGTTTTTGTAAGTAAGGTTTTATTAGACTGTTGTTACATCCATTTGTTCAAATACTGCCTTTGGATATTTTATGGTCTATCTGTTGTTGCACACACAGTTTGTTGTCCTTAACATTCTTATATATGTTTTATTTTCATTATATTATTTCTTTGAATGAGCCCACATCTTTCCAACCACACACAATGAAATCCATATCCATGTAGATAATCACTCCTACATACCTTATATCTAACCTAAGCTAAGATATTCTTATCCAGTATTTCTTATCACTTCTCTTTTATTCCTTTTATTGAAATTTGATTTTTTTCTCACATAATATATCCTGATTATGGGTTCTGCTCCTCCCAGCTTGTACCTCCCCTCCCATCCATATCCACCTCATTTCTGTCTCTCCTTGAAAAGCAAATGAGCTTAAAACATTTGAATTGTATAAAAAAAAAACCAAAGAAAAGAGATGCACTTGTTCACACACTCAAGAATTCCATAAATGCATTAACCTGAAATCCATAATACATAAAAAAGGACCTATAGGGTAAACAGAGAGAGGAACAATATATAAATAAAATAAGAAATATATTTATAAAAAGAAGAGCCCTGATTCAAAATTATGAGATAAGAGACCTCCAGAGATGCCATGAATTCATTATCTGTTAGCCATCTACTGCTGGGCATGCAGCTAACAGTTAAGAGTAGGTGGTTTACCCAGTGAGACTCCATTGGAGGCAAATAAATTTTTATTTGCAGATGGTTATCAATTGGAGATTGCTTCTTCTCTATAGCTGGTATGTGTCACAATTCTTCCAGCTCCAGGAACACAACTATGGTGGTATTTTATTTTTACTGAAATGTGATTTTATTTGTATGTTAATAAATAAAGTTGCTTGGGGGTCAGAGCTAATAGCAAGCCATAGCAGAGCTGGGAATTCACAGTGCACGCCTTTAATGCCAGCACTTGGTAGAAGAGCTGGGTAGATCTCTCTATTTTCAAGGATACAGCTAGCATTGGAGACACATGCCTTTAATCTCAATACCATAGAAGACCTGGAGGATTGTATTACAGGCAGTGATGAGGCAGTCATGTGTTTGGGTTTACAACCAATGAGAAGGCAGAACAAAAAGACTATATAAAGACAAACACACAGGAAGTAGGTCACTTTTTGGAGAGGTCTCTTGGCTTAAGAGGCTAGCTGCAGGGTAAGGCTCTTAGCTCTGATCTCTTGGCTTTCTTCTTTGCATTGGTTATGTGTTTCTTATTTAATAAGATGGTTGGTTACATCTACAAATGGCGCCCAACTTGTTGGCAAGAGTTTCCACCTAAAACCTGAGAAAAAGATTCTAAAACAGAGCAAAAAACAGTTCCTAGTTGTTTCTCTCAAGTTAATGGCAGCCTGCATGTTTGAGCTACTATGGCGGGTTACTGCTTGACCTACAGTATGGTGGAAATGAGGCCTCTGCAAGTGGCACATTAAGCTGCATCGTGGATTTAGCCTTTGCTAGTACAAAACAAAAAGAGGATTCTGGGCTATATGCTGCTTTGATAGAAGCATAGACCCACTATTTCTGAGAGTTGATGAATCCCCGAGCTGGCGGAAAACCTACCACCGCCATGTTGGGAAGCTGAAGTGGGTGGAGGCAGCAGCCACAGCACCGTTTCAGGCTTAGAAGGCTGCAGTTTAAAGCAATAGGCTCAAGGTAATATAAAAAATAAGCCACGTAAAGAGGGCTACCACACAGAGAATCTGGATTATGTTCTCTTTGATATTCGTAACTGAAAAAAAATTTGATTGCAAAAGCTGTTGAGTTATGCCAAAATGTATATTTTAAAGGTACCTTGACTTCAAAATTTAGATATAAGGATATGTTGCTTTGTAAAAGAGGCTCAGCTTTTGTTTCCACAGAAAGCCAGAGGCTATGGATTTGTTCCAGATTAAGATACATCAGGTCTGACCAGCCAAGACCCCCTGAAAGGTCTCCGATGACACCATAGCTCATATGACCCAACATCCAGAACCTTTTCAAGGCAACTGGCTCAGACTATACATCCTCATGGACTACTCCATAATCCTAAATTTTTCTTTGTGTCCCCATAAGATACAGCGCCCCCCTCCAGCAGGGAGTAGTAAGAGAAGCTACGCCCAAATTACCTAATATACACACGCTTTGGAGATGTGTAAAAGTTAAAACCTTCCTCGAAAAAAAAAAAAAAACAGAAAGAAAGAAAAGGGAAAGTGCTGTGGGATGGTCTGTATGTCAAATTACTGTGACTGGTCAATAAATAAAACACTGATTGGCCAGTGGATAGGCAGGAAGTATAGGCGGAACTAACAGAGAGGAGAAAAGAAACAACAGGAAGGCAGAAGGAGTCACTGCCAGCCCCACCATGACAAGCACCATGTGAAGATGCCGGTAAGCCATGAGCCACATGGCAAGGTATAAATTTATGGAAATGGATTAATTTAACCTATAATAACAGTTAGCAAGAAGCCTGACACAGCCATACAGTTTGTAAGCAATATAAGTCTCTGTGTTTACTTGGTTGGGTCTGAGCGGCTGTGGGACTGGCGGGTGACAGAGATTTGTCCTGACTGTGGGCAAGGCAGGAAAACTCTAGGTACACACAACTGGTACAGTTCCATGTTACAGGGTCTTTTTTGCTTGCAGGCTTTAATATTCTTTCTTTGTTTGCACATTTAGTGTTTTCTCTTCTGGTCTAGACTATTTGGCATTCTGTATGCTTCTTGTACCCTGGTAGGCATCTCCTTCTATGGGATAGGGAAAATTTCTTCTATGATCTTTTTGAAAATATATTTTTTCTTTGCTTTCTTGACATGTGTTTTCTTTGCCTTCCTCTCTTCCTATTATTCTTATATTTGGTCTCTTCATAGTCTCATAGATTTCCTGGATGATTTATTCCAGGATTTTTTTTTATTTAACATTTTCTTTGGCCAAGGTATCCATTTCTTCTATAAGGTCTTCAGCACCTGAGATTCATTGTATCCTGTTGGTAAGTTTGCCTTCAGGGATCCTGTTAAAGTTCCTAAATTTTTCATTTCTAAATTTTCTAAGTTTCTGTTTTCTTTGTTGATTATATTTCCACTTGCAGGTTTTGAACTATTTTATTCATTTCCTTCTACTGTGTGTGTTTTCAATGATTTCTTTAAGATATTTATTAATTTCCTCTTTAAGGATTTCTATCATATTCATAAAGTCTATTTTAAGATATTTGTCTTGTATTTCACCTATGTTGCAAATCTTAGAGCCTGCTAAGGTAGGGTTCCTGGGCTCTACTGGAGAAATATTATCCTGGATATTATTAATTGTGTTCTACATTGGCTTCTAGGCATCTGGTTTTGCAAAGACTGTACTTCTAGGTGATGATATCCAGTCTTGTCTTTGGTGGGTAAGTGTTTTGATCCGTGGTTTTTGTTGCCCTCTCTGGTTCTTAGGAGAGTATGGTGGCTGGATGTTGCTTTGTAGGAAATTAATCTGAGATCCTGCCAGGTGTGGCCCTTGGTGTTTACAGGTAAAATGTGTTAATAGGTATTGGGAGCTGACATTTGGGAATGGGGATGGGCTAGGAAGGATGAGCTGAGTGGATCTACAGGAGAGAGGAAAGCAGGGTGTTCCACCAGGATATGCTTAGTCCCCTGGGACTGAGAGCAGAAAGTGAAAAGAGGCCACTACACTTAGTCTGCTGCAGAGCTGGGGATGAGAATAGGGGATTTAATCTGTTGGAGAGACAAGAGAGAGGCTGCAACAGGGGGTCTGCTACACAGATGGGGTGAGACTGTGGTATTGGATTTGGAGGAGAGGAGGTAATGGTAAAAATCTGCAGTTAGGCTACCTGCTTGCGTGGCTGGAGTAGCCTGTGGGTTCCCAGGGAATGCCTCCTGGATTTGAGGACTAGGATAGTATGGGGTGAGGAAAGATTGGAGAAGATCTTTGTGTTCCACTGGAGATAGGAATGAGGAGGGGGGCCAATCTTCAGCAGATGGTTACCTAAATAGCCAGGAGAATGAAGGGGGAATTGGATTTGGAGGACAGTAAGGAATGGTGAAGAGCTACACTTAGTCTATCTGCTCAGTATCCAGTCAAATGAAAAGAAATCTCTCAGTGCTAAACAATAAAGAGAATATATATATTCAATTCTATCTTCTAGGAAAGTTTCTAATGATTATATCAAATTATTCATTTCTATCATTTCTATAAGAAATTCGAATTGATTCATTTTGAATCTTTCAGTAGTTCTCTTTTATTCTTCTCTCAAATATTACATTTCCCTCCCTCCACTCTTCTCAGTGTCTCCCGCTTCCCCTCTTGCCTGCCTTGTGATCGGATTAATGGCAAGTGCTACCACTGCCTGACTTCTGTTTATAGCTGACTATGACCTCTGTTCTCCAGGTAAACTTTATTAACATACAAATAAAGTATCACATTTCAGCACAAATAAAATATCACCACAGGTTATTTCAATTTTCTTATATATATTGAGCCTTTTTGTGACCAAGTATGTGGTCAATTTTAGAAAAAAGTTCTAATGATGTGTTGAGAAAAAGGGTATATTCTTTTGTGTTTATAATACCTGTCAGTTTTTGTGTTTATAATATCTGACAGTTTCAGTATTTTTCTGTTTAGTTTTTGTCTGGATGTCCTGTCCATTGAAAAGTGAGATATTGAAGTCTCCCAATATCAGTGTGTGAAGGTCGATGTCATTTAAGCTTTAGTAATGTTCCTTTTACAAATGTGGGTGCCCTTGTGTTGAGGGCATAGATACTCAGAATTGAAACATCTGAGGTAATGTCTATCTTTGATGTTGAGGTGAGTTTCTTGTATACAGCAGAAAGAAGGATCCTGTTTCAGGACCCATTGTGTTAGTCCATGTCCTTTTATTGGGGAATTGAGTCTATTGACATAGAGAGATATTAATGACCAATGATTGTTAATTCCTGTTATTTTGGTGGTAGTGGTAGTGTGTGGGGGGTATGTATGTGTGTTTTTTCTGGGGTGAGGTTATTTATTGCCTAATTTTTATTCCAAGTTACCCTCCTTGAGTTGGAATTTGCATTCTAATACCTTCTATAGGACTGGATTATGGATAGATATTTTTTAAATTTGATTTTTGTCATGAAATATCTTGTTCTCTCCATCTATGTTGGTTAAAAGTTTTGTTGAGTATAGTAGTCTAGGCTGGCATTCTTGATCTCTTAGAGTCACCAGGAAATCTGTCCAGGCTTCTCTGGCTTTTAGAGTCTCTGTTGAGAAGACATATATAATTCTAATAGGTCTACCTTATATGTTATTTGGCCTTTTGCCTTTGAAACTTTTACTATTCTTTCTTTGTTCTGTGTGTTTAGTGTTTTGATTAGTATGTGGAGAGGCTGACTTTCTTTATGATCCAATCTATTTGGTGTTCTGTGTGCTTCTTGGACTTTTATAGGCATCTCCTTCTTTAGGACAATTTTCTTCTCTGATATTTTTAAATATATTTTCTGTGTTTTTTAGCTGGGATTCTTTTCCTTCTTCTATTCCTATTATTTTTATGTTTGGTCTTCTTATAGTCTCCCAGATTTCCTGGATGTTTTGTGCCAGGAATTTTTTAGACTTAACATTTTCTTTGATCAATGAATCTATTTCTTCTATTGTGTATTCAATGCCTGAGATTTTGTCTTCCATCTCTTGCATTCTGTTGGTGATGCTTATGTCTGTAATTGCCGTTTGCTTACCTAGATTTTCCATTTACATAATTCCCTCAATTTTTGTTTCCTTTATTGCTTCTATTTCCATTTTCAGCTCTTGAACACTTTTATCAATTTCCTGTTTTCTATTGGCTTTTTTGGCTTTCTTTAAAGGATATTCTTATTTTCTCCAATCTTTCTTTGTCTTTTCCTAGAATTCTTTAGAAAATGTATTCTGTTTTTCTTTATGGGCATATATAAACTTCATAAAGCTGGTTTTAAGGTCTTTTTTGTGCTTCAGCTCTGTTGGAATACTCAGGGCTTGCTATAGTAGGATCACTGAACTCTAGTGGTGAAATATTGCTCTGGCTGTTGCTAATCATGTTCTTGCTGTGGCATTTAGGCATCTGAGTTTGGGGTAATTATATGTCAAGATGCTGATTTCTGGGTTTGTCTTTGTTGGACAGGTGTTTTGTTCCTTGGTTTCTGTCTCCTCTCTGGTCTTCTGGCTTCATTATTTGTTGTTGAGTAGGGGGATCTCCATCTGATTTGGGCACTGAACCTCTGGTAAGTAGTGTATTCTCTCATCCAGCAGTGTGTCTCCATCAGTGTTGGGTACTGGATTTCTAGCAGTCAGCATGGCCTCTGATCCCGAAGGGAGTCTCTGCCCAATTTGGGGGCTTCAGCTAGGCAGGGAGGAGGGGAGGAGGAAAACTGGTGGTAGGGTGGACCAAGAAAGTAGGGTTTGTGTGTGAGCAGCCTACCTGGACTTCTGGCAGCTGGTATGGCCTTTGGTTGAATAAGGGTGTCTCCACCTAAGTTAGGGGCTGGAACATGGTGAAGAGGATGGAAGTGGGGATTGGAAATACTGTCAGGGATCTCTAAGAGAGTGGAGGGGGTCTGCAGGCGGGTGGCCTTCCTGGAGTTCTGACAATAAGCATGGCCTCTGTTCCATCAAGGAGTCTCTACCCAAGTTGGAGACAGGGGTTCTGGTGGGTGGAGTGGCCTCTGTTCCAGCAGTTAGTCTCTTCCTGAGTTTGCCTACATGTTCTTCTGGCTTATGTGGCCTGCACTTGAGCTGGGGATATCTGCCTGAGTTGATGTCTGAGAGGAGGGTGTAGCCATAACTTTTCTCCAGTCTCATCTGACCCCCTCACAGTCCAGACAACTCTCTCATCCACAGTTCAGCAGCCTCTCAGAGCCAAGTAAACACACAGAGGCTTATATTATTTATAATTGCTTGACCATTAGATCTACATGTTATAGATATATAATAAATATTCTAACTACATGCCATAGAGTAGAAGAATAGAGATTTTGAAACATGGCATATTGTTTTCGTATTGCTATAGCTGCTTAGAATCCTTATAGAAACAAATAATGCAGTTAATATACTGTGGTGATATTTTATTTGTGCTTTGATAAATAAAGTTTGCCTGGAGATGGGGGGGGGAAGCCCAGCCATTTTAAGTAAACAAAGTCAGGCAACACACACCCTTAATCTGATCACTTAGCAGGCAGGGTCTCTGTGTGTTCAAGGCTATACTAGGGAACAGAGTCAAGCATTGTGACACAGGCCTTTAATCCCAGTACCAAACATAGAAAGAAACCTGGAGGTCTGTACAGACAGACAGTGACAAGGAAGTGGGGTAGCTGGGCTAAAAGCCAATGAGAGGGCAGAAAAGCAAGGGACATAAAGGCATGGGTAGACATGAAGTAGCTTGCATTTAGAAGAGGCAGAGTTGGTGAGGTCAGGTTGGCCGGTGGCTTTTCCTGATCTCTAAGGCTTTCACCCCTATATTTGGCTCCGTGTTTTTTTTTTTTTGTTTAATAAGACCATTTAGAAATTCGTCTACAACATACCTTCTGTTTTAAGAGTCATATTCCTGATTAACTGTGTATTAACATTGAGATGAATGTGGGCTATGGAAACTTAAGATACCTCACCAAATAACATGATATTCAAATGGGAATTTCATGGTCAAATTATATCCCTTTCCCTTTCACTAACACAGAAGACCCCTGGCAAATAAAGTTTGAAAACAGTCCCTCAAGATGGGATAAAATAGTTTCACTATCAATTTCCAAGTCAATAGAAGAAAAAAATATACAGCACAGAATGAGGTTGGGGAAATTAGGAAATTAGGGGAAATATCATGCTCCACTGGAATAAACTTAATATGAGAATTTGGGCTCACTTTTAATGACTACAATTAAAATTAAAGTTTAACTATATAATATAAATGCTAAAAGTATTCTGAGCCCTGTCAGAAACTCACATGGAAGAAACCTACAAGTAATTGTAGTAGGACATGTTCTGATAACTTAATTAGCTTAAAAAGAAAGGCACTTGATATTTGAGATATAAACTACTTAAGCACGAGAAGAACAGGCAGGATATCTGCCCTCTGAACTCTCACATTCTCTAAATTCTGATCCCATAGACCTAGTCCTCCACTTGCCTTCCCATCTCCTGATACCCTCTCCTGCTGTGGGATAATGCTCTTCAACACTGATTGGCTAGTTGTCGGGCAGGAAGTACAGGTGGGACAGCAGACTAGGAAAATGCTGGAAAGAGGAAGAGCAAAATAAGGAGTCACCAGACACAGGGGGAGCAAGATGATAAGGCAGAACTGAGAAAAGTCACCAAACCATGTGGCTAAACATAGATAAGAATTATGGGTTAATTTAAGTGTAAGATCTAGTCAGTAATAAGCCTGATCTTTCTAAGGTCATTCAAACCACTGGCCTTAGATTAATGTCCAAATCCTTTCCCTCACTATTCCCCACAGTCATCAGGAATACAATACAGAAAGTGATACCCTAGTGACAATATCAATATTTTCTGTCATATGGAAATAGGTAGTAAGGAATGCAAGTAAGGAATGCAAGTCTACTGTAGTTGTACAATAGTTCTAAGACATTTACAAACTTTTCAGATTCTTTAGCACACAACTGTTATCTTTTCATACTCTTTGAACTCTTTGAACTAGGAGCTTTCCCTAGCCTTTGCCATTGTTTGTTTTTGTTTATCTTGTTTTCTGTTGCTGTGATAAAGACCATGGCAAAAAGCAACTACATAGGTGATCATGACAGGAAGTCAGGGCAAGAACTCAGGGACGGAACCTTGAAGCAGAAAATGAGTCAGAAACCATGGAGGAAGGCTGCTTACTGGCTGTTCCCCATGGCTTGTTCAGCCTGCTTTCTTATAGAAGAAGCTAGGACCACCTGCACAAGGGTGGCACCACCCCCAGTACAGTAGGCCATTTATGGGTCCTTCTATATCAATTATTAATCACAATTGCCCTAGAGACTTGTCTGCTGGTAATCCGATGGAGGTATTTTCTGAATTGAATTTCTTCTTCCCAGATAACTCATGCTTGACCAAAAAAAAATCTTACCAGGACAGAACAACTTACTTTATCCCTCCACTCTTCCAACCTGACTAAAGTATCCTTACTTTAATTTACTGAATAGCAGGTGATTTACAGTTAACCATGAACATTACCACAGAAAGCCTTATTTAAAATACTTGTACATACTCAGGAAAGTACTGTATCCTTTGTTATCTCCAAGATGCCATTTCCTTTATGTAATTACAGTGTTTTAACTAATTTGAGCATGTTAAAATGTATTTTTGATCATTTATCTGGCATAATGACTATAGAACTTTTAGACAGTCAATGTTGCTACTCATTGCTGCCACATGAATGATTATCCATTGCCAACAACTTTGGTGTGACTGAATACCTGATACCCTCTACTAACAAAAGCATTCTCACATTTGACAATTCTGCATTAGTTTGTTTAAGAATTCACATTCCACATCATAGAATCATAGCTATGAACCCTTTTTAAGATCAACTTAGTTCACTAAAAGGCACAGTCATCACAATCCAGGACAGTTTGTAACTACTCTGTTAAATTAGGATAAAATATAGGTTGGTTGTACAACCTACATTTAACCTAGTAAGTAATAATTTAACATTTTGGATTACATGATTGCTCTAACTATTTAATTCTGTATCTAAAGCTAATTTAGAATAGTTGTAGAATAGACTGTGTTTGGTTAATAAAATCAAAAGTCTAAGAAAAAAATAATGAAAGTTTCAGAGAAGTCAATGGACAATCCATGGCATAATATAAAAGCCAGAATAATTCTCAGCACATAGTAGTCTTTTACTATGTGCTGAGAATTATTCTGGCTTTTATATTATTTTATATACATAATTTTTTATATACATTATATGTATAATATATATTATAGACAATATAACATATAATATACTATATATATTAAATTATTATATATACATATAAATTATATATATATTATATAATATTTTATATTATTTTATACTATGTCTTAAAGCAAGAAAATTTGCTCTTATGGGCAGACACTCATCAGCTATTGAAACTGAGTAGGCAAAATAATAAATAAAGATGAAAAGGGCAAAGAGGGATAAGAATTAGAAAGGAGTGTGCCAGTAGAAGGTGTTATAGTCAGTCAATGAGTCGAAGGACTTGAAACACAGGAAAATGACATCAAAAATACTTAATTTTAAATTGGAAAATTCAGAGGCAAAACCCAGGTTGCTGATTTCAGATGTCCTAATAACATAAAGGAGATTTACATATGCAAAAGAAAGCAAAATGTAGACCTACATGTGCATTGTAGTTTAGAACCCTGGAGTTTGAAAGATTTTCTGCTTTCAGTGATTTATTGTCCAACTGTATGTTTCTTTATTTAACATAATTTTATTGAATCTTTGGTAATTTCATATCATGTACTCCAGTCCCACTCATTTCCCAGTCCTTCTATGTCTGGCCTCCACTCCTGAAGCCTCCCACTCCAAAAAAAAAATTTACAAAATTAAAAATATTTTACTCCTTTCCCACCTTTCCATCATCTATTCTTTTGTCTGTAGTAGCCTTGAGAGCAGTAGTATGTTACACAGTATACCCTCTTGACCAAATAAATGCAAATGTTCATTGCAATGAGTTTTCAGTATGGTTCAGGGTCTCTGCCTTCTGGTACACCATCAATACTGGATCCTCACTGAAACTTCTCTCCGATACCCTGCTGTTGCCTAAAGGGTTATGGAGATTCTGAGGCTATGGTTCCCTAGGACCAGTCCCTTCATGTGCTCCAGCAGATCATAGATGGGGAAGAGGTTGGGATGGGCCAACTCAAAGCCCTGGTTGTGGGCCAGGGTGGTAGCTGAGTTGGTCAGTCCAGGCCTCCACCAGGACCACACCCCTCAGGTAAGGGTCAGGTTCAGCTCTCTAGTGTCCATGCCATTGGGGCCAGCTCTCCCATATGCATGGTAATGGGTGGGGTCAGCTCTCCAGCGTGTGGGGCCAGCACTCTGGTTGCTGTGGCCAGTGAGGGCTGGCAATTATCCTAGGGCCATGGAAGGTTGGGGCCAGCTTGCATGCACCCATGACCCTAAGGCTAGTTCTCCCAGAGAGAATGCAGCTCTCTTGTTGAGGCAGCTGGGGATGGACAAGACCAGTTCTCCAGTGCCCAGGCCACCAGGACCAGCCCTCCCATGGGGCCCAGTGGTGATATGGGGCACAGAACATCAACACAGGCACCAGCCTTTAATCCTAGCACTTGGTAGAAGAGCTAGGTAGATCTCTGTGTGTTCAGCGATACAGGCAGCATTGGAGACATATGCCTTTAAGACCTGGGGGGCTGTACATACAGACAGTGACGAGGCAGTCACATGTTTGGGTTTACAACCAATGAGAAGGCAGAACAAAAGACTATGAAATGACTTACACACAGGAAGTAGCTCTTTTTTGGAGACCTAGGACAACCGCGGGAGGAAGGGTGTGATTTTAGCTCTGAGCTCTGACCTCTTGGCTTTCTCTTTAAAAAAAAAAAAGGCATGGTGACTCACACCTTTAATCTCAGGAAGCAAGCCTTTAATCCTAGGGAGTGGTGGTAGAAAGCAGAAAGATATATAAGGCATGAGGACCAGAAACTAGAAGCATTTTGGCTGTTTAAGCATTTAGCCTGGTTAAGCTTTCAGGCTTTGGAGCAGCAGTTCAGCTGAGAGCCATTGGGATGAGGACACAGAGGCCTCCAGTCTGAGGAGACAAGACCAGCTGAGGATCCGGCAAGGTGAGATAGCTGTGGCTTGTTCTGTATCTCTGATCTTCCAGCTTCACCCCAATACCTGGCTCACAGGTTTGATTTTATTAATAAGAACTTTTAAGATTCATGCTACATCTGGCGCCCAACATGACTCAGACAGGGCTCTCTGCCACAGTTCATGTCTAGACATCATCATGGCCTCAGACCACTCAATTCAGTATGGCCCCAGTGGCAACATGACCCTCAGACATCAACATGGTAGTGGCCCAGACCACAGGCATCCAAATGACCTTTGATAGTAACATGGACAATGGATATCAACACAGGCCCCTTCAGTAGGTGTACAGGTATAGACATGGCCACCTATATCAACCTGTTCTTCACTGTCATCTTCATCTCAACTTCTCTCCACAGTATAGAAACCATTTCACTTCTTTTCCCTTTCTCCAACACATACCTCTTCATTGTAGTAGCACCCATCCCAGTTATATTTTTTTAAGTTTTACAGCTATGGCTGTTTATGGAAATCAACTTCTAGAACATGCTTTTCACATACTTAAATATTAATATTGTTCCATTTTATTTTTCTCATTTATTGAAATTATTGAAATTGAAATTGAAATTCATTTTTTCACATAATATTTCCTGATTAAAATTTCTCCTCCCTCTTCTCCTCCAAGTTCTTTCCCCCTCCCATCTTGTTTTACTACTTTTCTGTATCTCATTAGAAAATAACATGCTTTTAAGAGATAATAAAACATACCAAAATAAAATATAAGATAAAAGTATATCAAAGTTGTGTTGTGGAATATTGCTTTAACTAGGCAAAGATGTGTTATATTTATGTTGCAGAACACTACTTTAACTATGTAAAAATGTGCCACATTTGTTTATGCTGTATACTGGGTTGCCTTGCCCAGCTTTAATACAAGGGGAGGAGCTCAGTACTACTGCAATTTGATATGTCATGCTTTGTTGATACCCTTGGGAGGCCTGTCCCTTTATGAACAGAAAGAGGAGGAATGGATTGTATGGGGGACAGCAGATGGGAGTTGGGGGAGGTAATTGGAAGAGAGGAGTGAGAGGAAATTGTAGTCAGGATGTAAAATAAATGAATTAATTTAATAAATAACTAAATAAGAACATTTACTGGGATAGAATCAGCAGAAAATTTGTGAGTTGAGGAATTATAAGCAAAGTTAAACTACCTAGACAAAAAGGGTGTTTACACATTTATCCATGGTGTTCAAAAATTTAAAAATGGGCCTGGATGGTGGTACATATCTTTAATTTCAGCTCTTTGGAGGCAGAGGTAGGCAGATCTCTGTGAGTTAGATCTACACAGTGAATTCTAGGCCAACCATAGCTACTGAGCAAGACTCAGTACCAAGATAACAAAAATTTATAAAAATCAACAAGTAAAAATTAAAGCAGTGCTTTGAATATAGCTCACTGTTAGAGTACTTCCCTTGCTTGAATGAGACCCTAATCTTAATTCCAAGCATTGAAAAAAGCCAATCAATCCTTCTGTGGCTAGATTCAGCAATCAGATTCTATTATCATTGTCTTCCATGTCCGTATTACTAGTAGACATTGTGTTTGAACTTTCCTTGAAATAAGATCCTCCAACACATGTTACATATTGACAGAGATTTTCTAAAGTTGTACTGTCTGTTCTATACCAATAGGATAGCGCCTAGCCACAAAAAGCCCTGTTTTTAAATTACCTGAATTGGAAAATTAAAATTTTAATTGTTCAGTCTTACTAGCTATTTTTCAAATACACAATGATCTTGTATGTGTCTAGAAGTTATCATGTGGGAGATGTAAATATTGAACATGTTATTTTACCACATTCTATTGTGCAAAGCAGTTGAGATTTTGGTATGCTTGTGTTTGAAACAATTGGAGAAAGACAAGTTTTAAATAGATAAAAGTGAAAATATATCATAGTAGCTGAAATTGCCTCCCTGTTGGCTAGCATTCACAGTGCCAGAAGGTGTTATGCAACTGGTAGGGCGAAAAAGACATCAATGGCCTTCAGGACCTGGACTCTGCATACTATAACACCAACCTATCAGGCAAAATGTGCCCACTTGTGCAATGGTAGCATGACTATTATGGGGTGATTAGCTTTTTTTTCTGATTGGAGTTAAGGCCTGCTGCACAGGAAGGAACATTATGCTTGGTACTATATTCTTCATCAAAAGCCTATGGCTGAGGAGATCATAGGCCCTGGGGTAGAACCCAAAAATGTGATTTTGCTAAAGTATCATGCTGTAAAATTGCCTTCTAAACATTTGTGTTTATACCATAGACTGGGGATTCTCACAGTCTTGGTCAGAGGAGATTCTTTTGCAGTAGGCAGCAGTCTGTGGAGAGACAGAAGTGGTCAATGTGCTGAGAATAAGTGACTGACAGTTCAGTGCTAAATGAGACATCTTTCTCACCTGCCTCCCAACAATGATCAGGGAGCATCATGACAGAGAAGGTGGAAAGACTGTAAGAGATGCATGATGGATGGGGAGAAGAGCTATGAAATGCAAACTTTTGGACTTGTCCTGGGTATCACGCTCGTGAACCCACATGAACTATGGTTCTCTGCACCAAACTGGAACAAGATTAGTCCAGCCAAAATTCTGGCATTGAAAAGGGAAGTGCCCTCCGCACACCACCCCTTACTGAGGTGGTTATTGATAGTTGCAAGGGGAGGGAGAATTATCATTTTTATGTTTGGCCACTGGTAGATTTCTCATGTTACAGTGGATAACCTCACACGCATAGTCACTCAGGCAGGACAAATTTGACTTAAAAACAAAAACAAAAAATAAGTAAAAAATGAAGTTGTGAGGGTGCCATGCTGAAGATGAATTGGGAAGAGTTAGAGGGGTGAAATAAGGGGTAGATATGATCATGTTTCATTTTCTACATGTATGACACTCCCCAAAATAAAGAGAAATTAATATTAAAACAAAAAAACAGATCATAGGATCTTAAATGAAATAAGTATTTCATGGAAGCATACAGTCATAGAATTTTATAAAAAGCACACAATAAGCAAATTATTTATTGAAAGTCTGACCACTTTGAGATCACTCATACACACACACACACACACACACACACACACACACACACACACACACATACACACACACGCACACACACACACACACACACATGATTTATGGAGTAATTATTTTTTATAAAAAGTACTTCAAGCAGATTTTTAGGTAGAAAAAGGTCTTTCCCTGCTTTATATTCAGAAAAGCCTCTTTCTTCCCAGCTTTCACTCATTCTAAAGGCATCTCTGAACTGTGCTCATACAGCACTGCTCTTACAAGATGCTTCAGGGAACAGGAATTTACTCCCTCTACTTAAGCCAGAAGAATAACTAGGAAGCTTGCTGATTTAATTTTGGAGAAAGGTCTTAAGGCTTTGCCTCTATTTGCAAAAAAATGTCCTCAGGGGTTGAGTGACTCACCAATCCCAGATATACACCTATAGGCACACCTTGTTAGCATGCAGCAGCCTATCACAGCCTGAGGTCATAACTTCTGACATGCTTCTATTCCCCAACTGTTGGATGCTTGGATGTCTTTTCCTTTTAATTTTGAAATCCAAACTAGGAACATTTTGTTTTAAGGCACCCTTGAGCATTCCTACCTGGAACTTGACAATAAATGATCCTGCCACTTACAAATTCTGTTACCAAAGGGGGCTTCCATTCTAAACCTGTTCTTTGGTTTCTAATTTATAAAAAAGTTTCTTTTGCATAGGAGTCAACTGTATTGCTACTTCAGAATAAAATTCAATAATAATGACATATGTATTAGGGGTGATAATTTAAATAGACAATTGATAGAAACTCTCTTTTCTGTAGTTTTCATACTAATGGGAATGTTAAATTCTAGCATGAGCATATAAGTCAGAAAGGAATCTGAAAGAGGATCCCTTTGAACAAAATGATCAGCTTTCCTCCTTGTTATTTAGAATATATAATTAGTCTAAATAGGAAATAAGAGTTTTAATCTTAAACAAAAATTTATTTAACCTATTTCTCCAAATCACAGTGGTATATATTAAACATATGTAGACCAAGCCTTAATAGAAATTGAAATGATCAATATTATAAAAATATGTAAAAGCTTAATATTTTCTGACAGATTTACATGAACATACATTTCAAAAGTCCTGCTTTGTCTTCTTGTAAAGATATGCATAAATACTGAAGCAAAGTTTTGTGTTCATATATAACATCTACAAAGTGAGTACTGTATGAATGTTTTGTGCTGAATGGTATGTTTACAAAAATTACCTAATCTTTTAAATTAAAGCAATGCACACTTACAAAAGAAGAATCAAAAGTGCTGATTTATCCTTATTTTTCATATGTGAAGAAAATGGTGATATTTTTAACCAGGACGCATATTTGAAAGAAAGTCTCAAATACGGAGTGTAATTTTCCAGTTCAACTGATTCTATACTAGATTTCCCTTGAAAGGCAGCTGATTCAAATTTTCCTAACCACTCAATAATGCTCCCAACAGATGGGGAAAGCACTTGAAGCAAACGATTCAACTGCTTAACAATTATTTGCAAATAATACCCCAACCTGGTTGTAAGTTCAAGCCAAAAATATGCTATTAGCATCCAAACACCTTCCTTTCCAAAACTTAATTACTTACTCATACTGAAGAAAATGGAAGATTTTTTGGCTCATTTCATTGTATTATAAGTTATCTGTGGGAATTCACTGTTATATCTGCAAAGTAGGTCAAGGCAACTTACAGACCTACTGTTGGAGAAAAAATATGGTATATGGTGCAACTTGTCTTCTTCACAACCCTTTGGTTCAAGTCATGGTATTCATTCATTCATTATTAATTAATTACTTAGTAGTGTTGCACTTAAATCTGGAGCCTTGAGCATGTTAGAATGCCTATTATAGGAAAGTAGATGGAGAGGAGAGAAGAAACACAGATCTTTAAAGGTGTAAGAAGGAAATGAAGATTCAAGTATAAGTTCTGGATAGAATTCTTGTCCTCTTATGATTAAGATTATTTGTTCAAAATAGGAAATTATTGTGCATTCATTTATGTTATAAAAAACTAGATATTTATAGTGACAAATTAAAAATAAAGCCAATGACCTTTATTTATGTGCAAAAGAACTGTCTGAATTTCATTGAAAATTCATATATATATATATATATATATATGTGTGTGTGTGTGTGTGTGTGTGTGTGTGTGTGTGTGTGTGTGTAGGTTATGTGTAAGTGTATTTTTAAGTAAGCAAATTGTGTGCTTTGTGAGTGTTTAATGCATGAATATTGATGGTGATGATGATGATGGTATAGAGAGCATATAAAATCACTCAATTTTTCTTTGCACAAGATCATTTCAGAAGTTGGCCTTCTGAATTTAGCATCATTACTAATTGGCTCAAGTATTGACTTAGGTGACCTTTACCAACAACCTTAATTCAAATACTAAATTTAGCAGAATAATGTTCTCTAACATAGTTCAGTTGAGGTTATTCAGCTTTTGTTGCAGAGCACTTAAGAACCCCCTGAAATAATGAGAATAATAGAACAAATCACTCGGTGCCTGTTACTGAGCTTCAACAATTTCTAATTTAAAGTAGATTGAATTTTGTCTAAATCAGTGATCCTCTAACAGGGTCAACTATCCCCCAAGTAGGCATGGTAAATATTTATAGATGGTTTTAGGCACCAAAAGTAGTTTGATTACGTGTGGGGAATGCTAATCGTCTAATGAATAGTGGCCAGAGGTGCTGGGAAATATCCTAGAATGATAGACATCCATTTCAAGAAACTATACAGTACAAACTATATAGGCCCATTGAAATACCTTAGATATAGTTCTACCATACCCAGTCTGAGTCTCAAATTTATTCTTCTGTGGAATCAAAAATTTCATCCAAAATTGTAGCACAGATCTAGAATATGAAGAAGTTCTGAATAATTTTTAAAACATAGGTTTGTTAAGAGTTTTGTATTTCATAAGAAACTCCATAGTGCTACCTTTGTCCAGACCTTTATATTTCAACAATATTATTTAGTGAAAATAACATATTTAGTGAAAATAACACTAATTTTATAGGAGTAGAAAATAACAGCAATTTTATAAGAGTGGAATATAAACCTCTATGCTATGGGAGGTCTGTGAATTTTTTTCTGGGAACAGCCAAAATGTAAACATTTAATCTTCATGTACCATCACATTTCTACAGCAATTACTTAAATTTCTGTTGTAGTTTCAAAGCTTTTACAGCAATGTGCCAATGAATGTCATTGTTATGTGGTAACAGTACATTATTTATTTAAAAAAATATTGGGAGCTATAATCTATTCCATAGACTATGGCTTGCCTTACTTGATATAAACTATCTAGGTTTGTTGAGACTAATATATTCCATTGATCCTGGAGAGATGGTCCAGGATTTAAAAGTACTTGCTGCTGTTGCAGATAACTGGAGTTCATTTCCAAACACCCACTACATGCTACCCAAAACTGCCTATAACTCTGGTTGTAGAAGTTCTGATCACTCTTCTTCCTTGAGCACCTGCCAACAGATACATACATACATATGAATAAATAAAAATTATATATATATAATTGATATCTCACATATATATGTCTCCATTATTTTTATCAAGGGAGAAAATGTTTTCTTTCTTTAAAGTAAACCAGTTTTTCAAAGATATGCTAGCTTTTATACTCTATTTTATTCTTTCAAAGACCAATACTTGGCAAAAAATAAAATAAAGACATTAGACCAAAGTATTACACCTCAGAGATATAAGCAGCAAAATGATTGAGTGAATAAACAAAATTGTCTATAGACTCTTATTCAATGGCATAAATATCTTGATAACTAGGCAGGGCATCTTTGTCACTATCAACTTTGTATTTCATCCACCAAACTTTCCCAATACAAAAATCAAGTACTTACAGTCTAGATAGTTTTGGCCACATGTAGTTTTCACTAGTGCTTTGCATTTCACAGGTACAATCTAATTTGTTTTATTTTCTCAATGTCTTAGCTTCTGGCTTCTTGCAAGTTATCAAATATTATTTACTAAATAAATGAACATATTATACCAAGATGGTAAAAATATATTTGAAGTCATGTAGAATTTAAGATTAGATATTTCATGAATACAAAAGTAACAAATTGGCTTATGTAGACAAAGGTTTCAAACAAGAAATCTTCAAATCTAAATGTGGAAAGAGGGGGGAATTTACACTGAGTTCAACTGCTCTTTGAATTTAGTGGCTTCTCTATATCATGAGTAAACACATGCAGTATTTACTAACACTTAAACATACTGTGTTATATCCTGGGGTTAGCCAAGTCTAACAGCATGGTAGACTTACATAGATTTTAAGGTTGCAATCTAATTCCAGGTGCTGGAACATCATAATAGCCTGCAGTAAACCATGCATGCAGGCAGCCCTAAACAGGCTGCTAATTCCTGAGTATCTAAATATGTGATAATTTGTGAATGAATCACCATGCCCTCCATAGAACTTGGCAATTGGATCAGTGCTTCTGCATCTGGCATTGTACACAATTTGCATATTGTGAAAGTAAAGCACTCTGCAATCTCTAAGCCCATCTCATTACAGCATGATGAGCTCATAGCCATGTGCTTTCCATCTTTAGTTCTAATTTCAGGGCAGCCATAGTTAAACCTAAGGACATACATACATACATAGCTTATGGATAATTATTGGCTAAACTGTTTTAGCTAAGTAAACTTAAGATGTTAAATTAAGAACAGCTAAACTTACTAGAGTGGAAAGAAGGACAAGGAAAATTTTCAGTATCTGTTTTTTTACAAACTGAAAACTTGCATAAGAATGCTTGAATTACTTTACACAAGAAAAGTTCTAGGAATAACTATTAAAATTCAAAATACCTTCATAATTTGCATCTCATTTACATAAAAAATCTGAAGCTTCACATGATCATGGGAACAATGTGACAAAATGTGTTTACAAAATCTAAAAATAACTATTTTCTTTACAGTTTAAGAGATCCTTTAATACAGTTCTTCATGTTGTGGTGATCCCCAACCATAAATTTTTTTTGAGTTACTACTTTATAACTGTAATTTTGCTACTGTAATGAGTTATAATATGAATATGTGATATGCAGAATATTTGATATGTGACCCCAAAGGGGGTTGTGACACACAAGCTGAGAAACACTGGTTTAAGATGAAGCTTGATTTCATTGTTACTTAAAACCAAGAACAAATGAGCATTTAGAAGTGGATTTGTAAAAGTTTATTTATCATGTATATTTAAATTTGAGTCAACAGAAAAGTTTACACGCTTTTCATAGTAATTGATATCAATTATATAAGTCACAAAGGGACACAAATACAAGAAACATGATTACCATGTATTGTCCTTACTACTGAAATTCTGTGATGTCTTTTTTTGCAACAATTTATATAAAGATTTTTTTTTGAAAATTAATATTTTAAAATCATACACAAAGCAAGGATGTGGGCTTTAATACTGAGATACCGTACAAATTTACAGGTTCCATAGTATTCACCCAATTTATACATGATATTTTTAAATTAGAATTTGATCCTAACAGATTTTTTATGAATACTAGTTTTAATGTGTTGTTTGATTATGAATTATTTTGAGCATATTCCATAGCATGGACAAAGGAAGCACAGTAAATGTAAACACACACACACACACACACACACACACACACACACACACACACACACAGTGACTCCTAACACACATGAGAATTCTAACAGTGTGATCCAGTGTATCTCTGACTCTTTTGTCTGCTCTTGTGACTCTTTTTGTCCTATTGGCTTGCTTTGTCTAGCCTCAATATGAGAATGTTAACCTCGTCTTATTATATCTTGTTTTGTCCTGCCTGGCTGTCATCTCTTGGATACCTACTCTGTTTTTGAAGGGAAATAGAGGAGGAGTGAATCTGAGCAGAGAGGAGATATGAGGGGACCTAGGAAGAGTGGAGTGAGGGGAAACTGTGGTTAGGATACATTGTATGAGACAAGAATCTATTTTCACACAAAAACTGTTCACACACACACGAAAACAACATAGATAAAAGCACACATAAACACACATAATACAAATTATTTTTAACCACATATTTTAGAAATAGAAAGTAGAACGTTTCTGGCCAGGTAGCACATAACTGAATTTATACTGATGGGTTAGTTTTAATTAAATTAATTAGGCTTCATATATTATCTATAAACCAAAAGTGTGAATAGGTTGTTCAACTGCTTTGCTTTTTAATTTGATGTTTTATAACCTTAGAAAAGCTAATTGCATTATTTCCTAGAGAGGATTATTGTGGAAATAAAATGAAAATACACATTTACCATTTAATACACATTATAGCATAAAGCATGAGTTAAGCAGCATTGGTATATGATTCATGATGCTAACTAAATTTTATGAAAACCTAAACTGAATTACTTTTTTAAAATTAATTACACCTCATAATAAGGTAACCACTGATTGGCCTACTAGAATGCATGAAAAATGTTATTGGTATTTTATCCTACCTCTCATATCTGTGTTCCTCTGTTTGAACTCTATTGTCATAGAGGATCTAGATGTGATATTTTAAAACTACTATTTATAATTCATGGTTATAACAGAAAAAGATTATTTTCTATAGTCTTAGCAATAACCAGTGAAAGATTATTGTCATACCAATCATGAAGGCCAAAAAAAATTGGAATTGTCATGGTTTCAATTAATAAAGGAAACATATTTGAAAAATGAAAATACAAGTAACTACAGTTAGAACTTATTACTATAATGATTATCTTCAATATGTTTCAAATTTACTAAAAATAATCTCTTCACTTTTTTCTTCAGTATTTCACATTCTGTAATTTTTGTCTAGTATATTATTCTAAAATTTGTAGCTTAAATTTACTAGTTGGGTAAAATGAATTTTCTTTAACTAAATAAGTGGTATCTTAAGTGAAACCTCTGCATACTGACATTTTACAAATGTATTCAAGGTTACTGAAAAAATTCAATGGGATCTAGGCTTGGTTGGGGTGCATTTCAGGAAGTAATCACCATGGAAAGATTACATTTATTCAAATATGCACTGTTAATAAATATTTAATTTAGAATTTTAGTCCTGGAATAAAAATGATCATTAATAATTAAGAAAGAAATAGAATTACCATATGACCCAGATATATCCAATATATACTCAAAAGACTTTTAATCTTAGTACAGAGATACTTGCAGATCCATGTTTATTGCCACTTTATTCATAATAGCCAAAAATTGGAAACAGTCTATATGACCATCAACTGACAGATAATAGAAATGTGGTCCATATAAACAATGGTATATTTAGTTATAAAGAAAAATGATATCATAAAATTTGCAGATAAATAAATGGGACTGGAAAAAATTATACTGAGTAAGATCAGTCAGGCTCCAGAAGACAACAACACACACACACACACACACACACACACACACACACACACACACATTCAATCCTTGTGTTTCACATGTTTAGTGTGAAGTACATGCAAGAGTCAAGAAAGCAGCAATGGGCCTGTATTTGGGAGTATATTCAACTGCTTTCTTGGTTGAATTTGAGACATACTCCATAGAAAGGAATTCATGTCTAGTACTGTAAACATAGTCAATTCCCACATTTAGGGAAGCCATTTGCCCTAGATGAGAACTTACTGGCATTGTTTTGCCAATGGTCATACTGTCAAACCACTTTCTAGCTATTTATCTTTCTCTTTATTGAGACAACATTTTTACTTCAGAAGGTAAAGCCTAATGCAGACACAAATAACTGTGCAAAATTCTGACAACATTGAGTACGAGTGCCCAGCCACAGATAGAATATCTACAATAATCCTGAAACACCCACACATTCATGGCAGGTTCAGGGTACACTGAAAAAATGGAAGAATATAAGAGCCAGAAGATGGAGTGATATAAAATGCTGACCTCCAGACATGGCATGGCTATTGCATACCATGAATGCTTAGCAGCTGTGCGTATGAACACAAAATCTCCACAAGATCAAGAGAGTTAAAAGAGCTAATGATAACTGATGGCTGCAGAGGGAAGAATACTCACTTTTCTTTGGGGAAATGGCAGCCATAGATAGGGTGCCCAGGCCCCAGTGGTTAGCCCTACATATCTCCAAGATTCCTTTCCTATTACTAATGTTCTGTGGGGTATTTTTGCATTTTCCCTTTTTTGTTCTGTTTCAGGATCCCATCTTGGGTACCAACTACACACACACACACACACACACACACACACACACACACACACACACACACCTTCTTTGGTCTCTTTTTATAATGATAGTTTCACATTTTTTTTATAACATTGAGAGTTTTGAGGAACATTAACCAGGCATTTTGTGCAATGTCTTTCAAATTAATTTTGTCTGATTTTCTCATATCACAATTACAAGGCAGTATCAATTTCTGAGCGGAAAGCCATGGAAGTTAATGGAACCATCTTTTTCTTGTTTTAAGGACAAGAGTGACTTCTAAGCTCTTTATATGCTACATGTGAAACTGACAAAGTTTTAAGTAAATTCTAAGGCATGAAAATGATTGATTTTGTGGGTAAGTAGAGATTAGAGATTGGTACACCTAGTAGATCATTTCTTCTTCTCAAATATCCAGTTCACAACTGTTTGAAGAATGGGAAGTTGACCTTAAAAATATATTTGATATATTTCACTTATTGTGTGTTATGTACATGGGTAAATATGTGTCATGGCATGCAAATGTACGTCAGATGACAACTTATAGGAGTGTTTCTCTCCTCCCACCATGTGTATTCCAGAAATCAAATTTAGATCATCAGATTTAGAAGCCTTTATTAGCTGTGCCACTTCACAAACCCAACAGCTGACATTTTAGACAAGTATCATTTATTTGAAGGGGTTTCCCTGATACTTTTTGTTATCTTAATTAACTTTTATATACATGAAGAGTTGTAATAGTGGAAAATATTTTAGCCTTGGAAGGAAATTGTCTGGTTCCAAAAAGTAAAAACCTTCGAAGACGGTGTATCATAGAAAGAAGCATAATTGATATCAAAACTAATATTTAATTACCTGTTATGCAGTATTTATAACATGGTTTGATAATTTATAGTAATGCCTCATGTAAGAATTTATGTTCTTTGTATCTTAGCCAGATATAATTTCATAAAGGAGAATATCAAAGAACAAGTAAGATAAATGCCCCAAACAAAGTCTACATCAGGTTATATTATATTTAAATTTAAAGATCGTCTAAACTAAAGAGAAAATGAGACAATCTTGAAATAATTCAGAGGAGAATATAAACATCTTACCTAATGAGAAGCAAAGATATGTTTTCTCAAATACCACATAAATAAAAATGAGAGCAGAGTAAAAGTCGTAGTGTTTAGATTAAATGTGTACATATATATACATATATGTATTTATATTCACATATATTTATATACATATGTATAAATACATATATTTATATATCCACCTATATACATATCCTTAGCATTTATATTATTTGTACATTATTTCTCCTGCATATATGTATGTATGTGTACCACATGCATGTCTTTTGCCTGCATCAGATCTCCTGCAACTGAAGTGACAACAGATGGTGGTGAGCTATCATGTATGGGGTCAGAACATAACCGGGGCCCTCAATGAGAGTATTTCTCTTAGCTGCTGAACCATCTGTCTAGTCCCATCCCTAGAATTTTATATTATGAAATATTTCCCTTCAAAATTGAAATATATGTAGGGTATTCCAGAGAAACAAAATGAACAGAATACATGGTATAATTTATTTGAAGGAAATGTTAAAAAGGGAAGTAGTGTAGATGAGAAACTTGTGTTAACACCACACACACACACACACACACACACACACACACACACACACACACACCAAACAAAGAAAGAAAAACAAGCAGGTATATGTGATGGCTCAGTGTATAGTAGTTCTTGCCACCAAGCAAGAGGATCTGAGCTGATCCCCAGGACACACATTGGGAAAAAAAAGTTATCCTCTGACCTCCACTAGGTACACACACACACACACACACACACACACACACACAACCAAAATAGACAAGCAAGTGCAATGGCACTGAGCTTTGCCTTCAAGCCCTCTTTAAAGTATTTATTTGAAAACATTTTCTCATTTATTTGCCCAAGTGAGCATGAACTCAGTCTGTAGCCTAGGCAGTCCTATAGATTTGAAACACCCATCCTCAGACTTCAAAGTACCTGGATTTCAATCCAATGCCACCAGGGACAACTTTATCTTTCCTTATTATTAATTGAACTAACCATTAGCATTTTGTTCAAAACAGTACTAATAATACATTTGATAATTTTAAGTGGTCATTCAATGAAAGAAATGACAGATATGATAAAAGGGATAGGAAAATTAAAGTAGAAATACCTTGTTACTAAGGTATTGCTACTCCTTGCAAAACATATCATATTATTTCAAAGAGATTTCCAATACTTATAAATGTATATTGAAAATATAGGTAACCCTTACAAACTGAATGTTCATAAAAAATCTTCAGCCCTGATCTACAATGAGGATATATTTTGAATCATGTGACTAGCTGACATACTAAAATGTTAAAACCTGGGTCTACAGAGCGAGTTCCAGGAAAGGTGCAAAACTACACAGAGAAACCCTGTCTCAAAAAAATAATTAATTGAATAATGGCATTTAAAATAAACATATAATATTGAAATATCAAATAGATGCTATCACCTTTTTGAGTAAAATAATTATTTCCTTTAATATTTAACATAGTATTTTAACTGCAGTCACGAAAAGAATATTTATGTTAGAAGTAATACAGCAAATGTGAAAATGTTTTATATGTTACAGCATAAAACAGGTAAGGGAATATATTAGAAACCATAATTTTCAATGTATTGAAAATAGACATTAATAAAGTTGTATTTCAAGAAAAATCATGCAATGTTAAATTAAAAGGTGAAATATGTATGTGAACATGAAACTTTGAAATATACATAAATAATTTCTAAAATGTCCACAGAAAGTACCTAATTGAAATGATACTCTAGTGGCATAAGCTATAGACAGTTCAATGAACAAAATGTGATTTGGTTTTTTTTTAATAAGAGAGATATGAAAAATGTCTCTCATGTTTTATTGTTCCAATATGCAAGTAAAATAGCCACTGGAGCCGTATCAATAGGAAACAGGGTACAATAACTGGGTTCAAATAGGTCAAATGACCAGAGAGTGAACAATCTGAACACCTGAAAGTCTGAATTTTTTATCATAATGTCATAAATAGATTGCAATGTACTCAATACAGAAAATGAGAAATACAATTCAATAGAAAAACATTTTAAAAGGAACAAAAGTCAAAAGATCTTTGTAGAAGAATGGTTGTGTAAGACTGTAAATGGAGTGGTAAAATTAGAATTATCACTTTACAGCCCCCAAGGCAATACCAAAGAATACTAAAACTACAAGTTTTACAATTTCTAGGAAAGGTATATTTGCCTAGAGATAATGTAATCACTTTCTAAATAATTGATAAATAAATATGAGTAAAAATGGAAATTCTGTCCTATGCAAGTAATGAAACCTAGTTTCCTAACCTGACTCAATGTTTCTCTTGATCTGACAAAAATGTGTTATGTATAAACTTCACTTGGAAAATATTTTTGTTCAGAAAAATATTCTGAATCTCATATATATTGGCTCTACCTTTAATAATCAAAGTCAGAAAAAAGCATCCATGGACTGGTAACTAAACAGAACATAATATCCTCTCAAAGGGGAAGAATGAATGTTGCCTTAGGTTGTATGGTGGAAAGGGAAGAGATGGCAATGATTAAATAAAAAAACATAGGGGAAAACTTTAAGAGATGATAAACCTATTTACTGATTTGACTGTGGTTTCTATTTCAGGAGTACATACATGTGACAAAAAACCATATAAGTATTTACATGCATCTTATTACAAGCTAATTTTATCTCTGTACAGCTTTAAATGAAGATCATAAGGGTAGACTAGGTTGTACTGAAATAAACAAAATTTTTAAAATGGGGCAAAATTAATGAAATAAGTTTTCCTCTCTCAAACATAGCTAGATACATGTTCAGGCAGTGTTCCAGAGGATCCATGTCCAAATGCTAGTAAGTTTTTCCAATCTGTTAGACTTTGTGGCACTTCTAAACACATGTGTCCCTATGAGCACAAGAAGAGCATAAGAGAGTAGTGGTGAGTCCTGGCAAGTGCATGCTTTTGTCTACTAAGAGACATATTTCAAGTTTGATTACAGTTCATTGGTCAGAAATAGTTATATAACAGTACCTTATTCTGATATACCAGGGAAGCAGAAACTTTGATAAACCAGAGTAAAGACAGACTACAAATTGGTGCAAGTTACTAACTTCAACACACATTGTTACCTCTGAAGCTGGAATGAACAGGGCTACAATCGGCACACCATATGCAGGGTAAATTTGATACACTGGCCAGCCCTGTTTCATATCTTGAGTTGGAAAATCCTATATACTTAAAATACATAAAATATTTCCTGCTCTATTTCATACAAAATGTTTAAAAGAACCCTTCAGAATGTATTAAGTTGGCAACTTGATTCTGGATTTTGCCTTATTTTATTTGAGGAACATTAATGGAAGTTCAATGAAGAAAGTTTTGAGTGTAAACCAGAAATGAACTTAGATAAATTAAAATCTAATATCAGTGTCAAGAATTATTGGACCTTCAAGTCATTAAACAATGTTCATCAACTGCTGCATTAATCTGAGATTGCCTTTCTCTGACATATGTGCAGTTACCAATTTTCAGTGAACTCTTCTGGTTGTTTGAATGAGAGGTTCCCCATAGTCTTGGGCACTTGAATACAGTTGACAGCATTGTTTGGGGAGGCTTGGGAGGTATTGCCTTGTTAGAGGAAGTGTATGGGTGGAAGTGAGCTTTGAGAGTTTCAAGATTCCAGTCATTTCTGTTTTTTTCACTCTCTGCTTCCTGCTGTATTTCAAGACATGAACCCTTACCTTTTTACTTCTGCCACCACACCATCACTCTGTCACCATGCCATCTAACCCTCTGTAAGAAAACATTCAAACAAACTCTAAGTTTCATTGGACATGGTGTTTTATCACAGCAGTAAAAAAGTTACTAACACAGCTTCTCTTTACAAATTTCCTTTTATAATAACTAAGATTACATATACTCAAAGTAAGATATTGTATAATATTGTTTATATACTTTTGTGTACGTGTGTGTGTGTGTGTGTGTGTGTGTATGTGTGTGTTAAATCTTGTGCCTATATATGTACCAATTTCTAGGAGAAGCAATGAAATTTTATGATGAGACACTCTGTACCATATTGCAACCTATGGTTGTAACTAAGTTCATGGCATATATTTGAATATTTCTCTGATGGAAAATTCAATAATATTAAAGAATTAGTGTGGTGGTATTGTGTTTCCCAAAATATTATACACGCTAATAAACTTATCTGGGGTCAGAGACAGAACAGCCACAATATTAAACATGAGGACAGGCAGTGGTAGCACATGCCTTTAATTCTAGCATTCCAGAAGCGGAAATCCATGTGTTCAAGGATACAGCCAAGCATGGTGACTCACACCTTTAATCCCAGAAAGCGAGCCTTAAATCCCAGGGAGTGGTGGTAGAAAGCAGAAAGGTTTATAAGACATGAAGACCAAAAACTGGAAGCATTTGGATGGTTAAGCATTTGGCTGGTTAAGCTTTCAGGCTTCTAGCAGCACAGTTCATCTGAGAGCCATTCTGGATGAGGACTCAGAGGCCTCCAGTCTGAGGAAACAAGACCAGCTAAGAATGCAGCGAGGTGAGGTAGCTGTGGCTTGCTCTGGCTCTCTGATCTTCCAGTTTACCCCAATACCTGGCCTGGGTTTGATTTTATATATAAGAACTTTTTAAAATTCATGCTACAAATGAGAAATAAATGGAGTGGAGAGAATGAGAGAAAGGATGAACAAAAAATCAAGAAGGAAGAAGGGAAGGACAGATGTAAGAAAGAAAGGAAACATAGAGAGATTCTGGTGGTGAAATCAGCAAAAAACAAGAGAATTTGTAATGTTTCCATTCTAAAGATTGTTTCTATTTTTGAAAGTAACTTTTTAAACTGTAAAATGAAAGCCCTGCATTATGTAGTTTTCTGTTCAGATAAAACACAGTGGTAAGACCATTCTCATGCCTATGTAATCTTTCATTTATTTTCCATTTTCCATTTAACTTTTTTTCATACAATATATTTTGATAATGTTCCCCCCTTCAACTCCTTTCAGGGTCCCCTCACTTCCCTGCTCACCCAACTTTATGTTCACGCACTCTTTAATGCTTTATAATGATGCTTTTTTTCTGCTTATCCCCAAAGCAGTACCCTTCAAAATCAGCATAGTTTCTGAGGACAGGTTGACTAATTCAAACAATTGTTTTCTGTTATGGTCCTTCAGTATATAATTCCCCTTGTCACCTCCTCGTCATTGTCATCAATGTTATGACAACTTAAAGCTGTTAATATCTCATGAAGTCCCTACCTTAACTTTCTGGTATATACAAAACTGTACAACATATCATTTTGCATCTCTCTACAAACTGGTTATGTTGTTGGTGCAGCCTCCTTCCTCATGTGCACATTTTATTCTCTGTCTTTTAAAAATTGATTTATTTAAGTTGCTTTATTTATTAATAGGATTTAAAATCCAAATGTGACTATTGTGACACATAAATACCATTTCATTAATCTAATGCCAAAGAAATAATAAAGCTGTACATTTTTCTTGGGGTCTGTTGTTCTGGAAAAATCAATAGAGACAGAAAGAATCTTAAGAAAAAAAACAACAAAAAAACCATTAATCTGTTATTGCTGCAAATTCTCTTTTTGAAAAGCTTTGGGCTCATTAATTTCCCAGTAATTATTTGGTGAACATAATTCAACATCAGAAAAGTCTTCTTATTATCTGATCCTGTATCACCTATTTTGAACATTTCCTTAATATATGGGCAGAGAAAAGATCAGCAGTTAAAAAACAACAGATGTGAGCGGAGCACTCCTTTACTTGGTAATCATCCCTCAGCAATTCTGTAATTTTGGTTAGTGGTATCAGACAAGGACATCTACAGAGTTTAATATTACGAAGTAATAAACATATACTTTCTTAACAACAATTTCATAATTTTAATTTGCACTTTTGAAGAGATAATTACTTCTTTGATCTTTTAAAAATTTATATTGATACATTTGGTAGAGGCATGTCCAAGCCCCTCCACCTGCCTCAAGGCTGTGTGAGGGAATGAGGGTGTGGGTTTGGGGGGAGGCTGGAGGGGCAGGATGAGGGAAGAGGGGGATCTTTGATTGATATGTGAAAAGAATAAGAAATTTTTCTTAATAAAAAATTACATTGATTATTTTATTTGATAATTTCCCACATGTATACAATGTATTCTGGTTACTCCTTCATCCCCCATCCTCTTTTATCTTCATCCAATTACTATCAAATCCCCTTCCTCATTCATCATCAAGTTTTTCCAAGATTCTCGACATCTGATTTTTTTTATTTTGTTACTAAGAAATTTTTATGCATATATATATATACATACCAATCACAGATCCCCCTCTTCACTACTCCTCCCCCAAAATCCCCCCCAACCCACCACCCATTACCTACTACAAGAAGGTGAGACCTCCTATGGGGAGTCAGCAAATCCTGGCACATTCAGCTGAGGCAAGTCCAAGCCTCTCCCCCTGCATCAAGGCTGTGCGAGGTGTCCCACCATAGGGAGTGGGCTCACTGGTTTTCTTTTTTTTAAGTCTTAAAAACAAATTTTTTTATTTTTAATGCAAGTTTCCTTAAGGGTTAGCCCAGCATATATATATGTGTGTGTGTGTGTATCTGTGTGTGTGTGTGTGTATCTGTGTGTGTGTGATTTAATGAATGGATTATGATATTAAATGATTTATGATTTAAGATTGTATAATAAACAGCTATTTGGATAGTAGAACTCTTGATATGTGGGGGATAGTATGGAATTCTCTAAAGAATCAGTTAGCTCTTGGGAAAATGTACAGCTATGTATACTATGATTGATTGATTGTTTCTCTCAGTGTCTATGCTACTGGTGTTATATTTAGGAAGTGATCTCCTATGCCAATGTGTTCAAAACTACTTCCTACTTTCTCTTCTATCAGGTTCAGAGTAACTGGACCCTGTTCCAAGTAGACCCTAGATCTTAATGTGTGTTCATGTGTCCATGTCTAGAAATATGACACAGAGAGGGGGAAATCATAAATGGGACAAAGAGAAGAGGATAAGAGAATATATGTGGTATGAAAGTAGAAGCAAATTACTAAGAGGAAGGGGGCACCAACACATAGTAGGCAGGAGAACAGAGGAAGTGAGTAGAGCAGGAATAGAAAGAACAAAATACATATGAAAATGCCAGAATGAAGTCCACTACCTTGTCTGCTAGCTTTAAAAAATAAATAAAATGAAAGTTTAACTATAGTTTTATTGTTATGGAATATTATTTTAACTAGGCATGTCTATCTGTACAGTAAATGAACCTGATTCTTACTCAGTGATGTAGAACACTGTTAGAAACATAGCACACTTGATTCTTTACCTCTGATGGATAATTCTGTTTTTTTTCTTGCATTTTTCTGTGTACATTCCTCTGTAGGCCTGATATCAATAAAATGGGAACTTGTCACATGAACTTGCTCTTCAGTTTCATAAACATAGCAAATGATCCTCACACTGATTACGTTTGTTCAAATTCTCATCACAATGTTCCCTTACAGAGTACTAATAAACACTTCATTTTCCCTTTCTTTTTATTTCTCTTTTGATGTGGAGACACACTATATAGCCCTGGCTGGCCTAAAAATCCCTGTGTAGATCAAATTCATGGAACTCTGCTTGCTTCTGCCTCCTAAGTGATGAGATTAAAGGCAAGCACCACCATATCTGCTCATCTTTCCATTGTTACAGATTTACTGGCTTTTTTGCTATTTTTTATAAGCAAGACTGCACAATGCAGAAATCAGCCTTTTTCTTAGGTTGGACATGTGCATAGATCTTACACTTTGTTTAATTTTGTCATAAAGAAAATATCAATTTTACATGGGTTAAATTTACTAGTTTTACGTCTAATAATGAATAATGTATATTTTGTAAAATAGCCTATTTAGAGCAATATTCCAAAATTTTATGTCACATGTATCTGTTTCATTGTAACCAAAAGTACTGCTCCAATTTAAATTTACACATTATTTGAATTAACCTTGGATCCAAATTACATTTTAACAATAAACTTTAAATTCTGCTAAAATTAGTTGGAATGGAAATAATTCTCTACCTTTATTATTTATTCATAAAATTGTCCTGACTTCGCATGTATGTTAATTTTTCATTTTAACACTTGAATCAATTTATGATAATCTGAAAAGGAATCATGGCCTTTTGTTACGTTTTAAGGAATACATTAAATATTTACATTAGTTTATCTTTGAATTGAATTTCTATCAAAACAATGTTGAATCTTCACTTCTATGGCAGAGATGGCTCAGAAAGTAAAAGCAGTTGCTGTCAAGCCTGATGTCAATACCTGGAACACATAGGGTAAAAGGAAAGAACTAATTCTCATGATCTATACACTCATGCCATGCCACATGACACTTGCCCATATGTAATACATGCACATGAATAAAGTAAATTAAAGAAATATTTTATTGATTCCTGTTTTAAGTGCATCACAAATTTACAAAAAAATTACTTGATAATTCATATTTTTGTTAACTTATTCCCATTAACATAGTTGCTCTTCTTGCTATCATACATAGGATATCATTTTCTAATTATCAAGTTAACATTATTACTATCAAATAAGGGAAGCTTATTATGCATATTTTAGTCAAGTATGTTACTTTATTTTTTTCCTTTTTATTTATTTATTTTGTTTTCACAACCTGACCAAAGTTTTTTCTCCCTCCGATCCTCCCAGTTCCCCCCCTCCATCTCCCCATCCACTCTTCTGCCTCTGTTTCTCTTCAGAAAAGGGCAGGTTTCTCAGGATGTCAGCCAGCCACATCATATCAAGTTTCAGTGAGACTAGGCACATGCTCTCCTATTAAGGCTGGAAGAAACAGTATGGTAGGAGGAATGTGTCCTAAATCCAGGCAACAGTGTCAGAGATAGCCCCTACTCTTACTGTTAGGACTCTCACATGAAGACATATATGCAGACGGCCTAGATCAGTCCCATGCTGACTCCCTGGTTATTGGTTCAGTCTCCCTTTTTTGTTTCTGATTTTTTTTTTAATTTGGATATCCTCTCTCTGCCTTTTAGTTAATTTGGATAAGGGTTAGTTTATCTTGTTGATTTTCTCAAAGAACCAACTTTTTTTCATTGATTCTTTGTATTGTTCTCTTTGTTTCTATTTTATTGACTTCAGCCCTGAATTTGATTATTTCCTGCCATCTATTTCTCTTGGGTGTGTTTGCTTCTTTTTTTTCTAGAGCTTTCAGGTGTGCTGTTAAGTTGCTGGTATGAGATCTAATTTCTTTACGGAGGCACTCAGTGCTATGAACTTTTCTCTCAGCATTGCTTTCATTGAATCCCATAAGTTTTGGTATGCTGTGAATCAGTTTAATAAAATTCTAGGAAATCTTTAATTTCTTCCTTTATTTCTTCCTTGAACCAGTGATAATTCAATAGAGAGCTGTTCAGTTTCCATGAATTTGTAGTCTTTCTGTCTTTTTTACTGTTGAAATCCAGTTTTAGTCCATGGAGGTCTGACAAGATACAGCAGGTTATTTAAATTTTATTATATCAGTTGAGACTTGCTTTGTGACTGAGTATGTGGTCGATTTTGGAGAAAGTTCCATGAGGTGCTGTGAAAAAGGTATATTCTTTTTTGTTTGGGTGAAATGTTCTGTATATATCTATTAGGTCCATTTGGTTTGTAATATCTGTTAGTTTCAGTACTTTTCTGTTTCGTTTTTGTCTAGATGACTAGTCCATTGGTAAGAGTAGAGTATTGAAGTCTCCTACTATCAATGTGTAAGGGTCAGTATGTGATTTAAGCATTTGTAATGTTTCTTTTACAAATGGGGGTGCTCTTGTGTTTGGAGCATAGATGTTCAGAACTGAGACATCATCTTGGTTTTTTCCTTTGGAGAGAATGAAGTGTCTTTCTATGTCTCTTTTGATTAACTTTAGTTGGAAGTGTATTCTGTTAGATATTGGGATAGATATGCTAGTTTGTTTCTTGGGTCCATTTGCTTGGGAAATCTTTTTTCCAACTCTTTACTCTGAGGCAATTCTATCATTGATGTTGATGTGAGTTTCTTGCATGCACTTCCAAAACTCTTGTCTGCCTCAGTCCCCCAACACTTTTCTCTCTAAGCCTACTGCTCATACTCAGTGAAGTCCCTAGGGGTTTTAGTATCTTCTTTCCATTTTGGGAGGAAGAATCTGCAAAGGCTGATACACAAGAAGTGCAACTAATGGGTGCAATAGAGTGGATCTAAGAAGCAAGGTGGTCTGTCCATTTTAATATCTGACAAAAATAGACTTCAAACCAAAACTAATCAAAATATATGGGGATGGACCTTATATATTCATCAAAGGAAAAAATTCACCAAAAGGACATTTAAATTCTTAACATCTATGCCACAAACACATGGGCAACCACATTTGTAAAAAAAAAAAAAAGAAGAAGAAGAAGAAGAAAGAAAGAAAAAGAAAAAAAAACTCTACTACAGCTTAAATCACACATTGACCCTCACACACTATTCTTCACAGAACTTGAAAATACAAATTTTAGCTTCATATGGAAACACAAAAAAAGATGGCAAAATAATCAGTCCTGAGTAATAAAAGAACTAACTGCTGGAAATTTCACCATCCCCAATCTCAAAGCTACAGTAATAAAAACAGCATAAGTCTGGCACAAAAAAAGACACATTGCTCAGTGGAATAGAGCTGAAGTCCCCAACAGAGTGAAGTCTACACACCTATAGACACCTGACTTTTTTTTTTAGAAAGATGCCAGATTATATACACCTGAAAAGGTGCAGCATCTTTAAGAAATGGTGCTGGTCAAACTGGATGGTTGCATGTAAAAGAAGACAAATAGATATATACTTAGTCTGTTTGCACAAAACTCAACTCCAAATGGGTCAAGGGCCTAAACATAAGGCCAAATACAGTGATTCTGGTAGAAGAGAAAGTGGAGAATAACCTTGAATCATTGGCACAGGAAAAGACTTTCTGAACAGAACATTGTTAGCACAGACACTAAAATCAACAATTAATAAATGGGACCACATGAAACAAAAAAAAGCTTCTTCATGGCAAATGATGCCATCATATGAACAAAGTGGCAGGCTACAGAATGGGAAATTGTTTTTTATCAAATACACATCCAATAGAGGGCTAATACCCAAAATATATAAAGAACTAAAAAAAATAAACCCTGAACATCAAAAACCAAATAGCCCAATTAAAACTTGTGGTACAGATCTAAATAGAGAATTCTTAAAAGAGGAAACGCAAATGGCTAAGAAGCACTTAAAGAAATCTTCAACATCTTTAGTCATCAGGAAAATGCAAGTCAAAACTACTTCGAGATTTCATCCTATACATGTCAGAATGGCTAAGATCAATAACAAATGCGACAGCTCATGCTGGTGAGGATGTGGAGCAAACAGAACACTCTTCCATTGCTGGTGGGAGTGTAAACTTGTATATTCATTATGGAAATCAGTGTAGTGGCTCATAAGGAATGCTGTAATACATTTACCTCAAGATCCACCTATACCACTCTTAAGAGCAGGTCCAATGACCAGCAATAGAGGGCCAACACAAAATGACCTCAGTGACATCTTTGGAGTTTCTTTGTCTCATAATATTGTGTTAGAGCCTTTTTAAAAATTATTCTTATAGATCATTTGCCTATATATTATGGCTTCTGGTTTTGTGTGTTTATGGGATTTCTGTGTTTCAAAGACTATGTCTCTGCATCTATATGTGCTTCTCATGTTATTTTTTTAGTTGTTTTTTTTTTTTTTTCTGTTTGGTTGCTTTCTCCTGTTTAGACTTTTTGTATAGTTTTATCTTATTATTATTTCTTAGAAGCCTGTTTGTTTTCAAAGGAGGGATAGAAAGTATATGGATATGGATGAAAGGGAATTGGGGACAGAACTGGAAGTAGTTGGTTGAGGGAGACCATAATAAGAATGTATTATATGACAAAGATCTATTTTCAGTAAAAGAAAAAAGAAAAAATGAACGATGTTTTATAACTCTGCTAACTCCCTGAAAAAAAGCTTGTTTTCTCCTTAGTCCTTAGACCAAATACAATATATTGTCCTTGAAACTGTACAACATGAAAAAGAAAATATTAAAGATATCTCCATATGAATTAATATGCATACTTTAGTTTTTAAAATTCAAGTAAGCAGTTGATCCCACTTGTCTCACCTGATAGGAACACAATCCTAGCAAAATGTAAGATAGAGGCTAGAATGAGAGTTATAAATTCCATATCAACCAGTGAATTTTATATTTTTTCAGTTTTTCCTGACACATGGATTGAAATTTGTAAAAATTATGTTTTTGATTTGTTTGTATATGCACACGTAATGTTCCACTTTCAGTGGATTCATTTTCTGCTATTTCAAATATTTGTGTTCAGTTGTGGCATGGAAAATGGAATGAAATTCCACAAGTAGTTCATAAATTTTAAATTGGGAACCTTTGTCAGAGTCAATTAAAAAAATCTTGCACCACTCTGCTCCATCTAGCACAGGATGTCAATCATCCTGGTGTGTGGTGTGGTTGGTATTAACTTTCATTTTCCTAATGATTAATGATATTGTGCATATTTCAAGAATCTATTAAACATTTCTGCCTTTTTCTTCATATTTGTTTGCCTTTATTTTTTTAACTTTTTATTGATTGTTTACGGATTTTATACCATGCATTCTGTTCCCATGCATCCTGATTTCATTCATCCTTCCACATTTGACCTCTGCCCTTGCAACTTACCCTGTAAAAGAAAAAAAAAATTAAAAAGAAAACAAAATTTCATCATGGAAGATGTAGTGTGACACAATGAGTCACACAGTACACCCTTTAGTTCATACATCTTTACTTGCAAGTGTTCATTGCAATGAGTCATTGGTCTGGTTCGAAGCCTTTGATTTCTACTTCACTATCGATACAAAGCCCTCTCTGACTACTTCCTACTTTCTCTTCTAGCAGGTTCAGAGTAGCTGGATTTATGTTGAGGTCCTTGATCCACTTGGACTTAAGTTTTGTGCACGGTGACAGATATGGATCTATTTGCAGCCTTGTACATGTTGATATCCAGTTATGCCAGCACCATTTGTTGAAGATGCTTTCTTTTTCCATTGTACACTTTTGGCTTCTTTGTCAAAAATTATATGTTCATAGGTGTGTGGATTAATGTCAGGGTCTTCAATTTAATTCCATTGGTCCACATGTCGGTTTTTATGCCAGTACCAAGTTGTTTTAATTACTGTAGCTCTATAATAGAGCTTAAAGTCAGGGATCATGATGCCTCCAGAGGTTGTTTTATTGTACAGGATTCTTTTGGATATCCTGGGCTTTTTGTTTTTCCATATGAAGTTGAGTATTATTCTTTCCAGGTCTGTGAAGAATTGTGTCGGTATTTTGGTGGGGATTGCATTGAATCTGTAGATTGCTTTTGGTAAAATTGCCATTTTTACTATGTTAGTCTTGCCTAAACATGAGCGTGGGAGATCTTTCCATTTTCTGACATCTTCTTCAACTTCTTTTTGCAGGGACTTAAAGTTCTTTTTATATAGGTTCTTCACTTGCTTGGTTAGTGTTACTCCAAGGTATTTTATGACATTTGTGGCCTGTAAAGGGTGATGTATCTCTAATTTCCTTCTCAGCCTGTTTGTCAATTGTATATAGGAGGGCTACTGATTTTTTTTTTTAGTTGTTCTTGTATCCTGCTATGTTGCTGAAGGTGTTTATAAGCTTTATCAGTTCCTGGGTGGAATCTTTGGAGTCACTCAAGTATGCTATCATGTCATCTGCAAATAGGGAAAGCTTGACTTATTCCTTTCCAATTTGTATCCCCTTAATCTCCTTATGTTGTCTTATTGCTCTGGCTAGAATTTCAAGTACTATATTAAATAAGTATGGGGAGAGCAGACAGCCTTGCCTCGTTCCTGATTTTAGTGGAATTGCTTTAAGTTTCTCTTCATTTAATTTGATGTTGGCTGTTGGCTTGCTGTAAATTGCCTGTATTATGTTTAGGTATGCTCCCTGTATTCCCGATCATTCCAAGACTTGTATCATGAAGGGGTGTATAGAAGATCACTTCCTAAATATAACACCAGTAGCACAGACACTGAGAGAAACAATCAATCAATGGGACCTCTTGAAACTGAGAAGCTTTTGTAGAGCAAAGGATATGGTCAACAAGGCAAAGGGACAGCCTACAGAATGGGAAAAGGTCTTCGCCAACCCCACATCTGACGGAGAACTGATATCCAGAATATATAAAGAACTCAAGAAATCAGACATCAAAATGCCCAACAGTCCAGTTAAGAAATGGGCTATAGAAATAAACAGAGAATTCTCCGCAGAGGAAACTCAAATGTCTGAAAGACATTTAAAGAATTGCTCAACATCCCTAATCATCAGGGAAATGCAAATCAAAACAACTCTGAGACACCACGTCATGTCTGTCAGAATGACTAAGATCAAAAACACTGAAGACACCTTATGCTGGAGAGGATGTGGAACTAGGGGAACTCTCCTCCACTGCTGGTGGGAATGCAAGCTTGTACAACCACTTTGGAGATCAATATGGCACTTTCTTAGAAAATTGGGAATCAATCTCCCCCAAGATCCAGCTATACCACTCTTAGGCATATACCCAAGGAATGCACAATCACACCACAAGAGCACTTGCTCTGCTATGTTCATAGCAGCATTGTTTGTAATAGCCAAAACCTGGAAACAACCTACATGCCCTTCAACTGAAGAATGGATAAATAAAATATGGTACATAAACACAATGGAATACTACTCAGCAGAGAAAAAACAATGACATCATGAGGTTTGCAGGCAAATGGATAGATCTAGAAAAAAATCATCCTGAGTGAGGTAACCCAGACTCAGAAACACAAACATGGTATGTACTCACTCATAGGAGGAGACTGGATATGGGACAAGGATGACTGGACTGCTACTCACATCACCAGGGAGGCTACCTGGAAAACAGGACCCCAAGAAAGACACGGGGATCGCCCAATGATGGAGAAATGGATGAAATCTACATGAACAACCTGGACATGAGTGGGGGTGTTGAAGGGTGAGGTTCGAGGGAAAGAGAGCTTGGGGGAGCAGGAGATCCCAGCTGGATCAAGCACAGAGAGGGAGAACAAGGAATAGGAGACCATGGTAAATGAAGACCACATGAGAAAAGGAAGAAACAAAGTGCTAAAGATGTCCACAGAAATCCACAAAGATACCCCCACAATAGACTGCTGGCAATGGTCGAGAGACAGCCCAAACTGACCTACTCTGGTGATGGGATGGCCAAACACCCTAATTGTCATGCTAGAAACCCCATCCAATGACTGAGGGATCTGGATGCAGAGATTCACAGCTAGGCCCTGGGTGGAGCTCCAAGAGTCCAATTAGGGAGAAAGAGGAGGGTTTATATGGGCGAAAATTGTTGAGACCAAGGTTGGAAAAAGCACAGGGACAAATAGCCAAATGAATGGAAACACATGATCTATGAACCAATGGCTGAGTGGCCCCCAACTGGATCAGGCCCTCTGAATGGGTGAGACAGTTGATAGGCTTGATCTGTTTGGGAGGCATCCAGGCCGTGGGACCGGGTCCTGTGCTCATTGCATGAGTTGGCTGTTTGAAACCTGGGGCTTATGCAATGTCGCTTGGCTTGGCCTGAGAGGAGGGGACTGGACCTGCCTGGACTAAGTCTACCAGGTTGATCTCAGTCCTCGGGGGAGGCTTTGCTCTGGAGTAGGTGGGAATGAAGGGGTGAGCTGGGGGGAAGGGGAGAGGGGCGGGAGGGGAGAGAACAAGGGAATCCGTGGCTGATATGTAGAACTGAATTGTATTGTAAAATAAAAACAGGAAAACCTAAAAAAAAAGCCCTCTCTGAGTCTCCTCTGAGATATCCTGTGATTGTCCTGTGTAATGGAGATCCTGAAGCTTTAAATCTGCAGGATTGACTCCTTCACATACTCCCATAGATCATAGATGTTGTACATATTGGGGTGGGCCAACATAGCCCTGGTTCTGGGCCTGGTCAGCCCAGCAGCTCTTCCTCATCCTCACCAGCTTCCCAGTGCTATCCCAGCTCAGTTACATAATGCAGCAGACAGCAATGTGTGGGGGGTCTTCTTTTAAGACATATCTTTGAGTCTTTTGCTCATGTTTCAATTGGTTTGTCTATCTTTTTTTTTTGCTTCTAAGTTATTTGAAATCCTCATTTTATATAAAATGTAACAAAATAAAATCAATGTTGAGAGGATCACTCAGCCTGATCATCTGTGATTCACGTACACCTGAAATACAAGGATAATTCAATATTTGCAAGCCAAAAAATGAGGTATAGTAGTAGAATGAAGGACAGAACTCATAGGACTATCTCAGTGGCTTCATAAAAAGAATTTGACAAAATATTCAAATCAGGTGTAGTATTACACCTTAAGATGGTAAATGTAATATATTACTAGAAAAAAATCATCCTGAGTGAGGTAATCCAGACTCAGAAAGACAAACATGGTATGTTCTCACTCATAAGTGGATATTAGATGTAAAGCAAAGGATAACCAGACTGCGGGAGGCTACCTAGTAAAGAGGACCCTAAAAAAGACAGAGATCATCTAACGACAGAGAAATGGATGAGATCTACATGAGCAAACAGGGGGTAAGGGGGGTTAATGGAAGGCAAGGGTCGGGGGAAAGATAGCTTAGGGGAGCAGGAGGTCCCAGCTGGATCAGGAACAGAGTGGGAGAACAAGGAAAGAGATACCATGATAAATGAAGACCCCATGGGAATAGGAAGAAGCAAAGTGCTAGAGAGGTCCCCAGAAATCCACAAAGATACCTCCACTATAGCCTACTAGCAATGGTCGAGAGAACTGACCTACTCTAGTGATTGGATAGCTGAACCCCTTAACTATCGTGATAGACCTCTTATCCAGTGATTGATAGAAGCAGATGCAGAGATCCATGGTCAAGCCCCAGGTGGAGCTCCAGGAGTCCAATTGGTGAGAGAGAGGATGGATTATATGAGTAAGAGATATTGAGACCATGATTGGGAAAAGCACAGGGACAAATATCCAATCTAACGGAACCACATGAACTGTGAACCAATAGCTGAGGAGCCCCCATGGAACAGGACCAGGCCCTCTGGATAAGTGAGACAGTTGATTAGCTTGAACTGTTTAGGAGACCACCAGGCAGTAGGATCAGGACCTGTCCTTGGTGCATGAGCTGGCTTTTTGGAACCTAGGGCCTATGATGAGACAATTTGCTTAGCCTTGGTGTAGGGAGGAGGGGACTGGACCTGCCTTAACTGAATCTACCAGGCTGGGCTGACTCCTCAGTGAAGACCTTGCCCTGGAGGAGGTGGGAATGGGGGTGGATTGGGGGGAAAAGCTGGGGTGGAATGAGGGATGACAGAGGAATCTGTGGCTGATATGTAAAATTAAATTAATTATAAAATAAAAATAGTTTTTAAAAATGTCTATCCACAAAAGATTATGACTGGCCAAATAATCAAATAATGAAATGTAAGTGGCATAATAACAAACATAAAAAAACATTTAAACAAATTGACCAGAATGAAGCCCAGAAATAAAACTTTGTATTTATGATAAAGGTGCCAAAACAATGATAAAAGTTTCTTCAATAAATCCTGCTGAAAAATTATCTCTGCTAGCAGATAAATGAAACTACAATCTTATTTCAATTCATATATTAAAATGAAGTCAAAACAGATTCTATGTAATACTTGAATGTTTCTATCTATAGAAAGAGAACTTGAGGAAAGTTTCTGGGTTTTAATTTTGGCAATGGGTTTTTGAACACGGCATTAAAAGTGCAGACAATAAAAGCAAAAATAAGCAAGTGGAAGTATATGTGTTGTGTTGATTAAAGAACACAATGACTTAAACCTTTGAAGGGCTTTAAATAATTGTAAATCTAAAATTTATATTCCAAAATGCTTCCAGGCCTTCATATTTCAGATACATTTGTTTTAATAGTAAAAAGTGATAACATAGTAAGGATAAGCTTGATAAATCTTGATAAACTGAACAGTTTTCATGTTCAAGGGCATATATATTCACAAAGCTTCAGGTCTTTAATATTGTTAGACCACTTTTCACAGAACATCTGTACAATTATTTTCATCAAATGAAAATAAAAACCATCTTCATATTTTAAAAAGAGTTTATTTCAATAGATTTACTATGATTACATATATTATGTCCTATGGTTGATATTTCTTTCCTTATATTATGAGATTTAGACAAAGCATAATGCATTTAAATTTTTCTTATAAATTGTATAATCCATTGCCCAACAACTAGAATTGAGTGATTAATTTTATTTTATTTTCTGTAATACTTGTACAAAACTTTAAAATTCAAGTGTCAAAAAATCTTTTGACATACTGTCTACACCTATTTCTGCTCATGTGCATATTACTATGAACTAACTTCACAATCTAAAGTTAAATATTTTGTATTCAAAGTGTTATAGTTATGTATTTGACTCTAAATGATATACGTTGACACTGCAAAGTTTCAGGGTACAAAACTTGAAATCGCCTCAATTATTTGATATTCTTTCACTTTAAAGAAAATTATTACACATACAATAATTTAACATGTACAATAAGCTGCAAAAATTAGTTTTTACTATTGGCTTTTTAAAATTTATATAGCATTGCTCTTTTACCCCATTGAATTATTTCAGTGATGTCTTGGCAGATTGTTTGACAAGATGGCTTGTGATTCACAGTGTTGGGAAAGATGCTTCAAGCATAACTTACTCATTGATGTGTTTGCTGATGATTAAGGATGTTTGACAAACTGTGTCTTGACTGTGGTGCAACCTACAGGCATTTCCTTTGCGAGAAGCAAATGACAACATCTCTAACAGTAAAAAGGCAACATGTTGCCTGTGTTTCCTCAACAGTACAGCTTCATGACTAACCCTCAGGGGTCACAGAAAATGACACTCCAATTCAGAACATATAAATGCTCAGCTTTCCCAGGGAAAAATCTAAAGCAGATAGGCCTAGATAGGAAGCACAGTGGAGGAATATAAAAACTGCTATTGGGCTCTGGAAAATTATATGTTATCTCAGCTGTTAATTATAGGTTTTGCGTCTTTTGTTTTAATTCCAGAGATGTGCAGAAGTAGAACCCTTTATTATGCTCATCCAGTATCAATCTATGAACATCCCAATTACATGTTGTTTGTTTGTAGGAAGTCAGGTTGAACTAAGTAAAGAACGTTTACCAGTAATGTGTCACTGGATATAAAAGGAGATGCATCCCAAAAGCATGATATCCCTGGGCTCCATGGAAGTTTTCCTTATTTTATGTCTTCATAACTGCCTTAATTATGTCCTAAATATGAGCAAGTTTTTGAAGAACATTTACAGTAGAGGCCAACTATTATTTTGCATTTAGAAAACTTTTACTATATAATTGTTAAGATTTAAGAAATAAGTCTGATTTTTCATTTTATTGGCCTAAGTAGCATTCAGAAATACTTTAAATCATTTTAATTTCTAATGGGCATCTGAGGTCTAACTCATTAAATAGCAAAACGAATAATTTCAAATACTGCTTCCTAAATGTGTGAAAATATTTTAGAGAGTCAAAGAGGAGAACACATTTTCCCAACCATATGCTGTCTTTAACATCTGGTGAAGCATTAGCCTTTTAATGTGAAAATCTGTTGTAGGTTGAAATGCAAACCTCATTAGCAATAGAAATGTTCTGTCCGGTAAAAATAAATAAATAAATAAAAAAACTAAAGTTAACGTGTTTACTGATTTAAAGTATCAATGGAAATGTTTGCCAGAAAATTTAATGAAGTATGATTCAATAACTAAATAAACCCAACAGCTTTTCCAAGTTATTTTAATGAATTTTACAGCACTTACATTTGTCAAAATAAAGTTATCTGTTTTATGCTTTCTATATGTGGTTGTATATGCATGCGTGTGTGTGTGTGTTGCATTAATGTGAGTATCCAGTTGCGAGTGGGCAGTGGGAGCACATATGAGGCTCAAAGAGAGCAATAGTGCCTTCCTATGTCACTGAACTACAAGCTCACTAACTTTACAAGCCTGCAGACCCTATGAATGCCTGGGATCCATCCACTTGTCTCCACCTCACATATTGAACATTTTTTGAAATTTTATTTTATGTTCATGAGTATTTTGCCTGTGCATATGTCTCTATATCACATGAATTCCTGGTGCCTTCTGGAGGCCAGAAAAGGGTCACCAGATTGCCTAGTACTGTGGGTGCTGGGAATTGGACATGAGTTCTTTACTGATGTGCTACCTCTCCAGCCCCCATACCCACCTTTTTACCTCAGTGCTGGGGATTCTAACTCAGGTCCTCATGCTTGCACTACAAGCCCTTCTACACAGTGAACCATCTAGTCAGTCCAAAATCAAGTTACCTAAAAATAATCAATAAAACTCTCTAACTCATCAAATTAATATAATTTGTAACATTGAGATGTCTATTATGTTCCATTGCATTATGTTATTCTTAGTGTTATACATTGAGTACTATATACTTCATATGTCTATTTGTAACAGCAGTTTATTTCTTTATATTTCATAATTATTAAAGTTGCCATTTTTCCTTTCATTTATTTTATTTTTTCAGATTGTAATATAATTGCAATATTTCTCCCTTTCCTTTTGTCCCTCCAGTCTTTCTCTTCTTAAAGATGACAGGAATATATTTCTATAGGATTTTGATTTTTAATATATAGTTTAATATGGAATTCAAATTTCTTTTTTTGTTTTTAATTATGTGCATATGTGTGTATCTACATATGGGTATGTGATCATGAGTGCTAATACCTGCAGAGTCCAGAAGAGGGTCTCTGATTCACTGGAGCTAGAGTTGCATGTGTTTTTAGGTGACAGGAACCAAACTCAGATTTTCTGTAAGAGCACTATGTGCTCTTTATTGCTGAGTCATCACTCCAGCCCTAGATCTCCTATCTTATCCACTTTTCATGGGATCCTGCTCAGTAGCCCAGGCTAGCCTGAAACTCACAGCTTCTACTTCAGGTCCCAAAAGGTATAATTGTGAGCATTCAGCATTACAACCTTTTCTCCCGACTGCTTGCAAATCATGTTGCTTTCTAAAATGTGGAGGTCATTATAAATAGCATATGAGTATTTTTGCTCAGAATACATTCCTGATTTAGCTCATTCCTACCTCATTGTTCTTAGGATTATAAATTTCACAGCCAGTCTATATAGCATGTTTTCTTGAGTAAAATATTTGATAAACAGTGCTACTGCATTAATTGAATCATAACCTAAACCTTTCTGGAGATCAAGAAGGAAAACAGCCAGATTTTACTTTGCTGAGTCCACATTATGAAAAATGTGGACAAAGCAGGCTGTAGAGTAAAGCATAAAGTAAACTTCAAGTGGTGAGTCTTGTGACAGAGAAACTCTGACTTTCTGGTTAAAGAAAAGATAAAAACATCCAGATTCTTCTACCAGTGTGAAAATGATCTAATACAATCTAAGACCAGATGAATCGTTTTAGATTTGCATGTAGTTACTTTGACTGTGGACATCATTTAAATAAGCATTACTTGAGTAATATTTAGTAACATATTTATTCTGCCAGATTCATTGAAAGAAAAGTCTTATAGCAAAATATAAATTACAGAAATCTTACTGTTTCTTTTCTGAAGATTTATAGAAAAAAAACAATTATTCATTTTAAACAAAGTATGTCCTAGACATATTTCAAACATTTTTATTTAATTTTTATGTATATGAATGGTTTGCCTGTCTATATGTATTTATACCATAAGTGTTCCTTGTGCCCCAGAGGCCAGAAGAGGGAATCAAATCTCCTAGAACTGAACTTAGAGACAGTTGTGAGCTGCCATATGACTCTGTGAATTAATCCTGAGTCTTATGCAAGGGGAACCAGGCTCTTAACCACTAAGCCACCTCTTTAGCCCCTGAGATATTTTCCATTTTTTTCTGTGTCTACTATGGCTATTAATGTGCAGAATAACGTTCTGAATATACAATGGGAAATTCTATGTTATAGCAGTGGTTTCCAGTTTTCTTTCCAATAGAGACCTCTGATTATTGTTTACCACAGAGACCTCCTTGTTTAAAAATGATTTTCACTGGTGTCATTAAAATTTTTTGTTCATAGACTATGGTTATATTTTTGAAATATTTGGAGGTGCAAGTTCCCAAATACCTCATTAATCTTTACAGAGATTTCTTGAGTTGCAGATCTGAAGTGGAAAATTACTATTTTAAAAAGAAATTGAATGTTAAATAGATTCTATTCATTTCTGTCATTTAAGTCGTTAATTCTTTAAAAAAATATTATTACATTCTCAACATGTTTTGCTAAGCTCCTAGAGACATAGAAAGAATGCAATTTATTATTTGACAGAGAATCCTCTAGGGATCCCCTGTTCTCAGGAGGCACATGAATATGTACAATATGAGTTCCATGTTCATCTTCGTTAGGTAATTCATATTCTTATGTCTCTGTCCTTCTTATAACCTGGTCTTGTTTCAGGGCCAAAGCAGTATCTGGCATGTGCAAACTGCATTCAAATTATCAAGACACCTTTTCATTGTATCAATTATTTGAAGTTTAAAGGGAAATGTTTATTTGGATTTGAACACAATTACTAGATGTTACAATTTCTCTGACTTAGTCTGGAGACTAGAAATGAGATCTTTAAATATGAAACAGTAAACCATCAACAAATATAAAATGTTGCACCTTACTAGAACATTTATTTTTAAACCTTTTATTTATAATTTCACAAGCTTCCCAAGCAATCATTGAAAATTACTATGCGGAATATTTAATTATCTGAAGCTACACATAACACCTAAGTGGAAAATGTTACATATATTCTATTTTTAAGATTTATTTATTTTTATTTTATGAGTATGAGTGTTTTGTATGCATGTCTGTGCACCACATGTATTACTAGTGTCCACGGAGTCTAAAAGAGGCCACCGGATCCTTTAGAACTGGAGTTGTGGTTGTTTATAAGCTGCCTTGTTAGTGCTGGGAATCAAATCTAAATCCTCTCTGGCTCTTAGGGCCCAGGGACCCTGAAAGTTGAACTTACCCAAATGGTTTCTCCCTGAGAATTAGCTTTCATGCAACCAGAAAGCATCATTCGAGCTTTCAAAGCCTGAAGACAACTAACAGTCCTATCGAGCTATGATGCTTATGAACCACTTCAATGACTAGCATAGCATAATAACCCTAAGGGTTCAGTAGTGGCACAAATACCTTGGTGAATACATTGGCTAAAACCAACAGCTCTCTATTTGAACTTAAGACCTGCTCAATATAAGGGAGACCCGGATACTGGAAACCTAGCTAACTACTCAGTGCTAGTGAAGTGGTTATTGGAGGAGCATCTACAACCATTGATTTGCTAGACCAGCATAATCCCAAACAACAATCTACCACACTATTAATCTTTCACATTCTACTACTCAAATTTATGTAGTGTAGCTGGAGAGTTTTCTCTCTGGGTCCTGCCAAGCCCCAGCAGTCCCACAGCCCACTTATAAAATAAACACACAGACTTTTATATTATTTAAACTGTTTGGCCTAATGGCTCAGGTTTCTAGCTATCTAGTTCTTACATCTTAAATTAACCCATTTATATAAATCTATACCTTGCCACATGGCTCATGGCTTACCAGTATCTTACATATTGTACTCATGGCAGCAGCTGGCAGCATCTCCTGACTCAGCATTCTTGTTCCCAGAATTCTCTTCTCTGCTTGTCCTGCCTATACTTCCTGCCTGGCTACTGGCCAATCAGCGTTTTATTTATACAGAGCAATATCCACAGCAATAATGTACTTATATTTTTGTTTATTTGAATAATTACCCTACTATTCATAATTTTACATGCAATAAGATATTGGTACTAGTCAAAAGTGGAGATCCATGCCAGTAATTCCAGCACCCAGAAAACTGAGGCAGAAGGATCATGAGTTTGAGGCCAATATAAACTATATATTTTTCCTCAAAACTTTCAAAATACATTTAAACTTTTTGGGTGTTTCTTTTAAGAAATTCCCTATGTTCTCCCTCTCTGTTCCTGTTCCAGCTCGAACCTCCCTGAGCTGGCCTACTCTGGTGATCAGATGGTTGAATACTCTATCATCATAGTACCTTTATCCAGTGACTGATGGAAGCAGATGCAGAGATCCACGGCTAGGTCCTAGGCAGAGCTCCAGTACCCAATCAATGAGAGAGAGGAGGGATTCTATAAGCAAGAGATAGTAAGACTATGATTGGAAAAAGTACAGAAACAACTAACCAAACTAGTGGAAACACATGAAGTGTGGACCAATAGCTGAGGAGCCCCCATGGTACTAGACTAGGCCCTCTGGATAAGGAAGATAGTTGTTTAGCTTGAACTGTTTTGGGGCCCCCCACACAGTAGGATCAGGACCTGTCCATAGTGCATGAGCCAGCTTTTTGGAGCCTAGTGCCTATGCTGGGACACTTGACTCAGCCTTGGTGCAGAGAGGAAGGGCTTGGATCTGCCTCAACTGAATGTACCAGGCTCTGCTGAATCCCCAGGTGAGACCTTGCCTTGGAGGAGGTGGGAATGGGAGTGGGTTGGGGGGAAGGCTGGGATATGGGAGGATGGAGGACAGGGGAATCTGAGGTTGATATGTAAAATGAATAGAAAATCTCTTAATAAAAAATATATGAAAAAATGATAAAATACTATAGAACCAAAAGAAAAAAATTCCCTTCGTTTATACATCTGAAAACATGACCTTTGTTTTTAACATTGTGAAAGAAAAAGTGGGAAACTCAATTGAAAAAGAAGAATTTTCTTCTCATTCCACGTTTAGGAGACAGTCACAATAAAAAAAAAAACATCTTAACATTGCTTCTCACATAAAAACATACACAACCTTTTCATTAAAACCATACTCTGACATCTTAATGTTAAGATTTTCTATTATTGTTGCCTTGTCTATAATCGAATTTCCTTACCACTGTTTTCTTTTACTAACTATATCTTCTGAAAATGAAATTGGATGCTGAGTTAGCCAGTTTTCAATATCTTTTCTACACTAGCATTTTAAAATTTTAGTATATGTTCTGGATTTTGTCTCTGTAAGGATTTGATCCTTAATAACGTTATCAACCTTCACCAGCTTCCCAGCCTAAAAAGAGGGTGGGCCCTCTGTGGGCCCTCTGTCCCCTCTCCTTTCTGCTCCTTCCTCCCCTTGGCCCCCCTCTCTCCCTCCCCCGTTTCTGTCTCTCTCTGTCTCTATCTCCCCCCCCCCCCAATAAAGCTCTGAAAAGGTAATCATGGCTATGATTCTTTTAATCAGCACGTTGCTCCGCTGGCATGGTCACCACAGGCGGTGACCAGCCACTAGGGGCAGCTCCGCGGCATAAACAACAGTCTCTCTGTGTGTGTATGTCCATGTCTGCACACATATGCTTGCCCATGTGCACACTGACACTCATGTGCATGCATGCATGCACCATGGAGTTTATAGGGATATCAGAGGTCAATTTTCAGAAGTCTGTTCTTCCTTCCACCATGGGATCTGGGGATCAGATTCAGGTCACTTGTGCAACAAGTATTTTATGCACTGGGCAATATTGCTGGCCCACAAGAGCATTTACTATTTTTTGAGAATTTCTTACATGAGAATATTGTGTTTACATCATATCCATTCCTTCCTTTCCCCTCTCCAACTTCCCCCATGACTTTTACCTCATATCCCCATATCAAAGTCATGTCTTCTTCTTCTGTAATTATCGTTGTTACACACACGGTATACATACATCCATATACATATATATGGATGGATGGATGTTAATGAATCCAATTAATGTTGCCCTTATGTTCATGGGTTTAGGGCTAATTAACTTGGTCATGGATGTAGCTGTAAGTTTCTCCAGTCCCACTTGAACCCACGTCCGTTTGTTTCTCTGGTACTGCCTGGCCCCTTGGTCCTGCAGCTGCTTATAAAATAATCACTCAGAGGCTTAATATTAATTACAAATTATATGGCCTATGGCTAAGGTCCTTGCTAGCTAGCTGCTCTGGTCTATACTGTTGGCAAGTAAACTGCTATAATTCTGTGCAGATCTTGTGCAAGCAACTTTATTGTTGAAAAATTCATGGGTGCACCATCCCTGTTATGTCTAAAAGACACTATTTCTCACCAATCTTCCCATCCTCCATCCTGTAGTCCTTGATACACACACACACACACACACACACACACACACACACATACACACACACAAACACATGTATATGTGGGACAGACAAGCAGAAAGATGGACTATAAGAGGAAATAAAGGGGTCTGAAGGGAAAAGAGTGTTGTTTAAAAGCCACTAAAGAAATCTATAAATAAAACAGTATATAATATATATATATATATATACATATATATATATATATAAAAACTTGTTTCTATAAGATATAAAAGAGGAATGAAAAGCAATCACCAAAAATAGTACAGGTTTATAAATCATTGTAATATTCATGACAATGTAAATCCTAAATTTTGCATTAGAATATGTACATAAACAGATAGGTTTCACTCACAATATCTGCATTTCAGGAATTTAAATATAAAAATAAGTACTTAGATATCAAAGTGGTAATAATAATGATAAACTGTATAGTATTCTTAGCATGACCAACTGTTAATAATTTCCTTTTAAAAATGCCTCCATTGGTAGTACACCTTCCTTTAGAAACACTTAATAAAAAAAAAACTTTTGTTATTTAGTTAGCTGTAACAATCACTGTATTCATCTAGTTTGTTTTGTGAGGTTGCAGATATAAAAGTAAGACATGGTAATTTAATATTAATATGAAATCATCCGAATGTATTATCATTGTTTAGAAAATTCAACATTTTATTAGATTTTCCATTGATGGAATTTGCTACTGTTTTTCTCTACCCAAGATTGCTCTTAAAAACAAAAGAAATATATAGAAATTTTAAATGTATGATGCATACACTATTATTAATTTTTAAAGTTAAGCATTCTGAGACAGGTCTTGTTAAGTAATCTGAAGGAATTGTTCATGTGAGATGTAAGTTCATTTATTACTATAAAATTTGGTTGACACCATTTTAAGGTTATTTTAACACATTAGGGAATGTGAAATTAAAGTGAAACCTTAAGAAAAAGCAAGACTTGGGTTTGATAAATGAAACATGTTTTTCTTTTTTATCCAGAAGAAAACAAAATATAAGCTTTAGTGCAATTTACCGACACCCTTAATTGAGTTTTAAGCCTAGCATCTGCATCTTGGATGACTATAGGCTTAGCACCCAGGGTGTGAAGAAACCAGCAGGAACTGACTAGCTTCTCTTTGTTCTGATGTCTATTTATCTCCTCAGGCCCAATGCTCTCCTCCTTCTGCAAAAGACTGAAATTAAGTAATGCTGCCTGCACTCTCTAATTTTAGTCATAGCATTCTTCTCAGGATGGCGGGGTGGAGAGACTGTATTGTGACAAATATTTCACCCTCTTTTTCAACCTAAGGATGATAATTTCAGTGTCATTTATAATAGATATGGGAGGTTAGAAATGTCTCCATCTTAGCAGCTGTAAAATTGTTATCATAAAATAACTTGATTTTAGGCATTTCATTTCATTGCTTTAGAAGTAAGAGGAGGAGTTATTTTGCTCAGAAAAAAAATAGAAAAGGATTCAGTGAACTTCTATTCATCTGGCAGCAAAAGTAAAGTTAAGGCTATAGTTTTCAAGAGATAAATAATTTTACAATATCATTTATATTTCTGATTTATCACTTAATGCTCAAAGATATTTTGATGAGGAAAATTTTAAAAGCTTCGATGATTCTTTTTTATATACTCAACCTTAGTTCCAAAATCTGCAATCTCCATATGTTTGAAATTACATTTCCAATTCATGAAGTCAGCGTTATTTTTAAAGCTCCTCTTTTATATAATTCTAACTTTTATGGTAGAGACTTACAATTTACTATTGATAGCTTGTTTTAGTTTGATCGAGTTACAGGTTGGTTATTGTTGTGATTCATACATACCTACAATGTAATGTTAGAAGTTAATAATCAGCATTTAAACTGAGTGAACTATGAACATGTCAACAGTTAAAAATAATAGATGAAATTTGAAGAGATATGGGGAAAAGACTGAATCTATTCATACATTGAACTAAATAGTTTATTTTATTCCTTAATTCAGTCATTCAAAAAGGCAAAATATAGGTTATTTCAGGCCTAAAACTCACTAGTAATAGTTGTACACACTGCCTCAAAGACCCTAGAGTCCACAAAACAACACATACCTTTAATCAAAAATTCTCAAATGATTGATCTGATGACAACAGTCCTAGATACCAAGGTAACATGACAGAGGAATAGTATCATAATAGTTCTGAAAATTGTCCAAAGCCTTTCTGGAGGAAGAAATATATTTTAAAGATTTGTTTATGTTATCACATGTGTATGAGTGTTTGCTTGCAGGTTTGGTTTGCAACATGTGTATGCAGTACCCAAAAAGGCAATGAAAGGACAGTAAATCCCCTGGAACTGGATTTAACAGATTTGTCAGCTGTTGTTTGAATGCTGGGAACCCAATCCAGATCTGTAAAAGCAACAAGTGCTCTTATCTGCTGAGCCATCTCTTTATCACCCAAAGAAGCAATACTATTGTTGAAATTCAAGGAATAAAATGGTATTAGGTATTGAGGAGGAGAAAGAAAGTCCAGGGACAGGATATGTGAATAATACTGACCCAACTCAAAGAAATTCTATGCAGAGCTCTGCTTTGGTGGTTTCTCTGGCTCCGTGTAGGGAGCAACATAACTGGTGGCAGATTTGAGGTAAAATTTGACTAAATGTCTGAAAATTATTAGATATTACATGATTTCCTGTGGTGATATCTTGTGTACCCCAATAAAGCTTGCCCTGAGGATCTGAGAACAGAGGCAGTCACTAGATTAGACATAGAAGTCAGACAGTGGTGGCACACTCCCTTAATCCTATCACTCAGGAGGCAGATATCTGTCTGGATCTCTGTGAGTTCAAGGCCACACTGGGCTACATGAGAGAAACAGAGCCAAGCTGTGCTGGCACACACCTTTAATCTCAGCACTTGAGATAATGTGCCTTTGCTTGGGAAGCACACACACATTTAATCCCAGGAAGTAATATGGCAGGACACAGAAAGTTATATAAGGTCTGAGGAAATAGGAACTCACTCTCTTTAGACTGAGGATTTCCTGGAGGTAAGCTAGTGGCAGCAGCAGTTCACCTGAAACCCTCAGGGGTGAGGACTCAGAGGCTTTCAATCTGAGGATTCCTGGAGAAAGGATCTGCTGAGGAGTTGGTGAGATGAGGTTGGCTGTAGCTTGTTCTGTTTCTCTGATCTTTAAGCTTTCACCCTGATATCTGGCTCCAGGTTTTTTACTAATAAGACTGTTTAGCAATTTGTGTTACACTTTTCTTTTCTTTTACCCTATTTCCCTGGAGAATTTGCCTTCTATTCCCTTTTCATGCTCATCTCTGGAAACAAGCTTGTAGGCACCCTAAACAAAACATCCAGTCAGTCTGGTCGGCCTATCCTCCTCTAAGATTTTATGATCCTCCCTGACTTTTTCTGCTTGACCAAATCAATTCCTTTATTTTATTTTATTTTATTTTATTTTATTTTATTTTATTTTATTTTATTTTTTTGAGGCTGAGGGAAAAATTCTCTCTGAGCAGCCCAAATCAGACTGAGAGCTACCTTGTAAACTACCTGCCAGTGCAACTAATTGGAGCAGTTTATAGAAGTATAGAAACAAACTTGTATGGCTTCATTCCAAACCTACACATGTGGTCATTTTCTCTAAAAATAAGTATGTCGGGAAATTTGTTGTTGAGCATAAAAACTATAGTTAACAATTTTGTGTTGTGAAAAATTGCTTATATACCATACCAATATATGCACTTAAGTTTATACAATAAGTTTTTAAACTTCTGTTTGTTTCTAGGTTATACTCAACAGATTTTTGTAAAGGATATACTAAATTATGGGAGACAATATTTTTTAAGGCACTAAGTTTTGCCAGTGTTAATATATATGAAAGCATTAAAATTTTTTCAATTGTCTAAAGTGATATTATTAATACATTTTTAGTTTAAAAACTTCAATAAAAATATTTGTGTGTGCTAATAATATTTTGAAAGATAAGGAGGCAGCATCAACATAAATAATTTGCTTGAGAAACAGTTTGCTTTTAGACAAAATATTAATATCATAATTTAGAATTAATTCACCATTTTTCTTTTTAAAAGTTCATTTCTGAAAAAGAGAAGAATCCATTAAAATTTAAGTTAGGTAAACAGACATAATTGGCACTTTAACATAAGCAAACAGAATTTATTGTATAGTGCAGCTAATTATTACGATGCTGAAATGCCATCTGTTCAACTTGAAAACTTCTCTTGAAATTGACTAAGTGTAAGTAACAATTGTGTTAGGTATAACATTCCCAACTTGATTGTCCTTAAAAATATTCATGAGATATTTCCATGATTGAGACATTATTTTACTCTTTTGCCAAGGGTTTCATTGTTCAGTTTTGATTTCTTTTTAAATCCTTTTTAAGACATATTTTTGCGAGCCAGGCGGTGTTGGCACACGCCTTTAATCCCAGCACTCAGGAGGCAGAGGCAGGCGGATCTCTGTGAGTTTGAGGCCAGCCTGGGCTACCAAGTGAGCTCCAGGAAAGGCGCAAAGCTACCCAGAGAAACCCTGTCTCAAAAAAAAAAACAAAACCAAAAAAAACCAAACATATTTTTGCAATGTTTTCTATATTTGAAGGTCATTTCTATATTGTCGATACATGATTATTTCCTTGATCAATCACCTGTTTTAAATATTTGCCTTTTAAGAATATTAAATTTAAAGATTATTATTTTTCTTTTTGACATTTATTTATTTATTTATTTGTATGCATGTATGGGTATGTGTGGAAGACATTATTTCCTTAGGGCCATTTAAAACCTCTGTCTTTTACTACTTTTCTGCCTCCTTTTCTGCATAGATCCCTGAGCCTTGAAGGTGGGTATGATAAAGACATTCCATTTAGGAATGAATCTTCCAAAGTCTCTCACTCTCTGTACATTGTCATAATTTATTATCTTTGGTATATTAAAGATTCTCAAGGATGCAGAAGAATGTTTAGCCTATAGTAAAGTTTCATTAACATTTTTGAGATCAATAAATGACAAGGAGGAAGATTTAAAAAATGAAGTTTATTAATTGTAGGCATTGTTTTAAGCATTTAATCACACATGTTCTTAGTGAATCCTTACACAATCCTTATAGATGAAAAAGGATTTTTTTTAACAGAAAATAAAATAAATGATGATTGAAATTAGAGAATGAGAACCAGTAAACAACAGATCAAGCAATCAATACATATTAAATAGCATGTGCAAACAATACCCCAACAACATCAGACTACTTATAGTAGAAAAATTAACAGTTGCATTTGCTTTTGGCAGGATAGTTCCCATAACCGAGAAGGAGATACCACAGATCTAATAAATACTATGTGTCATATGGTGGAGGAGCTACCTACCAGTGTGATGTACTACTGAGATTACGTGCTGACAGGTATATTATTATGTCATCATGTTAAAAAAAATCATTGCCTTATGAACACTATATTAGTTTTCTATTGATGCAAAATAACATTAGAAACATAATAGCATTTTAAAATGTAATGATTTAGAGTAATGTCAAATAAAAGGGGGAAGGTCTAGAAAGGGAATAGAAAGGGAATTCAAAAGTAGACAAGCTGCTTAGTATATACAAAGCCCTACAATCAGGAGTAAAATTTAAAAAAAAATCAAAGTGATGGTAATTTATTCTGGCTTATGGTTTCTGGATGCTCAAGGAGAAATTCATTTCCTTTTTCATCCAGGTGTTAGTATAATTTGATCCTTGAGGAAGTCTTTCTGTCCAATTGGATATCATCTGAGAGTCTTCCATCTCAAAACCTATAATGAAATATTTTGTATTTCAAAAGTTGCAATCCCTCTGATTTTTTGTCTTTTGTTTTTTCTCTTTCACTTTTAGGGAGTAGTGTAGTTAAGCTTCATTCCCCCAGGATAATCTTTATTTTTCAACATCCTTAACATGAATTGTATTTGAAAATACCCTTTATCATTAATGCATCGTAATCTCTTAAACTATAAATAATTATTTCTTTAAAATGTAACCTAACATACAGAATTTATATAGTACGATTGCCTCAGGAAAAGCATTGCACTATCTTTTAACTCTTTTTTCTCTTCTTTGAATGTCATGCTATCCTTTATTTATGTCTAAAACTCATTTCCCACTGACTGTAGATTACAATCAGAATTTGAGGCCAATTTTCTCTAGGTACAGACTTTGAAAGTGCTTTCTTAGCAGTCACTGAGTAATGACTGTGGTTTGCCATGTGGGAAATAGACCTGGGCTTGTTCCCATTTCCACATACCCCCAAAAACTAGTTAGCTTTTGCACATACATCAGTTTGAGCTTGGCGAAAATAAAAGAAAGGAAATAGACAGAAAATACAAAAAGAAAAATGAAAAATCATACTTTAGAATCTTTCACATTTGCACTAAATTTGATTATAACATAAATAAATACTAATACAATAAATTATGTTTGACTATCTACTTAATTTCTAATAAAAGAATGATACAATCTTCTGATTTCTGACTGATATTCCCAAAGTAATAGGAATTGAGAGCAAATGTCTAAATAGTCTATAGTGATACTCTAAACACATCAATGTGAAAAAATACAGTAGACAAATCACTTTTGTATCTACTATCCATGCATAATGGATCATTTTATCAAGGAATTTTATAGGAAGAATTTGATAGGAGTAGGAAGCATTATGACATTTTCCTCCATTCCTCAGTCTGAGAAGGACCCACTCTTATTACTTGCTTTAATAAAAAATACCCTGACAAAAGTAACTTAACGGAGAAAAGCTTTAGTCTGGCTCATAGTTAAAGGTTCCAATCCATCCTGATAAGGAAATCAAAGTAACAAGAGCTTGAAGCACCTAGTTACATCACATACAAAATTAGGAAGCAAGAAGCAATGAAAACACATTGCTGCTTTTTTTCTCCTCAATTTATACAGTTCAGGATGTCTCTGTCCAGGGATTTTGGTAGAGAGGTCTTCTCACTGCAATTAAACTGCAATCAAAATAATCCTCTACAGGAATGCATAGCACCTCACAGAAGATGCTAGACTGTCAAATTGATAATCTACACTAACCACTACTAATGAAAATAATTATCCACTTTTACTGAGTTGCCAGTTTTGGTAAACTTTCTCTTTAATACTTCTGGAGCAAAACACCAGAGTTTTGAACAAAGCTGATGTTTCCCTAGGTAGCTACAAATACATGAAGATACTTGAAAAAGTATGAAGTCAAGAGTCATAACAACTCTATGTGAAAAAGCCTTGAAAAACAGACATACACAAGTAACATTATACAGTAGATACACACGCACACGTACACGCACACGCACATGTATACACACAGGCACATAACAGACCGTGAATTTGAGAGTGAGCAAGTAGTGGTTAGTAGTAAGAAAGGGGAGGGATCTTCATTATGATGGACTAGATCTTTGAACTATGAGACAGAATAAACCCTTTCTTAAGTTGTTTTTGAGAGGTATTTTCAACACAGGAACAGAAAAGTAACTAAGACAATGAGTCTCCTGGGGAACTCTAAAACTTGGACTGAGGAATGGAGTGAAATATAGTAACTATAATCTCAGAAAAGTTATCAAAAACTCTTATAACTATTAGTATTAAAATAATAAGAAATGAAATAAACCACTATGAACAACAAAAGGTCAATTGAATCTGGGTGGGGTGGCACATGCTTTCAATCGCAGCATCCAGGTGGCAGCAGAAGGTTGATCTCTGTGAGTTCCTGGCTAGCCTAGTCTACTTATTGAGACCTTGTCTCAAAATAACACACAAACAAAAAATGGTAATTACCTTCTATAATTTGGAAAGTGAGGTTTTTTAAATTTAATTCGTACATGACTACTACATCTAAATCACTTGCAACCTTCCCTCTCCTTCCTTCAACTCTTTGCCTCCTCCCAAATTCATTATTTTATAGATTATATGTATATTAAACATATTATTCCTTAGATGCTTTACTTTCTGTTTTTTCAACTGGCTTTCCTCTCATTAGCCCCCTTTGAGAACCTCATGTAGTTTTACCTCTATATTCATGTCATGCACATAAGTATTTTAACAGTCAAGTAAATGACTATATCCTAGGGACTAATCCTAAATTTTGCTGTGGCTTAGCATGATAAGAGTTTCTAATTTTTGTACTCATTTCTAAATCAAACAGCCAGGTAGATGTTCTGAATCCTGAAATGATCCCACTTGAACACATGACTTTCTCAATTGCCATCAGGAAGGAAGCACAATATGTCCTGATGCGACCTTTTGCATCTTGTTCAGTTATAAAGGGTCTTACTACTTGGAAGAGACATAAAAATACTTTGAAAAAAATGTATAAGGGATGGAACATTTCTAAAAGTACCTAAATATTGAATAATGATATAATTTAAGATGGGTACATTGAAAATCTATATTTCTTACTAAGGAATTTTACTCATTTTCTGAAAGATCTTATATCCAGACAACAGTGTTTTCAGATAGCTTAAATGGGTTGCTTTATCTAGAAGAGCAGTACTTAGGACACCGTGGGTAATTCATGAGTCTCTAGATATTCTCTCCTTTTGGGGAAGTTATTTTAGAACTTCTTGCCTGGTTTGACAACTGAACAGAGAATAGACACCAAATAGCACTACTGAAATGATAGGGATGACTGCTAGTACACATAAGTAGGGTATATTATATACATATGTGTATGTGTGGAAAAATGGACCTAATTCAAAAGAGAAATGTCATTTATATCATCCTCTACTCCCATACTGGGAGGTGTAACAGCTATGGAGATTGCTGTAAGCCATTTATAGTTATTTTTTATATATATATTAAGAAGGGGGGACCTGTGGGAGCCCGTTCTGGGGTTCCTCGTGGCTTTACCCAGCAGGTCCGAATAGAGAATGATCAGGACCACGGGCCTGAGTGCAGGTGTCTGAGATGGCCTGCACTTGGCTGTGCTGGGGGAGGAGGTCTTTTGCTCCACCCCTTGGCGTCTCTATAAAAACCCTGGACCAGAGACAGTCAGGGCCCGTTGGAATAGGTTCCAGGCCCTCTCGAGGCTATCCTTTATTTTCTATCTGTTTATCTCCACAAGATTCTCCGCTATAAATCCTTCTATCTAATATTTCCTGCTGCTCACACTCAAGAAAACTCTGGGAAGCTGTGGGGGTGGTGGGTAAACGCCCCACAACAAAAGAATGAAGTTTCTAAGAATCTTAAAAATGTATGTCTACAACTGGTACTGTATCACTTTTACTCTATTGGATAAGCTTCGTCACAAAGGCAGTCATTATTCATTGTGGAAATAAGAACCAAAGACTGTAACACAAAGAACCATGGTTTATTAGAGGCTATCTGAAACAACTTATCTTGGTTACTTGTCATAACAGTTCATTAAATGTTCAAGTTCTCAGGCTAATGAGATGGCTCACTGAGCAAAGGTATTTGCCACCAAAATTGAATATCTGAGTTCTATTCTTAAAACAAACATTGTGGAATGTGAAAACCAACTCCTAAAAGTTGTCCTCTGGCCTACACATGTGTGGTATGGCAGACATGCATCCTCCCTGACATACACATAAATAAATATATATGTAGTAAATTTTATTTGAAGACTTAGAGCTCTGCCACTACTGTGAGCTGATAAGTTACAGATCAATATGTTCTGGATTCAAGGCTTTAGTGCTTGAAGGATGAAAATAGTCATCCAAAGAATCATGATATATAATTCTTCAAGAGGAGCAGTATAGAGCATGATATATATCTAGTACTTTCACAAGATTTTGTATTTTAATCATAAAATCATGAAATTTGCAGAAGAGTTCCTTGTTCACCCATAATCAGAGAAGCTTCAGGGACAAATACAGGGGCCCACAGAAAGACAATGTCCAGAGAATGAGGGACCTTGGAACACTCAGTCCAAATTGAGATGTCTTCATCTAATTCCTTACCTCAGGGTTCAGGGAGCCCCATGAAAAAGGAGGCAGGAAGAGTGTAAGAGTCAGAGGGGATGAAGGACACCGAGGAAACAAGACCTTCTAAACACAGCATAAGTGATGCACGTATGAACTCACAGAGATTAAGGCAACATGTGCAAGGCAGCCATTGGAACCGGGGCCCGGCCCTCCGGAGCGGGCGGGGGGCGGCGGGGCGGCCCGCTGGGTCTGGCTCAATGTGGGCGGCACCTACTTCGTGACCACCAGGCAGACCCTAGGCCGGGAGCCCAAGTCCTTCCTCTGCCGCCTGTGCTGCCAGGAGGACCTGGAGCTGGACTTGGACAAGGATGAGACTGGAGCGTATCTGATTGACCGAGACCCCACCTACTTTGGTCCTATCCTGAACTACCTCCGACATGGAAAGCTTATCATTACCAAGGAGCTGGCAGAAGAAGGTGTGCTGGAGGAAGCAGAGTTTTACAATATCGCATCTCTCGTGTGGCTGGTTAAGGAAAGGATACGAGACAATGAGAACAGAACTTCACAAGGCCCCGTGAAGCACGTGTACAGGGTCCTGCAGTGTCAAGAGGAAGAGCTCACTCAGATGGTCTCCACCATGTCTGATGGCTGGAAATTCGAACAGCTGATCAGCATTGGCTCCTCCTATAACTATGGAAATGAAGACCAGGCAGAATTCCTTTGTGTTGTCTCCAGAGAACTAAATAATTCTACCAACGGCATCGTCATAGAGCCAAGCGAAAAGGCCAAGATTCTTCAGGAGAGAGGCTCGCGGATGTAAACGGAGAATCTGAAGTTCCAGAACCCTGAAGGCAAGAGAGCGATCGACTGAGCAGCTGTGAAGGGAATCCTGCACCTGTACAGTAACTGAGCTACTGCAGAGCCAAGCTGCAAAGCCTGGTCCCGGAGAAGTGGTGTCCGCTGAGACCAGAGGAGCCCCACCCGCCTCGGACGGAGACGACAGTCCGCCTCTGGCTGCACGGCCCCTTTTCAGAAACCTACTTTTGTTTTCTAGCCAGTGTTATGACAGACCTTCACAACAGCATCTAGGATGGGGAAAAAAAAAAAAGGGTCTGCACCAGATGGGTCCTAGAGCTGAGATGAGAAGTGGACAAAATCCCTCATCCCTCACCCAGAAGCAATTTCCAATGGATAACCATTTACAAATAAAAATTAGTTTTCTCCAAGGGAGACTCACTGGGGAAACCAACCACTCTCAAGGGTAGGTCCTATGCCCAGCATTAGACGATCAACACAAAACTATCTCTACAGCATCTTTGAAGGTCCTTTGTCTCATAATGTTGTATCAGGACATTTTTCTTTTTACTTTAAAGGTTCTTTGTATAAGTATTATGGATTCTGGTTTTATGCTTTTATAAGGATTGCTGTGTGTACAAACTTGTGTGTCTCTATATCTATGTGCCTCTGGTGCTTTTACTTTGGGTCTTTTCCTCCTAATTTGTTTTGTTTTATCTCATTTTATTATTATTTCTTCAATGCCTTTTTTCTAAGGACATAGAGAAAAGGTTTAGATCCAGATGGAAGGGAGGTCGGGAGAAACTGGGGGTGGGAAGTTGAGGAGGAACCATAATCAGAATATATTCTATAAAATATATTTCAATAAATGAAATAATAAAGAAAATGTAGAGATGTGAAGTCAAGCAAAAATGTTTTAGTGAGAGCAAATTATAGCATTGTGTTCATTATCTGAATAAGGGGCTTCCTTGACACTAAATTTGAAAGTCTAAGTCAAAATAAGTGAAAAATTCAAAAATACTGTTCTCTGTGGCATCACAGAATTCTAGTTTCAGGTTCCCTGCTTAGTTAACATGTTCTTCCATCTCCCTTCAGTCTAAGTTGTTCAAAATTTCTGCTCATCAAAGTAACAAATTGATATTTGAGGATATAAGCACTGAGATCACTGAAGAGTTCAATCTTCAGACACAACTTAGGAGTAAGAGCAGGTCAAACAAAAAATCTGGCACTGTACTCAGTTGGAAATACCTACTGCATGAGACCGTTATTATAACTGTTTTTAGTATAACTTTTTATTGAAACTTTCCCATTGCTGTAATCAAAAGAATATATATGGCCAATTAGGATCCATTTGACAGAATTAAAATAAGGTTTCAATGAATATTGCATATATGATTATAAGTTGAAATCTTTAACTTATAGTGAAGCACAGCATACTTATTCCAGCTTTATGTGAAGGTGAAATGCTGAGACTGTAAGGAGGACATGGAACTATTGTCATATTCTGATTATATATATATATATATATATATATATATATATATGACATCATCGAGAAAGTATACTTTGATGAGAATAAGTATTAAGAGATAAAGCGCTTGAAGAAATTGTGCTGCTTAAGTGAATATTACAATAATCATGTCCAAAGATTATGGAAGGATGGATTGGAGATAAAGGTAGCTTGATATCTGTGAACATAAGGAGCAAAGGTAACGTTTAATATGTACTCTGAAATTCTAAGTAGATTTAGTGAGTATACTATGGAAAAGGTGAGACAAAAATAATCTTTCATCTCTATTTGAGAGCTGATAAAAGTTAAAGGAAGAGATAATGATTACTACTACAGAGAAGACTGTTAGGTTGCATGGATCACATAGGATAATACTTTTGAGGTGGTGAGACTATTATAGTTGAAATCCAGAAAAAAAGAGGAATGAGACTTTTGTAGCTATTACTAGTCTAGGACCTGCCTGTCTTTCCTCTTGTCATATACAATGCCATGAGTGTTTAAATCCCCCATATTGGTGTCTTGATATCTTAATCTCAAAATAATGAGATTAGGTGGAAGTATCTTTAAAATATCATAAGTCTTATGGATGTATTCCACAAATTAATGGCTTTATTAATAGGTCTCAAGAAGCTTCCTCTCTACAATTTATAAGGCATGGTCAACAGTCACCACATCTGATGAATGGGGTTTCACTGAATACTGAATCTTCTAGGACCTTGATCTTGGAACTCATAGCTAGCTTTGGGGAAAAACGAAAATCAGTTCCTGTTGCATATAAGCCAAACAGTTTGCATTTTACTATGGAAGTTACAGAAAAGACATGGTCACAGTTTGAAGGTAGGGGCAGAGGAAAATTATCCAGAAGCCTCAGATAACTGAGGACTTCTCTGAAAACAGTTAAGATTAGTGGTTCTCAACCTGTGGGTCATGACCCTTTAGGGTGATACATATCAGATATCACATTGCAATTCATAACAGTAGCAAAACTACAGTTATGAAATAGCCATGGAATAATTTTATGGTTGGGAGTCACCACAACACGAGGAACTATATTAAAGTATTTCAGCATTAGGAAATTTGAAAGCCACTGGTTTAGTCATAAATTCTTCCTTTTCTATCATTTTAAGATATATTAATGACTTGTTATTAAAGAGATAGAAACTTGCTAAATTCTTTCTAGAACATAGACTAGAAATATTTGGAATATTTTTAATAAATGATGAACTAACACTACAAAATTGTGTTAAACTATTTTTAAATGGCATGTATTAATATACTCAACCACAGAATCTATCCTAGTTTTCCTTTTGTTGCTCTGATAAAAACCATGACCAACAGCAACTTAGAAACGAAAGAGTTTATTTCAGTCTACTCTTCTAGGTCACAGTTCATCACTGAGGGAAGTCAAGACAGAAATTTAAGTTTGCTACAGGTCCCTACTTATAAATCAAGAAAAAAAATTAAGACTCAAGGAAAGATATCCCTTGTAAAAAATGATTTCATATGACATTACACTCTAATAACAAAACAATATTATCTGTTATTTTAAAATCACACTTAGAGGGTTTTACTGTAAGTAAAGCATAAACTACAGTTATCCATGATTTAATTATGTTTATATTTGACAAAATAAAATATAATTCACAGATCAACACAGGTATGCTTAGCACTTTTGTCAGGCTAGCATCTGTATGAATATGTTTCATAAGTTCAGTTGACCTTCCGAATGGCTTGTCCAGATACAAAATAAAGATTATGCCAATATAGAACTTCTGTTACTTTTGCTTTGAAAATTGTCTCCATGAATGAAACGGGTACTACAGATAACACTCCTTGTGCTTCCAATTCACCTACTGTACACTTCAATATCAATAACTCATAATCTGTGAGTTGGAAAACTTTAAACAAACAGCCAGGCAATAAATGTTTACAGCTTGGTGGACAAAATGATCGCTGTATTTGCACTGTGATATTAGCCATAGAAAATACATTACATACATGCGAACTATATTCCAATAAAACTTGATTAATAAAATCTGTAGCAATCCAAATGTAGACTGTGAACCACAGTTTGCAATCCATTATTCTGTGGTAATTTATCTCTTCTAGTAATTTTATTAGGCATAATTACAGGTTTATATTTTTATTTTCATATGTTGTGTTATGTAAACCATAGTAGGTATATAATAAATGCTAGACACAATATTGATTCTCATGAGAATTGTTCTATTTTTGTTATGACTGATTATACTACAATAGTGTTCAGAATGTTATTAAGTATTTTAAACAAATTCTGAAGTCCAGTCATGAAATAAAAATAATGCTTATTGGCATTTTAATAATAAATATTTACAATGACACCATCTTTCTTTTAATGAAATAATGTTCATTATTTTATTTATCTATAGGAGTAAGAGTTCCACTCAGGTCCTGTGCATTACAGGCAAAGTGTTCTACTATAGGCTTGTATCCCCAGCCCAATATCTTCATTTCCTTAAAAGTGAAGACCAGTGAGAAAGCATAAAGTATAGAAGTACTTAACCATGAGCCTGAAGACTTAAGTTTTATCCCCATAACACACAAAGTGGAAGGAAAGAGCCAACTCCAGAGAGATATTCCCTGACCTGTATATGTACACACATATACAAACACACACACACACACACACACACACACACACACACACACACACACACACTTGATAGATAGATAGATAGATAGATAGATAGATAGATAGATAGATAGATAAATGAAATTTTTAAAACATGAGAGTTATGTTAGGAATTTAGATATTCATGAAATTGTGCATGTCTCATGTCTATTAGTAAGAAAATTCCATATTCTAGTCCAGTTTTTTTCTTGCAAGAATTGATGTATGTACATTGGTTTATTAGAAACAGCTTATAAGATGACTTTTTAAGTGCATATTGAATCTACCAAGCATCTTAGTACTAACATATGTGGTGAAAACAATATTGGAGCTGTTTTCTTAGTCTCAAAATAGAGGGGGAAATTCTACACACTTTTTTCTCCTGGTTATCAACTTATACACTGTGTTTTTATAGTTGACAATATAAATCCCATGCTTTAAAAATGGCACATCAGAAACTGCAGAGAAGTAGAGCTGGAACCCTTCTTGGGCTTAGCCTTGAGTTTTCTCCACTTTTGAACATTCATATACATGAGTCAATTTGAGACAGATTGAAATGACTTGTGGATTCTTGGCCCCTTCTTTCTTTGTTCATTCTTTCTTCAATAGATTGCCTCACCTTGGTTTCTGCCATCCTTCCTCATTTAGCATAGTATTAAATTCTCCCATAACCTTGCTTTCTTAGTAGTATCTTTCATATGATTCCTAGAAATAATTAGTATAACAATATCTAGGTCTAGTATTTATAGCACAAATTTAGTCATTTTTATTTCTGAATTTTATACTTTTGTTAGTTCAAAAAGCATACTGGTAATCTATTTATGCAACAATAATGTTTACTATTACCCAAAACAGAAAATGGCTTACAATGTATATCATCTACCCATGTCAATGCATTTTCATTAAGCTCAGATGAGCTTCACTTCAAATTACAGGGTAAGTTTTGATCTGCTTTTCACGTGTTTTGACACACTCTTGACCTAAAAGTAGAGTTACCCAATCATTGATGCCATATTAGCATTGAAGAATAAGCAACAAAGAAAGTAAATAGTAAATGGTAAGAAAGTTAAATTCTATAATATTTCTAGTACTCATTCATAATCCAATTTCTTGACTTAGCTAAACACAAACTCCAGTTACATTATATTGCTTTAATGATAATATTATGTCTTCAATGAAACAAGGCAAATAATCAAGACAAATAACCAAATTTTAACATATTTACATAATTAAATTCTTTTATTTATATTTTATTTTGTTATTTAAAATAATTTTTTTTTTGGTTTTTCGAGACAGGGTTTCTCTGCATAGCTTTGCGTCTTTCCTGGAGCTCACTAATTTAAATATCTTTTGCTTAATATTTTCCCCCTCTGACAAGTCCTTCCAGATCCTCTCCCTACCTAACCAAGTTTAAATTCTTTCTCAAAAACCCAAAACAACAAAACTAAAAGCAAGTAAACAAAATAAAAACATGCCCATCAATTATATGTTGGTCAACTGCTCCTGAATATGAGGTCTGTTCTGAGTAGTTGATATACCTCGTGTCACTCTGATTTTCCCTTTCTCAGGAGGTATAAGTGACAGTTCAGTTGTCAGCCTTTACCATAGTGGCTAGGTTTTTCTTCATTGATTCATTCATTTATTTTTAAATATAACAAAATGAAATATAATGACTTAAAACAAAAGTCATCACATCAAAGTTGGACAAGACAAACCAACAAAAGGAAAATCAGAGACCAACTCATTTATTCACTCAGGAATCCCATAAAAATACTGAATTGGAAGTTGTAATATGACTTAAATATGACTTACACTTCATCAAAAAACATTCAGAAATTTCTCAATACATATAACTACATACATCTTCACATTAAAAAACATCTAAAGTTTCATTCCAAGCTATAGTTTCATCTCTTTTCCTGTAAGTCTTCTTGACTAACAAATTTATTTTATCATTACATATTTAAACATTTGGCTTTGCCAGTCATTTCTACATCTGTAAGTCTCCATCTCAATATATACCTCTGGTTTCTAAGCAAATTAAAGTTCTGCACAATGGTACCCTGAGTAATGTTTCACTTTTGAAAATGTTTATAGAATGCACAAACATGGGTGATGACTCAGTGCTTTTGGTTACAAATAATTGACGTGAACTCTTCAACACTGGTCACAAAGTACAACTAACAGAAAGCAGGGGCTGAACTGTTAAGGAAGGATAAAAGTGTAATGAAACCAAGCCTAGATACAAAAGGTAATGTTTCTGCATTATAGGGCAGAAAGAAATAAAGAAATAAAGTCAAATAAGAAGAATGGGGCTTTAGAAAATTACTTCCTACTGCCAAAACTGCTAGCTCAAAGATAAACTGTGATATATATCATGTTGGGCGCAAAATGTAGCTGTAAGTTTATTTGTGTCCCACCTGACCCACGGTCAGGACAAATATTTCTCACCCACTGGTCCTACAGCCACTTAAACCCAAGTGAACACACAGAGGCTTATATCAACTACAAATTGCATGGCCAATGACTCAGACTTCTCACTAGCTAGCTCTTACATCTTAAATTAACCTATTTCTATAAATCTATACTTTGCCATGTGGCTTGTGGCTTACTGGTACTTTACATCTTGCTTCTTCTGGCAGCGGTGGCTGGTAGCTTCTTTTATTTCTTTCTCTCTTTCTCTCTTTAGAATGTCCTGCCTAACCTGATTTTGCTTCACCATTGTCCAGACAGCTTTATTTATCAACCAATCAGAACAACATATATTTACAGCATACAGACCAACATCATCCATCATTTCCCCTTTTCTTTCTATTCAAAGGGAAGGTTTTAACTTCAACACAGTAAAATTACATATAACAACACAGTTATCAAGCAAGAATTATAGTTATAATATTTAGTCTATTTGTATTTGACAAAATTAAAGAAGATATCCTATCTATTCTATGTTTGTGAGTTGAAGGTTTCATATCTACCTTATCTCTTACCATAACCAAAGAAAACCATAATTATAACTGTCTAGTCTTCAACTAGATCAAAGACCTCAGAAGGATATAATATTACCTAAGTAAACAGGAAGTTCATTGTAAGTAACCTCCAAAAATCTATAATGACAGAGACAGCAGGCTGCCTGGACAGGCATCCAAAGTTCCTTTGTAATGTTTGGGTATCCATATTCAGCCCATAGGCCTAGAGATTCTCAGTCACTTCTATCTGTGATCTGTAGAATGTCTGGCAGTTTATTCTGTGAAACAGGAACATGAAGGACCATTTTGCCTTGGAAAGTTCAGTGGTCACCTTCCTATGGGTCCTGCATGTCTAGTCAATACAACATTTTGTCAAGCAGTTCAGGAAAGAACAGTTTCTTGCCCAAATGGCTATTTTTGCCAAGAATAAAATAAACTCCACATGTATCTTTGATGCCCAACCTCCTCTCTGAAATAAATCAGTGCTACTGGAAGCAGACGTGTCTCATTTTCCAGGAAAGTATGGTTTTTTTTTTTTTTAATGATACCATTCAGTTCTACATATCAGCCACGGGTTCCCCTATTCTCCCCCCTCCCACACCCTCCCCTTACTCCCAGCCTACCCCCCATTCCCACCTCCTCCAGGGCAAATCCTCCCCCGAGGACTGCAATCAACCTGGTAGACTCAGTCCAGGCAGGTCCAGTCCCTTCCTCCCAGACTGAGCCAAGTGTCCCTGCATAAGCCCCAGGTTTCAAACAGCCAACTCATGCAATGAGCACAGGACTTGGTCCCACTGCCTAGTTGCCTCCCAAACTGATCAAGCCAATCAACTGTCTCACCTATTCAAAGGGCAAGGTTTTTTTTTTTTAAATAAAACATTTTAAATGCCATATTCTGCAGGTCTTTGAAGTGTTTGAAGATTATCTACCTAATTGAATTATATCTATGTATACCTAGAAAACTTAACATGACTATAAGTTTGACTATCATAGAAGACTAATTATTAATCTATATTTCTTAATTATCCATTACAATTTAATTGAGATAGACAAACATGATACCTTAAACAAGAGTAGAAATATACTAATCTACCCATTTATTCTATCATATCTATATCCTATATTTCTATATTATATGCCCCTTTCTTTGACAAAGATATTGACTATGACCAATAACAATTTGTAACCAATAGCCTAAACTAAAACAAACATCCATAATCCATTTTTTGGGAATGTGGGCATAGTTTTCTAGGCTACTTCCTGTATTCTTATGGGGATCCTGAGAAAATTAAGAATTATAGTCAAGTCCTGACTGGAATAGTCTGTGAGGTTGCATTGTCTGAGCCAGTTGCCTTGAAACTGTTCTGGATGTTGGATCATCTGGGCCATGGAGCCATAGGTGACCTTTCAGGGGGTCTTGGCTGGTCAAACCATATTAGCCTGGAAGCAATCCACAGGTTCTCATCTTCTGTGGAAACAAAAGCAGAACCTCTTTTCCAAAGCAATGTATCCTTAGACATAAATGTTGAAATCAAGATACCTTTAAAATTACATATTGATTTAATTCAGCAGTTTTTACAATCAAATGTCTCTCTGTAGTTAAAAATCCCAAAGATAACATAATCCAGACTCTCTGTGTGATATCCATCTTTATGTGGCTTATTTTTTATATTACTTTTACTTTCTCTTTAAAGACTTTATTTTTTAAAACTTTCTATTTTTTTTATACAACTGTCTACATTCCTTTTCCTCTCTCTTTCAAGCCTATATACATTTTTACACACATTGTAAACTGTTTAGGGTTTATCTCATCTGAATATGTCTTTTTTAAAATTTTATAATTAATTTAATTTTACATATCAGCCACAGATTCCCCCATCCTCCCTCAACCCACTCCTCCCCCTCCCCCCAACCCATCCCCCATTCCCACCTCCTCCAAGGCAAGGTCTCCCCTGGGGATTCAGCTCAGCCTGGTAGATTCAGTTGAGGCAGGTCCAGTCCCCTCCTCCCTTCACCTAGGCTGAGCAAAGTGTCCTAGCATAGGGCCCAGGTTCCAAAAAGCCAGCTCATGCACTAAGGACAGGTCCCAGTCCTACTGCCTGTGGGCCTCCCAAACAGTTCAAGCTAATCAACTGTCTCACTTATCCAGAGGGCCTAGTCTAGTACCATGGGGGCTCCTCAGCTATTGGTTCACAGTTCATGTGTTTCCACTAGTTTGGCTATTTGTCCCTGTGCTTTTTCCAGTCAAGGTCTCAATATCTCTTGCTCATATAATCCGTCCTCTCTCTCACCAATTGGACTCCTGGAGCTCCACCTGGGGCCTGGCCATGGATCTCTGCATTTGCTTACATCAGTCCTTGGATGAGAGTTCTATCACGACAGTTAGGGTGTTCAGCCATCTGATCACCAGAGTAGGTCAGTTCAGGCTTTCTCTCAACCATTGCCAGTAGTCTATTGTGGAGGTATCTTTGTGGATTTCTGGGGACCTCTCTAGCACTTTGCTTCTTCCTATTCCAATAGGGTCTTCATTTATCATGGAATCTCTTTCCTTGTTCTCCCTCTCTGTTCTTGATCCAGCTGGGATCTCCTGCTCCTCTAAGCTTTCTTTGAATCTATAATGCTTTTCTTGCCAGGAAAGACTTTAAACTGCTAAACTATATGGGCTTCTACTACTAGTTCTGAGTCAGGTGCAGAGAGGCTATTGCGGGCCTAGAAACCATGAATAATGAGAAAATTTTCAGACATCATAGACCAAACAGCCCAAACCTCCCTGCAGCCTGGGTCTCTATTGTTATCAACAATATGCTAAGAAATGCTCTCTCTCATCTTTGTCTCTGAAAACAAGCTCAGCCTCTCCTCTGCTGTCCAGGACCAAGACAAATTTGAAATATGACCCCACTTCTGATTAGTACCTTTCTGTCTTGTGTGTAAAGTTACATATTCTAGATCAGACTAGATTACTGTGTATGAAGCCTGCCCATCCTCCTGAAAACCCTATGAGTTAAAAGGCCTCTTTGTTCTTCAGATTGGAAGGCAAAGTTCTCTGTGTCCCTTTTTTGGCCCATGTTTGCCTATACCCTGTTTGATATATCTCACTTGATATCCTGAATACTGAGGAATTTATCTCTTATTTCAAGACCATCATCATACTATACATAGTAACTGTCTTTTCTAATGCTCTCCTACTTTAAGTCCTAAATCATTGCTTTCCATGTTTGTGAGGTTCTTTCTCCTAGTAAGTTCATTTTGAAAGGTAATTTTGAATCAGCTCCTTTCTTCGTACCTTCCTCTCTTTTCATCCTTTTTAACAAACTCATCTTTTGGAGTATTTATGGATTATAGTATTTTTATCCAGTTATTTTGTTTATACTTTTCTTATGTATAATTTATACACATTATGTTTTGATTATCTTTTCTTTATTTATGTTAGATTTGGACAGGTACATTTTAAAGAAAACAACATTTTAACACCTATTCACAATATCTAATCTATTAAAACAACCTCCTAGTGTCCATCAATAGAATAACCAAAATAGAAAATAATAATAGAAATAAATAATAGAAAATAAAATTTATAAATTCATCTCTCTATATATATGTATACACACATTATATATGGAGAAAAAGGGAAGCAAATAAGTCTATATCATAAAGAAGAATTAAGTCACATTATTTGCAGGAAAGTAGATACAACTGGACATAATCATATTAAGCAAGTTAAAGCAGCCTCAGGAAAAAAAATGTACATTTCCCCTCATTTGATTTCTCAAAATTACCCTGTACATCTGTTCTATCAGTTGTCACTTAGGATCATTGAGGTCACTGTCAAAAGTATTATTCAGTTTAAACATTTTCCATATCCACAGTATGAAAACCAGTGTTGTCATTAAACCTAGTGAAGTAAGCAATCAAAAGCCATCAGATAAAGTAGATGAAGTATTGAAAATCAGGTTTGCTCATCTTGAAATTAAGGAGGTAATATGAAGTCCACAAAATATTTTTATTACATTATACTCTCTGCAGCCTACATTATAAAAGTTTGACTTTAGATTAAATATAGAGAAGAATAGACCACAGAAAAGGAAAAGGTAGCTGACTTAGCAGAATTATAAGCTAAAGAATTGAGTCCTATTAAATTCATGTAAAACAAAAATTGAGATGCTCAACCTCCAGTCCTAACCACATTGTAATGATGAAGTTTAATATGAAAATTACCCCCCAAAGCCCAGAGAAACAAACATCACAGTTGCACTTTCCAAAAGAGATGCAAATCTGAGAATAAAATGAACATGTTATTTTTTTCCTTGAAAAATTTGTCATGGTATTTGAGAAAAACTTGGCAGGTTTATGCAGGCAAGTAATAATATTAGCAATAACCACCATAAAGACTTCCTGGCAGCTAAAGGCAGGCAAGTAGAACCAGGCCAACAGACTGCAATTATACCTGAATAATGGAACAGGGCACATCAGGAGCACTATTTGTTGGAACCAGATGAAATTGAATTCAAATTGTCTCATAGAGAAAAAAATGACAGGACAGTTCGGTAACAGTTTGGCACTTTCTCATTTTTGTTGGTTTGTTCATTTTTTTTCATCTTTATGTCTTTTTATATTTTAATTTCTAAAAACTCTGGCCACGTTAAATTTTATATATGTATAATCACTGTGAGTCATTTCTAAATGTATTTTGTTATGTGAAACACCTGTATAAAGTGTTTATCATGATTGGTTCGCAACATATGGAAATTTAAAAACTTATCAAAATGTGAATAGCCAAAAAGAAAAAAAAAAGACTGTTACCTCCTAAAGTCAGATTAACTGCATCTACTTATAATTGACTTAGGCCCAAGCTATATCCTTAAACTAGTGAACAATATGATTTGTTTGCTAATGAAATATAGGAAGATTTCCTAAAGGAATCCATAAAGGAAGTGTAACTGGATATGATCCCTTCTTTAGTAGCATTTAATTATATAAACTTAAAATGTTAAAAAAAAAAAGGCCAAGTAGTATATTTGCATTTCAGACTCAGGAAATAGCACAGATTTATCTCCTTGACCAATCTTATCCCAGGGCTGCTGTTGTCCTGATATGGAGCATCTATATTCAATGCCTCAGGTGCATTGAAAGGACTTGCTGCATTGTTCAGTCTTCTGATGCAGAAGAGTCTGAAATTATTTATATTTCTCTTCTGTAGGAAGAGGCAAAGTGCCTCAAGAGAAAGATTGCACTTTAAACAGAAAGACATTCACATTCCTTACAACCTGTTGTCATTTGTCATGTTTGATTTTATGTTCTTGTGGATACCTGTAAATGTATCCAAAATAATGATTTAGATTGAGTCATACTTAAAGAACCAATCAGTTTTATGCATTCTTCTTAATGTAAGTCCATTCTTAGGAGTCTTAAAACAGGGTTCATTATGTTTTTTTCTATGTCAACCTTTAGAATACATGAAATAACAATTGTGATATGAGCCTATTTAATTAAAATTAAGAATGAGAACTATGTTATTATCATCAACACTAATTGACACTTTAAAGGACTCAGGCCAATAAATACATAAAACATTTCCTACAACAAACCACACATGAATTTTGTGAATTTTACTGAGATTTCTGGAATACACACACACACACACACACACACACACACACACACACACACACGTGAGAATTTATATAAATAAAAATAGTTAGCTATTTACATTGATCTATAGATGAAGATGTCAAATATATTATTGCTAAAAGATACCATTTTAACTATCATCTTATGCTGCTTCTAAATGTAATAACTAGCAAGGTTGTGATTTCTTTCCTAAAAATGAATTGAAAAGAGGAAATGGAAATTATGGCAATTAATAGCAAGATAGTTATCCTCAAGATCATTGAGGATTACCTGTCTGTCATGGCTATCTGTTTAAGTGCTACATTAACTGCATTCCCTGACCCAGTCAATGTACCTGAGGCATTGAAAGGACTTGCTGCATTTGTTCAGTCTTCAGATGCAGAAGAGTCTGAAATTATTTATATTTCTCTTCTGTAGGAAGAGGCAAATTGCCTCAAGAGAAAGACTGTGCTTTAAACAGAAAGACATTCCCTCATCAATAACTATCTCTATATAAATAATGTATGTATATATATATATATATATATATATATATATATATATTTGCATCTGAATTTTCTTTGTCCATTTATCAGTTAGTAGATATATGTCACTTTCTTATCTTGATGACTGTAAGTAATGTGCAATAAACATTGAACACAATTATCCTTTTTTTGAGATCTTGATTTTATTTCATCTAGACTCATACCCAATTTTGGATTGCTGTAGTTCATATTACAATTTTAGGTTTAATATTTGAGGAAACTCCAGAGTTTTCTATACCAGCTCTACCAAACCTATTCAAATATCCTCCAATGGTGAACAAGAATTTGTTTTTCTCCATACTTCCACCAGCACCTGTTATCTCTTGCCTTTTTGATAACAGCCATCCTAAAGATGTAAGGTGATATCTTACTATGATGCTGATTTACAGTTCCCTGACTATAAGTGATGCTGAGCATTCATGCATGTATCAGTTGACCATTTTTTGTGCCTGTTTTAGAAGTATCTATTCAAAGCCTTGAATCATTTATTAATTTAGTTGTTTCCTGTTATTTGCTACTGCAATTTATGAGTTTCTCTTATGTTTTGATTATTAACTTTTTATCAGATGTGTTATTTGAAATATTGCCTCCTATTCAGTAGATTGTCTTTCTCCTTTGTTGATTATTTTCTTTGTTGTGTGGAAACTTTTAAGTTTGGCACAGTCTCTTATTATTTTTGCTTATTAATTTACCTTTTGAATAAAAATATTTGCTACAAAGTTGTTTTAACTTTCAATAAGAATGAAACACTACAAAATAATATAGCATTGAATCCTCAAATACTCATTAAACATTTTACTGCTTGTATCTCAGTTCTGTTCCTTAGGGTATTTAATGATTTCTTTTAAATTATTTGTTTTGAATTCCATTCTCTCTTGATTTTTCTCTTAATAATGAACATAATAGTCTCAGTTGGGTTTGAAGTCCTGTTCAATTAACTGGATGTGAGAATTTCCTGTCTGGAACCCCACCTCCCTTGTGTGGCAGTTTCCTCCAATATAGAACATTCTCTTAAGAAAATCTTAAAGAATCCATTGGAAACCAAAGGATCATGAGATTAGTGGCAACAGAATGGTCCCTTAATTGTTGTTTTCTTCTGTCCCATACCAGGTGGCTCTTCTGATATGAGACAGAGATTTTGGATTTTTCTCTAACAACCATGCTTGGATTTAGGAAAGGAGAAATCACACTCCAACTCTAAAGCCAGCTTTAATTTTTGATTGAATTAGAGCCACAAAATGATCATTAGCATTTTATGTTTGTGCATAGCACCAAAAAGAAGCATTTAGGAAGATTTATGAAATTCTACCCTGTTGGAGGAGTGCTATACCATTAGGCCAATTTACTCTTTTTCTTGGGACATTTTCTCTTCATGACTCATCCTTCTTCAGCTGTTTCATTTGTCCAGGTCTATTAAGATTCCTTATATAGATGGCTTTATTCTCCTGGGAAGAAAAAAATAACCTGCACCAACCCTAACTTTGGGGAGTCCTTTTCTGGCAGATTATATCTTTCTTTGTTAAGGCAAAATGTTTTTTGGGAAACAGAAAAAGTAGTATCTTTAGATACTATTTTTTTCATAACTGATCAAATTAAAGACATTTGTTAGTCTTATAAGTTAGTTTGTGTTGAATGACCAAGCTGTTTGTTGAGCTATCACCTCTCCTAATTAAGATGTCTCTCCTGTTCTTTATCAATCTTGATGGTATACATGGATTTTCCTCTCCTGTGGAAAGAAAAGCAAAACCTCCTCCCCTATGTAACACATATCCTAGCTTCCATTGTGAGGCTGACCAACACATCTTTAAAATATGCAGGCTGACTTAATTCCATATTTTTTCTATTATCCAGTATCTCTCTGAAGCTGTTGTTCCTTTCTGATTGGCATTTAAATATTTAAAGATAATAAATCACTGTGTAATTTATCTCTGAGGGTCTTTATTGCCTTTTCTGTTTATCAGGCATATCTTTTAAAGTATGATTAGACCTTTCTGTAACTGCTTGTCCTGTAGGATTATGTGGTATACTTGTAATATGCTTTATGATGTAATATACAAAAAATGTTTCATTTTACTAGAGATATATGCTGGAGCATCATCAGTCTTAATCTGTAAAGGTATTCCCATAATGGCCATAACATTCTAATAAATGTGTAATTATAGACTCAGCCTTTTCAGAACTTAAAGCAGTTACCCACTGAAATCCTGAGTATGTATCTATGGTGTGGTGCACATACCCAGGCAGGGCCTGGCAGTGGCTGGCAGTAGCACACAGAGCCAGGATATGCAGTGGCCTCTGGCTGCTGCAACTGTGCTGGCTGCAGAAGTGTGTAGGAAAGAAATTTCCCATGTGTACTTGTGGAGTAGCAGCAGCAGAAACTGCCATGGGCTATCATGATCTCATGGATGCCAAATGTTGTTTTTACCTAAGTTGTTCTATTACCATAAAGACTCAGGAGTCAGATATTGGGATCAAAACCTGATAGATCAAAAAGGCAGCAGAGTAGAAACCAGCTCACCTTCACTATTTTACCACAGACCCAGCAAGTGTATCTCTCCATGTGCCCCAGACCAACAAAGTCACAAATCTTTAAGTCCCTCCCTAATACTTCCTGTGTGTCTTTCTATCCATCTCCCTGAATCTTTTGTGCTGTGGGATGTTCTCTATGCTGTGAATGTGTTGCTCTGATTGGTTAATAAACAAAATGCTGATTGGCCAGCAGCCAGGCAGAAAGTATAGACAGGATAAACAGAAAAAAAATTCTGAAAACAAAAAGGCTGAATCAGGAGATGCTGCCAGCCACTACCATGAGTACCAACATTTAAGATACTGGTAAGCCACAAGCCATATAACAAAATATAGATTTATAAAAATGGGTTAATTTCAGTTAGTTAATTTTTAGTTAGCTGATAAAAAACAGCTAACTAAAAGCCTGAGCCATTAGGCCAAACAATTTAAATAATATAAGCATCTGTATGTTTATTTTATAAATGGACTACAGGACTGTGGGGGCTTGGCAGGACCTGGAGAGAAGCTCTCCAGCTACACTTCTGTACTCTCTATGAATAATTCTTGTCAACTAGTGGCTGGCTCTGCCACCTGATCCCAGGTTAATTTTATTAACACAGTCTCAGAGTTTCACAGTGTGATGAAATATCCCACAATTGAAGGAAGGAAGGGAGAAAGGAAGGAAGGAAGGAAGGAAGGAAAGAAGAAAGGAAGGAAAGAATCTCTAGAATAAAAATATTACTTTAGTGAAATTAGATCAATTTGCCCCATTGATGAAACTGGTTGCTATTGCATTTCTAAACGACACCACTATGCATAGGAAATAGCTGTAACTCATGTCTCAGTGATGTCAAAGGTCATTCATCACTTGAATACTTGAAAGGTATTACAATTAATATAATAATTCAATTAGTTTTTCTTTCCCTGAAGAAAAATCACTTTTGTTATTCACAGATCATATTTCTTGGACAACAGGTTTCAAGTTCACCTTGATTTTTCTTTCAACACCTTTACCAAACACTATAATAAACTCAGGAGTGATCTACCGGTGGAAGATTTGTCCCCACCACAACTCATTTCATCCAGAGCACACAATGACAGTTGAATACAACTATTGCTCAAAGTGCCCAGTACAAAAACACACTAACAAGTCATATCAGTCAAGAGTTTCCCACAGGAGCCAGCTGGCACTCACTGAGAGGGCTGCTATGCATTTTGGCTTCTCAGTCTGATCCTACTTTTCCCCTTTCTTCCACAGGTGTACTAAAGTTAGCTTGCAGTTAATATTTTGAGGTCTACACTCATCCTTAGAGTTTTCTTCTCAAGGAAACCAAATATCTGAATTTACTTACTTTTTGAATGCCTAAAAATGATTACTGAATATTATTAGCCATAGTGCTTTGGTTTTTCCCCTTTAGTTCTTGAATTTTGTCCCCAGGTAGTGTCATAGCTATTTTATTTTATTATAACAGTAAAGTAACAGAAAAAATCTGAGACAAAAAGGTAAATTTAAAGAAAATATGATATCAATGCTCAAGACTTTATTCTTATGAACACATTTTCACATTCTCAGTATTTTGAAAATATATTATTATTTATAATTTCTTTTTTGTTAGCATTTTTATTATATTTTACATACTGACCACAGTTTCCCTTCCCTCCTCTCCTCCCATTCCCTCTCCCTGCCTCCCATCTACTCACTCCCCTCTCCATCCCTCCAGTCCTCCTTCATCTCCATTCAGAAAGGGGTAGTCCTTCCATGGGCTTGAACATAGGATGACACATCAAGATGAAGTAGGCCCGAGTTTCCCCCCATCTATGAAGGCTGGGCACAGTAATCCATCATGGGGAACAGGTTCCCAAAAGTCAACTAAAAGCCAGAGACAGATACTGATCTCACTACTAGGAGCCTTACAAACATACAAAAGTGCACAACTGTCTCACACACACACATGCAGAGGGTCTAGATAAAACCCATGCAGGCTCCCTAACTCTTGGTCCAGAGTCCATGAGCTCCCACAAGCTCAGTTCAGCTGTCTCTGTGGGTTCCTCAATCATGACCTTGACTCACCTGGCTCATTAAGGCTCTCCTCTCTTTCTTCAGGACTACTCCCAGAGCTTGTCCCAGTGCTTGGCTGTGGATCTCTGCATAAGGCTCTGTGATGACAATTAAGGTAGTCAAATCTCAACAGATACAAAAAAATTGGAATAACCCACTGTATCTTATCAGATTACCATGGGTTAAAGTGAGAATTCAACAACAACACAAACTACAGAAAGCCTACAAACTCATGAAAACTGAACAATGCTCAACTGAATCACCACTGGCTCAAGAAAGAAATTAACAATTTCCTAGATTTCAATGAAAAATGAATGCACAACATACTGAAACTGTTGGGAAACCGTGAAACCAGTGCTAAGAGGAAAGTTAATAGCACTAAGCAACTACATAAAAAGTTTGGAGAAATCTCACACTAGTGACTTAATAGCATACCTAAAAGCTCTAGACCAAAAAGAAGCAAAGTCACACAGGAGGAATAGACACCAGGAAATAATCAAACTAAAGGCTGAAATCAATGAAATAGAAACAAAGAGAACAATACAAAGAATCAATGAAATAAGATGTTGGTTCTTTGAGAAAAACAACAAGATAGAGAAACCCTTATCCGAACTAACCAAAAGACACAGAGAGAATATACAAATTAAGAAAATCAGAAATTAAAAGGGGAACATAACAATAGTCACTGAGGAAATCCAGAGAATCATCAGGTCATACTTCAAAAACCTGTACTCCACAAAATTGGAAAATGTAAAAGAAATGGACAATTTTCTGGCTAGATACCACATACCAAAATTAAATCAAGGCCAGATAAACAATACAAATAGACCTATAACACCTAAGGAAATAGAAGCAATCATTAAAAGTCTCCCAACCAAAAAAAGCCTAGGGCCAGATGGTTTCAGTGTAGAATTCTACCAGAATTTCAAAGAAGAGATAATACCAATACTCCTCAAATTTTTCCACACAGTAGAAACAGAAGAAACCCTGCTAAATTATTTTTATGAAGCAACAGTTACTCTGAAACCCAAACCACACAAAGATGCAACAAAGAAAGAGAATTACAGACCAGTCTCCTTCATAAACTTTGATGCAAAAATACTCAGTAAAATACCAGCAAACCGAATCCAAAAACATATCAAAAAAGTCTTCCCCCATGACCAAGTAGGCTTCATCCCAGAGGTGCAGTGATGATTCAACATATGAAAATGTCAATGTAATTATAATTTCTATGTTGTATTACATAGATCTCTTGAAATTATTCCTTATGTATGGTGATATTTTATTTGTGCTGAAATGTGATTTTATTTGTATGTTAATAAAGTTGCCTGGGGATCAGAGCTAAGAGCAAGCCATTTAGCAGAAGTCCAGTGGTGGTGGCACATGCCCTTAATACAATCACATGGCAGCCAGAATCTCTGTGTGTTCAAGGACACAGTCAGAATAGTGACACATGCCTTTAATCTCAGTACAAACCATAGAGGCCTGGAGGTCTGTACAGACAGGCAGTGATGAGAATGTCATGTGGTTTGGTTTATAGCCAATGAGCAGGCAAAAGAGAAAGGCAATAAAAAAACAGGACAGAGGAAGAAGGTCTCTCTCTCAGGGGAAGGACAGCAGTGAGTGGTAAGATAAGGTGGTCTTAGCTCTTGGCTACTACTCTCTGGGCTTTTAACTCTTTATTTGGCTGTGTTTTTTAATTAATAAGACCATTTAGAATTACATCTACATTTGGCACCCACGTGGCAAGAATTCATTAAAAACCATTGGTGGTTACAGGCCCAGCTTGATCCGGCTTGGCCCAGCTCGGGCCCCGACTCGGCCAGAGTTTACAGGCCCTAGGCCTGGCCAGAGCTTCTGGTTCGACTGCACATGGTCAGAGTTGTAGCTGCAACTGAGGCTGCTTGAGGCCAAATAACCAACTCATGTGGTCAAAGCTTAAGGAAGCTAGAGCTCAGGCTCGAATCAGCTCAAGCAGGAGAACATGGATGGATTTCAGCTTTTAACCAGAACATGAGGCTACTTTCTTTCTTTCCTTTCTTTCTTCCTTTCTTTCTTTCTTTCTTTCTTTCTTTCTTTCTTTCTTTCTTTCTTTCTTTCTTTCTTTCTTTCTTTCTTTCTCTCTCAACTCAGAAGCTAGGTAGCTGTTTTGAAATTCCCCTTGGATTTCTACTGTTCTACATAGACTTGGTAAGTCAATTAAGATATCAGATATTTTAAAGGTAAAAACTACTTAAAAGGGAATTTTTTTTCTACATTAAAAAAAATGGGGTATTATCTGTACAATAGAGAAAAACTGGTCTTTATTTGATAAAACTTTAGGCAATCTGAAAATGGAACAATTATATGAGAAGATTAAAGTTGATGGGATGTACATTATACCAATTATGCATATTATTACTTTACTTATCCTTATTTTACAATTTAAAATGATAGTCAATTTAAGCGCCAGGATAAAAGCATTAGAAAAATCTGTTAAAATGAATTATAGAGAAATTCAGACTCAGACAGAAGAATTTAAGGATTGGATTATAATCCAGAAATTATTTCAGGATTGGATTATAAGGTTACAGAAAGAAAACCTGTTTTCAAACAATCAAACTTCATTTATCCAGTAACCATACAGCAGCTACCTAGTCAAGTGAATGCATAAAATAATTGACTCCCATTGAAATGTTAGATTGAAGAAGGTTTAAGAGGGTGATAGTATCTTATGGCATGCATTTCCCATTTGTAAAGTGAAAGTTAAACTCCTGTGTCAACTTGCAATAATAGGATTATTCCTCAGGACTGGAAAGAATTAGTAACCGCTGTCCTAGAATCCAGAGCACAGCTGCAGTGGCGCATGTGGTACAGAGATGAGGCTAAGACCATAGAAAGTCAATGGAAAGCTAGAGGTGTAAAAATCTCCCAGGATCAGCATCTTGGAGAAGGCCAATACTCTGAAATCCAAAGACAATGTTTATATGATAACCAAACATTTAATTCTATGCCACATGGCAGCCATGAATGCATGGGACAAAATTGAGGAAGTAGGAAAGGAAACTGAGTCATTCACAAAAGTTATACAGGGACCAAAAGAATCCTTCATGGATTTCTCATAAAGACTGACTTCAGCAGTAAACAGAATGGTCTCGAATTCAGAAGCTAGCCAGATAATAATAGAATCTTTGGCTTTTGAGAATGCGAATGCAGCATGCAAGAGAATAATTAGGCCATTAAAGGCAAGATCTGCACCCTTGGAAGATTGGAATAGAGACACCATTAATGTTGAGTCTCATGTCCATGATGATATGTGGATAGGAGAAGCAATTTCAAGAGTTTTGAGGAATGTCAGATGTTTTGGATGTGGAAAGCAAGGTCATTTAAAGAGGGACTGTAAACAGGGCATTCCTAGAAAAAATGTTTCTTCAAGGAACTTTGGAAACAGACTGCCCCTTCCTTCTGGAGTATGCAGAAGGTGTGGTAAGGGTAAATATTGGACCAATGAATGTAGATAAACAAGGGACAGACAAGGCAAACCTTTGCCTCAGTGAAACTCCCAGAGGGGCCTCAGGCAGGCCCCCACAGCAAATCCAATTCAAACCTTTCCTGCAGTTGTAGAGGAAACCCCTACTCAGAGCAATTAAATAACCAAATGCCTATTGGAATAAACCAGGCTGCTTGGGGTGATGGAACAGCTGAGACAGAGAGAACAGAAAATTTGGGAGAAACCATAAAGAAAAATTATTGGCAAACTTCTATAAATGAACAAAGACCAAAATTAACAATAAGAATAAATGCTGTTTTGTTGTCTGGTCTGGTAGACACAGGTGTTGAAGTTACCATAATTGCACCAGAATTTTGGCATCCAACATGGCTTCTTCAGGAGGTAAACGTTCAGCTGTTAGGAATTGGAACATTATCTCAAGTGAAACAGAGTGCAAGAAGGCTCAAATGTATAGGTACAGAAGGACAGAGAGGAAAATTAAAACCATATGTGGCTAACATAGCTATGAACCTGTGGGTTTGAGACCTGTTACAACAATGGAATACCCAGATTAATATCCCTCCAACAAATAGTGAATGTGTGAAACAAATCACAAACTAGCACATGTTTCTGAGAGAAATATTAGAAGATATTATTCAAATGAGTGGTCACCAGCCATCCACATTGTACAAGAACAGGGCACAACAACTGATGATCTTCCAAAGACACCAACAGCTCTACCTTTAAAATGGTTAACAGACAAGCCTGCGTGGGTCCAGCAATGGCCTTTAACAACAGAGAAACCCCAGGCTTTAGAAGAGCTGGTACAAGAGCAGTTAAATGCTCAGCATATTGAAGAATCAACCAGCCCTTGGAATTCTCCTGTATTTGTTATTAAAAAGAAATCTGGTAAATGGACAAGGTAACAGACCTTAGAGCAATTAACAAAATAATTCAGCCAATGGGCTCTCTATAATCCAGAATTTGTTTGCCTACTCTGTTACCTAAAGAATGACCTCTTACAGTTATCGATTTAAAAGACTATTTCTTTTCAATACCCTTACAAGCAAAAAAAAAAAAGCAAAAAAAAAAAAAAAAAAGAAAGATTTGCCTTCACAGTGCCTATTTACAATAATTCTCAACTGGTTAAGAGATATCAATGGAGGGTCCTCCCACAGGGAATGTTGAATAGCCCAACTCTGTGCCAATATTTTGTACAACAGGCATTGGAAGTGATAGGTAAAAAATTTCCTAAATCCAAAATTTATCATTATATGGATGATATTTTACTTGCTGACTCAAATGCAGATACTTTAGAAAGAATGTTTGAAGAAGTAAAGAAAATTTTGCCTTGTTGGGGATTACAAATTGTTCCTGAAAAGGTACAAAGAGGAGATTTTATTAATTATTTAGGATATAAAATAGGTCTACAAAAAAATTAGACCCCAAAATGTGAAAAATAGGAGAGATCGATTACGGACTCTTAATGACTTTCAAAGATTATTTGGAGAAATTTCTCATCTATGAACTATTGTTGGGTTAAAAAAATGATGAACTGAACAATTTGTTCAAAACCTTAGAAGGTGACAAGGACTTAAATAGTCCAAGAGAATTATCACCTGAAGCTGAGAAAGAATTGGCCTTGGTAGAAAAGAAAGTACAGGAAGGACACATGGATTGTAACGATCTAAAGCTGGATTACATTTTGTTTATTTTACCCTCTAGGCATTCTCCTACAGGAATATTAATGCAGAGGGAAGATATTATATTAGAATGGATATTTTACCAAATAAACAGAGTAAAAAATTAATAACTTAAGTGGAAAAAAATCTCTGACTTTGTTTTGAAAGGAAAATTGAGACTTTGTCAATTAACAGGAATACAGCAGCAGAAATTGTTGTACCTTTAATTAAGGAGGACATTGAAAAATTATAGGCAGAAACTGAACCGTGGCAAAGAGCTTGCAATAATTTTTTTGGGAGAAATTAACAGCAAACATCTCAAAAGCGATAGAATTGATTTTATAAAGAGAGCTGATTGGATTTTGCCTCAAATTATATGGGAAACACCCATATCTGGAGCTTGTACATTTTATACAGATGCAAACAAACAAGGAAAGGCAGGTTACAAATCAGAAAATTTAAGTAAAGTGTAGCAGGAATCTTAAAAGTACTTATTAATAAAATCAAACCCGAGGCCAGTTATGGGGTCAATGTTGGTATATCAGAGAGACAGAACAAGCCACAGCTATCTCACCTTGCCAATTCCTCAGCTGGTCCTGTTTCCTCAGACTGGAAGCTTCTGTGTCCTCATCCCAACAGCTCTCAGCTGAACTGTGCTGCTTAAAAGCTTGAATGCTTAATCAGCCACATGGTTAACTAGCCAAATGCCTCTAGTTTCTGGTCCTCACGCCTTATATATCTTTTTGCTTTCTACCACCACTCCCTGGGATTAAAGGCTGGCTTTCTGGGATTAAAGGCATGTGTCACCATGCTTGGCTATTTCCAATGTGGCCTTGAACTCACAGAGATCCAGAGGGATTTCTATCTCTGGAATGCTAGGATTAAAGGTGTGAGTGCCACCATTTTCTAGCCTTTGTATCTAGTGGCTGTCTGTTCTCTGACCCCAGATAAATTTATTAGAGTACACAATATTTTGGGGAACACAATACCACCACAGTAAAGTGGTTCAAATTCCATATAATTCAGTTCAAAACTCAGAATTTTATGCTACTCTGTTGGTGATAATGAATTTTTTCAGAACCTTTCAACATAGTAACTGACTCTCAGCATGCTGAAATAGTGGTATTACATATTAAGACTGCAGAATTTATCCCTGATGAGTCAGAATTAACTTCACTATTTATTCAGTTACAAGACACAATTAGGAATAGGAGTCATCCTTAATATATAACTCACATCTGATCCCATACAGGTCTGCCAGCCCCTCTAGCACAAGAATATGATGAGATTGATAAATTATTGATAGGAAATGTGCTGGAGGCCTCAGAATTTCATCGAAACATCATGTCAATAGTAAAGGTGTAAAAAAGGATTTTTCCATAACCTGGCAACAAGCCGAGGAAATAGTAAGGAAATGACCTACTTGTTCCATTTACATTCAGATGCCATTACCAGCAGGATGTAACCCAAAGGGTACTCAGAGGAATGAAATCTGGCAGATGGACGTGTTTCACTTTGCAGAATTTGGAAAATTGAAATATGTACACCGCACCATCAATACTTATTCAGGATTTCAATGGGCAACTGCTTTGAGTTCTGAAAAAGCTGATTCTGTAATCACTCATTTGCTACAAGTTATGGCCATCATGGGTATACCTGCACAAATTAAAACTGACAATGCTCCATCATATGTCTCTGTTAAAATGAAAAGGTTTTTTGCTTATTATAACATAAACCATATTACAGGTATACCACATAATCCTACAGGTCAAGCAGTTATAGAAAAATCAAACAGAACTCTAAAGTATATGCTAAATAATCAGAAAGGGGTAACAAAAACCCCCAGAAATAGACTGCATAATGCTCTATTAACTTTGAATTTTCTCAATGCCAATGAGAAAGGAAGAACAGCTGCAGAGAGACAATGGATAATAGAAAAGACTACAGAATTAAATCAGCCTATATACTTCAAGGATGTGCTAACCTCAGAATGGAAACCAGGATATGCATTATGTTGGGGACGATGTTTTGCTTTTCTTTTTACAAGAGAAGATAAGCTGTGGATACCATCAAAATTGATAAAGGTTCGATTAGAATAAGAGAGACCTCTTAATTAGAAGAGGTGATAGTTCATCAACCAGCATGACCATCCAATTCAAACTAATATACCATTAACACATGCCTTTTCAATTAATCATAATATAACTTACCAAAAGGTCACCTCCCCAAAGTTAGTCTTGGGCAAAGGTTTTTGGTTTTGTCTTTTAGGAGAATGAAGGCTAAGGAATCTGAAGAGCACTGGATAAATGAGACAACTGAATAAAAAGGAAAAATCATCTAAAAATGTCCCAACAAAACGAGTAAAATGGCCTATTGGTATATTTTCTATAAAATTTCATAAGTCTTCCTAAATGTTTGTTTTTGCTCTTCTCTAAAGACATTTAACACTATTGGTCTTCTTGTAGTCCCAGTTCAATTAAAACTTAAAGCTGGCTTTGAAGTTGGAGAATGGCTCTCTTCTTCTTTAAACTCAAGCATGTTGTTAAAAGGAAAATGCAAACTCCCTATATCATTCCAGAAGAAAGAGCCATTTTCTGACATGGGACAGGAGAAAAAACAAAAAACAAAAACAAAAAAAAAATTAAGGGACTATTCTGTTACTACTCATCTCAATTCTTTGACTCTTATCTGATTCTTTAAACTTTTCTTAAAGTATGAATTTTAAAACAAAATTTATATTTAATTTAAACTTATATAAATTTATATTTATATTTAAACTTTGTTAAGATATTAATGGTCATATAGAGTACTAACTAATTCTAGAAAAAACACTTCAATTAGCTGCCTATACGTGTCTTTGTGTTTGAGTCTCTATCAGTTTTCTCCAGGAAATCACAGCCAGGCCTAACATCAAATTTGAAGTTTCCAGGAACAAGATGGGGCCCCACAACAACAATTCTACATGGACAATAATAATACCACTAAGCTGACAAACATCATCTATAGATCAGCTTTGGACTACAAACTGCCCAGAGCATTTTGAGATGGCTAGCTGAGATGATCCAGTTTCAAAGACTACTTGAATAAGGACTTGAGATAAACCCTGAACTTTGGCATTATGCTGAGACTGGACAAGAAAGGGTATAGCTACCTTTCCTAGAATTTGACAAGTAACCCAAAATTTTTCCTTTCAGAATAAACATACCTTCACCCACATCCAGCAGGAAGACATTTTAAGAATAAAATACCCACATTTAAGAATAAAATTCCCAAAGAGGTGGTGTGGGGTGGGTTTTTTTTTTTTTTGTCTTTTAATGGGTTTTGGGTCTGGAATATTTTTCATTATTTAGGAGGGTTGATTACAAGTTCTTGTTAAGGGAAAAGGGCTGAGCAAAGAAGAGTAGATTTAAGGTTCTTGTTTAAAAAATGATATATAGAAATGATAGAATAGAGGGTAGATTATTGAATCTACCCAGAAAAATAAAGAAATGATACAGATACAATAAAGATTAAAACATAGATTATTGAATCTACTTTTAAAAGACAATTACTAGTTTTAAATATTTTACATTGGATTGGATTTTTATATATTGTTTACAAATTATATATATTGAGATTGCTATTGTTAGAAAATGCTATACTTATATTTCTAATCTTGTTCAAGATATTGTACTTATACCATTCATTTAACAATGTAATGCAATTTGCTGATCCTTGAATGTTATTATTACCAACTATTAGGGTATAAGGAAATGGAAGTTAGTAGTTAGACATTACAATGGAACTTGTAGTCATATTAGGTATGTTTTCAAGATTGAGCAGATATATTTTAGACAGGTCATCTTCAAACCCTTCAGAGATCTACAGAATATGGCATTTAAAATGTTTTAATAACTTATAATTTTTTTTTCTTTTTTTATGCTATGAGACATGTTGGCTCCTGGCAGCACCAATCTACTTCAGAGAGAATATGGGCATTGAAGAAACTGCATATGGAGCTAACTTTCATTGTGGCAAAATTTAGCCACTGGACAACAAAGTATTCTCAAATCGACTGCTGACAAACAGGACAAAATGGACAGACAGGACATGAAGCAAAGAACTACCGATTCTTGCCAAGACAAGTGTGATTGTGGCATTAACAAAAGGCATCTTCTGAGGCCAGGACAATATGGCACCATCCCTGAAGTGGCCTTTACAAACCGGAAAAGGTACAGTGCTACTTTCTTTGAAGTCAGCTGAAATGGCAGTGGACCAATGGATTCTGAGGTGGAGTGGAACAGCAGCTGAAACAGTTATTCTTGAAAGAGTAACTAAGCTGTCAGAGTCTAACCTCTCAGTGGTAGACTGGCATTTAATAGAGGGATGTGGAGAACAGGACGCTGAGATGAAGCCACAAACACACAGCCAAGAAGAATGGACAACTGAATTAAAAAAAAAATCAACAATTTCTAGAATTTAAAATCCTGAATCATGACATGACACTAGTGGAATTCAGGTTTTTTCAGTACATTGACTACTCTCACCAAATATGTGGTCGAACTGTTGGCCTTGTGTATAACCTACTTCACAAATGAGTCTGTCAGATATGCTAAGCCTATAGGCTGAAGTTGATGCCCCAATGCTAAGGAGAAACCTCAGGTGACTGTCCAGGCAGCTGGCTATTTCTGTCAATTCACAACTTTTTTGGAAGTTGCTTTCATGCACTTCCTGTTTTTATTTTTTAGGTAATATTATTTCCTTCTTGGGTCTCTGAGGAAGTTGAAGATTAGATAGTTTAGTTATAGTTAAAGATTAGATAGTTTTCTTTGTAGAGAATTTCAGAAAAGAAACTCACTAAAGAGGTTTAAGTGTATAAATTTGAAAGACATTATAAGATAGTTCTGTTAGTAATATAAGTTAGGATAGAAAGTGAATCAGGTACATTTTTGGACTTACCAAAATAGGATAGATAATGGGATATTTTCTCTGAGTTTGTCAAATGCAAATGGACTAGACATTGTTTAAGTAATTATTGCTTGTACATATTGTATATAGTTATTGTACTTATTGTATATAGTTTTTCTTAGTTATAACTTTTTTCCTTTTTATTAGAAGAGGGAAATATAGTGATATTTTATTTGTGTTGAAATGTGATTTTTATTTGTATGTTAATAAAGTTGCCTGGGGATCAGAGCTAAGAGCAAGCCATTTAGCAGAAGTCCAGTGGTGGTGGCACATGCCCTTAATCCAATCACATGGCAGCCAGAATCTCTGTGTGTTCAAGGACACAGTCAGAATAGTGACACATGCCTTTAATCTCAGTACAAACCATAGAGGCCTGGAGGTCTGTACAGACAGGCAGTGACGAGAATGTCATGTGGTTTGGTTTACAGCCAATGAGCAGGCAAAAGAGAAAGGCAATAAAAAGACAGGACAGAGGAAGAAGGTCTCTCTCTCAGGGGAAGGACAGCAGTGAGTAGTAAGATAAGGTGGCCTTAGCTCTTGGCTACTGCTCGATCTCTGGGCTTTTAACTTTTTATTTGGCTCTGTGTTTCTTATTTAATAAGACCGTTTAGAATTACATCTACACTTATAAAATGTTAACCATTTGATCAGCATCTATCAACTTCCCCTTACCCCTCCTCACTCTGGTAACCCCTACTCTATACATACCTCTATAGGATCAATTTTATTAGATTCCATTTGTCAGTGAAATCATGTGGTAATTGTCTTTCTCTTACTATGTTATTTTACATAACATAATACCCTATAAAATATCACAAATCAAATGAGTCCTTTCTTTCTGATTAATGATGTTTAGTTATCCATGTATATTCTTATTTATTCATTCATCCACGTGTCATTAGATAACATAATATATTGATTAGCTAGATTTATTCATTCCAAAATGAACCTTTACTTTAAAAGAAAAAAAACATATTGTATGTGGTAAACAGTCTTTTCTGTCATGCAAAAATGAAATAAATATAATAATATATAAGTAAAATAAGTATAAAAGTAAAATATTAAAAAAAAATACTTTCTTCCACCTCTCATATTTGTAAAGTGAACAAAGTAGAATTATAAAACAAAGTTGTAGTTTTATTATCTTGATATTATACATTGAGATTTGTGTTTAGTATAAATTTAAATTGATTTCTTTCCTCACTGTTGGTAGTTTTTATATTTAACGTTTTTGTTTGTTTATTTCAAAAGAAAATTAAAATGAAACTCATTCTATTTTCTTTAGAAGTGTCAACAAATTATTTCAATTCATCTCATATTTTCATTTGTTCCCAAAAGAGAAATGTTTTCACTTAAACAGGCAGATTAATCAATTTATTTAATCAACAGATATTCAGTGAATAATTTCTATGTTTTCACATGTGTTTGTCTCAATGGGGGATATTGCCAAGTTAAAATATAAATTATCAGTACATCTTATAATCTTATAATCCGTAGCTTATAAATCCAAATGTTGGACAAAAAGCAAATGATTTGTTTTTACTATTAATGTATTACAGTAATGAATAAAACATATGTTCATAATTACATATTCTAGGAGCTTGTCCAAGAAATTCAGTAGTCAGGGACGAGTATCATGGCACATAGTTACAATCACAGGAGATAAAAGATGCTAGGAGCACTTGTTCTTGCAGAGGATCAGGGTTTGATTTCAAGCAACCACAGAGGGGTTCACATATATCTCTTAAGTCTTGTTCCAGGGGATTTGATGCCCTCTTCTGACTTCAACCACACATCCACGTGCAGGGAAAACATCACACGTAAAATAAATAGATCTAAACATTTTTTAAAGAACTGAAGATGACCTAACTAGCAAATTCAAAACCACCCTAAAATACAGGAAACTGTCTTATAGAAAAGAAGTAAAATGTAACAAGAATTTATCTGTCAGAGTTCATGCAGAGAATCAGAGAAAAGTAGAATTCCTAGGAATAATATCAGTATGGGAATTGGTTTTAACGATTTTGAAGCATATGGCTTAAATAATGTACACCTGTTATTCCTGCATCTGATATGGATCCCAATGTAGAAAATGTATAAAAATGCAGATATGAGATAAAGAACACAAGGACAAAGTGGATTCTTCCAAGACAAGCAGAACAAAGTTGTACCATATCCCGCCCCTAATTTAAGTAGGCACTGCTGTATAAGTTGGAAACACTAAAGTAGGAGACACAATGGAGCTGAAAGAGCAGTGAGCTCTAATGCTTTTCACCTAACGAAGTGAACTAACAGATGACCAAAGACTTGGATAAGGTGCTACAGGAGGGCCAGCAGTCTGGCATAGGAGTTCTGGATATAGAAAGTGTGTTATTTCACTTTTGCATTTTTCCCCATGTAAAATGTCTTTAATAAGGAATTGATAAGGAGGATTCTGAGAAATACAGTTAAACTTAGCTACATTGATGTAATCTAAATCAACCACAGATATATAAAAATCTTTACACTAACCATGTTAAATATACTTTGCAGGTAGTGTAATCTATGTAGTATAATATGAGAAAAAAGAAAATGGAACACAAATAGAAGTGATTGTCCTGAATGTATTCAGACAGAAACATCATCAGACTAACCCATTCTTAAGTAACCATAATATAATATGGACAAAATATGAAAAATATTGGTAATAATAATTTCGGGAAATAGAATTACCATGTGGTCTAGCTATTAAGCTTCCGGAGTATAGCAAAAAGAAATGAAGTCTAGATGTCTAAGTGATAACTTCATTTCCAGGTTTGCTATAAAATTGGTGACAATAGTTAAAATACATAAACAATGTAGTCATCCATTGATAGATTAATGGAAAAATAAATTAGAATACAATCTTTTGTTGATATCCATAGTCTATGGGCTTCAGCACCTCTGGCAAATACTAAAATCCATATATAACTAAGTTCTTATGTACAGTATTTGCATATAGTCCAGGTATATTCTTTCATATTTTTTTAATAATTTTTTTTTATTTTATAATTCAATTCAATTCTACATATCAGCCACAGATTCCCCTGTCCTCTACCCCCCTCCCCCCGCCTTTCCCCCAGCCCACCCTCCATTCCCATCTCCTCCAGGGCAAAGACTCCCTTGGGGATTGAGTTCAACCAGGTAGATTCAGTCCAGGTAGGTCCAGTCCCCTCCTCCCAGGCTGAGCAAAGTGTCCCTGCATAAGCCCCAGGTTCCAAACAGCCAGCTCATGCACTGAGAACAGGTCCTGGTCCCACTGCCTGGGATGCCTCCCAAACAGTTCAAGCCAATCAACTGTCTCATCCATTCAGAGGGCCTGATCCAGTTGGGGACCCCCCAGCCATTGGTTCATAGTTCATGTGTTTCCACTCATTTGGCTATTTGTCTCTGTGCTTTTTCCAATCCTGTTCTCAATAAATCTTGCTCATACAAACCCTCCTCTCTCTTGCCAATTGGAATCCTGGAGCTCTACCTGGGGCCTGGATGTGGATCTCTGCATCCGGTTCTCTCAGTCAAGGTTCGAGGGAAAGAGAGCTTAGGGGAGCGGGAGATCCTGGCTGGATCAAGAACAGAGAGGGAGAACAAGAAATAAGAGACCATGATAAATGAAGACCACATGAGAATAGGAAGAAGCGAAGTGCTATGGAGGTCCACAGAAATCCACAAAAATACGTCCACAATAGACTGCTCCAATGGTTGAGAAAGCCTGAACTGACCTACTCTGGTGATAGGATAGATAGGATAGCCAAACACCCTAAATGTCGTGCTAGAAATCTCTCATATGTTTTAAATCATTAAATAAATCATAATACATATTATATTGTGTCATGTACATAGGTGTTATACTACATTATTCAGGATATAGGCAAGAAGAAAGTTTATAGATGTATACATGTTCTCCATAATTGCAATCACAAAAGCCTAACTCTATATTACAAAAACAAGACACTAAATAAACAATGCTAAAACCACCAGTGTGGTGACAGGCAGTGAAATAGCTGGAGGCTACAGTGTGGTATGCACATATCACTACTTTCCCATGAATTCAGCATATCCCTAGTACATAGGAAATTAAAGCACCAGATAGCAGAGAAGACAAAATCCATTATCTGTGTACAGAGATTACACAAATTCTTGGCTCGTCTCTAAACCATGACCATGGTCTCAAACAATTCTCTAGCATCTCAGCAGCTGTAATTAGAAATAACTGAATAAAGCTTTACTATTCTGTTGGCCACAGAGAGAAGAGTTTAAAGCTTGAAATGAAAGCCTTTTCATGAGTACAGAATATAGTCTATGCATATGATTATTACTTCATATCCTATAAAATCATATGCCATGTAAAGGAACAGAAACATATCTGTATCCAAGGAAAAATATAAGGGGCTGTAAAGGCTGTTCAGTGGTTTAAAGCACTTGCATCTCCAGAAGATTCAATGCTCTCTATTCGTTTCTGCAGGTACCTGTATATCATGCACATACACAAATAATAATAAAAATAATAGTAATAAATAATTTTAAAGAAAGCTATATAGGGAATATATTGAATAAGTCAGCTATAATAGAACACAGATGTTTCTATATCCAACAAAGACCTTAAATAACTATTAGATATTTTCAAAAACTTGAAAAAATACATATAAACAGATGTTGACTTTTAGCAGAGAAATAGAATTTGCAAATTTCTAATCTCCTTAGCAGGAAAGAAATGTGTTTGTAAAGTTATGTGAACAAGAAGTGATATGCCATGAGGTTAGAAGATGTGTATTTCAGAATATCTTTGTATTTTATCTATGAAAGTGCATCTTTATATGTTTAGTTATAAGGTAATCCTTAGTAAGTTCCTTGATTATATTGATTATGTCTCAATATACTCTAAATCTGTATTTTAAACTATTTTTTCTTTTCACCGTAATTTAGTAAATGTTTATCTCTCCTTTACTGATCACTATTGTTGTACAAAGGTATTAAGTACTTTATACAATCCAAGTTAAATAATTGTTACATTTCAATAATCTAGAAATCTTTAGATTTGTGGTGACTGAAAGACTGCTAGATACACCTAAAATATAAGAAAACATATTGCTAGAAATTGAAATAAATATATGTATAACAGTTTAACAGAAAGATTGATATCTCTTTATGCATATATGTACACTTACATATACCCCATTTATGTATCCTTGTTCATAACTTTTACATAACGTTTGTATTTATAATAATTACTAACATGCCAAATAATTTTAACACATGACACTCACTTTTATGTTTCTACTAGGTTTAATTTTCTCCTTTCATCATTTGTTATATTTTGACAGATTATTTTTCCTTTCACTGTGTTGTGTATACTATCATTGTTTTCCCTGAACATACATGATCTTTAATATCTGCATTTCACCTAAGACATGTTCAAAGTAGCATCACTGCCTTTTCCTTCAACAATGTTATGACCATAGAAAAGTAAATCCAGTACCTACATTGCAAATGTCGATTATTTATGCTGGTCTTACAGATTTATTTGATCACTAATATCATTGTTCCTCTTTCTGATTTATCTTTCCTGTCTACTGCTTCAATATCAGTACTGAAGTGTCTATTTGGACGTTATTCCAATGAGTCTTTCTCTCTGAACATGTGATTTACTATACTTTTGAAAAGTTATAATAATAAGTGTTGGGGAGATGGTTCTGCAATTAAGAGCTCTTGCTGCTCTTGACAAGGACCTGGGTTTGATTTCTAGCACCCGCATGTCAGCTAACAACCATCTTTAACTCCAGTTTCTGGGAATCTGACCTCCTCTTTTTATGTCCTCGGGCACCACATGCACACTGTGCAGGCAAACACTCAAATACATGAAATAGAAATCTTTTAAAGAAATCATAGTAATGGGAGCACTGATTGGCATTCCCTGTGCATATATTGGCCATCCATAACCAAGAACCATTTTTTGTGTGAATTTTTCAAACTATAGATTATAAGAGCCCGGAGAAAGTGAAAAATTGGGCCCAAAGGATGTACATGACAGAATTGCCCTTTGATCTTTGTGATCTTTGTTTATCCCTTCCAGGTAGAAGGCAGGGCATGTGAGCTTTCTTAATTTCTCTTTTCTTTTATTTTCTTTTTTCTTACCTTTTAAGTTTACATTTTATTATAAAATCTGGGTTAATGAACAGACCTGAATATCAATTCTCTTGTCTCTTGATTGGTATTGTTAATGAACACCCTTAGTAACTATGATGGGTGAATTTCCATAATAACTTGACAAGGAATTTGGTTTCATTAAAAGCACCTTTAATAACTCCAATTCTTTTCTTAAAATTTGCAAAAATATATTTTATTAATTAACCTGGTCTGACCCCTATTCTTTCCAGGTGTTTCTCCAAAATGATCCTGAGGGAACAACTACTTAAAGCTCTTCTTAAAATAAAGGAACGTCCTTTCACACCTGCCTGCCATTTAAACATACCTGCACACAAGCCCATCTGGATATATACACACAAACATAAAAACAATTTTCCTATCTTATGTGAAGCAATTCTATGCCTTTAAATTTTCTGGAAAAAAATTTCAAAAAAAAATTCTTCTTTCAGTCTCTTATCTCAAATTCACCATAATCTATCAATTCCTTTAAGACTATGGGTTCTAAAACATAGATCATTCAAAGCTGACTAAAACTAATGCCTCATTTGTCTATTTTAGTACTAAGAAAAAGACACATAGCATAATAAAAGTCTATTTGTGACATTTTAATCATTCAGTGTTCTTAAAATAGAGCACAGTGCTGTACAACAGATCGCTCCAAATTTTTTCTCTTGTTTTTCAATGGATAGGTGTGGAATTTCTATCATTCAAGACTCACTTATTTTGACGTTGTGTTTTCTGAAATGTATGCCATACTTAAGTTAAACATATAAATGATGGAATTAGTGACAGACATAATTGAAAAGACATTGAAAATGTCTGGTGTAATAATTCACCAAAGGTAAATTCTACTATGAATCATTGTTAAACTAGAATCCTGAAATAGTGCTATTCATGTATATATGATATGGAGGGAATTTGTTAGATTTTATATCAGCCTTTATTGAATTTCATTTTGTTTCATCCACATATAACCAAATATATTGTAGTATGTAGCTACTATATAGCCTTTTATTTGAAATACTATTACATATTTTTATTAATCTTAGATGTTCTGTTAATCCTTAAATTAACAAGCAAAATAACAGTTTTCATCATTTATATATGTATCTGTCAATATCTTACTTGTTTGCCTTCTCCACTGCCTTCCTTTGCCCTCCCTGCCTTCCTTTTGCTGGCTCTCTTCCTTCATTTAAATGATCTCTATTTTCACGTAACCTGAGTTCTCTTCCCTTTCAATCTCTTTTTCTTCTGTCATAATCATCTTTTTACTTCCATATTTAATATGGCAACTATTATGTGTCTTTTTCTATTTCTGATCTTGATCTTTTAGTTTTTCATACCTATATGAGATTTGGGGCATAGGGATAAGGCTGTTGCTCAGTGGTAGAGCAACTGTTTGAGGCGCTAACTCGGTTCAGTCCTCAATATCACAAAAATGGAGGGTAGAGAGATGGCTCGGTGGTTAAGATCTTGCAAAGCAAGTGATTTTAGTTCTCGGCACCCATGTTGGGTCACCGAATCTGACACCCTCTTCTGGACTCTAGGAGCACCTGCATTCACATATCCTAACAGACACATCTGCATATACATGATTAAGAATGAAAAGAACTGGGCATAGTGGCATACACCTTTAAGTTCAGCACTTGAGAGGCAAAGGCATATGGGTCTCTAAATTCAAGGCCAGCCTGGTCTATACGAGGAAATTCTGGGAAAGTCGTGGCTACACAGAGAAACCGTCTCTTGAAGAATAAAAATAGATAAATAAAATAAAAATAAAAACAAATGACCCCAGCATGGTGGTACACATATTTAATCCCAGCACTCAAGAGGTAGAGGCAGACCTATCTCTTTGAGTCTCAGGCCACTCTGGTCTACATAGTGAGTTCCAGGCTAGCTAAGGATTCATAATGAAATTTTGCCTCAAAAAATAAAGAGTAAATAGATTAATAAATACAAAGAGAGTTAAACGATCATGGTTTTTGAAAAAATGAAATAAATAAAAAGAAACCTACAGCTGTAATAACTATTAGCCAGAAATAAATAACATTATTAATAACTAATCATAACAACGTAGAGGAAATGGGACATAACATTTCAACTGTCTGATTTATCTTTCATTCTCAATATTTCTACAGATATCACACAAAACCATATTCTACATTGATAACACTCTTTAAGTTTAATGAGCATGTGGACAGGCAATATTATTATAATTTTACTATAAGTTCTGAAATATTCCAGAAAACTATATGATAAAAAAATGCACTAGGCAGAACAGTTGTCATAAAGAAATCTCTAACTAGGAAATATTGGAAATTAATTTACTTTACATTGTTTTCCCTTTTCACCTGCAATTATGATGTGTCCCTAAGAGGAGAAGATAGCTTAAAGCATTGCAAATGAAGATCATTCTTGTAAAGATTTTCTTACAGCATGGAGAAACTCAAGACTTTTGTGGTAAAATCATTTTGTACTATTGATAATAAATGATGACTTTATCACTTGATATATCAAAAGATCAAGCTAATTTACACTAATTTGCACTGTCTTAAACTTTTTATTTTGCAGGTACATCTATAAATGGCCTTTACATTGTGTGTTAAATTTAAAAAAAAAAACAATTTTTAGGTTGATCAAGTTTAATTGATCAGTTTCCTAGTGTGAACAATTAAGTATTTCATGAACTCTCAGTAGATACATAGATCAACAGATAGGTACATACAGAATATACATGCAAGAGATTAAACTTTAAATTTCAGAAAATGTAAGAAAATGAAAATATGATTTCAATAAGAATGAGAGCTGGAGTTAGAGGCTATGAGTAAGAATTACTTCATTTGTGTCGGTCCAAATTAGTCCTTTATGTATGAATAAATTATGGGCACCAGTTATGGCATGCTCAAAAATATTTAGACTCTCTGGAATTCTGCTAATACTGCAATGAGGAAAAATTTGTCTGCCTAAGAGTGTGGGTGAAATATATTCAGTAATATAAGCTAGAAATATTCAGTGCCATACTTAGAACATATTAATTAACATGACTTTTTGAAATAGGTAGTTATTGACATTATAATTTAGGTACACATATGTAAGACCTTTACATGCTTCCTATCAACTTTACCCTTATTTTATCTGACATAAATTTATAGGATGTATACATAAAAATGTATAGGATGTAAAATCAGCATTTTAAAATCTAGAATCTGTTATCTGGGAAATTCATTCTACTTTTATATCAGCTAAATTTTGACAATCATACCTTTCAGAATTTTGTTGCAAGTGATTGGCAATATTAAGCAGGACTATGCTTGCTTTCTATGCACAGTAAACCACACATAATTCTACATAATAAAACATGCATCCAGGGTATGTATCTACTGTCTTTCATATAAATACCATAGGAGAAAATGTCATATATTTTCCTGATGTCTATATATGTGGCTTGCTCTCCTAGCCTAATGAGTTGTCATCAAGAAAAGTGATTTAAATTTGACATACCTTGTGCTATGCACTCTCTTAAACAAATTCTATGAAGAATAGGTTCCTAAAAGCCAAGCATTAGGAACTCACCCTGATCCTACTGCTCAGAGTTCCACAAATAGATAAAGCTACACAACTGTCACACATCTGTAGAAAGCTTAGGTTGGTCACATGCAGGCTCCCAAGCTGTTGGTGCTGAGTCAGTGAGCTCCTATGAATCCAAGTTAGTTGTTTCTGTGGGTTATCTAGTGATGACCTTGATCCCCCTGTCTCATACAATCATTCCTTCATCTCTTCAATAGGATTCCCTGAGCTTGGCTGTGGATCTGTGCATCTGCTTCAATCAGTTACTGGATGAAGGCTCTCTGACGACAACAGGGTAATCAGCAATCTGATTACTGGAGATGGCCAGTTTAGGCACTCTCTACACTATTGCTATAAGTATTACCTGGGGTCATTCTTGTGGATTCCTGGGAGTTTCCCTGATATCAGATTGCTCCCTAGTCCAGAATCCCACCCCCATCAAGACATCTCTTTCATTACTCTTCTCCTCCATCCAACCTCTAACCCATCTAACCTGATCCCTCATGTTCCCATTACTAACCCCTGGCCCCAGTTTACCCAGGAGAGCTCTTCTATTTCCCCTTCCCACCAGTAGCACAGACACTGAAATCAAAATTATTAAATGGGAACTCATGAAACTGACAAGACAAAATGGTAGCATAGGAAAAGATCTTCACCAACCCCATATCTGACAGAGGGTTGATCTCCAAAATATATAAAGAACTTAAGAAACTAGACAGCAAAATAACAAATAACCCAATTTAAAAAATAGGGTACTGATCTAAACAGAGAATTCTCAACAGAAGAATTTCAAATGGAAGAGATACACTTAAAGAACTGTTCAACATCCTTAGCTATCAGGGAAATGCAAATCAAAAGGACTCTGAAATACTATTTAAACCTGTCAGAACAGCTAAGATCAAAAACACTAATGACAGCTTATGTTGCAGAGGATGTGGAATAATGGGAACACTTCTCCACTGCTGGTGGGAGAGCAAACTTGTACAGCTACTTGGAAATAATTATGGCAGTTTTTCAGAAAATTGGAAATTAAGTTACCTCAAGACACAGCTATACCATTCTTGGACATATACCCAAAGGATGCTCAACTATACCACAAGGACACTTGCTCAACTACATTCATAGCAGCCAAAACAGAATCTGGAAACAACCTAGATGTCCCTCAACCAAAAATAGATAAAGAAAATGTGATAAAATGTGATACATTCACACAATCAAGTATTCCTCAGCTATAAAAAAGAGTGGCATCATGAAATTTGCAGGCAAATGGATGGAACTAGAAAAGAATCATCCTGAGCAAGATAACCCAGACCCAGAAAGACAAACATGTTATGTACTCACTCATAAGTGGATATTAGCTGTAAAGAAAATAACCAGGCTACAAAAACTAGGTGATAAGGAGGACTCAAAGAGTGACACGGGAGATTTTATTTAATTGACAAGACAATATAAAGCTGGAAATCTTTATAATCTATCAGGACTTATGTGACTGGAGGATATTAAGGACATTTGCCTTTTCTTAAATCACAGGGTTATCCAAAACAATAAGCTGTACTAGACAACATTGACCTTCATCTCTGACTCCCTGACCATCTTTCAGAGAGGATCTTACTCTGCAGCCCTAAATGTCCTCCAATTTGTGATCCTCCTGTCTTAGCCTCTAGAGGTCTAGGATTACAGGTGTATGTAACAAATTATGTATTCTTTCAGTGTATAAAACCATCTCTACAACATGAGGACAGATTTTTTTCAGATTGGCAAGGCTAATAATTACTGCCAAATATTTCTTAGTACATACAGAGATAATCTTTTTGGATAATATACTGGAATTCATATTGAAAAGCATAGAAAACTTAGACTTTAGATTCTGGACAGAGAAAAAGGAAAACAGTGTTAAATCAAAATACTATTAGCCATATCATTTTCCATTTTATCTTCAAAACTTTCTTCTTCATACCATTCAGTTCTCTAAAGCTATGCCAGTGAGAACAGCACTATATACCTAGGAAAGATTTTACTATCACAGGTTTGAATTAATGATTAATTAAAACTTGTAAACTATACTTTAGATATGAGAAAAGCATCTGCAGTTGGTCAAATTCTTAAATTGCCAAAGTATTCCAAATCACTTTTTGTGGTGAAACAGTATGATAAAAATAATTCTTACATTCCAAAGACTGTAACATTTGCCAGAGTTGATAATATAGTTTGAGATCATGTAAGACTTACTGTTATCCTACTATGTGCTCAGTCTGTTTAACTTACTTTTAAGAAAACAATGTAATAACCTGCCTTGGATTACCCATGCAATCTATTTTTCCAACCTAAGCTAAGGTATAGCTGAAATCGTAAATTTGTATTCTTCTATACCCTGTCCCCAGAACAATGCATATCATTTCATGAATGAAGGAAATAGGGAGGTTGAAAGCAATCTTCTGAAATGAATACCCACAATAAATGTTGAATACAATATTTGTATATTACTATATGTATAAGCTAACAATATGACTGATCCATGGTATGGTTAAGGGCAGGGTTTTTATTGTAGATATGAAAGAGTGAACTGCCAGAGGCATCAGGAATAATCCAGAGCAGAGAGAGAAAGTACTAGATTGACCATGTCCAGCAGGCTGGATCTAACAAAGGGAGAAGCAGGATCAGATTGGAAAGAGGGGTATGAAATCCAAAAGAAGACCAAACTAGCACAGCCTAAATGGCAGTTATAAGTAAATGAGTAGCTGATGCAAGAGAAGTTCATGAGCTGGAGAAGATTAGGGTTGTAGAGGAGGTGAGAAGTGCTGAAAAGATCCAGGATGGAAGTGTGGATTCTTGTTGTAGAATATTATTTTAAAGTGTGTTACTTTTGTTTACGTTGCATTTCTTTAACTCTGTGAAGCTGTATTACTTTGCTTGTCTAAAATACCTGATTGGTCTAATAAAGAGCTGAACAGCCAATACCAAAGCAGGAGAAAGGATAGGCAGGGTTGGCAGGCAGAGAGATTAAATAGAAGGAGAAATCTGGGAGGAGAGGAAGGAACAAAAAAAGGAGGAGAGGAAGATGCTAGGGGGCCATCCACCCATCCACCTAGTCACCCAGTCACACAGCTAGCCACAGAGTAAGAGAGAAAGTAAGATATACAGAAGTAAGAAAAGACCAGAGGCAAAAGGTAGATGGAATAAGTTAAGAAAAGTTGGCTAGCAACAAGCACAGCAAAGGCCAAATATTTATAATTAAGCATAAGACTCCACTTGGGAGCTAGGTAGCAGGCCCCCCAAAAGAGCTAAAAGATCCCAAAAGAGCAAAAACAAACAACAACATTTTGTGGTACCAACATCAATATGAGGCTCGAATTTCCATAGTGCCTAAGAAAGCTTAAAAAAAAAAAAAGATATGGCTCTTTAATAGTTTTTTGCTGGACAGTTTCTGCCATACAGTGAGGCCTTGAGCAGCCAGTACATTAAGTAGGAACAAAAAACAAAGTAAAAACTCCTGTCACAGTGCAAGCCTCAGCATTCTAGAATTCTAGGAAGGTTGAATGCAATACTTGTCATCTACCTCTGACCAGGCCTTGGGTTTTAGGCCAGGCATTTATAATTAAGAGTAAGCCTCCATGTGTGATTTATTTGGGAGCTAGGAGGCAGCCTCCCCAAAGGATCCAAAAAGATCCCTAAAAGAGCAAAAACTCTGAAATGTGGAACAGGTGGTACATAAGGATCCTGGAGGGAGGCCTGCATGCACTTTGGTATGATAATGGGCACCACAGATAGATAGCTGTTTGTCTCTTCTGCCAGTGATAAAGGGAATGCCTTGTTTTGGTAGAGAGGATCCAGCTTCACAAGTTCCATACAAATTCTGGCTTTTGCATAGCCCCTAGATTTTGAGGAAATGGAGTTTCCTTTGGACCTAACAGTTTATAAACAATGATGTTTGTAGTACTGTTTGTTATCTGGGTCAGTTGGAGCCAGTGACTTAATCCCTTCTAAAACTCTGTTAACAATTTCTGTAAAATTATTGTTCATTCTTTCCCAATGTGATTCTTTCTATTATGTTTAATAAAGACAGAAAGAAGCCTTTTGTTAGGGACAGACACACACAGACAGAATCAGATATACAAGGACAGACACACAGTCACATAGCAAACAGATGCACACAGATGCAGCCACTGGGAAGGATTCACAATACAGTCTTCAGGCAGGTACATGTTTAAACTCATAAGACAGACAGAGGACATAAAACACAGGGAGCATGAAGTAAAGGATTCAAATCTGTATTCTTTCTTGCTTCAATGACGCTAAGGAAAGTGCTTTTTTTCCTTCTTTAATTTAATAGCAATGCATTATTATGACTCAGCATAAATTACTACTGTGTTTAAGCCACCCAACTGGTACATGTATGGTTTCTCCCAGATGATGATTTAAATACTAATATAAGCACCACTATGAATGTATTTTACAAATATAATTGGCAGTCTCAATTTATTTGACATTAAAGCATTGTGACTTTCTGAGTACAAAAGACTCAGTCACATAAGAGCTTTAAAATGTGATTCTTCTCCAACAAATCCAAAAAAGGGGCACTTCGTGTTAGTTATTTTGCAGCGCTGTGCTCTTACCCTGCAAGGAAATGTCACGAAACATGACAGAATCCACTAATAAGAGTTTTATTAAGATGAAAGGGACAGAGAGTGCGCAGGCCTGGGGAAGAGATACATGTGTGGAGAAGAAGAGCCGGGAACATGGCACTGGCTTTTAAAGGCTGGGTAGCATACATGCATACACAGGTCAACGTAAACATTCCACGCCTGCGCAGATCACATGACTAAGCTACCCGCTCTTATGTAGCCATGCAAAGTCACGGATCCTGCTCATGCGAGATGCCCAGACCCAGAAATGGCTATCCTGACCTGGAACTGACTAGGCAGAAGTGTCTGCCGGGCATATGCAAACACACCCGACCATGGGGGCATGTTATGAACCCTTCACTCTGATTGTCAGGTTTCATAACTACCAAGATACAGCTGCAGTTTCTTTTGTTCCTTCTCTCTCTCTCCAATTGGCCTAGAAGGAAAATAAGCATGTTGTAAGCTGCTATGGAGACAATACAGAAAGAAACCACAGATAGCTTCTTCATCCCAGGAGCAATACTTGACCCAGAGCTTTCAGGATAAAAAGGACCTCATTCTTACAATCACAAGGAAATGAATTATAACAGCTAGTTAATTTAAAAAGAACAACTTAAAAACCTTTCATAAGGACATTTAGATGTCAACTCTAAGAATCCCAGAACAGAGAATACATCCACACCATTTCTGAACTTCTTACTAAAGTGTAAAACAATAAATGTATGATATTTTACACCATTAAAGTTGTAAGATTGTATTTTGTAGCAATAAAATATTATTACAATGGCTATATCATAGCTATACAATACAATAAATTTTTACAAATTAACAACCAACACTGAAATAAGAAATAATCTTGAGCTCAGGTAAGGAAGAATATAGACTTAAGCGAACCTAGGAAAACTGCAGCTGCATTTTTGGTCAATTTTACTTCTGTTTAAGGACTGGACAAGAGGTAACCTGGGAAACTTGGAGCTGTATTTTAGTAGCTGTGTCTCTCATAGTTAGAATACCTCTCTGTGGTTTAATATTCCTGAAGCCACAGTTAGATTCTTCCTGCTATTTAAGAATCAAAGATGCTATGTGAATTTTCCAATTGCTATACATGTACTCTAACAAAGGGGCCACATCATCAAAAGATTTGATGTTAAACTATGTCATTTTCATCATGAGGCTATTATAGTCTAACATAAGGACTTTTATGAGTAATATGTACAATGATATTTTGGTCTACACTGAGAAAAGTCATTTCTTGGACATTTTAGAAATCTATATAAAGAAGTGTAACATTTAGGAAGTAGTGTGCATCTTGGTTAGAAACCTCTAGATACATGTTGTCCAGAAGCTACATAATAGGTGTGATTTTGACAATATTATTGTCACTTGAGAAGATTCTGTTTTACTTGTATTTCAGTGAGCAATGGATTTTGCAAAGGAGAAATTGAAACATTCCAGTCATGTGACCATGTGAGCTATTCAACAAGGACCAGAACACTTTATCTGAGACTATAATACAGTACTCAGTTATGAGCATCAGTGGAATTTTTTAGGGTAAAAAATGTTATTGTCAAAAAGCCACTAAATGTTATTTACTGTTTGCACATTTCTAACATATATAATGTTGAAAGATATTCTATGATTTCTCTTGTGAGTTGATTCTCTATTGTCTGATATGACAACTAAGAAACAATTATAGTCACTGAAAGAGAAGTAGAAATTACTTAAAATCAAATATATTTTAAAATTCTGTTTCTTTGTCATACTTACCATATTTCAGTTGTACATTAATCCCATATTATTAGAGAGCATTCTGTGTATATGAAGTCTCTAAGCCATTTTTACTAATCAATTGCCATTCTACAATTAATGATAGTATATCTCATGCTTTTATTCCTCAAATCATGATCACACACACACACACACACACGCATACACGCGCACAAGCACAAATTATCTCAGTGATGCTCCTGAAACTTTTGTCTAATATTTTGAGATAAATTCTACCTTTGTCTTTTTCTCCTACTGATATCAGAGACCTTGAAAACTGTGTAATAGAAAGAAACCACTGCTGTAACTTCCTCCTCCTTTAGGGACACTAGCAGTCTGATCATATCAGACTACATTTTTTAGCCCAAAACAGTCCCACTGATGCTCATAACTGAGTATTGTGTTACAGTCTCTGAGAAAGTGCTGAATAGCTCACATGGTCACATGACCATCATGTTTCAATTTTTCTTTGCAAAATCTATTGCCCCCTGAAATTCAAGTAAAACAGGATCTTCTCAAGTGACTTTTGTGTGAGTATGCCCTTTTTCTTTGTAATATACATTTATTTCTTTAAAGGATAGCTCTTGTTATTTTTTTACACTTGTTAATATTTATTATATCTCTCATTATTTTATTCTTTTTCTGGTGTTGTGTACCAATTTCCTCTAACATAAAGCACTCGGTCTCAGAAGGAAGCTCCTTAATACAAAGGATCTACTTAAGGGAAAGTGAAATATTCCATCTTTCAAGGAAGCTCTTTAAGAAGCGGGAAGTTAAAGAGGAGATGAAACATTCCATCCTTCAGGGAATTTCATTAAGAAATAGAAAGTCCTAAGGGGAAGTAAGAAATTCCACCCTGCAGTGAAGCACATTAACCTCAGGAAGTTAATAACTCAATATTTTCAGGAAGTCCCTAAAATTGACCAGATTCATTAGGTCCTTTCCTCCTCAGTCACATATAAGCAGTAAAGACTACTAAGAAGTCACTATCAGAAATAGAAATAGATAGAAAAAACTACAGAATTAAATCAGCCTATCTACTTTAAGGATGTGCTGACCTCAGAATGGAAACCAGGGTATGTATTACGTTGGGGACGAGGTTTTGCTTTTGTTTCTACAGGAGAAGATAAGCTGTGGGTACCATCAAAATTCATAAAGGTTCGATTTGAACAAGAGAAACCTCTTAATTAGAGGAGGTGATAGTTCATCAACCAGCATGAACATCCAATTTAAACTAACTTATACCAGTAACACATGCCTTATCATTTAATCAGATAATAACTTGCCAAAAAGAACATCCCCAAAATTAGTCTTGGGGAAAGGTTTTTGTTTTTGTCTTTTAGGAGAATGAAGGTTAAGGAATGTGAAGAACACTGGACAAATGAGACAACTGAAGAAAAGGGACAAATCATCTATCCCAAGAAACAGAGTGAAACGGTGTATGGGTATATATTATCTAAAAAATTTTACGTCTTCCTAAATGTTTGTTTCTGCTTTTCTCTAAAAATTTAACACTACTGGTCTTCTAATAGTCCCAGTTCAATTAAAATTTAAAGCTGACTTTGGAGTTGGAGAATGGCTCTCTCCTTCTTTAAACTCAAGCATGTTGTTAAAAGGAAAATGCAAGCCGGGCGGTGGTGGCGCACGCCTTTAATCCCAGCACTCGGGAGGCAGAGGCAGGCGGATCTCTGTGAGTTCGAGGCCAGCCTGGGCTACCAAGTGAGCTCCAGGAAAGGCGCAAAGCTACACAGAGAAACCCTGTCTCGAAAAAAAAAAAAAAAAGAAAAAAAAAAAAAGGAAAATGCAAACTCCCTGTATCATGCTATAATAAAAGAGCCATCTTCTGCTATGGGACAGGACAAAAGCCAAATTAATTAAGGGAGTATTCTATTACTAATCTCAACTCTTTGATTCTATTCTGATTCTTTAAACTTTTCTTAAAGTATGAATTTCATATCAAAATTTATAAGATTTATATATATATATATTGAACTTTGTTAACATATGAATGGTCATATAGAGTACTAACTAATTCTAGAAAAAAGGCTTCAATTAGCTGCATATATATATATATATATATATATATATATATATATATATATATATATATATCTTTGTGTTCGAGTCTCTTATCAGTTTTCTGCAGGAAATCACGACCAGGCCTAACATCAACTGAAGTCTCCAGGAAGAAGATGGGGCCCCACAACAACAACAATTCCACATGGATTATAATAATATCACTAAGCTGACAAACATCATCTGCAGATCAGTTTTGAAGTACAAAGTGTTCAGAGCAATTTTGAGATGACTAGCTGAGATGATCCAGTCTCAAAGACTACTTGAATAAGGACTTGAGATAAACCCTGAACTTTTGCATTATACACAGACTGGATAATGAAGGATATAGTTACCTTTCCTAGAATTTGACAATTAACCTAAACTTTCTCTTTCAGGATAAAGATAACTTCGCCCATACCCAGCAGGAAGCAATTTTAAGAATATGATGCCCACATTCCCAAAGAGGTGGTGTGGGGTGGATGGTTTTTTTAGTCTTTTTAATGGGTTTGGGGTCTGGGATAATTTTCAGTGTTTATGGGGGTTGGTTACAAGTTGTTGTCAAGGGTTAGGAAAAAGGCTAAGCAAAGGAGATTAGATTGAAGGTTCTTGTTTTTAAAAAAGAGAGAAAGAAAGAAAAGAAAAAGACAATTACTAGTGTTAAATACTTTACATTGAATTAGATTGTTTTATATTGTATACAAATTTGAAATTGATATTGTTAGAAAATGCTATATGTATATTTCTAATTGTATTTATTCCATCCATTTAACAATGTAATGCAATTTTCTGATCCTTGAAAGTTATTATTACCAACTATTAGGATATAAAAAAATGAAAGTTAGGAGTTGGACATTACAATAGAACTTGTAGTCATATTAGATATGTTTTAAAAATTGAGCAGATATATTTCAGATAGACAGGTCATCTTCAAACCCTTCAGAGATCTACAGAATATGGCATTGAAAATGTTTTAATAACTTAGAAAATTTTTCTTTTTTGAGACATGTAGGCTCCTGGCAGTACCAATCTACTTCAGAGAGAATATGGGCATTGAAGATACTGGATATGGAGTTAACTTTCATTGTGGCAAAAGTTAGCCATGGACAACAAAGTATTCTCAAATCAACAGGACAAAATGGACATACAGGACATTAAACAAAGGACTACTGATTCTTGCCAAAACAAGTGTGGTTATGGCTTTATCAAAAGGCATCTTCTGAGGCCAGGACAATATGGCACCATCCTTGAAGTGGCCTTTGCAATTCAGCAAAGGTACAGTGCCCTTTTCTTTGAAGGCAGCTGAACAATTAGTGGGCTGATGGCTTCTGATGTGCAATGGAACAGCAGCTGAAACAGTTATTCTTGAAGAGTAACTAAGCTCAGGCCTCTCAATAGTAGACTGGCATTTAATAGAGGGATGTGGAGAAGAAGGGGATGCTGAGATAAAGCCATATATACACAGCCAAGAAGAATGGACAGCTGAATTAAAAAAAAAATCAACAATTTCCAGAATTTAAAATCCTGAATCATGACATGACACTAGTGGAATTCAGGTGTTTGTGGTACATGGACTGCTCTCACCCAATGTGTGGTTGAACTGTTGACCTTGTGTATATCCTACTTCACAAATGAGTCTGTCAGATACAGTAAGCCTATAAGTTGAAGATGATATGCCCCAACACTGCAGAGAAACCTCAGGTGACTGTCCAGGCAGCTGGGTGTTTCTGTCAACTCACAAATTTTTTGGAAGTTGCTTGCATGTTCTTCCTGTTTTTATTTTTGTTAGCTAATATTATTTTCTTCTTGGGTCTCTGAGGGAGTTGAAGATTAGTTAGTTATAGTTGAAGATTAATTAGGATAGAAAGTGAATTAGATACATTTTGGACTTACCAAAATAGGGTAGATAATGGAATTATTTTCTCTGATTTGTCAAATACAAATGGACTAGACATTGTTTAGGTATTTATTACATATATATATATATATGTATATGTATATATACAAGTATATATATATATAGTTATTGTACTTTTGTATATAGTTTTTCTTTTGTTAGTTATAACCTTTTTCTTTTTTTTAAAATAGAAAAGGGGAAATATGGTGATATTTTATTTGTACTGAAATGTGATTTTAATTGTATGTTAATAAATAAAGTTGCCCGGGGTCAGAGCTATTAGCAAGCCATAGGAAAGCAGGGTGGTGGTGGTGGCGTATGCTTATAATCCCAGCACTTCGTAGGCAGAGCTACGTAAGTCTCTGTGTGTTCAGGGACACAGCCAGCATTGGAGACATACGTTTTTAAGAGCTGGAAGGCTGTACTTACAGGCAGTGACGAGACTGTCACGTGTTTGAGTTTACAACCAATGAGAAGGCAGAACAGAAAGACTATATGAAGACAAACACACAGGAAGCAGGTCTCTTTCGGAGAGGTAGGACCACTGCAGGAGGAAGGGTAAGGTTTTAGCTCTGATCTCTGACCTCTTGGCTTTCTTCTTTGCATTGGTTCTGTGTTTCTTATTTAATAAGATGGTTGGTTACATCTACAGAAAGACTGTTTTATTTGGGAGTCAAACTGCTGATCTGTCTTTCAGGGGACAGAGAACAGGGGCCAGTAGAAAAAGCCATATCAATTTTGTGGGAATACATAGCAATAGGAGAAGGAGTACAGACCAGAAAAGCCTAGGATTTAGCATGGGTACTATGATCTGTTGCAGGCTGTTTAGATTAATCAAGAATTAGATGTCCTTTGTCCAAAGTAGTTTACTATTAGAGATAGATGAGGGAAATAATGAGTTTTCTTGACAATCTCACTTCACAAGTTTTCTGGCAAATGTTGAGTTTTGGTGTTTTGTTTGTTTATTTTTTATTTGTTTTCCGAATAGGAATCCTTTTATTTACCCAATCAGATTCAAAACTGGCTTGAGCCCAGGATATCATTTGGGTCACTGTCTGCAGCACTGTCTTTTGGGGGCCCACACTGAGCTAAAAATATTAGTATTAAGGAGTGATACTACAAGGAAATGCTATGATAGATGCTATGAGAATTGGAAAATATAATCTTCATCATTCAGAAATTATACTATAGAAGGAAAGCTAATTCCAGCATGAAAAAACAGATGAGACTATAACATGAATTGCTAAATGGTCTTATTAATAAAAAACAAACAAACAAACAAACAAAAAACCTGGAGACAGATATTGGGGTGAAAGCTGAAAGATCAGAGAAACAGAATAAACCAGCCACATTCTTACCTCTATGAAATCCTCAGTCTCAGAGAGTAGGTTCCTGTTTCTTCACATCTTATAGACCTTTTTCTGCCCAGACTTCACTTCCTGGTATTAAAGATGTGTGTGCTTCCCAAGCAAAAGCATGAGATCTCTAGTCCTGGGATTAAACCACTTCCTGGTTCTGTTTCTCTCATGTAGCTGAGTTTGGCCTTGAACTCAGAGATCCAGACAGATCTCTGCCTCCCAAATGATAGAATTAAGGGTGTGTACCACCACTGTCTGGTCTCTATGTCTAATCTATTGGCTGGCTCTGTCCTCTGATCCTCAAGGCAAGCAATATACCACCACAAGGGGCAGAGTAAGTTACAAGAGGCTGTAGAATTGTCACAATGAAATCTATTATTTTGTACTATGAAGAATTAATTAATAAGAAAGTATTATTGAAAACCTTATTAATACATCATGTTCAAGATATTTATATACCTATATTTTATTTTTATTATTACATTTATTTTTTAAGCATATATATGTTTAATTTGTCAAACATACCAAAATAAAGTTGATGGAATAATTATAACATTGTGCCAACAAATATATCATAAAGGGTGAAAGAAATATTAAATTAGGAGATGTTCACCATGAGAAGAATTTTTGAGCTATTATTTAAATAAAACAAATGAAAAATTTTACAGGTTAAAGATTTTTGAATAGTTTTTAGTGTCTATGAATATAGACCAAAAGATTCCCTTTTCAAATGACCTTGCTTTCTACATCCAAAACATCTGACATTCCTCAAACCTTTTGAAATTGTTTCTCCTTTCTACATATCATTATGGACATGAGACTCAACATTAATTGTGTGCCTAATCTAATCCTCCAAGGGTGCAGATCTTGCCTTTAATGGCCTAATTATTCTCTTGCATGCTGCATTCAAGTTCTCAAAAGCCAAAGATTCAATAATTATCTGTCTAGCTTTTGAATTCGAGACCATTCTATTTACTGCTGAAGACAGCATTTGTAAGAAATCTGTGAAGGATTCTTTGGGGCCCTGTATAACTTTTGTGAATGACTTAGTTTTCTTTCTTGCTTCCTCAATTCTGTCCCATGCATTCATGGCTGTCATGTGGCATAGAATTAAGGTTTGGTTATCATATAAACATTATCTTTGTATTTCAGAGTATTAGCCTTCTCCAAAAAGCTGATCCTGGGAGATTTCCACACCTCTAGCCCTCTACTGACTTTCTATGTATTTAGCCTCATCTCTGAACCACATGCACCACTGTAGCTGTGCTCCAGGTTCCAGGATAGTAGTTATTAATTCTTTCCAGTCTTGAGGGGTAATCCTATTACAAGTTGACCAGGAGTTTAACATTTGCTTTACAAATGGGGAATGCATCCCATAAGATACTATTGTCTCCTTAAATCTCCTTAAATCTAACATTTCAACTGGAGTCCAATTAGTTTGTACACACCCTTGATCAGGTAGTTGCTATACAGTTACTGGATAAATTAAGTTTGATTGTTTGAAAACAGGCTTTCTTTCTGTAACCTTATAATCCAATCCTGAAATAATTTCACCCTTAAATTCTTCTGTCTGAGTCTGAATTTCTCTATAATTTATTTTAACAGGTTTTTCTAAAGCTTTTATCTTGGCACTGAAATCGACAATCTTTTTAAATTGTAAAATAAGGATAAGTAAACACTGTGTATAATTGATGTTACATACATCCCATCAACATTAATCCTCTCATGTAATTGTTCCATTTTCAGACTGCTTAAAGTTGTATCAAACAAAGACCAGTTTCCTTCTATTGTAAACATATTTCCCATTTTTTTTTAATGTGGGAAAAAATTTTTCTCTTTTAAGTAGTTTCTCCCTTTAAGATATCTGATATCTTAATTGACTTACAAGGTCTGTGTAAAATAGTAGAAGTATGAGGGAATTTCAAAACAGCTACCTAGTGTCTGTGATGGAAATCCAGAGAGAAAGAGAGAGAGAGAGAGAGAGAGAGAGGGAGAGAGAGAGAGAGAGAGGGAGGGAGGGAGGGAGGAAGGAAGGAAGGAAGGAAGGAAGGAAGGAAGGAAGGAAGGAAGGAAGGAAGGAAGGAAAGAAAGAAAGCACCTACTATCTACCAGGAGAAGAGAAAAAAATCTAAATACTAAAGTCCAGACACGCATTTTGGTTAAAAGCCTTCTCCAAAAAGCTGATCCTGGGAGATTTCCACACCTCTAGCCCTCTACTGACTTTCTATGGTTTTAGCCTCATCTCTGTACCACATGCGCCACTATAGCTGTGCTCCAGACATGCATTTTGGTTAAAAGCTAAAATCCAGCCACATGCTCCAGCTTGAACCTTTTCAGGCCTGAGCTGCTTGTAGCACCAGCCCCTGTAAGCCTGAGCCGGTTGAATTGCTGATTTGGACTCAAGTAGCTCCAGCTGCATGTAACTAACTGCTTGTAGCTGCAGTCAAGTGCAGCTCTGACTGAGTGCAGCCAATTGCTTATAGCTCCTGCTGGGCCTGGGGCCTGTAAACTCTGGCTGAGCCAGTCCCTGTAACCCCTGGCCTGTCAGGCCACCAATGTTTTTTTTTTTTTAATGAATTCTTGCCACATAGGCACCAAATGTAGATGAAATTGTAAACAGTCTTAGTAAATAGGAAACACAGCCAAATACAGAAGAAACAGCCAAAGAGATCACTGCCTGTCTGTACAGACTTCCAGGACTCTATGGTTGGTACTGGGATTAAAGACTTGTGTCACCATGCTTGGCTGTGTCCTTGACCACACAGATACTCTGCCATGTGATCAGATTAAGAGCGCATGCTACCACCGCCAGACTTCTGTTTAATGGCTATTTGACCTCTGATCTCCAGGCAACTTTATTTATTAACATACAAATTAAATATCACATTTCATCACAAATAAAATATCACCAGAGAAAACTAATATTTTCTAGAGCATGACAATGAAATATATGTTCTTAACTATTGCTTTTAATCCTTGAAACACAATCTTATTCCAGTACTTCACATCTAGTCCCACATGATAATTTTTTAAATGTTTCCTTTTTATTTGAAAATTTAGTTTTATCATCTGCCAAAGTTTGAACCTACTTCATGTGGTTACCAACTTACTGCTTTCTAGAGTGTCTCAAGATTCACCTTCACTTCTGCAGTCATTCTGTGTGGTTATAACCTGGTTGAATATCAGAGAAAGTGAAGAAATAGATTGAGCATGAAAGTTATTTTCTTCTTAATAGCATAATAATCTAGCTCTAGTGCCCTTTGGATTAGATATTTAATTAAATCTGACATTTTTCCCCAGAGGCACTGTGATAGATTAATTGCAAAAATAATTTTCCCCAATTCTTCATGCCTTCCTTGTCTATCACCTTGGCCCTATAACTTGAACACTAGCTTTTCCTTTAGCTCTGGAGTTGGTGATATAATTTGTTTAGGTCAGTGAAATGTGCACAATTGTTATAGAAATAATATGTTTAAAAGATGTATGTGTAAAGGACGTTCCTCACTTTTGCATCTGTCACTGCATTATTCTAAGCTTGCTAGTGGACATGAGACTTGTCATCTTGCTGGTTTCAGCCATAAGCAGCTGAGAGTTAACTAATCCTTGAAAATGTGTAGGGCCCTGGTCTCCTCCCATTTTGAGAAAAGCCGTTGCCTGCTTGCCGACCTTGACCAGATGTTCTCCCCTATGATAATTCCCTGCTGGTATCCACCCTTCTGAATGCTTAAGAGAAGTTCCTTGTTTGTGTATCCTGCATATTGGGCGTTAACAGCTTAGATGCAAGAATGTAGAATGTTCTGTAGCGAACTTCTGCCCTCTGAGGTTCTCCCATTGTGCTGTAAGACTGTATTTAAGGTTTCCTCCCTCTTTCAATAAATGGCATTCTGCATTCTGCTGAGGCGAATGATCCAATGTCTTTTGTCTCTGTTTTTCGATCCACAGCCCCTTGCTCAGACATGGTGAACGGGTGGTGGTAGCACGGGCGTTATTGCTACAAAAATAGATATGAGTTAAACCAAGAGGACCAGAGTCATGTTGCTGACAACCCTAAATACATAAAACTTACTACTTGTGGATGTTTTGTTGCTATTTGTTATATGATGCAATTATAAGAGATAACAGACAGGGATTGTCTCTATTTCCTTTGGGATTCCTATAATGATAAGAAAAGAAATTTGATCATATTTTTCTTGTCAATGAAGCATATCATGTGTTTTTATTCTAAAAAAAATTACCCTTCCTTTAATTTTCTAGTCCCTACACACCTTGACAATTTTCTAAGTCATGTAATTCTGTGATGTAAAGCATTTTAAAAAAAACTTTACTATCTATGTAGATAGTATTTTATTTTCTCTGGGTTATGGGCCACATCTGTGGGACAGGATTCATGAAAGTTTTACAAAACTGCGCACTGGAATACAATCTAGCTACTCCACATAGATGTCTCTATTGCTGTTTCTTTAAGTGAAATGCCAGTTCCATGTGTGCATGAAATCTCTATGAATATATTTTAATTTCACTCAACATCTCTTTAAAGTCCATTTCTTTTGAAGTAGGATTTAGAATAAATACAGTTTTCATCTTTTGAGCGAAGGAGCTCATCCCACTATTCTTTCCAAATAAATCTAAAAATACTTAAGTAAAAGACTTGAAGCTTCTATGATTCTAATTGAGATTAGCAGGTGTTATTTTCATACCTCTCTCACTTGAGACATAAGGTAGGAAGACTAAAACTCTTTGTTTCAGTTATATTAAAACCTTTTCACATCTTGGTCTAATAAATTACTATACAATGTGTTTCAACCAACACTTTCATTTTGAGACTTCCATTTATTATGCTATATTTCATGTATTCATACTTATTCTAGAAAATAAGTATGAATGCTGCTATTTATCCAGCAAAAACTATCCTCTCAGTAAAAATGGCATTTTTCTCATTAAGAAGGAATTCAAAAGATATTAGGTTTCTATGTGTATTATTTCATCATTTCTGTGCACATATTACATGGTTTTATTTTAACACCATAATTATTCATTGATCAATGGCTAAACTTTAATGATTCACATATAGCAACATGTCTCATTAAAGCCTAAAATTAGTCCCGCAATCTCTGGACATAGTGTGTAAACATAAGTAGAATGACAAGTTTGTGATATGTATTATGATGATGACAATGGTGGTAATGACAAGGATTCTATGATTTAATGTAAATGTATTATTTTCATTTCAAAATAAATTATTTAGATTTAATAAATGTGAAAAATGGAAATCAGAAGTATCAAAAAATTCTGTAACAAAGGTGGCAAAAACAAAGACCTTTAAGCTAAAATTGATACGGACTCACAACACACCCTCATGGTTAGGCATGCCTGGCGGAACCTAATCAACTCCACCTAGTCATTTCCGGGTCAAAAACGTCTCACATGACCAGGACCCTGTGGCTTTGTGAGGTTGCATAAAGCACGCAGCACAACCATGTGATCTATGCGCATGCCTGGAATAGCCACATAAGCTGGCACCATGATTCCTGGCTCCATCGTTACTCATGTGTCTTTCCATAGGCCTGTGCACCTCTGTCTCTTTACCTTATCTTGTTAGTGGATTCTGTTGTGTTTCGTGAGGGTTCCTTACAGAGTAAGAGCGTCACAAATAACCAACAAAAAACTGTATTCTTTTCCTTCTACATCATGGCACTTTTTAGTAAAAATAAATAAATAAATAAATAAATAAATAAACAAAACTTCCATGATTATTAACTTAGGGTAGATTAAAATGTTGCATATGAAACACTGAGGGAAATGTGGAACTTCATTTATTTTAGTTAGCTTTCAAGATTAAGAAAGAATCAAAAGAGGGGTTTTATGATAAATTATTTAAATCTCTCCAGAATTAAGATTAAGATAGAAGGCTATGGCTTGATAAATATTAATATTCTTGATCTAATTTCTTTTTGGAATATTCTTTATTTATGGATTTAGGAATAAAATGAAAGTAAATAATTTGCCAGGAATTTGTTCAGTTAAAAATCACTGTCTTTATTTATATAATAAAAATTGCTCAAATAAGAAGAGGGTGATTATATAGAACCATCATACAATAAAACTTTCTTTGGTGACAGAGATAACTATGTTCTTCTTCAGTCACATGTGGATACTGAGTATTTCAAATGTGGCTAATGTACCTGAGGAAGTAAACTTTTAGTTTATGTAATCTTTAGCATTCAAATAATGACATGTGACTACTGGCTACCACACTGAACAGTGCAACTCTAAATTTGTAATTATTATTATAGTAAAGGAATTTACTTTTTATGAGTAGGTATTCTTGCAGGCTGCAAGAATACATTATAAATATTCAGCTGTGTATTAAAGCTATACTTTGACCGACCAAGCATCTGTCAAATGGGAAGCCATTTGTCATGGAATATTTGGTGTTATACAGTTTTAATATTCAGCTGCACCTTGCTATGAATTTCTTGTGCTCATAATTCCCATAGAATGTGTGTATGTTGAGCACGCTGCTTGGGCCAGTACTTGGGTAAAGTCATGTAGGCAGAGCCCTCTGCCTCTGAACTCCCTGCTCTCTTTTTAGCATTTGAATTGGATATCTGCCTTTTGCAAATATCCTCTTTTAGCTACATCCAAAGATAGGGCCAGCTCCAAACAAAAGCATTGAAGGACAAGTGAGGAACAGAGAAGCTACCAGACTACCTGTTAGGCACCTGAAGCCCCTGGACTGAGGTAAAAGGTCCTTCTGGAGGCAACTTGGCTCCTAGATGCATAGCTTTGTTTCTTGTGCAAATGAAGCTCAGATCACCCCCTTCCTTTATTTCTAGGGGCACAACAGAGAGATTGACTGAGGACAATAGGGCTTTTTGGATAACCAGGTGTAATAAGGACTGGACCAGAATTCCAGAGGCAAACACAGAACCGCATGGCCAGAGAAAACAGAAGAAGACAGAGATTCTGTAGAGGGTAAGGCAGATCTCTTGCAGAGTTTATCAGGGCCAGGGTAAGGAGCCAGGAAGGATAGATGGAGGATGAAGGAACCGAGGACGGAAGAACAGAGGACGAAGATAAGACCAAAAGCATAAGGGCTTAGTTATTACCAGGCCTATGAGGGGATAGAAAAAGTAGGTACAAAGAGAAACTGAAATTCAGGACAGAACTGAAGCTGTATAGATAGAATTTTTGTCATAGAGGAAGAAAGTAAACAGACAAAAGAGCATGGTGTACGTAGACGTAGATTCCTTTCCCTCAGATACCCCACGCTGGACATAGCATCTTCCCTAGGACTCTGGGAGGGATTTTCTCAGGGCAAGTATTTGGGAAAATTCCATTAAGGTATGTGTGTGCATATTTGTGTTGAAGCCAGGGGACAATAAAATACAACATGAAACTGTCATTTGACTATTACCTATCTATCCAACAAAAATAAACAATTGCATGGAAAGACATACACATGAAAACTCATAGCAGTATAACTCATAATGGTGCATACTGAAATAAATGTTCATTAACTTAGAAATATGTGGACAAAATAGAGTGCATGGATACAGTAAAATACTCTACAAAAATAGAAAGGAACAAATGACTTACAGATGAAATTTTAGGGATTGAAAGGACCAAGCAGATGCCATAACAGGCTGCTCAGTCTTCTCTCAGAGATCAGGCCTCAATTTCAGTTTCCTGAGACTGAGCAAGCAGTCTCTGGGAGGGCCGTGAACAAAAGACATAGTCCTTGCAGTAGCTCCCTTTCTGCACGTACTCTGACTGCTCAAAGTTCAGCCAGATGTTTACTGTCTGGGACCCCTCACCAACTTAGATTTATGTGCATGAGTCAAGGACAGAGCCTAGACCACTGAGCCAGCCCCCATAGTCAATATGTGCTAGGCCAGCCAGCCCCCATGGCAGCTCAAGGTCAAAGCCTGGGACTTGTGCCAGACTGCCCCAAAATGATAACTGTAAACCCCCAACCAGTAAATTCAAAGGTTACATACCCTCATCCAATTAAAAGAGAACCGAGATAAAAATAAACCAATCTGAGTTGCACCGTAGCAAACCCCCCCAAACTGCCCTGAAGGTCTTGTGGTTTTTGCCTTTAAAAAGCTAGCCTCACAAAGAAAGAGCAACTCCTCCCTGCCTCTCACTCTATTGGGTGTAGGAATGAGTTCCCTGTCTAGACTTGTATCTACAGAATAAACCTGGCTGTTGCATTCTGGACACCTTGGTCGGTCTTCGGTGGTCTCTTTGGGGTCACAATCTGGGCATAACAGGGATAAGTCTCAAAAAATACTTTGCTGATAGCAAAGGAACAAAGTAAAGGGACAACATACATGAATAGTTTGCTGAATTTTCCTCATTCAGAGGATCTTTTAGTAATTCACAATATACAAGAAATTTCAATAATGATGAAACATCAAATAAAAATAGACCATGAGGGGCCAATTAGATGGCTCAGCAGAAAAGAGTACTTGCTTCCAAGCCTGAAAACCTGGATCTGATTCTAGGGACCTGTAGATGTAACCAACCGTCTTATTAAATAAGAAACACAGAAACAATGTAAAAGAGAAAGCCGAGAGGTCAGAGCTCAGAGTTAAAATCTCACCCTTCCTCCTGCTGTCCCAGCTTCGCGAAAAGAGAGCTACTTCCTGTCGGTTCGTATTTTTAAAGTATGTTGTTCTGCCTTCTCATTGGTTGTAAACCCAAACACATGACTGCCTCGTCACTGTCTGAATGTACAGCCCCCTAGGTCTTAAAGGCATATGTCTCCAATGCTGGCTGTATCCCTGAACACACAGAGATCTTATGGGATTAAAGGCGTGTGCCACCACCGCCACACTCTTGCTATGGCTCTAATAGCTCTGACCCTGAACACACAGATATCTATGGGATTAAAGGCGTGTGCCACCACCGCCACACTCTTGCTATGGCTCTAATAGCTCTGACCCCCAGACAACTTTATTTATTAACATACAATCAAATTAATATTTCAGTACAAATCAAAATAATATTTCAATACAATTAGATTACCACCACAGGGACCCACATGGTAGAAGGTGAGAACTGACTCTCACAAGTCAGTTGCACTTGCAAACTGACCTCCACTTGCAAGCTGTGGTATACATTGTCACACACAATAGTTTTAGAGGCTTGAGCTAGGAACAGAGAAGTGGAATGAAGGATGCAAATATTCTAAACTTGACATACGATGGTTTCATGTTACAGAAATTTGTTTTAGTCATTGAATTGTACAGTTAAGATTTGATAAATTTTATAATGTATAAAATCCATTTCAGTAAAGGCTCTTAAAGATCCAAACAATTAAATTAATCAGAAAGCAATAATACTAGTCAAAAGAAGAAACAATAATGACTTTTTGCAGTAAAAAGAATATGTGTTCAACATTGCCCATATTTCAAAGTTAAGGTCAGTAGGATTTATTCCTGGATTTGATGTGAAATGTGAGAAAGGAGTAAAGAGTTATTTCAGTTCTTTTTCCTTTTTGATGTGAAATGTGAGAAAGGAGCAAAGAATTATTTCAGTTCTTTTTCCTTTAAAACAATCAATAGAATGGAGGTGCCATATACTCAGATGGCAAATACTGTGAGTTAGATTGGCCAGTGATAAATCAAATTTTTCATTTAAACATATCAAGACTAAAATGCCTATTAAATTACCAAGTGATTCTAGAAATACAACTGTAGTTTATGGAAGAGCTCAAGGCTGAAAGAAAAAAGTGTTCATTGGCACAAATAAAATTATTTGAAGCTAGATGAGTTTACATGCAGAGTTGATGCATACAGAGAAAACGAGAAATCAGCAGACTAAGATTTAAAACACCCCAAAGTTTAAAGACAGGGAAATATTAAGAGGAAGTTTCAAAATGATTGTGATAGAACAATAAACTGGAGTAAAAAAATTCTAAGAATTCTGAGTTGCTCGGATGAATTTAAGGATGTTTCAAGTGGCAAGAGTAATATATGCTTTGGAGAAGATGAAAACTAATAATTACTTGTTTGGCAAGATAATGGAAAGGAACAATTTTCAAGAAATGGTTGTGGTATAGTATTTGGAATTAAAATTTGATTGAATGGAGTGGCAGTTAATTTTGTGTGTTAACTTGACTAAGTCATGGGTGTCCAGGTATTTGGTTTAGTGTTGTTTCTGTGTATATTTGTGTAGATATTTTAATAGATTTGTATTTGTCTATGTAGTTTCTTCTACCTCTGTCTCTCACTTTCACACCCTCTCTGACTTTAAGCTAGAATATTATGGTTTATTTACCTTGGAACTAGGACTCAGATTATATCTAACTCTCCTGAATCTCAGTCTATCAGTCTTACAGTCAATTTATATCAATGACTCTCTTGATCTTGGGACTTCTAAGACTCCATAATCACAAAAGGAATTTAAATATTTAAAATGCTTAAAGCACTCATATAACTGTATTTTAGAAATATATCAATATTATATATATGTAACTGAAAATAGAGAAATGCTATGTATTTTAGATATACAGGTATATGGTAAATAATATATATTTATATTATATATAATATGCATATTATATACAAAGTATATAGATGATATAGATAGATAGATATAGAGATAGAGATATAGATATAGATATAGATGATGTAGATGTAGATATAAATATAGATATAAAATTCATTCCCAGGTGATATCAATACTTTGAGTATAAAGTATATAGAGAACATAGAATTTCAAAGTGAAAAGTAAAATGTTTTCATGAATCATGCAGAGGAAGAGAGGAACAAGGATCAAGTAAGATGTGGGAATGCAGAAGGAATTTAAATGATGAACCTCTCTTGACTAAGAAAACAAGAGTTTGTTTATGAATGTTCTGAAGCAATTCATGCCCTTGTAGATGGTTGGGATATTAAAGAGAAGAAAGTACATGACAAGGACCTTTTCCCCATGATATATTAATTCCTGCTTTAGACCTCAAAACTTTCAGTTTCAGAGCCAGAGTGCAAAATGATATTGGAAGCAACTGAAGTATGTGGATGTGCCCTGTGTGCTCTTGATTGTATTCAAGTCATTCCTCCATCATCTACCAGCATGTGTCCAATTCCAAATTAACACACAAAAAAATTCAGAAGATTTATTTTGTTCCACATTTACTTCTTACTGTATTTTTTTAGAAAACTACCACCCTAGAGACTTTAAGAATAAATACCCCTACATTTAATTCTAGTTTGTGTATTAAATACTTTTTAATATAAAATTCCTAATACCTTCAAATTTACTTCAAGAAATTACCTAGAGTTGGAAGTTATGAAAATAAACCTGAAAATAAGGGGGTTTTATATTGTATCTGTTCACGAAAAGATATTGACTTTGAATTCTCCATAGAGTTAGAATACATAAAATGAAAATACAGTCATACACATTTTGGAGACTATAAAAATTCCATTTCAGGCCAAATGTGGTAGTGTACATATAGATGTAACCAACCGTTTTATTAAATAAGAAACACAGAAATAATGCAAAAGAGAAAGCCGAGAGGTCAGAGCTCAGAGCCAAAATCTCACCCTTCCGCCTGCGGTGTCCCAGCTTCCCGAATGAGGGCTCCTTTTCCTGTCTGTTAGTCTATTTAAAGAGACAGAACAAGCCACAGCTATCTCACCTCACCAGTTCCTCAGCTGGTCCTGTTTCCTCAGACTGGAAGCTTCTGTGTCCTCATCCAAATAGCTCTCAGCTGAACTGTGTTGCTCCAAAGCCTGAAAGCTTAACCAGCCAAATGCTTCTAGTTTCTGGTCCTCACGCCTTATATATCTTTTTGCTTTCTACCACCACTCCCTGGGATTAAAGGCTGGCTTTCTGGGATTAAAGGCGTGTGCCACCACCGCCACACTTTTGCTATGGCTCTAATAGCTCTGACCCCTGGACAACTTTATTTATTAACATACAATCAAAATCACATTTCAGTATAATTAGATTACCACCACATGTACACCTTTAATCCTAGCACTGGAGAGACAGAGGTATTCAGATCTCTGTGAGTTTGAGGCCATTCTGGTCTATATAGGGAGTTCCAGATCAGCCAGAGAGAGATACATAAAACTTGTCTCAATAATAATAATAATTCCATTTCAAACAAAACAGCAAATAGAAACAAACACAGTAAAATAAATCTGTTTTACATAATCAAGGTCAGAAATATGATACTGTCTCATAATAGGCTAGATCTTTATATTTAAATGTGTATAGTTTATAACTCTAAAATATTGAAATTATCTCAAATTACTATTATTCAAAAATAAAGCATTCAAAGCCAAATGTAAATATATGTATCCACTATAAATTCATTATTAAATAGAGTTTTTACCTTAATACTTAATAATAGTAATAAATTATAATGTATATTTATCCATATATGCATATATACACAGTTGTTAAGGTGGAAATTGATTGTCGTTGAAGTCCTTTAACTTTGTCAATATAAACAACTGCCAGGCATTTTAATTGAACCAGAATTAAAAGGAAAATATACTACTTGTATTATTGTATTTAGTCATTTTATTTTTACTATAGTCATTGCAGAATCTAGGCTAATAGTATAAAGCACTGAGAGTTCTGATTAGCATTATTAAAAATACTCTTATTAACAAATATTTGAAGAGCCAATGCAAGAGAAAACGACTTTCAAATGAATACTGAAGCAAAGCTGTTTGAGTACAGGATTGAATTCACTCTCCTAAAAGAATATGAAGGCTTGGCATTTTTCTTTCTTTCTCAAATTTCTCTACTCCTAGTCTGCAGGAGTATCTTCTGCTGTTAGGAAAAGCTCAGTAAGGTTAATATCACTATAGATAATTTGTATGTGATTCTACAAGTGTTATTAGTGACTGATTTTAGTTTGTTTTGTTTTGTTGGTTGGTTGGTTTGGTTTCCAGACAGGGTTTCTCTCTGTAACAGTCCTGGCTGTACTGGAAATCATTTTGTAGACCAGGCTGGCCTCAAACTCACAGAGATTTGTCTGCCTCTGCAACCTGAGTGCTAGGATTAAAGCCATGCACCACCACCACCCAGTATAAGTGAGTGTTTTGTTTTGTTGACTTGGCAATTAGTTAGGTAGGGCTGCGCCAACACCACACCCATATTTACTACAGAGTCACTCTTCATCTGAGAGCCTGTGTATAGAATTAATGTCAACTGACTTTCCAAGCAGCTGCCATGTGGTTAGGGAACATAAGTTGTGTGGGCAGAAGAACCCTCTTAAGGAGTTACTGAAGCACAATATTAAGATTAGGTGGCATAACTATGGACTCCAGGGAGCAAGAGTGGCTCATCAGACAGTTCTTTTCTAGCCTAACTGTCAGGCAGGTAAACAGGGAACAGAAGCATTAGAGTGACAGGCAGCCACTTGAGTTACTAGCAGAATACTACACATATCATTAAGACTTCAAAACATCAAAATCACCATACTGAAATGTACAGCTCTATAGTCAGGAGAGGTTTTCCCTAGAGACCTAAGTCAAGGCATCTGACAAGTTTTTATTTGTTATAGATAATTTCTATTAGAAGTTTTGATTTAGAAATTTAACAAAGAAAGATGATGTGTTGCACAATTACTAATTTTCCAGGGCTAGAATATAAGAATATCCTGTGAAGTAATCACTTTTCTCACCTGCAAAATTATTTCCTATGATACAAAAAAGTTTTACCAAAATAAAAGGTAATCTTTGCTATCAGAAAATATTAGAATCTGGATAATTTGGAGTTGAAGAGATGTCTCAGTGGTTAAATGCACTGGCTGTTCTTCCAGAGGACCCAGGTTCAATTCCCAGCACACTGTGACTCATCTGCTTGTAATTCTAGTCTTAGGGGACCTGATGCCCTCTTCTGGCTTCTGTAATTAATGTGTGTGTGTGTGTGTGTGTGTGTGTGTGTGTGTGTGTGTGTGTGTGTATGTATGTATGTATTTTCTCAGAATCTCAACCATTTATTCTTTTGGTGAATTTGAATGAATTTTTTCACTGAGTCTCAATCATCTCCTCTTTAAATATATCAAATAATTTTCATTTTTATTGAATATTGATATTTTAAATATGCCTAGGATATAGTGGCATATTAAATAAAAACACTAATAAATACCATTAACTGGGTAGCATTTTATTTGTTATAATGTTTTTACATAAACATTTACTAAGTAGAATATTTTCATTTTTATTTTATTTTACAATTTAAGGACCTAAGGATCAATAAAAATGACTGTACAAGCTTATATACAGTAGAGGCTATACATAAAAAAATTAGCTCTGTCCACTTCAACCCTAGTCACCTTCATATGTCAATATTTACAACACATGCACTTAAAATATTTATAGTCATTAAATAATTTTGTTTATTTTAAAGATATGACACATAAAAGTGTAAGGAACATATAACCCAAGGGCTCATCAAATGTTTTATTTTGAAACACCTTTCCCTCTATCTCTCTATCCATCTCTCTTCCTCTCTTTCTTCCAAATTTCCTCTTTGCCTTCTTTCTCCATGTCTTTTTTTCTGTTTAATCTCCCAATTCCTGGGTTATAAAAGACAACAAACAGTTCGAGGCCAGCCTGGTCTCCAAAGCGAGTTCCAGGAAAGGCGCAAAGCTACACAGAGAAACCCTGTCTCGAAAAACCAAAAAAAAAAAAAAAAAAGACAACAAACATATTCTGCCAACTTCCTACCTATCCCTCTCTCCTTTGTGCTCCCCAGCACTTGGATTATAGACATGTACCACCACACCTAGTCTTTTGTCCTTTCCCCAATTGTATTTTATTCCACATATACAGGCCAATACTTCTAGAGTGCTGTGGAATAATGCTTTTGTGCACTAGTTTAATAAAACGCTGATTGGCCAGTAGTCAGGCAGGAAGTATAGGTGGGATAAGCAGACAAGGAGAATTCAGGGAAAAAGAAGGCTGAGTGATGAGACACCACTCTGTCATCCAGGGAGCAACATGTAATGACATACAGGTAAAGCCATGGAACATGTGGCAACATATAGGTTAACAGAAATGGGCTGAGGTTAAGTGTAAGAGCTAGTTAGTAGTTAGCCTGAGTTAATGACCAAGCAGTTGTAAATAATATTAAGCTTCTGTGCTTATTTTATAAGCAGGCCACTAGACTTCTAGCTACACTAGAGTTTTTCTTTCTATACCATGTTTGATATATTTGTGTATGTTTGGGTTTATAGGCACAACATAATCGAATGGTATCACATTGTACAAGTAATATACAGCTTGTTGTTGTCATTCAACAGTTTGTGTTAAGATCCATATGTTTTAGTTAAGTCCTTCTAACTTCTGAGTTGCATTCAGTAATATGATGAGAGCTTACTTGTCCTATTCATAGAGCCAACCTTTTCAACCAATATGATTTTCTAATTACTTAGTGTGTTGGATAGTCAACTTGACCCAAACTAGGGGCACTTGGGAAAGGAGAATCTCGGTTGAAGAATTGCTTCCATCAAATTAGACTATAGGCAAATCTGTTGGGCTATTTTCTTAAGAAATGATTGATGTGGGAGGGTCCAGACTACTGAGGGCAGTGCCACACTTGGGCATATGATCCTGAGTCTTATAAAAATGGAGACATTCATGTAAGCTTCTGGAAGTGAGAAGACAATGTGCAGAAATCAGTTTTCTATTTTAAAAACTTGTCTGTCCTGGAGATTGAATTGAAAATGGAACTAGAAAAAATTATTCTGAATGAAGTAACTCAGAGCTGGAAAGATAAATATGACAAGTGGATTTTATTTATTATTTTATTTATTATATGTGGATTTTAGCTGCTAAGTCATTGATAAATAAGTTACAATCCATATAACCACAAGGATTAGATAGAGACTATTGGACTAGGAGAGAAAGATGGATCCCCCTAGGAAGGGGAAACAGAATCATTATAGATGCATAGGGCAGTGTGGGGTGGGTACTAGAATCGGATCAAATAGAAAAGGGGAGATAAGAGGGACAAGGAAGGAAATACGTGAAGGGACAGCTAGAACTAAGGGTTATATGAGAGGTTGTATAGAAACCTAATAGAGTAGAGGCCTCCTGTGATACATACATATATGAAGGCAATCTAAATGGTATTGCCAAATAATGGGGGAGACAGTCTCAACTGTAGATGTAACCAACCATCTTATTAAATAAGAAACACAGAAACAATATAAAAGAGAAAGCCGAGAGGTCAGAGCTCAGAGCTAAAATCTCACACTTCCTCCTGCTGTCCCAGCTTCCCAAAAGAGAGCTATTTCCTGTGTGTAAGTCGATTTTCCAGTCATTCTGCCTTCTCATTGGTTGTAAACCCAAACACGTGACTGCCTTGTCACTGTCTGAATGTACAGCCCCCTAGGTCTTAAAGGCGTATGTCTCCAATGCTGGCTGTATCCCTGAACACACAGAGTTCTATGGGATTAAAGGCGTGTGCCACCACTGCCACACTCTGTCTATGGCTCTAATAGCTCTGACCTCCGGGCAACTTTATTTATTAACATACAATCAAAATCACATTTCAGTACAATTAGAATACCACCACATTTCCTCTTTTCTATTTTAATAAAGAGAAAAAAAAGAAAAAGGGAAGTGCTGTGGATATCACTCTATATAAATAAAACACTGATGGCCAGTGACCAGGCAGGAAGTATAGGCGGGACAAGGAGAGAGGAGAATTGGGGAAACAGGAAAAAGGAGGGAGAGACACTGCAGCCACCGCCAGGATAAGCAGCATGTGAAGACACCGGTAAGCCACCAGCCACGTGGCAAGGTATAGATTTTTTAAGATACAGCGCCCCCCTCCAGCAGGAAGTAGTAAGAGATGCTACGCCCAAATTCCCAAATATACCAAGGTGGCTTTAGAGGTGGAATTGGCTCACTCCCCCTCTAAACCCAGACATATTGCTTTAAAAAAAATGGTTAAGAGATTCTTGTGTCCCAAATCAGAAGAGCCTCTGGTGTGGGACAGAGAAAAACCAATATTTTTATTTAAAACAGGTTGATTATAAATGTGATCTCTTTCTAAAAAAGAAAAGGGGATATGATATAGATATATAGGAGGATATAGAGATGATAAGTTAAAAGGGTAGATTAATGAACCTACTTTTAAAGAACAACTTGTTTAAAATGTTTTACATTGGTATAGATTTTAGTTTATTGATACAAACTTGAAGTTAATTTTGTTATACTGTATATATATATATATATATATATATATATATATATATTTCTATTCTTGTTTGAGGTATTATGTTTATGTAACTCATTTAAAATTGTAATGGATAATTAAAAATAGATTAATAATTAGTCATCTATGATAATCATATTTGTAGCCATGTTAGTTAAGTCTTCTAGGTATACATAGATATATTTCAGATAGATAGGTAATCTTCAAACACTTCATAGACCTAGAGAATATGGCATTTAAATAACTTAGAATTCTGTTGACGTGAGACACAATCCTGGCTGCACCAATTGATCCCAAGAGAATGTTGGGCTTCTAAGACATTTCCACTTGGAAGTTTGTCTTTTTGGCACAAAATGGCCTACTGGGCAAAGAACTGCCCTTGCCTTGATGGCTGACAGTACAAATGCAATGCTGTCCTTTCTGGACAAGTGGGACACAAGGAAAGCGACCACTGTACTCTGCCAAGACAGGGTAAGATGGTCTTTCAGAAATCCTGCTTCTGAAAATGGTCTGTCAGATACTCTAGGCCTGTAGCCAATTTGAATACACCAACAATGCTGAGAAACATTAGGTGACTGTCCAGGCTACCAACTGTCTTGGTCCACTCTTGCAAGATTCCTGAAAGTTGCTTGCATCCATCTACCATTTCTCAGGTACCATTATGCTCCTTCTGAGGTCTTTGATGTGGTTAAAGACTAAATAGTTGTAATTTCCTCAGTTATGATAAAAGATAAGGTAGATATAAAACCTTAAACTCACAAATATAAGATAGATAGAACATCTTCTTTAATATTGTAACTGAAATTCTTGCTTGATAATTGTTTTGTTATATATAATTTTACCATGTTAAAGTTAAAACCTTCCTTTAAAAAAAAAAAGAAAAGGGGAAGTGCTGTGGATATCACTCTATATAAATAAAACACTGATGGCCAGTGACCAGGCAGGAAGTATAGGCGGGACCAGGAGAGAGGAGAATTGGGGAAACAGGAAGAAGGAGGGAGAGACACTGCAGCCACCGCCAGGACAAGCAGCATGTGAAGACACCAGTAAGCCACCAGCCACGTGGCAAGGTATAGATTTATAAAAATGGGTTAATTTAAGATAAAAGAACAGTTAACAAGAAGCCTGCCACGGCCATACAGTTTGTAAGCAATACAAGTCTCTGTGTTTACTTGGTTGGGTCTGAGCAGCTGTGGGACTGGCGGGTGACAAAGATTTGTCCTGACTGTGGGCAAGGCAGGAAAACTCTAGCAACACTCAACTGGACATCTCTTGTCACCAAATGAAACTTCCAGTCCTGTGAATGAATTACATATAGTTGAGGTATTGGCCAAAGGGGCCCCATGAGAACCCTCAAATAACCCAGGCTATTGCCAAGGCTATTGGTGGCTCTCCACAAACTGTGAGGCACAATTTGTGAAGATAATACCTATATAACTCATTGAATGTGAAGAAGTCAAGTTAGTGCCTACATAGAGCTTTCACCCTTACTGATTAGCATTTTTGATACTGGATGAAACTCTGCATACTAACAAAGGAGAACGTCAAATACCAGCCAGGTACAAACCCTTCGATCTACAAGATTAACCTGCCTGAAAGATATGCTGGTAAAATAGTGACACATAATTTCTGGGAGTAACCAACCAAAATCTGATTTGAGTTAAGGTCCACTCCATGGGATAGAACTCATACCCAATGCTGCTTGGGTGGCCAAGAACCTAGATGAGATAGGCCAGGAACCTAGGGGAAAACCAAATACTACTGTTCTGTTAAAGGAACATAGCAATAAAATGACTGGTAAGGGCATTCTACTATACTCATAGATCAGTGACTTCATCAGCCATCATCATACAAGCTTCACCTTCCTCCTTCAGCAGATACTAACAGATTCAGAGACCCACAGCCAGACAATGTGCAGAGAGTGAGAATCCTTGAAATACTCAGCCCTAAATGGGATGTCTCCATCAAATCTCTCCCCTCAGGGTTCAAGGAGCCCTGTGGGAAAGGAGGCACAAAGAGGGTAAGATCCAGAGTTAATGGAGTACACCAAGGAATCAAGGCCTTCTATACAAAGCAGGGCTGGCACACATATGAACTCACAGAGACTGTGGCAGCATGCACAAGGACCTGCGTGGGAGTCTCACTGGAAAAACAAAACATTCTTAAAGGTAGGCCATATTCCCAGCAGTAGATAACCAACACAAAATGATCTCAGTGGCATCTATGGAGTTTCTTTATCTCATAAGGTTAAGACAGGGTTATTTTTTTTTAACCTTACATGTTCTTTGTATATATAGTACAGCTTCTAGTTCTGGGTTTTTATGGGATTCCTATGTGTGTGAATGTATGTATTTCTGTGTCTGTATGCATTTCTAATGCTTTTTCTTTGACTCTTTTTTCTTGTTTAGTTGTTTTTTCATATTCTAATTTTTTTGGCTTTGATGTATCTTATTGCATTTTATTTTATAATTTTCCTTATATGCTTGTTTGTTTTCTAAGGAGAGACAGAAAGGGTGTAGATCAGGATGATAGGTGGGAAGGAATGAGGAGGAATTGGGGGACAGGAAACAGTAATCAGAATATATTCTGTGAGCAAATGTATTTTTAATAAAATAAAAAAATAAAGTTTTGTTTTAATATTTTATATCATCCAATCCAATTCAATATAAACTCCCAGGGCTATATAGTTTTAGTATTATTATGTGTTTCATTAATTTTGACATTTATTATTTGTTCCTATGGATTCTTGATATATGACACTTTATTTTATAAAATATTACATATTGTTTCATCATCATCTCTTTGCTTATTTTGTCAGATACATACAACCTTCTAATCGAACTCATTTAAATTTCACATGCTATTTTATATTGGATGATGTTTCTTTAAGTCTTACACATCTAATTTTCAATAATCTAATTACTTTCTTTTATAAAGAAATGAATTTTATTCTTAATTGTATGTGTGTGTATGTATGCACATATGCCATGTATGTGTGTGTATGTACCCTTGGGGGCCAGAGGTGTTGGGTCCCCAGGAACTAGAGTTATCGGCATTGTGAGATTATTGATACAATTCTAATGCAGGTAATCTGAAAAAAAAAGTAATAAGTGTGCTTAACCACCTAGCTCTCTCTCCAGCCCTAGATTAATTTTTTAAAGATGATTTTTTAAGTGTGTGTGTGTGTGTGTGTGTGTGTGTGTGTACATGAATGCAGGTACCCCAAATGATAGGAGTGGTGGGCATTAGATTTCTGTAGAGTTATGGGTAGCTGTGAACTGCCCAGTGTGTGCTGGGACTCAAGTTTGAATCATCATCTCTAAATCCCATTGTGGGAACACAGTACAAGAATGGAGTCATGTGAGAAATCTGAGTGCTTGTGAGAAACCTCCAAGAAAACAAGTTTTGTGACCTCATTTTCTTCAAAACAAAGAATTGTTCTTGATCTGTGTTTTCAAGTTCCTCCTAGGTGTAACATACAGGAGTACTTTACTTCAGCTGTTGTTATTCATATACCACTAAAGAAGAACACGTTTGTTTGTTTGTTTGTTTGTTTGTTTGTTTGTTTGTTTGTGCCACATATGCCTAGTTTTTATGATTGAAAACCTTACTCATATCACTCTCTTTTTTTTTTTTTTTGGTTTTTCGAGACAGGGTTTCTCTGTGTAGCTTTGCGCCTCTCCTGGAGCTCACTTGGTAGCCCAGGCTGGCCTCGAACTCACAGAGATCCTCCTGCCTCTGCCTCCCGAGTGCTGGGATTAAAGGCGTGCGCCGCCACTGCCCGGCTCATATCACTCTCTTAACCCTCAGAGTTGAGGATAAATTGCCTTATGTTCTGACTAAAGTTGGTTATTCCATGAGACTTTAGCATGACTCATTTTTACTACCCACTCTCCTATGTTCATGCCACCAACTAGAGTAGTAAACAGCCCGTCTCATTACTTCATTAATATCTTCTAATGAAGAACTTAATCTGTTTACATATTTGTGGCATTTTGAATAAGAATGATTCCCATAAGTTCATTTATTTGAATATACATGGTCTCCAATTTGTGGGGACTATTTGGAAGGGATTAGAAGGGGTACCCTATTGGAGGAGGTGTGTCACTGGAGATGAGCTTTGAAGATTCCAAAGACTCCTGCAATTTCTACTATTCCTTCTTTCTACCTCATGGTTGTGGATCAAGATGTACTCTCAGCGGTTCCCTCATTACACTATCACGGACTCTAAACCTATGAAACTTTAAGCCAAATTAAACACTTTCTTTTGTAAGTCATGTTGATCACCATGTTATATCGCAACAATAGACTAAGAACTAAAACAACTATTCACTGTTAAAGGTGTATATAGAGATCACTGTATTGTGAACTGTCATATTTTGTTTTGCATATTTATGTTTTTCCATCAATTTTGTTACTCTACTCTAAATGAGACTATTAAGGTATAATATCTATATTTAATTCCATATTTGACTTAACCAATTAGGTTGCTCTATACTTTATATGTTATCAAGTAAATTTTTATTCAATTATGTGTCACAGTATCATCTGTAAATTCTGAAGACATGGATATTAATGAATGTTACTTTAAGTGAAAAAAATTAATTATAAAAAATGTCTTTACTCATCATTCATCTATTGTTCCTTAGTCAGTTCATTAAATTGTATGTTTGAATAATGCTAAGTTGTATTATATGTTATAAGATTATTTTTATTTTTAATGAGGTGTTTATGTATGGAGGTACGTGCATGAGAACTGCTGTCTGCACTGGAAAGAAGAGGTTGTCAGCTTCCATGGATATGGAGTTACAAGTGTTTGTGGTTGCTGGGAACCAATACAAGTCCTCTGCAACAGCAGTATGCATTCTTCTTCACTGCTGAGCTATCCTGCCTGCCTCATAACATGTTCAGATTGAATCATGTCCCCTTCCATAAAAGCCACTTTTGTCCAACTTCTTCCTTATTTTATTTATTTCTTGTTTGTATATGTCCTTTAGTGATCATTTTAAGGATAATAATGGAAAGTTAACTCTCCTCCTGTTTGTGTAAATATATTTTTAAAAATTTGTCTCCACTCTTTTTTCCTTCTTTGTCTTTGCTTAGCTTTCCTAATAATTCAGATAAATACAAGTTTTGAAAAGATTAATTGTTTGTAAAATAAATGAATATATTATTGCATTATCTAAGTTGAAAAATATAAGCAGATTTTTATAATATCAAATAAAGCATAAGAATATTAGAAAGTTTTTATAATAATTTCAGTAATTTAATAACCTAAAATATTACTTTTGGTTTTTCAGTGGTTGCTGAAACTATTTTAAAGCTTTATATAAAAAGTTAATAAAATTGTCTTTTACTTCCCACAAGTCAATTTTAAAATTGGTTCAAAAAAGATACCAGTGAATCTATCTGTACAGGTAAATGTTTTATAATGTCTGAAAAATGTGGAGGCAGGCTATGTTGTGTATTTATAAAAAACTCATTGTCAGATTAATTTACTCAAGACAACTTATGGGTTTTCATTTGGAGCTAATATTTTCTTTCTATGTAGAAACTATTAAAGATATATCATCATTTATATTCTCAGTCATGAAAATCTATGTTAGCATCTCTATACATGATTGCTGAATTAAAATTGTCCCAGAACTCTTAGAAGCAATATTTGTACTACAAATACCACTTTTGAAGGCATACATTGTTTAGTAGCTTTAAAATGTATGGCAATGTCCTGAGTTAATTTCATATGCACTGGGATTACTTGGTCAAATGTAGAAAAGAAGCATAAACCAACTATTTTATGTTCTAAGCACATACATTACAGTGGAAATTCTGCAAAACTTCAATAATATATGAAAAGATTTTCTCCTTGTTTCTATGAACCATAAACTAGTGGCTGGAAGGTTGTAGTTCTCTTCTATATCAATAGATTTGAGTGATTTAGGGGATAGCTCTGTCTTAACCCCAGAGAATATGTGGGCCACTGGAATATGTATGTAACTGTCAGATTGGGGGTTGTGCATTGCAATTTTCACAATGCAAAGAAAATGTTATGATGTCTCTTTCAGATTTAGCTTGCTATGTTCAATTTTCTGAATGTCTCGTTGAAATTTGTTTTGAAAGTTCAATTTTCTGAATGACACAGTGAAATTTATTTTGAAATGTAAGCATATATGTTTATATGTGTGTGCATGTATTAAACAAATAGCATATTTTATGGCACTAATTCAGAGATCAACAAATTGCAGTGTATCACTCTACCTCCTGTTATTAGACACAAAGTATAATAACTGGAACACAGCAACACTCATTCTCTTATATCTTCTCTGTAACTGCTTTTTCCTTTTATCACCAGAGTAAACTAGTTGTGACAGACCATGTGGGCAATAAAGGCTAATTTTTTAATCTACCTGGCCCTTTAAGAAAGAGTTTTCAGATGTTTTTAATAATGTTTGTTTTTAAAGAGTAGAAAAATGTATTTACATAATCAATAAGCTGCCATATACCTTGTTCCTATAACTAATTCCCATTCCTAAGCAGTTTTATAAAATATAATATAATATACTGAGGTCAATGCTCTTTTTCTTGCCCATAAGCATTCTTTTAAAAGGAGCACATGGCTCAGTTAATGAAAATTTGAGTGAGTTGTTATAATGAGCAAGGTGGAGCCTGACTTGACCTTTTCATTCAATAAGATCCAGTTGAAATCTATATTGAGAGACAGATTTTGAATCTGTAAACGTACATATCAGCAGCTCATTGAACCTGATGAAGACTTAGGTATTGATTAGTAGAGTACACTTGACATTCAAGAACCATTGAGGAACTTAGAAATAAGTAGTCCAAATGCCTAGCTTAGATTAGGATGAAAGAGTCCAGATGGCATTAATATTGATCTGTTATAGTAACTTTTTATTATAATTTCCATATTTGAAAGTGATTCAGCCACACAATATTTCTTGAAATACTTTATGATAGTTTTCAGCATTTTGTAATAAAGCAAATGCTTTTTTTTCTTTATGTTTAGAATTATTTTACTTAAATAAGACATCATGACAATAAAGAACCATAGTTATTCCTAAAAGGAATCAAGTACATTATCAAAACTAAAAATAAATGTGAGATGTGAGAAGTATAATCAACTGCACAGCTCAATATTATTTGATATTGGTAAAACTAACATGCTTTGGTCAAAATTCATATAGTATGCACAGATGTGGTGGGGCACACCTTTAATATCAGTAATCTGGAGGCAGAGGCAAGCCAATCTCTGTGAGTTTGAGGCCAGCCTAGTCTACATTCTGAATTCCAGGAATTACAGGGGTGTATAATAGAGAGGACTTGTCTCAAAACAAGTTTCATATTGTATAATCAATTTATCCAATCACCAGTCTAAAATCATACTAAATGACAATAAGGGGAAATATCAAAATTAGCCAAAGATGCACATTTGTCACCAATGGCAGGGAGGGACATATAGAGGTAAAATGCAGGGATTAGATTTACCAGATAAGAAGCTATTTCAGCCAGTGTTGTATTTGCCTCATGTAAAAGTAGGATAGAGATTTCCTTGGTTTAGATTACTGATTTTTTCAATTCTATGTTTACTTTAGGTCCTACTAAAGATATTAGGCTCATTAGTGTTGTTAGGATTTAATAACCATTTGTTATTCCTTAAGCTGGACTAGATGGCTCACATATGAAGTTTCAGCATATAAAAAGTAAAGGAGATGATTGCCAAGAATTTGAGATGAATCTGGGTTGCAAAGTGAATTCCAGGTCAGTGTAGGCTACAGACCATAGCTTAATACATACAAACAAAACAGAGAGAGAGGGAAGAGAGAGAAGGAGAGGGAGAGGGAGAGGGAGAGGGGGAAGGGGAGAAGGAGACAGAGAGAAGAAAAATTATATTAGTTATGTCTTCCAAGTTTTCAAAGTGATCCCATTGTGAACCCAGAGTGACTGACCACTAATAGACCAAACTGATGCAACTTGTTCTCACCAGGTAAAGTCAATTTAACTCCTTTTTTTTTGTAAGTATCATTACTATGGAATATGTATGTTCATATTTAACTTTGTATTCATTATTAGAGATATTTTTTTATGTATATTTTATTAACCCTTGATTATTCCTAACACCATTCTGTCTTTATCATAAGCAATTTACTGACAAAATTTTAAAAAATCAATAAAATATATGTAAATTCTCCTGACAAATGCAAATATATTTATTCCTAACTTTTTTAGATTGTTTATTTAAGTGTATGAGTGTTTTGCATGAAATTATATATGTCCACCACATCCATGTAGTACCCATGGAGGCCAGAAGAAGGCATTAGATACCCTGGAAATGGGATTACAGATGGTTGTGAACAACCATACGAATGCTGGGAATGAAACCCAGGTCTTGTGCAAGGCAACAAGTTTTCTTAACCACTGAACCTTCTCTCCTGCCCTCTTCCTAATTCTTTTCACAGAAACAGAAAATCTAAGCATGTTGAATGAGATGGCATGATATAAGTATCTATACTGGCCAGATGGCAATGGCACACACCTTTAATACCAGCACTCAGGAGGAGGAGGTAGGCAGATCTCTATGAGTTCGAGGCCAGCCTGGTCTACAGAGTGAGATCCAGGACAGGCACCTAACCTACAAGGAGAAACCCTGTCTTTAAAAAACAAACTAATATTTATCTATACAGTAAAGGCTAAAGAAGAGATATTTTAGTAAAATATCCTACACTGGATGATTAAACACAAACACATTTCTCATGTTTCTGGAGTCTTGGAATCTAAGATCAAAGTGTCGCCAGTCATCTGCTAAGTGTCCTCTTCCTGGTGCAGACTTAATGTGTTGTCATAAGGCTGAAAACTCTGATTTCTGCATCTTATTATAATCACGTTAATTCCATCATGAAATCTTCACCCTCTAAAACTTATTACTTCCCAAATGTCCCATCTTGAAATATTTTCATGTTGGGGATTAGTGCTTCAATAAACTAATGGATGAAGGCACAAATATTTAAGACCATAGCAAAGAAAGATGAAAAAGACAAAGCCAGGGGATTTCTGAGATCAGGAGTCTAATGGGATATTGTAATGAGATTCCAGAAACACTGATGAAAATGATTATTTTAGCTTGGGAAAATTACACCTAAGGTCAATTTCTTGACTACCTCTCAGTTCTCATCTACTCTTTCTGCCTTTTTCACTACTCATTATATTTTAGCTTCTTGGATCACTTGCTGCTATTTGAACATGACAAATACTTCCTCCTAATAGCGACTTCATATGCAGTCCTAGAATCTCTTTCCTCTCAGGAGGCTATAAAGGTACATCTCTCCCTTCACTCTTTTACCTAATTATGGTTTCTAACCAGCTTTTCTTGACTATCTTATCAAAATTAGTAATGCTATGCTACTTTATCATCCTTTTCTGCTCTTTCTAATTTAGACTGCTTATCACCTCCTCTCCTTGTATTTATTAATCTTTGAAAGGTGTTTTAGATGGAACATCTGTGATAGCATATTTATCTAAGCAAATTTATTGTGTTTCCTCTTGGAAATTCAAGGAAGATATCCACATTGTGAACTTTATTATTTATAATGTTATTTATTCAAAGACCACCCAGTACATGCATTATATTCAGTACATTTACATAGAATAAAAATGGTAGAATTATTATATCAGTAATAATAAAAACTGATTTTGCAAAGGTAAACTTACATAAAATTGTTCATGGTGTCAGACAAATTACCTCTTAAGAAATTTCTTCTGGCAACTGACATATGAGAAAGATAAGGTCTGATTTGAATGGACCCAACAGAAAAGACCTGCTTCTCTCAGAAATCAGAGCTAAATAGCATTATCCAGATTTAGGAAAGAATATCTGTATTCAGGTTTGTAATATGGATGAATTCAAATTAATTCTCTCACACTATACTGCCTTTGACCAAGAATTAATTTTGATCAAGCCTTAATTTAATGATTCTCTTTTTGCATGGAGAGATTGTATAACTACAAATTAGGCACACAATGATTCATGGTTAGCTCCTAGAATTGTACACAAGGCAATCTGGGACACCTTCTTTCATATATTGTGAATAAATGCCAGGATACTGCACACAAAGAAATTCACTTTAAGCTAAAAAGCACATCTCTGAAATGGAGATATCTTCATCCTCCTGCAGTGGATTGCCCTATGCTGCAGATAAGAATATATTTACTGCTCAGCCCACAACAATGCACTCTATAATCTATTCTTCCTCCTTGTCTAAGGTATGATAATCTCTTCCCAACTGTTAATGGTAAATTAAAGAAATGGTATGAAGATAATCTGGAATTACGGTAGCAATATGGAATATTTGGTTTGGTCTTATAGTGGTAGTATAAGACCCTGACTTTCTTATATTTTTCTGTTGGTGTTGGCAGTTCTTGGTCAAATCTATAATCTCTCAACCTCATCATTCATGACTGATCACATCAATTTTAGCCTCCTGAGAATCTGAATGCAAATTCTGGATAGTTGTTATTCTCATTTATCCTTGACAAATACAACTTTGTGAGAAAGTATACCCAAACTAAAATTGCCAATTCCTATCCTTAATTGACATTGGAATGCTTAACTCAAATTTCTTTTCAACTCTGATTTGTTCAATTATAAGGCCTCCAAAGACTTCCCATAAAACAGTTTCCACAGCTGATGTCAAAGGTGATTGGGAAATGCTCAAAACACTACAAAACCTCTAAAGATGTTTAAATTATCTTGCTTTAGAAACAAAAATAATTGCATTGAAATTTGTCACATAATTACGTTCTTTTAAAAAAATTACTTTATTGTTTTTTAAGATTTAGTTTATTTAAAAATTAATTGTGTGTGTGTGTGTGTGTGTGTGTGTGTGTGTGTGTGTGTGTGTGTGTATGTTTGGCATTACATTCAGGTCCTCTGCAAGAGCAGTATTCATTCATTCATAACCTCTTAACATCTCTCCAACAGCATAATTACCCTCTTATAAGTAGTCACCAGTTAATACTTGGAAAGAAAACATTTGTATTTCCAAATGTTTTCTGAAAGATTTTCTTTCTGTGGTGAGTTTACCATTTTTGTATATGTAACTTGATTTTATCAGCCTATTCTTTTTCACTCAATTTTCATGTAACACTATGTGTTGTCCTTTAAAGTATTTCTATAACCATTCTTCTTTGGAGTCAATTGGCATTCCAAGACATGAAAATCATTGGTCTTTTCTGTCCTCCCACCTTCCTTCATTTCTTTCTTTTTGATTTTTCCACTTTTATTGAAAATAGATTATTCCTATTCCCATGAGGTCTTCATTTATCATGGTATCTTTCCTTGCTCTCCCACTCTGTTCCTGTTCCAGCTCAAACCTCCCATTCTCCTGTGTTTTCCTCCCCCGCCCCATCCCTTGCCCTCCATTACCACCCTCCACCCCCAGTTTGCTCATGTAGATCTCATCTATTTCTCCTTCACTGGGCAATCCATGTATCCTTCCTAGGGTCCTCCTTACTAGCTAGCCTCCCTGGAGCTGTGGATTGCAGTCTGATTGTCCGTTGCTTTGCATCTAGTATCCACTTATGAATGAGTACATACCATGTTTGTCCTTCTGAGTCTGGGTTACCTCACTCAGGATAATATTTTCTAGTTCTACCCATTTGTCTGCAAATTTAATGATGTCATTATTTTTCTCTGCTGAGTAGTACTCCATTGTGTATACTACCACATTTTCTTTATCAGTTCTTCAGTTGAGGGGCATCTGGGTTGTTTCCAGGTTCCGGCTATGATGAGTAATGCTGCTATGAAACAGAGTGCTAGTGAAGTTCCCAGGAATCCACAAGGATGACCCCACCATAGACTACTGGCAATAGTTGAGAGGGTGCCTGAATTGATACCTACTCTGGTGATCAGATGGTTAAATACCCTAACTGTCATCATAGAGCCCTCATTCAGTGACTGATGGAAGCAGATGCAAAGATCCATGGCTGGGTGCCAGGAATCCAATCGATAAGAGAGAGGAGGGATTCTATTGAGCAAGTGACATCTAGGCCATGACGGGAAAAAGTACAGAGACAACTAGCCAAACTAGTGGAAATGCATGTATTGTGGACCAATAGCTGTGGAGCCCCCCTGGTACTGGACTAGGCCCTCTGGATAGGTGAGACAGTTGTTTAGCTTAAACTGTTTAGGTGACCCCTAGGCAGTGGGATCGGAACCTGTCCCTAGTGCATGGGCTGGCTTTTTGGAGCCTAGTGCCTGTGGCAAGACACTTTACAGCAGCCTTGGTGCAGGGAGGAGGGGCTTAGAACTGCTTCACCTGAATGTACCAGGCTCTGCTGACTCCCCAGGCGAGACCTCGCCTTGGAGGATGTAGGAATGGGGGGTGGGTTGAGGGGGAATGATGGGGAGTGGGAGGATGGAGGACAGGGGAATCTGTGGTTGGTATGTAAAATGAATAGAAAATCTCTTAATAATATTGATGATGATGATGATGATGATAGAGAAATAAATATTCTTTTCTCACACAATATATCCTGATTATAGTTTCTCCTGCCTCTACTTCCCCCAGTTCCTCTCTACCTCCCCTCCTGTCTGGATCTACTCCCTTTCTGTTTCCCAGTAGGAAAAGAGAAGCTTCTAAGAGCTACCAATATAATACCACAAAATAAAACATAATAAGATAAAGTAAATTTCAATATATTGAAGTTGGACACAGCAACCAAACAAGGAAAGAGTCCCAAGAGTAGGCACAAGAGTAAGAGACCCACTCATTCTCACAGTTAGGAGTTCCATAAAAATACTAAGCTAATAGCTATAATATATATGCAGTGGAACTGGTGTAGACCCATATAGTTCCTGTGCTTCCTCCATGATCCCATGTGTGCTTAGTTGATTCAGAGGAGCTTGTTCCCCTAGTGTCCTCCAACTTTGACAACATTTCTGCCTCCTCTTCCTCAGGATTCCACGATCTCTGAGGAGAGGGATTTGACGGAAAGTCTCATTTAGATTCTCTCTCTGTATAATGTCTGGATGTGGGTCATCTGTTCCAATTTGCTGGTGGAGGAAGCCTCTGATGATGACTGGCTAAGGAACTGATCTATGAGAATAGCAAAATATCATTAGGAGTTATTTAGTTGATACTTCTTTTTTCACAGTAATGTTTGGTTTTGCTATAGCTCTCTGTGAGATGTAGTCTCTGATTCTTGGTTACTCGAGCATTGTCAGAAATGGTTCCTTTCCGTGGAGTGGGCTTAAAGTCAAATCAGACACTGTTTGGCTATTCTCACAAGCTCTGTGTCACCATTGTCCTAGCACATTTTTCAGGCAGGACAGATTGTGGGTCAAATGTTTGTGGCTGGATTGGTGTCCCCATTTCTCTTTTGGTAGCCTGCAGAGTACCTTCATGCACCAAAAAAAACCAAACCAAAACAACCAAACAAAAAGAAAAAAAAAAACCCTAGAACATAGGGGTGAAGACTCCATGTAGGTATTAGCAAGACTTCTCCATGTTCAATGAGTTATGTGGGATTTTACCACTGGGAATGGGGCCCCACTCTCAGTTTGTGGAGAGCAATTTTTTTTTTTTTTTAGCATCAGCCTGGGTTGTTTGGGGATTTCTATGAGACCACCTTGACCAATAACTCAACTTAATGCAACCCAGTCCTAGCACTGGAAGCCTTGTCTGGCAACAAGAGAAGCTAGTGGAGAAGCTATAATCTCCCATTACTAGGAGTCTTCATTAGGATCACCCTCATATATTCCAGGAAGTTTCCACTGTACTAGGTTTCCACATTACCTCCCAAATGCCCAGTGTTTCTCACCGAACTCTCTGCACCTCAACCCCCATCTGATGCCCTGCTCCTGTCCCCAACTCACCCCCTATTTTCCTGTTAATCTCTTCTATTTCTCACTCCCAGGGAGATTCATGATTCCTCCTTAGAACCCTCCTCTTTACTTAACCTCTTTGGGTCTATGGTTTGTAGCTTGGTTATCATTTATTTAAAGACTGACATCCACTTATAAGTGAATGCATACCATGTTTGTCTTTGTGGGTCTGAGTTACCTCATGTAGGATGATTTTTTTTTAGTTCCATCATTTGTCTACAAATTTAATGATGCCATTTTTTAGCAGCTGAGTAATTGATCCTTTCAAAAAAGAAAATGAATTAATTAGAAGATGGTGAACTAATAATTTTTATAGTATTTTGTTACATGTGTATGTTAAAAAATGTGCTAAACTGACAGTTTTAGAGAAATTGGAAATGCTCTATAAAAACTTATTCTCACAGAGATTTTAGCTAATAAAAACATTTTTCTATGCAAAACAGGAAATTTCTTTGTTTATTTATGTGGGGCATACATGGGCTGCAAAGAGGGTGCCCAGAAGAAATTTAGATAAATAGAGCTTAAGCTTTAAGCTGTTTGTGCAGAGAGTGGATACAAATGGTACCAGAGGAAGTTAGTTTAAGCTGTTTGTACAGAGAATAGACACAAAGGATGCCTAAAAGGAAGTTAGCCTGGGTTGTTTGTATGGAGATTAAAGACAAATAGTGAGAAAGGAAGTTAGCTCAAGTTATTTATGCTAAAAACAAGAGATAGTGTCAGGACATAAACAACTTGTAAATAGGGTGCCCTTTAAAATGATTGGTTTGTTCCTTCACCCCCTCCTAGGGTTCTGAGGTTTTCTGGTATAACAGAGGCTTACTGCCTATCAATAAAGGAGTTCTTGCTTGACTTGACTCCCCGCTGTGTCTGATTGTCTCCAGGTAAGAGGGAGGCTGGGGAACTGGCAAGCGCGCACACTTGCCTTTCCTGGGTTCCAGGTCACCTCTTCACAGGTGACCTAAGTTCCCGGTGGGGCAGGTCCCAACATATTTACATTTATGTTTTCTATATATAAAGTCATGCTTTTGTGTCTTGGGTCAGTAAAGCTTAACTTCAAATCTAACACGTGCTTTCCCTTCAATAATGCATGTTTTCGTATAGTTTCTTACTTTACTTTAAATTTGTATTATTGTATACAGACATTTTCCTTAATTCTGTTTTCCATGAATGAGTGTTTTGCCTGCATATATGTCTGTTCACCATATGCATGCAATAGCCATAGCAGACAGAAAACGGCATGAGATCCCCTGGAACAAGAATTAAGGATATTTTGAACCAGTATACAGATGCTGCTAGACATCAAACCTTTGTCATCTAGGAGAGCAGCCTGTGCTCTTGACCACTCTCTCCAGCTCCTAGTTCAATTTTTTTAATTGAAGACAAATAACATGATTTTACATGGAGAAAATGTTATATCTACCACCGTAGCATTCCTTTATAACAGCAATGGTACCCAAGCCACAAATAAAGGAAATTTTGTTTGTCTTGTCTTTTTCCTTTAGATTTTATAGAGCAGGTGAAAATTGTATATTTTTTCTATGAAATCATAATGTGATCAATGCAAAAACGTTAGGGGTGATGGTATATGGACTATGTACTGAGACAATATATGCCATAAAATCTGTCTGAATGTTGGAAGCATGTTGCTCTACTAAAAAGAAATATTTGCAGCCTATTTGTAACTCACACAGAGGACTCTAAGAATCAGAAAGAGGCAGATGGAGATGATAACAACATATGAGTGTGCAGTCTGAGGAGAACTTAATGACTTCCCTTGGATAATCAAGCTTATTCCAGAACATAATCTGTTCACTTGCTATAATGACACAATAAGCTTATAAAAATAAGCATTTACTGCCCATGCTATATACTGAAAATTCTGTTATCACTTTTATTAGCAAGAGATAATAATCTTACACAGTTGTCTAGTGATATTTTTCCTGCTTACTCTTTTACAAATTTAATCTCATGTATTCTTTTCTGCCCACATATTTATTTATAATCAGTTATAACATTTATCTTTCCAAAGCGGTTTTATGGCACATTCTGAACTGATATAATCTGCCAGTCTAATTCAAGCTCTATTTGTCCTCTATTTATGGTCAGAAATATATTTAATACAGCCAGGAATCACTTTCTGGTACTTCAAGGAACTCCCTCTCATCTATCATTCTCCACATTTATGATATCTTACTTTGTTTTTAATCTAGTTTATTGTGTTCTTATCAAAACTTAGTTAATAATTTTTATACATACACTTGCACTACTATATCAAACACCTTATTAAATCTTAGACATTTATTATCCATAGCTTTTCCTTCATATGCTAATTTTATAATCAGTCAAAAAAAAAATCTCTTAACTTTGCCCAGTATGATTTACTGCTAATGATCTCACTGTGTTTATTTTGCATGCTTTCACTGTTATTCAATGTTTGGAGAATTTCTATTGCTCAGTTTTATTACTGAATAAGCCACATTTTCTGCTTGAGAAAAGGATAAGTGGATCTAGAAACATGTTGTTAATTCTTTCAAGCAAAGGCTGAAGTATGTATGGTTGAAGTATCCATCATAGTGGGTTTAAGCTCTGTGTGTGTGTGTGTGTGTGTTTGTGTGCGCGCGCGCGCGCGCGTGCACGCAGAATTTTGTATCTCCTCATAATTTTATGATGTGAATAAGACCATAATAAGAATAATGATTCTAGTTTTGATTTTGATTCTCCCTCACCTCCCTAAGTTCTTTAAAAATAAACAGTAGCTAAAATATTTGAAGGTCACATTAAATACTTTTTCAAATGCACTCATAACTGGACAATGGCTTTAAATGTCTTATTTATCCCTGGACATGTAAAGTAATTCTAAGCCAATCAGCTACTTATTATTTCCTGAGAGGCAGAATCTCATTTCTACCTTACCATTGTTCTATTTATTGTCATGACAATGTACTAGAGAAAGAGTGCTATGGTATAACTCTGTCATATAAAATTAGAAAGTAAATTCCTAATTTTTGCAATACTGTGTTTCTTTGTCACAACCATAAATTAGATATAATCCCTTTACAATTATGCACTATCATTTCTCTTTACATTTCCTTAGTGTGTGTTTATGTGCCACAAGATGCATTCAGACATCAGAAGACAACTTGTAGGCATCTGTTTTCTCCTTCCACCAGGTAAGTTCTGGGTATTGAACTCAGGTTATTCAGGCTTGGCAGAAAGTGCCTTTATCCAAGGAATCATCTTGCCCATCCTGCACCCTATCATTTAAGAAAAGATCTTTTTCAGCTTATGTCTGAAACTTGTTTATCCAAAAGGCTCATAAATTATATGACTCCATAACACTGTTTGGTCTCTTTCTCTGAATCCTCTTAAAATCAATTCATCACAAAATCAGTGCTATTTCCTTACTAGAGAAATATCCATGCCCATGCTTGTCCCAGATACTCTGTTGATGTATTGTTCGGAAACAAGGAAGAGTGTATCTAGAAAAGGGAACATGTCTCATCAGTCTTTCCCTATAAGTAGGGTAGACCTGAATGCATTGAACAGACTTTCCAACCCTGCTCTAGATGTCATTGAAGGAGGATCATCTCTAGACCCTAAGTTTCACCCTAGAACTAGAGTTGTTCCAGAGAATCTGGGCAGGCCGATGAGAAGGAACCATTTGTATTTGTCCATTGCTAGGTTTAACTAGCCTGCACTAAATTTCAGGGCAAAGTCATATGCTTACTATGCTATTTTAACTATAGTAAATAAGCTTTATGTAGACCAAAATTAAGAAAGTATTAGTGAAAGCAGTCCTTAAACAGCTAAGCTGACACTAATCTAGGTCATGCTTGAGTCACATAGCTTCAAGTATATGCATAGTCTCAGAACCTATGACACAGCTAGAAGTTCTGCAAGCTAAAATTCATCTATTGTACTCTGGAGCACCAGTCATTCCTGCCTAAGTGCCAAGTAGGTCTGGAGCACTATCTGCAAGCACTGCCCTGGTTATATTTGTATTACATGAGGTTGTGGGGATAGTGGATCGTCCCCTGGCCTCCCAGGCTATTGCTAAGCTATAGAAGGCTACAGTCTCCTGAGGAGGACAGGCATTCCCCAAAGCAACTCAAAGAACAGAATGGATCTTGCCAAACTCAAATCTGTCCCAAATAAGCAAGCTTATGTATTTACCTGCCTGACCTTATCACTGATATGGGGGGTCCTTTGTGAGCTCTGGCCTGTATATAGTATCTTTATTTCTACTGGATGTGGTGGTTCAGCCAGACAGGCCAGGCAAACCTTATGCTGGCTTTCATGCCATCCTACCAAGTGGGCAGACTCCACTCTCTCCTCTGCAACTTACCTGCTATACAAGTTCTTTGTAGTTCTCTCACAGCAAGGACCATGAGGCATTGCCTAGCACCAGGTTTATGTCTAAGACCTGGATTTGATTCTTTTCTCTCTCTTTTTTGGTATGCTTAAAGTTAGGACATGAGTGACACAAGATTTCTTTCTGTCCTGACTTTTCCAGTGAGATAATTAATTTGATATACTAAGAGCAGGTTCTAAGAGTTCCTTAACTTTTGTAAAGGTAGTTTGCTATGTGAATAGATGTTCACCTTATGTTTAGGAGGAGAAATAGCTGAATGAGCTTGTTCACATTCAGATACAATTTCTTAGGACTTTTTGTGTCATGTTATTTTGGGAAAATGGCCAGGAGTTATTGAAATAAACAAGTGTTTTAAATCATTTTATTAGTGTTCAGGATAATTAAAATTTGGGATACTCACAGATTAAGTCTATATAAAGTAGAGCAGAATAAGAAATGCCTGATGTCTATGGTTTAAAATGGAAAGGGTTGTGGCAAGATGGCTTAGTAAGTAAAAGTACATGTTACCAAGCCTGATTACCTATATGGTAGAAGGAGAGAAATGAGTCCCTTTAGGGCCACATATTAGATATCCTGCATATCAGATATTTACATTATGATTCATAACAGTAGCAAAATTATAGTTATGAAGTAGCAATGAAATAATTTTATTACTGGGTTGTAGCTGGGAGTTTCTCCAGCACTGCCTGGCCCCACAATTAGGGCAAATCTCTCCCACCTCTATCCCTCAGCTGCTTGGTCCCAAGTAAACACAGAGAGGCTTATATTATGTACAAACTGTATGGTCTAATGGCTCAGGCTTCTCTCTAGCTAGCTCTTATAACTTAATTCAGCCCATTTCTATTAATCTATGCATTGCCATGTGGCTTTGTGGCTTACTGGTACTTTCACATCTTGAATCTTCTGGTGGTGGCTTGCAGTGTCTCCTCTCTCTCCAGTTAAAATGTACTTCTTCGCCTTATTCAGCCTCACTATTGGCCAAACAGCTTTATTTATCAACCAATCAGAGCGATGCATATTCATAGCACACAGAAAGACATCCCACAACATTTGGGATCACTACAACATGAAGAAACTGTATTAAAGGGTCACAGCATTAGGAAGGTTAAGAACCACTGCTCTAGGTTGTTTTTTGACTTGTATACCCACTCCATGGTATTACTGCTCACATACATACACACATATCAATAAATGCAATCGAAAGATAAAAGGGAACACATAAATTCATTCTTGACTTTATTTGATTGAAAACAAAATTTAAGAGATTCATGTTCTAACATTCAGCAAGCAGAGACAGAACTGTGGCAAGTTTGAAGCTAGCCAGAACTATTATAAATATAACCTATCTCATATAAATAAATAGATAAAAAGAAAATGAAGTTTAATCACACAAATACTAAATGAACTGCCAGTAATATGCCTTAAAATGTTTCAATTTAAAGGCATCACATATTATTTAGAGTTTAGATTATCGACAAAAAGTGACAGTTAAGTAAGCCCACAATTTCCCTTAGGTCCTTTGTGTCTGAAATAAATTTCAGGTATCCTATGACTCCAAGTTACACTCAAAAGCTTATTTTGGTAAAATTATCACAAAGCATACCTTTCTAAATCCAGTGAACAATTCTGAATTCTCAAACTCTTCATCTATTATGCAACATTTAAAATGCCTACAACACCATGTCAAGAACCATGATGGCATACAGACATAGTGCTGGAGAGGTAGCTGAGAGTTCTACATCTGAATTGGCAGCAGCAGAAAGAAAGAAAGCCATTGAACCTGGCTTGGGCATTTGAAAACTCAAGTCCCACCCTCAGTGATACATTTAGTCCAACAAGGTCACACCTATTCCAACAAGACCACATCTATTCCAACAAGGCCACACCTCCCAATGTCACTCTCTAAGCATTGAAAGATATGAGCCTGTTGGGGCCAATCTTTTTCAAACAACCATAATATACATAAATATTTGAGAGAAAAGGGATTTTTATTATAGAAAAATCACAAATCAAAATGTCTATACAGTAAAACATTTGGTTCATCCAAGGTAGCAAGACTAAGAGACTAAGAGCACATGGGCTGGAGATGCATATAAAAATATGAGGCAAAATATAGAAAGAAGCCCAGCCACACAGGATTTTGAGAGTCTTTGTGTGATCTTTGAATCTCACTCAGTTTTAAATAATTATTAAAATATAAGCACATTGACATTTTCACTGAGTAAGCTGATCAGCCATTAAGAAAGATGCTATTCTATTGTATGAATAAGCCACATTTTATTTCTCTCCAGTATTTGATAGCTATTTGAGTCGTTTTAACTTTTTTACTATTAGCAACACACTGCTGAAAACCTTCATGTACATGTTTCATAGGTGCACATTTTCAGTAGTTTGAGGTTATATTCCTAAGGGTAGAATTGTTGAGTAACAGAGTAACAATGTTTTGTATTTTGACCAACCACCAGACTGTTTAGCCAAAGTGGCACACCATTTTACAATCTCACCAAATCCTTGTTTTTAAGGCTCTGATTTTTGTACAAAAGCATTCAATCATTCTGTCAGACCAAACCAGGAAAAGTAAGCTATACAATATTATTAAGACATAAAAATGAATGAGAAACTGACAGATTAAATGACTTTGGTGAACCTTCATAATTTCATTTGTAGATCTTTCCATTTCTAATTTATAAATACATTTGGGGTTATAAATTATAAATGTACTGCCTCCTGTCAACATTGTATACTTCTATTTGATGATTTCTGTGTCAAACATTATATGGAAATGTTTCCAAGTATTTTCTGTATTAACTGTGAATGAATAGAACAAAATAAATTGCCTGTGTTGGAAAATAAATAAATAAATAAATAAATAAATAAATAAATAAATAAATAAATAAATATGCTACTCTACTCCATCATCAGAGACATTTTCTACAGGAGATGAGAACTAATGCAGAGACCCATACCTGAACAATGTGCAGAGAGTGGGATACCTTGTAATACTCTGTCTTAAATCAAATCTCTCCCCTCAGAACTCAGAGACTCTGTAGAAGATTAGATGGAAAGATTAAAAAGTCAATAGGGATGGAAGACACCAAAGAAACAAGGCCCAGACACAACAAGACTTATGCACATATGAACTCACAGAGACTGTGGTAGCAGCACAGGGGCTACATAGGTTCAATCCAGATGAGGTTACAGTGCTGAGATTGGGAACTAGACACAAGCTCCCTTTCCCAAACAAGAAAATTTCCAATTGACAACTGCTCACAAGGTAAAACTTAGTTTCTTCAAAGGAATCTCACTGGATATATAAATCACACTTGTACAATGGCCAGCAACAGATGGCCAACATAAAACTAACTTAAATTTATTTTTGGATTCTTGTTTTGTTTTTGTCTTCTATTGCTTTGTTTGAACATTTTACAAACCTGTCCTTCACTTGTGTATTATGGTTTCTCATCTTGAGTTTTTATGGGTTTTAAGGTGTGTGTATATTTTCATGCTCTTAGTTTCTTTTTTGTTAGTTTGTTCATTTTGTTTTATCCTTGTTTGTTTTTTTATTTGTCTGTTTCTTTTCTTAAGAGAGAGGGAAAAAGTGTGGAATTTGGAGGGTAGGGATGTACAGAAGTTCTGAGAAGAGATGAGAGTAAGAGAAACTGGTTAGAATATATTATATGAAAATAACTTTATTTTTAACAAAAAGAGAGATGCTACTCAATTGCAAACAGGAATGCCAACCAAGTGTTAGTATCTTAAGTTTAAAATATAGTAAGCCAGGTACCAGTGCCATGTTACTAATGCTAGCTGCTTGGGACACTGAGATAGGAATGTTGAGAATGTAAAGCAAGACTACAAAAAGGGAGGTATATCGGCCCCCGACTTCCCTTCTGGACCAGAGGTGAGTATATGGGTCCAACCCGGACCCCATCCCTGGGCACCAGCCACTCCGGGGAGGCCTGCACAGCTTGGCGCCGGGTTCTGGCCACTGGGCAGCTCCCCTTCTAGCCCCACTGGGAGGAATCCCCTTTCCCAAGCCCCCGGGCAGCCCCTGCAATCTCCGCGCCCTGCCCCCATGCCCATCTGCCCGAGACCCCAGCCATTTTCTCAGACTTAGAGACCGGCCCCCAGCTCCCATCCTGCCCCCGACTTCCCTTCTGGACAAGAGGTGAGTATCCAGGCCCAACCCGGACCCCATCCCTGGGCACCAGCCACTCCGGGAAGACCTGCCCAACTTGGCCCCAGGTTCTGGCCACCTGGCAGGTCCCCTTCTAGCCCCACTGGGAGGGATCCCTTTTCCCAAGCCCCCTGGCAGCAGCTGCAATCTCCACGCCCTGCCCCCACCCCCATCTGCCAGAGACCCCAGCCACTTCCTGAGACTTAGAGACTGGCCCCCAGCTCCCATCCTGCCCCCTGACTTCCCTTCTGGACCAGAGAGACTTCCGGTCCAGATAAGAGCTTCCATCCTGCCGCAGAGTTCCCATTTGGACAAGAGAACTCCCATCTGGACAAGAGAGAGAGACTTCCTTGTAGCTTGAGTTTTCCTGCCTTGCCCACAGTCAGGACAAATCTTTGTCACCCGCCAGTCCCACAACCGCTCAGACCCAACCAAGTAAACACAGAGACTTATATTGCTTACAAACTGTATGGCCGTGGCAGGCTTCTTGCTAACTGTGCTTATAGCTTAAATTAATCCATTTCCATAAATCTGTACCTTGCCACGTGGTTGGTGGCTTACCGGCATCTTCACATGCTGCTGGTCATGGCGGCGGCTGCAGTGTCTCTCTGCCTCAGCCTTCTGCTTCCCACAATTCTCCTCTCTCCTTGTCCCACCTACTTCCTGCCTGGCCACTGGCCAATCAGTGTTTTATTTATTGACCAATCAGAGCAATTTGACATACAGACCATCCCACAGCACTTCCTGAATCTGTCAGCTCTTTCTGAACCAAGTACACTGATAAGACCAAGAAGGAACCACAAGGAGAAGGGCAGACGTCAAGGCAGAAGTACATACAACAAAATGAAGAGCAATACAGCATCACCAGAACCTAGCCCGCCTCCAACATCTAGACCTGAACATCAAAAATTGGAAGAAGCAGAAGAAAGTAGCCTTATGAGTAACATCATGAAGAAGGTAGAGGCTTGTGTAGAGGAAAAGACAAGAAAATTGGAAGAACGCTGTAAACAACTAGGGGAAAGGGCAAACAAATTAGAAGAAAACAATAAAATCCTGGAAGAAAACAATAAAGTACAGAAAGAAAACAATAAAGTACTGGAAGAAAACAATAAAGTACTGGAAGAAAACAATAAAGTACTGGAAGGAAATCATGAAAAAGCAATGAAACAAGTAAAGGAAACAGTCCAAGACCTGAAAAGGGAAATTGAAACAATAAAGAAGACACAAACAGAGGGAATGCTGGAAATAGAAAACCTGAGTAAAAGATAGGCAACTTCAGAGGCAAGTATAACCAACAGAATGCAAATGATGGAAGAGAGGATCTCTGGCATTGAAGATACAGTAGAAGAAATAGTTTTGTCAGTCAAAGGAAACACTAAAGCCAAAAAAGTCATGAACCAAAATGTCCAAGAAATTTGGGACACCATGAAAAGACCAAACCTATGAATTATAGGGATAGAAGAAGGTGAAGAATACCAACTCAAAGGCACAGAAAATATATGCAACAAAATTATAGAAGAAAACTTTCCCAACTTAAAGAAGGAAATGCCTATGAAGATACAAGAAGCCTATAGAACACCAAACAGACTAGATACCCAAAAAAAGTCCCCTCTACACATAATAATTAAACAACTAAATGTACAGAGTAAAGAAAGAATTTTAAGAGCAGCAAAGGAAAAAGGCCAAGTGACCTATAAAGGTAAACCCATCAGAATAACACCCGATTTCTCAATGGTGACTTTGAAAGCCAGAAGGACCTGGACAGATGTAATGCAGACACTAAGAGACCATGGATGTCAGCCCAGACTAATATACCCAGCAAAACTTTCAATCAGCATAGATGGAAGGAACAAGACATTCGAAGACAAAGCCAGATTTAAACAATACCTATCCACAAACCCAGCCCTACAGAAAGCACTAGAAGGAAAATTCCAACCGAAGGAAGTCAGATACATACTCAAAAACACAGGCAATAGATAAAGCCACAACAGTAAACCCCAAAGAAGAGAAGTACACACACACTACCACCAAAAATGACAGGGATGAACAATCACTGGTCGTTAATATCCCTTAATATCAACGGAATTAATTCACCTATAAAAAGACATAGGCTTATGTGGTGGTAATCTAATTGTATTGAAATATTATTTTGATTTGTACTGAAATATTAATTTGATTGTATGTTAATAAATAAAGTTGTCTGGGGGTCAGAGCTATTAGAGCCATAGCAAGAGTGTGGCGGTGGTGGCACACGCCTTTAATCCCATAGATATCTGTGTGTTCAGGGTCAGAGCTATTAGAGCCATAGCAAGAGTGTGGCGGTGGTGGCACACGCCTTTAATCCCATAAGATCTCTGTGTGTTCAGGGATACAGCCAGCATTGGAGACATATGCCTTTAAGACCTAGGGGGCTGTACATTCAGACAGTGACGAGGCAGTCATGTGTTTGGGTTTACAACCAATGAGAAGGCAGAACAACATACTTTAAAAATACGAACCGAGAGGAAGTAGGTCTCTTTTCGCGAAGCTGGGACAGCAGGAGGAAGGGTGAGATTTTAGCTCTGAGCTCTGACTTCTTGGCTTTCTCTTTTACATTGTTTCTGTGTTTCTTATTTAATAAGACGGTTGGTTACATCTACATCTGGCGCCCAACGTGACAAGAATCCATTAAAAACTGCTTGGCTTGGCGGCAGGTCCGCTTTCCCGCAAGGGCGGCAGGCAGCCCGCGGCGGCGGCGGCGGCAGCGGCGGCACACGGCGGCCGGCGGCGATTGGCTTCTTAGTCCGAGCTGCTGGCGTCCTAGTCCGGGTAGCAACTTCTAGCCCAGGCCTAGGTCTGTGAGCAGCTTGCCTAAAGCCGGTGCTACAAACAACTCAGACCTGCCCTGCCGAACAGGGCCCTGCCTGTAAAGCCAACGCACATGGTCGGAGCTTAAGGAAGCCAGACCCAAGCCTTGACTCAGCACAAGAGGGAACACGTGGCTGCATTTAAGCTTTAGCCGGCTACGCTTTCTTGTGCGTTCTCTCTTTCCTCTCTCTCTCTCTCTCTCTCTCTCTCTCTCTCTCTCTGGATTTACACCTGGGACACTAGGTGGCTGCTTTGAAAATCCCCTCGGATTTCTACTGTTCTACGCAGATTTGGTAAGTCATAATATATCAGATATTTTAAAGGAAACTATCTAAAAGAGAATTTTTTTCCACATTAAAAAACAAATGGGTTTTATGTGTACATTGGAAGAAAATTGGTTTTTGTTCGAAATTTTAGGCAGTCTGGCAATGGAACAACTATATAATATTAGTATTGGTGGAATTATGCACCTCATCACTATAATAATCCACATTTTAATATTTAAAAAGATAGTCAATTTAAGTGCCAGGATAACAGCGTTAGAAGAACTTGTTAAACCTGTAAAAATTCAGACAGAAGAAATTAACAATGAAGTTGTTTCAAGTCGGGATCATAAGGTTGCAGAAAGAAAGCCTGTTTTCACACAGTCACCCTTAATTTATCCTGTAACAGTACAGCAGATGCCTGATCAAATGGCTACACAAAATACTTGGGCTCCAATTGAAATGTTGGATTTAAAAAGGTTTAAGGAGGCAATAGTATCTTATGGCATGCATTCCCCATATGTAAAGCAAATGTTAAACACTTGGTCAACATATAATAGGATAGTACCACAGGACTGGCGGGACCTCGCACAAGGTGTTCTGGAACCCAGCCAGAGACTTCAATTTCTGACTTGGTTTAAGGAGGAGGCTAAAAACATAGAAAAACAGTGGAGGGATAAAGGAGTACAAGTTTGCCAGGATCAGCTTATGGGCGAAGGCCAATATGCTTCAGCACAAGCACAATGTTTATATGATGTCCAAACCCTAATTTTATGTCGAACGGCAGCCTTGAATGCATGGGACAAAGTTGAGGAACCAGGAAAAAAATCTGAATCATTTACAAAGGTGAAGCAAGGCCCAAAAGAGTCTTTTACAGATTTTTTACAAAGACTGGCTTCAGCAGTAAAGAGAACGGTCTCGGATTCAGAAGCTGGTAAGGCAATAATTGAATCTTTGGCCTTTGAGAATGCGAATGCAGCATGCAAAAGAATAATCAGGCCATTAAGGGCAAGATCTGCACCTATGGAAGATTGGATTAGAGAAACAATTAATGTTGAAGCTGATGAGCATGATGATACATGGGTAGGAGAAGTAATTTCAAAAGGTTTGAGGAGTGTTAGATGTTTTGGATGTGGAAAGCAAGGACATTTGAAAAGGGACTGTAGACAGGTCATTTCCAGAAACAATGTTTCTTCAAGGAACAATGGCAACAGAATGTCCCTTCCTTCTGGAGTATGCAGAAGGTGTGGTAAGGGAAAACACTGGACCAACGAATGTAGATCAACAAAGGACAGACAGGGTAATCCTTTGCCTCAGTCTTCGGGAAACTCCCAGAGGGCCCTCAGGCAGGCCCCCAGTGCAAATCCAGTTCAAACCTTTCCGGCAGCCATAGAGGAAATGCCTGCTCTGGAGAGCGATTAAATAACCAAATGCCTATTGGAATAAATCATGCTGGTCAGAATGATGAAACAGAGAGAATAGAAAATTCAGGAGAAAACATAAAGAAAATTTTTTGGCAAACTTCTATTAATGAACAAAGACCAAAATTAACGATAAAAATAAATGGTGTTTTGTTGTCTGGTCTGGTAGACACAGGTGCGGACGTTACCATAATTGCACCAGAATTTTGGCATCCAACTTGGCCTCTTCAGGAGGTAAACGTTCAACTGTTAGGAATTGGGACATTATCTCAGGTGAAACAGAGTGCAAGATGGCTCGAATGTATAGGTCCAGAAGGACAGAGAGGAAAATTAAAACCATATGTGGCTAACATAACTATGAACCTGTGGGGTCGAGACTTGTTGCAACAATGGAATACTCAGATTAACATCCCTCCAATCTCAGAAACAAATCATAAACTAGCACATGTTACTGAGAGAAATATTAGAAGATATTGTTCTAATGAGTGGTCACCAGCCATCCATATTATACAAGAACAGGGCACAATAACTGATGATCTTCCAAAGACACCAACAGCTCTACCTTTAAAATGGTTAACAGACAAGCCTGTATGGGTCCAGCAATGGCCTTTAACAACAGAGAAACTCCAGGCTTTAGAAGAGCTGGTAGAAGAACAGTTAAATGCTCAGCATATTGAAGAATCAACCAGCCCTTGGAATTCTCCTGTATTTGTTATTAAAAAGAAATCTGGTAAATGGAGAATGGTAACAGACCTTAGGGCAATTAACAAAGTAATTCAGCCAATGGGTTCTCTACAATCTGGGATGCCTTTGCCTACTCTGTTACCAAAAGGATGGCCTCTCATAGTTATTGATTTAAAAGACTGTTTCTTTTCAATACCCTTACAAGAAAAAGACAGAGAAAGATTTGCTTTTACAGTGCCTACTTATAATAATTCTCAACCGGTTAAAAGATTTCAATGGAGGGTCCTCCCACAGGGAATGTTGAATAGCCCAACTCTGTGCCAATATTTTGTACAACAGCCATTGGAAGTGATACGTAAAAAATTTCCTAAATCTATAATTTATCATTATATGGACGATATTTTACTAGCTGACTCAAATGCAGATACTTTAGAAATAATGTTTGAAGAAGTAAAGAAAATTTTGCCTCGCTGGGGATTACAAATTGCTCCTGAAAAGATACAAAGAGGAGATTCTATTAATTATTTAGGATATAAAATAGAGCTACAAAAAATTAGACCCCAAAAGGTGCAAATTCGGAGAGATAGACTACAGACTCTTAATGACTTTCAAAGATTATTTGGAGATATTTCTCATCTACGAACTATTGTTGGGGTAAAAAATGATGAACTGACTAATTTGTTCAAAACCTTAGAAGGTGACAAGGACTTAAATAGTCCAAGAGAATTATCACCTGAAGCTGAGAAAGAATTAGCATTGGTAGAAAAGAAAGTGCATGAAGGACACGTGAATCGTATTGATCCAAAGCTGGATTGCATTTTGGTTATCTTACCTTCTAGGCGTTCTCCTACTGGAATATTAATGCAGAGGGAAGATATTATATTGGAATGGATATTTTTACCAAATAAACCAAATAAAAAATTAAAAACTTATGTGGAAAAAATCTCTGACTTGATTTACAAAGGAAAAATGAGACTTCGTCAATTAGCAGGCATAGACCCAGCAGAAATTGTCGTACCATTAACTAAGGAGGACATTGAAAAATTATGGACAGAAAGTGAACCTTGGCAAAGAGCTTGCAGTAATTTTTTGGGAGAAATTAACAGCAAATATCCCAAAAGCAATAGAATTGATCTTATAAAGAGAGCTGAATGGATCTTGCCTCGAATTGTACGGCAAAAACCCATATCTGGAGTTCGTACATTTTATACAGATGCCAACAAAGAAGGAAAGGCAGGTTACAAATCAGAAAATTTAAGTAAAGTGGTTCAAAGTCCGTATAATTCAGTGCAAAAATCAGAATTGTATGCTATTCTGTTGGTATTAATGGATTTTTCAGAACCTCTCAACATAGTAACTGACTCTCAGTATGCTGAAAGAGTGGTGTTACATATTGAGACTGCAGAATTTATCCCTGATGCTTCAGAATTAACTTCACTATTTATTCAATTACAAGATACAATCAGGAAAAGGAATCATCCTTTATATATAACTCACATTCGATCCCATACTGGTCTGCCAGGCCCTCTAGCACAAGGCAATGAAGAGATTGATAAATTATTGATAGGAAATGTGCTGGAGGCCTCAGAATTTCATAAAAAACATCACGTTAATAGTAAAGGTTTAAAAAAGGATTTTTCCATAACCTGGCAACAAGCCAAAGAAATAATAAAGAAATGTCCTACTTGTTCCTTCTACAATCAGACGCCATTACCAGCAGGATGTAACCCAAAGGGTACTCAGAGAAATGAAATCTGGCAGATGGACGTGTTTCACTTTGCAGAATTTGGAAAATTGAAATATGTACACCACACTATCGATACTTATTCAGGATTTCAATGGGCAACTGCTTTGAGTTCTGAAAAAGCTGATTCTGTAATCACTCATTTGCTAGAAGTTATGGCCATCATGGGTATACCTGCACAAATCAAAACTGACAATGCTCCATCATATGTCTCTGTTAAAATGAAACAGTTTTTTGCTTATTACAATATAAAGCATATTACAGGCATACCACATAATCCTACAGGTCAAGCAGTTATAGAAAGATCAAACAGAACTCTAAAGGATATGCTAAATAAACAGACATGGGTAACAAAAACCCCCAGAAATAGACTGCATAATGCTCTTCTAACTTTGAATTTTCTGAATGCCAATGAGAAAGGAACAACAGCTGCAGAGAGACATTGGATAATAGAAAAAACTACAGAATTAAATCAGCCTATATACTTTAAGGATGTGCTGACCTCAGAATGGAAACCAGGGTATGTATTACATTGGGGACGTGGTTTTGCTTTTGTTTCTACAGGAGAAGATAAGCTGTGGGTACCATCAAAATTGATAAAGGTTCGATTTGAACAAGAGAGACCTCTTAATTAGAGGAGGTGATAGTTCATCAACCAGCATGAACATCCAATTTAAACTAACTTGTATCAATAACACATGCCTTTTCATTTAATCAGATAATAACTTGTCAAAAGGAAACATCCCCAAAATTAGTCTTGGGGAAAGGTTTTTGTTTTTGTCTTTTAGGAGAATGAAGGTTAAGGAATCTGAAGAACACTGGACAAATGAGACAACTGAAGAAAAGGGACAAATCATCTATCCCAAGAAACAGAGTGAAACGGTGTATGGGTATATATTATCTAAAAAAAAAATTTATGTCTTCCTAAATGTTTGTTTCTGCTTTTCTCTAAAGATTTAACACTATTGGTCTTCTAACAGTCCCAGTTCAATTAAAATTTAAAGCTGACTTTGGAGTTGGAGAATGGCTCTCTCCTTCTTTAAAATCAAGCAGGTTGTTAAAAGGAAAATGCAAACTCCCTGTATCATGCCAGAATAAGAGCCATCTTCTGCTATGGTACAGGACAAAAGCAAAATTAATTAAGGGACTATTCTATTACTAATCTCAACTCTTTGATTCTATTCTGATTCTTTAAACTTTTCTCAAAGTATAAATTTTATATCAAAATTTACAAGATTAATATATATATATATACATTTTAAACTTTGTTAAGATATGAATGGTCACATAGAGTACTAACTAATTCTAGAAAAAAGGCTAGCTGCATATATATGTTTTTGTGTTCGAGTCTCTTATCAGTTTTCTGCAGGAAATCATGGCCAGGCCTAACATCAACTGAAGTCTCCAGAAAGAAGATGGGGCCCCACAACAACAACAATTCCACGTGGACAATAATAATATCATTAAGCTGACAAACATCATCCATAGATCAGCTTTGAACTACAAGGTGCTCAGAGCAAATTTGAGATGACTAGCTGAGATGATCCAGTCTCAAAGACTACTTGAATAAGGACTTGAGATAAACCCTGAACTTTGACATTATACACAGACTGGATAGTGAAGGATATAGTTACCTCTCTTAGAATTTGACAATTAACCTAAAATTTTTCTTTCAGGATAAAGAAAACTTCGCCCATACCCAGCAGGAAGCAATTTTAAGAATACGACGCCCACATTCCCAAAGAGGTGGTGTGGGGCAGGTGGTTTTTTGGTCTTTTTAATGGGTTTTGGGTCTGGGATAATTTTCAGTATTTAGGGGGGTTGGTTACAAGTTATTGTCAAGGGTTAGGAAAAAGGCTAAGCAAAGGAGATTAGATTTAAGGTTCTTGTTTAAAAAAAAAAAAAGAAAGAAAGAAAGAAAGAAGGAAAGAAAGAAAAAAAAAGAAAGAAAAGAGAAAGACAATTACTAGTTTTAAATACTTTACATTGGATTGAATTGTTTTATATCATAGGAAGATGCTAGATGTGGAACAAGGATGACTAGACTGCTACTCACATCACCAGTGAGGCTACCTGGAAAACGGGACCCCAAAAAAAGACACGGAGAAATGGACAAGATCTACATGAATAGCCTGGTCATGAGTGGGAACAATGAAGGGCGACAGTCGAGGGAAAGAGTGGGAGATCCTAGCTGGATCAAGAAAAGAGAGGGAGAACAAGGAATAGGAGACCATGGTAAATGAAGACCACATGAGAAGGTGAGAAGGGGAGGAAGCAGAGAGCTAGGGAGGCCCACGGAGATTCACAAAGATACCCCCTCAAAAGACTGCTGGCAATGGTCGCGAGACGGCAGGAACTGACCTACTCTGGTGATGGGATGGCCAGACACCCAAATAGTGGTGCCATAAACCCCATCCAAGGACTGAGGAATCTGAAGGCAGACATCCACGGCTGGGCCCCTGGTGGAGCACTGGGAGTCTAATTAGTGAGTAAGAAGAGGATTTATATGAGCGAGAATTGTTGAAGCCAAGGTTGGATAAAGCACCGGGACAAATAACCAAATGAATGGAAGCACAGGATCTATGAACCAAAGGCTGAGGGGCCCCCAACTGGATCAGGCCACCTGAACGGGTGAGACAGTCATTTAGCTTGATCTGTTTGGGAGGCAGCTGTGCATTGGTGCCAGGTCCTGGGCGCGTTGCATGAGTTGGCTGTTTGAATCCTGGGACTTATGCAGGGACACTTGGCTCGGTCTGGGAGGGGGGAATGGACCTGCCTGGACTGAGTCTACCAGGTCAACCCCGGTCCTCGGGGGAGACCTTGATCTGGAGGAGGTGGGAATGGGGGGTGGGCTGGGGGGAGGGGTGGGCGAGAGGGGGAGAACAGGGGATTCTGTGGCTATTATGTTGAACTGAATGGTGTTATAAAATAATAATAATAATAATAATAAAAAAAAAAAGTGAAAAAAAAAAAAAAAAAAAAAAAAAAAAAAAAAAAAAAAAAAAAAAAGAATACGACGCCCACATTCCCAAAGAGGTGGTGTGGGGCAGGTGGTTTTTTGGTCTTTTTAATGGGTTTTGGGTCTGGGATAATTTTCAGTATTTAGGGGGGTTGGTTACAAGTTATTGTCAAGGGTTAGGAAAAAGGCTAAGCAAAGGAGATTAGATTTAAGGTTCTTGTTTAAAAAAAAAAAAAGAAAGAAAGAAAGAAAGAAAGAAGGAAAGAAAGAAAAAAAAAGAAAGAAAAGAGAAAGACAATTACTAGTTTTAAATACTTTACATTGGATTGAATTGTTTTATATTGTACACAAATTTGAAACTGATATTGTTAGAAAATGCTATATGTATATTTCTAATTGTATTTATTCCATCCATTTAACAATGTAATGCAAATTTCTGATCCTTGAATGTTATTATTATCAACTATCAGGATATAAAGAAATGAAAGCTAGTAGTTAGACATTATCATAGAACTTGTAGTCATATTAGATATGTTTTAAAAATTGAGCAGAGATGTTTTAGACAGGTCATCTTCAAACCCTTCAGAGATCTACAGAATATGGCATTTAAAATGTTTTAATAACTTAGAAAATTTTTCTTTTTTGAGACATGTCGGCTCCTGGCAGTACCAATCTACTTTAGAGAAAATATGGGCATTGAAGAAACTGCATATGGAGTCAACTTTCATTCTGGCAAAAGTTAGCCACTGGACAACAAAGTATCCTCGAATCAACAGGACAAAATGGACAGACAGATCACGAAACAAGGGACTACTGATTCTTGCCAAAACAAGTGTGGTTATGGCTTTATCAAAAGGCATCTTCTGAGGCCAGGACAATATGGCCCCATCCCTGAAGTGGCCTTCGCATCCGGAAAAGGTACGGTGCCCTTTTCTTCGAAGGCAGCTTAACAGGCAGAGGGCCGATGGATTCTGTTGTACAATGGAACAGCAGCTGAAAGCTCATGCCTCTCAAAAGTAGACTGGCATTTAATAGAGGGATGTGGAGAAGAAGGGGATGCTGAGATGAAGCCATATATACACAGCCAAGAAGAATGGACAGCTGAATTAAAAAACTGTCAACAATTTCCAGAATTTAAAATCCTGAATCATGACAGGACACTAGTGGAATTCAGGTGTTTCTGGTACGTGGACTGCTCTCACCCAATGTGAGGTTGAACTGTTGACCTTGTGTACATCCTACTTCACAAATGAGTCTGTCAGATACACTAAGCCTATAGGCTGAAGATGATGCCCCAACACTGCGGAGAAACCTCAGGTGACTGCCCAGGCAGCTGGCTGTTTCTGTCAACTCACAAAATTTTTTGGAAGTTGCTTGCATGCACTTCCTGTTTTTATTTTTGTTAGCTAATATTGTTCCCTTCTTGGGTCTCTGAGGGAGTTGAAGATTAGTTAGTTATGGTTGAAGATTAGTTAGTTATAGTTGAAAATTAATTAGGATAGAAAGTACATTAGATACATCTTGGAATTATCAAAATAGGATAGATAATGGAATTATTTTCTCTGATTTGTCAAATACCTGTTTAGGTATTTATTACTTGTATATATTGTATATAGTTATTGTACTTTTGTATATAGTTTTTCTTTTGTTAGTCATAACCTTTTGCTTTTTTTCTTTTTATTAAAATAGAAAAGGGGAAATGTGGTGGTAATCTAATTGTATTGAAATATTATTTTGATTTGTACTGAAATATTAATTTGATTGTATGTTAATAAATAAAGTTGTCTGGGGGTCAGAGCTATTAGAGCCATAGCAAGAGTGTGGCGGTGGTGGCACACGCCTTTAATCCCATAGATATCTGTGTGTTCAGGGTCAGAGCTATTAGAGCCATAGCAAGAGTGTGGCGGTGGTGGCACACGCCTTTAATCCCATAAGATCTCTGTGTGTTCAGGGATACAGCCAGCATTGGAGACATATGCCTTTAAGACCTAGGGGGCTGTACATTCAGACAGTGACGAGGCAGTCATGTGTTTGGGTTTACAACCAATGAGAAGGCAGAACAACATACTTTAAAAATACGAACCGAGAGGAAGTAGGTCTCTTTTCGCGAAGCTGGGACAGCAGGAGGAAGGGTGAGATTTTAGCTCTGAGCTCTGACTTCTTGGCTTTCTCTTTTACATTGTTTCTGTGTTTCTTATTTAATAAGACGGTTGGTTACATCTACAGGCTTACAGAATGGATAGGAAAGCAGGACCCATCTTTCTGCTGCATACAAGAAATACATCTCAAATTCAAAGACAGACACTACCTATGAATAAAAGGCTGGGAAAAGACTTTCCAATCAAATAGTCTTAAGAAACAATCGGGTGTACCCATCCTGATATCCAACAAAATAGACTTCAAACTAAAATCAATCAAAAGAGATCAAGAAGGGCATTACATCCTCATCACAGGAATGATCCACCAAGATGAAGTTTCAATCCTGAACATTTATGCCCCAAACACAAGGGCACCCACATATGTAAAAGAAACATTACTAAAGCTTCAACTACATCTAAAACCCCACACATAAATAGTGGGAGATCTCAACACCCCACTTTCACCACTGGACAGATCTCCCAAATCGAAACTTAACAGAGAAGTAAAGGACTTAACTGATGTCATGACCCAATTGGACCTGATAGATATCTACAGAACATTCCATCCTAACAAGAAAGAATATATCTTCTTCTCACCACCCCATGGAACTTTCTCTAAAATTGACCACATACTTGGCCACAAAGCAAATCTCAACAGATACAAAACAATTGGAATAACCTCCTGTGTTCTATCAGACCACCATGGTTTAAAGTTAGATTCCAACAACAACAAAAACTACAGAAACCTACAATCTCATGGAAACTGAATAATGCTCAACTGAATCACCAATGGGTTAAGGAAGAAATAAAGAAAGAAATTAAAGACTTCCTAGAGATCAATGAAAATGAAGACACCACATACCCAAACTTATGGGACACTATGAAAGCAGTGCTAAGAGGGAAATTCATAGCACTAAATGCCCACATAAAGAAGTTGGAGAAATCCCACACTAGTGACTTAACAGCACACCTGAAAGCTCTAGAACAAGAAGAAGCAAAGTCTCCCAGGAAGAATAGATGCCAGGAAATTATCAAAGTGAGAGGTGAAATTAATAAATTGGAAGCTAAGAGAAAAATACAAAAATTTAATGAAACAAAGAGTTGGTTCTTTGAGAAAATACAAAAGATAGACAAGCCCTTATCCAAACTAACCAAAAGACAGAGAGAGAGAATCCAAATCAACAAAATCAGAAATGAAAAGGGGGACATAACAACAGACATTGAGGAAATCCAGAGAATTATAAGGTCATATTTTAAAAACCTCTACTCCACAAAACTGGAAAACCTAAAAGAAAGGGACATTTTTCTGGATAGGTACCACATACCTAAGTTAAATCAAGACCAGATTAACTATTTAAATAGTCCAATAACCCCTAAGGAAATAGAAACAGTCATTAAGAGTCTCCCAACCAAAAAAAGCCCAGGACCAGATGGTTTCAGCGCAGAATTCTACCAGATCTTCAAAGAAGAGTTAATACCAATACTCTCTAAATTGTTCCACATAATAGAAACAGAAGGAACATTACCTGACTCCTTCTATGAGGCTACAATTACCCTGATTCCTAAACCAAACAAAGATACAACAAAGAAAGAGTACTACAGACCGATCTCCCTCATGAACATTGATGCAAAAATACTCAATAAAATACTGGCAAACAGACTCCAAGAACACATCAGAACAATTATCCACCATGATCAAGTAGGCTTCATCCCAGGGATGCAAGGGTGGTTCAACATATGAAAGTCCATCAATGTAATACACCATATAAATAAACTCAAAGAAAAGAACACATGATCATCTCACTAGATGCAGAAAAGGCATTTGACAAAATCCAACACCCCTTCATGATAAAAGTCTTGGAGCCATCAGGAATACAGGGAACATACCTAAACATAATAAAGGCAATTTACAGCAAGCCAACAGCCAACATCAAATTAAATGGTGAGAAACTCAAAGCAATTCCACAAAAATCAGGAATGAGGCAAGGCTGTCTACTCTCCCCATACTTATTCAATATAGTACTTGAAGTTCTAGCCAGAGCTATAAGACAACATAAGGAGATTAAGGGGATACAAATTGGAAAGGAAGAAGTCAAGCTTTCCCTCTTTGCAGATGACATGATAGTATAATTGAGTGACCCCAAAGATTCCACCCAGGAACTGATAAAGCTTATAAACACCTTCAGCAACATAGCAGGATACAAGATAACTCAAAAAAATCAGTAGCCCTCCTATATACAATGGACAAAAAAGCTGAGAGGGCAATTAGAGATACATCACCCTTTACAATAGCCACAAATGACATAAAATACCTCGGGGTAACACTAACCAAGCAAGTGAAGGACCTATATGACAAGAACTTTAAGTCCCGGAAAAAAGAAATTGAAGAAGATGTCAGAAAATGGAAAGATCTCCCATGCTCATGGATAGGCAGGGTTAACATAGTAAAAATGGCAATCTTACCAAAAGTAATCTACAGATTCAATGCAATCCCCATCAAAATACCAACACAATTCTTCACAGACCTGGAAAACAAAAAACCAAGGATAGCCAAAAGAATCCTGTACAATAAAACAACCTCTGGAGGCATCACAATCCCTGACTTCAAGCTCTACTATAGAGCTACAGTAATAAAAACAGCTTGGTATTGGCATGAGAACAGACATGTGGACCAATGGAATGGAATTGAAGACCCTGACCTTAACCCACACACCTATGAACATATAATTTTTGACAAAGAAGCCAAAAGTGTACAATGGAAAAGAGAAAGCATCTTCAACAAATGGTGCTGGCATAACTGGATATCAATGTGTAGAAGGCTGCAAATAGATCCATATCTGTCACCGTGCACAAAACTTAAGTCCAAGTGGATCAAGGACCTCAACATAAATCCAGCTACTCTGAACCTGCTAGAAGAGAAAGCAGGAAGTACTCTTGAACGCATTGGCATAGGAGATCACTTCCTAAATATAACACCAGTAGCACAGACACTGAGACAAACAATCAATTAATGGGACCTCTTGAAACTGAGAAGTTTTTGTAGAGCAAAGGATATGGTCAACAAGGCAAAGCGACAGCCTACAGAATGGGAAAAGATCTTCACCAACCCCACATGTGACAGAGGACTGATATCCAGAATATATAAGGAACTCAAGAAATTAGACATCAAAACGACCAACAGTCCAATTGAGAAATGGGCTTTAGAACTAAACAGAGAATTCTCAACAGAGGAAACTCAAATGGCTGAAAGACATTTAAGGAATTGCTCAACATCCCTAATCATCAGGGAAATGCAAATCAAAATAACTCTGAGATACCACCTTACGCCTGTCAGAATGGCTAAGATCAAAAACACTGAAGACACTTTATGCTGGAGAGGATGTGGAACTAGGGGAACTCTCCTCCACTGCTGGTGGAAATGCAAGCTTGTACAACCACTTTGGAAATCAATATGGCGCTTTCTTAGAAAATTGGGAATCAATCTCCCCCAAGATCCAGCTATACCACTCCTGGGCATATACCCAAGAAATGCTCAATCATACCACAAGAGCACTTGCTCAGCTATGTTCATATCAGCATTGTTTGTAATAGCCAAAACCTGGAAACAACCTAGATGCCCTTCAACTGAAGAATGGATAAATAAATTGTGGCACATATACACAATGGAATATTACTCAGCAGAGAAAAACAATGACATCATGAGGTTTGCAGGTAAATGGATGGATCTAGAAAAAATCATCCTGAGTGAGGTAACCCAGACTCAGAAAGACAAATATGGTATGTACTCACTCATAGGAAGATGCTAGATGTGGAACAAGGATGATTGGACTGCTACTCACATCACCAGTGAGGCTACCTGGAAAACAGGACCCCAAGAAAGACACGGAGAAATGGATGAGATCTACATGAACAGCCTGGACATGAGTGGGAGCAATGAAGGGCGAGGGTCGAGGGAAAGAGAGCGGGAGATCCTAGCTGGATCAAGAAAAGAGAGGGAGAACAAGGAATAGGAGACCATGGTAAATGAAGACCACATGAGAAAAGGAAGAAGCAAAGAGCTGAAGTGGCCCAAAGAAATCCACAGGGATACCCCCACAAAGGACTGCTGGCAGTGGTTGAGAGACAGCCGGGACTGACCTACTCTGGTGATGGGATGGCCAAACACCCTAATGGTTGTGCCATAAACCCCATCCAAGGACTGAGGAACCTGGATTCAGACATCCACGGCTAGGCCCCGGGTGGAGCGCTGGGAGTCTAATTAGTAAGAAAGAGGAGGGTTTATATGAGTGAGAATTGTTGAAACCAGGGTTAGATAAAGCACAGGGACAGATAACCAAATGAATGGAAACACATGAACTATGAACCAAAGACTGAGGGGCCCCCAACTGGATCAGGCCCTCTGAATAGGTGAGACAGTTGATTGACTTGATCTGTTTGGGAGGCATCTAGGCAGTGGTACCAGGTCCTGTGCTCATTACATGAGTTAGCTGTTTGAAACCTGGGACTTATGCAGGGATGCTTGGCTCAATCTGGGAGGAGGGGACTGGACCTGCATGGAATGAGTCTGTCGGGTCGATCTCAGTCCTCGGGGGAGGCTTTGCCCTGGAGGAGGAGGGAATGGGGGGTGGGCTGGGGGAAGGGGAGGGGTGGGGGGGGAGAGAGCAAGGGAATCTGTGGCTATTTTCTGGAACTGAATAGTATTGTAAAATAAATAATAATAATAAAAAAGGGAGGTATATCAAGTTTTTGCTAAATGCTTTTAACTAAAGAAAGTAAATATTATTAAAGTTAATTTTATTCAAATATGTACATATCAAGTAGTAAATATTTATCTGCAAAACTTTCAGAAGAAAGCATTCAAGTAAAAATAACAATCAATGTACTCAGAAGGATAAAGAAAGCTATGACATCTATTACACAAGAATAGAATGCTATATAAAGAAATATAAGAAACAGAACTTGAAAATTAAAACTACATAGCTGAAATAAATAATACCAGTTGACTACAAAACAGTCATTCACTCCTTAAGTACCAATTGTTTTAGGAAATAAAGGGATATCAGTAGTACTTTGTGTCTCTAAATTAGTTATTGTGGTTATAAGTTGAAAAGATAAAGAAAAGGAAGAAATCACAGTGAGATTACTAATTAGTATTATTAGGTTATTATGTAAGAAATAGAAGAGTGGGGCATACATAGAATAGGGAAAGGTAAGGACAGATAGAGGTGGGTCAATGGTGGGGTGCACACTTTGATCTGGAGAGCTTATATGCAAATTCCCTTGGCCTTCTTTCCAAACTCTGATCTCACTTCAGGACCACAAAACTAATTTGGACTTCTTTATTCCTCTTCCCATAGTAGCCACATTAAATAAATCTTTTTTCTTTGATTTCTGCTTTTATTACTTTTGATTGTTCTATTTCATATGTGTGGGTGTCTTGTCTGCATGTATGTCTGTGTACCACATGAGTGCCTAATGACCACAGAGGCCAGAAGAGGATGTTGGATACCTGTAATTGGAGTTACAGACAGTTGTGAGTTGCCATGCGTGTGCTGCAAATCAAATCCAAGTCCTCTGGAAGGGCAGCCACTTCTCTTAAAGTCTCGGCCATCTTTCCACCCTTTGTTTTCCACATTTTTTTAAATTGACGAATGCGAATTGTTATAATTCTCTTTTTTTCAATGAAAATGATTTTTTTCATGAAATATATTCTGATTATGTTTTCCCCTATCTCAATTTCTCTGCGATCCTTCTCACCTCCCCTCCCATACAAATCCTCACCCTTTTCTGTCTCTCATTAGAAAACATACAGGCATCTAAGGAATAATAGTAAGATAAAAACAAACAAATGAAAATATGACAAAACAAAAAGAAATGAGTCAAAGACAAAGCACAAGAAACACTTTCAGTTTGGCTCTTTAATTGCCTTGTTGAGGATAGGTGACCAGACAAGTTATGACAGCCAAATTTCATGACAAACTCAGGTGTGCCAGAAAGTCTTAACAAACTAATCCAAACACAAAGATCTCAAAGAGGATATGAAAAGCATATGAAATGATTCAAACAGGATACAAATAATTGCCTAAATGAATTCTCATAAAATACCAACAGCTCAATGAAATAGGAACGCCAATTCAGGATATGAAAATGAAGTTTGTGCGACTGATATTGATGGAAGTGATGTGAAAATAAAAGAAAGAATGCAGGGATCTCCGGAAGCAGATTGTCCTTTAGTCAGAACAGTGAAGGACAATGGTCTTTTTAGGGAACTAGAGACTGTACATAGGGGTTTGGGATTTTATGGGGCAGATAAAGGGAATTTAGGGGTGGAAGATTCCATCTGCAGGTAAGTTCCCCTGCAGTCTGAAATTGCTAGATAGCAAGAGAAGGCTGTTATGCTGATCCTCCCTTTTTAGAAGCTACCTGGATCCTAACAGTCCAGTATTATCAGTCAAGTGAACTTTCCTGTCAGTAGTTTCTCAGCTTACCTGAGGATTTTAGGTCATTAAGCCTTAACAGTTCAACAAAGAGATATAATATGAAAAAAAAACTGAAATTATATTGGAAATGAAAAAAATCAATGAGCCAAATAAAAATTTCAGTGAAAAATCTCACGAAAAGAATAGTCTATGAAGAACAGAATATCAGGACTTAAGGATAATATAGAGGAATTAGATCATTTAATTACCAGTCAGTGACCATTATTTAAAGTATATGAATAGAACATAACAAATTTGGGGACTCTATGAAAAGACCAGATTTGCAAATTGTGAACAAAGAAGACTCCTAGGCCAGATGTTACAGAGAGCTCACCAGGGAAGACTACTCAGATACAGTTTATAGTCAATTGAAAGTCTGCATTTTAGCCAGCTGAGACTACACTAATGTATAAGTGTAGCACTGAGTGTTTAGAGTAAGGGACTTTTAAAGGCAAAAGCTACATGCTGTTATCTCTCTCCTGCTACAGGGGAAGGTTTCTCAAAAGCAAGCAGTTTAACAGAAGCTAAGGTAAGTAGTTAGTTGGAGAGGTTTTTCACAAGCAGGCAGTTTAACAGGAGCCAAGGTAAGTTAGCTGGGGCATCTTGACCTTGGGTTCCTAGAACAGAGATGGGCAATTTTCCACAGTGCTTTCTATCAAGTTAATCAAATTCTACTCAAACTGAAAATGGCCTTAGCAAGAATAAAAGACGGAGAAAGCTCTTCACTCTCTTGTCCTGTCACGCAAAGGCTTAATATATAACATTTTCAATAAAGTCATAGAAGATAATTTCTCAAATCTAGAGAAAGAGACACCCATCCAGGTACAGGAGACCTGCAGAACACAAAAAAAGACAGGACCAGAAAAGAAATATTCCAGATCATATTACAGTTAAAATACTAAATATACATAATTAAGAAAGGGTATTGAAAGCTGCAGGAGTTAGAAGGCTCAAGTCACATACAAAAGCAAGCTGGTCAGAATAATTCTCAACAGAAACTTTAAAAGAAAATAAAACTTAGAGCAATGTGCTTCCTATTAATTTTCTTCCATGAAAAAAAAATTGAAGAAACAGAAAACTTCCTACTCTTTAATGTTTGCAGGTCCTAATAATGTGTTGTTCAAGATAATCACAAAGCACCAGTCAGGTGTTTCCTTAAGGAAACTAATCTGTAGATAGCCTTCAAGAAGGTATAATTTTAATTGTCTTTGGAAAAATAAATGTCCCTTACTTTGGTCAATTAATGATGATGGTTTAATAATTATCATCCTAACTGGCATTTATTTAAAAAGGTGATTTGCAGTAGAGAAAAGGTGATTTTAAAGTTCTTTCTCCTTAGCAAGACAACAGTAATTTGTTATAAAGCAAAAGGTTTCATTGTCTGAAAATAAAATTACATTCCTCTGTGCCATGCTTTTAACAATGAAATAGAAAGACATTGATTTTGAGTATTTTTAAAGCATTATGCAAGTCTAATAAGGTATTAATATTATAATGTTCTTTTGTTTTTACATTTAATAAATTTCTTTATAGATCAGATGCAGCTAGAAATAGTGATTAATTAGTTACATAATCATGTACACAAAACAGGTAGAGAAATAGAGTAAATGTCAGTAATTAAGCAACTTGTGTTGTGGTAATGGTGGTGGTGGTGGTGGTGGTGGTGGTGGTGGTAGTGGTGTGTATTTCCAATAATATTTTATGCATTATAAAACTAATACAAAATACTTAATTAAAACCAGATGCCTGTAATCACAGAACAAAGAACTAAGAGACAGGAGTTGAAAAGTTATCCTCTGCTATATAGTGAGTTCAAGGCCAGCCTTGGTACATGATACTCTGTCTCAAAATACCAAGGAAGTGAAAGAAAAAAATAAAATCTTAGTAATCCTTTACATTTATTTAAAAGCACATTCAGAAGAAATTGGGGAATCAGATAAACAAATAATAAATATAAATCAATGTTTACATGGATGACCATTTACATGTATTCAGTGTATGTCAAATTCTGATAGTTTTTCAAGTAAACTTTTAATGTAGAAAAGTTTAAAGTTTTCAGAAAATCACTAAGATTGTACAAACTTTCTACATATCTTATCCCGACTTTCTTCTATTACCATCTTACACTACTATAGTCTATTTGTTACAATAAATCAGCCAATATTTTCAACTGCTGTTTTCTATGGAGGCAATTCTATTAATTAAGCTAAACACAAATTTGTCCACGTGACTCTTAAGTTTTTCTCATTACCATATTCTCATCAGTGTACTTCTCCTACTGTAATTGCTGGTTTATGATTTTGATCACCAGTGGGGGAAAATTTGTCTCTCAACAATCATTTATTTACTTAATTATTCAATTCCAGTACATATAGGTAACAGTATCATAACTGTTCATCTAATACCCAGTATCTCAACTAGAGTAAAATGTATAGGCTAAAGTTTCTGTCCTATCCACCAGCTCTGAAATAACTGGCATGGAGACTTAATATTACTTACAAATGCTCAGTTGATAGCTCAGGCTTATTACTAACTAGCTCTCACAACTTAAATTAACCCATTTTTATTAATCTATGTTTTGCCACATGGCCCGTGGCTTTACCTGTCCTATAGCATGTCTTGCTCCCTCTGTGTCTCCTGGTGACTTCAGATTCTGTCCTTTTTCCTCCCAATATTCTCAGTTTGGCTCTCCCACCGAACTTTACCCTGTTCAGCTACTGGCCAGTCAGCTTCTTTATTAAACCAATCTGTGTGACAAATTTTCACAGTGTACAAAAGGATTATTCCACAGCAAAAATGCATATTATACCATTGCTTTTAGTTTTGTAGACTTTAATGATTTCTGAAGTTATCAGTTTTCATATTTCATACCAAATTCAAGGTATTAGTTAACTCCAGATGACTTTATCAAAACAGGGGACATAACATGGACTGTAGATTTAGCTCAAAGACTGAGTGCTTGCCCAACATTCATGGAGACCTGAATTCCATTCCCAGCACTAGAAAACTGCACATAAAATTTTCCTTCTGTGAGCTGGAGGGAAGCGTCAGTAGTCAAGAGTACTTGCATAGAATCTGGTTTGGTTCCCAGCACCCACACAGTGGCTCATAACCATATGCAACTCCTGTTCTAGGGGATCCTATGGTCACACCTGTGGTGTACCGAAATGTATGAAGACAAACATGTTCATGTACATAAAGTTAATCTAAAAACATGTTTTTAATTCTTGTTTTGTATTCTTAATGTAGATGGAATCACTAGTATGATACCTTGCCTTTATTTCTGTTGTTGATAGTTTATATCTCTTTTTTAGGTTAGATAGAATTTTATTTTTTCACTTTTTCACAAAACTAATTTGTAGTTTCATTTATTTCTCTATTGTTTTAAAATTTTTAACATGTACCTCAAAATACAGTTTGTCTTTAAATCTGAGATGATTTTGATGATATTCTGTTATAATTGAGATTAATACATATTTTTCTAGAAATGAATGGAGTGCTCCATAAAGTCAATGAGATATATATGTTTACTTATAATATTTTTAAGTCTGCTACATCCTTACTTTCTACTCAATTTGGCTATCAATTGCTGAAAGAGGGTTGCAGAAAACTACAATTAACTTGCCTATTCTTTCCTTCCATTTTATCTACTTCATGTATTTTCATATCTCATTAGACACACACACAAACACACACACACACACACACACACACACACACACACACACACACATATATATATTCATATTTACCCAAGATACTTTTCATTTGCTGTGAGGTGAACTGTGTATGATTTTTTTTATAATTTTTTTTTTTTGGTTTTTCGAGACAGGGTTTCTCTGTGTAGCTTTGCTCCTTTCCTGGAACTCGCTTTGGAGATCAGGCTGGCCTCGAACTCACAGAGATCCGCCTGCCTCTGCCTCCCGAGTGCTGGGATTAAAGGCATGCGCCGCCGCCACTACCGCCCAGCGATTTTTTTTTATAATTTATCATATTATTTTGTTTAGTGTTACCATGATATACCTTGTTCCATCGTTTTACATTTAATCTGTCAGATTCTTGATATTTAACATGAATTTCTATACACAAGCATGTAAATAATCCTCTCTTTTGATTAGATCTTTAAATAATCACATGTTCAGTACATTAACAATTCACTTTTGAGGTAATCATTTATACAGAAGGACTGACAGCTACCACAGTTCTTCTGGTGTTTTTTCCTTCTTTCACTGCATTCTCTTTTAAAAGATTTATTTGTTTGTTCATTTGATATGCATGTGCATGTACCTGGATAAGTTTGTGTGTACCATGTGCATTCAGGAGCCCATGGAGGCCCAGAAGAGGGTGATGGTTCCATGGAACTGGACCAGCAGGCAGTTCTGATCTGCTATGTGGGTGTGGGGAACTGAACCTGTCCTCTGAAGGAGCAGCCAGTGCTCTAACACGCAAGACATCTCTCCAGTACCCTGCATTCTCTTTTATAATGAAAATTTTATGTGATCCTATTTTCTTTTCTTGTGACATATAAATTAATTATACCTCTGAAACAAAACAAAACAAAACAGTGTGGATTGTAGGCTCAGCAAGGAAGACTGACATATTCTTCCAGAAGACTACAGTCCAGTTCCCAGTACTCATGATGGATAGCTTATTGCTACCTGTAACTCCAGGTCCAGAAAGCCAGACACCCTCTTCTTGCGTCTGTAAGCACCTGGTCACATGTGACACACACTTAAACAAACCTATACATAGATATAAATAAAAAAAAAAACTAAATAGTAGTTTTATTAGAGTTTACAACATACATTTTAACAAATATCAGTGTGCCCTCAAGTAATAGTATAGCAGTTTATATGCAATGAAGGTAACATAACTGAATATTTCCTTTCCTCCCTTTTGGTCTTATCACCTTGACACACTTCAATAAAGAATTTTATTTTACCGTCATTTTTGTCTTCACCATACAATGTTGTTTTTTTTTTTTTTTTGTATGTGGGTTTCAGTTTCTGACCTACATAACTTTCATTCTCCCTAGAGAACATTTCTTAACATTTCTTGGAGGTCAATTCTGCTGAATTTTATCAATTTTTTTCCTTGAGTAAGTCCATATTTCTTTTAATTTTGAAGAGTAATTCATTAGATATAGAATTCTAGGATGAATTTTTCTTTCAAAACCCAGCATTTATGCAGCATTTTCTTGTTATTTTATGATCTCTCATGAGCAGGCCTGTATAGTCATATTTGTCTATAGTTAATTTGTACCCACACACACCCACTTATAATCTGACTTCATTCAGGATTGATTTGGCTGCTTTCTTGTGAATTTTCTTTACCACTATTGTGTGTGTGTGTGTGTGTGTGTGTGTGTGTGTGTGTGTGTGTGTGTGTGTGTGTGATGGGGAGGTTTGCACATGCCATGATGTCATGATGTACAGTTTTGGAGGTTAGAGGACATTTCTGTGGAGGAGATCAATTTTTACCTTACACATTTACATTGATACCACAAACCAAATTAAGGCTGTCAGCAGACTTGCATAGCAAGCCTTTTTTTTCCAGAGCCATTTTACTAGCCCAGTATTTTCTTTTCTTAAACATTATTTTAGCCTACTTTGTTGCTTTCTTCCTTTTTTTTTTTTTACAAAATAGTAGATTTCATTATGAAAGCACATGTGCAAAATGTACATTAATCATATTCACCTTTATTATGCTCTCTTGCCTTCTTTGTCCCTCCAAATTTTCTCCCATCCTTCAAATGGTCACTCTACTATTTCAACGTCTTTTTTTTTTTTAATAAATCAAGATACATATAAGAGAAATGTGTATTTGTCTTTCTGTATTTGGTTTATTCTGCTCAATATGACTTTTTCCAATTTTATCTATTTTCCTGAAAATGACATGTTTTCTTTTTTCCTTTATGGCTGACAAAAACTGTATTGGATGTATAGAACAAATTTTCTTCATCAGTTCTTCAGTTGATAAGTACACAGGCTGATTTTATGTCTTTGCTATTATGAATAGTGATGGGAAGAAAGTAAATACACAGGTATCTCTCTTGTATGGTGACTTTAATTCTTTGAGTATGTGAATTAGAACTCTTGAAAAAGAGTTGTATCTGCTGAAACTGATTGGCTGATTAAAACCAGTTCTGTGAAAAGACTGAACTAACATTCTAATACTAATAGATAAAACTATTGGAATTTATTAACTTAGCAAACCCACTTATCTTAGTTCAGGTTTGTTATTGCTGTGAAGAAACACCATGACTATCACAACTCTTATAAATTGAAACATATAATTAAGATGGCTCACTTACAGTTTCAGAGGTTCAGTTCATTATTATTAGGATGGGGAGAATGGTACCATGCAGGCAGACATGGAGCCAGAGCTGAGAGTCCCACATCTTGTCTTAGTGGCAACAGGAAGTTGACTGACTCACTGGATGGTATCCTGAGCATATGAAACTTCAAAGCCTACCTCCTCAGTGACATATTTCCTCCAACAGAGACACACCTCCTAATAGTGCCACTCTATTTGGAGGCCATTTTCTTTTTTTATATGCATCTTAGGCATATATAAAAGCCTCTTCTATCTTCTGTAACAACCTTTCTGATGTACTGACAATTGTATTTTAAACTTGCCTTGATTTATAACTTTTCTTTGTCCTGTATAACTATAAAACATCATGAAGAAACTGCTTCTTCATTGGAACGTGGAATTTGGGGTAATCAAAATCTGTGTTCCTGGGTCATGGTCACCCAAGACAGCCCCAGAAAAAAACTATCTCTTCTTCCTTTAAGATGAGAGCTGTGATGGTTTTGTTGTTTGTTTTTGTTTTCATTTTGCATTGTCAGTTATATTTCCAGGAGAGGTATTTCTAGATCACATACTAGTACTGTTTTTAGTTTTTGAGGAAACTCTACACTGTATTTTTTTTTTACAGTAGCTGTTATAATTTATAATCCCACAAATAGTGTATAAGTGTTTCTTTACCCCCTTATCCTCACCAGCATTATTCTTGTTTGTTTTCTTGGAGATAGTCATTCTGCATACACTGAGATGAAGCTTTATCCCTTAAGGATAATGATAATAAGAACTTTTAATGTAAGTACTGACCATTTGTGTTTCCTTTGAAAACTATCTTTTGAATTCATTTGCTCATTTATTGATGCCATTTTGCATTCTTTTGAAATTTAGTTGTTAAATTTGAAACTCAGGGCAAACTCTTCCATATCTGAGCAGTCATACCATTTCCTTTCCTTTTTATTTCTTTTTATTTTATTAATTAAATATTCATTAATTTTGAGATCTTTATGAATTTTTGATATTGGTTCTTTGTCAAGTGAACAGCTAACAAATTTTCTATTGTGTAGCTTGCAGCTTTGCTCTACTAATTAATCTTTTTAAAAGAAACCTTTGTTATTTGACTCAATACCATTTGTGAATTTTCATTATTAGAATCTTTCTTTATTCCCTCTTCTATGATTTAATACTACATCTAATATACTTTCTTTGTTCATTTTCTTTCTCTTTTGGGGTGGGTGGAGGACTGTTCATTGAATTATGTTTCTGCTGATTACCTCCTTGAATCTGGTTTGATGAGCCATTAATTTTGCAGTGTTCTATCTAGAATTTCATAAGTTCATTGTATTTGTTCATTTTCTAACAACTGATATTGCAATTATGCATGTTACTTCTTTTGAAACAGTCCCATACTTCTTGGATATTCTTTTCTGCTCCCTTCCTGTCAATCTTTTTGCTCTTCACATTTCAGTTTGAAAGTTTCTATTTATATATTTTCAAGTTCAATGACTCTTTCCTTGGTCATATCCAGCCTACTATTGAGTCCATGAAAGAGAATCTTCGTTTCTATCATAGTGTGTTCTGATATTTACAGTTCCTTTTGATCTTTTTGTTAGCATTAAAATTGTACTCTGTGTATACTACTCATCCCTTTTGCCTGGCACCAACTTTTTCCATTTCTCTCAAATGAAAGCAATCATAGCTACTTTAAATTTGCTCTTCTATTGTTCCAATGTCAGTGTCACATAGAAGTCTGATTCTGAGCATTGCTCTATCTTTTCAAACTATATTTTATACTTGCTGAGACCCAGACATAAAATATTAGGTAAAAGGCATTGCCATAAATAGGCTTGTTGGGATGTTTTATACTAATCAGGTAGAAATGGACTGCTTCTGTTTATTATATCTGCGTGTGCTAAAGGCTTCAAATTCCTCTTATGTCTCTTTTTTACCCCCCTCTTTAGACTACCACAAGTGCTATTCAGAGAGAATCTGCATCTTCAAGCTCTTCCAACTGCAATTCATTGTTACTATATTGAAGTCCTGCTGGCAGGATGCAGAGAAAGGAAGTGTTTTATAATCTTATCACAACTCAAAGACTTTTAACAAGCCTTTTTCCTTGGGCTATTCAAAATGTTTTTAGTTATCTCCACTTAGGAAGCCTAGAGGGAATTGGGTGAGAGTAGGGGGATGTACTTCTTTCAGCTAGAGTAAGGCTCTGAGAAAGTATTATTCCCTGCTGAGTGTAACTTTATTACAGGGAACACTCTGGACACATTTCTCAATATTAATCTTTCTCTGTCCCTAGGAAATGAAAAAAGCCACAGCAGGATCTTTCTTGACACTTCAGTATGAGAAATTGTGATGTTCCTAAAGGTAAAATGCATTTAAATATTGAACCAGGGGAGTTTTACATTCCTATGTTATTCCACAGTGATAGTTACCAAACTCATCATTAGTTTGTTCATATCACTTTTTCTCTGTGATCTTAGCTCTATGAAAGATTTAAGAAAAGTTCCTTATTTTGATTTTCTCATTTGTTCAGCTTTTTTGTAAGATGGGAATGTTGTTCTCCAAGCTTTTTATGTCATGATACTAATTCCTTAAGTCAGACTTTGTGGAAACAGAGCTTTTTACATTATTTTAAAAAACTTTAATTTTACTGGGCAGTAGTGGTGCATGCCTTTAAACCCAGCACTCAGGAGGCAGAGTCAAGTGGATCTATGGGAATTTGAGGCCACCTTGGGCTGCAAAGTGAGTTCTAGGAAAAGGCTCCAAAGCTACACAGAGAACCCTGTCTCAAAAAAACAAAACAAAACAAAAACAAATAAATCAAACAAACAAACAACAAAAAACTTTAATTTTGTGTAACGTAAGTTACAATCAATTCTAAATATATTTATTCGTCTACATTTATATATGTATATACTAAAATGAATTCCACATGTATGGTCCTATATCCTCATAATTTAGATTTAGCTCTAAAATGGGTGGAACTTTTTCAAATATTGTTATCTGCCTGATCATGACTATTGCATTGCTTATGAATTTATGTTCAGAAAGCAGCTGGTCAAAATGCTGGTTTGTGGTGATATTTTATTTGTGCTTTAATAAAGTTTGCCTGGAGATAAGAGGAAATAGCAAGCCATTTTAAGTAAACAAAGAAGTCAGGCAATGGTAGCACATGCCCTTAATCCTATTACTTAGGAGGCAGGGTCTCTTTGTGTTCAAGACCACACTAGGGAACAGAGCCAAGCGTGGAAACACACCAGTCCCAACCGTACATACAGATAGAAAGTGACAAAGCTGTGTAGTAAGAGGAAGTGAGGTATATGGGCTAAGATAGCCAATAAGAGGGCAGAACAGCAAGGCAATAAAAGTGTAGGTAGACAGGAAGTAACACGTATTTGGATGCTGCAGAGCTGGTGAGGTAAGGTTGACTGGTAGCTTCCCCTATTTCTCTGATCTAAGGCTTTGACTCCTATATTTGGCTCCGTGTTTTTTATTTAATAAGACCTTTTAAGACTCATGTTACACTGGTTTCATTAATAAATATGTGCACTTCTACTACCAATCTTTGCAAACTGTTTTTTGAACTAGGGTGTCCTGTCATAATTATTATTGAGGTACTTCTGTAGTCTCAGCAATCCTAGACTCATTTGGTAAATGAGTCTTTGTCTTTGGTAAAAATTCACCAGTGAAATGCTATCATTTGTTATATATATATATATATATATATATATATATATATATATATATATATACACACACACACACATATATATATATATATATATATATATATATATATATATATATATATGATATGATAGAATGCTTCAGTCAGAAGAGAGGATTCCTACAAATGACCTTGGTGGTTCAGCCCAAAGTAGTCATTCCTGTAAGAAAAATGAGTACTGAAACTGCCCTAGCCCCCTATGTCTGCAAATAATGCCCTCAACTCCCTTATATAAAGGGTTACAGCCAGCTTTTCCCCACCAGAGTCACTCTCTTTCTCCCCCAGAAGAGTTTCTGCCCTTCCCTGTTTGAAATAAACGGATCAGTCTATTGAGGTCAGATTCCTTTTTATGTCTTTTGTTCCTTTACACTACCTCAAAAATCTAATAAATACTTTTTTTCTATTTATTTATTTATTTATTTATTTATTTATTTATTTATTTATTTATTTATTTATTTATTTATATTTTACAACACCATTCAGTTCCACATAATAGCCACAGATTCCCTTGCTCTCCCACCGCCCCTTCCCCCTCCCCCCAGCCCACCCTCCATTCCCACCTCCTCCAGATCAAGGTCTCCCCCGAGGACTGGGATTGACCTGATAGACTCAGTCCAGGCAGGTCCAGTCCCCCCCCCTCCCAGACTGAGCCAAGCATCCCTGCATAAGTCCCAGGATTCAAACAGCCAACGCATGCAACGAGCCCAGGACCTGGCACCACCGCCCAGCTGCCTCCCAAACAGATTAAGCCAAATGACTGTCTCACCCATTCAGAGGGCCTGATCCAGTTGGGGGCCCCTCAGCCTTTGGTTCATAGTTCATGTGCTTCCATTCATTTGGTTATTTGTCCCTGTGCTTTATCCAACCTTGGCTTCAACAATTCTCGCTCATATAAACCCTCCTCTTTCTCACTAATTAGACTCCCAACGCTCCACCAGGGGCCCAGCCGTGGATGTCTGCATCCAGATTCCTCAGTCCTTGGATGGGGTTTATGGCACAACTATCAGGGTGTTTGGCCATCCCATCACCAGAGTAAATACTTTTTTTTCTATAGAGTATGAAAAATAAACACACACACACACACACACACACACACACACACACACACACACACCATATATATGTAGTGTATGTATTTGATTATTAGATGGGCATATATTTGTGTAGGTATTGAGATCATATTAAACATTAACAAAATTAATTTTAGTTCATAATTGTTGGAAAGCATGGATTAATTACATTTAGTGAAAAGTCCATTTAGCCATTCAATATGCCAAAATACTACTACTAATAATAATACTAAGAATGTGAACTTTTAAGTACAAAGATATTAATAAAGAAAAAATCAAAACCAAGAAATTCAACAGTCAACATTATCAGGGATTCTGAACCTTCCTCAGTCCACTCACCCCCACATGAAGAATCTTATAAAAGGTGAAATAAAGTCTTTCTATACTCTGTAATATTCAAAGGCATCTATGATAACACAAAGTAATAGAAACTGTCAAAGTACAATTCAGTAGAACTATAAAGGGAAATATGTCAGATATTGAAAAGGTATTTTCTCAATGTTTTGGAGACAAGTTGTCAAGCATCTTTTCATTTTATTGTGTACCATTTCTCTCTTTCCATTCCATTTTGCACATCATATTGGGCAAATTTGTGATTGAAGACAGCCATTTATAAAACTGACCATCTTAGCAGTGAGCTAAGTGGAGATAAAAAGACTTCTATTGCTTACCTATCTTAAGTAAAGAATTTTGAACTCCTTTAAATCTTTTTTTGATAGGTAATGTTCAAGTTATTTGAGGCTCAACAGGAAATATTTCTGCCTTCTGAAGAAAAACTCAATAGTCTAGTAGAGGAAAATTTGATTTTGTCTTAATCAAGTAACCACAATAAAGATGAATAATGCTGTTATTTCAAAAGCTAGGATCATATTCAACAAGGGTCTAGACCAAATAAAAACTGGATGAATATCTATCTTCTCTTTGTCAAGCTCAGGATATTAAGCAATCAATTTAGAACAAAGGTTATTGACCTATAACGATATTGAGACCTGAAACTAGGAAAGTATAAGGCCTTGAGTAGTAGATATATAAAGAACTGCAATATGGAAATGGAGTCATTTACAGAAAAGCTCACAGCAAATTGGTATAGAATTATGGTACAGTTAGAATTTTCCTCTTTAGGTGATAAACAGAATCTGGGGAGATGAATGCAGCAAATAAAAATGTATCTAAATTGGAAATTCAGCAATTGTTCATGTATCTAAACACATTTTTCTGGTTCATAATAGATTTGAAGATGAAGGCTGGAGAGATGGGTTAGTAGATCTTTCAAAGGGTCCAGGTTCAATTCTCAGCACCCACATAGCAGATTACAATGGGCTAAAATTTTAGTTTCAGGGAATCACAAACCCTTTTTCTGGCCTCCACAAGCACTGTGCATGCATGTGGTATATAGATATGTAGACAAAATACCAATACACAGAAAATAAATGTATTTTTAAAAGAAAGGTCCAAAGAACTCAGGCAGAAATAGCAGGCTGAATGAGTTCAAGAGACAAGAAAATATTAAGTGCTATTGAGACAGCTGGGATAGGGTGAACAGATAAACATGCAAGAGCTAATTTTAGGAAAGAACACTGAAAATACATGTAGAGATTTCATGTTGGGTTCTTGGCCAATTCCTAAATTAAACAGATACTCCATGAGATTCTGAGAGGCTAAACAAATAACTATATGAAGAAACTTAAGACACAGGCAGAGATTCCATAGGTGACTTGTTTCTGAGGAAAGAGGGGATTCTGGACCCATGTGAAAGACCTTGAGGAACAAGTCAGACGTTTAGTTGACACACTAGAAAGGACAATCCCTAGGCACACAGTAGCAAGGATTAAAACTAATACTTGATATTACTGAGGCAATCTCCCCCTAAGAGAAAAATAACATAAGAAAAAAGCCTCTAAAAACCTCTATCTTATTCCAAATTCTATTGAAAAAATGACTAGACATGTAAAGGAAAGTATGTGAAAGATATGGATAAAATACATTGCAAAGAGAGATTTGAACAAGAAAGACTTCAAAGTAGCTACAATTATTGTTATCTCTCAGTCAAAGTTGTGGAAAAGATTAAGTAAAATTATGTACAAACAAATGTTTACTGCTCAGGTATTTTCTATGCTCTTAGGTATTGCTAGAAAAACACTTCAACCTTTAATCAGCAAGTACAGAGCTTTTATGTAGTATAGAATAATAATCTCAGAAATAATTATCCAAAATTTTCAACTAGGACAATTATAGTTTTAATTCATATGAATTCTCCTAAAAATTTGTCTTCCTATGAATTTAGCTTGGGTGCTTTGATTGATTGGAATTCAGGCCTAATTATCAGTATAGTATGATATATTAAGAATATGTTCTGCAAAACACATCTAATTTTAATTATAATAGATCTCTTCTATTCATTAACTTTTCATGAAATTTGCTCACTTATGCACATGAGTTCCAGTTAGCTACCACTTAGTAATTAAAATACTAGACACTGAGGAGACCTAACTGTTAGATCACCTCATTGTTAAGCTAAAAGTTCAAATAGTTCTTATGAATTATAAACTATACAATAGTTCAAACTGAGAAAATAGAACATTACAAGTGGCAAAATACAGCAAGAATTAAAGACAACATGTGTGCTGAGACTTTACAGGGAGAAAGTTATTATATAAGAAATTTCAGTAATTATCATCATCATCAAAAAGCACTTAAGGGCCCACCTGCATCTGGAAAAGTTTTACAAATTGAACAAAGCAAATTAAATGATATGTTGCATTTTGTATAAAAATGTATGTTTATATGTTTTTATAAATAAATAGTTTAGAATTTACATTTAGAATAATGAGAAAAGAAGTAATCATATTATCTGGGTTTTTAATATAGCATATAATCATTAGATAGACTTCTGTACCTTTGAAGTTTCAGCAATAACACAGAAGTGTAACAGAAGTCTGAACATAAACACAAAAACAGTAATTTAATGTGGTGTGTTTTGGAATAAATACTTTGGACAATCCACTAATACTTTCATTCTCAATACCCTTTCATAGTGTTTTCAATTTTAGAGGGTGAAAGAAAAACATAATTGATAATATTATTTTCTTCTTAAAGTAGATCCATAATCACTTAACATTTAATGTATTCCCTGGTACTATCTTTACTTCCTTATTCATTACTCATTTACACATAAATTTCTTCGTGTTCAAATTACTTGTTTAACATCTATCTATCAGTAAAGTTTACATTTAGGAAATGGGGATAAGTACAGCATGAGACACTACAAGTTTCTGTAACTATGGATAATGTATTCTTTTTTTTTTTTTCTGGTTTTTCGAGACAGGGTTTCTCTGTGTAGCTTTGCGCCTTTCGTGGGACTCACTTGGTAGTCCAGGCTGGCCTCGAACTCACAGAGATCCACCTGGCTCTGCCTCCCGAGTGCTGGGATTAAAGGCGTGCACCACCACCGCCCGGCGGATAATGTATTCTAACAAGAGGAAGTAAATACATACATTAATTTTAGGCTTAAAAATTACATTGAGGCTCAAATACTGCTGTAGCTCAAGTTTTCCTGTGTCACACCTGGCCCATGGTCAGGACAAATCTCTCTCATCTGCCAGTCCTGCAGCTGCTTGGACTCAAGTAAACACACAGAGGCTCATATTAACTAAAACTGCTCAACCATCAGCTCAAGCCTACTACTGACTAGCTCTTACACTTAAAGTAACCCATCTTATTTATGGTTAGCCATGTGGCTTGGTACCTTTTCTCATTTCTACTTTTACATCTTGCTTCTTCTGTGTCTGGCTGGCAACTCCTCACTCAGTCTTCCTCTTTCCAAAATTCTCCTCTCTGTTTATCCTGCCTATACTATACTTCCTGCCTGGCTACTGGCTAATCAGCATTTTATTTATCAACCAAATCAGAACAACACATATTCACAGCATACAGAAAGACATCCCCAGCATGTCCCCTTTTCTTTTTTTCAGAAAGGAAGGTTTTTCTTTAACATAGTAAAATTACATATAACAAAACAATTATCAAGCAAGAATTATAATATCTAGTCTATTTATCTGTTGCAAAATTAAAGAAGATATTCTATCTATTCTATATTTGTGAGTCTAAGGTTTTATATCTAACTTATTTTTTATCATAACTAAAGAATATATATATATATATATATATATATATATATATATATATATATATATATCCCCAGCACACTGCAGACTTCTCATAAAAGTAACGGAAAAACTGTTTTGGGGTTTGAGAAAAGGCATAGACCTGAATTCCAAGGAACAAAATGACTAGTTGAAAGATTTAGATAAAAAACAAATAGTGCCCAGACAGAAAACTGAAAGTGAAAAAGTTTATGAAGGAATTGTTTTATTCGATGTTCAAGGAAGAAAGAAGAGGCTAATGTGGTTTGACCCTAGGGAGTAATTCAGGAATGAAAATATATGAGGCAATAGGCATAAGGACTTGGGATTTGATTGAAAATTATGGAAAAATAATTTTTTTTGGAAACCACACCTAATGATGCACACCTTTAATCTCAACACTTGAGAAACAGAAAGACTGATCTCTGTGAGTTGAAGGCCAGCCTAATCTATATAGTAAATTCAAGGCCACCCGGGGCTACATAGTAAGACTCTGCCTTAGAAAACAAAAAGAAGTTATCAGAGAATTTAAGAACAATAGGACCTGATTTTTACAATGTAAACATTTTAAGTTTTATACATCAATATCTATGTATGTATATGTATACCAAAATTATAAAAATCATTGACTTTTAAAATTAATACACCTTAATAGCAAATAGACCAAATGTAGAATATTGCCAACATCCCAGGAAACCACTACACTGCTTGAAAGTAGCTAGAGTTGTGACTACTATCACTCTGTCTGGCTCTGCTTTGTCTGTTTTGGATTTTTTGTTTTTGAAATTTAGTTTCTCTATATAGCCTAGCCTCAAACATATTATCCACTTTTGCCTATCTCCAGAGTGCTGAGCTTACAAGGACGCAATATAACATCAGGATCCTTTTTTAGACTTTGTTAAATGGAATACTGTAATTTTTACTTAACTTCTTCTCTTGTTCAAAATTTTATTTGTAACATCCAATCATGCCCTTGTAAATACTAATATGTTCACAACTTATGTTTCTGCCATTTATCAACTCATGTATAAATCACATTTACTAGAGATATATATTATGCATAAAGCATAAAAATATTCTTAGATATCTTCACAGGTAAACAGCTTACTTTGTCTTGGATATAAAATTTTAGTTAGATAACAGGTAAGCAGATGCCCATAATTCTTAGGAAATACCAGCAAAAAGTTTTCAAAAATAAATTACCAATCTGTTACATGAGTAGGAAATGTGTATTTTAGTCACTTCTCTCTGGCATTATATAATACTAAATTTTTAAAAAAATTATTCTTATTTAAAATGTCATGATTTTAATATATACTAGTAGGTGTGACTTTTCATAATTTAATATATTCAACATTTCTTAAATGCTTCATTTTAAGCTTATATCTTAATGAGCTTTCAAAAATGGAAACATTCACAAAGCCATCAGCACAATCAAGACAGATGGCATTTATGTCAAGCAAATATTCCTTGCTACATTCAACTGGCATTCTGAGAACTTGAATAATGCTGAATTAAAAAGCAGTGGACTCATTTTTTTTGGTAGAAGAAATTTTAAGACAGGAGAGCATTCAGGCTATAGTATGGTTGTTACTTACTACTCTTACCTAGGTCTATACTAAAAGAGAGAAGGGAGCAAGTTGAGGAGAAGATTTTAATAAATGTGTGCCCTTTGGAAGACAAAAGAGGGAATTTGAAGCTACAAACAAGAATGCTACTGAGAAAGCAGCTGTAACTGTAAAAAAAAAAAAAACTTAAAGAAAACTAACAAAACAAAATGAAAACAAAAACAAGTCATATGCTTGAAACTTACATTGTCATGAAAAGTAAACATTCTCTTTCCAAAAGGGAGGAATTGATGAATAACCAGCTATGATGGTGCCAAATAAAATCAAAGCCTTGCCATGCAAACATTTACTCCTGCAGCCGTGTATCTGGCCTCTTGTGTTCATGCTAAAAACATCTGGGCTCCAGAGGGCATGGAACTCCTGTCTCTTAGCTTTGTCAATCACTGCACGTACAGTCTTTTTCTTGTGTTAGCTCCACTCCATACTTGTTACCTGCCCCCAGTAGACAAAGTTCTCATGACCTGGCATCTTCAACATCCCAGGATATCCATTTCAAATTAACTCTCACCTTCATGTCTTTACATATTATCCCCTTAGTGTTTCCTTCCAAGTATTTTGACACGGTCATAAAGTGTCTGGCCTCTGGGGCCCTTTGAACTTAGGCAGAAGTCTCCATGAGCCCCTCAATCTTGTATCTTTCATGTCTGCAAAACTAGTTCCTTATAGCTGTTGCTGCCAAGTTCTGCTGCAAGTTCAGGATGGAGCCTGGCTTCCTTGGAGCAAAGCTATAATGGCATCTCTGTGTAGGAAGTTGTTTTCAAACAAAGAGACCCTTCAGTTGCATTCTTGATTTAAGGTCTCTACTTTGAAATGAATTATGGTTTTTATAAGCTGGATCCTCATATTGATGAGTTCTTGTTTTTTCATGTATCTTTCTTATTTTCTTAGTGTAGAGTAGGGGATTTCTTTGTAACAATTACAACCTATTTTTCAGCATGTACCTTGACTGTGACTTTAAATTCCCTTGAGCTCTTCTTCTTGAAAAATTCCATTTTAAGTATTTTTCTTGTCCTCTTGATGCTCTTTTTCACATAGACCTGAGTAAGAGTAGTGAGTAATCAACATACCATAGCCTGAATTCTCTCCTACCTTAAAATTTCTTCTACTAAACACAGTAGTCCACTACATTTTAATTTAGCCTCATTTGAGCTCTCAAGATAAGAATGCAGTTATTCTTTGCCAGAATATAACACAAATGGCCTCTAAACAAATTTCCAAGAGAGTCCTTATTTCCCTCTAAAACATTGTAAACTGGGTCTTCAGAATTAATATTTCTTTTGATCTCCTGGTCTTTCAAACACTCACCACAATGTCCCATTAAACTCTCCTGACAGTATTCAACAGATTTTTCTAGCTTGAGTTTTCAAACACTTCTATATTCCTCCTGCAAACCAGTTCCAAAAGCCTAAGAACCACATGAACTGGTTTATTATGAATAGTTAGATATATTAAGCAATCCTCCAATTCCAATAACAATAACATTTTTGCATAATAGTTACTGTCCTCATTGATGGAAGCAGCAGCTTAAGGAAAAGGGTTTATTTTGGCTCATAGTTTGAGAATACAGGCCATCACAGAAAAAAAAAAAAAAGCTCACGGCAGCAAAAGGCTGAAGCAGCTAATCACATAGCATCTACAGCCAGAAAACAGATTTATTAATGCAAGTTTTCAGCTCACTTTCTTCATTTGATTCAGTCCATGACTCTTGCCCATGGACGGGTACCAAAAATAATTATGGTGGGTCTTTTTCACAGCAATGAGAATGGTAGCTAATATATAACTGTCACACTTAAGATTAAAGATCTAATTTACATGTAACACCTGCCCTAGTTATAGGTACTATTGCTGAGATGAAACATCATACCAAAAGCAAGTTGGGGAGGTAAGGGTTTATTTGACTTATACTTCCACATCACAGCCCATCATTGAAGGAAGTCAGGACTGGAACTCAAACTGGGCAGGATCCTGGGGGCAGGAGCTGATGCAGAGGCTACAGAGGAGTGTTGCTTATTGGCTTGCTCCTCATGGTTTGCACAGCCTTCTTTCTTATAGAACCCAGGACCACCAGCCCAGGGAAGGCACCATCACCAATTGGCCAAGCCCTCCCCCATCAATCGATAATTAAGAAAATGCCTTACACCTGGATCTTATGAAAGCATTTTCTCAACTGAGGTTACATCCTTTCAGATGACTCTAGCTTGCATCAAGTTGACATAAAATGAGCCAACAAAGCTTCTATTCCAAAGCCCAGGAATCAGGTATGTATCATCTCTGTTAGATTGGTATTCATGGTGGTGATATGAAAATTAAAGAAAGAATACAGGGATCTTTAGAAGTAGAATGTCCTTTAATCAGAACAGTGGAGGGCATTGGTCTCTTTAGGGATCTAGAGACTGTACACAGGGGTTTAGGGTTTTATAGGGAAGATAAAGGGAATTTGGGGTGAGTTCCCCTGCAGTCTCGAATTGGTAGACAGCAGAGGAGGCTGTTATGCTGATGCTCTCTTCTGGAAAATTTCTGGATCCTAAACAGTCCAGTGTCATCCATCAAATCAACTCTCCTGTGAGGAGTTTCTCAGCCTACCTGAGAATTTTAGGCCATTAAGCCTTCAATTTCCTCTTTCAGATATGATCATCACACCTTGTGGTCTACAGACATAAGAAATCCAAGGATAAGTTATATTTCATTGTTTTCAAAGCCACAATAAAATTGCAAGCAGTAAGAAGAAAAAGCATAATGAAACATAGATGAGCCAGATGGTGGTGACCACACCTTTAATCCTAGCACTTGGGAGGCAGAGGCAGGTGTTTCTCTGTGAGTTCTAGGCCAGCCTGGTCTATAGAGCGAGCTCCAGGACAGCTAGGGCTGTTATACAGAGAAACCTTGTTTCAAAAAACAAACAAACAAAAAAGAAACATAGATGAGAGTGGTGTAAACAAACTTAAGCATGTAATGCCAGCATGGTAAATGAGGCAAATATTATGAAGAATCCAATCTGTGAATACCTTTGATTAGATTTCAATTGTGTTTTGCACATGAAACTTCTCTTAACATTAGATTCTATGTCCAGATCATCAGTGCAGACTAGGCAGTGAGCTTTTTAAGCCACCTCAGCATATGGAAGTTTGTAATACAAAGGACAGTGCTTTACAAAGTTATTCTGCCTAAAAACTTGGTTCACTTTTGTATTTGATACAAAAAAAAACCCATAAAATTCTAAGGATTTTAAGCCTGTTTTTGTTTTATTTTGTCTTGTTTTTCTTCTTCCTGCCTCGAACACCTCTTTCTGGCAGATCTTCAGCTGATGAACCAGCCTAGCTCCCACTTGGGTTTCAAAGCCATCTTATAGTAAAAACAAACTAGGTTCATTCCCATTTATGATTAAACTGCTGTTTCTCAAGGATTGGGGTATGCCCAAACTATAATCTTAACTAGAAATGGTTCTGTATTGTTTTTTCCAAGAAATGACACCAATACCTTTGTTTTGATAGTTTATTATGACTACCCTGTTATGACCACCTTGCAGGCATGCCTAGGTTGTTATGACCAACTTGTTATGCTTATATTTCACCTTGTAACCCTACCTATTTGTCTACCCAATCCCCTGTTTGGAAACCCCCTACCCCAAGCCATTAAAACCTTTATCTTTCCTGTGTCCAATGATGACTTCTTGAACCCTGCCTTAGGGGAAGGCAGTCCCTGTACATGAATACAAAAGCTTGCTTTAATTAATTTGGCCATGATGATTTCAGTCAATGATCTTTCTCCTTGCATCTTTGGGATTACACAACCTTCCTTCCTCACCTTGTCCCCTATTCTCACTGCCAATACTGCAGTCACTCTCTCCATGGAAACTGGTTTGCTCATGCTAGACAGGGAATCACGTAGGTGATTTTCACTTTCCTTTCCATTTTCCATTCCAGTTCCCCAGTCTTATGCCCAGCTTAGTAGCAGACCACCTGCTGTGCCATCTCCCTCCTTTCTACCTCCATTCCAAAGGGATTAAACAGATGTTCTCCTGTAGCTATCCTTCATTACCCTATCCCTTTGTCTTGACCACAAACACTGGAGATAGTCTACGTCTGGAAACCCACTGGCCGTGCCTGAATGAGGTAATCTAGACCCCAAAGACAATTATAGTATGTATTTGCTTATATGTGAATATTGGCTGCTAAATCTTTGATAAGCAGGATACAACTCATATAACCACAGAGGGTAGATAGAGAGTAAGTGATTTAGTGGTGGATTGGATCACCATAGGAAGGAAACCAGACTAGATAGTTATGGTTGGTGGGAGTGGGGCATAGTACTGTAATAATAAGAGGATCAAACATGGAGGGAGCAAAGAGACAGGTGAGGGAGGGAATATGTGAAGGGCCAGCTAAAAATAAGAGCCATTTGAGAGGTTGTATGGAAACCTAACACAGTAGAAGCTCCTATGATATATACATGTATGAAGGTGATCTAAACGATATCGCCAAATAATACAGGAGACAGAGCTTTAACTGGCCATCACTTGTCACCAAATGAAACTTCTGGTACCATGAATGGATTAAATATAATTGAGTTGTTGGCCAAAGGGATCTCATGAGAATCCCCAAACACCTCAAGCTGTTGCCAATGCCATTGCTGGCTCTACACAAACTGACTGCAAAGCCCTATTGCTGAAGATAATACCTATGCAACTCATTGAAGGTGGAGAAGTTGAGCTGGTGGCTACATAGATCCTTCACCCTTGCTGACTAGTGTGCATGGTACTTAATGGTACTCTGCACATTACCATAGAGAAAGGTAAACACCAACCCAGCTATAAACACATCAATCTACAATGGTGACCTTCATGTAAGATGTGTGAGTGCAATAGTGGAACAAAGCTTGTGGAGGTGGGTAAGCAATCAATATCTGATATGAGTTAAGGCCTACTCTGAGATGTAACCCATCCCTGACACTGTTCAGGTGGCCAAGAACCTAAAACTAGACAGACCAGAGGTCTGGGGGAAAACCAAATACTACTACTCTGCTAAAGGAACATAGCAATAAAATGACTCATTATGATATTATGCTATACTCATAGATCCATGCCTTGCTCAGCCATCATCAGAGCTGCTTCCTCTTTTAGCAGATGGGAATAAATACACAGACCCACAGCTTGACAATGTGCAGAGAGTGAGAGACCTTGGAACACTCTGTTCTAAATGGATCTTCCATCAATTCCCTTCCCTGAAAACCCAGAGATCACTTTGGAAAAGGAGGCAGAAAGATTATAAGAGCCAGAGAAGATGGAGAACACCAAAAAAAAAATCTAAGCCTTCTAAACACAGCAGGACTGATGCACATAAGAATTCACAGAAACTGTGGCAGCATGCTCAGGTCCTGCACATGTCTGGGCCTGATTGATTAGGTGCCAGTGCTGAGAGTAGTAGTAGACATAAGGCCCCATTCCTAACCCAGAAGCTATCTCCAATTGATAACCACTCTCAAATTAAAACTTGGTTTTCTCCTAGGGAGTCTAACTAGATAAACAAACCACTCTTAAGGCTTGGCTCCATGACCAGAATAGATGGTCAACATAAAGCAAAATCAGTGCTACTTTTGGAGGCTTTATTTTTTGTCTCATAATGCTTTATCTGGATGTTTTTCCATTAATACCCTACAGTTATTTTGCTTATATATTATCATTTTTAATTTTGTGTTTTTAGGAGATTTCTGTGTGTGCCAGTGAGAATGCCTCTACCATTATGAGCTGCTTGTAATTTCTTTTTGGCTACTTGTTTTTCTGCTCATTTGTTTCTTTTGTCCTATTCAGGTTTGTTTGTCTTTATTTAATCATATTTTTAATCATGCTTGTTTGTTTTCTATTGAGAAATAGCAAAAAAGAGTGTGGATTTGGGTCAGTGGGAAGGTGTGGTAGGATCTTGGGGGAGTTGGGGGAGGGGAAACAATAATCAGAATATATTTTATAAAAAACTATTTTTAATTAAAAAAGAAAACCCCCTTCTAGTTCTGATTGAAGACTGGTTTCTTTTTAAATAGACCAAAGTCTCATTTTCTAATTCATTACACTTTTTAAGCATGCAACAAAACAGTGTACTCAAATGACCTAGTTACTTTCAATACCCTTTCAATATTGGGTAAAGAAGTGCTAAATTCATGTAAGCAAGTTGAAAATTCTACCCTTGGATTTTATGCATGAGGTGTATCTAAAATGGATGTGTAAGGCTTGAGTGATTGAAAGACACAGAACTATCAGTCATTCTCAATTCTAAATCTATTGTTCTTATAAAGAAATTACACACTATTCTAAAAGTTGTCTTTAAGAAGCTTTTAATTTGTTTCAGTATAATTTTTATTATTACTATGACTGAATATTTGACACTTACTAAAGGAAATTTTATTTTGATTCTCAAAACATTAGGGTGAAATCTCACCTTACAATTGTTTACTCTTGTGCTAATTCTATGCTTTGGTAGTAAGAGCTAACTTAGTTCCCTGAGAATTGTCCAGGTCTCATACCTTCATGAACCAAATATATCTCAATGCATACTTCCTTTCTCAACATTGCTTCATTTAGATTCTAATTTCAACTGGAATTTTGGAGAAACACACAATTTTCACACTATCCCACAATATTAAATGAAAGAAACCATGTATGTCACCAAAAGAATTGTCACAGTATCTCAGGTTCAATTATTTTTTTCTTCCAGCAAAAGAAAAGGTATTTCACATGCTATTTTTCATTCAAGAGCTAAAAAAGTCTTTGGTAAAGCACCATTCTATCAACAGTCAAGGCCAAATGCATACTATAATATGGAGTAGAAGCAGAAGCACACACAAGTAAAATGCAGTTTCATAAGGTAATGAAAAGTATATATGTTAGAATCAAGATAACAACATATTTTGCAGTCACAATTGTTACAAAAGCAGTCTTTATTGAGCAGGCTTATATGAATGAATATGTATGTCCAGGAGTGAGTGAGTTTATAGGAAAATCATTATCATTTTAATATGTAATTTAATATGCACATATATAATTTTTATTTACATCTTTTATGCATGTATACTGTATTAGAGAATATGACACACATACATTTATATTTTATCACTTTGAATAAAATGTTCATTTTTTTTATAGAAGGAAGCAATAAATTGATAAAATGTGAGTAAAATTAGATTCTTTGGAATTAATAAAAATAGTGATAGGCTAGAAAGACGGATCAGTGATTGAGAATACTAGCTAACTACTCTTCCAATGGATCCAGGTTAAATTCCCATAACCCACATGGTAGCTAACAATCATCTGTAAGTCCAGTTTTGGGGGTTCTAACCATTACGTCTTCTTGCTTCTAAGGCATTGCACACACATGGTGCACAGACATACATGCAGGAAAAACACTCACACATAAAATAAGACAAGAAAACACTTTAAATTTTTTCTATGTAGCTCAGTGATAGACTTCTTACACAAAATGTGTGAGACCCTTGGTTCAATTCCTAGTCCCACAGAAGGAGACAGTCTTTAGTTAAAAGTCTTTCATTTCATTCCTACATTTTGTTCCTATAAAATGTCCATTCAATAATTGATTTATTTAAAAGGTCATTATGTGTTATAACATAGAAGTACTGTTCAAGCTTCTGTGAAAGAAGGAAAAATCATATGCTTAAATGAAATAGCAATTTGGGGAATATTATAGATGCATTCAATTGATAAATACCTTTTACATAAATGAACTTCAGCTTGAGGTATATTATTTTTATTTCTGATAACAAAAAGTTTGAAGACAATAATTTTTTTCTTCAATATACTGATTTTGTAAAGCTAGTGATTTAGTTATTTTGCTATACATCAGATCATACATATATATGAACTTGTATACATATTAGATATTTTATTATAAAGACAAGTTTAAGCCATCTTTAAGTTCTTTTAGTTTACATAGCTAATATATTGAGACAACTTCAGAGTCATCATTCTCCCTTTCCCACACATGTGGTTTTTACAATTATAACTATATTGGACATGAAAAAATATTTTATTAGTACATAATTGATTCATATTTCTTTACATGCCATATTTCTTTCGCAGAATTATAGAGTAGAAGCCTTTGTATTTTGCTGATTAGTTCATATTTCTCAAATGCATGATTCCACTCTTTAGCATTTGGAAAACACAGAATGCTGGATTTGTTTTAATTGAAGTCTCCAAATAAATCCATTTGTATTTCTTAATATTTTTACTGACAGACATCTTTATTAAGCTACCTTTTTACCATTATATGTAATCACCTTAATATAGAAGAAATGATCTTATGGTGTTCAACACTTTTTAAAATTAAAACTGGAAAAACAATCTGCTATTTAATTACTATAATAGATGATTCTATGCATCCATTAAACATTTAAACAGCAATGTAAAAGTTACTGAGAGTAATTCACAGAAAAATTAAGATCAGAAGCAATTAGTTTGAACCATTAGTGCAAAACATTTTTTCTCCTCTCTGTAACTCAAGTCTCAAAGAGGAGATATTTATAGTAAGATATTCCAAATGACTTCTTATTTTACCTGTTTAGCTTCTACCTAACTGAAACAAGAAGATTCTTGTCAAATACTTTGTGGAATACAGGCTTCCAGATATTTTCAAGAAGCATGAATCATATTCTACTATCTCCAGCAGTGACATTTCTAAACCTTGGTACCATATGAGCAGGTTAACCAAATAAAAGGCCATGAATATATAAATATGTAGTTTAGGCATGGTAATGTAGCCTATAATCTCAGATTTCAGAAGGCTGCGGAAAGAGAAGTATGAGTTCAATGATTGTCTGTGCTACGAGGTGAGACCTTGTCTCCTCAGACCAAAACAAATAAAGGGGCTAGTGGAGAGAGGAAAACTAAATATAACTACATTTTTAAAACAACAATTATCATGAAAATTAATGAAATAATATTCAATTCTCAGATAAAATTCTGAGAATAAAAAATTAAATTTGATACATGAATGCATTGCTTTGTATATTAAATATATGTGATTTATGTTTGTTTCATGATTTAAGGAAATACTTTAGAAATTCATGTTAAAATATTCATATTTTTAATTATAACATTAACTTATAAAATTGTCACTATATTCTATGGAGATAAAATTAATGATAGCATGGAAGGGGTGAGTTCATTTATTATTAAGGGTATTTCCAAAATATATATTGGTGTCTACTAAGTAACCTTTTAAAAACACATTTAAATTTGAAAACTCTTAAAATGTTTATTTCATGTTCTTTACCTATGGAAACAAGAACATGTCTATAGAGGCTATAACTTGATGTAAAAATAAGGAATCATGCCGTAGGAAACACAGGCAGAGAAATGGCTCCAAGAGTAAGAGCACTGGTTGCTCTTGCCTAGGTTCAGTTCTGGGTACTCATATGATAAATCAGAACCATCCATAACTCTAATCCCAGGGAATTCCCTGTTCTGACCACCAAGAGCACCAGGCACACATGTAGGCAAAACACCCATATAATTTGAAAATAATAAATAAATCAATAGATAAATAAACAAATAAATAAAATTTAAAAATATATAGGCAAGATACCAATCAAAAACAGAAACCAGATATAGAAGGATATTTGGGTGATCTACAGCATGAAGGAAAGGCTAAAGGATAAGACTAGAAAAAAAAATAGATATGAGTAAGACAGAAAAAACGATAGCCATGAGTAAGACAGGCAGTTATGTATTCAACAAGTTCAAGTCTGGTTAGGTTAGGACATGGTTGCAACCATACCAAATCATTTCTCAAATTTCATGGCATTTTTGTTATGCCATCATGTTTAAGAAAATCATGTCAGACCACTCCAGTTGGTAAACTTATATTATAGCTCACCTAATGTCTTCTTCAAAGAAAATAGAAAAATTATTGATCATAATGACTTCTGTAATGGAAAACGATACTCTCTGCCCATCATGAGATTCACTCATTTGGGAACTTTGACAAATACTCTAAAAAAATGAAATGAAAAATAGAGGCAGTGACGTTTGTTAAGCACAAAACAATAAAATGTTTCTTCTATAAGTTTCCTAATATGTACATTCATTTTTTATGTCAGTGTTCAAAAACAATGGGCTACATTTAGTCACTTTCAGCTGCAACAAATCTCAATCATTAGGTGATGCCTCAAAGAGACAAGAATGAAACTCTGCTCAGCCTGATTTGTTGTAACTGGTGCTGGACCAGGATTTACAGAGTCTGGCCCAGATTATTTTACTTTTGCCATATTTAAGCACAACACAATTTTTGAAAAAAGTATTCAGATAACAATTAACTCAGTCCCAAGTACACAAGAATTTAAGACATGTTTATACTGAGATTCCTTGCAAAGTAATCTGGCTTCTTTTACAAGAATGGGTACTGTTGACTTAGAGATAATTCCCAAGATTTAGGTTCTAGGGAGTTTGACTGAGGTGAACATGATGCCTGTGTGTGTCAGGATTGGCCTGGCCCTAAGATAACATAGAAGTCACTTAGGCTGTTGTAAAGCACAAATGACCTCAATAACAAGAGTGGGTTATGGTCTGAAAACAGTGCTCATGATTTAGGGGAAAGTCTTGGGTAAGTAAAAAGACAAATTCTGGGAGATATGGCAGAGTCTCTCTCTCTCTCTCTCTCTCTCTCTCTCTCTCTCTCTCTCTCTCTCTCTCTCTCTCTCTCTCTCTCTCTCTCTCTGAATTTATTGGAATGACTTACAGGCTTCAGTCCAACAATGGCTAGTTGTGAATGAAAGGTCCAAAAATCTAGTTGCTGCTCAGTCCCACAAGGTTGAGTGTCTCAGCTGGTCTTCTGTATATGCTGGCATCTGGAAAAATTAGGCTCCAAAGCCAGTGAAGGAATGGATGTGCTGACTAGCCTAAGGCGAGCAAGTGAAGAAGAAACCTTTCCTTCTTCCATTGTCCTTAAATAGGTTTCCAGCAGAAGGTGCAGCCCAGATTAAAGGTGTGCCTTCAAGCCTCAAGCTCTGGATGAAAGGCATGTGTTTTCCAGCCTCAAGACCCATATCAAATGCATGTTGTCTCCTTGTCTCAAGATCTGGATCACAGGTGTACCCTCCATTTCTGGATTATAGTTCATTCCAGCTATCATCATGAGGACAACCAAAAATAGCCATCACATATAGTGATTATTTTTTATTGGAATTTTTCAAGTGCACCACTGTTACACATCTTACTGATAGCAATAGTAGAAGAAAGAAGTAAAATTACTTAAAATATCTTTCTATATATAGGACAGTAAATTGGGTGGGAAACATTGATAATCCTTCTCTAGATTGTAAGGCTTTATAGTGTTTTTTTTCTTATTTTGTTTGAGATGGAGTCTCATCATGTAGTCCTATTTGGCCTGGAACACAAGATACAGAGCAGAATGACCTGAAACCCATAAAGATACGCTTGCCTATGTTTCCAAGTGCAAGCATTAAAGGTTTGTGTCACCACACCTGACTTTCAGTGTCTTTCTTTATCTATTATATGTATTCATTTTGTTCCAGCCACTTTCTGAGTGGATTGATGTTGGGGACCTGCTCCCACATTTTCCCCAGGGTACTCTTGAGAAGGGAGAAGTGAGAAATATTTAGATAGAAATACAGAGGGGAGAGAGCCAGTTAGAAACACAAGATAGCCTTGGGAGGGCCTGGGATCAAAACCCACCACTCCCTTCTATCTCTTCTGTGCACTTACAGATTGGTGCTTTGGTGCCAGAAGCAAAATTCCCATAGGGCTTCTTCCTCCATCTTACCTGGTCAGTGAAAGAAAATGGAAGCTCTTGAATAAGAGCTTTTTCAGAAAGATTTCCTCCCCAATAGATCTTCGTCCCTGCTTGTCCCCTCCCCCAAGATGGAGAGTCCCTGATGCTGCTGCCACAGCTCAGGACCCACACTCTTCTCCTGAAGCCTGGCCCAACCAAGCATCCTGCAACAGCCAGGCCTCCTCTGTGCCTCTGCAAATGCACTGTCCCTAGATTCTTTTTTTTTAAGTACTGGCTTGAGGAGGAGATAGGACTAGCAGAGAGGATTTGTCATATTCCAAGAGATTTTTTTCCTTAGAGCAATTAGAGGTGATTTCCCCATACTTATAGATGTTATTTCCAGGTGAGTTAACTTTTTACCCTTACAGAAACAGAGAAAATATAAGAAAGAAAAGGTCTGAATAGCTTTAAGTTTTTTAGAGAGAGATTACTAAGAATTTCCTAAGACCTCTTTGCTCTTTGGCTTCATGGCCAAATGAAAACTAATTTTAATTGTGTGATGTTTTCATACAGTGGCAGTTTCAGTGGAGTGAAAAGTTTTATTTCATCAATATCTGCCTCAGGAAAATTCTTTTCTCTGCCACTCAGGACTCAGAATTCAAGCTGTTCACAGGCCAAAAGCTTCCACAGGAATCATTTCTGCCTATTTTTCTCATCTTTGATAAATTTTTCTTATTCTTCCCCGGGATTTTGCATTCATAGCCCCATAGTTGGAAAATCAAGGACATAGTTCCTCTGTCTTGTTGCTTACCTTATCCTAATTTTTTTCTTAAACTATATTCCTAACCAAATATTTCTATATTCTACCTTACTCTAAATTTTTCTTCAGTTTTATAGATAGAAATTAAGAGAGAGAGAGAAAAAGGAAAGAAACCTAGATAGAGAGAAATATATGCTGCAGCCTCATTGTCCAACTTCAACATTCCACCCCTTAACTTGACTCCTGAGAATAAAATACCCCTACCTTCATTATACTACAAAACCACACATCTCCAACTGCTTCCCATGGGGCCCTCTCCCCACTTTCACCAAGTCCATATTCATGGTACCATCTGTGTGAGACCCACTCCCACTTTCCCACCAGGGTACTCTTGAGTAGGGAGAAGTAAGAAATATTTAGACAGAAATATAGAGGGGAGAGAGAAACACAAGATAGAATCAGGAAAGCCTGGATCAAAACCCACCAGCCCCTTCTATCTCATCTAAAGGACTTTTTAAAGGAATGCTAAGGAGTGGATCAAAAGACCTTTCCCTAGCACAGCCAAGGGAATACCCTGGCAAATACCTGGTAACCATGCACGTGGTCAAGCAATCCTCTAATGCAGCTCTGCTGGGTAAAGCAAGCTCAGATATCACTAGGAAACTTTGTGGGCCTCCACAGATTTACAATTCACAGTTTTATTTATTTCTAAGCTGCCTGAGCCCTCAGTGCTTTTTTGTTCATAAAGCTGCATTAGTGTGTCATTGTCAATTACCTGCAGATAATGCAGTATGAAGAGTGATCCCAGTGAATAATTTGAGTTTCATAAGTAATATTTCCTGCCTTTCTTATGCACAAGCAAATTTATTTTCCTCTTAATAATTCACATTAATGATTTCAATCGACACTATACTCTCCCTCTCTTCTCTATTATTTTCCTTGTTTATATAATTATAACAAAATAAAATTGCATGTGTTAATTACTTATATTTCAAGAGGAATTTTATATTCCACAGTGGAAGTACATATTTTAGCATTCTCAGTTGAATGCTTAGATGTGTGAAGATCTGAAGTAAAATAGTCTCTAGGTGTAACCACAAAAGTTACCATCTTCATTTTCTCATGTTTATTACTTATTGCATCAATGTGTCTAGGGATTATCAACACTTTTTATTATGCACGAATTTAGTGCATAAAAATCTGTTGTATGTGCTATCCTGTATGGTGATGGAGTCTTCAGCCTGTTTGAGTCTCCGATCATCTAATTAAACTCTCTACCATTACCTTAGTATCTGTTGTAAAATGATACTCTGATGTACTTCAGGCCATCTTTTTCTTTTTCTTTTTCTTTCTTTCTTTCTTTCTTTCTTTCTTTCTTTCTTTCTTTCTTTCTTTCTTTCTTTCTCTCTCTCTCTCTCTCTCTCTTTTTCTTTTTTCTTTCTCTATCTATCTATCTATTTATTTATTTATTTATTTATTTATTTATTTATTTATTTACTTATTTATTTATCTTGAGACATGGTCATTCTACATAGCCTGGCTGACCAGAAACTCAGTATGTAGACAAGGTTGGCCTTGAACTCTGAGATCCACCTGCCTCTGCTTATTGAAATTTGAAATTAAACATGTGCACCACCTTGCCCAGCTGTGGGCCATCTTTTTGAAAGAAAGATGAAATATTAAATGCTTGTCCATTGAGAAGATTTTGTCTTTTGTTAGTGTCCATCAAGGCTATATCTATCAAATATAACATGAACAATGAACTTCTGTTGTAGTTTCAGTAAGTGATGTAAAATCATCTATAATTAACCTTCAAATAAGCCACTGAATTCACTGAGTATAGGAAATTCCCCAAAAATGACACATGGTGATATATTCCTATAATCCTACTACTGGAATATCAGAGGCAAGAGGATTGTAAATTTTTCAGTCTAGAGTAAATAGTGAGACCCTTTCTCAAAATGTTGACAAAATAAACTACACATTAAACTATATGAACAGATGAAGGGATTCTGGTGGCCATGTCAGAGGAGCAGCAGGTGACAAGTGAGGTTCAAGGTGTCATGCCATCAGGAGGAAACTCTCTAATGGGTCAGTCTCAGCTAGGCAAGGCCACAAGACCACCGACCATGGAAAGTCTTTTGTTTCTGCTGTCCATTTACATGTTTACTATTGCTATCTTCCTCTGGTATTTGGCATGGTGTGAATGGGTGCTGGGAAATCACAACTGCCTGTGATGTGGTGTGTTTATCCCATGGATACATCTTGTTCTACTGGATATTTTTATCTGTGTATTGTTATGAAAATGATTTCTTCCAAAGCTGTACTAACTGATAATAATAATGAGAGTTTATACAGAGTTTTGATGAATAATTATAAATACAAGAAAATGTTACACAGCTAGAGCCTATGAGTTCAACCTAAGAAAGTGCATTAGATCACACCACCCAGCACATGGAAAACTACAGGCTCACTGGAGACCCCAGGCCCAGAGGCCCTTCTCTTTTACAAAGGCCAAAGGCTCCTTCTCCTCTTTCCTTGGCTGGGACTCAATCAGGTGGAACACTGCCCCGCCTTCCACAGTCCGATTCCAGCAGTCACAGTTCAGGTTAATGATTAAGGAAAATAATTGAGTCCCCATGAGCCAGGCTGGCTCTAATTCTCTTAATGTTTAAAGATGCAGTCACGGGATTCTGTGTGCACCATTAGCTGAAACAAAGACTTAAAGTTACTCCAGGTTAGATCAGATAATTTAATAATAGTTTTTAAGATGAATACACTCAGAAAACAATCTAAAGTTTACAAGGACATGTAGCTGAGTTATAGATTCATTAGATTAGAGTAAAAAATACAAAGCAGCCCAAGAGTTGCTAGCTGATATACTTTCTTTGCTAGGTTTAGTTGGTGATCAAAGGTGATGATTAATTCCTTGTGAACATTTTTTACCTCAATCTCCTCATATAAGAAACTATTTATGAGTGTGTATGCACCCCAAAGATTTAAAGTAGAGCTGACTGATTCTTTTTCATATACAGAAGTTTAGGTTTGTGATTACTTTTCAAGATAAGTAATATAGTAATTGGCCCTTTCTTTGTAACTACAAAAAATGCAGCCTGCCAGTAAAAGACCTGACTTGCCCACACAGTTAATCTATAACCAATTTCTTGGGTATAAATGTACATGGGTTCTTGGGATAATTTGTTTTTCACCTATAATACATAAAATGTTTAATCATGTAAGGGAGCTGAAAAACATATTTTACATGTATTCATTATAAGCATTCACTTGAAACATAGAATGTAACCATACTGTAATTTCTATATTACCTGAAAAACTTTGTTGGGGTGTATATATGCTGTAGAGAAAAAGTATACAAGAGAAAGGAGACAGAAAGAATGCAGAAGAACAGAGAAGATGAAGAAGGAAACCATGAAGAGGACGTGTGTCTTTTTCTCTAACTCCCTCAGATTAAAAAAAAGTGTAATTTGAGCCCACTCTGTAGATTTCCCTTTGAGTCCTGTGCTGCTTGGACGCTGGTCCTCTAGGCAATGATAAAGGAGGGCTAGCATACAACAGAAATGAGCATGCCCAGTTCTTTAAATCATCTTGCCCATAATTCTAGATATTTTAGCTCTCCTGAACACATCTGATCACATAGCTAATTTTGCTAGGACTGAAATAAACACTTTATTCTGAGCAGATAAATTTACACGACGATCTGCTAGTCTATTGACAGTCATATAGAAACCACGAAGGTTCCATAGAGGAAGATGCCAATTTCTTATGATTATGTTGTGTATATCCATATCATGAATCACAACAAATGCAGGACATTTCTAGAAAATTTTATATTTTGATTATAAAGCCTTGTTATATGCTCAATATACCTAACATTTATTTAAGGTAGCATTTAGTCTTATTAGACACATTGCCCAAATGAAAAATTTACTATTTATGTATCTTGAAATTAGTTGCTAAGCATTTTCTGGAATTAACTAACTGCCTTTTGCACATATTCAAATACTGTTGAAATCAAAATCAAAGGCATTTTCTTAATTATGACATTTGCTTCTTAATATTAGCAGTTAGACTGTGCTTCCTGCTTTGTAATGAACATTTCAGCTTATTTCTGAAAACTGCATATTTAAAAATATTTAAGTTGCATTTTTACTAAATTTCTCTCTGTGTTTGTCTCTCATTATGGCTACCATCAGAATACAAGGTTTTTAGTAACCTTGGATTTTATTAATATGATCATATAACTGTTCTGATTCATTTTGGTTTACAATCCATGGGTATGAGCAAGATGAATATTCTGTTCAGATAAATGATAGCAAACAGCATATATTTATTTCCCCAGCTCATTGCCAATGTTGTCTATGTGTTTTCAGGTAGATAGTTGTGACTATGTGAAGAATGACACAGACTGATCTTGCAAGACAATTTGATGTGGAGAAATCACTTACTGAGTGCATTTATGATAACCTACTGTTATTCTCTGAGAAATATCTATTTATTTTGTGATGTGGTCTGAGTTTTTAAATTGAAATAAGACAGCTGTCTCCATTCCTATTTTTCAATTCTTCAAACTAGTCTTTGTAGTTTTCCAAAGATACTGGATTCCTTTCTGTTTATTGTTGAAGTACAAGGAAATGATTTCTGACATACACACTTGTTTCCATGTAATAAAATTGCCAATAGTCTTCAAGTCAGAAAGCCCCAGCAGGAATTGCCATTTTCTGGAAACATTTATAAACTGTACAATCAGATAGAAATGAAAGTAGATTACCATGGTTCTACTATCAGGTGCATTGGAAAATAACTCAAAATAAAATTGGACCTTTTCAAGCTTCTATTTTGACTTGGAAAGTGAATGATGTTCTCAATCCAAACAACATAGTATTACCTCAAAGTTAGTTCAAAGAAGGACTTTGAATGTCTTGGAAATTTCATTTCACAACTTTATATTTGTCCCAGTAAAGGCCACAGGTCCTACACTAGAAGACTAGAAAAAACAGACAAAATGTACTTCATGCCATCATAGGGATCTCCATCAAGACTTCAGTTCATCAAAAGCAGACCTAATGACAACTACAATATCACATCTTCAAAACAGCAATGAGGGAATAATGGTATATGTATGACATGACGGCGTAAGGGGACAATTTGGAGAAGGGAAGGAGGGCAGAAGGATGTAGGAGGGCAGTGGAGAATGAATAAGAATAAAGTATAATAACAAATATATGAAAATTCCACAAGGAAATCCAACATGTTGTATACTAACAACAAATAAACTTTATAGGGAACTAATGTTAATGTGATTTATTAAGGACATATAATCAGGAGAAGGTCCTAAAGAAATGGAGGTATTTTGAAAGGGAAGATAAATAACTGAACAATTATGCACATTTGGGGTAATGTCAGTCTTTGTTTTGTAAATTGCATTTCAAAATTGTCACTAGAGATGATAGAACAAGAGTTTTATATTTTCCCTACTAGACATTATTAGCATACTCCCAATCCTCTCCTTACATGATCAAGACGGATCCACTAGCACAAAATTAGTTCTCAAGAGCAAAATGAGAAGAAAAGTGTGTCACTCAGTCATGGCTGTGCACACTTATCATGCCTGTGTTTGATACTCTGAGGCAGGAGCAGTTCCCCTAGTCCAAGTACAGAGCCTACATGGGGTGCAAGGTGGTTTCCCTGGCTGACTTAGGCTATAGAAAGGGGAGTGGGGGAGAAACATGAAAGGTGCAAGGAATTTCTGGAAAAAGCAAAAGGTGGGATCTTAGGGACTATGAGCATCTACATGAAAAGTGTATGAAATGTACTAATGTATCTCTTAATTCAAAGATCATCAGAATTCTGAGAGAAGTTGCAGTGATTGCAATTCAGATTATACTGATACTGACTGTAGTTTAGATTCTAAATTTAGACAAATAAAACAGGACTTTAACGATCAATATATATTGGTCAGAGTTCTCTAAAGGAACAGAACTGATATCATTACTATGTATTAAAAGGGGATTTATTAGATTGGATTATAGGATACAGTCCAGATAGTTCAACAATAGCTCTGTCTCACACTGGAGAGGATGAATGAAAGGTGGTGGAAATGAGGAATCTCTCCCTCCCCCTAATCAAAACATTTGACCCTCCTGATAAGGAAGTCCACTCCAAGCTAAACCTTACATTCTCAAATAGCTACATGTGTCCATCCAACCACTCACTCTCAGAAAAAGCACAAAAATCCTTTGCCCCAATCCACATTCTTGTCTTCTATAAAACCCTGGCTTCCCCATCCCCACAAGACAAGATCTTCATTCCCTCAGGAAGGTTGCTTGCCCCTCATAATGATAAAAATGATATTTGTTTCATTGAGGTCAGTTTCTGTTTTTTTTTTTTCATTTTCATGTGGCTTCAGTCTCTATCTAAAATTGATAATCTGTCTCAGTCCATAAGACTGGATGGCTCAGCAGTCCCAATCTGGTGCTGTATGCCTGGAAGATTCCTGGATAACTGATATTCTTTGGTGTATGTTGGAATCATGAAGAAGTAGGATTTTAATACCAATAAAGTAATGCCTCAGCAACAGGACAGATGAACTCGTCACTGATGATGAGGGCAAACAGACAAAATACAAAAGCTTCCTTCTTCCATGTCCTTTTATGTGAGCTGCCAACAGAGGGTGTGGCCCAGATTTAAGGTGAGTCTTCTTGCTTGAAATAATATGATTGAGAAAATCCTCACAGGAGTGGTCATACTTGGGATTTAGTTTTTCCAGATGCAGTCCAATTGACAACCAAGATTAATCATAACATGATTTATGCATCTAATTTACTCTTTGCAATCCTATTATTAAATACTGCTAAAGACAACTGTAGATCAACTATAATAACTTGTTCTTGTTTTTCTAAATATGTTACTTTGGTCATGGTTTGGGCTCATTATTAAAGAATTCCCAAGAAATTTGTCCTTTTATGAATATCAAGTCATTTTCAACTTTAAAAATTCTGCACCAATAATTCAAAACGAGATAAAACATTTACCAAAACACTTTTTAAAGGTCAATGTGTCTGTCATCAATTAATTCTAAATCAATATTAAGTTTTGGGCCTTTTGAGTGATGGCTTCAAACATAATAAAAATACTAAAACATTCTGATAGCAAAAGTATTCAAATTCGTGACAATCATCATCTTAACATCTCATATTTATTTATTGTAATGATGATGGTATTGAGGTTTCCATGTAGTGCCTATGTCCTACCTGCCAGAGGATTATGAACATGTTTTTTACCCAGAGCTTATTCCAATCACATTACTTCATAAGACAATCACAGATTTATTCAGATAGCCATTTTCCCACAACCATAATACTCAGCAAAATAGAGGCCAATTTGTTTACAAATTATTAGATGACCTAATATAACCATTAAGACATAGTGGAAAGTCAGATTTTCAACAAAAATCTTTGTCTTTCCTTCTCTGCTGGATAGTTTTATGTTAACACAATCTGTCATAAAACTGAGAGGAGGGAACTTCAATTAAGAAAATACTTCCAAATTTAATACCTTTATGGTACTCCTGAATGTGTAAATGACTGGGTCTCTGATTTTTCTGCCTTCTCATGAGGATCTTTTTCTTCTGCCAGTTTGCCTTGTCCAACTTCAATGTGATGGTCTTTGTTTTATCATATTATATTTTATTTTGTTATTTTAAAAAGAATAGGAGGAAAAGATTTAAAAAAAATAAGAATATACCTCCAAAAGATTGGGTTGCAGGCAGGCTTGTAGTGAATTTTCTTAATTGATGATTGATGTGGGAGGGCCCATCCCATTGAGGGTAGCGTCATCCCTGGGCATGTGGTCTTGGGCTATAAGAAAGCAGGATATACAAGCTCTGTAAATTAAGCCAGTAAGCAGCACCCCTCCATGGCCTCTGCATCAGTTCCTGCCTCCAGGATCCTGCCCTCTTTAAGTTCCTGTCCTGACTTCCTTCAGTGCAATTAAATAGAAGTATAAGCCAAATAAACATCTTCCCAAAGTAGTTTTTGTCATAGTTTTTCAACATAGCAATGGTAACCATAACTAAGACACTCTCCTAGAACAGCAAGAAAAGCATCTCTTCTTTCACTGGATATTGTGTTGTCTAGATTATTATAACTACATATCTCAAAATGTCACCAACTTTGTAGGATGCATGTAAAAAAATTTTTAAGGAGCTCAGTTTCTGAGGACATCACTCAACTATTTAAACTCATAACTCAAAACTCTCCTTTATTTTTCTACTTTGTGATATTTAAAAACATACATGCATTTATATTCTAATCCAATGTGAGTCAGAGATTGTCTCACTGTGTATGAAAGCATTTACCTGATAGACTACTGGATCCCATAAGTAGAGATAGATCTTTGTTCACAAGACATACCTCACAAAGTCAGTGGAGATGCTTTTCAGTATCGTTCAATTATTTAGTCAGGGGAAAGGAAAGTATCCTGAAAGCTGTTATATAACCAGTTTAACTCTGCTTATTTCTATTTTGTAACAACTTTCAGGTGTTATTTCTGATGCTGTCTTTTGAAATATATTATGTCATTCTTCTCCTTCCTTTAGAACTTCTGAATTGATTTATAATTGTCATGTTTAGTTAGTTCAGTACGGAATGAGCAGATAGAGTGTAAATAATAAATACTCACTACCATTATGTATACTCTAATCTTGTGCTTAATTTATATTAACATGTGTCAAACATAATTTTCAAACAAAAACTTCAAAAGTTTATATATATATATATATATATATATATATATATATATATATATATTTCAAAAGTTAAGCCTATGTTGTATAAGTAACCTAGAATTTTTAGGAGAAATGGATATTGAGTATCTCAAGACAAAGGGAAATCCATTTCTTGGTTCTATTCCCATTAAATGTGGGTAGGAGCCTCTTTGAAACTCTTGGCTCAATATATGACATGATAGGATTTTATTAGGTAATACTAGTAATGAGTAAGTAGATAATTAGAAATTGAATTTAAAGAAAAATAATTGTGTTTTAAAATTAATGTAGTGTTATTTGTTAAGTCAACAACTTTAGTTAATTAGTAAACATCAAACAGTGTAATCAAGATTGTGTTATAGGAGCTGGAGACATTGCTTAGTAGTTAAGAGCATATACTGCCTTTGTAGAGGACACAAGTTTGGCTTCAGCACCCACATGAGGTGGTTCATAATCGCCTGTAAGTGCATCTCTACAGAATCCACTACCCTATTCTCCTCAGGCCTCATTGGGCACCTGAAATCACATGCATATACTCATACAATGTACACACATGCACATAGACACACATATACACATCATTGAAAATAAAATAAATACTTTTAAAGGCTATCTCATAATTTTCCATGGAAAGCCATAGAGATATATCAAATCAAAGAAAACATGTGAACAAGATATTGGATATGGGACTGGAGATATTGTTCAGTGGTTAAGAACACAGGCTGTTCTTCCAGACTACCTTTGTTCAGTTCCCAGAACCCACATGGTAGCTCACAAATACATATAAAACCACTTCCAGAGGATTGGATACATACTTCTCTTCTCTGCTGGTGCCAGGCATGTTTGTGGTATACAGACATACATGCAAGCAAAAAGCACCCATAACATAAAACAATAAAAAAGTAAAGATATTGGACATGCATATTACTTTCTTTTTTGTTATTGGTTTTGTTTTTCTGGGACAAAGGTTTCATAATGTTGTCTTGTCTGTCCTGGAACTCACTTTGTAGACCAGGCTGACCTTGATCTCATAGAGATCTACCTGCCTCTGCCTTGTGAGTGCTGGGACCAAAGGTGTGCACCACCACATCTAGTGCATATTTCTTTGATAAACTACTTGATACCATTACCATTAAATTAAGCACTCATTTTCTAGTCACGGAAGAATAGAAAAAAACAGTAACTATAAAACTGTTTAAAATAAAATTATATTACATTGCTTCAAATAGTTATGAAATTTTTTATCAATTTAAAGTTTGTAAATTAGAATTATCCTAATATATCAGATATTGGTAGCATATATACAATTTTATGAATCTAAGATAGTTGCAATTTTGAAGACAGAATGTTTTTTTGTTTTTTTTTAATGGAATAAAAACCGTATTTACACGAACACATCATTATACAAGGGTTTTAAAAGAAAAAGGTAGTGTTAAGAGCTGGTAATCAGGAGGGTACAGAGTGCTGGCCTTCAGGAAAGACTCCACCTGCTTTCCAGAAATGCCTTCCACCTGTTCCAAGTCCTCCACCTTGCTGAAGGGGCCATGGATCTCCCTCCAGACCATGATGAGTTGGGCCTTCTTCTGGCCAATGAGCTGCAGGCTGCGAAGATCTCGGGCTGAGCCTTCATTCAGCAGATCCAATAATTTTTTGCTCCCAGCAGTCCTCAGCCTTTTCCACAGGACACATGTGATGGCTCCAGCTTTCTTTTGTGGTCTTTCTTCAGAATATGGATCTTTGACTCTGCCTGCTTCTGAATTATCTCCAGAGGCATCACCACAGCCCTTTTCAGGGGCTTTGGGGTTGGGCCTGGACAAGAAGCGAGGGGCTGGGGAGTTGCTAGGAAGTTCTCTTTCTCCTTTGGATCCAGCACCTCCTGGGCCAGAACCTTGGCCTCTAGCTCTTTTTGTTTCATTTTAAGCCTCTCAATCTCCAAGTCCTTTTCCTCCTCTTTCTTAATGAGTACCATTCACTATCACTTTGGGGTATTCAGTAGAGGTTCCCTTGGCTCCACTGGGAGCCCAGCAAACGATCCAAGCTCAGGAGGTTCTCCAACATGGCTGGGTCCATATTACTTAGTTTCTGTAAGAAGCTTAGTTTCTGGGAGGCAGAAGCTGGAGCTGCTATAGACTCAGGGCTCTCAGTTGATTCTTCTTCAGGGCCTTTGGCTTTCTTTGCCTCTGATGGGCCTAACAGTTCTTTCTGCAGCAGCTTAACAGGTGCCAAGGTATGAGGCTGTAGACTCTCATTGGTGAAAGGCCGGTTAATCACCTCCTTGGACCTAGCAGTGAAGTTCAATGCTGAGACTGTATCCTAGTAAAAATGTCTTTCAGGAGCAATGTTGGCAATAATGATGCTGTGAGCTGAGCCACCCAGAGAGTCCTGCAATAAGCGAGTGAGCTTGCTGTCCCGGTATGGTATGCGAGGGAGGCCCTGGTTTAATGCATACACCACTTTGCCCAGTACAAAGAGGGAGGTGTTGATGGCTCCACTCTCTTTGAGCCGAATGCCCTGGTTGCCTGTGTGACGGTTGTCCTCGGAACCAGCCAAATCAATAAGGTAGAGTTTTCCTTCCCTCTGGCGAAATGGAGCCAAACATTCCCGCTGACCCACCTTGACCAGGAGTACTGCATGACTACACAAAGAGCGCTGGTTAATCTGGGTGGCTCCTACAACACGATTTTTTACTGGCTGAGAGGAAGTGCTGCTCAAAGTCCAAGAGTAGGTTTCGTACAGCCCATCCTAAGGCACTTGCTGGAAGGGCAGAATGCCAGTGTGCTTGTCTATGAGCCTTTTGGGGTAGGGAAGACACACACAATGCTAGGCAGCCCAGAAAAACCTGGAGTGATTCCCAGAGCTCTCATAGACCTCCTGCAGCTTACAAGGGAAGACAATGCAGGGGGCTGGCCATGGGACCTTTCTGTCACTATGTCCTTTTTAGAGAGCTAACAGGAAAAGGTATTAGACCTCTTGGATCCCGCATCAGGAGACCTAGCGATCCAAGAAGACTGTCGAGGAAACATCCTGATTCCCAGCCTCACAGAATTTCTTTTGTAGGCAGAAGCTTTGTGTAAATAAAAACAAAAAAGTGATGTGACTATATATCAATAATGGCACATATGTAGAGTTGATAAATGTTTATCCAAACAAAAATAAAGTCTTATATACAACTACAATGATTGTAATATCAGTAGAAAATTAAATTTATATGAATAGTTTTCAAATTTTTATGTAACTATGTTCATATTGTGAATGAAAATTATTTTTTATTTTATTCTAATATGTATAGCTATTACATTAATTTTTTCGTTTTTAAAAACTTTTCTATTTTTTATTTCATACAATAAAATGCTATTCTACCAAAGAGAAACAAGACTCAATATAATTATTTTGATATCTGTTCTAGTTACTTTCATTGTTGTTGATCAAAAGTTAATAAATTGTACACTTAATGCATAGATCTTAGGAAGGATGATTTGATTTTGGCTCACAGTTTTAGGGCACAGTCCATGATGGTTAGGAAGTCATGAAGAACAGAGCATGAGGCAGCTGGTCACAATGCATCCAAAGTCAGGCATAAAAGAGCAATGAATGCTGAGGGTTCAGCTGCTTTCTCCTTTTTATTCAGTGTACGGTTTCAGCCCATGGAAAGGTACAAAATATATTTGTGATAGATCTCCCTACTTCAGTTAGTCCAATCTGGAAACACCTTTACAGGTATACTCAAAGCTATGCCTCCTAGGTGATTCTAAACCTTGCTAAGTTGACAACCAGCATTAACAATCATACTGTCCAAGTCTAAAATAGGCATATTCTTGTCACTGTGACAGAACCAGCATAGTCTATAAACCAACACTATTGTCACAAGTGTGAGAACTACCTTCTCATCCATTAATTTAATCAATATACAAGTCTTGACATTTCCATGCAACTGTAGGTACCACTTTCTATGCTATTCTCTTCTTCCAGAGGACATTATTTCTTAAGTCATCATATTAGTTTTACCATTTAAGGATATCTGTAAATATGCCAATACATCATGACTTTGTTTATGCTTCAATCTTCTGGCCGAAACTCTTCTCAATGTAATTTTGTAAACTAAATCTGATCCATTTCACTGAAATTATCAGACTGATTGCTGTGACCGGTTCTGACCTCAGTAAGAGGCTATAGAAGTTTTCAGTGTTGGATTCAATTACTTAGGAGCTCTGATTTCAGCCACCTAAGGAAAGCAGATCCCAGGGAATCGCTTATGATTACCCCCTTCCTTTCTCATAGCTAATTGCTCCTCATCACTTTTATTCTCTATTTTCCCTGCTGTTTTTAAATTGTAGAGATCATGCACCATTAAGCCAGGAAATTTTAAATTATTCTTAGAATTTTTTTCCTGAAAATGTATAGGAAGTTTTAAATACTTGAAGGCTATAATCTTTCAAAAGAATCAAACTATCAAGAAAATAAACAGTTGTCAAAAACCCTGTCTAGGCAGACCAATTTAGTAAGTTTTTCAGTTCTATCAATGTAAGCATCATGTGTGTTTTATGGATGTTTATTCTTTCTTTGTTTATAAAAATGTCAGCCATAAAGGTGCCAATAATTTTTAATGAATTGGGGCATAAATAAATCTTAGTACATTCACCCGCATAACACTTGGTTGTTGCCTCAGTCTGATCTGTTAGACTTAGTATGAAATTATCTCCAGTTTTTAATTATTTCCTAGGCATAATAGAAGCTGTTTTTTTTTTCTGATTTCTTACTGTGTTTAAGGACTCTTAAGTTAATTTGACTGCTGTCATATCAAGGGAGCAACAAATGGCCCTACCGAAATCCAAAGAATGGACTCGGAAATGTGGAGTACATCAGAAATGAGACTTAGTGATGGTGCAGTCAGTGAGCTCCTGTGAGTCCAAGTTTGTTATTTCTCTGGGTTCCCTCATGATGATCTAGAACGCCCTTTCTCTCTTCAACAGGATTCCCTGTGCTTGGCCCAGTGCTTGGTTATGGATCGCTGCATCTGCTTCTATCAGTTACTGGATGAAGGCTCTCTGATGACATTCAGGGTAATCACCGATCTGATTACCTGGGTAGGCCAGTTCAGACATCCTCTGCGCTATTGCTAAGGAGTCTTACCTGGGGTCATCCTTGTGGATTCCCGGAAGCTTCCCTGATATCAGGTTTTCCCCTAACCCAGTATTGTCACCCCTCTCAAGACATCTCTTTCCTTACGCTTCTCCTCCATCTAGCTTCCAACCCTCCCAACCTGATACCTCATGTTCCCATGCCCACCCCTTAGCCCTAGTTTACCCAGGAGATCTCTTCTATTTCCCCTTCACACCAGTAGCACAGACAGTGAAATTGAAATTAATAAATGGGACCTCATGAAGATAAGAAGACAAAATGGTAGCATAGGGAAAGATCTTTACCAACCCACTATCTGATAGAGGGCTGATCTCCAAATATATATAAAGAACTCAAGAAACTAGGCAGCAAAATACCAAACAATCCAATAAAAAAATGGGATAAAGATCTAAACAGAGAATTCTTGGCAGAAGAATCCCAAATGGCTGAAAGACATTTAAAGAATTTTCAACATCCTTAGTCATCAGGGAAATTCAAATCAAAATGACTCTGAGATACCATCTTACACATGTCAAAATGACTAAGATAAAACACTGCTTACAGCTTATGTTAGAGAGGATGAGGAGCAAGGGGAACACTCCTCCACTGTTGGTGGGAGTGCAAACTTGTACAGCTACTTTGGAAATCAGTATTGTGACTTCTCAAAAAATTGAGAATTATTCTACATCAAAACCCAATGATACCACTCCTGGGCATATACTCAAGGGATGCTCAATCATACCACAAGGAAACTTGTTCAGTTATGTTCATAGTAGCATTATTCATAACAGCCATAACCTGGAAACAACCTAGATGCCCCTCAACTGAATAATGGAAAAAGAAAAGGTGGTACATATGCACAATAGAGTATTACTCAGCTGTAAAAAAAAAACAATGACATCATGAAATTTACAGGCAGTGGATAGAACTAGAAAATATCATCCTGAGTGAGGTAACCCAGACTCAGAAGGACAAACATGGTGTGTACTCATTCAAAAGTGGATACTAGATGTAAAGCAAAGGATAATCAAAAACTAGTTGTTAATAAAACTTAATGACTATATGGTATCTCTCAGTGGTTGAATATTGATTCTGAGCTTATTCTTAGCTCTATCTTCTCTATCTTTTTCTTCTCTATTCTTTGTCCCCTGTTTATAGACTTTGATTGATATATTGAATTTGATTAAAAGCATCATAACAGAGTTTAAGACACGCTACTTTTAAGAAAATTTTCCATTTTAAGTATACTAACATGGATAGATAATTTGCTCTCAAGGGACAATAACTTCATTTCAGAGGATCCAACACCCTCTTCTGGCCTCTGTGGGCACCCTTACACATGCAATATACACTCATACACACACACACACACACACACACACACACACACACACACACACAGAAAGAGAGAGAGAGAGAGAGAGAGAGAGAGAGAGAGAGAGAGAGAGAGAGAGAGAATAAAAATAAAGTCTTAAGAAAAATAAATTCCTAAATAATTGTGAAGTCTCAGGACTATCAAACAAATTAAGATAGATAAAAATGTCACTCATATGTCTAAGAATGTACTGAAAAGTAAAAATCTGTGGTATTTTCTTTGTTCAGGTTTCTATTGCTGTGAAGAGAAACCACAACCAAGAAAACTCTTATAAAAATCATTTAATTTGGGTAGGAGGAGCTAACAATTTCAGAGGTTTTGTCCATTATTTCCATGGCAGGACATGGCAGCCAGCAGGCAGACATGGTGCTGGAGAAGGAACTAAGAGTTCTACATCTTGATCCACAGGAAACAAGAAGCAACTGTCTGTGACACTAACCATATCTCAAGCATAGGAGATCTCAAAGCCTACCTCCACAGTGACACAATTCCTCCAACAAGACCACTCCTAACCCAATAAAGACTCATGTCCTAATAGTTCCACTCCCTTTGCAGGCTATTTTCAAACCACCATAAACATATTTTGATAGGGACAATAAAATCTCAGCTTTTACTGTAAAACAATCATTCCCAAACTTCTTAATGCTGCAATCTTTTAATACAGTTCTTCATGTTGTGGTGACCCCCAACCATAAATTATTTTATTGCTAATACATAATGGTAATTTTGTCACTGTTATGAAATATAATGTAAATATCTGATATTCAGGTAATCTGATATATGACCCCCAAAGGGGTCACAACCCACAGATTGAGAATTGCTGTTCTAAAATGATGTGAACTTATACTAAATAACATTTTTTAAAAAACTGATGGCTTTACTGGTCATGAGTGGGAACAATGAAGGGCGACAGTCGAGGGAAAGAGTGGGAGATACTAGCTGGATCAAGAAAAGAGAGGGAGAACAAGGAATAGGAGACCATGGTAAATGAAGACCACATGAGAAGGTGAGAAGGGGAGGAAGCAGAGAGTTAGGGAGGCCCACGGAGATCCACAAAGATACCCCCTCAAAAGACTGCTGGCAATGGTCGCGAGACGGCAGGAACTGACCTACTCTGGTGATGGGATGGCCAGACACCCAGATAGTGGTGCCATAAACCCCATCCAAGGACTGGGGAATCTGAAGGCAGACATCCACGGCTGGGCCCCTGGTGGAGCACTGGGAGTCTAATTAGTGAGTAAGAAGAGGGTTTATATGAGCGAGAATTGTTGAAGCCAAGGTTGGATAAAGCACCGGGACAAATAACCAAATGAATGGAAGCACAGGATCTATGAACCAAAGGCTGAGGGGCCCCCAACTGGATCAGGCCACCTGAACGGGTGAGACAGTCATTTGGCTTGATCTGTTTGGGAGGCAGCTGTGCATTGGTGCCAGGTCCTGGGCTCGTTGCATGAGCTGGCTGTTTGAATCCTGGGACTTATGCAGGGACACTTGGCTCGGTCTGGGAGGGGGGAATGGACCTACCTGGACTGAGTCTACCAGGTCAACCCCGGTCCTCGGGGGAGACCTTGATCTGGAGGAGGTGGGAATGGGGGGTGGGCTGGGGGAGGGGTGGGCGAGAGGGGGAGAACAGGGGATTCTGTGGCTATTATGTTGAACTGAATGGTGTTGTAAAATAATAATAATAATAATAAAAAAAAACCAAAAAAAAAAACCCAAAAAAAAAACAAAAAAAAACTGATGGCTTTAAAGATGTTATTAACAATTCTTAGTTTTTGCTATGAGAAAATGCTTATAAAAATACATATATATATAGTTATATTATATACTTTTCTTTGGTGGATATGGTTTACAACTTCAGAGGTAGAGCCTATAACAGTGAGAGAGTCATGGCAGTGTCCTGCTAAGATTGCGGAGACCCCCAAAAGGCCACCCTGGAGACAAAATACCATATGGAAAAGCAAAGTGCCTTTAGTCAAGCAAGCCAGAGCTTGGACCCTTCATGTGTTGTATGCAGTCTTATGATTGGAGAGTGCTAAGCCCTGTAAGGGTGGGGATTTTATCATAGTAGAAGTTGGGGGTGAGAGGATTACCAGGGTTCAAGACCCTGATTGCCTAGGGATTTCTTGGGAAAGGGGAAATTGGTGTGTGCTTTGTCTAAAGGACACCTGGTGATATTTTATAATGGTTGAAACAGAACATTTGAAATGTTGGGTATTTCCCCTTAGATGCTGGCTCTTCCTGGGTGGGTCAGCTTATAGCTTTTCCTGGGGACTGAGTGGAACCTGTCAGTAAGTCTGTCATGACAGTTATGTGGTCAAGCTGTTTTGGGCCCCCACAGCAAGCAGCAGCAGATAACCAGAGCTGGAAGCTAAACAATCACATTTTCATCCACATTCAGGAGACAGAGAATGAACTGACAATGATGTGAGGCTATAAACTTTGAATGCCTCTCTATAGTTGTTTGAATAAGAATATCATCCATAGGCTCATAGATTTGAATGCTTAATCATTGGGGAGTGGAATTATTTGTAAGGAATAGGAAGTGTGGCCTTGTTGAATGAAGTGTGTCACAGGAGGTGGTCACCCATGCCAATCCCAGAGTAACTCTCTTGGTCGGGATCAGGATATAGCTCTCAGCTACTTTTACAGCACCTTTTTTTGCCTGTGTGTATCCATGCTTACTACTATGATGATAACAGACTAAACCTCTGAAACTGTAAACAATTCCTCAATTAAATGCTTTGTTTTATAGGAGTTTTGGTGTCTCTTCACAGCAATAGAACACTAAGACACTTCCCCAATGACATACTTCCTCAAGCAAGGCTATACCTCTCAAAAGTTCTATAACTTCCCAAAACAGAACCATCAGCTAGGGAACACATGTTGCAATACATAAGCCTATGGGGGGGAGTATTGATACTAATTCCAAAATGAGGGCATCAACAGGTAAGGAGCACTGAAAAAAATGAATAAAGTTAATTTCTCTACAAATTCTTTGCTAATGCACTACTAAATGTAATATAGAAAGCAAAATCCATTAGTTTATAAGCCAAAATATCTAACAAAAGGAGAAATGGCACAGTGTAATTTTAAAAAGTCTAGCTCTATTTAAAAATTATATAGTTATTGTATTGCTCTATGAAATGCAATGGTCTAATCAGCCAAAAATTTTATTTTAACTATATGGACAGTATGCCTCTTTATATTTTATTATGGTCATCTGAAAAACATAAAGTTTTAGCCTACTTTGAGTATAAGAGAATTAAATACCACAGTGCGAGTGTAGCTTGTTTTATGTATCTAACACTGAAGATTGTGATCAGCTCTGGCATTTGTGTTTTTGATCTTAGCCATTCTGACAGGTATAAGATAGAATCTCAGAATCATTTCAATTTGCATTTCTCTGATGGCTAAGGATGTTGAATATTTGTCTTTCTTTTTCAGCCATCTGAGATTCCTCTATTAAGAATTATCTGTTTATATTTGTACCCCATTTTTAAATTGGATTATTTGGTTTGTTGAAGTCTCATTTCTGAGTTCTTTATATATTTTGAATATTAGCCCTTTATCAGAGGTAGAGTTGGTGAAAATCTTTTCCCATTCTGTAGGCTGCAATTTTGTCTTATTGACAATTTTGTTTGCTTTACAAATGCTGTTACAGAAACACTCCATGTTCTATCAGTATAAGTTTTCTATCTAAATAATTTTTTCACTCTCATCAATAAGGAAAATTTAGGTGAAACTAAACATAGCAAAGATCATAGGAGCATGTAGCCCAGGCGTTGATCGTATGAAAATCTGCCAGTTCTCTCATTTTGTCCTCGAATATGCTGTGATTGGAAGCGTGAGCTGCCTTGCCTGGCTCCCATGAGTGTTAGTTAACAGAATTCAGCCAACAAGAACCTGTGTGAATTCAATCCAATGCTTTAAAAAGGATGAGGGCTTCGTGCCTTTGAACTCTTAGAAAACTGGAGCCAATTCACAAAATAACTGATCATCCTGATGAAGTGACCAGAAGAGAGTTTGAGCTCTAGGCCACTTAACTAACCCCTGGTACGCTAACAGAGATAGAGCAGGAGAACCCGACTGCAGTCATAAGCCTACAGAGTTCTGACTGAACAGAACTGTTTCTTGTCTGCTCTTTTGTGTCCAGAAGCCATCGTTTTTTGGAAGTAATTTCTTATTTATCAATCACACCTTTTAAGGGATTCTATCAGCAAGTAAGAACAGCAACCGATTAATGGAACCTTGTAAAATTAAAAAAAAAAAAAGTTTCTATATAGCAAAGGAATCAGTTATCATGTAGAAAAACAACTCATAGAGAGGGAGAGAACTTTCGCCAGTTTATACATTTGACAAAGGATTAATATCCAGAATATAAAAAAAAAAACCACACAACACTGATTAAAAAACCAAAGAACCAAGTGGTTAAGTACACTTACTGCTCTTGCAGAGGTCCAAGGTTTAATTCCCAGCACCCACAGGGCGGCTTGCAGCCATCTGTAACTCCAATTCCAAGGGGACTCAATGCCTTCCTCTGACCTCTGAGGGCACTGGGCATGGTGCTGTCTTCTGACCTCTGTGGCAACAGTCACTGTACATGGCATGCACACAGATGCAGCCAAATATACTCATTCATATGAAATAATAAAACAAATAAATCTTAAAAAAACAAAAAACAGAAAACAAAGGTCTCAGTGAAAGAATGGGCTAAAGAACTTAACAGAAAGTTTCCAAACAAAGAAATACAAAACGTCTAATAATTATTTTTTTAAAGTGTTCAACAACCTTAGCCATCACAGAAGGGCAAAATAAAACTACATTGAAATTTCAAAAAACAAAAACAAAAACCAAAAAACTGTCACAAAGACTATGTTGGTCAGGAAAAGCTTTAATTGATCGACAGTTACAGTCTGTCATTGGGAACCCAGGGCATGAACTCAGGCAGGAGCAAAGGCAGAGACAATGAAAAAGCAGTGCCCACTGGCTTACTTCCTCTGGATTGCACATCTAGATTTTTGGTACAGTCAATAGAAACATATGGATTGCAATGGGTTGGACCCTTCTACATAAAATTGTGATCAAGAAAATGCCCCACAGACACGCCCAGAGACCAATCTGATGGGCAATTCCTCAGTTGATGTTTCCTCTTCCCAGGTGTGTCAACTTGATAACTGAAGCTAATTATGACAGTAGACTAGCATGTTAGTGTTTTTATTTTGGCCTTAGATGGTATAGGTGAGAAATTGTTTTTGTTTGAAGCAAAGGAATACTGTAACCAGACAGCCTAAAAATGAATAAAGCACAAAATAGGAAAACAATTGATACAGTGGGGGTTTGTTGTTCTCAGTAACTTTAAGTTCCAATTCAGTGGGTTCATTTTTACATGGTTTTGGCATCCAGTAAATATTAGGCCTTAATGATTATACCGTCTTGAAATTCCATCCATTACTAACTGCTATAGCCATTATATCCTCCTGATTTTCTAATTGACTTTTCATCTATAGATTTTTGTATGTTTTTCTCCTTGTGTTAAGGAAAATAATGATATATAAAGCTCTTATGGAATACTGTTTTTCCTTTCTCAGTATCTCCATGGGATATTGCATTCCTTTTGGGGCTGTCTAGAAACTCAGTCCTTGTCAGTGTTTCTTTGGCTGTGTCTGTGTGCATTTCTCTGAATTTCTCACCACTTACAATCAGCATCTGTAGAAACCATAGAGTTAACAATGGTCCTGGGACATTTTAAATCCTAAACCTCATGGTCCCTAAAGCAATCCCTGTATAAAGGGCATTGAATTAAGTGTCTGGAAACTCCCATTTGTTTGAAGTGCTCTCCAGGGAGTCAGTTACATTACAGCCTGGAAATGAGATTTGGCAGGTAGTTGCTGAGCAACAAGGCCAGGCATCAGCTGTAGATGAGAGAAAACTTCCACAAAACTTTAATATATGCTTCCTTGGAATATAAAATATATTTATCATAAGATCAGATTCTAATATCAAAAAAATGCTAGCAGTTAGATCACACTGCCTTTACAAGTTACATTTTTATATTTGGAGAAACACTCTTTTAAAAGATTTAGTATTATTTTTAATGATGTTTATGAGTTTGTGTTTGTGTGTGGGTATGTGGCCTGTAGAGGCCTGAAAAGGGCATTGGATCACATAGAACTGAAGTTATGGGTAAATTTGAGCCACCTGACGTGGGTGCTGGGAACTAATTTTAGAGACTCTGCAACAGTGGTATGCATTCCTAACCACTGAGCAATGCCACCATTCCCTTAAGTATCCTTTTGATTATATATTCATTCCTCACCCAAAGTATTTGAGTACTGCATGTTGAAATCAGATGTAAGATATCTACCTGAGGATATGCGTTCAAGGGTCCAATATGAATTGAATCATTTGAATTCTATAGAAGTATAGGTTAATTGAGGACATAAAATCAATTGATTTTTCATAGTGCCACAAAAAATAAGGTTTAGATTTTTTAAAGCTCATGGTGTCTTTTAAATGAATAACTAAGTATGAGAATGATTCTTAGGTTATAAGCAGTAAGTGTTACACAGCTCAATATTCTGTCAAATTTTTGTTAAGGTTTTCCACAATTCTGATACCCAAGGACCTTAACAATCTGAGATCAGTAGTTATTCTTCCATATAAGGATTAAAAGGTAATGAATTGAGATCACTACATTTTATTTCCTAAGAACATTTTTTTCTTCAGTCATGCTTTGATATGATCAAAAACCACTGGCTAGACCCTATATTCTTACAAGTTTTCTAAATATAAATTTTCTCATGAAGTCGTATAACATTTACATGACCAATAACACAGAACAATAGACAACACAAAAAAATGAAGCAATGGTTATCAGAGGTGTTCTACTGTTGTGGAACAATTCTTTTCTACACTACGAATATGCATTACTCTCATTTGCTAATAAAAAGCGGATTGGCCATAGCTGTGTAGGAAGAGACTGAGCTCAAGCTCCACCTAGGAGAATTCTGGGAAGGGGAAAGGTAGAGTCAGGAGTTGCCATCCAGATGCAGAGGGATCAGGAGAAGAACATGCCATGCTAACAAAGGTATCACCACATGGCAGAGCATAAATAAAGAATATGAATTAACTTAAAATGTAAGAGCTAATTAGTAATAAGCTTGAACTATAGGTCAAGCACTTATAATTTATATTAAGCCTCTGAGTGATTATTTGAGAGTGGCTATGAGACCCAGGAAAACTTCCATTTACATATGGTGCCCAAATGTTTGGCTAGAATTTCCACATAAAACCTGAGAAAGCTCTAAAAAAGCATTCTTTTTTTATTCATTTTTGCATACAATCCGTAGTTTTCTCTCCCACCCCACCCCCCATTCCCCACACTTACTTCCCCTCCCTAACCCCCAACCCCTCCTCTAATAGGGTAAGGCCTCCCATGGGGAGTCAACATAGCCTGGTACATTCTGTTGAGGCAGGACCAAATCCCTCCCCACTGCATCAAGGCTGAGCAAGGCATCCCACCCTAGGAAATGGGCTCCAAAGCCAGCTCATGCACCAGGGATAGATTCTGGTACCACTGCCAGGGGCCCCTCAAACAGACATATACAAGTGTCTCCCACATGCAGAGGGCTTAGCTTGGTCCCATGCAGGCTCCACAGCTATTAGTCTAGAGTTCATGAATTCCTAAGAACTTGGTTCAGTTGTCTGTAGATTTCCCCATCATGATCTTGATCCTCCTTTGCTCATATGATCCCTCCTCCCTCTCTTTGACTGGACTCCTGGAGCTCGGCCTAGTGCTTGACTATGGATCTCTGCATCTGTTTCCATCAGTTACTGGATGAAGGCTTTTTGGTAGTAGCATTTTCCTGGGTGGACTTTGTTTGCTGTTGGTAAGCAGAGGCACAACTCCTTTAAGATGCAGCTCCTTGGTTCATGCTGGAAGCATGGAGGGCTCTTTTGGGAGGTCATGCTCCTGAACACTTAAATGGGGTTTTTAAGCAGTAAGCAGAGCTCTACATGGTGACAACATGGATCCAAACACTCCCCAGAGTTGGGGCAGTAAACATGGCTCCTGCCAGTGTTGGCATTCTGGTCTGCCCCTTGGTGATCTGACCTGAGTCCTGACATAAATCCTTCCTCCCTTCCTCCCTTCCGTGCCATGAGGTATGCACATCCCTACTTACCCTCTCTTTCTCTTCCTCTTTCCTTCTTTTCCTTTCTTCCTCTCTCTCTCTATATATATCTCTCTATAATAAACTCTTTCTACATGGATGCTGTGCCTGGGGTGTGAGTGACTTTCCAATGTGCCACCTTTCCAAAGCAACATATCCTTAGAGCCAAATTTTGAAGTCAAGATACCTTTAAGTTAGCAGCCTTTACAATCAAATGTTTTCCTGCAGTTAGCTCATTAACAGTCAAAAAATTTAAGGAAAACACAATATACATAATCCAGGCTCCTTGTGTATTTTCCATCTTTATGTGGATATTTCTTTTATATTACTTTTATTGTCTCTTTAAAGACTTTATTTTTTAAAACTATTTACTTCCTTATATCACTGCCTATACTCATTTTCTTCTCTCTTCCAAGCCTAGGTAGACTTTTACACACACTGTAAATTGTTTAGAGTTTTATTTTTTTCTGAATCTGTCTTATTGTGTATCTATAATCTTTTTCTGACCAGGAGAGATTTTAACCTGCTAAGCTGCACAGTGGCTTTGGCTGTTGACTCTGCCCTATTCGGTTTCCCAACATGGCAGAGATGTGTTTACTGCCAGCTCTGGGAGCCAAGCTCACCACCAACTTTGGGAAGCAGTGGGTCTATGCCTCCATCAAGCAGAGTGTAGCCCAGAAACCTTTTTTTTTTGTCTTCACTAGTAAAAGCTAAATCCACCACACAGCATGCAATGTGGCTTGGAGACGCCTCTGTGTATTTCAATAAGAATCATCCATGCTGTGCCCAAGCTCAAATGCTGCAGTACTTCTGTGCTATGGCCCACATGAGAGACACAAACTAGGAAGATGCTCTTGGCTCCATTTGAGAACCCTTTTTAAAGCTTTCTCAGGTTTTAGGTAGAAATTCTTGCCCCACATTGGAATGCCAGATGTAGTCAGAAGTTGTCCTGTGTCTCACCTGGTTCCTCAGCCACTTGGGCCCAAGTAAACACACAGAGGCTTTTATTAATTACAAACTGTATGGCCTATGCTCAGGCTTCTTGCTAGCTACCTCTTTCATCTAAAATAACCCATTTCTATTAATCTATGTGTTGCCATGTGGCTGTGGCATTACTGGTCTTCAGGCATCTGCTTCTTGCTCCTTGGGTGATGGCTGGTGGCTCTTCTGACTCCACCCTTCTTTGTCTCTGTCTTCAGTTTGAATGTACTGCCTAACCTTATTCTGCCTTGCCATTGGCCAGAGAGATTTATTTATCAACTGATGAGTGAAACACATATTCACAGCATACAGAAAGATATTCCACAGCAGTTATTAGTCAGATAGTTCAGGTACTGTGAGTTACCATTATTAGCTCATAGAATGGCTAACATGTCATCATCTCATCAGCATTTCTAGCAATATTATCAAAGGCTTTGTGATAGAAACACTCCCTACCTAGATAGCTGGACACAGGGAAGAGCACTGACTATCCCAACACTTCTACCCTTTTCTTGGAATTCACAGCAATTACGGGGAAGGCACTGTGGCAAGATGGATTTCAGAAAGGATGAATCTCGTGTGAAGCTCTACCAGACACCTGACACCCATGCAAAAGAGACCATGTTCCAGAAGTCATCAGATCTTAGTGTTTACAAAATAGAGAACAACTCAAGAAAAGAAAGCATGAAGCACAAAAGATGCAAATGTTACAATGGGACCTTGGAGAACAGAAGAAATGTAAGAGGCAGAGATCAAGGAAAGTAAATTGAAGAGGTCAAAAGAGATAACAAGCTGCATAACAAAAGGCTGAGCCTCTATTACAAGTAGAAAAAGAAACCCAGGTGATACCTGCCCAGAAAGAAATCCAGCACTCTGGAATGGAAGTCCTTATATATTTAACCTCATCTCCAAAAGATGTGTCTGAAGAATATTGTTTGGAAATACATGAAGAAAGCTTTACCTATGAGGAGAATTCTGCTGGCTATTGAAACACATAAGAACATTTATGGAACTAATGACTGCCTCCTAGAACAAAGTCAAGAAACAATATAGCAGTATCGAATGGCGTTTCTGAAACAGGCTAATATTTGGCTAGAGACTTTTATCTTAAAATATGCCGAGAAATAGTGTACTTCAAGAGTGCTCTTCAAAAATATGTTGTGATGTGACTGAACCTGAAGCCTTCTCTCCTAAAACATGTGAAGAGACAATGTTTACCAAAACTCTACCATGTACAATATCTTAAGATACAACTGAAAGGCATCAATGCTCAGCATCTCCTAAATCAGATGTACCTGAAGACTGTCCTCTCAACACATGCCCAAAATCACCAGGACCAGATGAGTCCACGTTTGAGCCAGATTCAGATACAAGTATGACTGAAGGATTCTTTCCCCATCTGGAAGAAATAGCTGTGTCTAAAGATGTTCCTCCCAAAATACAAGAATCATTTGAACCAGAATATCCTTTACATGAGATATAAAAGAAATTACTGCACCTACTGCTTCTTATAGAATGATCTAAGAAATACCTGGGACTGAAGAGCATTCATTTGAAGCATATCAAGACATATGTGGAGCCGAGAAATATTCACCTGAAGCCTACCAGAAAATGCCTGGTACTGAAGACCTCTCTGTTGAAACACCTAAGAGCATTGATGGAACTAAAGACTGCCTCCTAGAACAAAGTCAAGAAACAAGTGTATCCCAAGACCAGGCCCCTAGTGCACACCAGGAAGTTAAAGAACACTTAGACTTTCAAGAAATGAAGGAAAAAGCCAAAATAGAACCAGAAATACAATGAATTCCATTTATTCCTCAAGAAATTTGTTCAGAAAATGATATCTAGAGTTATGCTTTGTTTTTACAATATTCAACCATAAAATTATATTCCAACAGAATAGATATTTTAATATTTTTATGTGTATGTTGCAGCAATCTCTGCAACTGGTATTAGTATTTTAACTTAGTCTTTTTGCCATTTATAGAACAAGTCTGAGAAAACTACATTTTAAGTTCCTAAAACATAAACAATATTTTGTTAATGTGTTTCTATGCAGGTGTAGGTGCTATGTTGTGCTCAAGAATGTATATGTGTACATGGCAGAGAAAAATGGATGGGTAACACATAAGGAGTCTCTTCTCCTGAAGTGCCAGTAAAGAGCAGGTTTAATATACTTAGTATTCACCTAACTTTATGCATCACTGTTCATATCTGAACCCTATACTTTAATTAAGCAAGTCTATAACAAACTTTACCACTGAGCATATTGAATAAGATGCTAAAACATACCCTATGAAAGACATTCCACTGATGAGAATACATGGGATTGACTATTTTCTCATGCACGGACCATCCTCTACTTGCATTCTGCCATTTACTGCAACAATCACAGCCAAAGTTACAGCAAAGACCTCTGCTACTTGATTTGGACAATTGGTAAAAATTAAGGATTGGATCATGATAACTGAAAGGGCAAGTATACAAAGTACTCATGAAGCGATTGATAATATATCCAACTTATAATCTGTAGGATATATTGCTTAATTTCAAAAATAATACCTCTATGAAATTTTAAAATGTTCTATTCCACTGTCAGTGAAATCTGTAAACAAAAAACATTGATTGTAGTGTGATCCATCTTACAACTGAGAATTCTATGTATTTTTAAAATGTGTTTATGTTTGTGTATGTTTTTAAAAGTTACCTCTAGAGAATGATATTTTATTGCATTGATTCATTTTTTATTTCTGTCATTATGCACATTTGAAACTCATAAATAAATGATAATATATATGAAACTCCAAGGATTCATTATGGTTATGCCTACAACTCATACATAGCTAAATTTTACATACAAGTATCTAATATATGTCTTAAGAGTACAGTAATCACTTTATAATTACATTATTTATCCAAATACTGTAATGGATATACTTTAAAAGCAAATACTGTATAGTGCCAGACACTGTACTAGGCTCTCGTCATGTAATAGTATGTAGATTAGATCAATAAATATCATTTCATTAGTGTGAGAGTGAAAAAAAATTACCTTCTATTTCTGTACTGGGTTCTTTGTCCACCTTTTGTTGCTAATAACAGCACCACAGAATGGTAAGTTATTTTTAAATAAGATTTATTTTGGCTTACTGTGATCCACTGTGGAGAGGCCCATATGTGGTGATTGCCTCTTGCTGAGAGGTCTTAAAGAAGCCCAAAATGAGCGACAAGGAATTCATGAGAGCATTGAATTTTTTTCCTTCTCCTATAAAAGCACCAAATAGTCAATGATGTGAACCATACCCTGAGGATTTTGTTTAATTCTGATCACCTCCCAGAAACAACTTAATTCATTAAAAGAATATTTGCATATAATATATTATGATCTTGCCTTTCCCTTCTCCAAACTATTCTCATATCCTCCAGCCTCCCACCCAACTCCATTCGCATTCTCTCTTCTTAAAACACAAACAAACAAAAATAAAAACAAACAAACCAGAAGCACACACAACACCCCTGAAATAAACCACAGAAATGAGAAGTAAAATACACAAGCAAAATACCAGTAGGATAAAAAAAATGCCCAAACAATGCAAAATTAGATAAAAAGTCTACCAACAGCTGGGCAGCAGTCATACATGCCTTTAATCACAGCATTCAGGAGGCAGAGCCAGACAGATCTCTGTGAGTTCGAAGCCAGCCTGGTCTGCAGAGTGAGATATAGGACAGGCACCAAAACTACACAGAAAAAGCCTGTCTTGAACACAACAACAACAACAAAAGTCTACCAAAATACCATTGAGTTAATTTTGTGTTGGCCAAGTACTCCTGGGCGTGAGGCCTATCTAGAAATGTAGTTAATATACCCAGTGAGACTCCATTGCCAGTGGATATCAATTACAGATAGTCAACTTTCCCCTCTCAGTGCTGGGACCCATTCTAGCTCGAGCCTGTGCAGGACCAGTGAATACATAAGATCACCTATTAGGAAAGCTGATATACCTGTGGACATGTTAAATGACCTGAGGAATAATTATTCCCTTAGTAAAATAATGAATCTATATACCCCAGAAGCTCAATAGCCTTGCTCTACAAAGGACAGGCGATTTTTTCATAAGCTTTTTTTGGTCATTTGCAGTGTCAATTTTCTCCCCAGGGTTAGGTCACATGTGGTTCTACATAAAACTTCATGCATACCATGTCTAATTAGCACCTTAAGTTTTCCACACAAGAGCGTGAATTTTAGTAGTATAGTAAACCATAGGCCACTTCCAGAATTTTTAATTATTTTAACTTTTATTGATTCTTTGTGGTTTTAACATCTGCATCCTGGTTCTACTTATCTCCCAGTTCCCCTGCATCTGTCCTCTGCCCTTGCACCCTCCCCTCCAAAAACAAAACAAAATTTAAAAGAAAAACCAAAAAACAAAATAAAAAAACCAAAAATAAAAAAGATCGTGTCATGGAAGCTTTTGGCCCATTGAGTCACACAGGTTACTCTTCAGTCTTTACTTGCAAGTGTTCATTGCTATGAGTCATTGGTCTGGTTCAAGGTCTCTGGCTTCTGCTACACCACCAATAATGGTTATGTGTGCGTGTGTGTGTGTGTGTGTGTGTGTGTGTGTGTGTGTGTGTGTGTGTGTGTGTGTGTTTGTGTGTGTGTTTGTGTGTGTGTGCAGGTGCCAATGAAGGCCAGAAGAGACAATCTGATCCCCTGGAGCTAGAGTTGTAGGCAATTTTAAGCAGCCCAACTTGAGTGCTAAGAACTGAACTTGGGTGTTTGGTCATTCGATCATCAGAGTTGGTCATCTCAGGCTTTCTCTCGACCATTGCCAGTAGTCTATTGTGGAGGTATCTTTGTGGATTTCTGAGGACCTCTCTAGCACTCTGCTTCTTCCTATTCTCATGGGGTCTTCATTTATCATGGTGTTTCTTTCCTTGTTCTCCCACTCTGTAACTGATCCAGCTGGGATCTCCCACTCCCCTAAGCTCACTTTCCTGACCCTTGCCCTCCATAACTCCCCCTCACCCCCAGTTTGCTCATGTAGAGCTCATCCATTTCTCTGATCCCTGTGTCTTTCTCAGGGTCCTCTTTACTATGTAAGCCTCCCTGGGGTTTTGAGTTGCAGTCTGGTTATCCTTTGCTTTACATCTAGTATCCACTTATGAGTGAGTACATACCGTGTTTGTCTTTCTGAGTCTGGGTTACATCACTAAGGATGATATTGATAGAACTCTCATCCAGTGACTGGTGGAAGCAGATGCAGAGATCCAAGGCCAAACCCCAGGTGGAGCTCCAGGAGTCCAATGGTTGAGAGAGAAGGGGGATGATATGAGCAAGAGATATCGAGACCATGATTGAAAAAAGCACAGGGACAAATAGCCAAACTAGTGGAAACACATGAACTGTGAACCAATAGCTGAGGAGCCCCCATGGAACTTGACCAGGCCCTCTGGATAAGTGAGACAGTTGATGAGTCTGAACTGTTTAGGAGGCCCCCAGGCAGTGGGACCGGGACCTGTCCTTGGTGCATGAGCTGGCTGTTTGGAACCTGGGGCCTATGCTGAGACACTTTGCTCAGCCTTGGTGTAGGGAGGAGGGGACTGGACCTGCCTCAACTGAACCTACTAGGCTGGGCTGAATCCCCAGGGGAGAACTTGCCTTGGAGGAGGTAGGAATGGGGGGTGGATTGAGGAGTAAGGCTGGGGAGTGGGAGGTGGGAAGACGGGAATCTGTGACTGATATTTAAAATTAAATTAATTATAAAATAAAAATATTTATTAAAAAATGAATTGAACTTGGGTTCTATAAAAGCAGCAGGAAAACATAATCATTGATCTATCTCCCCAGTCCCATGTTCTGCTTTTTAATCATTATTTTGCATAATGTGGCAAGTGGGTCCTAAAATGAACTTAGGGATTCTCCTAGAGTCATGAGTCTCTGCCACATTGTGGCAATAAGTGATTTTTTTGTATGTGTGTGGGTGTCCTGACAGTCTTTTCAGATTCTTAAGGAAGAAATACTTGGTCTCCACTCACTAAAGTAACTTGGGAGTTAAAAGAACCATATTACACCAATTCTCAGGAAATATGTAAATCCTGGCATCTGCCAGCTAGGAAATTTGGTTTCTGAAGATTAAAATAACTCCAGAGTTGAATGAAGCATGCCATCCCAATTTCCAGTAAGCTTGTAAACTTTGGCCATTATGGACCAAAGTAACTGAGACAAAGCAAAGCTTGCTACTCCTGATTTTCAGGCAAGCTGACCTCTGATGGTCAATTTAATTATTGAGTCAGATGGGGCATGCTACTAGTCATCTCCCAGCTCCCGAGCAAACACTGCTTTGCTTGCTACTGATTTACCTCTCAGTTGTATTTTACATAACTGGGATGAAATTTAATGCCCAAATCTTAAAACAAACAAAAAGTGTTATTCAAATAAGGACAGATAATACAAGTCAAATGCTAGAAAAGATGTTTAAATTGATTAGTATCCACACCATGGACCTAATGATAACCTTATTGCCTTTTTTGAGTGCTTTAAGAAGACCATGCAAAAGTATATGCTAGCTGATTGCTCCTCCTATGAAGGCAAAATTATTCTCCTAGACAAATTCTTTTCTCAATCCCCTCCTAATATCAGAAAGAAATTTAAACTGTTATTGAGAATGAAGACTACCATTGTTAACCTATTAACTTTCTGTCTTCTGTAGGTAGAACCTAGAGGAGAAACAGAACAGATCAAAGTTTTCTGAATCTAACTGGCAAATAAATGCTGCCATATAGGTCACTGGAAGAAAATGGCATGAATATCAGGCAGGTCTGCTCTTCAAAGTTATTGTCCTAGTGTGGCAGTGTACTACACTGGAAAGCTAACTGCACACAAGGACTGAAGGACCCCTGGATCAGGGCCCCAAATGTTGTCCCTGGAATGAGGAAGCCATTAGCTCAAATTGGACTCTGACATAGCATTCATTATGGCATGGGGCCTTAGTTAAATCTTAAAGTTGCAAGTAGGATCATAAGTTTTCTTCTTCATAGGAAAACTTCTTACTTTATTGGTACCTCACATTCCAGACAACTGGCCCCTTGCTCTTGTCAGGTAGTAAGCATCAATGATACTCTGTAACCAATGTTTCACTCTGTTAATCCCAAGTATGACTGCTGACATTCCAGGTAGGACTATCATGGCTATTATAACTAGATTGAAATACTAATGCTTTCCCTAAATGTAAACAATATTTATCTCCTGTAATCTATTGAAGGTAGTAACATCCCTTCCTTTATTTCCCACATCAGTCTGTAAACAAGTCTCTGGAAATAAGATAGTACATTCATCCCTCTTGGAACCTTTACCTCTCCCCTCAAATGGTAGGATTAGATATCTATTATAATCCTAGTAATTATTCTATCAGTTTTCTCAATTTTGTGGACTTCATTGCTGTTTTAATTTAATATCTTCTCAAAGTTGATCCATCCTTATATGGTCCTGTGACAATCTAACTCAATCTTTATGAATTTTCTTGATTGTTTTCCAAGAACTGAAAACTGGCAATAGTGGCAACACCCAATAGTTCACAACCCATTTCAGATGAGAATAGCCATATCAACTTTAACAGTCAATTCCTAAGTGATCATAGAGATTCAGATTTTGAGGGAAAATTGTTAGGTAGCTAGTCAGACAGGAGCAGACTTAAAGGTCATCATTTTTTTTTCCGGGTAACAATTGTCAGAAAGAGAAAGAATCACAATTGCCCCCTGTGGTGGTTTGAATAAGAATGGCACCCATAGGTTCATATATTTGATTGCTTATTAACTAGGGAGCGGCACTACATGACAGAGATTAAGAGGTGTGGCTTTCTTGGAGTAAGTGTAGCTTTGTTGGAGGAAGTGTGTCACTAGGGGTGGGCTTTGGAGTTTCAAAAGCTTATGCCAAGCCTATAGTCTCTCTATCTTCCTGCTCTCTTCGGATTCCATAAGGAGAACTCTCAGCTACTTTTCCAGGACCATTTTGCCTGCATACCACCATGCTCCCCACCATGAGGATAATGACTAAGCCTCTGAAACTATAAGCAAGCCCCAATTAAATATTTTTGTTTATAAGAGTTAATGTGATCATAGTGTCTCTTCACAGCAATAGAGAATTAACTTTAAGACACCTCCTTAGAATAAGACACTACTTTAGAATTTGAAAACATCACACTTTTCCCCTGCTTTAAGGATTTAAAATATCACATAAAAGAAGATGAAGGTAGTAGGGATTCATTGAAGCCAGTTATTGTTATGTTTTGAATTGCTTGTGAGAGAGAGTCTCATTATGTAGCTATGGCTGGATTGAAATTTACTATGTAGACAAGGCTGGCCTCCAACTAACAGAGATTAACCTGCCTATGCCTCCCCAGTGCTGGGATTTAAGGCATGTACCACCACAACCAGCTTTTCTTAATTCTTTTAATATACTTAGTTAGTTTGGGTCAAATGATTAGGATCTGAGTTATGTTTTTGGCCCTGAGTGAAGATAACATTCTACATTGCATGAAAGGTTTAAATATTAGAAAGATATTTTGTTACCCACTCCCTTAAGAGTTGGTCCAAATGGACTGACAATCAGCTGGGCAGGAAACCAACACTCTATTGAGTCATCTATTTCAGAAACTTGGAGAAACATAATACACCTGAAAACACTGAAAAGATGGGAGAGATAATTATCTTCTTAATATGATATATAATTTATATTTGAGAGACCACTCTTCCAATTAGGTTATTTACAAACTTATTTTTTCCTTCTCCTGTCTACCATTTTTAAAAACCAGCCAGAATCCTAAGCCTGTTTGCCCTGATGTTTTGGATATTCTCGGGGCTACTTCTCTGAACACCTTAACCCACACTAGGCAGTTGCTCAGACCTACAGTGCTGAGCTTGCCTGCATCCTTGAATTCTAACTCAAAAAAAAAATAACCTTTATCTATTTCTTTCTTCGTAGCAACTGCCAAGATCTCTAGCTTTCTTGTCCTGTTATTTTTCTCTCTTTCAGACTCTAATAAAATTCCCAAGTTACCTTTTGAGTCCATTTTTAAATTCTTTTATCCATTAGATGAAGAACCTGCAAAAAGAAGCTCATGTTCCCTGGAAACAATGTGAGCATTATACATTTTAGTTTGTTGATTTATACGAATCCTAATATGAACTAGCAGGACCTAATTATAGTTTGTAAGTTATACCACCTTTAGTGTCTTCACTGACTTTAATAATATCAATTTCATAGAAGGTATAGTTATCCATAGACACATGTCTATTTACTTCTTTATTTGCAGGGGCGGGGGATCTTTCAAGACTGGATTTCTCTGTGTAGCCCTGGCTGTCCTGAAACTTTTGCTATAGACCAGGTTGGCCTCAAACTCAGAGATCCTCCTGCCTCTGCCTCCCAAGAGTTGGGGTTAAAGGTGTGTGTGTGCTACCACTGCCTGGCTTGTCTACCTACTTCTTTCTCTATTTCATTTTTTTTCTATCCTCTCTTAAGGAATCTGTATGATATCATTATCTATCTAACCTCACAAACCTGGGATCAGTGATTATTCTTTAAAACTATAAGTTAGTCATATATGATTGTGAATATGCAAAGTTAAGTTTAGTAGAAATCTCCTCATTTCTCTTTGTCTTTTTTCATTTTATTCCCTCTAGGTTATAATTTCCATTTGTAACCTGGTTGTCAACTACTGTATTTTCTGTGTAGAAACTGATCAAGTGCTGTTGGTTTTTAAAATTCCTTTCAAAGCTGCTCACCCAAACCTTCTATTTGCCCAGAAATACAAGCAGTGCCCTGTATATACTTTCATACTTAAAATAATTGGCTTTTATATTAATCTAAGATTTGTTAACATTTAATAATAGAAAACTGTCATTGTTCTACATGGCTACCACCTAAACTCTGGAGAGTCACACTTTTATAGCACAGCAGGCTGATAATGAAAATCATTTGCAATGACTTTTTAAATGCTTTCCTAAATCAGGCTTTTTTTATGAAAAAAAAACATTTTGGTTATGTAAGTGGCTCAGCTATGTGACATTATTTAGTTACAGAGGGGCTTATTTTTTTAACATGCAGCAATTACATCCTAAAATAACTATTATTCAATCCATTTTGCCAGCTTTGGAAGACTAAGCAGATGTCAGATATTCTAAAATATCTGACTTTAGGTGAGCCTGGAATGTTACTGTGAAAGAAACATTTTCAGATCTGTTTCTAGAGAAGGATGCCAGTAAACTATGTACTTACATAATGATGGCAGCAGCTCTCAGAGGGTCTCATTTGAAGCACAATTGTTACATCTTGAAATAATACCATTTTACAGCTAGAAAAGGAAAATTTAGAATGCATTTCTCTATTCCACTTTCAGTAGATGAGGAATAAAAATTATCCAAATAACTAGAAACTTTATCTGAAATTGTACATCTAATTCAATGCATACCACAAGAAGACCTCTGGACTTGAAATTTAGCATTCTGTTTCTGAGTGTTCTCCCCCTTCAGCTCCCCTGTCCTTCTCCTCTCTCTCTCCTCTTCTGTACCCTGCAGCAAACCAACTATAATCTTCATTCAAAAATTCAGAGGAAACAGGCACAGGTAGAGTAGAGACCCTATAAATGATGAGTGTGGACAATGATCAAAGCTACCATTGCAGAGGAAAAGCTTCAAGGAGTGATACTGGACAGTGTCCAAAGGGTATTATTGTGCCAACATACATTTTTACATTTTTGGTTAGACATTATACTGTATCTTAAAGTCTCTAGAACATGTTATATCCTAAGGGGGGAATTTTCTTCTCCTGGTAATTGACATGTTGTATGAACTCTTAAGGGAGGAAAAATGGTACATCCTTATTCCTTACTATAAATCCTCTAGCTATTTAGTAATTTATACTCAGAACCAGGGATAAGGATAAAGTCCATTTACCTGACTAGGAACTGAAGACCTGCAGTTTTAGTTCTTGGCTATACAAGCTACTGATTATAAAAGAAGGACCCATCTTCAATGGCCTTCAAGCCAGCAAATACCTGACTACTTACTAATTCCAGTAAAATGACCTTACTGTATATCTCCCCAGTCCCAATCCATAGTTACTTATTTGAAAGACAAAGCATCTTGACTGCATATTTCCATAGAAACAGCATGGATTGTCACATCTAAACAACCCGAATTTGAACTTTACCCAAGCCAAATTTGTCACTTATACACATTGTGTCTTCTAGAATAATTACAATAATGCTTTGTCTTCTTTTGTGTTTGACTCAACTTTTTTAACCTATTTTCCACATTTAACCTTAAAAATAATCCTGTTTTTGTGCATTGAGGATTGGAGTACAATGTTCTAATTCCAATATACTAGGCCTTTCTCTAAGCATTTTCATCAGTGACCTAATCCATAGCAATAGCTTTTAACTAGTCTCTATTATCCACATCCCACTAAGTACAGTGTATTTGTAACATGCAGCCAGATGAAGCTTCTATATATAAAGCTGAATTATGTCACACTTCTGATTATAACCCTTCATAACTTTACTTCAAGTCAATTCCAAAATTTTACTGTGACCTTCAAAGCTTTACCGAAATGTGGTTCATTATGTCTCCTATTTCACTTGTCATTACTCTTATCCTCATTACTTATATGACAAGAAATAAACTGAATGTAGATGTAGACTATATATAGTGAGAGCAGAACAATGCATTGCAATTGTATGTGCAACATATTATACAACTGCAGGGAGTTAAACCAACTAAGTCAGTGTTTCTAGTGAAATTGTACAGATCTCAACCTGTGTGGTCTTAGCTACCTATCAAGGAGAAGGTAAAAATAAAAAAGAACAAAATTTGATAAAATATGCCATTCAGTGATGAGTGTTAAAGGGAAAACATGGATAGGAGGAAACATAAATTATGCAATAGGAATCTAAGTAAGATGGTCCTAAAAGTTCCCCATTCAAAAAGTGATATGCAGTAATTGGAGAGTGTGAGAGAATGAGCCTTGTAGGTAGTATATCTGATATTAAAATAGCCTTTACATGTTTTCAAAGAGAGGAGAGTCAGCGCAGCTAGATAAGTCAGCAAAGAGGATACTTTCAGAAAATGAGGTAACAGATATAAAGGTAGATGTCGTTATAGAAGGCCCTGTAAGATGTTTGGATTTCCTCTCAGTAAGTTAATTAGCAAAGGTACAATACAAAATCCAGCTGGAGTTTTGAAAGATGTCATGTCCCAACCACATTCATTGCTGCTGTATTCATAATATCCTGAAACTGGACACAACCTACATGTCTCTCAACATAAGATTGGATAAAAAAAAAATGTGGTACATTTACACAATGGAGTATTACTCAGGTGTTTTTATATATATAGTGAAAGACAGAGGGGGAGATATTCTGAAGTTCTGTGACTCTAGAGAATCTAGAGAACCCTGGGTAATATATATGGATATTAGCTGTTATGTCAGTGATAACCAAGCTACAATCCATAGACCAGACAGCTTAGTTAAAAAGTAATGGACTAGGAGACAGATAAAGCTTCCTTGGAAAGAGAAATAATATTATTATGGATGGGTGAAACTGGAATAGGAGAATCAAATGGAGAGGAAGAGGGAGGGAATATGGAAAGAGACTGTTAAACTTAAGGGTCATTTGAGGGGAAGCGTGGAAATCTAATACAGTAGAAGCTTCCTAAAATAAATACATATATGAAGGTGATCTAAATGAAATTGTCAAATAATGAAAAAGACCGAGCCCCATCTGGACATCTCTTGTCACCAAATGAAGTTTCTAGTACAAGGATTGACTTACATTTAATTGAATCATTGGCCACAGGGGTCCCATACGAAGTCCTAAACAACCCAGGCTGTTGCCAAGACTATAGGTTGCTCTCTACAAATTGATAGGACTGCCCCATTGCTGTAGACAACACACATAAAACTCACTGAACACAGAGAAGTCAAGCTGATGCCTACATAGAGCCTTCACCCTTGAAACACTCAGCCCTAAACAGTGATGTTTCCATCATATCCGTCTTCTCAGGGTCCAGGGAACCCAGAAGAAGAATAACAGGAAAGAGTGTAAGAGCCAGAGGTATTGAGGAACACCAAGAAAACAAGGCCCTCTAAATTAACATAAACAATGCACATGTGAACTCACAGAGACTGAGGCAGCATTCACAGGACCTGCACAGGTGTGCCCTGGATGGTGTACAAGAACAGAAAGGAGAAGTAAACACATTCCCCCACCCTGAACCCAGAAGCAATTTCCATTTGCAAACAGAAATTCAGTTTCCTCCTAGGGAGTCTCACTGGGGAAATAAACCACTTTTTAAAAATTCTCTCATATATTACATCACTACTATAGCTTTCCCTCCCTCCTCCCACCCAGTTCTTCCTTCCTCCCCTCCAGATCCTTCCCCCATCTTTCCTTCTTTCCCTTCAGAACCAGTCAGGCCACCCAGGGATATAGACCAAATATGGCATATCAAGTTGAAATAAAACTAGGTATTTCCCATCCTATAAAAGCAGGACAAGGCAACCAGTAGGAGGAAAAGGGTCCCAAGAGCAGGCAAATAGGCAGGAACAGTCCCCACTTGTTGGGGACCGACTCTGGACAGCTGTGTCTTGAACCTTGTGTTACCTTCCACGATTTATCAAGCCTCCTGTAAATAAGAGGCTTTTAGTCTAACCTAGGAATGCAGGATTAAATAAACCTCTTTAAATCAGCTAGCTGCAGGGGCCTGGGACCAAAGCGACCTCCTGCTGACCCTCCCTTAGGAATTTTCTTTGTCCTCTCCTCACTCCTGCTCCCTCTCCCTACCTGAAGCCCTGTTTATAAGCTCTAACACCCAGTCAATAAACAGAGACCTTGATGCAACTCAGAGTGACTCTGTCTTTCTTCACGCGCTTGGTCTCCTTTCCCTCTCGCCCCCCATTGATTCCTAGGTGGTCCCTCCTCGAGACCCTCGAATAACCTGGCCTGCTGGACGGGTCACCCACTGCCACTGTTAGGAATCTCACAAGAAAACTAAGCTCCACAACCGTAATATATGTATAGAGGGCTTAGGTCAGACCTATGCAGCCTCTCTGGTTGTTGGTTCAGACTCTGTGAGTTCCTATGAGCCCAGGTTGGTTGTTTCTGTAGTTTTTCTTGGGGTTCCTCTGGCTCCTACAATCCTTCCTACTCCTCTTCTGCAGGGTTCCCAAGCTCTGCCTAATGTTTGACTGTGGGTTGCCTCATCCTATTCCACCAGTTGGTGGACAAAGCCTTCTCTGATATTGACTGCACAAGGCACCAATCTATGAGTATAGCAGAATATCATTAGGAATCATTACATTGCCTTTTTGTGTTTTTATTTTATTTTTGTTTTTGACAAACAACTCTTAAGGGAAGGCTACATGCTCAGTAGTAGATGGCCAACAAAAAAATTAGATTCAGTCTCATCTTTGGAGATTCATTGTCTCCGCACTTTTTAAAATTTTTTATTTTATCTATATATTATTTTCTTCTCTCTACAGATCCTTTGCATATATATTATGGATTCTGTTTAGTGATCTATGTGATCCCTGAGTGTACTAACAAGTGGGTCTCTGTTCTTATGCCATCTCTTAGACTCTTTTCACTTTGTTTTATTCAAATCTGTTCTTTTATCTTATTATATTATACTATTATATTACATTATATTATTATCCTTTAGAAGCCTGCTTATTTTCTAATGAGAGACAGTGCTGTGGATATCACTCTATATAAATAAAACACTGATGGCCAGTGACCAGGCAGGAAGTATAGGCGGGACAAAGAGAGAGGAGAATTGGGGAAACAGGAAGAAGGAAGAGAGACACTGCAGCCACCGCCAGGACAAGCAGCATGTAAAGACGCCGGTAAGCCACCAGCCATGTGGCAAGGTATAGATTTATAGAAATGGGTTAATTAAGATAAAAGAACAGTTAGCAAGAAGCCTGCCATGGCCATACAGTTTATAAGTATTCTAAGCGTCTGAGTGATTATTTTATATGTGGATTGTGGGACTGTGGGGCTTGGTGGAAGCTGGAGAGAAGCCCTCCAGCAACAAGACAGTAAGGGGGTGGATCTGAATGGCAGAGGAGGTAGAGAGGAACTGGGAGGAGTAGAGGGAGAGGAAACCCTAATCATGATATATTATGTGAGAAAAAATGTATTTTAAATAAAAGAAAAGATAAATAAATGAACTAAAAGATCTCCTGGATGCATCATTGAATAAAAGAAAGCACGTAAGTGTGGTGGTAGAGGCCAGTGAATAAGGCCAAAATTATGGCTTACGCTGATTTGAGTAGTAGCATTCAAGTACAGTGAAATATTATAAATTTGGTTGTTTTAAATTTACATTTTAGCCGGGCGGTGGTGGCGCACGCCTTTAATCCCAGCACTCGGGAGGCAGAGCCAGGCGGATCTCCGTGAGTTCGAGGCCAGCCTGGGCTACCAAGTGAGCTCCAGGAAAGGCGCAAAGCTACGCAGAGAAACCCTGTCTCGAAAAACCAAAAAAAAAAAAAAAAAAAAAATTTACATTTTATCATAATTTTAGGCTACATATCAAATTCAGTTGGTGTATGTGTTATATTTTTACTAACACATAAAAACAGAATTGTGAAAGACCCCCACTCCATTATGAGGATATGGGACGTTGGGCCGATGAAATGCCCCCCCCCCCCCCCCCCCCGTCCCAATAACTTAGCCTAAGAAACGCCATTCTGAAGGAATCAGAAAAACAGGAGTTCACAGCTGTGGCCAGCCATCCAGCCTTGAGAGAGACATAACTATGGCCAGCCATCCGACCTTGAGAGAGAGAGATAACTGTGGCCGGCCATCCGGCCTTGGGAGAGAGATAACTGTGGTCGGCGGCCTTGGGAGAAAAACAGTTGAGTCAAATCAGGATATTTTATGGCTGGCCCCCTGGCCTTGAGGAATAAGCAGCTGGGCTGGAAAAACACCCACTATACCCTGGGCAAGGCCAAGTCAGCCACATATCAAACTTCTGAGAATTAAGAATACGACCCCAAGTTTACCCTGGCCTTCTTTGAAACAACCAATAAGAGCCCTGTAACTATGCTTCTCGCTTCTGTAACCGCGCCTCTGCCCCTGGGATCCTATAAAAAGTCCCCCTTGCCCTAGGAAGGCGCGCAAGTCCTCCAAGAGACTTCACCCCAGGTACCTGTGTATCTAAATAAACCCTCTTGCTGTTTGCATCTGATCTGTGGTTTCAGCGTGTTCCTTGGGTTTGGGGTCTCTCCTGAAGGAAGATATCCCCTGGGGGTCTTTCAATTGTACTTATTAGTAAGAAATTATGTGAGATTTTATATATGTATTTTATAATGTTTAAACTAGGCTAAGCATATTTATTTCTTCAAACACTGATCACTTCTTTATTTTTATTTATTTGTTTTTGAGACAGTCGTTCTATGTAGGCCTGGCTATCTGAACTCACTGAATTTATTGAGATTCATCTACCTCTGTCTCCGAAGTGCTGGAATTAAAGGCATATACCGCCATAGCCAGTTTGATCATTTCTTTATAATGAAAAGCCCTTTAAAAGATGCATTTACTATTATTATTGTATATATGTAAGTGTATGTGTGATATGCTTGTGTGTGTGCGTGTGTGTGTGGTGTGTGTGTGTGTGTGTGTGTGTGTGTGTGTGTGTTTTGGAATGTGTGTGGAGCGTATATGAAAGTCAGAGAACAACTTTGTGGAGTTCATTGTCTCCTCCCACCTTTATATCAGTTCCAGATATTGAACTCATACAAGAAAGCTTGCATGGGATGTACATTTACCTGCTGAGCGATATGTTTGACCTTATGAAGAAAATTGTTAAAATCCTTTCTTCTATCCTTATGAAATACATGCTGCACTATATTTTATACTCACTGTACTAAGAACTACTAAAACAGTACTTGTTCCTATATAACAACAACTTCTTAGTCATTGATTAATCTTTCACCATCCTTCTTCAGCTCTCACTCTTCCAATACTATTAACCACTATTCTACTTTCATGTTCTATATTTTCAATTTTTAGTTCTTCATGGATGTAATTGTTTTAGAGAAAATGCCCTATGTGACTTTTTTTTTTTTTACAAATTTCAGTTTACTTTGTGAATGATGATATAGCTTGTGTTAAATATTTTTTCATGTTTTTTTTTTGAGACAGGAACTCTTTATAGATGCACAGATACCTTGGTCATAACCAACAGCTCTCTAATTGGACTATATTTAAATAATATCTGAACAACCTGAAAGGAATATATAATTTTTTTCCTTGAACACAATTTATTTGAATAGGATTATTATCTAACTTAAAAATTCTGTTTTAGCTTATTTCATTTATTTTTGATGTCTAAGAGGAAAATTATTGAGAATATCAAGTCTGAATTTATCTATCTTCAGTATTTTTAGAAAATATTTTTCATGGTTTTATGTTACTTTGTTTCATCAATTATGAGAAATATAAATAGATATTATTATATATACACATACATAATTGATGGTTTATGTTATTTGACAACATAAATATTTCCAGTTATATCACTGACCTATTTTTTATTTAAATTCTATCTTGTCTGATTATGCCATTTATTGTTGTTACTCTTTTATGTCTGGAATGACTTCTCTCTTCTTTGTGCCTTAGAGTGATTTGGAATGAATTTTCATCTCTTTAAGAATGGCAGCAAGCCTAGATTTTTTTAGTTTATAGTTTTTTGGAATGTATAGACTCTTTTTTTTAATGTTTCAACTTTTTGTTGTTGTTGTTGTTTCGTTTGCTAAAAAGCATCCTATTATATTGACCAAGATAACTTGAAATTGAAGATCATCCTCCCAGGGCTTCCAGAATGCTGTAACCATTAATTGCTATGTTCTTTTATTTTAGGAAATAAGCCTAGCATTACTGTAGTTACCTAACTTTTGTGGATCTATCAATCACTATTTAGATAATAGGTAGGCCAGAGAAAAATTGCCCTAAAATATATTGTCACTGTATATTTTAAAATTAAAGATTTTTTTTTAAAAAATTAGGCAAATTACAAACCCAATTTATGAATATACTTCCTAACCTAACTTGAACCTAGTTATGATCATATGACTAAGTTCTCAAGAAAGTCATGCAAGAAACTATCAGCTCAATTACTATTGAAAGACAAAAACACTTGATCTAGATACCCAGAGATAGGATAAGATAATTTGGAAAACTGATATAAAATTTTCATAGGGTAATTACTCTACATGAACAAATCCTACAAGCTATCAGTCAAATTAAGTTTTACAAGTTAAAATGAAAAACATACAAGAATATGCAAACAACGATTATTAGTTTGAACAATGTGAAGTTATTAACCCTGAGTTTTGACCTGAGAAATTGATAATCTCACAAGTTTCACCTTGTAACAATCCAGAATTTAAAATAAGTGACATATGAAAACTTATCATTTTCCAACAAGTGTGAAGTCATAAAGACTGGAACTAGATTATTATTACTTTTAGAGTATATGCTATAAAGGGTGATATGTTACATGTAATATAAAAATAATTATCAGAAAGCAAAAATTGAAAGAATGACCTGTTATTATCCACATCTGTCCTGAAAAAGAAGTCATTAAAGGCTTTTATAATTACATAGTATCATTCATTACAATATTGCTCATTTTAAGCTACCTCATTATCACTATATAGTTCAGAATCATCAACATCCTTCCTTTTTTCACATTTTAGCCTCTTCCATGCCATTAAAAATTGTGACTATGTATTCATTTAAAATTTTAAGTCGGAGGTTGATCAATAATATGCTTCCTACCAACCATTATGATCATTTAGTGATAACCTAATTAGAATTTTTCACAGCACAGATGTTGCAAAATTATCTGAGTCATCTCTATCATAGTTGTGAATGCCTTTTAATAATCTAAGGTGTTACTTAATATATAAAACAAAAAATTAAGATAGAATGCTGTGGATATTGTTCTGTATAAATAAATCACTGATTTGCCAGTGGCCAGGCAGGAAGTATAGGTGGGACAAGGAGGGAGGAGAATTCTGGGAAGTGGAAGGCTGAGTGGGAGAGACACTGCCAGCAGCCACCATGACAAGCCGCATGTGAAGATGCCGGTAAGCCATGAGCCATGTGGCAACGTATAGATTTATGGAAATGGATTAATTTAAGCTATAAGAACAGTTAGCAAGAAGCCTGCCACGGCATACAGTTTTTAATCAATATAAGTCTCTGTGTTTACTTGGTTGGGTCTGAGCGGCTGTGGGACTGGCGGGTGACAAAGATTTGTCCTGACTGTGGACAAGGCAGGAAAACTCTAGCTACAATAGAAACTCATCATCAGCCTCTTGATATATTTTAAAACAGAATTATATTTTTTGTTTTGTTTTATTTTTCCAGACAGGATTTCTCTGTGTAGCTTTGTGCCTTTCCTGGAACTCACTCTGTAGCCCAGGGTAGCCTTGAACTCACAGAGATAAGCCTGGCTCTGCCTCCTGAGTGCTGGGATTAAAGGTGTGTGCCACGACTGCCCAGCTCAGAATTATAATTCTATCAAAAAAATGAAAAGAAAATATAATAAGCAAGCAAGATATTGTTGACCAAAGGAATCAAGTAGGATAAATGATATAATATGAAAATTAACGTGTAAAAAAGGATGCTTGGATATTGTCAAAACTCAGAAAAATTGAAATATGTAAAATTGTTCAGGTAAAGCAAAGTTATACTAAATGAATAAAATTGTTTGCAAAGGGAATATTATAGAAATAAAAGAGAGTTGTGTTACTGAAGTCAAGCATTACTGAATTACAAGCAAAATTATTTAAAAATTATATGGCATTTTATAAAGTATATAATGTACTTTAAAGAGATTCATGTATATCTTAATATGATAAAAAATATGTATTTTCAAAACATAAAGTACATAAAGTGGAAGAAAGTAATTAAACTAAAATCACAATAGGAAACTTCAAATAATTAGTGTTCATGATACCTCAATATAACAAACCTAGAAAATAATAAAAAATATACATATAGTGGAGCTGGGTGGATGACTTAGTAGTTAAGAATGTTTGCTTCTTTGCAAAGAGTCATTGGTCTGGTTCAAGGCCTCTGGTTTCTGCTACACTATCAATGCTGGGCACTCAGTGGGGCTCCTCTTGGATATCCTGTTTTTTGCTCTGTGTTGCGGAGATCCTGCAGTTTTGGTCTGCAGGTCAGGCCTCTTTACATGCTCCATCCATTCACAGATGGTGTGGATGTTGCAGATGGGCCAACTCATAACCCTGGTTCTGGGCCTGGGTAGTTGTAGGGTTGGTCAGCCCGACAGCTCTCTGGTCTTCACCAGCATTGCTTTTCCTCGTTCACCCTTGCAGCAATGAGTAAGGGGCCGGGCCAATTCTCCAACTTTCATGGTTGTCTCGCTCACAACTACACTATCAGGGCTAACTCTACTTATAATGAGTTTTTTTCTCTTAAATTTTATTTTATTTTATTTTGGGTGGAGTTTGCAAGGGCAGAGGGCAGATACGAAGGGACATGAAATGAATGGGATCGAAATGTATGATATGAAAGACACAAAGAATTAATAAAAATGAAAGTTAAAAAAAAGTTTGCTTCTCATCCAGAGGATTGGAGTTTTGTTAACAGCACCCATATCAGGAAGCTCATAATCTCCTATAATTCAAGCTGCAGGGGAACCAACATCCTTTTCTGTCCTCAAAGGACAATTCAGTCATGTGGCAAGCACACATACAAATAAAAACTGATAAATTATTACATATATACAAATAATATCAGTAGTTTATATTTTTAAGTAACCCATCTATTGTCCCATAAATATTTTGTAGTTTCTTTTGTCCCATCCAAGAATCCATACACATTGCTCTCTATTTGCTATAAATGTACCTTTGTTAATATTCAGATGAAGGTGCAACACTTACTTTGAGAGGTTTTTTTTGCCCTCATCATCAAAGGACATGCTTTTATTTCTTCTGCCCAAAGTCTAGTAATTACTAATGTCTGTACTTAGAGAAAACTGCTTTCAATTGTGCAAGTATTGCCTTAATGCCTGGATTATAGGCTTTTAAGAGCAAATATTGGGACTACTAAAATCCCTATAGTAAAGAACATTTTGCATTAACTTACCCATTAAGGAAGTTCAAATTATGTTGTGTTTGATTAATAATATTAGCTCTTGATACTCCACTTTTAGAAATTACTTCTCTATACCATAAAGAAAAGAAAACAAAATCCACTGTATGTTTTCCAATTTTAAGCATGGTTAAGAAACTTGAACCATAGAAGCTTACATTTATTATTGCAAATAGAAAAGCCTGCACCAAAAATAAACAAAATAAATACTTGTTGGTTTTAAATAATTTCATTTTTGATATGTACAATTTCATGTATCATAATCACAATGCATTTGAATATTTATTTAGTCTTTCATAACCATTACTGTACTCTTTTTGAAAATATGAGGAAGTCTTATACACATTAAGTAACTTATGCAAGGAAATAGGTATAAAATAAATACATGATAGAGAGCAGTAAGCCAATATTATCTTCTTCCCCAAAACATAGCTCCACACCAACATACTCAGAATGAAGATAAATTAAAATATATAACATATAAATTGCTTTGTTTGTGAATTTAGAAAATGAAATGCAGTTTCCATATCATGCTGAGGTCAGACAGATAGTGAGGGACTAAGATGAAAATAGTAAACTGGTTTAGTGTCTGCATACCCATAATCTAGTAGGCAGAGACTAGTACTCCAGTTAATGCACAGAGACTAAAGTTGCTATAGATCTCTAAACTAATATAACTATATTTTTACAGTTCGTCAGCGCACTAAAATAAAACAGTGTGTGTGTGTGTGTGTGTGTGTGTGTGTGTGTGTGTGTGTGTGTGTGTATTGAAGTTAGATAGCTATGTTTCTGAAGGAGAACACTGTATTGTCCTAAATACATTTCTTTGTTATTGTGCCAGGAAATGAATCTTCATTATCCTCATTAATTCCTGGTTTCCTATGTTAGAAACTTATTAGGTATTTATAGGTATTCATACAGGAATTCAAGTTACTTCCTACACATACCTGTTGTGATATAGCCAAAAACCATTTGGTGACATTATCAACTCATTAAAGTGAGAGATGTAACAGAAAGAACACATGCAATGTAGAATAAATATAAAAGTGTTAACCACTTAAATGGAAAAAAATAATCCATCTGGATGAGATTTTTTGAAAAAGAAAAGAGTGATAAATTAAATTCCCTCCATAAAACATGACATGATTAATCTCAGAATAGATAGAAAAGTTAATTTGATTAAAGCCAATATTTATTGAGCTTCTACTCCACTTAACATATATGTATAATTTGAGGAAAATGTATTAGAGAATAAAGATAGTCACCGCACTTAAGGATGCTTATCTTCTAAAAGGAATGGCATAGCAAGACTGAAATTAAGGAAAACTGTGTGCCAAAGAAATTCAATGTAAAATCAACAATTTATAAATTATGGGTTGAAAATAAATCCTATTGAGAGGGGGAGTCAAAAAGTTTTCAGAAGGAAACTATTTATTTGGAGTTTGAAGAAACAGACTAAATATTTAGCATATTACCACCATTATGAAGTTTTTTTTTAAATCATTTTCTTTGGTTTTTAAATGTTTGGTTTTTTGCATGTGCGTCTGTGTGCTGTGCGTGCACAGTGCCCACAGAGGCCAGAAGAGGAAATCAGATCCCCTAGACCTGAAGTTGCAGATAGTTGTGAGCCACCATGTGGGTGCTGGGACTAGAACCAAGTTCCTTTGAAACAGCAGCCAGCACTCTTAACTGCTGAGTCATCTCTCCTGTTTTGAACTTACTTTGTTTGACATATTGAAAAGATGACTTTATTGCATGTGATGTAATACTTGATTATGATTATAAACTTATGACATGAAATAGAGAAGTACAATTAATTAGTATTGGAAGTCAGGTATCAAAGATCAATGAAGGATTATTTCAAAGTTAAATAATCTTTCTAGTTAATCAAAACTAAAACATCTCATTAATACCAGTATTTTTTAAAGAGGAGACAATTATTTACTATTACATATAACACTCTCTTTGGTTTCACATAATGCAGTAAAAATTTTAACTTTCTTCTAATGAATCCTAAGACTACTTGGCATATTTTTACTAAATTTTGACAATTAATGGCTTAAGAGTTGAATTTCCTTTGAGTATTCTAAACATTTAGATGGCTGTGTGGTCAACAATATACCCCATATTATTTATCACCATTTCTAAGGTATCATTACACTTTTTACACTAGGGAACTATATAAGAACTGAGACAGTCCATCCATCAAAAGACCACTAACAGACAAATCAGGTAGCTTCCTGGAAACTTATAACATTATATTCAAGTAATTACTCTAGGAAAACATATTTTTAAGAGTTACTGCTCATTTATGTGTGCGTGCGTGCGTGCGTGCGTGTGCGTGTGTGTGTGTGTGTGTGTGTGTGTGTGTGTGTGTGTGTGTGTGTATGTGTATGCTACATTTGTGCATATGCCCATGGAGGTCAGTAAAGGGTGCTAGATTTCTTGCTGCTAGAGTTACTGGCAGTTTGAGCTGTCCAACATTGGTGCTAGGAATCAAACTCAGATCCTCTGGAATAAGCACATGTAAGACTTAACCACTGACCCATTACTCTCCATCCTGGACAAATTCATTTCATGAATATTTTAGCATGATATGCTACCAATGATTTATTCTTACAAAGCAGATGGTTCAAGTTTAGTAAAATTTATTGAGGAGTACAAGTCTATATTTAAACAAATTTTTACCACTTATCATCTTGCTTCATTTGACAATCTGTTCTTCTCAATTTTAAGATTCCTATCTCCTATAAATTGAGAACATCAAAAGGCTTTGCTGTTATATCAAGAATGTGTGTACAACTGTCAATGTTGCATTTTCAAAGCAGAAACCAACTCCCCATAATAACTGGCCATGATGATGGATGGAAAGGAAAAGTGATAAAGTTAGAATAACTTACTTAATGAAATATAACATTCATTGTTCACATTTATCCTGGACACAATACATAGTAATGGGAAGGTTTTCAACAATGGATTAAATTATTTGAACAGTGCTTTTCTTTTCTGAATCACAACATATAGCATTTTAATAACTATTTTGAAGCTGTTTCACTTTATTTAGAAAAAAAGACAATAGTTATTCTATTTGTTTTATATTCATGATAATTTTATCATTTTCATGTAAGCAAATCAGGAAAGATGGGCTTCTAGATTTCTATAATTATATAATTAACATTGGTTGGCCAATTATTCAACAATCCTAAATTTTAAAATTAATTTCACCAAAATAAAGTTTATTCCAATAGACATATAGCAAGAAAGATAAATGAATCAGAATTAATAATAGAGTTTTAAGCCAACGATCATTGACTCCTTGTCCTGAGCCAGGCACAAGTGAGTAACCAGTGTCACACTGACGTGAAACAAAGCACTCACTGTCAATAGCCATAGTGTTTGTCAAATTAAAAGAGAGAAGATGACTGATTTAAATGAATTATTTTGAGTATCCTAATTTATCTTATTTTCCTTGCATAAATAAAAAGTGGTATTTAAGAATATTCTTGGAGCCGGGCGGTGGTGGCGCACGCCTTTAATCCCAGCACTCGGGAGGCAGAGCCAGGCGGATCTCTGTGAGTTCGAGGCCAGCCTGGGCTACCAAGTGAGTTCCAGGAAAAGGTGCAAAGCTACACAGAGAAACCCTGTCTTGAAAAACCAAAAAAAAAAAAAAAAAAAAAAAAAAAAAAAAAAAAAAAAGAATATTCTTGGGAAATAAAACACCTCTTTTAATAACAACAAACTTACTTTGTGCTATTATACACATATTTCCCCAAAGACATGGCATTGGAGTATAAGAATTGCTGAATTGAAATGAAAGTTGTATTACATTGCTTCATTACTTTTTCAGACTGTGAGTAGGCTTCTTCATATGAAGTGATGTTTCCAAATATGAGATTTCACATTAATATGAAAATGTGAATAAGATAGTTGTCCTAGTTAGGGTTACCAGTGTTGTGAAGAAACACCACGACCAAGAAACTTTGGGAGGGCAGGGTTTATTTGGCTTACACTTTCATGTCACTGTTCATCATTGAAAAAAGTCAGGACAAGAATTCAACAGCATAGACAGGGCAGACAACTGGATGTGAAGTCTTGCCCCACTGCGAACTTAGGTCACCTGTAAAGAGGTAACCTGGAACCAAGGAAAGGCAAGTGCTTCACTGGTCCATTTCCCAGCCTCCCTCATACCTGGAGACAATCAGACGCAGTGGGGAGTCAAGTCAAGCAAGAACTCATTTATTGATAGGCAGAAAGCCTCTGTTATAGCAAAAAACCTTAGAACCCTAGAAGGGGTTGCAAGGAACCAACCAATCGTTTTAAAGGTCACCCTATACTCATTTCCTTGTTTATGAGTTGTTTAAGCACTGACATCATGTCCTGATTTTTGTATCTTATCTCAGTGTAAATAACTTGAGCTAACTTCCTCTCAGCACCATCTTTGTGGCTCATGTATGCCCCACAGTTGGAGGCAAGAGCTGATGCAGAGGTCATAGAGGAGTTCTACTTACTGGCCTGCTTCTCATGGCTTGCTCTGTCTGCTTTCTTATATAACCCAGGACCACCAGCCCAGGGAAGGCACCACCACCAATAGGCAGAGCCCTCCCACAGTAATCATTAATTAAGAAAATGCCCTACAGCTTGCCTACAGCCTGATTTTATGGAAGCATTTTCTTAGTTGAGGTTTCCTACACTTTGATGACTCTAGCTTGTGTCAAGTTGACATAAAACCAGCCAACACAATGGTTGAATACACAAAAGAAAATAATATTCTTTTTTTGGTGGCCTAACTCATTTAAATCATTGTCTTATTTTTTTGTGTAATATATGAATAAACACTTGAAAATGTTAAAATGTAAACAAGCTGCTGGCCTAACAAAGTAGCCCAAATTAGCCGCTAAGCACTACAAATGTGTTTAGTCTGAATTTAGCCATTGTATAATTTTAAAATACACACTGGATTGCAGAAAATATTAAAAACAAAGTATCTCTTCAATTTTTATGCTAAAAGTATTCTGATATGATAACATTCTAGTTGTATTGAGTTAAATGTATTACTAAATATTTTGCTTTTAATTGTAATATACCTACTATAAAAAATTAATGCCATAAAATTTATATATATAGCCCATGTCAGACTGGATAGTAGTAAAACAACACTCCTGACATTTTGAATTTGGTGATCATATGAGAGGATGTTTTGTACATTCTGTAGTCATTAGAGCTATCTTTGACTTTGCTTGCTAGGTGTCAGAAGCATGTTCCTCAAATACAGATGCTCACTAAATCTTCAGACACTGCTATATATGCTTAAAAGCAATTTTTCCCAATTTGAGAATTACTAGTTCACAGTATTCAAAGTAGTCTCATATAATCTTATTAAGGACATTTTACAATGCTGCATTTGCAAAACAAAATTCACAGATAACTGAGTCAAAGGCATAATGTTTTCTCATTTGATATGATTAATAGGATAATTATTTCTAATATGTAACCTACTAGAAAAATAATATGATTGTTTTATAGTGGGATAAGAAACCACATATAAAAAGGAGACTGAGAGTATATTTATACAACTGTGGATTCAAACACATATTTCCTTAATTTAAATACTGGTTTACATAATTCCCAATTTACATGTTAATGTATGATATTTGTTTTGAAAGCTCATGTTTTTGAGATCTGATGTCTCTTTCATAATGACACATCTTTGCTCCAAATGAAATTACATGTTGAATTTTTTATAAATACCATACTAGTGAGAAATTATTTCCGTGAATTTGATAGCAACAACTTTCAATGTCTTTTAATTTTCTAATAGACATTTATAACTTTATATTTGTCTTTATAAGCCAAGTTTTACAAGACAAAGAGAATAATGAAACCATATGTGTTGAGTAAGACTCAAACTACTTGTTTTACTAGCCTTATATGTAGCGACATAAAAACATCTCACATTCCTAAACCTGCATCTAATACTTGTTGATTACATTGTTAAAGGAACATCTAGAATACTTAGTTTGACAATAGTCTACAGTAATTTTTATTACAGTTCTGCTGCAGGCTTTATTTTAAATCATCAAATTTTCTTTAATGTGTGGTATCCCACAAATCAGTAACTGACTGAATTAGAGCTTATGTATAATATTAATGACTGCATTAATACTTAGTGTTGTTTTGAACTGTGAAGGAGCAACAGGAGATCTCATGCCTCATTTGTGTTCCATTATGGCAGAGGTAATAATCATATTTTTAAGCAAGAAAGTAAAATAAAATTGGATAATTAAATATGTCCAGTTTTCATGTTTTTCTTTTTAAGTTAAGAAAATGGGCATTTAAATTCACCATAACTGCTCCCAAGTACCAGTGAATTATTCAAGTCAAATTTTTCTAAGAGGTCACTAAAAATATGAGAAGAGAAGAAAACAACTTTTCAGATAATGTGAGATACCTGAAAACACAACTAAGTATGGTTGACAATGAGCATAAGTTAAGTTTTTACTGGGAATATAAACAATAGAATTCACTAGGATACTTTATACTAGCTAGTTATCAAACACCTCCACCCCAAGGATTAGAAAATACCTTCTCTATTTCTTTTCTTCCTACTTTAGTCGTCCTGTAGCCTAAGGACCATTCCTAGCATTTGTTCCTCTGATGGACAGAGTTGTTACCCTGGGTCAGCACTGAACTTCTGTTCTGAGGTTGCGATTAATATGTGCAAATAAATCAACAAAATATTCTTTTTTCTAAGACTACAGCCTTCCATTTCATAAGACTATCCATCACTATAAATATAATACAACGTGAAATGAGTATTTACCACTTATGGGAGTGAGAGGATTATGTAATTGATGCAGACAGATATATAGGTTTTAGATGACAAGTTTAAAGCCAAATAAGATAAGATAGCTGCTTATTATCTTCGGGCTCAATTATTTTTTTGTTACATGCTAACTTGCTTACTTCATTCTTTTAATTAGTTATCATTCACACAGAAGCTTTCAATGGTCTATGGTATTCTAGTTTGAGGAAGTTTGTGACAATTCTGCCAGCAACAACACTGGCAAAGTAATCTACTGAAGAAACTCCTTAAATATCAGCCATAAATAGTATGGGATAGGATGAGATAAAAGAAAAGCACAAACTCCCAGAATACAAAATTTCCATTTCAACCCAATGATTAGAAATTTCTAAGGCAATGAACAATTACTAATAAACGTACTTCCTCCTCCCCTCCTGTCTCCTTTTTCACTCTTTTCATTAATCTCTTTTTCATTCTTTTTTCTCTTTTCACTCCTCCTCTTTTCTTTCTGTTCCTTCTACTGTTCCTTTGTTTAATCTATCATTTTTTCTTTCCTCCTCCACTTCCTTTCTTTCTTCCTCCCTCCCTCCCTTGCTTCCTTCCTTTTTTATTCCTTTTTTCCTGTGCCTTCTTCCCTTCTCTCCTTCCATCTTCTGCCTCTCCTCTCTTTCTCAGATAATGTACAGCATACTAAATTGATGAGCCAATTTGGCCTAAGGCATTATCTGTGCAATTTTTACTGACTTTTTGTTTTCTGTCTGCTGTCTGTCCATTCCAGTGCACAGCTCCACAATGGGCACTGGACTTCATCTTGACCTTTTACTCTTCACTGTTGAAACTACTGACACAAAACCTATTCGTTCTTCAGGGCTGTATTAACTTATGATACTCACTCACATAAAGTTGTTATGAGGCTGTTCCTACTAATGGCACATTAACTTTCATCTGGCATAGTATGGGAAGTAAATCAAGTGAGTGAATTCCTAAAATAGAATTAAGCCATCTATTGATGGAAATGTAGGGAAGAATGCTGAAGAAAATTTCTCATGAAGTTGTTTATTATGATCTATGTTTATATATAATTCCAATCAATTACAAAATAGGGGAAGATTATCTACTCAGAATTTGATCAAAGGTAGTAATTCAGTTAATGTAAAGGAAATTCTGTAAAGTATCACTCTGCTCTATTGGCAAAACAAAACAAAAATACCAGTAAATATTCAAAGATTTCTTTAAAGACATTTTTTTGTGAAGAAGAGATGAAAAGGGATAGTATATAGGAATATAGTCACTGAGTATATGGAAAGCTATAGTATGCAAATGAAATAAATTATTAAGATATTAGTCTGTGAAGAACCATAAAAACAATGTACCCATGAAGTCAAATTCTACTTGAAACTCAGTAAGGAAACCCCAAGTGACTTAGGGAAAAACGATATCTTCCCAAATGAGTCGCAAGCTATCTACTACTTTGTTCTACATACATATATATACTAGACATTTCTAATCAAACAGCAAGGATATATTTAAGTTCATGCAAAATCTTTTCAAATAATTGGCATGCCATATGTTGTTAGCCACCTTATTTTCTGTTTTTTATTTCAAACTTTATGAAGAATTCTTAAAAATAATCTCATAGTATATGTTACAGTAAATACTTTCATAGTATATACTTCACCAATGACATAACTCAAACTTTTTTTTCAGAGTTGTATGATAAACATGGAAATTTTCCTTAAGAATTGTGGTAATGAGTATTATAGTTTTCCATTTAATATATATCAAACATTGGAGACAGCAGACATTATCTTTAAAGTATTCCAATATTTCAACATTGTAAAGTGATATCATCATGGACAAAGTTTACACTTGAGTATCACATATTTCTCTCTCTCTTTCTCTCTCTCTCTCTCTCTCTCTCTCTCTCTCTCTCTCTCTCACACACACACACACACACACACACACACATTGATTTAAGTAAGTTTACAATTTTGTGGTTTGCTACTTCATAGCTACCTTCGGCTATACTGTGGTTATATAGATTGGACACACCTGGTTCAGGCAAAAAAAAAAATAAACCCTGAAAAGTACATATTTTTAAAAAGGAAGGAAGAGAGGAAGGAAAGGGGAAATAATGAAAAACAAACTTAAGCTTGGCTAACATTTTTTCTTTGTTTAATATAAATTATTCCTCATTCTCTGTCATGTTTATAATGTGGCATTTTCTATCTTTACATTTCAAAAATGCATAGAAACACTTGGAATTTGTACTAACTGGTAATGAATTTAAAATATCCAAAAAACTATAGATAGTCTAGTGATATTAGAGCTGTCAAATTGTTGGCACTAGTTTGAATCACCAAATTGAATCTTCTAGTTTATTATAACAATGCTTTTGAAGCACCAAGGAAGTAGATTATTGTCTGTATTGCAACTGTTATAAGGAATATACATGTTTCTTTGTGCTCTAGGCTTGTTCCACCTAACCATATAATCACTAGACCATGTTGTAAAATGTGTAATATTTCCACTAACACTTTAGGCCAGCTGTTGGGAGAATATTATGCATAAAATGAGATTATGTGTTTATCTTCACTTCTAGGTAATGAAATGAAATTTGGTCATATTTAATGATATGAGTAGTATCAATTTATAATTAAATATCCTTTTCATTATACTGAGCAAACTACCATATCCTTACTCAGTGAAGAATTGGTTCTTTTACATATTCTAGCCTTGCCTTATTCCTTCATTTTCATAATCTTTAAATATATTTTAAGTCAGAGGATCATGACATAGGCCAGAGTAGCCTTAAAGCCTTGTTCCTCCTGCACCAGCCTCTCATTCAAGTCCACTCTGGACTTAACTCTGGCAACTTAAGACATTTTCTCCAGTTTTACTCCTAGGCTGGTTCACATTTTCCTATACGCTTTGTCAAATGCAAGCTCATCACTTGCCCCCACCATAATACAAATTCTAGAAGTCACACATTTTATTTTCCAAGGTGCTTGCTTAATATTTTACCACATTGAAAAGTTCTAGTTTTTGAAGAAATAGTTTCACTGAGACTTTTCTCAGCAGAAGGACACACTTTCCAGAAGATGCTATTTGTATTTCTTAAGTTTTCCATTTTATTACATTTGTGGCGCTCCATCAATAATGTAGGTTATTCAAAGAATTTTCAGTTTTATATAAATGATCAAATGCTATGTAACTCTCTGAAATTTGATTTTCTATTTGGAGTATGTAAAGTGGACTCAGTGTTTCACACATGGTAGGAAAGTGAAATTTATCTTTTTAGATGGTAGTGTTAATAGAATATAAACTTTTCAGCCATTAACACTACAATTCTGACTCATGATATATGAGTACATATATACTCATTTTAACATCTGATCAGTACTTCACTGAAGATATTTATATATTTATAATATATCATCTACTGACCCATCACTTTATAAAAGCAGGTTATTCTTTCTAAATTTTTATAACAATGAGATTAAATAATCATTCAAATATTCAAATCATTCAAATCAAAAGTTTCTTTGCTGTTCTGTTTTCTGATTCTTTTAAGTTTGTCTTGTAAGATAAATAGTTAAACATTTTTTTTTTATTGTTGTCTGTAAGACAGGGTCTTACTCTGTAGCCAAAATCTGTCCTGGAATTCACTATAGAGCTCAGGCTGTTCTCAAATTTGTACCAATCTTCCAGTGTCAGCCCCTTGAGTTCTGGGATTACACACATGAGTCATCATGCCCACCTGGATAATCTTAATTTGTTATCATTACTATATTAACTATGAAGGAGCAAGCCAAGGGACTTGTGCATGCAAGGCAAGGAATCACCATGAATCCCTATAATCCTTTTCTTTTGCTTTTTATTTCTATTTCCTGCTCAGATTGGCCCTTCCCTCACTCTGCAGTCTACACTGGTCTTGAACTTACTATCCTCCTGTCTCTAATTGCAAGTTATTGGAATTACAAGCCTATACCCGCCCCGGGTGGCTTATACTTAATCTTAAAATGTTAACATCTTTTAATTACAGAAAAGCCTGTCAAATTATCTTTCATAAGTGACTGTGCTGCTTTACATGATCATAGCAACATATGAGAGCTTTTGATTTCTGTTTCTTTCTTTTTTAAAATATTTACTTATTTTTTATTTTATGTGTATGGATGTTTTGCCTGTGTATATGCCTATCTGTGCACCACATTACCTGTAAGGCCAGTGGGTGCCTGAAGAAGGCATCAGATCCCTGGGAACTGAAGTTCCATATGGTTTTTACTCAATAATTGAGTGTTGGAAATTGAACCCAGATCCTCTGGAAGAGCAGCCAGTGCTCTTAACAGCTGAGCCATAAAACTTTTCTAACAGATTATTTTTTAACATGACAGTCTGATTAGTGTTGTGGGGATTTTGTTTGTTTATGCAACTGCCAAGTTATTAGTGAATTTTTATGTGGGTATATGTATAATATTTCACGTTTAACTTCCTTTACATGACATTATATATCTTTGTATTTTTAATGTGCAAGTGTCTCATATATTTTAAATACTAGCCATTTGTCCCTCTTTTGTATTATCAGAAACAGTTTCTATTATTTGTTTTTTGTGATGTGACTTATTGCCTAAATACCTGAAATTGTCACTGGACATTGGTGGTACATGCCCATAACCCTACATTTCTGGGAGACTGAGGCAAATGTATTACCATGACTTTGATGATAGCCTGGGTTACAACAACATTACAATATAGTTTCAAAAGCAATATCTGCAATGTTCTGAGTTCTTCTACTAAAAATGTATTTGCATTCCATTTATCTGGGCCAAAACAGACATTGCACTGTTAGTGTTGTTGTGTAATTCTGGCTCTAAGGAACTCTGCAGTCATTTACATATTACTAGTATTATTGATAAATGAGATTATTATATTGCACCTGGCCATATTGAGGAACTTTTGTTCTACAAGACCACTGTGTATGAAACAGGAGTGTGTCTACATGACTATCACCTTGAAAGAAATCCTAGCTGAAACTTCATCTCAGACTACCTGATTCTGTGATTATTTTATGCATACAAAATTTAGTTACTGTATAAGAGACAATTGTATTTCTAATCTGAGAGAAAAGATCCATTTTGGTGTGATCTTTGCAAAGGGAGACTTTGTTGTTCTCTTATTGTTGCTTTTGTTTGTTTGTTTTGGTTTTTCCCAGACCAAGTATATGGCCCCGGATGTCCTGAAATTCACTATGTAGAACAGGCTGATATCAAATTCAGGGATCTTCCTGCCTCTAATTCCCAGATGCTGGGATTAAAGGCATGAACCACTACACCTTGGTTATTGTTGAATTTTAATGCAAGGAAACAATAGATTTGTAAGCATTTAAAAACCATCTCATAAGTTTTCTTCCTAATGATATTTCTACACTTCTCATCTTTTATTGGAATATATTCACTGTACATAGAGTTGGGATTCATAAAGGCAATTTATTTCAAGTATATCATATAAGCCTCCTTTAGTAACTTAATCCTACTTTATGCCATCATTAACAGTACCCAACTTTTTACTATTCACTTAGGAATAATTGAGTTCTATAATAAGAAAATGGGAATATTTATTATTGAAAATATTATATCACAGAATGATTGGATTGTGTTTATGCTGGTAATAAACTGATCTTCTATTGTGGAATGATTGTTTCTTTGGAAATTATAAAGTCAGAATTCTCCAGAGAGAACTTACAAAATATTAAGTGGAATATCTGCTTTAATATATTTCTAACTGAAAAATTCATTGATTCCAAGCTGTTGAAGGTTCATTATCCATTTTTCCTTGACAATAATTAACAGTTTGAATGAACTACATGCAGAGGTAAACAAATACAAATGGTGGATTTTTTCAACTTAAAATATTCTGGTTTAAAATATATACTTTATAATGTTTTGTTGCACATACTTACAATATTTCAGATTGCTTTATATTCAAAATAGAAAAATGTTAATTATGTAGAAAATTTCTAAAAACTAGTTTAATGACCATTTTAAACAGCAATGTAAATTTATGATATAACTGTAAAAATAAGGTGTGGTGATATTTTATCAGTATCCCCCAATAAATTTTGTCTGAGGATCAGAGGAAAAACTCAGTCACTCTAGTAAACATAGAAGTCAGGGAATGGTAGCCCATGGCCTTTAGTCCTATCACTCAGGAGGCAGGGATCTGTCTGAATCTCTTTGAGTTCAAGGCCACACTGGGAACATTGCCAGGCATGGTAGCACATGCCTTAAATCCCAGCACTAACCATAAAGGTCTGGAGGTCTGTACAGACAGACAGGAAGTGATGTAGCTGGGCAGAGAGGAAATGAGATGGCAGAACAGAAAGTCATATAGGTGTGGGTATACAGGAAGTAGCTCTCTTTGGTGGTGGATCGCCAAGCAGGTTAGAATGTGGCTGGCTTCTTTCTGCTCCCTCAGCTTTTCACCCCAATTTCTGGCTCCAGGTTTTTTATTAATAAGATTCGTGTTGCAATAATGTAAAACTCTGTAAAATGTGTAAGCCATAGTTTGATTACTTGTGTATTTTGGGGTATGTATGTAGCACTATCTCTATGTTTCAGATACACATATTCATAAGATCACATTTACATAATTTACATAGTCTTAATTATTTTATTTTTAAACATTCTAATGGATCAAAGACTGAAGACTATGGACTAAATGAGATATGAAACATGTCTACAATCAGTTATGAGAATCAAATAGATACAGTCCAGATGAGATAAAGATATATAACTAAGATGATTCAGTATAGAGAGAGCTAGCTTAGAGCAAAGCAAACTGAAAAAAAGAAGAGAGAGAAGAGAACAAAGAAGAAGAAAGGAAAAGAGGCAACTAAAGTTCATATTTAACAGCCAAGAATGTTTGGAAATGCCATTAGAGCTACAATTTCTGGAAGAGATTACTACATCAGTAATATTATGATGGTCTCAGAGCAGAAATACATTAATGTGAATAAATTAGAGTATATAATTTATTGAAAATTGACTAGAAAAATATGATGGAATCAGACAAAAGTGGATTTCACATGTTCACCTATGAAATACAGACTATGTGTCAATAAAGGACTAGATATTGATAGTCTTTAAGTAATAGAATAAACTGTGTACTGTTCTATAATTAAGATTGATTGGATGATGATTATCCCAAAGTTATTTAATCAATTCAGACAGAAAATATCACAGAATAGTTTGTTCAAAATAACCATAGATAACTATTCAAATTTAACATTAATTAAAATTAAATAAAAATTCAGTTTCTTTATTGCACCAACTAATTTCAAGTATTCAATAGTTCTCTACTGGCTAGTATATTAACTAATCAAGACAGACTATTTCTATTATTTCAGAATGTGTATTGGATATTGATCATTGTCTAGAGCAGTAGTTCTCAAATTTCCTAATACTACAACCCTTTAATACAGTTTATCATGTTGGGGTGACCCCCAACCATAAAATTATTTTTGATGGGAGTTTATTACTGTAATTTTGCTACACATATGAATCATAATGTAAATGTGTTTGGAAGTAGGAGTTTGCCAACAAGATCTTGACCCATAGGTTGAGAACCAATGTCCAGAGTGCTAAATCTATTTTTTTTAATTAGTGGCTATAGTGATAGGTATTAAAGAGAAAAAAGATTTATGAAATCTTTCACATAGGCTTTGTCACAATTTTAGGATAGACCAATGGGAAGGACCTAAAGCAGTTACAAAATAAAAACAGGCCATCGATTGAGGCATGGATAAAAGAGCAGTATTTAGTTATTAACTATATAGAGATGGTAAATAAAAAGACAGTATAAAAACACCCAAATGATAGATTTGGGGAATAAAAAGAAAAAATTAAAAACACACAAACAAAACATCACTAATGTGTTAGGGATATGAGAGAAATAAAACAAAATGAAATATAGAAAGAAGCAATGGATAAATTGATAGGAAAATATGAGGAAGACACAAGAAATATGAGGATAACAATTATATAAAGGATATAATTATGACTTACATCAAACTAGAGTTTTTTCATAATTATAAAATGAACCAGGGCATTATTTAAAAAATAGTTGATAGATTAACTAATCTATTTTATTATTTTTAATTACCTGAAATAAAATCCTCTTAAATTTAATAGCACATTCATTAGTTTGGGTGTCCCCATTTCTATAATATTATTTTCTAATAATAATGGATACAAATTGGTAACAAATTATTACACTCAAGTCAAGACATTCTATGTAGTTTTTCTGTCTATTCAAATTGTTTTTTTTAATATTTTAAATGTTTACCTCTATAATTTATCTGAATCTTGTCTCATTAGGGAAAAAAATCAGCAAAAATATATTTCCATCTTTCTTTAGGCAAGACCATACAGATACTATTTAGCATTTGAAAGGTGTCCCATGCATTCCCAAACCTTTCTGAAATTGCATAATATATATTTTAAATGTGCTGGTCATCAGTTTGTTTAGTCTACTGTACAATAGCACAGACCTGCTTGAAAATTCCATTAAGAAACGTCTCTAGAGTGCATTTGACCTTGGTACATTAGATTGAAAATATGCTGACAGGCTTGAATAGCATAGGCAAAACAACAAGTAGGAAAAATATATTAACATTATTTATATATCAAATATTTTAAAATATTTAGGAAAAAATGTAACAGTTCAAAACATTTATTATGTAGTGATTCATATTCATTATTAAGCAGAACTAAATAAGACTTTATCTTGAGTATTACTTAACAATGATGATACGTGAAAAAGTACACAATTTGTATTCTATAATTTTATTGAAAACTTATTTATATATTGTATATTTAATGCTTCAAATGCTTAAGAAAACATTTGTATTTTTATTTAATTTATGAAAAACTAAGTCATCTTAAATTACTTTTTGTACTGATGCATGGATACAAACATATACACATAAAATATCTAGGCACACAAATTTTATATATCTATATATCTATATATCTATATATATATATATATATATCCAAGTATTTTTCTGATTCTTAAAAATTGGCTCTTGTATTTGCTGATCCCTCAAACTCACGTTCTGCATCTCTGGATTCAATTTGTTATAGTTAATATTTGCAAAGAGCAAACAAGCAAGTAAACAAATCATTCTGCTTATACTGGATATACATAGACTCTTTTCCATTTTTATTTGTTTATGTTTTTAAATATTTTACCTTTTATTTATATGCATGTTTATGTGTGTAAATGTATGCACACACAAATGCAGGTGCTCTCAGAGGCCAGATGAGAGTGTTCAGTATTCTGAACTGTAGTTAAGGATAGTTGTGAGGGGCCATGTGGATATTGAGACCCAAACTGTGATCCTCTACAAAAACAGGAAGCTCTCCTAACTTGTAAGACACCTCTATTTGTCTTCTAGTTGGCATACAAATGATTTTCATTGTAGTGTTTTGCATACAAACCTTGTGGTTTGTGGGGCGTTTACCCACCACCCCCACAGCTTCCCAGAGTTTTCTTGAATGCGATCAGCAGGAAATATTAGATAGAAGGATTTATAGCGGAGAATCTTGCGGAGATAAACAGAAAAAAATGATAGCCTCGAGAAGGCCTGGAACCTATTCCAACGGTCCCCGACTGTCTCTGGCCCAGGGTTTTTATAGAGACGCCAAGGGGTGGAGCAAAAGACCTTCTCCCCCAGCACAGCCAAGTGCAGACCATCTCAGACACCTGCACTCAGGCCCGTGGTCCTGATCATCCTCTATTCGGACCTGCTGGGTAAAGCCATGAGGAACCCGAGAACGGGCTCCCACAGTGGTTCACCTCCCCTACTTCTTTTTCTAATTCCCTGACCCACTGGTTATATCTTTTTATATATAATAATCCTTATTCCACTTTCAGGTCAAATGCATTACCATATATCACACTGTCTACCCACCTTCCTTAAATCCTCTTTGTTGTGGAATATTATTTTAACTATGTAAACATGTGTTACATTTGCTTTTGTTGTGCAAATATTACTTTAACTGTGTAAAGGTGTGTTACATTTGTTTATGTTGCATTTGTTTAATGCTCTGAGGATGTGTTTAATTATGTAGTGATGCATTGCATTTGTTGTACCTTGCCTGCCTGAGGCACCTGATTCATGTAATAAGAAGCTAAATGGCCAATAGCTAGGCAGAAAAAGGATAGGCAGGGCTGGTGGGCACAGAGAATAAATAGGAGGAGAAATCTAGGCATGTAAGAGAAGAATAGAGAAGAGAGTGAGGAGAAAGAGGGACACACCACAGGCAAGAAGCAAGGCAGCTGCCAGTCAGCAGACACAAGAAGCAATGAAAGTAAGATATACAGAATGAAAAGTAAAAAGCTCAGAGGCAAAAGGTAGATAAAGAGAAACAGATTAATTTAAGTTAAAAGAGCTAGCCAGAAACAAGCCTAAGCTAGGCTGAGCATTCATAAATAATAAGAACTCTCCATGTCATGATTTGGGAGCTGGTTGGTGGCCCCAAAGAAAAAGCCTGGTATATCTCTTTCTAGTTTTAAGACCTATATCCACACTCACACACACATATATGCACATATATGAAACTTAAACTAAGATATACATACAAGGGAGAACATGAAGTATTTCCTGTTTAAGTGTAAATTATGTCATATAATACATAGTTTCAAGATGCATCTGCTTTCATACTTTTTATCATTATTTCATTTTTCATGGGGCATGAACCTGAGTTAGCCGGGCTCAGAAGTGCCCCACATTGGGTGCCAGATATTGGTGAAATTATTAAGGCTACTCCACGTAGTTAAAATGGAGGTTTATTTTGTGGGATAACTTATAAGTGAAGGGGTAGGTTACAGGGTCTGGGAAAGGCATGGCGCAGTCCGGCAGTGTTCTCTGGAGAACTCTGCTCAGTCTACCTCCAGCGTCCAGGGCCCAGGAACCAAGCGAGGTCCCCCATCCGGATCTTGGGTCATCAGAGGTCCTCTCTCAGCTCTGTCTTGTAGGCATGACAGTTACTGAAGCCTCAAAGGGGGTGGTATTTCCAGGTCAAAGCTGGAATGGCTACCCACTACACTTGATCCCCAGTTGTTGGTGCTGTTTCAGGAAGTTAAGGTGGTACAATCATGTTAAAGAAAGTACATAACTGGGGCCTGCTTTGAGAATTAAAAATCTTCCAATGACTTCCAGTTTGAAATTTCTGCTTCATGCTTATACTTTAAGATATGAGCTCTCATCTTTCTGTTCCTAGTGCCATACATCCACTCCACCATCATTGACTCTTTTCCCTCTGAAACCTTCTATACCAAAACAAACTCTTTTTTCCCTAAGTTGCCTCTTGTCATGGAGCTTTATCACAGCAACACAAAAGTAAATAATACATTTGTTGTAAAAGAAAAGTTTATTTTCATTTGTGGTTCCAGAAAAATAAGAATCCATCATGATATGGGAAGCATGGCATAAAGCAGCAGACATGGCTTCAGAAACAGGAAGCTGAGTGTTCACATTTTCAGTTGCAAACATGAGGCAGAAAGAGTAAAGTGGAAGCAGAGTGAGGCTATAAACTCTTTCCTCAAACAAGGCTTCACCTCCCATAACCTCCCAAACAGCACCACCAACTGGGGACCAAGTGTTAAAAGGCCTGAGCCTATGGGGGTTATTTTTTTATTCAAACCACCAGACAGCCCTACAACATCTCACCTAAATTTTATCTTGTCTTTATTTTGTAGGCAACCATTTCTATTTGAATTTTACACTATGGCAAATATTAAAAGTAATTTATAAATGACTCTAAATATAGAGAAGGATATGTGTAGGTTCTATGCAAATACAATACTAGTTTATATTAGAGACTTGAGAGTCCTGGGTTGCATATCTGAGGGGTATCCTAAAGGAACACTGCACTGAGTATAAAGCAGAAAGTGGCTATCTGGTTAGTGTTTGTCATTTCCTCATATGATTTTCCTATCCAAAATTATTTATGACAATTGTGCAGAACTTTCAGAGTGAAAAAATAATGTGTTTTATTGTAACTATAACAGACATGCTCTCCTACTTTATACTCATTTCTCAGAAGAAGGATTTTGCTTAACTCTTAAAGAAACAGTGTTTGTGAACTAAATTTCAAGTATTACATGTTCAGAAAGGTCAGTGTTTTAAAGTACAGAAAGTGAAATATAAATATTTAGATAAAAAGAGAAAGATGAAAGAGCCATTAGATTGTATCTCTTTCTGTCTTTTTAAAAAATCATTGAAATATAAAATCTTTCCCAAATCACATGACTCAGGCAAGCTCTACTACTAAATTCCCCTCCCACTTTACATTATTTCAAAATACTGAATATATTCACAGATCTGGAGTCCTACAATACTGAGAAATGCATATTCAGTTTACATTACAAACATCCGTTATTATAGTTGAAAGAAAAAACAAATCTCTAGCTGCTTTCCATATGAAAAACTCATTATGGGTTTACTCCATCTAATGATGAAAGACAGGTTTTTAATTTTATTAGTAGTGATTTGGGCTTTTTTGCACTTCATTATATCTGGCTTGTTAGAGTTCTCTATTCATCAAATATATCTACCATGTTTCTCCCTTAGCCATTCACACCTATTGTTTTCTCAGCCTTCTTTGACCCTGGAAATTTCCATATGCCCTTCAAGTCTTCCAACAAATGCCATTTTTTTCAGTGAAATCTTATCTGGAAAACCTATTTTAAATTACAATCATACAGTCCACTACTCTCTAGTCCCACTATTCTTACTCTTTCTCTGCTTTGGTTGAATCTGTTTTAGGCATTCAATAATTTCATTTATTTCTTGGGTATTTCTTCTCTTAATAGTGTGCAAATCACATTTGAGATGAGGGACATTTTCTGTATATGCTGTATATAAAGCAGCATGTGACAGTAGAAGTATTTTGTTAAATGACACATGTATGTCTACAATAAAAGGATTATAGTGTGTTTGGCTCCTTCCCATTAAAATCACTGAGTTGATTGGTGAAAGTAAATAATAGAACTTCTTAGTGCATCTTATGTATCTAATAATTAAAAGCCTAATGAAGAAATGAATATTTACAGGTTCCACCCCTCCAAAAAAGATAAGATGAAATACTGTAGAAGCCTAAATTTTAATGGATTAGTGAAGAGGTGTGTTCTTTTAGATTAACTCTCTAGCAATAGTTTAAATTCTTGTATTTTATTCTCACTGATGTGAATCCTTGACAGACCCTGGTTAAAAAAACAACAACAACAACAAAAACATACTTTTCATTTGCCAGGACCTAGGAATACATGTCACTTTTTGTATAGGTTCCTCAAAAGATTCATGGGCTATTTTGGTAATACCACTTAAATTTAACCTTTTGCTTTTATTCCCCTAAATATTCACAGCTCCTCCTGGGAATCCATGTTTACCATGGCCCTAGATCTTATTGTACTCTAGGAAGACTTATTTTTCCTCTAGTTTCCATATGGGGAGTCGATTCCTACCCTGGTTCTCTGGGTGTCCCAGCATTCTGTTTTTGTTTACTTTACTATGTTCTTACATATGTTGCTCACTTAAATCTAATTAAATCTTTAAATAGCTTTCTACTCTATGAGGAGATTCTAAACTATGTCTATATGATAAGAAACTAAAATTACTCTTCAGTTTGTAAGAAAAGTACAAAAGTCTACTGAAACAGAAGTAACTGTAAATGAAAACTTATATTCTGTTAAATTCAAGTAGACCATACTCAGAATACAGTTTGCAGTTGAGATGTACCCTGTGTTTGGTAGTTTGAATGTAATTGGCCCCCATGAGCTTATAGGGAGTGACACTATGACACTCAGTTTACTTCCTGTTGCCTGTGGATGAAGATGTCAGACTCTCAGCTCCTTCCCCATCATCATGTCTTTCTGCACACTGTCATGTCCCATCCTGATGATAATGGACTAAACCTCTGAACTGTAAGCTACTCAATTAAATGCTTTCCTTTATAGGAATTGCTAAGGTCATGGTATCTCTTCATAGCAATAGAAACCCTAAGACACGATGTGAAAAAGAATTAGTTTAACCACCTCAAGCCACTCTCCATATCATGGGGGCCTTACACAGTAAGTCCTCACTGATTTAATTGATCTGATTGTTAAAAACAAAATTTTACCCTGAAAAGGTATTAAGAGGAATTAGCATATAGTTGTGATTTCAGTGGATACGTCATTGTCATTCATTTGTGTAAAGAGTGACAATGGTTATTAATGGAGAGGGTTCTTAGTACATGTTACTCTGTGTTAAGAAAGTGTACCTGAGAGACTAGTGGAGTAGAGGAATCACTATAATCCTTAAATATTTTTTTTAAAAAAGCTGTTTGTCAGACATCCATTGTTTTTCCTGTATCAAAAACAACCCCCTGCAAATGAAATCAGATATTGATTTTAAACCACTTAACTTCAGTTGTTCTCTTAAATGCTAATAATCAAAGGAAATTTAATGAAGTATGCCACTTAAATTAAAAAAAAATGTCTGCTTATATTATTTTTTCTTTTACTAGTTTGTGAACATTTAAAACAAGAGTAAATGAGCTTCCCATTTCTTCTCTGTTTTTGAAACAGCAACGGTAAACTTGTGATTAGATCAGTAGTAACTCAAGGCTCAGTGGAGCTAAGAACTTGAAAATGTAGCACATTATTATTTGCATTCATCTCTAGTATTCTTACAGTTGAGTTCATTCATTTAATTACAAAAGTGCTACTGAGCAGATACCCCTATCACAATTGGGAATTCAGAAATTACAAATAAGCTAAACAAGCTCTGCAGAAATTTAAAAGAGAAGGCTATTCATGCACGGATAAATTTCCCAACCATAAGAAAGCAAGGGAAATAGGAATTTTTGAGGGGGTGGAATAGGATTCAACTATTATTAAACTGATTAAATAAGTCATCAATGAAAAGGTCTTATTGTGTTCAAACATCTAAAAAGGAAAAGGGATAGAATCATAGGAGCATTTTTATAAAATGATTCCAGGCAAATACATAAAAGGTAAACATTATGATTCAGAGGTATGTGTTCAGGGCACATTTGGTTAACTTAACCTTTCATCACAGGGAAAAAATTTTCAACTAATCACTTTTGATATATTAAGCCAGATAATTCTTTACTGCAAGGGCATTTCTGCATATCAAACAATGTTAAAAGCTACTTGGACTGTGTCTTCTAGTAACCAATATCATCATGCCACTAATTTAAGATAATTAAAAATGTCCTCAGGCATTTAAAATGTTTCCTGGGGCACAAAATACCCCCAGTTAAAAATCATCATCCTGGAAAAATATAATCAACAGTAGACAAATATATTTTATTTAATTGCATGGTCACCATATACATGGCCTGCAAAGTGAAGAATAAAATCTCTTTATCCTTTTTGTCTCAGCACATAGCAGTTTGAACTTAGGTCAGATGGGAAGAACCTCATGACAGATGGTTTTCTGGTCTTGAGATGATCCCTATTCAGAGTTCAGGAATGGCTACTGAAGTGCATTAGGCTTGACCTCTTTAATGTATACTCATTCATACAGCCTTAAGTGCTTTTGTAAATCATGGAATTCATGGTAGAAAATGTTCCAAATAGAGCCAGAACTCTTCAGACTATGCAACCTTATCACCTCCTAACATCCTTAAAAGCACGTACAATATCAGGAATGATAAGCTGAATACTTAAACGTAGTAAATGAACCAGCCTGCCTCCATCTTAATCTTGAAAGCCATCTTATAATAAAAACAAACTCAATTCATTCTTGTTTAAGGTTAAACCTATTTCTCTAGAATTGGGCTATGTCCCACCTGTAACCTTAACTACAAATGGTTCTGTGCTGCCTGTTCCAGGAAATGGCAACCATGCCTTTGTTTCAAAAGTTGTTATAACCATCTCGAAACCCTTCCTTTGTTTCAAAGGTTATTGTAACCACCTATTGTTAAGACTACCTTGTTATGACCACTTTATTATGTTCTGCTTCTATTATCCCACCTATTTGCCAGCCAAATTCCCAATTTATAAAACCTTTACCTTGAACTATAAAAACCTTATATTCCCTATGTCTAAGGCTGACCACTTATGCCTTAGGGTGAGGCAGCCTGTGTACACAAATAAAAAAAGCTTGCTTTAATTAATTACTTGTTTTAATTATTGTGGCCATAATGATTTGAGTTAGTGTTCTTTCTCCTCACATCTTTGGGATTACCATAGGCTAATGACCATTTTCAGTAATAAATAATTTTAAATAATAAATAAATAAATTGGGCCCTAGGTGTCAGAATCCCAAAGAAGACATACCCCTATTTATGCCTACACATATTCATATTTATAGATTTTGCTCCGTGTCTGTAGTTTTCTCAGTGAATGGCTCATAGTCTTGACTTTTTCAACATGTTTTGGACTTCATTACAACATGTACTTTATTTTCATAGCTTTGTACATTGGCCTGGCAGGGCCTCCCTGGAGGGACTCTGACCCTGCTACATGTTTCATGGCTCCAGAGGCCCTCTGAAGCCATTGAGCAAGACTCCATGACTGCTCAATCTCTCATTTTCCATGCTTGCAAAAGCAGTACCACATGGACTGCACTGCTCACTTCTGCTGTCAGTGCAGGATAGAGAATGGCTCCATTGGACCACAGTTGTATCAGGTTCTGCTGAACCTGAGTAATACTTCCCTAGGTAGATGCTTTTGCTCAGAGGAGGTATTCTCTTCTAGGCATTCAACTTAATTTGCATTTTCAGAAGTGAGAGCCTCTGGTGGGTGGGGTCTTATTCTTAGGGAAGACATTCTATTGTCTCAGTGCAGAACCAGAGGAGGTTTCTCTTTAATGGAAATAATCTATTTAACAATTACAAATCCTTTCTCATCTGTACTCGCCTTATTCACAACTTAAACTTACCCATACACCTTTCCTTGTCAAACTTCATTATATTTCTTTTTGCTTCACACACATGAAAGGTGAGGTAATATATCTTCATCAGACCTGTTCTGTAAGAAAGGCTAAAGAAGCCAGGCATAGTGGCTTCTTTAATCCCAGCAGAGGCAGAAGCAAGCAGATCTCTGTGAGTTTGAGGCCAGCCTGAACTACAAAGTGAGTTTTGAGACAGCCAGGGCTGTTACACAGAGAAACCCTGTCCCCCCCCAAAAAAAAAAAGTGATGTTTGTGGAACCAAAATAAGACCAAAATGCTCTCACCCCAAAACTAAAGGCCTAAGACTGTAAAGGCCTAAGACTCCTCCTTTTAGCTACAGGCCATAAGTTACTGGAACAGGCCAGAAGTTACTGAGACCAGTCAGTTCAGATTCCAGAAACCAGGAAGTGTAAAAGTACAGAGTCACAAGGCAGTCAGGAGGTAATGATTGCCGGACTATGGAATGTCCTCTCCCTGGCCCCCTAGGCAACTGCTTGACCATAGAATGTCCCAACCCTAGTTTCCATAGTGACTGGGTAATCACCAGATGCCCCCATCTGGGGGCAGCCAATGAAAAATGGTGGTGGGCAACTACTTCCTTAGAAGGAAAACTGAATTGTGATTTCTGGAATTCCTAGACACAAGCCAATCAGAATTGTACCCATACTAGCACCCCCTAAATGATGTAACCTTGTGATTTTTCCCTTTAAAAACTGAGCTTGCAGACAGGTGGGCACTTCCTCCAGCTTCCACTGCATTGGATCTGTTGGACAAAGTCCCTGCCTAGGCTTGTATTGCATTTGGATATCCACGATTAAACCTTGCTTTTGCATTCCGGCATGCTCGTCCTTGGTGGTCTCTCTGGGGGTCGCGATCTGGGCACAACATTTGGGGGCCCGTCCGGGATCCCCAGAGACCCCCCGCCAGGACCCCTAAGAGCTCCAGAGGTCCATCTGCACCGATCGGTAAGAGCGCTCCGTTTTCTTGTCTTTGCTTTCCTTTTCTTATCCGAAGCCGGCGGTTGAATCTGACAGGCTCACCTTGGCGGATGCGCCTGTAAGGTGACCCTGGAGGAGTCGAGAGACGTCTCGACCCCTCGTCAGGACGTGGTGGGGGGGCCCTCAGAGGACCCCTCCTCCGTCAGAGGACTCCTGTGTGGAGTCCATCCATTTAAGGGGACCAGGAACCAATCTTAGAGTTCTGTGGCCCTGTCTGTATGGTTTTTGGATCCGTGTACATCAACACGGGTTCCAGAGACCCTCTGTTGCACCCGGGAATCTGTTAGTCTGTTAAGGCCTTGTCATTTCTTTATTGTCTGTTCTTGTGTTTGTTTTTTGTTTCTCTCCCCTTTGTTCATTAGCTTTCTAAACTAACCATGGGGACAACTCCATCTTCCCCCTTGGATTTAACCCTTGCTCACTGGCAGGACGTGCAAGACACGGCGAACAACAACAGTGTGAATGTCAGGAAGCGTAAGTGGGTGAGATTTTGCTCCGCAGAGTGGCCAACTCTTAATGTTGGCTGGCCGGCGGAGGGCACGTTTGATCTGGCCATTATCCAGAAAGTAGAGGAAATAGTTTTTAGACCCCGTTCGGGATACCCGGACCCGATTCCATATGTAGTTACCTGGCGGGGCCTGATTGATCGGCTTGAAGGTCCCCTGCCATGGGTCAAACCTTTCCTCCCTGCCAGGAAAGCCAAACAGACAGGTGGCATGCCTGAGGTCCTGCAGGGAGGGACTGATGAAACTGAACTTTTCCCCCCACCATACTCCCCTAGGGCACAACCGACGGTGCAGCCGACAGCACCACCACCAGAGCCAGCTTTGGCCCTACAACCCCCACGGGGTCCCGCACAGGCAACGAGAAGCCGCTGAGGGGCGATCCCTCAACCTGACACCACAGTTGCCCTCCCTCTGAGGCCGGCGGGACCCCCAGATGAGGACGGGAATCAGCCCTTCCATTACTGGCCATTTGCCACTAGTGATCTCTATAATTGGAAGGCACAGAATGTCCCTTTCTCTAAAGACCCCCAAGACTTAATTAACCTTTTAGAGACTGTTCTTTTCACGCACCAGCCCACCTTTGACGATTGCCAGTAACTCCTGGGCATCCTCTTCACCATTGAAGAGAGGAGACGGATCCTGGAACACGCCCGAAAGCTTGTCCCCGGGCCTACTGGAGACCCCCTGACTGATCCGGCTGTTATAACTGCTGCTTTCCCTTCTACCCGCCCCAACTGGGACTATAACGCGGCGGAAGGTAAGGAGAGTCTCCGAGTTTATCGCCAGGCTCTGTTGGCGGGTCTCAAAGCAGCGGCACGAAAGCCGACAAATATGGCCAAAGTCTATGATATAAGACAGGGAGTGGACGAGAGTCTGGCTGCCTATTTAGAAAGGTTAATGACCGCCTTTAAACAATACACCCCGTATGATCCTGAGTCACCGATGACAACACAGGCGGTCATACTAGCCTACATAAACCAGGCAGCACCAGATATTAGAAAAAAGTTGCAGTCATTAGACAGACTAGAAGAAAGAAACCTCAGGGAGCTAGTAGCTAGTAGCGGTGGCGGAAAAGGTATATAACAAGAGAGAGACAGAGGAGCAGAAGGAAGAAAGGAAAGAGAAACAAAGGCAACAAAGAGAGGATAGACGAGATATGAGGCAGGAAAGGAATCTAACTAAACTGTTAGAACAACAGCAGGCACAATTGGAGAGAGTCCTGTTGGCAACTGAGAAAGGAATTCTTAGAGGAGCTGGAACGCCCCAACCCAAGCCAAAACCCAAGGTAGGAAGAAACCAATGTGCGTATTGCAGGGAAGAAGGACACTGGGTCAGGAATTGCCCCAAGAAGAAAAAGGTACCGCATGTCCCAACGCTAGCAACCACTCTGGAAGAAGAAAGTGACTAGGGGGGACGGGGCTCAGCACCCCTCCCTGAGCCCAGGGTAACCTTAAAGGTGGAGGGGAAGCCAATCCAATTTATGGTAGACACAGGAGCTGAGAGTTCGGTCCTCCTGGCCCCTGCTGGACCCCTGTCCTCAAAACGAACCTGGGTACAGGGAGCCCCAGGAACTAAGTCGTATTCATGGACTACTCAAAGAACTGTGGACTTAGGCATGGGGAAAGTAACCCATTCCTTCCTGGTGATACCAGAATGCCCATATCCCTTGCTTGGGAGAGATCTCCTGTCTAAAATGAGAGCTCAAATTCATTTCTCAGACGAGGGAGCTTGGCTAATGGACCAAAAACGGAGGCCGATACAAGTACTCCTGACAACTGACCTAGTCGAGGAATACAGGCTCCACCTAGAACCTGAGGCTCCCGGGCAAGAAATTCAGGCTTGGCTCCAAAAATTTCCCCTAGCTTGGGCAGAAACTGGGGGAATGGGACTAGCGAAGCATAGGCCTCAGGTCTATGTAGAGATCAAATCAGATGCTGATCCAGTCAAAGTCCGCCGGTACCCCATGTCCCTAGAAGCAAAGAAGGGAATAACACCTCATATAAGGAGGCTTCTGAGTTTGGGAGTCCTGCGACCAATTCAGTCCGCATGGAACACTCCTTTGTTGCCAGTCAAGAAACCCCACACAGGGGACTACAGGCCAGTCCAGGACTTAAGGGAAGTGAACAAGAGAGTGGTGGATATTCACCCCACTGTGCCTAACCCATATACCCTGCTGAGCTCACTACCTCCAGACCGGCAGTGGTACTCTGTTCTGGACTTGAGGGATGCCTTTTTCAGCCTCCCTTTAGCCCCCAAGAGTCAACCGTATTTTGCTTTGAGTGGCACGACCCTGAGATCGGGATCAGCGGGCAGCTGACATGGACTAGACTCCCTCAAGGGTTCAAAAATTCTCCAACCATATTTGATGAGGCTCTTCATGAAGATCTGGGTGAGTATCGCACCCAAAATCCAGACATCAGCTTGTTACAATATGTAGATGACTTGTTGATTGCTGCAGTCGATAGAGCAGCCTGCCTTAAAGGGACTGAGAACTTGCTGCTGACCCTAGGACACCTAGGGTACCGAGCCTCGGCCAAAAAGGCCCAAATTTGTAAGAGGCAGGTCGGGTATCTGGGGTATGTCCTTAAGGAGGGTAAAAGGTGGCTGTCGGATGCCAGGAAGGAAACGGTCTTGAAAATACTCGCTCCTACAACACCAAGGCAGGTGAGAGAGTTTCTGGGGACAGCGGGATTCTGCCGCCTCTGGATTCCCAGATTCGCTGAAGTGGCTAAGCCCCTATATGAGGTCACTAGAAACACAACAGATTTTGTCTGGACAGAGAGGGAACAACGAGCATTTGAGGAACTGAAACGGAAACTGCTGGAGGCCCCAGCACTTGGCCTACCAGACATCAACAAACCCTTCCACCTTTATGTGGATGAGAGTAGGGGCATTGCCAAAGGGGTCCTCACCCAGACCTTGGGACCCTGGAAAAGACCGGTGGCATATCTGTCAAAAAGGTTGGACCCAGTGGCTGCGGGGTGGCCTCCATGCCTAAGAATAATTGCGGCCGTAGCTCTGCCAGTTAAAGATGCAGACAAACTGACTCTTGGTCAGAGACTGACTATTGCAACCCCGCATGCCCTGGAGGGAATCCTTAAACAGCCCCCAGATCGATGGATCAGTAATGCAAGGCTCACTCACTACCAGGCCCTCCTTCTTAACCTAGCCAGATTGACTTATCAAGTCCCAACAGCTCTGAACCCAGCCACCCTACTGCCTGATCCCGACCTGGAGGCTCCACTTCACGACTGTGCTGGGATCCTGGCTCAGGCACACTGCATACGCCCAGATCTGCAAGATGTTCCACTACCAGATGCAGAGGAAAACTGGTTCACGGATGGGAGCAGCTACATGCGTGATGGACAAAGGTATGCGGGGGCAGCAGTGACTACCAGTGAAACCGCCGTGTGGGCCACTGCATTGCTGCCAGGGACTTCAGCACAAAAGGCCGAATTAATAGCCTTAACAAACGCCCTCCAACTCGGGAAGGACAAGAAGCTGAACATTTACACTGATAGCAGGTATGCATTTGCCACTGCACATATCCATGGGGCTATATACTTGGAGAGGGGGCTGTTAACTGCAGAGGGAAAGACTATTAAAAATAAACAAGAAATCCTAGAGCTACTAAAGGCCCTCTGGGCCCCCAAGAAACTAGCAATCATGCACTGCCCAGGGCACCAGAAAGGAGAAGGGCCGATTCAACAAGGAAACAATTTGGCGTCTGCGTAGGGACAGTGCCAACCAAGTACCAGGCCCATTGTAATAATACCCGACCCCTCCCTGACCAGGACGTTTACCTGCAGCCTCCTGATAATACTTGGTGGGCATGTTCCACGGGACTAACTCCCTGTGCACATGTTCTGGTCCTCAATAGAACTAAGGGCTTTTGTATAATGATCCGGCTTCTGCCACGGTTGATATACTATTCTGAGGAAGAGCTAGAAAGTCTTGCCAGACCAGTAAGCCTCCGCAGGTCAAAAAGAGAGCCCTTAACCGCCCTCACATTAAGCATACTGTTAGGGACCAGTATTGCTGGGCTAGGAACAGGGGCTGCCGCCTTGGTCCAACAACAACACTACTCTAGTTTACGTGAGTCTATAGACAAGGACATAGAAAAACTAGAATTTCAGATAACTCACCTCCAAGAGTCCCTGACCTCCCTAGCGGAAGTCGTCTTACAAAATAGGAGAGGACTAGACTTAATATTCTTAAAAGAAAAAGGACTATGTGCTGCTTTAGGTGAAGAATGTTGCTTCTATATAGACCACTCGGGAGTAATAAAGGACTCAGTAGCCAAGGTCCGAGAGGGTATAGCCCAACGAAAGAGGGAACGAGAGGCCAACCAGGGATGGTTTGAGGCCTGGTATCCTAAATCTCCCTGGTTCACTACCTTAATTTCCAGTATCCTTGGTCCCCTTATTCTTCTGATACTGCTGTTGATATTTGGGCTTTGTATTATAAACATGTTATTACGGTTCATGAAACAAAGGTTGGGGACCATTCAACTCATGGTACAACGTGGCTATACACCTACTAGCCTCACTGAACCTTATACAGCATCAGAGGAGTTAGGACAAGAATCTTATGAGCTACTCGAGGCCCAAGATTGAGCCTCCTTAGGACCATGAGAAGGGGGAAATGTGGAACCAAAATAAGACCAAAATGCTCTCACCCCAAAACTAAAGGCCTAAGACTGTAAAGGCCTAAGACTGCTCCTTTTAGCTACAGGCCATAAGTTACTGGAACAGGCCAGAAGTTACTGAGACCAGTCAGTTCAGATTCCAGAAACCAGGAAGTGTAAAAGTACAGAGTCACAAGGTAGTCAGGAGGTAATGGTTGCCGGACTATGGAATGTCCTCTCCCTGGCCCCCTAGAATGTCCCAACCCTAGTTTCCATAGTGACTGGGTAATCACCAGATGCCCCCATCTGGGGGCAGCCAATGAAAAATGGTGGTGGGCAACTACTTCCTTAGAAGGAAAACTGAATTGTGATTTCTGGAATTCCTAGACACAAGCCAATCAGAATTGTACCCGTACTAGCACCCCCTAAATGATGTAACCTTGTGATTTTTCCCTTTAAAAACTGAGCTTGCAGACAGGTGGGCACTTCCTCCAGCTTCCACTGCGTTGGATCTGTTGGACAAAGTCCCTGCCTAGGCTTGTATTGCATTTGGATATCCATGATTAAACCTTGCTTTTGCATTCCGGCATGCTCGTCCTTGGTGGTCTCTCTGGGGGTAGCGATCTGGGCACAACAATGTTAATGAGTAAAAAGCAAACAGAAAAGATAAAAATCTACTGATAAACAATTCAGAATGGTCTATTACTGTGTTTTTTCGACTATGTTGTCACCCAGTGAGGCAAATCCAGGTAGCTTTCATTGCTGTACAAGTAATGTATTACACAATGTTTATCATGCTGCCCATCCCTATATAAGCCAACATAATATACTTTAATTTTTCCTGGAAATATAGGTAATACTTGAGGATTATAAATTACAAAGAAATTGATAATATAATATCTATTTTTCTCCAGATTGGTTACAAAAGATGGAAAAGATAGGTTTTCAATTGTTTTTTTTTTTTTTTTCAGTTTTGTTGTTGTTGTTCGTATATGTGTGTGTCTGTGTCTGTGCCTGAGCATGCAGGTTCCTGAGCAGGTCAGAGGCACTGCATCCTCTGAAACTGATGTTACAAGTGAGTATGAACCAGGGAACATGGGTGCAGGGAACTTAACTAGAGTCTTCTGGAAAGGCAGGCTGCTCTCTTAACTGCTAAGCCATCGCTAGCCCATCAATCTAGCAAAATAGGTCAGTAAGTAAGGGAATTTCAGACACACAAATAAATAAATAAATGAATAAATAAATAAATTTATTATTTTATTTCTAAAAAGTACTTTTATTTAAAAGTGTTTTATTTTATTTTTAATAACATTTTTATTTATTCTTTGAAAATTTCATACAACATATTTTGACCATATCCTTTTCCCTTCCCCAACTCTTCCCAGTTCCTCCCCCAACTCCCCATTGAACCAACTTCATCTTCTTTCTCTTTCTTAAAACAAAACAAAATAACAATTGCATGGAGTCCCATTAGTGCTGACTGACTACTCATTAACATGAACCCTGGAGAGTGGTTGACACACCCAGTTTACTTCATTGAAAAAAAGAAAAAAAAAACAACTAACTTTCCCTGTCCTAGCAACTATCAACTAAAAATAATTCCTTCTTCATTGGTGATATTTTGTGAACAAATTTCATTCTCCATGATGAGATTTTGTCTAGCTTGCACTTTGTGCAGGTGCTAAGCATGCTCTCCCAGTTTCCATGAGTTCCTATGTGCATCTGTCTGGAAAACCCTGTTTCTTTGAAGTCATCCCCCACCTCTGGCTCTTACATTCTTTCTGCTATCTTGTTCATATAAATCCCTGAGCCTTTAAAAAGATAGATATGATATAGTTATCCAATTAGGGCTGAGCATTCCAAAATTTCTTATTCTCTACTTAACCACTTGGACATCTCTCCAGTCCACCAAGCTATTAGTAAAATTACTATTGGGACCAGCAAAACAGGTAAGATGGTAATGGCACTTGTTGCCAAGCCTAACAGTCTAAGTGACATGTACACACACACATACACATAATTTAATAAATTACTACTAATTTAATTAAATTTTTAATCAACATCAAGGTGACTAGCTTTAAAGTAGCTCTATAAATGATGTATTACACTTTTTTGTTTTTTAAAAATATTTTATTTGTGTATATTTTACATATGAGTGCTCTGCACATATATCTGCATGCCAGAAGAGAAGATCAGATCCTAGTATGGTTGTGAGCCACCATGTGGTAGATGGGAATTGAACTTAGGAACTCTAGAGGAGCAGCCAATGCTCTTAACTGCTGAACATTCTCTCCATCCCCATAATGTATTACATTTTCAAATGCCCCATTTCACAAACTGCTTACTTATTTAACAGTGATTTTTTTCCTATTGCTTTCTAGAAGTTACTCATACAAATTAGATACTATTTGCTTGTCTGCCTCGGAAACTGTGAACATCATCTGTTCATATCTCAAAAAGTATGTTCGTGGTTGCTATCATTACACAGAAATGTTTATCTATAGTGAAAGAAAAATAAAATGTATTGTTTTTTGTATGTTTTCAGTAAATGATAATAGCTACCACTTAAATATTAAACTGTAGCACAGAGATTCTTACATCATTTATTCACATTCATTCAGAGGTTATTAGCTTACTAGGGGCAACCATAATTTTAATAGTGAGAATTTACCTTAACAAATGTCAAAGCACTGAAAGGAGAACCATGGGGATTGAAAAAAATCTGAATTATTGATGCTCCCCTGGCTTTGTTGAATTCATGTGTTTACAGAGAAACAAGTTTTCACTCCTTGTGAAAAGTGGCATCCACTTTTTACCTTTTTCTAACTATGCCCTTGAATTATCTAGGCATTTTCTAGTAGAAATTTCAGCTTCTTAATCATTATTAATAAGTGCATTTATTGAGACAGACATTGTCTCAGAGCTAGTGATGTGAATATGACTGAGAAACACATTCTGCCTTGAGAAGGTTACAGCACAGACACACACAAAATCTAGATGCCCTACCTTTTATATCTGCATAGGGCTGGCCTAAGCCTCCTCTTTTACAAACTGTGTGAGACCAAAGCTCCTCCATTTTTACAGAATAACAAGTTAATCATGTGATGGTGACTGTGTGACCATGGATGTCCCAATCCTGGTCTCCATGGTGATTATTTAACCACAGAATGTCCCCACCTGAGGGCAGCCAATGAGAAACTGTGATGGGCAACCACTCCCTTAGAAGTAAGATTAAACCATGATTTCTGGAATGTAGGGAGCCGCTATTCAAAGATGGCGCTGGCGTCCTGGGAGCCTAGCTGTAAACAACTCCATATTTGGCTATGATGCACGAGTATGGTAATTGGCCTTATGTCCTCAGCCTATCCCGTGGCTCCCCGTGCTTGCCTTCTGGCGGGACCCAATCACAGTACGGCACGTTTGCCTGATTCCCTTTATAAGCAGCTGCAGTTTAGTCCTCGGGGCCCCTCACCTCCCGCTCTCCCTTAATCAAGAGGCGCTCCAATAAAGTGTGTTCTGAGAAGGATCCTCACATGGTGGTCGTTCTTCCTCGCTGGCCGAGGAGCGCGCCGCAACTGGTGCCGAAACCCGGGACGGGAAAGAAACTTCGGACACCAGGTGAGGGGTCGAAGAGGATTCAGAACTCAGCACACGGAGCGGTGACGTCGGTAAGTTCGCCAGGAACGGCGGTGACGTCGGTAAGTTCTCCAGGTATGCTGATTGCTGGGATTAATCCGTTTGTGCTTGCTCTTGTGTTCATTCTTATGACAATTGTTGTTCCTCTTTGCTGTTTTGTACATGCATGTCTCAAGGAAGGACGCAATGTGGAAATCATTAGAAAGGGATGCAAGGCATTAATTAAGCACCAGGATAGTCTATCAGAATCAGACTTTAAAGGGGAGAACTTAAGTAGGCCAAAAAAGAAGAAAGAAAAGAATGAAGAAAAGGAAGAAAATTCAGAAAAGAAAGGGGATCCTTTGTATCTAGTACTAGAGAGATTTGCAAAACTTGATTTCTCTGATAATGAATTAGATTCAGATGAGGAGGAAAATTCAGAGAAAGCCACCGCTGAATATGAGGAAGAGAAATACGGGTGGCGGTGGCGGCCTCCTCCTTATAATGTTTCTGCTGGGGTGAATGTGGAACCAATGGGGCCTTCGGGACCACATCCACCCCCGGCAACACCTTCGTATCCGCAAACAGGTGGAGGTTGTCATTTTATCAGGAGAGACACCTGGGCGTGGCTAGCGTCCGCGTTTCCAGTCTTTGAAGATCCGCAAACAAACAACAGATATCACACATTACTTGTTATTCTAATCATTCTCAGAGATGTTATGGGGAATCCTTGTGCTGGCTGGGGGCCAGGTGCTAGGCATCACCTTTGCAGTGGAGGTTCAAACTGCTGCAGCTGGTCCCTGTCTCCAGAGATGCAAGCTTGGCCATTTCAGCGTCTTCAGGTGGAAGGAGTTGATGGCTCCAAACCATCCTTCATACCTCTACTTCCCTAAATGCACAGTTGAAAGGTGGCCTTATGGTGCTTAACCAGTGCATTGACTTGGTACAAGAACAAGTTGACATCCTTTGGCAACTGGTCCAATTGGGCTGTGAGTGGAGAATGCCTGGTTTGTGTCACTAGTGTGCAATTCCAAAATGGTTCCCGAGCAGCGAATTTGTCTAAACAATTGTCCAGTTTTCTTATAGGAAATTGGTCCGGAGAATTTGAAGAGACCTTGGAAAAACAGAGTGGCAGTGGTGACCATCAACTCCACGCAGTGGACTTCAGCATGGCAGAGGGACTGTCCTCCTGGATTGCTTCTACCTTTTCCCTGTTTAGAATGGGTGGGGGTAGGGTATATTTTGGCATGCTGCCTTGGAGGATGCGTGTTTTGTCTGTGGTTGGTCTGCCGTTTGCGAGCACGTACAAAAAAGGACAAGGTCATTATCACTCAAGCATTAGCCGCTTTGGAGTGTGGCTCCTCCCCCCAGATCTGGCTTTACCTAATATCCACACAGCCTTTGCACCCCCAGGACTGGTTAGTCCATTGCACTCAGGAAGGTGTGTGGACAATTGTTGCACGCATAGCCTTTGCACCTCTGGGACTGGTTAGTCCATTGCACACGGGAAGGTATGTGGACAGCTTTCACATACTTGTATTGAGCACAGGATGCCAGGCTCGTGCACTGCACTTGAAGTGTAGGACATTTTCCTTCCTTCAAGGAGAGCAAGTCTGACTGCACATGGAGTCACATAGCCTTTGCACCCCTGGGACTGGTTAGTCCATTGCACTTGGGAAGGTATGTGGACCATTGTTACACGCATAGCCTTTGCACCCCTGGGACTGGTTAGTCCATTGCACTTGGGAAGGTATGCGGACAATTGTTACATGCATAGCCTTTGCACCCCCAGGACTGGTTAGTCCATTGCACTCGGGAAGGTGTGTGGACAATTGCTGCACGCATAGCCTTTGCACCCCTGGGACTGGTTAGTCCATTGCACATGGGAAGGTATGCGGACAATTGTTACATGCATAGCCTTTGCACCCCAGGGACTGGTTGGCCCATTGCACTCGGGAAGGTATGCAGGCAATTATGCACAGTTAACTCATCCTCGATCGGTCAACACATCATGAGGTGGGGACCTGATCGGATGAAATACTTGTGCTGCAGAAATGAGACCTATACTCTCTCCTGCGGCTTAATTAATAAAGAGGGGGGAGATGTAGGGAGCCACCATTCTAAGATGGCGCTGGCTTCCTGGGAGCCTAGCTGTAAACAACTCCATATTTGGCTATGATGCACGAGTATGGTAATTGGCCTTATGTCCTCAGCCTATCCTGTGGCTCCCCGTGCTAGCATTCTGGCGGGACCCAATCACAGTACGGCACGTTTGCCTGATTCCCTATATAAGCAGCTGCAGTTTAGTCCTCGGGGCCCCTCACCTCCCGCTCTCCCTTAATCAAGAGGTGCTCCAATAAAGTGTGGTCTGAGAAGGATCCTCGCATGGTGGTCGTTCTTCCTCGCTGGCCGAGGAGCTCGCCGCACTGGAAAGTTCCTAGAAACAAGCCAATCAGAAATGTACATGTGTGGAAATCTCCTGCTATTGTAATCTTGTGGTTTCTGCCTTTAAAAGCTGTGTACAATTCAGACTGGGCACTTCCTCCAGCCTCCACTGCATTGGATATGTTGGGCAAAGTCCCTGCCTAGGTTTGCATTGCTCTTAGATATCCCAAATTAAAGCCTTGTTTTTGCATTCTGGTATGCTTGTCTTCAGTGGTCTTCCTGGGGGTCACGATCTGGGCACAACTGTTTAATTCTGAAATTCAAGACTATATTTTGCCTATTATTATTATTACACTATCACTTAAGACATTACCACTTGTTCATTGAAGATCTACTTATTTCTAGAGGGTCATTTAATGTAGTTGAATGCCACAGAAAGAAAGTGCAAATATACTTAGTTGAGAAAAGGCAGATAATAAACACAATAATAAATTTTATGAGTCCATAAAGACTTTGAAGCAGAGTATTAATACATTTCTATTTTCATTTAAAGTAATTATTCACACCATGGTATAGGAAATGGTATTTATTTTATTGTTGTGGTATTAGAGGAGATCAATGTGGGATAAAAAACATGAATGTGTCTTACTAATGCAAAAGTGGCAAAGTTAGCCTTCACTATAGCAGTATAAAAAGGAAGTGTAGCTGAAGTTTTTCTGGTCCTGCCTGGCCCACAGTCAGGACAAAACTCTCTCACCCACTAGTCCCGAAGCTGCTCAGACCCAAGCAAACATGCAGAGACTTATATTACTTATAAACCGTATGGTCTTGGCAGGCTTCTTGCTATCTGGTTCTTATATCTTAAATTGACCCATTTCTGTTCATCTATAAGTTGCCACATGGCTTGTGGCTTACTGATATCTTACATCATGCTTTTCATTGCAGTGGCTGGCAGCATCATTCTGCCTCAGCCTTCCACTTCCCAGAATTCTCCTCTCTCCTTGTCCTGACTATACTTCCTGCCTGACTACTGGCCAATCAGCATTTTATTCATCAGTCAATCATCCACAGCAAGGAAGAACATTGATGAAAAGACTACTAAATAGGAAGGAGAATTCATAGACATTTTAAAGACTTATTAGCAATCTGATATTAAGACAAACTATCACAGATGACTTGGAATTTCTGGCTTCATTGGGTATACATAGTATTATCTTGTATATGTGTTTGCTCAGGCTGCCATTATTAAATAGCATGTATTGGTGTATTTCACAGTACCTGACACAGTATTTGGAAGTCCAAGATTGAGATAGCAAAAGGCTTGGTTGCTCAAAAGGCCTTTCTGTTTGTTGGCCACATTGTTGTGTCTTCATGTGGCTTTTCTTCTGTGTACACTGAAGTGGAAGACAGGGAAATCACTTCTGTCTCTTCTTTTTATAAGAACACCAAGTCTGTGCAACTAAAGCACCACTGTTGGTAGTGCCTTTAACGTTAATTACTTCTTTAAGTTTTGTTTCCAAATATATATATTTGTTTTTTTGAGACAAGTTTTCTCTGTGTAGCTTTGCGCCTTTCCTGGATCTCACTCTGTAGACCAGGCTGGCCTCAAACTCACAAAGATCCTCCTTCCTCTGCCTCCCGAGTGTGGAATTAAAGGTGTGCGCCACCACTGCCCGGCTATTTCCAACTATATTAATATTTAGGATTAAGACTTCCACCAAAGAAACAGGAAATGAACAACAATTTAAACTACAATGTACAAGGTATAACCAGTTCTTTGCATGAGTAATAAAAAGTTAAGTTCAACTATAGGAAGATGCAGGGAACTAGCAGTGAGAGGAATGAAAAGATATGGTACTGGGGAATGAATGTACTTAAAGCACATTGTGTACATATATGAAAACAGCATAACAAACCCATTATTTCAATAACCTAAGTAATATGTACAAATTTACAAAAATCCTAATAAACCAGGTGGTGTTGGCACATGACTTTAATCCCAGCACTCAGGAGGCAGAGCCAGGTGGATCTCTGTGTGTTCGAGGCCAGCCTGGTCTACAAAGCAAGATCCAGAACAGGCACCAAAACGCCACAGAGAAACCCTGTCTCAAAAAAAAAATATCCCAATAAAGTAGAGGATATTGCTTCTGGTCTGAGTTGTCTTTTCACCTTTATTTTTTTTTTACACAGGTTCTGCTCTGTAGCCCCTGGCTGGCCTGGAACTCGCTTTGTAGAACAGCTTGTCCTGAACTCACAGTGATCCATCTGCTTCTGCCTGCTAAACTCTGGGATTAAAGGTACACACCAACACACCTGGCTCTTTTCACTTTCTTGATGGGGGAGGCAGGCTTAAAACAAATTATTATAATTTATTTAATTCTGGTTTACTTATTTTGTTTTCTCATTTGTACATACACAAAAGTTACTAATGAAAATAATAGTTTAAAATTGAGCTAGAAAAAAACTTTATTAGTAACTGAATTAAATCTCACTTGTATTAATGTTAAGGTTGTATCAACTATAGTTATGTTTACTGATACAAATTTGAAACTCCAAATAGTAGTCATCTCAAAATGTATTGCCAGGAATTTGATTAGTTCACAGTATTTCGTTTTTCCTTCAATATTTTCTTTATTTTTATTCTTTTATACATGAGTATTTGCCTGTATGTGTTTAAATATACATAGTATATTCAGTGTTCACAAATGCTTGAAGAGGGCATTGGATCCTGTGTAACTCGAGTTAGATATCTTTGAATCATCATGTACAGAACCTACCCATGTTATCTGTAAAATCAGCCAGTGCTCTGAACTCATTGAGCCATTACTCTAGCCCTGGTTCAGGGAATTTCTAAATATGCTCAGAACACTTTATCCAGCTAAGATAGTGGATTTGTTAATGGGTTATTGGAATCAAGTTTGGCCTACATTATCCAATAAATCACTGAGAATACAGAGTTTTATAGTCAGCAAACCCAAGACAGGGGAATCTAGCACCAATGTTTCCACTTTAATATGCTGTTTAAAAGATTGGTATCACACTGCCAGTCGCCACCATGACAAGCCGCATGTGAAGATGCCAGTAAGCCACGAGCCACGTGGCAAGGTATAGATTTATAGAAATGGGTTAATTTAAGCTATAAGAACAATTAGCTAGAAGCCTGCCACGGCCATACAATTTGTAAGCAATATAAGTCTCTGTGTTTACTTGGTTGGGTCTGAGCGGCTGTGGGACTGGCAGGTGACGAAGATTTGTCCTGACTGTGGGCAAGGCAGGAAAACTCTAGCTGCAGACTGTGCAGATGAAAACAGTAACAGGAGATCATAACAGAAGAAAGTATAGAAGATTTAGGAAAGACATTCAAGAGCATTTATAGAAAGAGGATTCTAAATATGTAAAAATAAAAAGGTACATATCAAAAAGGCCAAAACCAGTAATCTGAGTGCCCTCATTTTGGTCAGATTGGTTTATGCAGCATAACTGGAACTAGTAATAGGATTCTCTTCACTGAAACAAGCATGTTTTCAGGCATTCCTGCTGTGAATGTGATGCCAAGTGAATTAACAGAATTTCCTCAAATCAGGATGAACCAAGGGGTTGAATTGCTGAAAGAAAGTAAATTAGCAGACTTGGGAGAGATATTTGTACTATATTAAGAGGGTCACTGTTCTAAACTTGAGCAAAAATAAGAGATTGATGTACAACAAAACCAACGTCAGTAAATCCCTATGACATTTGAATATGACACTCTTTTTGATCTGTTTAGTTTATGTAGCAACAGTAAAGCTGGCAAGGGAATTATCTTCACATAAACCTCACCAATTAAGGCTGCAGGAGTGTAATTCTCAAAAACAAAATGCTCTACAAATGAACAAACAAGGGGAGAAATACTGGGCAGTTAAAGTTAATGTGTCCACCAGAGTCCATGTTTAACTCAACTTATCGAAAACCAAAGTGCTGAAATTGAATTTTCAAAGTGAGTAATTAACTGAAAGGCCAGTTGCAAGAGCTTTCACAGCCAAATTATAACATGCCATAAAACCAATGAGCAAAGAGAAAGACATCACAAACTGGTCATAAAATGTTAATATTCAGTATTAATGTCTGAAGATGAAAAATCTTTTCTGAATATTAAATATATTCCAAAACATCATTTTAACATAATAAAAATACAACAAATATATTTGTCTTTGTCTCTTTTCAAGCAATATTTTTCCATGTATTTACTTTTAAAATGTTTTATATTTGCAATACATTGTATTTACTTAAAACATTTTCTTTTAAAACATTTTATAAATATCTATATCTTTACACATACACTCACACACATATAAATATATATGGAATGAGAGAGAGATTTTTCAGGAATGAAACAGCTTTCAGAAAAAAGCTTATCCTTAATATGCAAGTTTCATTTATTTTACATATAAAATACATCTATCTATCATGTATCTCTCTCTGTCTCTCTCTGTGTCTCTGTCTCTGTCTCTGTCTCTGTCTTTCTCTCTCTCTCTCTATATATATATATGGGCTATTGATGTAGCTCCATAGTAGAGTAGTTACCTAGCACATGCAAGGCCTTGTGTTTGACTCCTAGCCTAGACAACAGTAAAAGAAAGTAAGAGTATACACATTTAAAGCACTTCTCATTCAAATTTCTATTTCCTTTTATGTTTTAAGCCATATAAAAGAGTCTAATTTCAAATGAAAAGCATCCAAAGAGATGACCTATTTGAACACAAAATGGGGAAATTGCTGCTTTTCTGGCATTTGTGAAACTAGGAACTAATATTATTTCAGCAATCTGTAAGTTTTCAATTTGTGTGTGAATTAACTCTCATATAATTGCTCTTTAAATGGGAGCCCTGAATGTTCATTCGGTGGTTCTGAGTATGACTCTCAAATCAGCAGCATAGACATTATCTATTCTCTACTTGGATATTCTGGAGGTATGACAGGCTTCAAGACATCTACATTTTTATAAGTCCTGTAGGTGGTCATAAATGAATACTAGCATTTAAGAACCACCAAAATTTCATAGTGAGCAGTGCTCTTACCATGTAGTTTTACGTGAGAGAAACTTCTTTTGACCACTGAAGGCTCCAAAGCAGCTAACATGACTTCAGAAGCAATTGCTTATACAGCTTCTTCCAGCTCCCTCTACATGTGTGGTCTGGCTTTTTTTTATTCTTAGTAACAGTAATTACCCATGATATCTTATGTCAGAGTTTTATTCATGGTTCATTTTCTGTGTATGAAAAGAATTTCCTGTCAGTCCACCTTTGACAGGGGAAACCACTCTACATCTCTGTACTTAGCCTGAGATAAAGAAAAATAATGTATCCATTAAATACTAACTCTTAAAACATGCCTTCCTTTGTTTACTACTATAGCTTCTTTGTATCTCTCATATGAGCCCAGGATAACATCTGCAAAAATATCATGAAGTACCCTATTTGTGTCTGTGGATTGTGTGAAGGGGCTGAGGATCTGGCAAGTATGTTTTCACCTTCTGGAGTCTCTGACTGAATTTTCATGACTTCCAACGTGTAGCATCATTCAGAGTTAATTCTGAACAACAGCACCTGCACTCACATACCACTAATTAAATGCATTATGGAGTTACATTGCCTTTTTCCAGACAGGAAGGAGATTGACCTGAAATAACTATCACAAATTAGTAGCTATATACAGCTGTGGCTGGAGGTTCCTTCTCAAGATTAACCTGGGCATAAATACAGAAGAATGGCACTTACATGTGTCTTAAATACTCCAACTCTATGCTTAAGGCTACAGGTTTTGGAGTTGGAGATCTATTGCAGCTTTAGTGTGAGACCTTAGAAATTATTTCATTCTTATCATCGTTTTCTTTTCACACATTGGAATATACATTTCAATAAGATTTCATGAAGTAAAGATGGAAGGAGAAGAAAAATCTAAGCCTCTAACATACTTCCTCCCATTGATCACAGACAGCTCTCACTGTTAGTTACAATAAATGAAGTTCAGACGCATGCTGAAGTGTTCAAAGGTCAAAAGATAGACCTTTGGTGTTGGCTCATGCCTTAAATCCCAGCACTCGGGAGGCAGAGCCAGGCAGATCTCTGTGAGTTCGAAGCCAGCCTGGGCTACAGAATGAGTTTCAGGAAAGGTGCAAAGCTATACAGAGAAACCCTGTCTCGAAAAACAAAACAAAACAAAACAAACAAACAAAACCTGAAGCAGTGATTTTCAATGTGGTATTTTCCAGAACTAGCATTGATACTATTTTTAATGCTTGTGGAAACTCAAATCCAGACTTTCAATTCACTGCCTGCTAACTCAGAGACATTTATAAAATCTCTTACTAACAAAAGAGCATTAACCTAAAGCTTTTCATGGTTATTTCTAGTCCCAAGCCAAGTGGGATTCTCAATGGCATACTAAAATCATACAATAAAGTACATGTCCCGTGTTTGTCCCTGATCAGCATCACCTTTGCATGTGTTAGAAAGGTAAATTCTTAGTCTCAGTGTTCCTACTTACTTGAGCCAACACTTGATGATAATGTAGAACCTGTTGGTCTAAATGTGACAAGTGTCCCATGGAACTCAGTGCTTCCAACAATGAAAATGATAAACCTTTCGGGAAAACTGCTCCGATGATCTTTATAAAACATAATTGAAATCAATTTCTTTCATCATGTTCTGGGTGTCAGTGGGATAGCAGGTATTTCCAAGATACTACAGCATGTCCAATGTTCAGTATAAGAAGTATTTTCTCTGCCTAGTCTGTCCAACATTATCAAATACACCAGGAATAGAAGTTTTAGCAATCTCAAGTGTGTCACCCTAACCCTAATCAGTTTCCTCTAGAGAAGAAGATTGATTGATGGAGCTCAGACATCAGAAACTTGGCTTGAAAGGACTGGTGATCATCAAGGAAGTTTCCTGTAATAAAATTTAGGCTAAATGTTTTCTAAAAAGACAATAAAATTTTTTGGGACTCAGCTTGTGGAATAGTTTTTCAAACAACAACAGCAACAAAGTACCCAAGCAATTAATGGATCATTTGAGAAGAATTTTGTTGGCATATGTCTTGCGTTGTTACTACAGTGTCAACGGACTGTACATTCCTACTTATACTTTAAGGGGTCTTCATAGCTGCATTCTACTTTCATGTTTTGATAGAAGATTATGAGAATTTTGAAAGAAAATTACATATTTACATTGCAGAAAATTCCCCACTTTTCCTCCTGAATTATACATAAGTATTCTATTGGGCATGCTATGTTTTTTACGTAATGTTCTAATATGTATAAATGGGCCAAATATTTTCAAAACTATGTTTGCAAGGAAAAATATTATGGTACTTATTTTTTCTAACTAATTTGAGTAAATTCTGGTAGATAAATTCATATATAATTCATTACAAATTTAGAAAATAATCAATATAACTCTTCAAGTGAATAAGTATAAATGTATGTATTTTATAACAATACATAGAACAGGAAATTAAGTATTTTTAAATTTTTTGAAGTGACTGATTTAGAAAATACTTATGGTGCCTTTTCATATATAATTTAAGAAAATATGTAAGATGTATATTATATATAATAAAATAAGAATTTAGAAAATGGTCAATGAAGAATTCCAATTCCGTAGGCCAGGGCTGTTTAAAGGCTTCACTCCTCCAAGATTGAAGATTGGTAATAGATCCACTCCTGCAGGTGGCATGCAATCACCCAGAATGTTGGTTTTGATCAGAATGTCTTTGTACACTTAATGTTTGGTAACACTAGAAATTTCATAAACAAAATGTGATGAACTGTGAATGTCAATTTTAAATAGAGCAATGTTCAGACTCTATAGATATGTCAGCTAGATAGGCTAGAGTATAATTGAGGTAAAATCAGTCATGTTGACACCATGCTTACATAATCAAAGCTTGTGCTTATTGAACCATACTTTTCTCATGGAGTCACATGTTGTGATCTGTATTTTACGGAAATCTCTTGCTTTCAAAGAGACTACAATTTTGTAAGACCTTGCAACCAAGTTAATAATATGACTTGAGATGACTTAAGACACTGTATTCAACCAGGTATCCTACTTTGTACTCAGTTTGTTTAAGTTTAACCTATCTTTAAGAGAAACAAGTCTACTCTAATTCTTGTTCACAGTGAGATTCACACATCCCTCCCTTGAGTCCTCCTTCTTAGTTTGTCTGGGTCTGTGGACATGGGTCAGGATTTGTGGGGTAGGGTGGGAAAAGGAGGGGTCAGGTAGGGGGAGGATGGAGGGATAGAGTACTGGGAGAGACAACTGGAATCTGGGGACATCTTTGGAATGAGCTAGAAACCTAGTGCAATGGCAACTCTCAGGAATCTTGAGAGTGACTCCTAGCAATAGGTGATATGAAGCCTGAACTGGCCATCTCCTGTTACCAGACACGACTTCCAGTGGAAGGACTGGGACACAAACCCAGTCACAAACCCTTTGACCTACAATTTGCCCTGCCTACAAGATGTAGTAGGATAAAGATGGCACAGAAATTGTGGGACTGTCTGGTAATGACTGGTCCAGCCTGAGACCCATACCCTGAGAGGGAGCCTACCCCTGACACTCCCTGGAGGGCCAGAAATCAGAGGCTGGATAGCCCAGAGACCTAGGATAAAATGAAACATGACTGGCAAAAAAAAAAAAGAAATAAAAAGTCAGTGGAATGATTCCTAATGATATTCTGCTATACTCATAGGTTGTATAGCCCAACAGTCAATAGAAAGGCTTCACCTGGCAACTGATGGAAACAAATGCAGAGACCCACAGACAAACCTTAGGAGGAGCTTGTGGAACCCTGCATAAGATGGGGAGAAAGGACCTTGGGAGTCAGAGGGGTCGAAGGAAACCCACTAACCTGGGCTCATAGGGACTTACAGAGACTGAACCGACAAGCAGGGAGCCTGCATGCGACTGGTCTAGGCACTCTGCATATATGTTACAGTAGTGTAGCTTGGTCTTCTTGTGGGACTCCTAACAGTGAGAGCAGGGGCTGTCTCTGTCTCTGACTCTGTGCCTTCTTTTGGGACCTATTCCTCCTATTGGATTGCCTCATTCAGCCTAGTCTCACTGCAACTTCATATACCATGGCTGGCTGATATCCATGAAGGCCCACCCTTCTCTGAAGAGAAACAGGAGGAGAAGTTGATGTGGGGGAGGAAAGGTGAGGGATTTGGAAGGAGAGGAGGGAGAGGAAACTTTGTTTGGTATGTAAAAACAAAAAATAAACCCACAAAAATTAAACAAAAAAGAGAAACGTGTAACCAACTGTAGTGATTTGAATGAGAATGCCCCTGAAAGGCTCATCTGTTTGGATATTTGATTCCCAGTTGGTGAAACTGTTTGAGAACTATTAGGAGGTGTGGCCTTGTTGGAAGAAGTGTGCTACTAGGTGTGGGCTTTGAGGTTTCAAAATCCCATGCTAGGCCAAGTATCTCACCCTCTAGGTGCTGTCTGTGGGTCAAGATGTAAAGCACTCAGCTGCTTCTCTAGTCCATTGCCTGTCTGTCCACTGCTACACTCAACATCCTGATGATACTGAACTTATTCTCTGATACTGTAACCAAATCCCAATTAAATGCTTTCTTTTAAAATAGTTTCTTTCTCCATCATGTGACTTCACAGCAATAAAAGAGTAACTAAGACATACACAAATAACTTTTTATAACTTAGATTGAGAACTGTTAAGGCATCATTGAACCTTTGCATGATATGGTGACTCTCCAAAATAGAATGAATATGTACTATCTCATAATTACTTGCTTTATCTTACTGAGATAACCATGGAATTACTAATTGCATATAGATGATTAGTCATTTAATCCATACAGAGTCATCATGTATCCTCACATATTCATGCTTTCATGTCCATCTCTGTGTCAAAGTATACAAATTTGATTTACTATCAAGATCAAGGCAAATAATTTACTTTCTGGAGGACAGAATGGCTGGATATCTAGAAGAGATATTACAACTACATAAGAGAGTGTTGATTCCCATTTTTTTATTATGATTTTATGTATTAAAGAAGCCAATAATGAAGCCAGGTGGTAGTGGCACATGCCTTTAATCCCAGCACTCGGGAGGAAAAGGCAGGCAGAACTCGGAATTTGAGGCCAGCCTGGACTATGAAGTGAGTTCCAGGACAGCCACAACTATTACACAGAGAAAACAGGTCTCGAAAAACAAACAAACAAACAAACAAACAAAAGAAGCCAATATTGGTATTAGTGGAATTGGTTTAATACAGCAAATTTTCAAAGGCTTTGTCTCTGGCTTGTAGCAAACTGACAAATAGTGAGAAAGATATATTTCTTTCTCTCCTGTGAGAGTAAAGAGGGTATTAACCAAATTTGAAGCTCTCCTGAAATAATCTTTCTCACCTTTGCTTTTCTAACTTTTTTACATCTCACAGTTAAACTATGAGAAATGCCTGTAGAAGGAATTTAGATCAAGAGTCTGTACACGATCATCCAGTACCTCATTTTAGAATATGGAGTTCATATGATTTTAGCCCTTTGGAGTTCCTGAATGAATGCTTATAAGGGAGAAAAAGGTTGCTTACATCATCCAGAACCATTCAAAACAGAGGGACATGTCTGATACACAGCTTGTATGCTCACACAATTTAGTTATAGGCATTATAAATTTATCCTACATTGTTCCTTACAGATGGATATATCTGTAAATAGCTTCAAGGGAGTAGTGGTTGAATACTATTATGGCCTCAGATTCCCACTAAAGATAATCTACCCAGAAGGACATAGGCTGCACACATCCACTTGCCTTGAAACTATGCATGTTATCCCACCTAAGAACAACAGCTATACCCTGAATTATTCTCTCATTCATGTGGCCCATTGTTATTCTTGCTATCATATTCTAATTTGTACTACTACTTTGTATTGAATAGTTTTCCTGCTACTCTGCAGTTTCACTTTCCTTAATTCCTCCTAAGCTTTTACTATTATTAGCAATATTATATCAGGAAACTTATTTAAATCTGATCCTTCACATCTGTGTTGTAAGGTATAAGGAGTATTTATATAATTTTCATGCAGTAAACATTAAACATGATAATGATATAAAGTTATATTAAACAGTACAATTCCTGGCATATATTTAGTGTCATCATTAGACATAATAAATAAATGTCAAACAACGTAACTGTTCAAAAGAGAAATCATGAGACAATGGGTGTGGTGGTTTGAATAAAAATGAACCCCTAGGCTCATATATTTGAATGCTTAGTCACCAGGGAGGTGGACTATTTAAAAAGTACTAGAAGGGTTAGGAGATGTGGCCTTGTTGAAGGATGTATGTTACTGGTGATGGGTTTGGAGGTTTCAAAAACTCACACCAGGCTAAGTTTTTCTATCTGCTTGCTGCCTGTGAATAAGGATATAAGGCTCTAGTATACTCCTTCATCCTCAAGACTACCTGCTTGCTCCTGAATTCCCCACCATGATGATAATGGACTTACATCTGAAACCATAAGCAAGCCCTGAATTACATGCTTTCATTTTATAAGTGTTGGTCACTGTGTCCCTTCATACCAAATAAATCCCCTCACAGAGGCTTATTATTACTTATAAATGCCCAGCCTTAGCCTGGATTGTTTATTGCCAGCTTTTCTTAAGGTAAATTATTCCATCTACCTTTTACCTCTGTTTCCTTTTATTACTTCTATGTACCTTATTTTTACTCTTACTCCACTGCTGGCTGTGTGGCTGTGTAGCTGGCCCCTAGCATCCTCCTCTCCTTGTTCTCTTACTCTTTCTTTTCCTCCAAGATTTCTCCTTCTATTTATTGTCTCTGCTTGCCAGCCCTGCCTATCCTTTTTTCTGCCTCGCTATTGGCTGTTCAGCTTTTTATTAACACATTAGGTGTTTTAGACAGGCAAAGTAACACAGCTTCACAGAGTTAAACAAATGTAACATAAAGGAATGCAGCACATCTTTGCATCACTAAAGAAATGTTGCACAGCATGAACAATGTAACATATCATAAAATAATATTCTACAACATTTCCCCCTTTTATATAAATGAAAAGAAACGTTTTAACTTTAAAATAGTAAAACTATACACAACAAAAACAATTATCAAGTATGAATTACATTTACAATATTCTATCCATTTGTAGTTAAAATATACAGAGAATATAGTGTATTATCTATTCTATCTTACTGAATCCAAAGTTTTACACCTAATTTACTTTATATCATAACTGAGAAAAACTGCAACTATAACTATCTAGTCTTCAACTCCAGCAAAGACTCAGAAGGATGTAGTATTATGCAACAACAGAGACATTTGGCTGCCTGGACAGTCACCCAAAGATGCACTGCAATGTTGGGGCATCCATCTTCAGCCTACAGTTGTAGAATATCTATCAAACTTTTCATTGAAGCAGGAAACTTGAAGGACTTCCCCCTGCTTTGAATGGCAAATTTTATCAGTTGCATTCCTCTGTGTCCTGAAGAATATCTGGCATGTTCTTCTGTGAAGCAGGAATTTTGAAGGACTGTCCTGCCTTGTTTTGGCAAAGTTCAACAGTCTTTTTTTTTCGGTGTGTCCTGCATGTCCAGTCTACATGGCACATTGTCAGCAGTCAAAGGCAAGAGCAGTTCCTTTGTCCAGTGGCTAACCTTGCCACAATGAAAGCAAACTCCATAAGGAGTTTCTTCAATGCCCATCATCTCTGAAGTAAACTGGTATTGCCAGGAGCAGATGTCTCTTTGTCACAAAAAAACCTTAAGTTAACAAAACATTTTAAATGCCATATTCTATAGGTCTTTAAAGTATTTGAAGACCATTTATCTATCTAAAATGTACCTATTTAACCTAGAAAATATGCCTAATGTGACTACAAGTTTGACTGTTATAGACTAACTACTAACCTCATTTCTTAATTATACATGGAATTTTTTTAAAAGAACTGCATAAGTACAATCCCACAAACAAGAGTAGAAATATATATATATATATATATATATATATATATATATATATATATATATATATATATATATCAGTGTAACAAAATTAACTTTTAATATGTATCAATAGACCAAAATTCATGTCAATGTAAAATATCTGAGATTAATATTCTTTTTATCCTATATTCCTAAATTCCCATAAATTATAACAAATATCCATAACCCACCAAATAACCAAAAGCCTCTCACACCCCTCTTGGGAATTTGGACATTGTGTTCTCCAAATTGCTTCCTGTTGTCTGTGAACAAAGTATCTTTAGGGTCCCTGAGAGAATTTTTGAAGTAATGGCCAAGTCCTGGGAATACCAGCTAAAGCCTTTGTTGATAGATATCACCTGTCATGGTTTAGGAGGTCCCCTTGATTAAATCTGTTCCATATTAACCTAAAATAAATCCAGAGTCTCTAGTTTCCTGTGGAAACAAAAGCAAAAACTCTTTCCAAAAGTAACTCATTTTTTAAAGTTAAGACATTTCTAAAGTATCTAGGTTGGTTCAATTTTGCAATCCTGCTCACAATCCCATCTGTCCTAGAAGCTGTCACTTGAACTTTAGCCATCAAAAAAATTCAAAATCAACACAATACTATACAGGATCTAGGCTTCCTGTTTATTTCCCATCTTTACATGGCCTTTTCTTTTATATTACTTTTACTTCTCTCTTTAAACAATTTATTTTTTAATTATTTCTTTTTATGACTGTCTATATCCATACTCTTTCTTGCTTAAGCCTATGCACATTGTGAAAAACACTGGAACCTGTTTAGAGGTTTTATTCCATCTAGACCTCTTTTGCTGCATATCTTTTAGCCTGTTTTTGACTGCATGAGTAAACTCTAAACTGCTAAGCTACACCAGGGTCATTTAAACAGCTCTCTTGGCTCTGCCCACTTCTAGGGTCCTGAAAGCCAAGCCTAAAGCTTGCAGCTGGGTTGGAGGTGTGTGACCGAAAACTGTTCAACCTTACTAGCTGTAGGAAGTCAGTACCTGCACAGCCACAAGCTTTTTTTTTTTTTCTTAGTTTGCCATTTCTATTTAGGCTGCTCTGCTGGCTAAATAGCAGCACCTCTTAAAGGAGCTGTGTCATTTTTTTCTTTTTCCTTCTTTCATTTTTTTCAGCTTTCTTGGGCCCCACATAGAAATTTGGGCCATGTTGGTATGCCAAAATATTATTGGTTGTTTTTGCTCTTTTGAGGGTCCTGCCACCCAGCTCCCAAATAAATCACACATGGAGGCTTAGTCTTACTTATAAATGCCTGACCTTAGCTTGACTTTATTATTGCCAGTTTTTCTTAATGTAAATTATCCCATCTACCTTTTGCCTCTGGGCTTTTTCCTTTTCTTACTTCTGTGTGTCTTACTTTCACTCTTACTCCATGGATAGCTATGGCTGTGTGGCTGGGCCCAAGCATCCTCCTCTCCTTGTTCTCTTGCTCTTCCTTCTTTTCCTCCCAGATTTCTCCTTCTATTTATTCTTTTTTCCTGCCAGCCTCACCTATCCTTTTTCCTGCCTTGCTATTGGCTATTAAGCTCTGTGTTAGACCATCTGATATTTTCAACAGGCAAAGTAACACAGCTTCACAGAGTTAAGCAAATGCAACATAAAGGAATGGAACACATCTTTGCATCACTAAAGAAATGTTACAAAGCATGAACAAATGTAATAAGTATTAAAATAATATTCTACAACAGCAAATTTTCAGGTTACTCACTCACTTTATAGTTAAACTCTTTAGTAACCTAAAACTGTTTCCCTTAAAAAAAATGTGGGCTGGAGAGATGACTTAGTGGTTAAGAGTAAAGAATGTTCTTCCAGAGGACCCAGATTCAATTTCCAGCACCCACATGGCAGCTTACAACTGTCTGTAACTCCAGTTCCAGGAGATCTGATGTCCTCTTCTGTCCTCTAAGAATATCAGGAATGCACATGGTACACAGACATACATGCAAGCAAAATACTCATACATATAAAATAAAATTAAATAAACAAACCTCTCAGAAACTTTCTTACTTTTGCTGTTTATGATCAAAGAACCTTTGTCACTGTTTTTATTAGTGAATATAATCTCCTTTTATGATTTTTATGAGTTATACTAGAAATCACCACTCTGGATTATGGTCTTATGAACTGCTGATACAATGATTAACTGATGTCAGATAGGAAGATTCACCACTTAATCAAAACAGCATAAGAATTACATTTTTGTTGATTAGTTTTCCCTTGAACCCCTCTTAATGTCATCTGAAGTCCAGATCAATGATCTTTTTATTGTGATATTTCTTACCCCATTTTTTATTATTATTAAGAAATTTTCTATTTGTTTTACATATCAACCACAGATTCCCAGTCCTCCCTTCTCTCACCCCCTGCCTTTTCTCCAGTCCACCCCTCATTCCCACCTCTTCCAAGGCATGGTATCCCCTGCAGAGAGAGCCTAGCCTGGTATATCCAGATGAGTCATGTCCAAGCCCCTCCTCCCTGCACCAAGGCTGAGCAAAGTATCTCAGCATAGATGCTAGGTTCCAAAGAGCCTGCTCATACACTAAGGACAGGTCCTGGTCCCACTGCCTGGGGACCCCCTAAAAGACCCCATATTCTTACTTAAACATATTATCATAATCTGGAAAAACAGAATTAGAATTTCACCAAATCAGAATAGCAACAAAAAGCCACCTCCTGAGGAAAAAGCAAACATGGCACACTCAGCATAGATGAAAAAATATGAACATAATTATTAAGCTTGTTCATTAATAATTTTATACATGATAACACTCACCCCACCATATCTTATCTCCTTCCTATTCCTGTTAACACCCCTGATTCCTTAATACAAGTCCCTTTCCCAAATTTATCCCTCTTGTGTTGTGACCTACTAAACTTAAGCAATGCCATCTGAATGATCATGGATGTAGAATTATCCAATCATGTCTTGTGGGCTTACTAGTAGGTATGCAACTTACGACAATGACTACCTCTGCCACAGCATACATCTATAGCTAATGACTAAGCAGAAAGAGATAAGAGACCTATGTACTACTTGTCAATTCATGTCTGACTGTTAACAAATATGTGCAGGTCCAGGATAGGTAACTGCAGCTACTGTGAATTTATGACTAGAGTGACTGTGCCATTACCAGAATGAGTCCATTATAGGACTCTAACATTCTTTACATTCTCTCTTCCATGGTGTTCCCCAAGCTACAATATAGAGTGCTACAAATATATTATTTAAAACTGGGCACACAACTATCATTTATTCTCAACATTTTGGGAGTCATGAATCTCTGTATTCAATGCAAGAAGAATCTTCTCTGATCAATGATGAGAACTGAAATCATTCCAACTTAAACACAGAAATCTAAAATGTCAAATCTAATATTGTTATATGAAAGGAAACAAGGTATTTGTGATCCTTAGCTTGGGTTACCTCACTCAATATCATATTTTTTAGTTCTGTCCATTTTTCTACAAGTTTCATTTTATTGATAAATAGCAAGTGTATGAAGTGTTAAGATTCAAAACATTTGAGTTTAATACATTATGGAACCTGATATTAATCAATTCATCATATAGCCTTTTAAACAAATTTGGTTGGGCTAGAGAGGTAACTCGGTGATTATGAATAATTTGATGCTTTTCTAGAGAACAGGGCTTATATTTCTAGCACTCACGTGATGGGTAACAACCATTTGTAGCTTCAGTTACAGGGGATCTTTCACCCTTTTCTCATATCCTTGGGCATTTCATGAACATGGTGCACAGACATACATGAAGGAAAACTACCCATGCACATAAAATGAAAACAAATAAATCTTATAAAAAAATTAAAACAACTTTGTTGATGGGGCTCCAGCAGAAAATCTTATCAATTGAGAGCATCTGGAGGGTAATAAGCTAAATAAAGCCTACAGTGCAAATTTCTAATGTGTTGAGAATAATTGTGGTCAGGAAAAACTAGAGATACTCAATGTCTTCTATCTTTAAGTGAGCTGACTGAAGATCAATGTGACAGAATTGGATTTCCCAAATGAGTATTGTAATTCACTGATTGATTAAATTGTCAATAAACCCACTTTGTCAAATCAGCAAATTCCCTAATAACCAAAAAACAAATGCAAAACTGTATCAAAAATGGTTACAAGATCACTGTTAAATTCTAACACTACTTTCTGAAAAGAAATATTTTTATGAATTACATATTCTTCACCATGATCATTACCAGTGTTTTTATACTTTACTCTTTTAAAATTTCTGTTTTCTATGTTTTTGATTTTTCAACCATAAAATAATCAAAATTTAGCAATAAAATTATTTCTACCTAATAAATTTTTCAAAATCTCATATGCATAATTAATATATTGGCTTTCAGACATTAATCATAAAGTTCAGTAAGAGTCATTGTTACCAAGTAAATCACTGGCTCTTTCTGAAAACTCTAAAAATATTTCTACAAACTGCTGTCTTACTAATGTGTTTCCATCAAATTTATCTAAAAATAAAATTTTGCATTTCCTTAGTGACACTTATTTGCAACTTAATATGGATTTTTTGCATGTTTTGTCTGTGTAACCATTTCAGTAATTTAATGGCCATGTTAATGTAGCTTAGTATATATGCATTTAAATCAAGCTTCATTTGAAATTTTTCTTCCCTTTGGATGATTTCCTTTGAAATGTAATTGTTTGAATTGATTTAAATTCAGAAAGGCAAAGCAAAATGGTGGCTTAGTAATGTCCTCTGTTTATCTCTTCTCACAGACAAGGTGAGTATCTATCCATTCACCCAACTACCTTTACAGAAGCTAAGGAAGCCAGATAAAAGACTACCAGTGCTTAGATTTAGTATAACAAAATAAAAGACAGGTTGAAAATATAAAATGGAAAAACTTATCCTTATCATGTAGCCATCACTCAGCAGAAAACAAAAGCTTTGATACATAGACCACAATTTACCATTTCAAAAACAGGAGACCTAGAAACCAGTGAGACAGTTTATAGTTTTGTTCTACATGGTTGCCAACATTGGAATGGACCTGAGTGCAACCCCTTCCTCAGACTGCACAAGTGCTTCTGGCTAAGCTGTAAGACTCAGACATAATCAAGCCTGGGGCTTTCTGTATACTTTATCATTTTGATCTCTGTAGGAGCTGGAATTGAGTAGAAAGATCAAAGATGCAAAAGTCCTATTGTTACATGACTGAGGTTAGAGTTTTGCATGTGCTGAGCATGTGTTGTTGCTGGAAGGTTTTGTTCTGAGATTTTTTTAAAAAAATACATATATATCTTAATTATGTATATATATGTGCTTTAAAGTAAGGATGGTTTAGATTATATCTAGGGATAAGTAGTGCTAATGCTAATTGCTAATTTAGTAATGTCTACAAATATGGTTATGTGACTCCTCAACAGAGAAGACCTGAGTACAAAATATCATGAGAACTGCCTTTGAGACAGCCTCATTTAATAGTTTTAAGAGAACAACATGTATATCACCATTGTCCATGCATGCAATCTCAGTGGAGCAAAGATGTCCAATAATGCCAAAAAGAGGTGGTGTTTATCTTTGGGAGTGTTTAATAAAAAGTAGGAACTCAGCCTGGAATAAATGGAATTATGTTTCATTATTAATATCTTAAAATAATTTTTCATCTCAAGGATACTTCCAACCTTCGGTTAAGTTTTCATGGCTGCATCTTGCTAGTAAGATTGAAGTTTCTCTGTCTACTTTAAAATGTTAAATGCTATGGATATCGCTCTGTATAAATAAACACTGATGGGCCAGTAGCTAGACAGGAAGTATAGGCGGGACTAACAGAGAGGAGAATTGAGGGAACAGGAAGGCAGAGGGAGAGACTGCTAGGAGCTGCCACCAGGACAAGGAAGATGTAAGGTACCGATAAGCCTCGAGCCACGTGGCAAAGCATAGATTAATAAAAACGGGCTAAATATAAGAGTAAGAGCTAGACAATGATAGGCCTGAGCTAGTGGCCAAGCAGTTTAAATAATGTAAGAGTCTGTGTGTTTATTTTATAAGTGGGCTCCGGGACTGGCGAGACTTGGCGAGAGCTGGAGAGAAATTCTCCAGCTAGAGTTAAACATTATTTTTAATAATTTGATAATAAAATTTCCACATTTCTTGAGGTCAGTAACAAGTCCATAGTATCTGTACACACAGAATACAGAATGATCCCTGAAAGTGGGCTACTATTGTCATTTTTATCTACCAATGTGACTTACTGGGTTGTTACTTGTAAACACATTAAATAAGAGATACATGCCAAAGTCCCCTGTGGTGGTTTGAATAGGTGTGGCCCCCACAGACTCATGTGTTTTAATTCTTGGCCATAGGGAATGGTACTATTAGGAGGTGTGGCCTTGTTGGAAGGAGTATGTCACTGTGGGAGTGGGCTTTGAGGTCTCATATATGTTCAAGCCATGCCCAGTGTGACAGACTCCTTCTGCTGCCTGTGGATCAAAATGTAGAACTCTCAGCTCCTTCTCCAGCACCATGTCTACCTGTATACCACCATATCCTGCCATGATGATATGGACTAAACTTCTGAAACTGAAAGCCACCCAATTAAATGTTTTTCTTTATAAGAATTGTTATGGTTATGGTGTCTCTTCACAGCAATAGAAATCCTAACTAAGACATCCCCACTACCTATTGAATCAGATCTTTAAGAGTCTATGTGGTTGGGATACACAGAGACAGACTGTTTTGGGAACTATTAGGAACTGGTAGTTTTAATCACTATCCCTGTAATGCCACAGGAAGGAGATAAGTGGGAATGTGTCTATGTTCCCCAGACATCCTCCCTTTATAAGTTCTCCTTTTACTTTTTCTATTTCCTGTAATAAACTGTAATTTTGAGAATAATATATTCCCCAGTGTGGTTAAATACTTGTAAGAAGATTTCTACCCTAAGAGTGTTCTCGAAGATCCTCAGCATATTGAGAAATAAGCAATTGAATATAGAATGCTTTCCTAATTCAAATAACTCAAGCATTACTTAAAATCCCCAAAGGATCACCTGAAATCTATGACAAACTCTATGAACATATTAACTCCAGACTTCAACATGTCATAGTATTTTAGAAGAACAATATTGTAATTTTTACAGATCATGAGGATAGCAGCAGAGAGTCAATAGTCTGGAATATGATAAGACTACAGATTTAGAAAAGATTTTTCCACTAATGGAGTTTCTACATCAAGGAAGCCAATGTCAATCAATCTGTTGAATAGTTGAACATGGCACTTTTTTTTTTCATATTCTTGGTTTATGTAGCCCCAGTGGAGATGAGGATGGAATTAACTTCACTTAAAGCTCCTAAACTGAGATCTCAGGAAGTCTAACTCCCTATTGGAATAATGAATTACAGTTTTTCTACACACTGTCACATCTAACCACTGTCACTTTTATGATATTGTTTACTTTGCTGCCTTGTCACTCAGCAATCCTTACCTGATTTACCCAATTCACAGGCTCCAGGGAAGTCAGGATCATTTCACTGTATCATACAATAAAAATCCAAATGCTTTTGCAGAAGTAAACAAACATTTGATCCTTTCTGCATCAACAAATCCTTGTTTGTTGTGTGTGGCTAAGATAAAATTCAATAAGCATTCTTCAGAGCATGTGAATGAAATGTCCCATGTATTCTAAGCATACAGTCTCTATGTACATATTGTGTTCTGATCCCATATATATTACTTACTACTTGTGATAATTTGGGTGTGCATCTTACCTTCACTATGTCTGTTTTCCTATCAATACTATGAAATAATGGTACATATCCTTGTGGTGTTTCAATTCTGGTTAAGTACTTAATGCCAGACAAAAAATAATCATTCAATAAATGTTAATTATCTTTATTATCTGCAAGTACTCATATTAATCTTAGTAGCACATTGAATTATTTTGCACCTTCATGTTAATTGTTCTTCCTATTTCTCATTTTCAATGTCAATTTTCCTTATTAGATCAATAAATGATTACATGACTCAAATCCAAGACATCATTTTCTCCTCTTCACATCACAGTCTGTGTGTGTATGTGTTATGTGTGAATAGTATAGAAGTACATGTATGTGCAGATGCTTGTGTCTGTATTTACATGCAGTGAGAAGCCATGGAAAAGGTGTTTGGCATTCCTTGTAACTCTTCTTCACCGTGTTCCTTTTGAGCCAGGGTTTCTTCATGAGTCAAGAGCTACATTTGGGCCGAGTGGTAGACTTATGGCCAGCAATCTCCAGCAAGCCTCATCTTCCCCACTCCATTCAATGCTAGAGTGACAGGTAGGTTCAGGAGCATGCCAGGTTTGTTACATGGGTTCTGGGACCTAAACTCTGGTCCTCATGCTTGTATAGGCAATTACTCTAAACTGTTGAATTCTGCTCCATATGCTTGTACAGCAAGCACTGTTAACTGTTGAGTCACCTCTCCCTCCTCCCTTCAGCCATTTGAAAACAATTCTGATTTATCCCTATGCTTCCAATTGGCAATTAAAATACTGTTAACTTCCAAAATGCATCCCTTTGTCATAGATTTTTCTTACAAATATGACATTTTGACACTGAGTGATATTCCTTCCATTTCCACTTACTAGGAAAGGAGGCATTTTAAAGTCATACATAAAGGACTAATCTGAGATACTATTTAGCACAAATCTCTGCCTTTATTTTCTTATAGTTGTAGGTGGTGTTTTCTCTACTCTGGCTCAGGCCCACAGCCACTCAGGCACAAGTAAACACACAGAAACTTATATTACTTATAAACTGTATGGCCATGGCAGGCTTCTTGTTATCTAGTTCTTATATCTTAAATTAATCCATTTCTATTAATATATAAGTGTCCACGTGGCTTGTGGCTTACCAGGACTTTTTTATTTATTTATTTTTTTTATATTACAACACCATTCAGTTCCACATAATAGCCACAGATTCCCCTGTTCTCTCCCTCTCGCCCCCATCCCCCTTCCCCCAGCCCACCCCCCATTCCCACCTCCTCCAGATCAAGGTCTCCCCCAAGGACCGGGATCGACCTGATAGACTCAGTCCAGGCAGGTCCAGTCCCCCCTTCCCAGACCGAGCCAAGCGTCCCTGCATTAGTCCCAGGATTCAAACAGCCAACTCATGCAATGAGCCCAGGACCCAGTCCCACTGCCTAGATGCCTCCCAAACAGATCAAGCCAAATGACTGTCTCACCCATTCAGAGGGCCTGATCCAGTTGGGGGCCCCTCAGCTTTTGGTTCATAGTTCATGTGTTTCCATTTATTTGGTTATTTGTCCCTGTGCTTTATTCAACCTTGGCTTCAACAATTCTCGCTCATATAAACCCTCCTCTTTCTCACTAATTTGACTCCCAGTGCTCCACCAGGGGCCCAGCCATGGATGTCTGCATCCAGATTCCTCAGTCCTTGGATGGGGTTTATGGCACAACTATCAGGGTGTTTGGCCATTCCATCACCAGAGTAGGTCAGTCCCGGCTGTCTCTCGACCATTGCCAGCAGTCTTTTGTGGGGGTGTCTTTGTGGATTCAGTGTTAGCCTATGCTTCACAGCAAGTTACAGGCAAACCAGAGTTGCACAACAAGACACTGCCTATCTTGCTTCCTCTGTGTCTGGCTGGTGACTCCTTACTCAGCCTTCCTCTTCCCAGAATTCTCCCTTCTGCTTATTCTGCCTATACTATACTTCCTGCCTGGCTACTGGAAAATCAGCATTTTATTTATCAATTAAATAAGAGCAACACATTCATAGCATACAGATTGATATCCACCACTATCATTAATGTGATTTGTAGTCAGGAAGTCACTACATCTTGCAAGCCAAAATCTAGGGGTCATCTTTAACATTTCTCTCTTGACTATATATCCACCACATTATCATATATTGTGTGATTCCCATATATTTTTATGTAATAATATCTAAACTGAGGAAACAATAATGATGAAGTGTTGAATACATACCTTTACAGAGATGAAATGGTTAAACATTAAACTTTAGAAAGCTGATGATATCTGGAGAATTGCTTTTTTAAAATACTTATGCTACAGGCTTTCATGCAGAATTTATGTTAATTTCTGAACAAAATTTATAATTAATTGTTATAGGAACAAGGATCTTAATTAAAAAATATTTTACTATTGCAATACAATGAGATCACATTCACCCAGAACTAGTGTGGTTTACACACTTAAAGCACTACCAGCAGTCATGACTATATTTTGCTACTTCATTAGCCACTTCTTGCAATGTGTGAGTTCTAAAGTTAATTATTGAGTTGGCTTCATTTACATTTTTAGTGTTTGTCAAAAATGAATGAATATAAATTATGTGTTTCAATGAATCAATGAATAATGCTAATAATACATAAAATTGAGTTCATTTGGCAAGTATATGTTCTACTTAAAAATGAAACAACATTAATAATCTCATTCAAGTGACCAAATTAGATAAATACAATTAAATTCCTTAATCTTAAACTAGCAAGGATATATTGAAAACAAACTGATTCATAGTTGTATTGAGGAGAAATAAATGAAGAACTTTTAGTTCGAATTTATGTTCAAATTCTATGTGCTTTCATCATTATTGAATTTTATACTGGAGTTTTTTTTAATATTTTACAGCTCTGTTGTCATTTTAATAATCTTGATAGCAACAATTGCATATTTTAGGAGCTTATTTTAATAATCTTGAAGGCAATGATTGCATATCTTAGTAGCTTCCTTTCAGAGGGTGTTAAAAATCATGCTACTGTTTAATATTTGTTTAGGCAAGGAAATAGTAATTTCACATTAAACATAGTACAAAGGTATAAATGTCATACTTGATTAACCTTTCTGATCCTGGGTTAAGAAAACATTAGTAGACTTTTCTGAACCTGTTGATTTCCAATAATAAATCTTAGATTCCCAATTAAACTTTGACTACCCAGCTAAACACTGACAGGAGACTTGCTGAGGCTAGCAGTACTAACTGAACTGTGGGTTATTAATAACCAAAACAAAAAAAAAATGAAAAGAGGAATGAACTTGGAAGGAAAATTGTGTAGGACACTCGGGGGAGTTGGAGGTGGGTAGTGGTGGGTAGATATGATCAATATGCATTCTATAATTTTATGAAACTTTTCAGGAATAAAAAATATTATTTAAAAAATATCTGTTTTGGAAACTTTCTGAAGCACAACACTGCTACCAGTGACTTTAAACATATGCTGCATTGTGAGTCTGAATCACAAAGGTTAAACACACACACACACACACACACACACACACACACACACACACACACACACAAACTAATAGGCAAAATTCAAGATATTCTGCCATCTGGCATTCAATTGTCTTTCCAGAATTATCTCCACTGTTTTATTTTGGCTGGAACAGAATAACTGAGGAAAATTAATTACCCTGATCCCCTGAACATGTAGTGTCTTCACATCTCAGTGACTTTCTTTCCACTCTTCAAATGATACCATTTCAAAAGTCCCAAAAGAAAACCATCTGTCAAGGTGTAGTTAAAAAAACCACAAGTTCATACCAGAATGCTGTGTATAGCATTAATTTTTCCATACTCCTGATGCCAAATTTGTTCTACAAACATCTCTTTTGAAATATGTACTAGTTTATCATAATATAAATACTTTCTAACTAAAATGATTCTCAAGTGCATGGGGAAGAATATGTAAGTTTAACAAAAGTTTGCAAATTAACATTGCTAGAAACCTTGGTTAACAGTTGATAAAAATCATTCTCTAATATGAATGAAAGATGGTAAATAAAATATAGTAAACTAAGAAAATGGAAGAGTAAAGCAAAAATTAAATTCTAGTGATCACATATGTATATATAAAGCATGTGTAAACATTTAGTTCAATATGTTTTAATATTTATAAAGTAGAATGGAATAAATAGTTCCTTGTAGGAAAAGTATATAATATTAACATTAGATGCAAAAATGAGTATTTTAAATGACTTAAAACCCTAATAGAAAACATACTCATGAATAATTACTTACCTTATTTTAGTTTTTTATCAAAGAAACTAAAACAAAAAAATCTGAATATATCAAAATAAATTTTATACTTTAATAAACTTTGGCTCTTAAGCAATTGCATCATATGGTGATTTGAAAAAGAATGGGTCCAAAGATTCATATATTTGAAAACTTACTCACCAGGGATTAGAATTGTTTCAAAAGATTAGAAAGAATAGGAAGAGTGGTCTTGCTGGAGGAGGGTTGCTGAGGTTTTGGAAACCCACACCAGACCCAAGCGCTCTCTCTCGCGCTCTCTCTCACGCTTGCTCTCTCTCTCTCTCTCTCTCTCTCTCTCTCTCTCTCTCTCTCTCTCTCTCTCTCTCTCTCTCTCTCTCTCTCTCTCTCTCTCTCTCTCCCCCTGTGGATCAGGATGTAGTTTTCATTACTAGCACCATGCCTGGCTGTTTCCTGCCATGATGATCATGGACTAACACTCTGAAACTGTAAGCAAGCCCCCAGTTAATTGCTTTCTTTTATAAAGTTTCCTTGGTTATAGTGTCTCTTCACAGCAATGGAACACTGAATAAGACGCACTGTATAAATTACAAATAGAGAAATTTCATCTGTGGGGCAAAAAAATCATGATCCAATCTATAGAGAAAAATCTTTTAAAATATGTATTTAAGATTAAAACACATTTCTATTTAATTAACAAATTCAATTCAGGTAATATGATAGATTTGATATGATGGTAAAAATAATGGTTATGTTTGAATTAAGACTAAAGGCTCATTGTTAGAAATAGTGAAAATAAGGAAAAACTAAATATTGCTAAACATGTTCTAGGAAGGAAACATTGATCATTCAATGTTGGATAATTAGTTACAATAATCTCTCTTTTGAAGCATTGTGTGTATTTTTTATATTTTTTAGGTTGATAAAAACTAATTACACTCATTTTGATAATAAAGTTAGCTGAGACTTTAGAAATTTAATTATTCACTCAAGAACTCATTAAGCTTCAATCCAAGCAAAGTTTGGGTCCTTTAAACTGTGATTCCATTGGCACTAGCCCAACACATCTACAAAACTACAAAACAAAACAGGTTTATTAAGCAAAAAGGAAACTTATAAACACAAATTTAAATGTTGTACAAACGTTCATAATTGGTCTTCTAATTTATCCAAAACAAACAGAAAAGATTCAGTTCCCAGAAGTCATTTCTTTTAGTGAAATAAGCCAAATCAAATCAGATGAACCATATGTCACAGTGGTGCTATTATTTTCCTTTATATATCCACTTTAGGGATTTTGTGTGTCTGTGTGTTTGTTTCTCTCTGTGTGTATGTCTATACTGAAAACCTAATTATAAATTGAATAAGTCAGTGACTCAACAAATTTCCATTTTCTAAACACAAAAAGTGTACATTACTCAGGCAAAATTCCCATTGAATAATAGTAAAGCACACTTGGCTAAAATATTGCTTCTCATTCTACAATTTAACAAGGAATCATTTGTGAAATTCTGTGAATTAAATTGTAAAATGAGGATACAAGCTTGTAGTCACTGTGTAACAACAACCTAGAATTAATGCCCATGAAATAATTGTTAACTATTAGAGATAGGTAAAATTTAGAAAGGATAAAATGTGACATTGTTGAAGTTTATTAGAGAAATACTAATTTGTGTATATACATACACTATCTATTTGGTGGAATGTACATGTGAATATAGATCCCCATAGAGTCCAGAAGGGGGCCACAGACTGCCTCAGGCTCTGTTACAGGTAGTGGTGAGCCACCCTAAACAGGTGTTAAGAACATTGTCAATAGTCTCCATTATACTCTGCATAAGATATTCCCAGGGAATATGTGTGTGTGTGTGTGTGTGTGTGTGTGTGTGTGTGTGTGTGTGTGTGTGTATGCAAGTGTGTCTGCATGGGAAATTATTCATGTGAGTGTACTTGCTCACAAAGGCCACAAGATGGAGAGAGATCCCCTGGGGCTGGAGTTTCATGCAGTATAAATGGTGCTGGAAACATTGTCAATATTCTGTGCTTTGTTTGGAAAACATTCACAGTCACAACTGAAAATGATTTATTTGTTTTTTTAATATAGAACTATTAGATGTAAGCATGCTTGTGTGGAGCCATGTGCGTGTGAGTACAATTACCCTCATAGGCCACAAGAGGGCAACTGATTCCCCTAGAGCTGGAGTTTCTGGTAATTTTGAGCCACCCTATAAAAGTTTTGAGAACATGGTCAACATTCTATTATAATCTATCTGAAAAATATTCACAGTGAATATGGAAAATTTACTGAGTTTTTTTTAACACGTATGTTATATGAATGTACATGTGTGGGGTATATTCATGTGAGGGTAGTGGACCATAGAAGCCACAAATTGATGATAGGTCACCATGGAGATAAAATTTCAGGTACTTGTGAGGCACCCTATATGTGCACTAGACACATTATCTGTATTCTGGTTTATTATTATATGAAAACTGTTCACAGAAAGGATGAAAATTTATTTATGTTTTTATGCACAAAAGTGTATGCATGTGTGTCTATGTGACTATGTGCATGTGAGTGTAGGTGCCTACAGTAGCCATAAGAGGACAATATATCACCTGGAGCTGGAGTCTCCGGCAGTTGTGTGATCTAACCTATATGGGTGTTGGGGACATTAATATTGTGTGTTAGGATATATTTGAAAAACATTCCCAGTGAATATGTCTATTAGTTATTTTTCAATGATTAAACAGCATAACCAAGATAACTTATAGAAGAGTTTATTTTTCTATATGGTTCCAGAGAGATAAGAGTTCTTCATGGCAGAGGAGACATGGCTGTAGGAGCAGGAAGCTAAAAGTTCACATCTTGAATTGCAGCATGAAGCTGAGAGTGTAAAGTCCATTCCCAGTCACATACTTCCCCAACAAGGCTGAGCCATCTAACCTACCCAAACACCACCAAATTAGGGACCAAATATTCAAATATCTAAGACTTATGGGGGCCATTCTCATCCAAAACACTACATTCCACTTCTGCCTCCCCCTTTATTTTCCTGGCCATATCATAATGCAAAATGAATTTAGTCCAACTTCTAAAGTATTCATAGTCTTTCACCATTTCAACATTTCAGAAGTCCAAAGTCCCTCCTGATACTCAAGACAATCTCTTATTTGTAATCCTCTGTAAAATAAAAAATACATACTTCCAATATATAATAGAAAGAATATACATTACCATTCAAAAAAGTAGATGTGATGAAATATTGTATGAGATAGTAACAAAATATTGGATGAAAACAAGACCAGATCCAAGCAGGGCAAACTAAATCCTGTATGTTCATGCCCAGTGTCAAAAGACTTAGAAGTCTCTGCCCCTCCAGCTTTCCTGTCTGCAACATACATCTCTCTCCTGGCCTAGTTCCAATCCACGTGGGCAGCTCTCTTTGGCAGTTATCTCATGACCAACAGTTTGGTGTCTCCACCACAGTCCATGCTTCACCTCTGTAGCCTCCTCTAACAGCCTCTCAGGGACTCTCTTCCTCTCAGGGCATTCATGCAGAGACTCCCCTGCTGTATGTTGCCTTGCTCTCTGAGACTGTGGAGGAAGAATTTATGACCTTTTACTCTTGTATCCTCCTTGCCTCTAACGACAGAACATTGTGGATGACACTGGTAAGTTCAGCTGCCAGCTTGGGACAGAGCCTCTCCCTTTTGAACCTTTTGTTTATTTGTTTGTTTGTTTTCAGGTACTTTTAAAGAACATAAAGCCCTTTGGGTTTTTTCCTTTCACAGCTTAGTAGCTTACTGGGTGGGGTCTAATCCTGAAGGCACCCTTCCCTTTATTACAAAACAAAGCAGGAACTCAAACCTTAATCTCATCTTTCTTCACACAAGCCTTAGCTGCAACATTAAGTGTAGAAGTGTCCTTTTGACTTAATTTCTCTTTTTCTTTGTAGACATATATGACAGTCATCAGTAATAACTATACCATAGATTCAATATTATGCTGCACTGAAATTACTTCTGCCATACAATTTAATCCATTAATTTTTCTTAATTTTGTGACAGGATCTCACTTTGTAGTGTTGTCTGGGCTTGAACTTGCTTTGTAGACTAGGCTGCAGTGAACTCAAGAGATTACCTACCTCTGCCTCCTGAGTGCCTATAATAAAGGAATGCACCACCATGCCCAGCACTGTTATTTTTTACTTTAGTCTCAGCAAGTTTTTAGTACAAAGGCAGAAAGCAGCCAGATTCTTTGCCAAAATGTCTTAGGAACAGACCCTACCCAAGTTGCTAATTATAGAAACCTATTGAGTTGAGACTCCATTTTACATTGCTGTCTATTGTCTTTCCAGCTCCTACTAGAATAGTCCCTTAAGCTCTGTATATGGCATTCAGTTACTTTTCTAGTCCAGAGTTCCACAGTCATCCACATTCCTGCCCCAAACCACATGGTTAGGTTCCCCAAAGCAAGAGTTCATTCTCTGGTACTAACGTTTAAATTAGTCACTTTTCTGTTGCTATGGCAGAGGCAAGTTATAGAAGAAAGACTTTATTTTTGCTAAAGGTTACAGAGGGTTAGAGTCCATAATAGTGGAAACAGCAGAGCAGCAAGTAGCAGACATGTTAACAGAAGTAGGGAGTTGAGAGTTCACATTCTGAACCTCAAGCATGAAGCAGAGAACAAACTGGAAGTATGCAAAGGTTGTTTTTCGTTCAAAGCCTGACCCCAGTGACATACTTTCTCCAGAAGGGCCACACAGACCTAAACCTCTCAAACACTGTTACCAACTGGGGACTAAGTATTCAAATGTCCAAAACTTTGGAGAATGTTTCTCATTCAAACCACTAAAATATAGAAAATGACTTTCTTTATTTCCCAGTGTATATGTATACATATTTCTTTCTGGGTGGGGGGTTGTACATGTGAGTATAGTTGCTCACAGAGGCTACAAGAGGGCACCAGATCCTCTGGAGCTGTAGTTTCAAGAAGTTGTGAACAGCCCTATATGGATGCTGGGAAGGTTGCCAATATTGTGTTATTTGTATGAAAAACATTCTCAATTAATATGTAAAGTGATTTATTATTTTTAAACACATTTATTATGTGTATGCATGTGTACCTATGGGGAGTAATGAGTATGTAAGTGTAGTTACTAACAGAGGCCACAGGAGAGTGGTAGATCCCCTAGAGCTAGAGTTTCAGGTAGTTGTGATCCAACCTTTGTCAGTGCTTGGATGCTGATAGTAACCTGTGTTAGTATCTGCATGAAAAAATGTTCTCAATGAGTGTGGGAAGTAATTTACTGTTTAAAAAAAACATTTTTTTTGTTATGTATACGGATATGTGTCCATTTTGGGGTATGTGCTTATGAGTACAATAACCCTCCGTGGCCATAAGAGGGCAACAAATTTCCCATGGAGCTGGACTTTGAGGAAGATAGGAACTACCCAATATAGATAATGGGAACACTGACAACATTGTATTATTATCTACATGAGAAACATTTTTCAATTAATATAGAAAGTGATTACTTTTTAACCACCTTTATTATGTGTATTTGCTGTGGGATGTTCTGTATGTCCTGTGGGAGCCCTTCTTGGGTTCTTTGTGGCGTTACCCAGCAGGTCCGCATAGAGGATGATTAGGACCATGGGCCTGAGTGCAGGTGTCTGAGATGGTCTGCACTTGGCTGTGCTGGGGGATGGTCTGTATGTCAAGTTGTTCTGATTGATCAATAAATAAAACCTGATCGGCTGTGGCTAGGCAGGAAGGATAGGCGGGACTAACAGAGAGGAGAAATAAAAGGACAGGAAGGCAGAAGGACTGGCTGCAGCCGCCGCCATGACCAGCAGCATGTGAAGATGCCGGTAAGCCATCAGCCACGTGGCAAGGTATAGATTTATGGAAATGGACTAATTTAAGCTATAAGCACAGTTAGCAAGAAGCCTGCCACGGCCATACAGTTTGTAAGCAATATAAGTCTCTGTGTTTACTTGGTTGGGTCTGAGCGGCTGTGGGACTGGCGAGTGACAAAGATTTGTCCCTGTGGGCAAGGCGGAAAACTCAAGCGACATGTATTCATATATGTCTCTAAGGGACGATTGGGCTTGTGAGTGTAGTTTTCCACAGAAACCACAAGAGGGTGACAGGTACCCTATAACTGGAGTTTCAGGGTGTTGTGTGGTACTCTACATGGATTCTGGGAACATTTCCCCATAGATAATAAGGTAGAAAATTGACAAACTTTCCCAATTAATATGGAATGTGATTTACTTATGCAAATCAGTACACAAAAGTTCATTGGCTGGTGGCTGGTGTTAGTAAAATGAAGAAAAGGATATTCCAAAGCTTACACTCCCACAGAAACAGACATTCAAACAATTATCCACATATAAAACAACCTTCACAAGAGTTAAGGGTGGAGGGGAGGAATTGGAAGATTCTACGTCCTGAAAATAGCACAGAAATAAGAAAAGATACATCCCAAACAAATAGGAAAGGCCATTGAAAATCACTAGTATCAACTTTCCTCAACCCATGGTAGGTAGCATACTGTGGAGAGTTTACATATACAGGATGGACTTTGCCTCAGACTCTGTCACTGGACAGCTGTGATACAACACTAACTAACAGCAACGTGGGAGGAAAGGGTTTATTTCATCTTATAATTTACAGTCTATCAACCAGGAAAGCCAAGGCAGAAACCTGGAGAAAGAAATTGAAACAGAGACCATAAAGGAATGCTGCTTACCAATTTGACTCCTCTGGCTTGATCAGCTAACTTTATTATACAACCCTGACTCACTTGCTTAGGGAAAAATGACACAGCCCACAGTAGACGGGGTCCTCCATTAATTATCAATTAATAAAATGTTCCACAGACAAGCCCAGAGGCCAGTCTGATGGAGGGAATTCTTCAGTTGAGGGTCCCTCTTCCCAGGTAAAACTAATTTGCTTCAATTTGATAAAGACTAAGCAGTACACTCAGTAAAATCCATGTGCTGATGTAGATAGTGTGTATAGAAAATGTTCTTCATAGCTTTCTACCCCTGGATATTTCTGTTCTGATGACTGCTCCCCTATAGAGAATGCTCATACCATGATCAGCTAAATCTGTCTGCTTGTTGGTATATATATATACTCTGCCTCCTTGTTTATCTATATATAATTATCCGACCTCCTTGTACAGCTATATGCAATAACACCTTCTCTCTGTCCAACTGTATCTAATAAACACACTGAGCATCTGTAGTTTTGCAGTTTCTCCATCATAAAGCCCAGTTCACCCAACTGCATTTTTCCTGTGTACCTGTGTTTGTCTTCCTTCCCAGGTACTGGCCAGCCAGCTGGTTTATTAAACCAATCACAGTGACATATATTCACAGTGTAAATATTCCACAGCATTTCCCTTTTTTGTTTAAATTAAAAAGAAAGCTTTTTACTTTAACTTAGTAAAATTAAATACAACAAAAGCAGTTATCAGGTAAGAATTACAGTTACAATATCCAGTCTATTTGTATTTGGCAAAATTAGACAAAGTATTCTATCATATTTTTATCTTTTTGAGTCTAGAGTTTTATACCTAATTTACCTTTTATCATAACTAAGGGAAACTTTAACTATGACTATCTATTCTTCAACTCCATTAAAGACCCCAGAAGGGTGAAACATTACCTAATGACAGGGAAATCTGGCTGCCTGGACAGTCACTCAAAGTTCTTCTGTAACATTGGGGCATCCATCTCTAGTCTACAGGCCTAGTATATCTGACAGACATTTGTGAGAAGCAGGGAATTGTAACATGAATCTTAAATGGTCTTATTAATAAAAAATACAGGAGCCAGATATTGGGCTGAACGCTGAAAGATCAGAGAAACAGAATAAGCCACTGTCAACCTCACCTTGCCAATTCCTCAACTGATCTTATTTCCTCAAAATGGAAGCCTCTGTGTCCTCATCCAAACTGATCTCCACTGAACTGCTGCTAAAAGCCTAAAAGAATAACAAACTTAGTTTCTAGTCCTCATGCTTTATATACCTTTCTGCTTCCTGCCATCCCTTCCTGAGATTAAAGATGTGTGTCACCATGCCTGGAAGTTTCCAGTGTGGCCTTGAACTCACAGATGATCTGAATGGATCTCTGTCTCCTAAGTGATAGGATTAAATGTGTTTGTGCCACCATTTTCTGGCCTCTATGTATGTCTAGGGGCTGTTCTGTTCTCTGACCCCAGATAAGTTTATTAGGATGCACAATATATTGGGAGACACAATATCACCACTGGGAAATTTTAAATGACTGTCCTACCTTGTCTTGGCAAAGTTCGGTGGTCACTTTCTTTTGCATCCTGCTGGTATAGTTTGGATAGTATCTGTCAGCAATTGAGGCAAGAGCAGTTTCTTTGACCACTTGGCTAGCTTTTGACATAGATAAAACAAACTCCATATTGAGTTTTTTTCAATGACCATCATCTTTGTGGAAGTAGATTGATGCTGTCAGGAGAAGATGTGTCTCACTGTCATGAAAAGACTTAGGTTATTAAAGACATTAAATGCCATATTTTGTAGGTTTTTGAAGTGTTTAAAGACAATCTATCTAAATATATCTGTGTATGACCTTGAAACATACCTAATATGACTAAAAGTTTGATTATTATAGATGACTATTAATCTGTATTTCTTAATCACTGTATCTTCCAGTGAGCTGTATAAGCACAATACCCAAAACAAAAGTGGAAATATACATATGGTTTAACAGAAATAACTTTAAATTTGCATCAACAAACCAAAATTCATTCTGGTGTAAAAATATCCTGAGATTAATAGTTGTTTTTGGATTAAAGTAGATTCAATAATCTACCCCTTTATGCTATCATTTCTGTATTCCATCCCATTTTCTTCCTTTAGAAAGAAATCATTGAATATAACTCCTTTGTCTAGCTTTTTTCCTGGCTATGACCAGTAACAACTTCTAATCAACACCCCTTGAATGATAACAAGCATATATTATCAATATTTTGGGAATGTGGGTGTGGTTCTCTAGACTACTTCCTGTTGTTTGGGGACACTGGTTATCTCTGGACCCTAAGAAAATTGTCAAGTCTTGGCTGTAGTATTCTCTGAGGCTGGATCATCTCAGGCAGCAGCCTGGAAGCTGTTCTGGATTCTAGATCACCTGGTCCATCCATTTTCATTGGTGTTTGGTCCCATTGTTCTGAAAATATATAAACTTTTAAAGGTAACATATATTCAAGTATGCAATATGTGGTGTGTATAAGTCAGTTAAAGATAACTTTTTGTTTTATGTTTGAGCAGGTAAAATATGTGTAATATGTCATGTAGTAATTCTATGTTTATTCTTTATGTTTTTAGCCAGAATTTTCAGTGAGTCTTCCTTGATAAAACCTGATCATCTTTAACTTTGAATGAATTCATAGCCTTTTATTTTCTGTGGAAATAAAAGCAGAACTTCTTTCCCAAAGTTACATCTTTTGACATCCATTTTAAAGTCAAGACATTTTAAAGAAATGTAGGTTGGGTGTGTGCTCTCAGGGAATGGCTGGGTCCCAGGGATGGGTCCTAGGGGCAGGCTTCACTGGATGTGACCACAGACACTCACTTCTATGTCTGAATGGAGCTGGGGGCTGGTTTTCAAGCCTCAGGAAGTGGCTAGGGTCTTGGGCAGATGGGAATGAGGGCAGGGCATGTAGATTGCAGGGTCCCCAGAGGGGTCTTGGCAAACAGGGAGCCTTCCTGCAGGAGCCCTGCCTGCTAGCCAGCAACTGGGGCCAGTGAGAGACTGCAAGACTCACTATGCAGCTTAGCTCATGGTATGTTGGCAGGTGCCCAGAGATGTGTCTCTGTACCATGGCAGGCATGAGAATAGGAAGTCACATCTGGTTCCATTTCTGTGCATTTAGACTTTTTTTTAAAGCTTTCTCAGGTTTTATGTGAATGTACATGGCCCTGGATATTGAGTGCCATTTTTAGGTAGATATTTCTCTGTCCTGCCTGCCAGCCATCAAATCATAACACAGAGACTTATTATTAATTAAAAAAAAGCTTGTCCATAGCTTGGGATTGCTAGTAACTAGCTCTTACAACTTAAATTAACCATTTTTTCAACCTACTTTTTATATCATGTCTTTTTTACCTTAACTCTGTATTGACCATGCAGGTTTCTCTCCATCTGGCTGGTGACTTCCCCCTTCTTGTTCCCAGACTCCTTTGTGACTGAAAATCCTGCCTAGCTATTGGCTGTTTAGCTTTTTATTAAACCAATCAGAATGGCACATCTTTACAGTGTACAAAGAGATTACTCTACAACATTTCCCCCATTTTATTTAAATTATTAAAAGGTAAGGGCTAACTAACACAGTAAGACCATATATAATAAGAACAATTATTAGGTAAGAGTTATATTCACAATGTTCAGTCCATATTTATTTTGTAATTTTAGGGAAAATACACATTATTTATCCTATCTTTGTGAGTCCAAAATTCTGTAACTAATTTAACATCTATTATAACAGCCCTCCCCCATCAATCACTAATTAAGAAAATGCCTTATAGCTGGATCTTATGGATCCATTTTCTCAACTGAATTTCTCTCCTTTCCAATAACACTAGTTTGTAAATCCAGTTGATATAAGATTAGCCAGCACATCTAGGTAGTAGTTTTTATTGTTTGGTTAGGACTCAAAAGCATAGGATAGAATCTAAAGCAAAAATGAACAATATTACATAAAGCTAAGAAAAGCTTCTGAATAGCTAAGTTAATAGTAAACAGAGTACTGTGACAGCCTGAGAAACATGAAGGACTATTTTGAAATTACATGTATTAAAAAGGTTAACATCTATAAGGACACCAAATAACTCACTAGTAAGAAAATAATAACTGACTTAAAAATGCGCAAAGTGTCTATAGTTGTTTGAGTGAAAAATACCCCCAGTAGGTGATCCTGTTTGGAGATGTTATGCGAAGATAAGCAACAGATTATAAATGACAAATACACATGATATTTGTTAACTAAAATAAATAAGCTAAGTATGCTTCTATCCATTTTTAATCACAATACTCAAGCAGAAGAGGCAGCTCTACCAGGAAAGTTTTAAGGAAGTCTAGTCAATAAAATGACTTAGAGAATAGCCAAATCTATATAGTGAAATCCTATTTCAAAGAAACCAAATGCTTAAAATAAATATTAAATAAATTACTCGTTTATTTGTTTCTGATGCCAATATGCATAAAATGCAATTAAAATATTACCATGTAGAATACCATCAATAAATCTAAACTACATGAGGGAAAAATCAGGGAAATACATGTAAGGCCTATAAATGAAAATGTAAACATTGCCAATAATATTGAAAACAATCTAAAAAGTATTGAGTCACACATTTATTTTTTGTACTGGAAACAAATTTAAGCAAAAAGATAACCTTTTCTAACTCAATTCATATACCAAATTAAAAATATCAACAGGCATTTGACATTAAAACATTCAACATTATTATAAATTTAATAGATATGTGCAAAGGACTGTCAAAGCCAAAATTAAAAATATATAAATAAATAAACACATTTGAAAGATCCTTACTACATGTGTTCAGGAATTTCTAGATATCTTTATTACTCAAGAGTATATATACTCTTGGTATAAGGAAAACCTAAGTAGAACACAAAATCTGAAAATGTGATCAATACAACATTGTTGACAAGCATGATGAAATAATCCAATGGAAAAAAAGATGAATAGTTGACACAAGTATTCTAGCAGCTAAATAACCAAGATTGACAAACAAGTCATCCTTACTTCATTAGATTATTTCAGAATGTTTATGAAAATTTTATTGACAAATGTTTAGATACAAATATGCTTGAAATGGATCTTTGACCTCAATATAAAAACACAGCATAGGGTTTGCTATAGCTCTGTGGTACAGTGCTTGCTTAGTATTTGTAAATCCTCATTCCCAAACACTATGAAATGAAAAATGTAAAACACAGAAAAAGATTTGCTCCAGGAATAAAACAGACTAGATAATATTGTATCACATATAAATACATCCCTTCTTCCTCAAAGGAAAGTAATAAGAGACAAGCCACAGTGAAAGAAAACACTAATGATGGCTATATAGGAGAAAGAAACGCATAAATAAATATTTTTCACTGAAAAATAAACTTAATTACTATAGTATATAGAGAATTATTCCAATCAACACTAAAAATACAACTTATATAAGCAATTGTCTTCATCAAATACATCTTCAAAATGTTTGTAAGTTTATACAGCCAATTCACAACCTGTTTTTTTAGGAAATCAAATATTCTAAAGTGGCATTCTCATTACTATTTCCATGAAATTTGACTAAGAAAAGCTGTATACTTAAAAGCAGAAAGGGATGTTTCATTTTTCTGTACTTTAATTAATTTTTACTAGTGTACAAAATGCATTTCATTGTGTCATTCTCTTACTTATATATCATTGTACTTTACTCATATTCACAGCAAACTACTTTCCTCTGCTACTCTTATTACCCTCAACTTCCATTAATGTCTCTTGTTCCCCCTTCTCTTCCTATATAGCCTCCCTTCTACTTTCATATGAGATAAACACATATGAGATAAAACTTGTACTCTTTATCATTCTGAGTCTGATTTGTTTTGTTTAACATGAATAATATAGTTTCACCATTCCTCTGAAAAAAACATGATTTTATTCCTTACAGATGAATAAAACTCTATCATGTATATATGCTACTTTTTCTTTATCCATTCATCTTTTGATAAAGATGTTGCATTGTTAAAGGATCTATTTAATAAGAGTATCAGACACCTTAATATTTAAGTAGCTAATCATATATTATTTTAAAACATCTGATGCTTTTTGTAATTACCAATTATCTATTAAATTCCAATTTTTGTATTTTATTTATCTGGACATATTAGACATTTACAATGACATGTCTCATATGTCATTGTTTTGCTTGTGTGTCTATGTTTATTGTGTCAGCTGGATTTTGGTCACATTTTTTCTCATGCTGTCTTAATTATATGACAGAACTGTGTGGAAAGATTTGGAGATCTTTAAAATTTCATTTCACTCCAGGTATTCTAACATTGTCACTGGCAATATGTGAAATATGAAATATGTGTTATATAATATAAAATATGTGATATATGTAATATATAATTTATAATATATACTATTCACTATATGATATGTTATTAGTAATACATGAAATATACTGCATACCATATATTTTATGTCCTTTTATATAATATATATAAAACATGTGATACATGATACAATATATATGGAACATGATATGTAATAGGTGATGTATAAAGCACAATATATAATATAAAATACATAACATGCAAAATTAAATAAAAACACATTATGCTATATATTTAACATACAATGCATTATATATCATATATTATATGCCTCCAACATATACATTACCTAATATATGTTATGTCATGTATAATATATATAATATATAATTTATATGATACATTATACAATGTATGTTACAAATTGTACATGAAACTATATTAAAATTTAAAATTAAAAAAGACATATAATATACTTATATTTTCACTACATTATGTTAAATCTTATATATATGTAGTTAAATAGTTATATATATATATATATATATATATATATATATATATAACTTAAAAAGTAAAAACATAGAAAGTACATACCTGTAATTCCAGCTCTTATAAAATGGATACAACACAATCAAGGATTCACTGTTGTCCCAAGGTATTGTCTTATTGTCTTACTTAGGTTTTTATTGCTGTGAAGAGACACCATTACTGTGACAACTCTTATAATGAAGACCATTAATTTGGGTGTCTCACAGTTTCAGAAGTTCAGTCCATATCATCATGACAGGCTGATTGGGAGCATACAGGAAGATATAGTGCTAGAGCTGAGAGTGCAATATCATGTAGGCAACAGGAAATCAACTGTCAAAATGAGAGAAGTTTGAGCAAAAGAGTCCTCAAAGCCTGCCCCCACAATGACACACTTCTTCCAACAAGACCACACCTCTAAATAGTTCCACTCCCTTTGGGGGCAATTTTTTTCAAACAACCACTGTGGGAGCCCATTTTCAAGTTCCTAGTGGGTTTATCTGGCAGGTCTGCATAGAGAGGATGATTGGACCACAGTCCTTGAGTGCAGGTTTTTAAGATCGTCTGCACTTGGCTGTGATGGGTGGAGGTCTTTTGCTCCACATTTTGGCATTTCTATAAATACCCTAGGGCAGAGAGAATCATGGACTGATGAAATAGGTTCCAGGCCATCTCGAAGCTATTCTGTATTTTCTATCTGTTTCTCTCCCCTCTATTCCTTTTATCTAATATTTCCTGCTGCTCCTACTCAAGAGTACTCCGAGGAAATGTGGGGGTTTTAGGTAGATCCCACACACACCACAGCTAAACAAAGTGTTAGAGACTAGCCTATGCCACATGCATCCCTGTGTCAAAAAATAAAAACAACAATCTTAAGAGTAATTCAGATGAATGCCAGAAAGAAATAAAACTATTAAACACACAACACACACACACACACACACACACACACACACACACACACACATCATTAACTTAAAGAATGGAATATTTGTTTAATATAATTCAAATTATTTGTGGATCTGAATCTTCTATAATTGTGTTACTTATTTTTATCCTTTAGATTCTGATACCTGATATGCAACCATGCAACCCTAATGAGGAAATTCCATGGAGTCTATCTGATAATCAAAGGGATATATTCTGGGTTAACTCATAAGAAGCATGAAGGAGTTGGTTGTGCGATCCAGGAGAGGTGGGTCATGGTCCAATGCAGTTCTCTGGAGAACTCTGCCTGGATCCACAGCACCGATATCCAGCATCCAATACCACAAAGTAGACAAGAGAGAACAAGCACATCTCATCCTGGCTCTTAAGGGGTCCCCATCTTGGCCATGCCCTGGGGAGGCAGGTACCTAGCAGTTACCTGCTGCCTACTAAGGGCGGTGGTTCAGGGTATATAAAACCACCCCTACATCTTCCCTTTTTGTCTAAGGAAGAACATTCTAACTGAGCACAAAACTATTTACCCTAGAAAAAATTATCAAGGAAAAATAAAGGGTAATGACATAAACAAATGGAACTACAACCAACAAGAACAACATCAAACAAGAGACACATACTAACATCCAGAGAAGTCTAGAGCATAGGTAAATGGAATGTTACAGAGATCATTCCAAATGGTATCTTATTCTGAAGAACCTAAATCTAATACTTCATATGTTCTGAGAAGATTTTAACTATAACTGTTAATCTGCAATCCCATCAAAGACCTGAAAAGGAATATAATACCTGAGAAAATGGGAGATGGATGCAAGCAACTTTCTGGTGTCTTGTGAAAGTAGACAGAGACAGATAGATGGCAGACTGGACAGTCACCTAACATTTCTCAGCATCATTGGTGCATTCAAATTGTCTACAGGCCTAGAGTATCTGACAGACCATTTTCAGAAGCAGGAATTTTGAAAGACTATCTTACTATGTCTTGGCAGAGTTCAGTAGTTGCTTTTCCTTGTGTCCCACTCATTCAGAAGGGACAGCATTTGTACTGTTAGCATTTGAGGCAAGGACAGTTCTTTGCCCAGTAGGCCATTTTGTGCCAAGAAAAAGACAAATTTCTAAAAGGAAATGTCTTAGAAGCCCAACATTCTCTCAGGATCAAATAGGTGCTGCCAGGAGCAATCATGTCTCATGTCAACAGAATTCTAAGTTATTTAAATGCCATTTTCTCTAGGTCTATGAAGTGTTTGAAGATTACCTGTCCATCTTACCTATGTATCTGTAAATCTAGACAACCTAACTAATTTAACTATAGAAATGACAAGCATAGGTGACTATAAATCTGTAACTCTTATCTACCTAAATAACCTAAGGACTAAGGCTTTACATAAATAAGGTAAATAGTCCTCAATATTGTGATAATACACAAAATAGCTTAAACAGAGGTAGGGATGTATAGTGCAATATGCAATATGACAATAATCCTAAATATGTATCAATATACAAAATGTCCGAAACAGAGGTAGAACATAATACAGTATGACAAATATAATTTTACATTTGTATCAATATTCAAACATTTCAAATAAGAGAAGAAATGTAAGTACATTATAACAAATATAGTTCTGTATATGTATCAGTATACAAATTATCTTAAATAGGAATATAAGAATAGTTTACATTTGTATCAATAAACAAGAATCCATAACAGTGAAAATTATTTAAGCCTGATATTTTACTAAATTAGTTTACTAGTATATACAATAATCTACCTTATTGTCCTATACCAATAAATTCCCCTTTTTCTTTTCTTAAGGAGAATACTGAGTCCAATATTTTCTTCCACTCCTAACCCTATAAGCATTATCCATAACTCTGAGAAACATGAAACCTTTGGGAGAAAACGCACTGTTTTCTTAGAATTGTTTCCTGCTGTTTAGGGGGCAATAGTATCTCTGTGAGGTCCTGTAAGAAAGCTCAGATAGTTAGGTCTCAGTTGGACTAACTGTAGATTCTGCAGCCAGTATCAGAGTAATGGATAAAGTTGGATGAGATTCTGGCTAGAGGTATAGTTTGATGTACCATCTTATGGAACTATCTTTGACTTTTTTCAGTCCAAGGTTGACCATTGAGTAATGTTTATAAACACTATGGCATCATTCCAGACTGGGTCGAGTCATTGTTGTAGTGCCCCATCTTCCTTCTGGAGACTTCAGAGATTGCCATTGGAAAAGACTTATTTTTTACTGTGGGAAGCTTAAACATTTTCAATATTAGGATAGAAAGTTTTGGATTTATACTAGATAAAGAAAGAATTCTTCAAAGGCAAGGAAAAGCACTGAAGAAAATAAAATCTAGATGACAATGGTCCCTAAATCATTTGTTTTCTTCTGTCTCACACCAGTTGGGTCTTCCAATATGAGACAGTCTCCTAATTATTATTATTATTATTTTTTAGTAATATGCTTAGGTTTAGAGAAGGAGAGAACCAAATTGCAACTCCAAAGCCAGCTTGATTTATAATTGAATCGGGACCAAAACTATTGTAGAGTTAAAGAGATATTGATGTAAGGCAGTGAGATATTAACCTGTAGAGTATATTGGTACCAATTGGTTCTTTCTTTCTGTCATATACATCTGGGTATCCAAGGCCTTATTATTTCTGGAAGATGAGTGTTTCTATTATCCTGTAAAGACAGAAAATAGAACCCTGCCCCAACCCTTGTTTACTAAATTTTTCTTACAACTTATTGAAACGTCACATCAGTGGATGAGCTTTTACTTCTCCTCATCAAGGAGTTTCTCCTTTTAAAATCAACTTTTTATTAATTTTGTTGGTATCCACAGCATTTCTTCTCATGCAGAAACAAAAGCAAAATCCCTTCCCCAACATAGGATGTATGCTGGTTTCCATTATAAGGTCAACACATCTTTGAAATAAACTGGTTGGTTTAGCTCATAAGATTTTTCTATTGTCCAATGTCTCTCCACAGCTGTTTATTTTCTCATCACCACTAAAAAAATTCAAGGTTAATAAAGCATTATGCAATCTATTTCTAGGAGTCATTGTTACCTGTTGCTCTTTATTTAGTATATCTTTAAAATTCGATTGGATCTTTCTATGATTGCATGGCCTGTGGGATTGTGTTGTATACCTGTAACATGCTTTATATTGTAATAAGCAAAGAATTGTCTCATTTTATTGGAGACATATGCTGGGGTATTGTCTGTTTTAATTTGTACAGGTATTCCCATGATGGCCATAACTTGTAATAGGTGTATAATCACAGAACCAGCCTTTTCAGAACTCATAGGAGTTGCCCACCGAAATCCTGCATAGGTGTCAATGGTATGGTGTACATACTTTAATCTTCCAAATTCTGCAAAATGAAGCACATCCATCTGCCAAATTTCATTTCTTTGTATAACTTTTGGATTGCTTCCTGCGGGTAATAGAGTTTGGCTATAGAAGAAACAAGTAGGACATTTTCTTACAATTTCCTTGGCTTGTTGCCAGGTGATGGAGGGATCCTTCTTCAAACCCTTGCTGTTTACATGTTATTTCTTATGGAATTCTGAGGCTTCCAGCATGTTTCCCATTAGTAACTGATCAATCGCTTCATTACCTTGTGCTAGAGGTCCTGGTAGACCCATATAGGATCTGATGTGCATTATATATATAATGGTGTATATCATATACATCCAGGATGGTTGTATATATCTTATAAAAATCCATTCATCATACAAGCCAAAAGGCTTTTAAATTCTTGTGAAGTAATATTTTTGGCCATGTTTTGAGAAATACTCAAAATTTGTAAAGAAAATTTTATCAATTTATTTATTAATCAGTTTTAAGTTGTAAAATTATCAAGTACTTTTATCTTGGACAAAATCCTTTTTTCTGGTGTTTTAAGATCTTGTGATGGTTTTTTGGGTGTAGTAGCACTGCTTGGCCAGCAGGTGTTGCAGGTATGGCTCTGAAGCAGGACCTGTTTTGGCTTAAAGAAGCTATCAAGCCAATACTACTGGTATGCACTACAACAGGCTGTGTACCTGTGAGATGATGAGGTGCAGGCCAGACTCAGCAGCTCACTCAAGGAATGGATGTCCACAGTTTGAGTGCGACCCAGGGAAGACCATGCAGCCGTGGCATGGCTTGGGCAGGGCAGTGAAGCGAGCAGCCTAGAGAGGGCCTGAGATGTGTGTGGGCATGGACTGTAACTTCAGTCATGCTGGCAACCATGGGTGGGCAGGCCAGTGGGGTGGGCTGGAGGGCTGTGGAGAGGGCAGGCTGGCATGTAGGCCGGGTGTACCTGAGACACTGTGAGTGACCAGGGGAGGTTGCATGAACAGCAGGCCAGGAATGGCTGCACAGGTCTTTTCACACTCACACTCACTAGGTGTAAACAGCACCTATATAGGACTGTCAGGGCTGTAGCTCATATAGGGAACTGGTGCTGGCAAGCTAGGAGGGGCAGGGCCAGTACCTATGTGGTTGTGAGCTGAACAAGCACTGGGTCCCCAGGAGGGGCAGGAATTTTAAAAGAGACAGGGAAGCATGGGAAATGTGCCACAGCAGCCACAGAGTCTAAAGGGCAGAGGCCCTGGACGTGGGAGGCAGATAATGAGGAAATTCCATAGAGTCTATCTGATAATCAAAGGGATTTATTCTAGGTTAACTTGCAACAAACATAAAGGAGTTGGTTGCAGGATGTGGGGAGGAGTCAGAGTGTGGTCCAATGCGGTTCTCTGGAGAACTCAGCCTTGATCTGAAGCACCAGCATCCAGCATCCAAGACCAGGAGATAGCCAAGAGAGGGCAAGCACATCTCATCTTATGTCTTAAGGGATCTGCATCTCATCCATGCCCTGGGAGGGCAGGTATCTAACAGTTACCTGCTGCCTACTAGGTGCAGTGCATCAGGGTACAGACAACCACTCCTACACAACCCCTAAAGGGATCATGACTCACAGGTTGAGAACTGATGCTTTATAATAATTACTTAAGATTCATGAACAACATAACCAACAATAACCAAAAACTGTCCATTTTTATGTTGTCAGAGAGAGGGAAATGAAAAATTGTAGCATTACATTTAAAAAACTTGGAATAGAAAAAAAATTGTGTATTTGAGAGTTCATTTGAAGAACTTTTAGATAGATGGTTTACTCAAAAACCATTTCACATTTTGATAGCTATTGGGGATTGTGTATAAATCCATTCAATTATTAATATTCTCATTTTGAATTGAGTAAATAAATTGATTTGAATAATTTTCTTTTTTGATGTGAGGAAAGTATTTTATTTTATTTTTAATCATTTTTATTATAATTAATTTAATTTTACATATCAGCCATGGATTCCCTTGTTCTCCCGCCTCCCGACCCCCCCCCCCCACCTTCCCCCCAGCCCACCCCCCATCTCCTCCATGGCAAAGATTCCCCTGAGGACTGGGTTCAACTTGGTACATTTAGTCCAGGCAGGTCCATTCCCCTCCTCCCAGGCTGAGCCAAGTGTCCCTGTATAAGTCCCAGTTTCCAAACAGCCAGCACATGCACTGAGGACAGGTCCCAGTTCCACTGCCTGGATGCCTCCCAAACAGATCAAGCTAATCAACTGTTTCACTTATCCAGAGGGCCTGATCCAGTTGGGGGCTCCTCAGCCATTGGTTCATAGTTTCCATTCCTTTGGCTATTTGTCCCTGTGTTTTTTCCAACCTTGGTCTCAACAATTCTCGCTCATACTAACCCTCCTCTTTCTCACCAATTGGACTCCTGGAGCTCCACCTGTGGCCTGGCTGTGGATTTCTGCATCCAGTTCCCTCAGTCATTGGATGCAGTTTCTAGCACGACAGTTAGGGTGGTTGGCCATCCTATCACCAGAGCAGGTCATTTAGGGCTGTCTCTTGACCATTGCCAGTAGTCTATTGTGGAGGTATCCTTGTGGATTTCTGTGGACCTCTGGGACCTCTTAAAACTGAGAAGCTTTTGTAGAGCAAAGGATAAGGTCAACAAGGCAAAGCGACAGCCTACAGAATGGGAAAAGGTCTTCACCAACCCCACATCTGACAGAGGACTGATATCCAGAATATATAAAGAACTCAAGAAATTAGACATCAAAACGACCAACAGTCCAATTGAGAAATGGGCTTTAGAACTAAACAGAGAATTCTCAACAGAGGAGACTCAAATGGCTTAAAGACATTTAAGGAATTGTTCAACATCCCTAATCATCAGGGAAATGCAAATCAAAACGACTCTGCAATACCACCTTGTGGTGATATTCTAATTGTACTGAAATGTGATTTTGATTGTAAATTAATAAATAAAGTTACCCGGGGGGTCAGAGCTATTAGAGCCATAGCAAGAGTGTGGTATGGCAGCGGCAGCGGAGGTGGCGGCGGCGGCGGCGGTGGCACATGCCTTTAATCCCAGCACTTGGTAGAAGAGCTAGGTAGATCTCTGTGTGTTCAGGGATACAGCCAGCATTGGAGACATATGCCTTTAAGACCTGGGGGGCTGTACATACAGATAGTGATGAGGTAGTGACGTGTTTGGGTTTACAACCAATGAGAAGGCAGAACAAAAGACTATGAAATGATGTACACACAGGAAATAGCTCTCTTTCAGGAAGCTAGGAGCTCGCAGGAGGAAGGGTAAGATTTCAGCTCTGAGCTCTGACCTCTCGGCTTTCTCTTTTACATTGGTTCTGTGTTTGTTATTTAATAAGACGGTTGGTTACATTTACATCTGGCGCCCAATGTGCCAAGAATCCATTAAAAACTGCTTGGCTTGGCGGCAGGTCCGCTTTCCCCGCAAGGGCGGCAGGCTGGGCGGCCGGTTCACTAGTCCGGGTGGTCGGCTTCCTAGCCTGGGTCTAGGTCTGCTTGGCCTCAGGCCGGACTAACTGTGAGCTGCTTGCTTAAAGCCTGCTTGCTTAAAGCCGGTGCTACAAACAACTCAGACTTGCCCTGCCGAACAGGGCCCTGCCTGTAAAGGCAACGCACGTGGTCGGAGCTTAAGGAAGCCAGAGCCAAGCCTTGACTTGGCTCAAGAGGGAACATGTGGCTCGATTTAAGCTTTAGCCAGCTACGCTTTCTTGCCTGCTTTCTCTCTCTCTCTCTCTCTCTCTCTCTCTCTCTCTCTCTCTCTCTCTCTCTCTCTCTCCTCTCTCTCTCTCTCTGGATTTACACCTCGGACACTAGGTGGCTGTTTTGAAATTTCCTCGGATTTCTACTGTTCTGTGCAGATTTGGTAAGTCATAACATATCAGATATTTTAAAGGAAACTATTTAAAAGAGAAATTTTTTCTACATTAAAAAAAATGGGTTTTATGTGTACATTGGAAGAAAATTGAGTTTTGTTCGAAATTTTAGGCAGTCTGACTATGGAACAACTATCAACTATATGAGAAGATTAGTATTGTTGGAATTATGCAGTTTATCACTACGCTTATCCTCATTTTAATATTTAAAAAGATAGTCAATATAAGTGCCAAGATAACAGCTTTAGAAAAACTTGTTAAACCTGTAAAAATTCAGACAGAAGAAATTAACAGTGAAGTTGTTTCTAGTTTGGATCATAAGGTTACAGAAAGAAAGCCTGTTTTCACACAGTCACCCTTAATTTATCCTGTAACCGTACAGCAGATGCCTGATCAAATGACTACACAAAATATTTGGGCTCCAATTTAAATGTTGGATTTAAAAAGGTTTAAGGAGGCAATAGTATCTTATGGCATGCATTCCCCATATGTAAAGCAAATGTTAAACTCTTGGTCAACATATAATAGGATTGTACCACAAGACTGGTGGGACCTTGCACAAGCTGTTCTGGAACCCAGCCAGAGACTTCAATTTCTGACCTGGTTCAAGGATGAGGCTAAAAACAGAAAAACAATGGAGGGATAAAGGAATGTAAAGCAATGGCCTTTAACAACAGAGAAACTCCAGGCTTTAGAAGAGCTGGTAGAAGAACAGTTAAATGCTCAGCATATTGAACAGTCAACCAGCCCTTGGAATTCTCCTGTATTTGTTATTAAAAAGAAATCTGGTAAATGGAGAATGGTAACAGACCTTAGAGCAATTAACAAAGTAATTCAGCCGATGGGCTCTCTACAATCTGGAATTCCTTTGCCTACTCTGTTACCAAAAGGATGGCCTCTCATAGTTATTGATTTAAAAGACTGTTTCTTTTCAATACCCTTACAAGAAAAAGACAAAGAAAGATTTGCTTTCACAGTGCCTACTTATAATAATTCTCAACTGGTTAAAAGATTTCAATGGAGGGTCCTCCCACAGGGAATGTTGAATAGCCCAACTCTGTGTCAATATTTTGTACAACAGCCATTGGAAGTGATACATAAAAAATTTCCTAAATCTATAATTTATCATTATATGAATGATATTTTACTAGCTGACTCAAATACAGATACTTTAGAAAGAATGTTTGAAGAAGTAAAGAAAATTTTGCCTTGTTGGGGATTATAAATTGCTCCTGAAAAGATACAAAGAGGAGATTCTATTAATTATTTAGGATATAAAATAGAGCTACAAAAAATTAGACCCCAAAAGGTGCAAATTAGGAGAGAGAGACTACAGACTCTTAATGACTTTCAAAGATTATTTGGAGATATTTCTCATCTACAAACTATTGTTGGGGTAAAAAATGATGAACTGACTAATTTGTTCAAAACCTTAGAAGGTGACAAGGACTTAAATAGTCCAAGAGTATTATCACCTGAAGCTGAGAAAGAATTGGCCTTGGTAGAAAAGAAAGTACATGAAGGGCACGTGGATCGTATTGATCCAAAGCTGGATTGCATTTTGGTTATTTTTCCTTCTAGGCGTTCTCCTACTCAAATATTAATGCAGAGGGAAGATATTATATTGGAATGGATATTTTTACCAAATAAACCAAATAAAAAATTAAAAACTTATGTGGAAAAAATCTCTTACTTGATTTGGAAAAGAAAATTGAGACTTCGTCAATTAGCAGGAATAGACCCAGCAGAAATTGTCATACCTTTAACTAAGGAGGACATTGAAAAATTATGGACAGAAAGTGAACCTTGGCAAAGAGCTTGCAGTAATTTTTTGGGAGAAATTAACAGCAAATATCCCAAAAGCAACAGAATTGATCTTATAAAGAGAGCTGATTGGATCTTGCCTCAAATTGTATGGCAAAAACCCATATCTGAAGTTTGTACATTTTATACAGATGCCAACAAACAAGGAAAAGCAGGTTACAAATCAGAAAATTTAAGTAAAGTGGTTCAAAGTCCGTATAATTCAGTTCAAAAATCAGAATTGTATGCTATTCTGTTGGTATTAATGGTTTTTCAGAACCTCTCAACATAGTAACTGACTCTCAGTATGCTGAAAGAGTGGTATTACATATTGAGACTGCAGAATTTATCCCTGATGCTTCAGAATTAACTTCACTATTTATTCAATTACAAGATATAATCAGGAAAAGGAGTCATCCTTTATATATAACTCACATTCGATCCCATACTGGTCTGCCAGGCCCTCTAGCACAAGGCAATGATGAGATTGATAAATTATTGATAGGAAATGTGCTGGAGGCCACATAATTTCATAAAAAACATCATGTCAATAGTAAAGGTTTAAAGAAGGATTTTTCCATAACCTGGCAACAAGCCAAAGAAATAGTAAAGAAATGTCCTACTTGTTCCTTCTACAATCAAACGCCATTACCAGCAGGATATAACCCAAAGGGTACTCAGAGAAATGAAATCTTGCAGATGGACATGTTTTACTTTGTAGAATTTGGAAAATTGAAATATGTACATCACACCATCAATACTTATTCAGGATTTCAATGGGCAACTGCTTTGAGTTCTGAAAAAGCTGATTCTGTAATCACTCATTTGCTAGAAGTTATGGCCATCATGGGTATACCTGCAAAAATCAAAACTGACAATGCTCCATCATATGTCTCTGTTAAAATGAAACAGTTTTTTGCTTATTATAATATAAAGCATATTACAGGTATACCACATAATCCTACAGGTCAAGCAGTTATAGAAAGATCAAACAGAACTCTAAAGTATATGCTAAATAAACAGAAAGGGGTAACAAAACCCCTCAGAAATAGACTGCATAATGCTCTATTAACTTTGAATTTTCTCAATGCCAATGGGAAAGAAACAACAGCTGCAGAGAGATACTGGATAATAGAAAAAAAACTACAGAATTAAATCGGCAAATATACTTTAAGGATGTGCTGACCTCAGAATGGAAACTAGGGTATGTATTAGATTGGGGACGAGGTTTTGCTTTTGTTTCTGCAGGAGAAGATAAGCTGTGGGTACCATCAAAATTGATAAAGGTTCAATTTGAACAAGAGAAACCTCTTATTTAGAAGAGGTGATAGTTCATCAACCAGCATGAGCATCCAATTTAAACTAACTTGTATCAGTAACACACGCCTTTTCATTTAATCAGATAATAACTTGCCAAAAAGGAACATCCCCAAAATTAGTGTTGGGGAAAGGTTTTTGTTTTTGACTTTTAGGAGAATGAAGGTTAAGGAATCTGAAGAACACTGGACTAATGAGACAACTGAAGAAAAGGGACAAATCATCTATCCCAAGAAACAGAGTGAAATGGGTTATGGGTATATCTTACCTAAAAAATTTTATGTCTTCCTAAATGTTTGTTTCTGCTTTTCTCTAAAGATTTAACACTACTGGTCTTCTAATAGTCCCAGTTCAATTAAAATTTAAAGCTGACTTTGAAGTTGGAGAATGGCTCTCTCCTTTAAACTCAAACATGTTGTTAAAAGGAAAATGCAAACTCCCTGTATCATGGCAGAATAAAAGAGCCGTCTTCTGCTATGGGACAGGACAAAAGCCAAATTAATTAAGGGACTATTCTATTACTAATCTCAACTCTTTGATTCTATTCGGATTCTTTAAACTTTTCTTAAAATATGAATTTTATATCAAAATTTACAAGATTAACATATATAGATATATAGATATATATACATTTTAAACTTTGTTAATATATGAATGGTCATATAGAGTACTAACTAATTCTAGAAAAAAAGGCCTCAATTAGCTGTTTATATATGTCTTTGTGTTCAAGTCTCTTATCAGTTTTCTGCAGGAAATCACGGCCAGGCCGAACATCAACAGAAGTCTCCAGAAAGAAGATGGGGCCCCCCAACAACAACAATTCCACGTGGACAATAATAATATCACTAAGCTGACAAACATCATCTACAGATCAACTTTGAACTACAAGGTGCTCAGAGCAATTTTGAGATGACTAGCTGAGATGATCCAGTCTCAAAGACTGCTTGAATAAGGACTTGAGATAAACCCTGAACTTTGGCATTATACACAGACTGGATAATGAAGGATATAGTTAACTTTCCTAGAATTTGACAATTAACCTAAAATTTTTATTTCAGGATAAAGAAAACTTCGCCCATACCCAGCAGGAAGCAATTTTAACAATACGATGCCCACATTCCCAAAGAGGTGGTGTGGGGCAGGTGGTTTTTTGGTCTTTTTAGTGGGTTTTGGGTCTGAGATAATTTTCATTGTTTAGGGGGGTTGGTTACAAGTTGTTGTCAAGGGTTAGGAAAAAGGCTAAGCAAAGGAGATTAGATTGAAGGTTCTTGTTTTTTAAAAAAAGAGAAAGAAAGAAAGAAAAGAAAAGAAAAAGACAATTACTAGTCTTAAATACTTTACATTGGATTGGATTGTTTTATATTGTATACAAATTTGAAACTGATATTGTTAGAAAATGCTATATGTATATTTCTAATTGTATTTATACCATTCATTTAACAATGTAATGCAGTTTTCTGATCCTTGAAAGTTATTATTACCAACTATTAGGATATAAAGAAATGAAAGTTAGTAGTTAGACATTACAATAGAACTTGTAGTTATATTTGATATGTTTTAAAAATTGAGCAGATATATTTCAGATAGACAGGTCATCTTCAAACCCTTCAGAGATCTACAGAATATGGCATTGAAAATGTTTTAATAACTTAGAAAATTTTTCTTTTTTGAGACATGTCGGCTCCTGGCAGTACCAATCTACTTCAGAGAGAATATGGGCATTGAAGAAACTGCATATGGAGTTAACTTTCATTGTGTCAAAAGTTAGCCATGGACAACAAAGTATTCTCGAATCAACAGGACAAAATGGACAGACAGGACATGAAACAAAGGACTACTTATTCTTGCCAAAACAAGTGGGGTTATGGCTTTATCAAAAGGCATCTTCTGAGGCCAGGACAATATGGCCCCATCCCTGAAGTGGCCTTCGCAATCCGGAAAAGGTACAGTGCCCTTTTCTTCGAAGGCAGCTTAACAGGCAGAGGGCCGATGGCTTCTGTTGTGCAATAGAACAGCAGCTGAAAGCTCATGCCTCTCAATAGTAGACTGGCATTTAATAGAGGGATGTGGAGAAGAAGGGGATGCTGAGATGAAGCCATATATACACAGCCAAGAAGAATGGACAGCTGAATTCAAAAACTGTCAACAATTTTCAGAATTTAAAATCCTGAATCATGACCTGACACTAGTGGAATTCAGGTGTTTCTGGTACATGGACTGTTCTCACCCAATGTGAGGTTGAACTGTTGACCTTGTGTACATCCTACTTCACAAATGAGTCTGTCAGATACGCTAAGCCTGTAGGCTGAAGATGATGCCCCAACACTGCGGAAACCTCAGGTGACTGTCCAGGCAGCTGGCTGTTTCTGTCAACTCACAATTTTTTTGGAAGTTGCTTGCATGCACTTCCTGTTTTTATTTTTGTTAGTTAATATTATTTCCCTCTTGGGTCTCTGAGGGAGTAGAAGATGAGTTAGTTATGGTTGAAGATTAGTTAGTTATAGTTGAAAATTAATTAGGATAGAAAGTGCATTAGATACATCTTGGATTTACCAAAATAGGATAGATAATGGAATTATTTTTTCTGATTTGTCAAATAACTGTTTAGGTATTTTTTACTTGTATATATTGTATATAGTTATTGTACTTTTGTATATAGTTTTTCTTTTGTTAGTTATAACCTTTTGCTTTTTTTCTTTTTATTAAAATAGAAAAGGGGAAATGTGGTGGTATTCTAATTGTACTGAAATGTGATTTTGATTGTATGTTAATAAAGTTGCCCCGGGGGTCAGAGCTATTAGAGCCATAGCAAGAGTGTGGTGGTGGTGGCGGCGGCGGCACACACCTTTAATCCCAGCACTTGGTAGAAGATCTAGGTAGATCTCTGTGTGTTCAGGGATACAGCCAGCATTGGAAACATATGCCTTTAAGACCTGGGGGGCTGCACATACAGACAGTGACGAGGCAGTGACGTGTTTGCGTTTACAACCAATGAGAAGGCAGAACAAAAAACTATGAAACTACATACACACAGGAAATATCTCTCTTTCGGGAAGCTAGGAGCTCGCAGGAGGAAGGGTAAGATTTTAGCTCTGAGCTCTGACCTCTCGGCTTTCTCTTTTACATTGGTTCTGTGTTTCTTATTTAATAAGACGGTTGGTTACATCTACACCATCTTACACCTGTCAGAAAGTATTTTAATGTCAAGAGACCAATATTTAAAACTGTTTTTTGCAGGTTAAAAGCTGGAAAACTTAAAATTCAATATTGAAATCATTGACCACTACATATATCACTTACAGGAAGAAAGTTTTTGAAATGGGCTGTCTAGTGTGTTGTTGCAGTTATTTATACTGAACTATTATGTTATTTCTCTAGATAGATTTTTTCTATGAGAGTTTTTCTATGTAAAGAAATCAGAGCCATTATTTCAAACACAATCAGAATATGTCCAAGCTCATTTTAAACTAGAATCTAGTTTGTTTTGCTTGTTGGTTTAAATGGAAATTACATCCCATTGGCTCATATATGTGAGTGTTTGGGAAGGGTTAGGAGGTATGGCCTTATTGGAGGAGGTATGTCACTGGAGGTGGGCTTTGGGATTTCAAAAACCCAGGTCAGGCCATTCTCTCTCACTCTGCTTACTGCTTGTGGATCAGCTATAACAGTTGCTCCTCTATCACCCTGCCGGCATGTCTGACACCACGCTCCTGGCCTGATGGTAATGGACTCCTCCTCTGAAACTGTAAGCAAGCCCAAGTTAAATGCTTTCTTTTATAAGAGTTGCCTTGGTCATGATATCTCTTCATAGCAAAAGAAAAATAACTAAGATAGTTTGATTTACTATACTTTCTTTCATTATATAGTAATTATGAATTGGAGATGATCTATTTATAGGATTGTAGGACCATTAACACCTTTAAACTATCTAATTTAGTTATCTAATATTTACTCATTAAGACAAATGATACCAAATTTCATCCTGATATTGACAATATATATATTTTTTTGGTTTTTTTCAAGACAGGGTTTCTCTGTGTAGCTTTGCGCCTTTCCTGGGACTCACTTGGTAGTCCAGGCTGGCCTCGAACTCACAGAGATCCACCTGCCTCTGCCTCCCGAGTGCTGGGATTAAAGGCGTGCGCCGCCACTGCCCGGCTGACAATATATTTCTACTTAAAATTAAATTTTAGTTAACATAAGGTTTCTACATAATTGTTTTTACTAATTCAAAGAATAACCAAGAATGATTTTTTTTTGAAATTATAATTAAATCTCTCCTCTCTTCTTTCTCCCTCAAAACCTTTCTACCTATCCCTCCATGTTCTACAAATTCACAGCCACCTTTTGGATTATTATTGTGTGAAATATACATATATATTCCTGAATATAACCATTTGGCCATTTGACATTAGACAGCCAACTGGTGTGCTCTTCCTTGTAAAATTCTACCTCTCTTACTTGTTTAAACTAAAAGTTTCAAATAATAGCATTATCTTTTTTTTTCAAAATTATGGTATATTATCATTTACCACAAAATAAAGTTTATTCTGTCTAATTATTAAACATATTGAAAGCATACATGTGGAGATTTTCATGTGAGGCTTGTGAAGCCACTTATATCTTATATTTACACTATGAGTATGTGTGTGTATGTGTTTGTGTGTGTTAATTGAGGATAATGTACAAAGATAAAAGAACACTATAGATTTAAAAATAAATTGAAAATTACTTGTATGAGTGCTCTAGGTAGAGGACATTAATACAAATGAAAGAAACAAGAAATTTAAAAGTACAGTATTTATACTTAAACATATATTCTACTTACACAAGTCCATGGGCCTCATGATAAATATTCACTATATATTTGTGTTTCAGATGAAGCCCTAAAACCCCATTCCTATTAAATGTATAATCATTAATTTTCTTGGTGCTATTAAGGTAGCACAGCAGGTAAAGGTGCCTACGTTTGATTCCTGGAACCCACATAGTGTAAGAAAAGAACTGACATTCACAAGTTATCCTTTTACATGTACACCCCTAATTTCAAATTAATAAATCAATGAAAGAAGATAAAAGCAAAATTATTTTCTTATTGTTAAGAAGAGCTGCTAGTACTGTCTTGTAGAACTTTTGAAAATGAACTTGGATATAACCTAGCTTTAGGTTTTTGAGGTTAGAGGCAGAATGAAAAATTAGGTTCTTTGGAGATGAAAGTATCATCTAACATTACAAAATAAATAACAGTACAGACAAATAAAATTTAATATTAAAATATGAATGTGGGACTAGAAATACAGCTTTTTGGTAGAACACTTGCTAGCACACATGAGCTCCTAGGTTCAATGTCCAGTACTGAAAATGAAAAATTTAATTTTAATTCAGGCCTTTCTGGAAGAGTTATTTTATATTAAAATTATCAAAAGAACTAAACTAAATAAATATGACTAAAGCAATTATAAACTTGTACACTGTACCACAAATTGCTAAATGGTCTTATTAATAGAAAACCCAGAGCCAGATATTGGGGTAAAAGCTGAAAGATCAGAGAAGCAGAGCAAGCCAGCCACAATTTCTTTCCTCTATGAAATCCTCAGTCTCAAGAGAGTGAGTTCTTGTTTCCTCATGCCTTATATACCTTATTCTGCCCACACATCACTTCCTGGGATTAAAGGTGTGTGTGCTTCCCAGTACTTGGATTAAAGGTGTGTGCCACCACTGCCTGGCTCTGTTTCCAGTGTGGCCATGAACTCAGATATCCAGATAGATCTCTGTCTCCCAATTGATAGGATTGAGGGTGTGTACCACTACTGCCTGGCCTCTATGTCTAATCTAGTGGCTGGCTCTGTCCTCTGATCCTCATGCAAGATTATTAGGGTACACAATATATCACCACATTTCCCCTTTATTGTGTAAAATGATTAAAAAAGGTTATAACTAATATAATAAAAACTATATACAATATGTATATACAATATATACAGTCAAGAATTATAATAATAATGTCCAGTCAATTAACAGCACACTGAGTTCATACTTATTCAAATTATTATATCCTTAAAAATATTTAGGTTCATTTTATATTGTATTGCTAATGACAATAATCTTGTTTTTTTTTTTTTTTCGAGAAAGGGTTTCTCTGCGTAGCTTTGTGCCTTTCCTGGAGCTCACTTGGTAGCCCAGGCTGGCCTCGAACTCACAGAGATCCGCCTGGCTCTGCCTCCCGAGTGCTGGGATTAAAGGCGTGCGCCACCACTGCCTGACATGACAATAACCTTGATTGCTTGGTTAAGGTGATTTTGCTGGTTTGAATAAAAATGGCTCCCATAGGCTCATATATTTGTGTGCTTGGCCTTCAGTTAGTGGAACTGTTTGGAACAACTAGGTGATATCGTCTTGTGAGGGGTACATCACTGGGGGTGTCATTTGAGATATGAAAAACCCATGCCATTTCCCAGTTAGCTTGCTTGCTCTGTCTCTTGGTCTCTGATTCTGTCTTTCTCCTTCCCACCCCCCTTTTCTTTCCATGCCTCCTACTTGTGGATGAAAATATGAGCTCTCAACTACTGCTCCAGTGCCATGCCTGCCTGCCTGTTGCCATGCTTAATGAACTCATTCTGAAGCTGTAAACCACCAATTAACTTCCTTCTATAAGTGACCTTGCTCATGGACTCTCATCACAGCAATAGAAAGGCAACTTAAACAGTGATATTCAGTGTGTTTCTCCACTGCAAAGTTTCAAATATTCTCCATGGTATAAGAATTATTGTGTATCTTGAGGAAAGAAACATAAACATATGCAAATGTCCTCAATTGTGAATTTGCAATGTCACAAGTTTGCATATGTATTAAGTAATATTAAACACTTTATGCAGAAAAATTCTAGTGAAAATAATTTTACTATATAAATTCATTTTCCTTGACAACAGAATATTTTCTTGGAAATATTCCCATATAAAGATAATATATTGCTATTTCTTGTAGGCTTTTTACAGCAGATCTGTAAAAACAAAAAAGGAACAATGATTATACAACTATGCCAGTACACTATTGAGTGTTCAGAATATATTTTATTCACAGCCCACCAATCATAAGATTAATATCACTAGATCTGAAGGGCATTAGTTAAGGGAAAAACAGCAGATACTTGGAATTCTTTAATACTCTGCATATTATAAGAGCATTATATCTTAAATGTTAATCATTAGTTTGTTTTTTAATAAGAATAATATTTTATTTAGTAAAACTGTAAACTCAGTTACATTATGACATTCATTTTTGTTTTATTTGTCCTTGCAGTACTGGAGGTTGAACTCTGGGCCTTGTCCTTGTTAGGCAAGCATTCTGTGTTTTAGCTACAGCCCCAGACCTGAACTAAAGTGATCTGTATATTAAGACATTTTCTTATACAAGAAAATCTATATGACATTTCCAGGAAGATTTTAACTGCAGAGGGAAACCTCAAATTAAATATGTGTGGCACTATCACATGGGCTGGGGACATGGACTAAATAATAAGGAGAAAGGGACACCTGTACACCAAACTTACCTCATTCTGCTTTTTGACTGCTTACATACTGAGAATAATCATCTCTTAAGCCACCATATCATCTCTTCCAATGTGAAATGAACACACAATCGGAGAAAAAAAATAAATCTGCCATTCTTTTGTTGCTTTTATGAGGTATTTTATCACCATGATAAGAAAAGTAAAAAGTATAATGTATCATATATTTAGGTTCATAAAATTTATTTAGATCAGAGAAAAATTTATGGTTACCATATTGCCTTAAAAGCACAAAAAATAGTTAATTTTTTTAAATCATTAAAATAATTCCATGGGTATTAAGAGTCCCAAATAGAACATTATTATCTAAACTTGCTCTAAAACTGTAGACAATTTCAAATGTGACCTTGTGGATAAGTGTGGGCTTAAGTCTCTCTCTCTCTCTCTCTCTCTCTCTCTCTCTCTCTCTCTCTCTCTCTCTCTCTCTGTGTGTGTGTGTGTGTGTGTGTGTGTGTGTGTGTAATAGATACAAACTTATAAAAAGAGATGTGGAAAGATTATGATCAGGTAGTTAAAGAAAGATAAAAACTGGGTCTGGTACTTCTTGTCTATAATCACAGTACTCAGGATTCTGAGACAAGAAGATGTCCACATTAAAATCTAATTTGACTATCAGTGCAGTCTGAGTTATAAAGTAACATCCAATTTCAAAATACCAGAGTAGGTAAACAACAAAAAGAAGTGATAAAGATTAAAAGTACAAACATATTTAATGTATTAGAATTATAAATAATATTTTTGACCATTAGTTATGCTAAATGATATAAAGTTAAATAATATTGACTCAGTAAAGATATGTGTGGGAAAAGTCAATTTAAACATTTCTAGAAAATGTCAAAACAAAAAATGTTGGAGCTTATCTTTTGTATATGCAAGCAAATTTAAGCTCCAAAGACTTTTGACCAAGCAATTTTGGGTTGACAAATTATCTAATTGAATCTACAGATTCAAAGCAATCCCCATCAAAATCCTAAAACAATTCTTCACAGACCTTGAAAGAACAATACTCAATTTCATATGTAAAAACAAAAAACCCAAGACAGCTAAAACAATCCTGCATAACAAAGCCACAACTGGAGGCATCACCATCCCTGACCTCAAACTCTACTATAGAGCTATAGTAATAAAAGCAGCGTGGTACTGGCATAAAAAACCGACATGTGGACCAATGGAATCGAATTGAAGACCCTGACATCATTAACCCACACACCTATGAACACTTAATTTTTGAAAAAGAAGCCAAAACTGTACCATGGGAAAAAGAAAGCATCTTCAACAAATGGTGCTGGCACAACTGGATGTTAACATGTAGAAGACTGCAAATAGAGCCATATCTATCACCATGCAAAAAACTCAAGTCCAAGTGGATCAAAGACCTCAATATAAAATCAGTTACATTGAATCTGACAGAAGAGAAAGTAGGAAGTAGTCTTGAACACATTGGCACAGGAGATCACTTCCTAAATATAACACCAGTAGCACAGACACTGAGAGCAACAATTAATAAATGGGACCTCCTGAAACTGAGAAGCTTCAGTAAATAAGACATAATGACATCGTACAAAATGGGAAAATATCTTCACCAACCCCATATCTGACAGAGGGATAATATCCAAAATATATAAAGAATTCAAGAAATTAGACAGCAAAATACTGAACAATCCAATTATAAAATGGACTAGAGAGCTAAACAGAGAATTCTCAACAGAAGAATCTCAAATAGCTGAAAGACATTTAAGGAATTGCTCAGCATCCTTAGTCATCAGGGAAATGCGAATCAAAATGACTCTGAGGTACCATCTTACACCTGTCAGAATAGTTAAGATCAAAAACACTGAAGACAGTGTATGTTGGAGAGGATGTGGAGCAAGGGGAACACTCCTCCTTTGTTGTTGGTAGTGCAAACTTATACAGCCACTTTGGAAATCAGTATGGCAGTTTCTCAGAAAACTGGGAATCAATCTTCCTCAAGACTTGGCTATACCACTCTAAAGCATGTACACAGGAAATGCTCAATCATACCACAGAGACACATGCTCAACTATGTTCATAGCAGCATTATTCATAATAGCCAGAACCTGGAAACAACATAGATACCCCTCAACTGAAGAATATTGGTACATATATACAATGGAGTATCACTCAGTAGTGCAAAACAGTCACAACATGAAATTTGCAGGCAAATGGGTGGAACTAGAAAATATCATCCTGAGTGAGGTAACCCAGATTCAGAAGGACAAACACGGTATGTACTCACTCATAAGTTGATGAGTTGATGATCACTAGATGTAAGCAAAGGATAACCATACTACAACCTATAGCTCTAGAGAAGGTAGCTAACAAGAGGACCCAAAGACAGATGCATGGATTGCCCTGAGAAGGGAAAATAGATGAGATCTCCATGAGTGAACTGAGGTTGAGGGGTGGGCAATAGAGGGTAAGGGATGGGGGATGAGAACATAAGGAAATGTGATAGTCGAGCTGGATTAGAAATCAAGTGGGAGAGCAATGAAAGAGATACCATGATAGAGGAAGATATCATGGGGATAGGGAAAAACCAGGTGCTAGGGAAGTTCCCAGGAATCCACAAGAATGACCCCAGCTTAGACTACTAGCAATGGTGGAGATGGTGCCTGAGTTGGTTTACACCAGTAATCAGGTCGTTGGGTACCCTATCTGTCATCATAGAGCCTTTCTCCAGTAACTGATGGAAGCAGATGCAGAGGTCCACAGCCAAGTACCAGGTTGAGCTCCAAGAGTCGAGTCAAAGAGAGAGAACAGGGATTCTGTGAGCAAGGAGCATCAAGATCGTTATGGGGAAACCTACAGAGACAACCAAACCAAACTAGTGGGAACTCATAAAATTTAGATCAATGGCCGTGGAGCCTGCATGGGACTGGACTAGGCCCTCTGCATAAGTGAGACAGTTGTACAGCCTTGGGGAAAGGGGAGGGGCTTAGACCTGCCTCTACTAAATGTACCTCCACATGGGAGGCCTTACCTTGTTGTAGGAGGGAATTCGGGGTGGGTTGGGAGTGGGAGACTGGGAATGCAGGAGGAGGGAAGAGGAGGATCTTTAGTATATAAAAAGCTACACATAGAAACCCTGTCTAAAAAAAAAATACCCAAACAAAAAAAAAAAAAAGGTGTGTGGGAAAAGTCAATTTTAACATTTCTAGCAAATGTCAAAACAAAAACTATTGGAGTCTGTCTTTTGTATATGCAAGCAAATTTAAACTCCAAAGACTTTGACCCAGCAATTATTTGTTGACAAATTATCTCATAGTCATATTAGATGTCTATGAAAAACATACATATATAATATTATTTCATTTATATTGATGTTATTATTGAAAATTGACCCACATGTCTAACAAATGGGGAATGATTAGAAAGTATTTTTTTTTAATTTCTTTAATGGCTGATAGTAAACACTATGATTCAGAAAGATTCACAGATCACTATGGAGTATTCTACAATAAAATTATGTACAGAAAACATAAAAAAATCTTTCCTCTTAGGAAAATAACTAAGAATTCTTGCAGTGATATGTGATATAGAAGTCTTATGTTTTAATGGATAATTTCATTTGACTTTATATTAGTGCATATAATATGTTAATTTATGCATATATATTACACACACACACACACACACACACACACATATATATATATATATATATATATATATATATATATATATATATATATATATATATGGATGCATGTGTGTTTCCACATCATGTATCCACTTCATGGGGATTGGGAAAAACCAGGTTTTTTATTATCTATTAGTTGGCTTTTTAAAAACAAATTTTATTTTTAACTTTAGTTGCATGTATGTGTCTGTTTATGTGTGGGTTCAATGCGTGAGTGCAGTGCCTACAGCAACCAAAAGAGGACAACAGATTCTCCAGAGCTGGAGTTACAGATGTTCTTACATGTTGTACACATTCATGGGTGCTGGGAAGAAAATGTTGGTCATCTGCTGAGCCATCTCTCTAGACCTTTTACTAATTTTAAGGAATAAAGAGTAGGTATAACAAATTGTTAGGAAAAATATCAACTGTGTATTATGTTTAATAAAGCATTTTTTTTCTATCTGGGGAGATGGCACAGTGGACAAAGTGCCTTCCATACAAGCAAACATGAGGCCCTAATTTCTGATTCCCAGCAGTCACATATGAAATAACAACAAAGCACGCCTGTAACTTGAATTCAGAAAGGTGGTGTGGGGAGTAGAGACAGGGGGAATTCCTGGAACTCATTGTTCATTCATCTTAGCTAACCTGATGAGGTTTAGATTCAGTGAGAGTCTCTGCATCAAAAAACAAGGTGGAAAGTGAATAAGGATAGACATGCAATGTTGACATTTGGCCTCTACATGCATATACACCTGCATATATATGTGAGCATATCCACATGAACAAATATGTGATATTTATCATACACAAAATACACATATATAATATATATGATATATCACATGATATATGTTATGCATATCACAAATCTATCATATATATGTATATAAACATAAACACAAAGAATTTGTATTACCTGGTACTGAGAACAAAATATAATGAGATATCATTTCTAGATCAGTTATCTGTAAAAGACACTATTTTCAATTTTTAAACTACTTTTCCACCCATGTGTGTGTCTATGTGCACGCACTCACATGAGCTGTGAGATACACACATGTGGAAGTTAGATCAGAGGACAACTTGGAGTTTTTATTTTTAAATCAAGGAATATGGAATTGATAATGCTGTTTTCACAGTATGGAAGATTCCTGGAGATTAGTTCAAATGAGAGCAGCACATAAACTGGAAGGTGCTGTATACATGTTTGATATTAATACTGCTATTGTTGCCATAACTTGGGTTATTTTTGTATAATATTTAAGGGTCACTTTTTCCTCTGCTGCCAGTTTCTTGACAGGGTAGGGGAAGAGTACTGATAGCTAGTAAATGTGCATCACAGCTTGAAATGCCTGGTAAGAGGAAAGCCCTTTTGATCTATGAAGTTACCTTAGTTGGGGGGTGGGGCATGGTTCAGGCATCTAACAGATGGCCTGGTAGCTATTTGTTCCTTGCATGTCTTTTAAGGCTTCATTTGGAGTTGACTCTATCTTAGGAAGTAGCTCAAGGAGGGTATTTGCAAATGAAAAATGAAAATGATCACGTACTTGAACAAAATATGATTTTATATCTTTAGAGGAAGGATTTACCAGTAAGTTTATTTTAGAACTTAGTCATAAATATAACATAAACTTTTTTTTAAATTCTAATATTTTCAGTTCAGTCAGAAAAAGTTGATGGATCCAATAGACTGAATTATATTGTCATGACTTTTAATTTAAACATGAACTTAATTAGAAAGTTCCCCCAAAAATACTATAAAATTTACTGGAGGCTTTATTTGGGCAAAGACAGACCCATAAACCATATAAATATGCAATAACTGGTTACACATTAGTAACTCTGGTTATTAATATATATAATTGAAATCAGCCAGCACAACAGCAGCTTTACAAAAATCTATTAATAGTGATATAAACTAAAGAGTAGTATGCAAGTCTCCTTAATGAATTATAGTTTATTTCATCAACAAAACAAATAGGACCACAGCAAGACATTTCTTCTTTCCCCTAGAGAAATAAAAATCCATGATGGAAAATAAAGTTAAATAGAAGCCTTCAATTTTCTATCTACCAACTTATAAAGATTTGGGGTTAATATTGTTCAATTTAACAGTAGAAATACACACAAGCACATGTCCTTATTCCCTTGCTAGTGTAATAGAACAATAATAAAGAATTTATGTAACCTAAAGCTATAAACATATTCAATAACATATTTTTATAAATACAAAATTAGGCATAAGGTAGATTGCTATTTCTACCCATATAATCATTCTGATAACTGTGGTTGCCTTGTATGGAATCTACTATGGCATTATTATTTTTGACAATTCCTTCTTCATTGTATGAAACCTATGTAATAAAATTTTATTTAGCTTTATATACTACAGATCTGAATTGATGTTAAGATATTTGATACATAAACTTTGCTAAGTTCATGTTATATAGACTAACAAAGTGTTACAAAGGGAGGGATGTGTGCTAAACTAGGTATGGTGATGCATTCCTTTAATCCCAGCTGAGTTTTTTCAATTTGTGTGCATAGGTAATTTTTTACTATTGAATATGCTTAGGTATGAACCAATAAACAGTAATAAAGATGTGGTTTCTCTGAGCATATAGTACTGAATTGAGGAGAAACAGTGTAAACATAATTGAAATGAATGAAAAAGATAGTAGTATGTAAGAATGCTCTTTTATCTCACAGGAACAAATGTGTATTTAAGTTGTCACTCAGATGTGGGGCAAAAAAAAAAGCAAACAACATCAAAAACCCACTACGAAGGCTTTTCTTAGTTATCTGAAATTTTGCTTGATCCAATAATTAGGTATTTTTGTTAAAAAAAAAAGTGGTTTCAAAATATTTTCAAAGTTCACCAGCAAACAAAACAGCAACACAATAACTTGGAAAGTGAAATTGAAAAATACTGTCAGTTATTTTAAAAAAAAGCACCTTGAGTTTTTGGCAGACTTGTACATCCAACTGTCAAGTTGACATACCTACTCAGATGTATAATTGACATCTCACATACAACATGACCCAAATTAAATGCTGAAATCCCTCTTAAAAAATCTTCACTTACTTCCCTTGTCATTTCAATTAGCAAGTCCATCCTTCTCAGACCTAAATTCTTGTAGTCATTCATCCTTGATGCTTCCATTTGTGTCACATACCACATATCATTAGTCAGAAAATCTTTTTGACTCTACATAATGAATGCTGTGATAAAATGCCCAGAATTCCCCAAAGACTGAAGGATTTACTACCACTTTCACTGGCCCAATTCCTAGAGTGGTGCTAATAGACAACCATAGACATCTTCAATAAATGCCTCAGGTGAAAGCATTACTGTGTACAATGTCATTCTTACCAACCAGTGGAGAGAATAAATGCCTATTTCCATTTTGCCAACAACATTAAATAACTTTGTGGTACCAGTGTCCCTTCTGTAGAATACCTTATTCAATAGTATGAGGCCTTTGTTACTACAACATTGCAGCCCAGTTTCTCTTTTGTCAATTTTTTTGTTTCATTCCCTCCCTTGCAAATGGTGCTGATGCTAAGGTCACTTATTTTGGGAAATTTTTTTGCCTAATAACTTTCATAGTAGAGTCAAAACCTCGTCTTCGACAAACAAGGAATAGTCATTGAAAGTAAATAAGTTGAGATCTTCAATTGTTTTGCTAGCATTGAAAAAGCTGGCATTAATGGTATATAGACCCAGATATATCTTCAAACAAGGAAACTATCTTAGTCATTGTACTGTTGCTGTGAAGAGACACTACAATCAAGGCAACTCTTAGTTGAGAGCTACATCCTAATCTTTAAGCAGAGAGAGGAAGGAGGGTGAAAGCACTGGACCCGGTGTCTGCTTTTGAAATTTCAAACCCACTTCCAGTAACATATTTCCTCTAAGAATGCCACACCTCCTAATCATCATAATCCTCTCAAAGAATTCCATTCCCTGGTGACTAGGCATTCAAATATATGAGCCTATGGGTGTCATTTTTATTTAAACCACCACATTCTACTCTCTGGCCTTCATAGGCTTATAGCCATATCATAATGCAAAATTGCATTCAGTCCAACTTCAAAAGTCCCCATAGTCTATCATAGTCTATCACTGTTTAAAAGTCCAAAGCTTAAAATCTCTTCTTGGCAGTCTCAAAAAGCGTATCACATACTTCCAAAATACAGTGGCATAGAATATACATTACTATTACAAAACTGGAAAAAAGCTGCATAATGAGGAAATACTGGACTTAAGCAAGACAGAAAACAAGCAGGGCAAACTCCATGTTCTGAATCTCCATGTCTGAGGTCAAATTGCCTTTCAGATCTCCAACTCCATTCAGATTTGTTGACTGCAACAAATTTTTCTCTCTTGGGCTGATTTCACAACCAGTTTGTGTCCTACATGCCTAGCATCTCCAACATCTTGAGATCTCCAATGAAATCCAGGTTTCACAGGTCCATGTCCTGGCATCTCTGGCTTCCATAAAAGAACATCCCTGACACATAACTAGCCTCAGCAGCTTTCCTTGGCTGTGGAGGGAGATTCTCCAGCCCCCTTCTGGTATCCATGACTCTAAAGCAATAAGCTCAGGATTGAAGTTTCCAAGTTCTTCTGTTCGCTGGGATTGAAACTTGGCCCATTCTTTCAATTACATCTGCATTAGCTTTCTGGTTTTGATGGTTTTTGTCACTGCTTCAGCTTTTTCAAAATTACTTTTTACATGTTTTGAGCTAAATAAGGTGGGGTCTTAACCTGAGATCATAACTCACTTTATCCCATTTAATGTCAGGCTTTTCTGTAAACTTTTTTTGTTTTTGTTTTTTGTTTTGTTTTTTGAGACAGGGTTTCTCTGTGTAGCTTTGCGCCTTTCCTGGAACTCACTTGGTAGCCCAGGCTGGCCTCGAACTCACAGAGATCCGCCTGGCTCTGCTTCCCGAGTGCTGGGATTAAAGGTGTGCGCCACCACCGCTGCCGCTCTGTAAACTTTTTTTAACATCTCCATTAGCACTGGACTTAGTCCCACTACACTTCCCGGTGCACCTTTTTTTTTTTTTTTTTTTTTTTAAAAAAAAAAAATCAAATTGTGTCTCTAGGCCACTTAGTAATATTCTTCCGCTCAGAAACATCTTGAGCTGGACATGCATAATATACATTGATCTCAGAATCACTGTCTTCCATGCTCCTACTTGTATGGCCCATTAAGCCCCACTTAAAATGTTCAACTGATTTTCTAGTGTGAAATCTCAAAGTTTTCCATATTCCTCCAACAAACAGCATGGTCAGGCCAGTCACAGAAATATATCATTCCCTGCTATCAACTTCTATCTTAGACACTGTTCTATTGATGTGAAGAGACACTATGACCACAGCAACTATTATAAAAGAAAGAATTTAATTGAAAACTTGCTTACAGTTTGAGAGGTTTAATCCATTATCAGCATATCAGGAAGCATGGACACATACAGGCAAAGATGGTGCTAGAGAAGTAGCTGAGGGCTACATCCTGATCCTGGCCAAGTGAGGTATTCTGGGATTGGCATTGGCTTTTGAGACCTAAATGACCACCTCCAGTGACCCACTTGGTTCAACAAGACCACACCTCCTAATCTTTTCAAATAGTTCTACTCCCTGATGATTATGCATTCAAATCTATGAGCCTAGGGATGACATTCTTATTTAAACCACTATAGGGAGGCTTTCAAAATTTATAGCCTCACATCATTGTCAGTTCATTCTCTGTTCCCTGAATGTGGATGGAAATGTGATTGTTCAGCTTCTTGCTCTGGCCATCTCTTGCTTCTATGACTCTCCTGCCATTATAGACTCTCCCTTTGGAACGATAACTCTACCCCACCACCATGAAAGAAAACTCTTTTCCTTTTATAAGTTGCCTTGATGATTTTTTTTTATCATAGCAAAAATTAAGAATTGTTGCTAATACCCTTAATGCCATAAATTTAAAAAATGATTTTTAAGCTCACATCCTAGTTCACAGTTGTAAAGTATCAGTGAAATAGTTTTATGCTTGGGAGTCACCACAACATGACAAACTATGTTAAAGAATCACAGAATTAGGAAGGTTGAGAACAACCTGTTTTTTTAAAAAAATGTAATTCTTAATTGTTTCTTTGAAAATTTCACATCATGCTCCCTAATCCTGCTCACCTCTCAGCCCCTCTACATCCTCCCCTCACCTCTACAGTATGGCCTCCTAAATAAATTTAAAACAAAACAAACAAAAATCTCACCTAACTCCTCCATCTTTCAAACACCTCTTTATTTATTCTAGTGGCATCAGGAACTGCAATGTGTCACGAAGTATACCCTTTTGTCCAGTCAGCCACACCCACCAAATATTCATTGTATGGAGTCATTGGTCTGGTTCAAGGCTTTTGATTTCTGGTACACCATCATCACTGGGCCCCCACTTAAAATCCTCTTGGTCATCTTGTTGTTACCCCAAGTCTTGGAGATCCTGCAGTTATTGCTCTGCAGAACCTGTGCCTAGGTGCACTCCAGCAGGTCATAGATGGGGCAGCTATAAAGGTGGGCTAACCCAAGGACAAGGATGTGGATCTGAGTGGTAACTGAACTGGTCAGTCCAAGCCATTGGGACCTTCCCTCACGTGAGGGTCAGAGCCAGCTATCCTAGGCTTATGCCATTGTGTCTAGCTCTCCCACTCCTGTGGTGAGGGATGGGACCTTCCCTCCCCAGTGCTGGGGTTACTTCTCCTATGGAGAGATGGTGCCAGCTTTCCTGCAGTGTCCAGCAAGGGACAGGGCCAGCTATCCCAGGGCCAGTGAGGGACAGGAATTATTCAGCACAGCCCTCAGATTTCAATACCCCCTTGTGATAATGTAAGCCATGGATATCAGCCCAGATCCTAACTGCGGTAGGACCAGGGACTCAGACATGGCTCTCTAGTCATCCTGGCACAGATGACATCATAGCCCCAGCAGCAATATGGCCCTCAGACAACAGTATGGCCACAGAATGCAGCCCAGATCCTGGGCATCCATATGGGAGAACAAATATTTTAGAGTAAAAACTAAGATTTTATTGTCCCCAACAAAATGTATCACAGATTTTTAATTTTCAGAACATGCCTTTATATATGTGTGACATTCTTTTCTATCTTAACTTGTTTGATAATTCTGAGACTTCACAATGATTTGGGAATTTATTTTTATTAAGACTTCATTTTTATTTATCTATATACTTTTCTATTTATTTTTTATTTATTCATTTATTTATTGAAATATTTTTTGTGTATGTGTAAGTGTATGCCACATGTGTAAGGGTGCCTGTAGAGGCCAGAAGAGGGTGTTGGATCCTCTGAAAATGAAGCTACTGTCTATAGTGAGCTTCCCAATGAGTGCTAGGAAACTCAATCAGGTTCTCTGGAAGAGCACCTGAAAGGTGATTCATCTCTCCAACTTTGGATTTTGTATTCTTCATTGTTTTCAGCCTTTTCATTTTCATTATAGACCTGCATAACAGTGGCCACTAATAACCATGTGGCACAATCAATACTAGGTTCTCGTGAAATCTCTTCTGCAAATGTCATTAATCCCAAACTCTTCAACTTATCCTCAGGCAGATTTTTCAGACAGGGGCAAAAAGCAACCACATTCTTTGCCAAAATATCACAAGAATGAGCTCTAAGCCACTTAGTAATATTCTTCTCCTCTGAAACCTCTTGAGCTGCTCAGATCAACTTCAGTATTGCCTTCCTTGTTCCTACTAGGATGATGTATTAAGCTCTGACTAAAGTATCAAACTGCTTTTTGAGTCCAAAATCCCAAGGTTTTCCATATTCTTCCAACAATCAGCATGGTTAGGCCTGTTACAGCAATAGCCTACTATCAGTACCAACTTCTGTCTTAGTTACTGTTCTATTGCTATGAAGAGGACAGCATGACAAAATCAACTTTTATAAAAGAAACCATTTAATTGGGGGCTGGCTTAAAGTTTCAGAGGTTTAGTCTATTATCATCACAGTGAGAGGCATGTGCTAGTGAAGTAGTTGATCCATAGACACAGAGAGAGGGCAAAAGATGGAGAGAGAGAGAGAGAGCGACAGAGAGACAGAGACACACACACACACACACACACAGAGAGAGAGAGAGAGACAGAGAGACAGAGAGAGAGACAGAGAGAGAGAGAGATTGAGAGTATTGATGTGGCTTGGCATGGGCTTTTAAACATCAAAGCCCACCCTCAGAGACATGCTTCCTCTAACAAAGATATACCTTACAATCCTTTCAAATAGTGCCACTCCTTGGTAACTAAGAATTAAAATATATGAGCCTATGGGGGCCACTCCTGTTCAAACCACCATGGAGCAGCAAAATTGTTAGAACATATATATTAAGGTTTCTGGTTTGGGGTATTTTATGAGATCCCTATGTGTGTAAACATACATCTCTGTGTTTATATGCATTTCTTATGTTTTCCTATGGCTCTTTATCTTGGTTTGTTGTTTTGCCATATTCATTTTTTATTTAACTTATCTTAATTTATTTTATTATTCCCTACACAATTTATTTTATTATTCCCTAGATGTTTGCCTGTTTTCTAATGGGAGAGAGAAAAGTTGTGAATCTAGATGGGGGTGGGGGTGGGGGGGGAAGAACTAGGAAGAACAAGGAGGGGAAACCATTACCCGAATATATAGTATAAAATTATTTTTAATAAAAAAAAACTTACATCAAAGTGGTCTCAGGTGGTATTCTTGGAAAATGAACTTGTAGATGTGATAATATGTCAACCATTTGAGAAAAATGAGAGGAACTGTTATCAAAAAGATGATCACCATAGATGATATTAGCTGAAAACATTTGGGTCAAAAGTTAAAAAGGCTTATAACAATTAATAATGATATGTTAAACATTTTAAAATAGCAAACCATCCTAAGTTGCTTACAAAAAAGGTTTTCTCTCATGCACCCAATAATTACTGCTGAACCTATGAGTTCAAAGGGAGGTGAAATTCCCTCTAGAAGGATAAATAGTAAATGCTATTATGAATGGACAAACAAAATGTAGTATATCCACACACCTAAATAATATTAAGAAGAAAAAGAGAGCAAAGTCTCAGTGCAAGTCACAAAATATCACACATAACATTTCAAATGGTTATGATAATTTTAGAACATTATCTGTACTTATAGGAGGTAGATGCATGGCCACTTGGGGGCCAGCATTCTGAGCTGGGAATGTTTACCTATTGGGACACGAAACCTTTAAGATGGGGCAGTCCACTGGAAGTGGATTGCTAGAAAACTGGGTTAGGTAAATAGATTAATAACTATAAATTTACTAAAAATCATTGAGCATAGTATAATGGGTGATTTCAATGGTAAGTAAATAACATGTTGGAAAATTTAAAATGGCACCCCTCAAAAATTGTTTTTCTATGGGTGGGAAAGAAGAAGAAAGAGATTGAATGTTCATATTGTATGTCAATTTTCCCCTACTTTGTATTAATCATCTGCTTTTACTTTGCATTTCATACATTAATTATAAAGTACTGTCAATAATTAATGCTGTTTCACCTTATTCTAGTTAATTGAGACACAAGGAAAATAAGAACATACACCAAAGTTACTTATAGACTGATGTAGGAGGCACTCAAGAAAGAAAGCAAGTATGGAACAGTGGGTTTTATTGTTTGCTGTTCCTATACACAAGAACAAAAGAAAATGCCATGGGTTTTAAAATATAGATTTCATACTATTTACAAGCTTAAATAGATATTAACCACATTGCATATTCAAGTTTATTATAAGTTATATACTAATATAATTGTCCTGACTCTTTAGATGAATACCTGCATAGATTTATTTGACAAATAAAATAATGTCTTATTTTCTTAACAATTCCATGTTAGGAGAATACCATCAGATAAAGGCATTAGATTTGAGAAATCCTAAGCAAATTCCATGTGGACATGCTATTATCTAGGGAAGAGCTATGGCATACATATACATCATACCATACCATATTTTTCTTTCTTTCTTTTCAGTTTTTCAAGACAAAGTTTTTTTTTGTTTTGTTTTGTTTTGTTTTGTTTTGTTTTTCATAGCTTTGGTGCCTGTCCTGGATCTCGCACTGTATACCAGGCTGGCCTCGAACTAACAGAGATCTGCCTGGCACTCGAGTGCTGGGATTAAAGGTATGCACCACCACCACCCAGCTCATATTTTCTTTTAATGATGAACAACACATTGCTAAGTAAATTAAAAGTGGAAACAATATTGTCTGATTAAATTATATAAAATTCATGCTATATATTAATATCTAAAGCAATTCTTTCTAACTTGCACATGAACAAAGTTTGTTGCAAACATATATAATATCTTCTTATGGTGAATCATTCTGCTGTGATTGTTAGACAAAATGTTATAGCTGAAATTTGGTGTAGTTATTCATTATACCTAATAGAAACCAGAAAAGAAAATTTAAAAGAAATACAACAGAATAACTTTTTAAAAATACTTTATTGTCATGAACTCACAAATAAAAATACTACACAGCTAGATTGAAATAGCCACTAAACCAAACACTTGCACATTCCCAAATTCCATGTATATCAGTGAAGAACTAGGTTAAATATTTTTTATGTAATCTCACCTCTCTGATGGTCATTTCCATTTAGCAGAAGAGTTTTCATGGCACATCTATTTTCTTCATCTGCCATATTACTTTTTCCAACACAGACATTTGTAAATGTTATACAAATCAACAATTAATAATCACAAATAAAAATCCAAACACGTATATGCTATGTATATCACTCATGTAGTTAAAGATCATAATATAGTACCATAAATCAACACTAAGGAGGATTTAAGGTTTATCTTTAAACAAATATTGTAACATTTCAAATAGAGAAAAGTCTATTATCCAATTTTCTTGCCTATCTCAGATTTAAAAAAAAATTTACTGCCTCTGTCATGTAATGATGTAATTACTTAGTACTATTAACTTAATCCATGATAAAATGCACCTATATTTTCTCTAGGTTCCTGACATTGAAATAATTAGTTTCCCATTTACATGCTTGAACAGTCAACACAATTTTGTTTTTCTCAATTGGTAATTACTCTTATAATTTTCCTTCCTTCCTTCCTTCCTTCCTTCCTTCCTTCCTTCCTTCCTTCCTTCCTTCCTTCCTTCCTTCCTTCCTTCCTTCCTTCTTTCCTTTTTTCAAAAACGGGATCTGGCAAAAATGGAGACATATCTTCAAAAGAATCAGTGTGCTTCCACCTATTTTCTTTCAAGAAGTGTTTGGATAACAATTTGTGAAAATTAGTATTTTATCCAGAAGGATTTTTTCTTAATGGGGAGGGTCCTCCTTAGTGTGGATATAATGACTTACAGATTACTAGGATAATACTCATGTAAGTCACATTTTTACAGTATCATAAGGTGACTATAAGGATGCGTATTAACTTCTCTAGTCCTCACCATGTGCTGCAAAAGATTTTGTCATTTAAAATTAAAGACACAGAAAAAAGACTTTGTATCTTTTATCTCTTAGTTTAATCTGAAAATAAAATTGGGTGCCAAGAGCATTTCATTTTCTCTTTCATTGCAATAGCTTCATATTTACTTTTTCCTTGATACTGAATTTCTGCAGAACGCTTCCTTCCATTTGTACTCACTAGAAAACTTGTGTTTTTTTCTGAGCTATATAGTGCTGTAAAAGCTAGAGTAGAATCATGTGAGCATGGCGTGCATTTTTTTGGGTTACTCCAACTCCCATTTTCTATCATATCTATGGTACCTAAATTTTTCAATGGATCCCATTAATCTCTTCTCTTGCTATCCATGTCAATACTATTAGTTTTTATTCTATACTTATATCATACAACAGAATTGATAGTGAGATTGGATTATAAAACACAGTTATGCTACTTTTCTTAAATCTGTTTTTATGGAGAAAATACATTCTTGGTTTAGATCACACTCACAGAAGTCAAATGGGAGACCCATGTGAATTCTGCCTGCAGTCACAGGAATATTCTTAGATGTAGATCTAGTTTCAACATAACTATAGCCTAGACCAGTTTCATGTGTACAACGTCTCAGAGATCCTGAATCAGAAGCACAAGCATAAGCTTCTTCTTGGATGAGGAGTGACAAAAGGTACTTTTATTATTTTTTTCTTCATTTAATTGATTTCAAGGTTTCCATTTGCATGACAGTAACATTTTAACCTTTCTTCATGAATTATCTTGAATAAACTCTAAAACTAGAGAGAACTATTATGTACAATATACCATTTGTTACATATTCAATAGTAATAAAAACAGCAGACACAAACAACAGTATGTACTGTTCATTTGCTCAGCTGGATGTTGGCTGAGCACCTAAGCCTATTTTACTAGGGTAGCTTGCCCATGCAGCGTAAGCTGTTTGTCAATTAATTTAGGCTGGCTGTTGGCTTGGGTGACTAGGCTGGGTAGGCTCTAGCCAGATTTGTTTCATTATAACTTACAGGAACAATTAAATAATATTGTGACTTAAATCGCTAAATTTTAGAATAATGTTGCTATGAAACAATGGATAATGAATACAATATTATAACTAGAACTTTCACTTATGAGCACACACATAAATGGTTTTGATAACATAACCTTGAATGCTTTTGAAAATTAAAAATAGCTATTGCCAGATACAAATGTATCAATGATGTACACTTTGCTCTTGCCCAAGTCCAATTCAGAGTCAGTGGTTCTGTCTGGTGACTTTCTTCCCCTTACAGGTAAATTGTGAACCCAGACTTCTTTCATAAGAAACCCCACTACTTAAATTGATTCACAGTAGCTGTATATGAGCGAGAGGTAACAAGTAGAAAGACTCCAGATCTAGCCTTAAACCATGCTGTATAATAAATAGCACCATAACATCTCTCATATTATTTATTTGTAAAATTTTAGGTGCACGGCTTTATCCAAAGTGTAAAGGAATCCGGTGGGGGGGAAAAAGTCTTTGTATCCAGGAAGAGGACATGTTGCTTTAAACAGATGGATCTGTGCATTGAGAGTAAGAGTAGTACATTAGTATTAGTTTTAGAGTAAGAGTAGTACCTATCTCTAAGACACAGATATATTCAAAAAGAAATTATGGATCATTAATCATTAGATGTATAATGTTATGGCTTATTGACAAACTCAAGATACTCTTGATGACTTTGCTCTGTTATTTCAATGTTTCTTCAGATACTATCTTGGACAAATTCCAAAACTAGAGCAAATGGATACTAGAATTGGGGGAAAAGAGAAATAAGAGAAAGGGGAAGGACACGAGACTGAATACTGTTAAAACATATGATGCAATTTAAAGAAATTATCTTTATGAAACCTACCAGTAAGGGTAATAAATATAAGATAATGAAAAAAATAATGTACCAGATAACTTTTGCTATGTATTAAACAGCTACAACCCATCAGAATTATATACAACAGTAAACATGGATTGCTCACTTTTCAGCTGGATTTTGGCTAAGCATTTATGCATACTTGGCGAGTCTCTACATCACTTATATTTTGATTTCATAAGTCAATGCAAGATGAAAGGAATACTATAAAGGAATATCATAATGAATGGACACAGACAGAGATGAGGATCAACACATTAACATTCACATATTGTCACATATTTAGCATATGTAATTACCAGGTGTTTTATTATTAATATGAAAGACTAAACTATTTACCAAATTTATAATCTAATGGACAATGTGGATAATAGTTCAGTAGTTGCCATACAGAGTATTACACTTTCCCTACATTAGAAAATCTATGGTACTTAGAAAAACAAGGAAACAGTGTAATATGGACATAAGGAGAATTTGTAAGCAAAGACGCAAACATACAAAGATGTGTGCCAGCTAGTTCCTCTGAAAATGGGTGGACAACTTTTGGGAATTGTCTCTTTCCTTATCACATGTTGGTTCCAGGTATCAAAGTCAGGTTATTAGGCTTGGTTGCCTTTACCTACTGGGCCATATTTCTTGCCCTATTTTATTTAATTTATATTTTACATTTTCAAATAAATAAGATACTTGAATGTTAACTTTACTGGTTTATAAAAGAAAAATATGACAATCTCAAAGAGCAGACAGAATAAACAAAGAAATCAGAGTGAGCCATAGCACAGTTATAAAATTGGAGAGCCTATTTTATGTAATTTCTACTTTATCAATATTGAATTAGAAAACATAGGAATGAGAATAAAGTTAAAATTATGACTAACAATGTTAAAGAAGATGTCTAAAAGGATTCTATTATAACTTACAAATAAGTAAATGGTATATATAACCAGTAATACTGGTTATTATTCTCTGATGACAATAGCTAAAACAAAAAATGTTTTCCAGAGTAAAGGGTAATTTTTTTCCTATAGGACAGCATATAGCATCTTAATTTCAATGAAAGATGATAGAAGAAAATAAAGTCTAGGAAGAATTATTTCAAACTGTATTCAAACTATAAAGAAATGTGGGCAAAATAATTTTACATAGAATAAGTTACACTGCTTAATTTATGCTCATTTTCTTTTGGAAATCATGTAAGTAAACAAAGAAGTAAAGCAGAAAATAGAAAGTCCATTGTATGATGACAACAACTGCAGATTGTGAGTGGATAAGAAATTATCTGATGTATTTGCTTATGTATAAAATAATACAAAAACAATTTTACAAATGTCTTGGCTTATTTGAGAGTGTCCAGGAAAAAGTACTTGGAAATTAAGCAAATAAATAAGCTTTGTGATATAGTCATAATATGAGATAATGGTGACACAGGTATTTGTTCTGAAAGACCACTGGAATGAAAGACTGAAGTTTTTAATTGATGGAGATCACAGTGAAATCAAATAATAATTTTCTTTTCAAAAATGGTTTATTGGTTAATATACTGTAAGGATAATTAATATTAGGCCTAACATAAGCCTGAGATGTTTGGTGGCAATGAGAGATATACTTGTATGATAGTTGATGTTGCTGGCTCTTTGCAATTATTGATAGTTCTTGATCCAATTAACAGCATGACCATTAAGGGATTTGGAATAAAATCCCAGTTTCTCTGCCAGGTTCCTAGTTTTCAGCGATGTTCTATTCAAACTCATGTGAAGGACTAAAAATGTGAATTATGAGCCGGGCGGTGGTGGCGCACGCCTTTAATCCCAGCACTCGGGAGGCAGAGCCAGGCGGATCTCTGTGAGTTCGAGGCCAGCCTGGGCTACCAAGTGAGCTCCAGGAAAGGCGCAAAGCTACGCAGAGAAACCCTGTCTCGAAAAACCAAAAAAAAAAAAAAAAAAAAAAAAAAAAAAAAAAATGTGAATTATGTCCATTTATATACATATATACAAACATCATTATTTATTTATTGTGAATGAATGCATGATTACCTGTAGCTCAAGTTTTTTCCAGTCCTGCTTAGCCTGTAGCCTCTCAGACCCAAGTAAACACAAAGAGACTTATATTACTTATAAACTGTATGGCCTTGGCAGGCTTCTTGTTATCTAGTTCTCATATCTTAAATTAACCTATTTCTGTTAATCTATAAGTTGCCATGTGACTTTACATCTTACTTCTCATGGCGGCAGTAGAGTTAGGGCATCTGTCTTCAGGCAACAGAGTCTCTCAGGCACTTCTCTCTGTGTCCTGTTGAATGTCTGGCAGTGTCCTCTGTGAAGCAGGAACCTGAAGGACCATTTTGCCAAGCAAAGTTTAGCGATCACCTTCTTATGGGTCCTGCATTTCCAGTCAATCAAGCAGTCCAGGCAAGAAAAGTTTCTTGCCCAAATGGCTATTTTTGCCAAGAAGATAAACTCCATATAGAGTGTCTTCGATACCCATCCTCCTCTCTGAAGTAAATTAGTGCTGCCAGGAGCAGACATGTCTCACTGTCTAGAAAGTCTAAATTTTTAAAACATTTTAAATGTCATATTCTGTAGGTCTTTGAAGTGTTCGAAGATTACCTACCTAATTGAATTATATCTATGTATACCTAGAAAACTTAGCATGACTATAAGTTTGACTATCATAGAAGACTAATTATTAATCTATATTTTTAAATTATCCATTACAATCTAAATGAGTTATAATTACCTGATGGTTGAATTTAAATATTATGTCAGTTTTCTGGTGGAATTGAACTAGTTTCTGTGTAGATAGTGACAGAGCATTGTATTACTTTGGTTTCTATTGCTGTGATAAATACCATGACCAAAAGTGACTTGCAGCAGAAATAGTACATTTCGTTCTTATGTCCGAATCACAGTCTATCATTGAGGAAAGGTGGAGTAGGAATCTGGAGGCAGGAACACGGAGGAGTGCTGCTTACTGGTTTGTTTCCAATGGCTTGTTCAGCCAGCTTTTCATCCAGTTTAGTACCAACCACAGTGGGCAGGGTCCTATCACATCATCAGTCATTAATCAAGAAAAGGCCCCCACAAATGCCTAGAGGCATTTTCTCAATTGAGGTTCTTCTTCCCAGATGATTCTAGATTGTGTAAAGTTAACCAAAACAAATAAAAAACCTGACCAGCACCAGCACATGTCTTTATCTATTTCTATCCATCCCAGGTTATGTTTGCATCTCCATAGAGTTCTCATCAATTAGTTGTCTGAAGCCCTGTTTTAGTCTGGTATACTTTCAGGCATGTGTGTGTTCTGGCTGAATGAACCCAAAGCAATCTTGCCTGAAGATCTAGTTCCATATATATGCATGTTCAATGTAATTGGTCTCAAATGATCAATGTTTTTGTTGTGGCTTATTGTTTTTAGATAAAATTTCCTGTGTACCAGGATCCCCCCTATTTTGTATCTGAGGATATCCTTGATCTACTCCTAGCTCCATCTTCTGGTTGCTGAGTTTAGCAAATACCAACTATTCTAATTCATGTGGTGTCAGTCATTGAACCCTAGGCTTTGTACAGCCAACTCATGCAAGACCTTTTTCATGAAGGAGTATTTGATTTTGTCTAGGGCTTTTTCAGCACCTAATGAGATGATCATGTGTGTTTTTTCTTTCAGTTTGTCTATATGGTGGACTACATTGACAGATTTTCATATGTTGAACCATTCCCATTTCTCTGGGGTAAAGACTACTTGATCATGATGGATGATTTTTTGATGTGTTCTTGGATTCAGTTTGCCAGTATTGAGTATTTTTGCATCAGTGTTCATGAGGGAGATTGGTCTATAATTTTTTCTTAATTGTGTCTTTGGGTGGTTTGGTTATCAGGGTACCTATAGCTTCATAAAAAGAGTTTGGCAATGTTCCTTCTGTTTCTATTGTATAGAACAATTTGAGGAGTATTTGGTATTAGCTCTTCTTTGAAATTATGGTTGAATTCTGCACTGAAACCATCTGGTCCTGGGCTTTTTTTTTTTTTTTTGGTTTTGAGACTTTTGAGGACTGCTTGTATTTCCTTATCAGTTGAAGTTCTATTTAATTGTTTATCTCATCTTTTGGTATGTGTACCTATCCAGAAAATTGTCCATTTCTTTTACATTTTCAAATTTTGTGGAGTACATTTTTTGAAGTATGACCTAATGAATCTCTGAATTTCCTTGGTGTGCATTTTTATATCCCCCTTTTCATTTCTGATTTTGTTAATTTGTATATTCTTTCTCTGCCTTTTGGTTAGATTGGATAAAGATTTGTCTAACTTGTTGATTTTCTCAAAGAACCAACTCTTTGTTTCTTTGATTCTTTATGCTGTTCTCTTTGCTTCTGTTTTATTGACGTCAGCCACCAACTTGATTACTTTCTGTTGTCTACTCTTCCTGGGTGAGTTTGCTTATTTTTTTTCTAGAGCTTTCAGGTGTGCTTTTAAGTCCCTAGTGTGAGATTTTTCCATGTTCTTTTTGTAGGCACTTAGTGCTATGAACTTTCATCTTAGCACTGCTTTCATACTCTCCCCAAAGTTTGAGTATGTAGTGCATTTGTTTTCATTGAATTCAAGAGAGTATTTGATTTCTTTCTTTATTTCTTTCTTGACCCAGTGGTTATTCAGCTGAGCATTGTTCAGTTTTCATGAGTTTGTAGGCTTTCTGCAGTTTGTGTGTTGTTGAATTCTAACTTTAAGCCATAGTATTCTGATAAGATACAGAGGATTATCTGTTAAGGTTTGCTTTGAGCAAGTATGTGGTCAATTTTAGAGAAGGTTCCATGAAGTGGTGAAAAGAAGGTATATTCTTTTTGTTTTGGGATGAAATGTTCTATAGATGTTTTTAAGACCATGTGAGTCATAACATCAGTTAAGTTTCTGTCGGGCAGACCTGTCCAATGGTGAGAATGGGGTGTTGAAGTCTCCCAGTATTAGTGTCTGAGATTTGATATGTGATTTAATCTTTAGTAATGTTTCTTTTACATATGTGGGTGCCCTTGTATTTGGGGCATAAATGTTCAGAATTGAGACCTCATCCTGATGGATTTTTTTCTGTGATGAATATGAAATGTACTTCTCAATCTCTTTTGATTAATTTTAGTTTGAAGTCTATTTTGTTATATATTAGGATAGCTACACCAGATTGTTTCTTAGATCCATTTGATGGGAAAATATTTTCCCAACCCTTTACTCTGAGGTAATGTCTGTCTTTGAGGGGGAGGTGTGTTTCTTATATGCAGCAGAAGGATGGGTCCTGATTTCATATCTATTATGTAAATCAGTATCTTTTTATAGGTGAATTGTGTCCATTGATATTGAGAGATACTAATGACCAGCATTGTTAATTCCTGTTATTTTTTGTTTTGTTAATGATGGTATTGGTATGTGTGTATTTCCCTCCTTTGGGATTTACAGCCCATCTGTTACAAGATTATTACATGAAATGAAGGTATTTTTAGATGTCCATTAGAGTCTTTTTAAGGGTCTATACATGGAAGCTTATTGTGTTGTGGATAGTGCATTGTAAGTATAACCATAAAAAACAAGTTGTCTTTTAGAATTAAAAACTGTCTGGTCACCAGAATATTTAGTAACATAACATTAACTTTTAGACAGAAATTCTAATCACAGCTTTGATAATAAAAATCAAATACCATATCACTTGTATTTAGGTTTATCTTTCCAGACTAGCAATACTTGTTCTGAATACATTATAAATGGTAAGATTTTTGCTATGTTATAACTTGGAAGCTGATTGTTTGTCTTTGAGAAAAATTAAAGCATTAGAACCAATCTACCACCTACATAGAAAATCTCCTTATTATAATTTTCAATAAGAAAACCCTGCTTGGGGTGAAATTTCAATTAGAGATTAAGATAAAACAAAATCATCCCAAACTCATTAATACAGTGATGAGCTATGGATTGCAAATAGTTCCATTTTCACTCCTAGTATATAATCATAAAAATGGATTTAGAAAATAATGGGTCTTTTGAAATGTTGCTTGGTCATTTGAACACTGAATACTGGGAGCTAGAGACATGACTCTGTAGTTGAGAGTACGTACTGCTCTTGCAAAGAACACAAGTTTGATTTCCAGCACCTAAATGAGATGGCTAATATCCATCTCTAACTCTAGCTCCATTCAAACTGAAGTCTCTGGCCTATTTGGGTACCTGTACTCATGTGTCAATACCCACAACACAGATACACAAACATACACATAAGAAAAGTTAAATATTAAAACTAAAGCCGCAAGATTCTGTAAAATTTCTTCTTCTTTCTGAACATTTCTCTATAGTGATCTGGAGAATTCATGAAGTAAATGTCCATATACATCTATCACCACCCCCCAAATTAGTAGACAGTAATAGCAAATAACATACGCATCATTCATAACTAAAACAAGTGAATATTCAAATTAATATGCTGATAACATGTATCCCCTCAATGCAATTTGATTTGGTGTAGCTGACGATCCTGGAAGCTGACAGAGAACTCTGCTGAGCAAACTTAGCAGAATATTTTTTTTCTAAAGGACTCCACTGGACATCTTCAGTATTAAAGGCCCAAGGATGTTTGTCCTTTAGGCTTCTTTACCAATGACACAAAAATGAAAACTCCATAACAGGTGAAAAATACAAGGCTCACCAGAATGAGTTTCTGAAGTCTAGAAGCCAAAGTAGTTTTCACCTAAAACTCAGAGGTAAATTCCTTTTAAGATTGTCAGCTAGCACTAGAACTCCCATATCCAGGTAATGGCTAAAATCAGAGCAACAAGAAAATGAAGTGTTGATAGAATTGCAAAAACTCACTCCTATGCTGTGAGTGGACATATAAGTATAAAATGGCTATTATGTTTAAGTCAATGCCCTAGAAGTTTCTGATAAAGTTAACAATGCTTCAGTAATACATGTTTATACAAGATAAGTGAATATATATACTCATGAGGACAAAACTGTAAACAGTCCAGGTGGCAATTTATAAAAAAAAAATGAAGAAATCTTTGTATGGTCAAGTAACAAGATACTATTCAGCAGTTAAAAGGAACAAATTACTGACACACCCAGAAGCATAGATAGGAAAATGCATCCTCAAATATGTTTATGCCTTATGAAAGAGGCCTTATAAAAACTAGTCCATACTCTTTACCACATTATATTTCATATGCTATTATGTAGAATAATGTATACTGTACGAGTGAACTTAAGAAATTTTACAGCAGGTAAATATAATTTATTATATTAATTATAATTAATATTAATTAATTAATAATAATGTTTACCCCCAAAGAGATTTTTCTAGGGAGAGGGAGAGGGAGAGGGAGAGGGAGAGGGAGAGGGAGAGGGAGAGGGAGAGGGAGAGGGAGAGGGAGAGGGAGAGGGAGAGGGAGAGGGAGAGGGAGAGGGAGAGGGAGAGGGAGAGGGAGAGGGAGAGGGAGAGGGAGAGGGAGAGCATAAGGGAACTTATTGGGTTAATATACATTTTATGTTTTAGAAAAAGATTGGGTCACACAAGTTTGTGTAGTTATAAAAACTGAACATATGAATTATGCAAGTTAAGTACATTGCCTTTTATATAAAATTAATATCAAGAGAGACTATGACAAATAAGTTCTATTCATTAATGATTTTATTTTTGATACACATAAACAAAAATATACTATTTTCTGAAAATACATTTGGAGTGCATAAAAACAAGATAGATTAATGGGCAGTCAATGGATAGATGGACAAGTGTGTGGTAAAATGTATAGCAAATATTTCATGGTAGAATCTAAGAACTCAAAATTTGGAAGCTCAGTTTAAAATTCTTAGAGTTTTACTTTATGTTTAGGACTTTACATAAAGTTATAGGTGACCTTATAAAAAAGCCTATGTAAATACAAATTCTTACCAAAGTACACAGGTAACTGAACTATTTTAGAAGAAATATTTTAAATATTATTTAAATTACAAATTATAGAAATTTAAATACAGAAGATGGGCCTGCTGGCACACTCTGGTAATATCAGCTACTTGGAAGGTTGGTATAGGAGGCCCAACAGATCAAGGCTTGCCTAGGTTACATGGTCTATTCAAGGCCAAAGTGAGTAACATATTGAGACTCCATTTCTAAGTAAAATGTTAAAGGGATGGTTGGAATATTGCTTAATGCTAAGGAACTCCCTAGTATGTTGAAGATTCACTTGAGTGGGGTGGAGACAGAGGAGGGGAATGGAGGAGAAAAATAATGAACACAGGAGGCTGTTTAACCCAATAGGTTTCAACAGATAGGTTATGGCCCAAAGTATTCTGAAAGAAAATATAAGATGACAAGGGTCACAGTCAGAAGCTACTGAATAACAAGATTTCTTTTCACTATGTTAAGGAGCTTAGTGACTAAACATGGAGAGAAATCCAATCAGTTTGCAATCTTTGATATCAAGTTTAAAGCATTTGATCATAAAAATAGTTTGTATTTTTTGGAAGAAGAGTCAAGTGAATGATGTCTACATTTGTGCCATGTGACCCCTGCAAGATGAATAAACCAGCAAGACTTATTCATCTTTCTTTATCCTTTCCACTCTATGGAGGGAAAGCAGGCAAAAACAGGCAGAGGGAGATTTCTGCCTTTTTGTTAGTGGACTTCTTAAAGATAATGATGAATTAATAATTAAATTAGAAAGCAAAACAATGAGAATATTATGGAAAGGAATTTTAAAAGAATGATAATGATATTATTCTGGCGCCCAACGTTTGTGATATGAATTCATGAAAAAGGTGCTTGCCTGCAGTCTTGTGGGCCCCAGCTCAGACCCGAGCTACACTTGGCCGGTTGTGGTGGAGCACGCTGGTAGGATTTACTGAAGGAAGCAGAGGCAGGAGGATACCGCATTTGAGGCCGGCCTAGGAGGTTTGCTAAGGAAAAGCTTCGGCCTGGGACCCAGTGACAAACGGTAGTGGGATCATGGAAGCTGTGACTGTTGCTCCGAGTTGCTGGCTGCTTCTCATCATGTTGGTGACTGTGTTGATGTTGCTACCTGGGATGAAGGGTTTACTGCTGCTTGTTCAGAGAAGAATTGCCAGGACCATCGTGTTACAAGAAAGCATCAGCAAAGGTCAGTTTGGAAAAGTTTGGCAAGACAAATGGTGGGGAGAAATTGCTGTAAAGATTTTCTCTTCTAGGGAAGAATGTTCATGGTTCCAAAAGACAGACATTTATCAGATTGTGATTGCTTCAAACCACAGAGGAGGCACACACACACACACACACACACACACACACACACACACACACACACACACACACACACGTCTGCAGGGAACCATGACCACACCTAACAGCAACTTTGAAATCTTCAAAAGGATGACTGGACCCCACAAAGATGATTCCACATGGACTATGATAAAGCCATTAAGCCAATTAACACCATGGAAAAATCGACTTTGGACTACAAACTGGTCAGGACAATTTCGAGATGACTATCTGAGATGATCCTGCCTGACAGACTACTCAAGCAAGGACTTGTGACAAGCCCTGAACTTTCCTTTTATGCAGAGACTGGACAAATGATACAGGACTTGACAATTAACCCAAAATTTTTCTTTTCAAGATTCCCTAAAGATATCTTCACCCCTAGAAAGCAAAAAGAAAAAGAGAATAAGATATGAGATAGATCATTGAATCTACTCTGAGAAAAAAAATAAATAATAGGATAAATAGGTAGATCACTGAATCTCCACTGAAGAAAAAGGGGAAGACATAAAAATGACAAAAGGTTGACTACTGAATGTATTATGAAAAGAAAAAAGAGAGAATATGGATATGATAAGATAAAAAGGGAGATTATGGAATCTATTTTTAAGAAGGAACTACTTGTTTTAAATAAGATAAGTAATGAAATTTTTTGGTTTGAGTTTATCAGATGTTACTGGACTGGACATTGTTAATATATATAATGGAGTTTTTATCTGAATCTGTCAAATGTTAATGGACTAGACATTGTTAATGTAATTTTGACTGTGTATATTGTATATACTTATTGGATATAATTTTTCTTGTATTGGTTATAAGCTTTTCTAAATTTTAGACAAAAAGAGAGGAAATGTGGTATTGTATTCCCCCAAATATTGTGCATGCTAATAAACTTATCTGGGGTCAGAGACAGAGCAGCCACAATATTAAACATAGAGGATAGGCAGTGGTAGCACACACCTTTAATCCTAGCATTCCAGAGGCAGAAATCCATGTGTTCAAGGATACAGACAGGCATGGTGACACATCATGCCTTGAATCCCAGGGAGTGCTGGTAGAAAGCAGAAAGGTATATAAGGTGTGAGGACCAGAAACTAGAAGCATTTGGCCTGATTAGGCATTTAGCCTGGTTAAGCATTTGGCCTGGTTAAGCTTTCAGGCTTCTAACAGCAGTTCAGCTGAGACCCATTCTGGATGAGGACTCAGAGGCCTCCAGTCTGAGGAAACAAGACCAGCTGAGAAGTTGTCCAGGTCAGGGTAGCTGTGGCTTGTTCTGTCTCTCTGACCATCCAGCATTTCACCCCAATAACTGGACCTGGGTTTGATTTTATTAATAAGAAATTTTAAGATTCGTGCTACATATTATAAAACTTAAATATAAATTAAAAGTATAAATTAATAGTGTAGCACAAATTGTTAGACAGTCTTATTAATAAAATCAAACCTGGAGCCATATATTGGGATGAATGCTGGAAACAGAGAATCAGAACAAGCCACAACTTCCTCACCTCGCCAATTCCACAGCTGATTCTGTTTCCTCAGACTGGAAGCTTCTGAGTCCTCACCCAAATGAATCTCAGCTGAACTGCTGCTCAAAAGCCTAAAAGCTTAACCTGCCTAGTTCCTGGTTTTCATGCCTTATATACCTTTCTGCTTTCTGCCATCACTTCCTGAGTTTAAAGGCGTGAATCACCATGCCTCGCTGTTTCCAGTGTGGTTTTGAACTCACAGATCTCTGCCTCTGGAATGCTAGGATTAAAGGCATGTGTGCCACCATTTTCTGGTCTCTATATCTAGTGGCTGTTCTGTTCTCTGACCCCAGATAAGTTTATTAGGGTGCACAATATTTTGGGGAACACAATATCACCACATAATAGCATCAAATTGTTTTACATTTTAAGAAATTAGAGTTAGAGTTTACTAGAAAACGTCTCATGGGATCAATCAGTAAAGGACAAAAATGTGAATATTTCTAGAGAAATAATGATAGCAAAATAAGTGATTGTGATAAACAGGAAGGTTTCTTTTTATTAAATTATGTAAACTTTAAAACTCTTAAGATGAAGAAAAGCACAAATATGCACATATGAAAGTCTCATTACTTAGAATGGTAATCTAATAAACATCAAATATATCAGGGATATATATTATGGCAGTATTAAAATCCTAATCATCCAAAGAGAAAGACACTAATCATGAAAGGAGCACAAACGGTTGCATTCACAATAATTCTCTTCTACAAGTCTAACTGATCTGTGTCAGGGAAACAACTTCTAAGGCATGGATTCATAGCAAGAAAATTTCTGCCAGGAAGCTCTATCCCAGGGTGCATTTTACAAAGGAAAGAAAAATATAATCTTAAATTGTAAGGAATCAAATATTTTATCACTTTTGTACCACAAAGACGATTTTTAGAAGGACTGTCAATTCAAGTAAAATAAGTAACAGATGTGTAGGTAAGAAGGAAAGGGTGATAGTATTTAAACAGCTAATTCTAAGTATCACTAAACTGGAGATACAAATCAGAATGTAGGTATTCTAATTTTGAAAAATAACTTTCTAATACAAAAATACATAAGTTAAGATACACAAAATTCAGTGCATAAGAAAAACAAGAAGAAAGGAAACTAAAGTCACAAAATAAAATAAATGGACCTTTCAAAAGCAAGGTCAGTCACAACAGTTTTACCAAACTCAAAAGAAAAAAATATATATAAAAATTAATAACATTTATCAATATCAAGGGAGACAAAGAAAGCCAAATACTAAAAAATCAAACATATATTGTCACATTTATGGTCTAGTATGAACGGCTGTAAATGAAAACAATAATATCACATCAAACATGAAACAAAAAGATCTACTTCTAATACCAACAACAATTTTAACATAGAATTTGTGTAATGGGATAATGAACTTATTTTGTAACAATAAATGACATGTATATTTAAAAAATAATCTATAAATAAAATTTAAAATGATGGAAACATTTTTGATGGTTTTTATTACTTTTTTATTGATTCTTTGGAATTTTACATCATGCACCCCAATTCTGCTCATTTTCCAGTCTCTCCATATCCTCCTCTCACTCCTGTAGCATTCCCCCCATCAAAAAATAAAAATAAAAACTACTAATTAAAAACAAAACAAGCAAATAACAACAAAAGAAAAAGAACACTTCACTCCTCCATCTTTCCCACCTCCCCATCACCTCTTCATTTGTCTTAGTGGCTTTGGGAGCTTCAGCGTGTCATGCAGCATACCGTTTTGTCTACTCTGCATTTCTTCAAAAGTTCATTATAATGAGTTATTGGTCTGGTTCAAGGCCTCTGGCTTCTGATACACCATCAACCCTGGAGCTTCACTGAAACTCTTCCTAGATATCAGGATATCCAGCCATGGTTCCATATGACTAGTCCCTTCAGGCACTAAGGCAGGGGTAGCTGCTGGGGTGGGTCAACTCAAACCCCTGGAAGTGAGGCTGATGTGGGTGGTAGCTGGGTCATCCCCCTCATGCAAGAGACAGAGCCAGCTCTTCAATGCCACTGTTATCGAAGCTGTCCTGACACAGTGATAGCGAAGGGTGGGACTATCTCTCCTGAATATGGGGCCAGATCTACTGTGAGGGGCGGGGCCAGCTCTCCCAGGGCCAGCATAGGGTGGTCCCAGTTCAGCAGTGCCCTTGGATTTCAATAAGCATGGATCACATGGTCCTTTATGAAAAACAATCTTTGTTTGTTTGTTTTTTAAGACAGGGTCTCTTTGTGTAGCCCTGGCTGTCCTGGAACTCACTTTGAAGACCAAGTTGGCTTTGAACTCACAGAGACCCACCTGACTATGCCTCCCCAGTACTGGTATTAAAGGTGTGTTCCACCACCATCCTGGGTACCATAAAAGATCATTTCAGTGGTTTGTTTTTGTATCAATTTCTGAACTATTTAGAGATTATAAGCAAATTAATGTAACAATATACATATTTAGATAACATTTATAGTAACAGGCTTATTTATTTTGATTTTTTAAATGCTTTTGAATTTTCCCCCTTCCCTTTCCTCCCTTTAATCCCTCTTATGTAGCCTTTCCTTGCTCTCTCAAACTTGTGGCCTTTTATTATAATGGGAAAAGGAATAAAAACAGTGCAGATAGGATACAAGTGGAAGGCAAAGAGGACAATTTGAGTTGATGCTTAAGCTTTTACTCATGATAAGGCAGAGAAAAACAGTCTGTAAATAAGTTTGACATGGGGAAGATGTAAGCTGATTATTAAGATACAGTTGGAAAATAGAGACTATCAAATGGAAGAACAGAAAATCACTCACTTTTGTCTTCTTGAGAAAGTATACCTTGAATTATTTGCCCATTAATTATAATAAACACTACTTATGATCACTACTAAGATAAAATACAGGAGACTTTAATAGAATTGAAAATCATCTTCCAACCCCAGTGTAGATAAAATGAATGTCTCATCGTTTTTGTATGCTTCTTTATTGTTATTATTGAATATTGCATATTCTCTGTCATTCACAATATGTTAGCATTTTAAAACCAGTTAACATAAGGATACTTACAAACACAGCATTGATGAGTTTTAAAAGGTAGGGTCAATAATAAAATACTGGCTAAACTCTTCCAATACAATGTAAAGTATTAGAGAAAAACCACTACATTTCCCAACTAAGAGTAGAATGGATGGGGTTTTTCTAATCAAGGACGGTTTGTATGGACAGTGTGAAAATATTTTGAGTACAATTTCATTGAGCAAAGCCTCCTAAGCAGCTTACTCATTGTTGCTAACTCACTGATGGTATTAGGACAGAAAGAATAACTATCTTATATCATTCTCAAAACAAGCAAGATTTTGCCACTTAATTGGAAAACAAAACAAATCTTCATGTTTAGCTCTAGACTAATCTTGTAGTTTTTTGAAAGAGGGAACTTTGGAAAGTACAAACAAACCTTTCCTCTCTGTTGCAAAATTTTTCTGGCCAAAAATACATTGAACTCAGGACATTCAACCTGTCAAAGCATGGCAATTTATATAGGGGTTTAGCTATTGTACATTTTAGTTTTAATTAATTTTAGGAAAGATCTTCCAAAACAATCATATGGGTTATATATTTCCTCTGCTTTTAATTCTTCAAATTTACATTCATTATCTTTTCCTTTTTTTTTTTTTTTTTGAGACAGGGTCTCTTTATGTCCTGGTACTCTTTATATCTCTTGGCTGTCCTGGAACCTGCTATGTAGACCAAAGCTGGCCTGGAACTCACAGAGATCCTTCTGTTTGTGCTTGGGCTTGGATTAAAGGCACGCACCACTACACCTAATTTAAATTGTCTTTATAAATGAAAATGTTTGCTCAATGATGAGAATTTCAACTTGTGAAACTTCTGTCATAGGCATGTTGAATATGTATTCACTTTCTTCTGGTACATTCTTTTGAAAAAATATAAATGCTGTGTTATTGTAATTCTTTTATATCTCTATTTTTTTCTTACTTTTTGAACTTGTGTCTTTTGAGACAGGGATTCACACTGTAGCCTAGTCTACGATGGAATCAAATACAATTGCTTCACTTTCCTGCAATTACAGGTATGAACCACTATGCTGGGATTTTAAAGTCTTTCTAGGTAATTTTTTTTCCTTTTATTGATGTTCATAGACTTTTTCCATTAAACTTTGTAATGCATCTGAAAGTAGTTTCTTACATTCCTTTGTTCACATTGGTGATCATTTGGATTATCACTCAGGTAGTTTTTTTATTTTTATTTTTATTTTGGTTGTGATTCAGAGTTTCACATTGCATTGTTGGAACTCATAAATTATCACTGTTTTGTCTTTGACTGCTTACTTATTTTCATATTGTGTATTTATATCATCCTACCTTGTCAACACAGACATCCCTGCATGCAATAATGTTGTCCTTTTGCATAATTTTTAGAAATTTTCAATCTCAGCAACAATAAAGCAATGCAGTGCAAATCTGGTCTTATTGTTCACTGGCACTGCATAATTCATAGATTTCTGAGAAACTGAATATAGTAAATATAAAGTAAAGGCGCATATCATTGAGTAAATGTGCATGCATATTCACACTGCTGCTTCTTCCCTTCATTGATTTGAAAAATATTTTCCATTTTATTTATTTTACCAATATTTTATTATTTGTCATTACATCATTTTGCTATAGTCAATCTGCCTTTTCTTTTAATAAGCCATGTTGTCTTTTCAGTTGAGGTGAGTAAGTCCTTGCTTTCTCAATTTCAAAATATAAAATTTGACTTATTGTCTACTTTGTGAATACCAAACACTTGTGATATGCTGATCTGATTAATGTAGGCATTTATTTCCTGATGGAGTTGTAAGAAAATCAGAAGTGCTACCTCAAAATTCATCTTTTTGTTATAAACTTATTTTGAGCTGAAAGAATAAGAGCCAGCAAATACAATAAAATAACTGCCTACAATTTTCTGCCTTGAAGCAGAACATTAATTGTAACACAAATCTTAAAATGTCTTATTAATAATAATGAAAAATAACTGGAGCCAGATATTGGGTTGAAAGCTGAAAGATCAGAGAAGCAGAGTGAGCTACAGCCAATCTTACCTCACCAACTCCTCAGCCAATCCTGTTTCCACGAATGCTTCAGACTGAAAGCCTCTGAGTCCTCACTCTTTAGGGGCTCAGTTGAACTGCTGCTTAGTTCCTGTCTCCTCAGGCCTTATGTACTGTTCCCCACACAGCCATGTCACTTCCTGGGATTAAAGGCATATTTCTTTCCAAGCAAAAGAATGAGATCTCAGGTGCTGGGATTAAAGGTATGTGCAACCACTGCCTGACTCTGTTCCCAGTGTGGCCTTGAACTCACAGAGACCCAGACCAATCTCTGCCTCATAAGTGATAGGATTAAGGGTGTGTCCCACCAGTGTCTGACCTCTATGTCTAATCTAGAGGCTGGCTCTGTCCTCTGATATCCAGATAAGTTTATTAGTGTACACAATATATCACCACAATTAATTGTATTTTACTGACAAGGATTGCAGACTTTTATACACCTAGAGAAAGTAGCAAAAGAATCTGAAAATAGTCCTTACTTCATTCCACTACACAGTTTTCTGCTGTAGGAATCCTATAACTGTATTTAGTTCTGTCATTTCTCTACAAGTGTATTAGTTATTGTCAAAGATGGAGACAAACATTCTTATTTTCATTTTTTTAAAATTCTCTTAGTTTTTTTTAATTGACATTCTGAAGGAAGCTAATCCCAAGGAATTGAAATAAAACAGTTGAGTATGTTAGTAATAGCTAAGTAAGCATTTGATATCATCTTGTTAAGTGAGCTTTTATTTTCTCAGCAAGTACTTCAATGAAGAGCCAAAAGTGCAGAAGCAGAGCAAACCTTGACAATCAATTATCTTAAATAAAGCAATCCCAAAAATGTAACAATGTTTAATAAAATGCTATTCACAAATCTTAAACCTTATTGACTTTGAATAGTCATGGCTATCATTGTGTAAATTAGCAGTACCCAAGTCATACAGGGTTTGTTCCTGAGGGAATATCTGGGAATTGATAGGGGCAGTTTCAGTTGACATGATGTATAGTACTTTTATTCAGTGGGTTAGAGCCATTTCTATACAGAAGAATATTCCCTAACCAAAGAATGAGTACCTCCAAATATCTGTTGTTATGAAGGAAAAGAAATTCTATTTCACAGATCTTATTGCCTTCTGATAGAATTATTTCATGGGGACATTTGGAGGAATCAATATACTTGTGCATGAGTGGGAACTAAGGCATCACAGAGACTATTTTTTACTTGGAAAATGTATAGCTTGTTTCTGCAGGTTCTGACAATTTCAAACTGTCAAGAACTTTTGATCACACACTTTTGTGAAATGTTCAATAAAGAGAGGATTTGGTAGATCAATGTTTACTTTGTTTTTTTAAAAAAAATTCTGTGATATATCACAAAGTTAGGCAGGTTTTTCTCAAAGAACTGAAATGACAGTTTGTCTGTGGAAAACATTTCAAAAGGAGCAATATTTGAGTTTAGACATACTCTAAAAGAGAAGAAATAGTAGTCTTTTCTGAACTTGTTATAACAGCTAAAGACTTTTAATCTAGCCTTTATTAGGAAAATATACAAATATATAATAACGCCTTTAAACAAAATAGTGCAGCAATAAATCTAGTAACTAAAAACTAACATATTTACTTAGAGTACATTGAGGTAACTCAAAGAATTGTTACTTAAAACATTTTTCTCCTTCTATTCCTATAAACATTAACCACAATGACTCAGTAGTAATCTCAGCAAAGAAGGAAAAATAGTAAAAAATAGTAAAGACTGAGAGAGGATTTGAGGTTAAAATATACATGACTACAAACATAATTTAGTTTAAAAACAACAACATTAGGATCAGGTAGATAGAGCTAGAGACACTAAGACACTGGTATTTTATTAAAAGAAGCTAGCTATATACAGTGCAGTATCCTAATCTAAGAGGAAGACACACCATAAACTTTAATGGAGTCATTTGGTGGTTGCACATTCTGTCTCCCTAAAACTTTAAGTGCATCATATCTGTCATCATTAACTTTAATGGAAGAAACCACAAAAGTCTGGCGTGTAAACACGGATGAATGTTTGTGTATAACAGAAAGAGCATCTGTAGGTGGAAAATCTTGTTAGCTGTTACAACATAATTTTATAATTAATAGCAAAATAAATATAATTTGATTTATAATGCAATCTTTAGAAATAAACAATAAACACAGAGAAAAATCACTTTAGTGTGTATATATATACATAAAATAGTAATGGGCTCAATAAAGCATGCATGAATTGGACTATGAGACTTTGTGTAAACTGTGTTTTGCCATTATATTTACAATGAAAGTCTCAATAGGTTTGTTTTTCTTTTTTAACATGTGCAAATTAACCTATTTATTCTAATATTTATATGAAAGATAAAATCTAAATCATCCTCAAATTAGGAAAATTTGTTTGCATCATAGTAAGACTTTGTATAAAAATAAAATATTTATGGTAGTGTGAAGGTTAATGTAGTCAATTCTACATAATTTAGAGTCACTTGGAAAGAGAATTCCAATGAAGGATTGCCCAGGTTAGGTTAATCAGTGATCATGTCTGTGGGGCAGGTAATCTTGATTATACTAATTGAAATGGAAAGACACACTCACTGTAGGTAGCAACATCCCTCAGGCAGGGGATTCTGGGTTGTATGAGAATGTAGAAAGCAACATGAGCACTAGTAAGCATGGATTAATTCACTGCTCTCTGCTTTTGATTGTGGATTTAACTGAGACAACAGCACCACACTGAGATAGTAGAAATGATCTTCCTTTGTCTTTTTCACAATTATTACATAGTATTCTAGTATACAATAGGATAATTAAATAGAAATTTCTGTACAAACAATGACTCAAATATATGATAATGTTTAAAATACTTTTAAAAGATGGATACCAAAAATTCACTATATGCATGTCAATTTCAAAGTAAGAAAAAATAGTGTATGTTATGTTCTGTAATGTTCATTGTTTACTTTGTTAAGGAGATGGTTATAGAGATTTAAAGCACAACCTAAGCGGGGTGGGTTGATGACATTTTATTATAAATTTAGATTTTATAATATATGATGGTATCAAAAATCAGGTGAGCATGTGGCAACTCAAAAATATTTATTTCCAAGGGTTATGAATGATTATAAAAGAGTTTTAAATTAAATTAAAAAATAAATTAAAAGGGACATTTGTTGGCATATAGTGAATAATGAATATGAAGCATATGAATCAAATGCAAATAAAATGAATAAATTCATGATGATGCTAAAAAATTCTTATTACTCATCATTGAGGGTAACAAGGGTATAATTTCATCACTCTGAAAATCAATAAAATAAGTAATTCAACGTGGCAATATATTATGATAAAAATAACTCTTATATGCTATGAGATGGGAACTTTTGCTAGACCTTGCAGACAAATAATCGAGGTCATGTAAGACATAAGACTTGATATCCTATTGTGTCCTCAGCCTTTTTATTTAACCTGTTTTTAAGAGAACACTGTAAAAACCAACCTGATGTCCCTTGGATTTCCCACATAATCTATTTTTACAGCCTAAACTAATGCATAGCTCTGACCTTAACTTATGTATTCTTCCATGCCCCTGGCCCATGAGTAATGCACATGTTTATGAATGTTATGATAAACATTTGGTAAAAACTGCAAAGATAGGTATAAAGAAAATTTATAAAATGAATATCCACCATAAATGCTGGAAATAATTCACAGATATTGCTTAATAAACAATGATGTGTTTTCAATATTGTTTGTTATCTGGGTCAGTTGAGGTCAGCTGGTGACTTCATTTCTTGTAAAACTCTGTTGAAGATATCTGTAAACTATCCTTCATTCTTCTCCCATACAATGTTTTCTGTGTTCTTCAATAAAACAGTGTCACACACACACACACACACACACACACACACACACACACACACACACCCTCAAGACAGACTCTGTCAGGCACAGATTCAGACTCATACAAAAGATGGACAGAAGACAAAGGAAGACATAGAATGAAGCACAGAATTCAAATCTGTAATCACTATCGGTTAAATGACACCTAAAGGAAGTGCTTTGATTTATTTCGTTAATGTGAGAATAAAGTACTATTGATTTATTGTTAATGAGTTCAAACCAACAAAATTCATGTTTATAACCTTTCCCAATATTAATATAACTAAGTCAGAGTAACCAAATAATAACTGAGAGATGCCCTTAGCTGTAAAATAAAATTATTATTAAATGAGCAGCAAATGATAGTATTTAAAATTTTAGTTTTATTCCCACTTTCCTATATGAACATAACTGTGTCAGAGTAACCACATAAGAAGTAAGAGATATCCTTAATTGTAAAATAAATGCATAGCAAAGAATAGTGTGCAAGATTGTAGTTTTACATTTGTTTTAGACAGGGTTTCTATTATTGTGAAGAGACACCATGACCACGGCAACTCTTATAAAGGAAAAACATTAATTACGGTGGCTTATATTTTCAGAGGTTTAGTCCATTATCATAAGAGTGCAATAGTGGTGTGTAGGCAGACATGGTACTGGAGAAGGAGCTGAGAGTCCTACATCTTGACCCACAGGCAACAGGAAGTGATCTGAGACCCTATGTGTGGCTTAAGCATATATGAGACCTCAAAGACCATCCCCACAGTGACACACTTCCTCAAACAAGGCCAGACCTCCTAATAGTGTCACTGCTTATGAGCTTATGGAAGCCAATTACATTAAAACTACCACAACAAGTAATGAAGTAATGGAAACAATGAAATAATTGGTTAATAGCCTTCAATGAAAGCTTACATTTTTAAGAAAATCTAAAACAGACAAATTCATAATGTGGGCCTAAGGCTAAGTGAATGAACTCAGTGATTGATCTTATGAAAACCCTACATTAAGTACCTCTTTTACTCAAAGATATGCTGCTTCTAATATAATAATATGCTTTGTTAAGGAATGGTTTATTAATATAATAAAATCTATAGAGCTAGCTGGTGTTTAGAGAAAATTGGAGTGTGTAAGATGAAAAGTAAAAGTATATCATGAAAAAATAAAAATCAGATCTAGAATATAGGTCATTTTCTAGAACAAATAACCTAATTTGTCTAACAAATTTATGGCAATAATGAAGGACTACAGATTCTGTTATAGAACAAAAGAGACAAAGACTCCATAAGCAAATATGATCTTTTTAGAGTCCTAACTTTGCACAAAATAGTACTTAACAACATCATTTGAGATAGTCAAGGAAACTAGAATATAGATGGATAACAGTTGATTTTAAAGAATATTGTTAATTATACTAAGTATGATAATGACATCATGGTTGTGCTATTTAGAATTCCCTGTTCAGTTAACTATGCTTATCAGCTGAAAAATTTACAGATGAAATGATGTCATACCTTTGCTTTTCTTTGAAGTTCTGATAAAATGTGTTTCTGTATATATAAATATACATCAAATAATACATATTTATCCCCAGTGTCATCAAGCAAGTAGTTAATAGAACAAAACTAAATTTGCTCAAAATTGTCATTAAAAGAGAACACAGTCTTGAGGCTCTAGGCAGGGAGATAAATGAGATTGGGCAGTAATTCAGGCAGTAATAAACTAACTAGTGAATACACTAAGGCATCAAGAGACTTCACTGAAATTTTCCATGAAAAGAAAATGAAAAGTGGTAATATTGAAATAATCCTATTTGTAAAAATTAAGGAAGATACTTGGTAACATGCAAGCATTTTGGAAAACTAAATAAAAATGGGTTCCAAAGAACTGGACAAGAAAAAGATTCAGTTATCACAAAGAAAGTAAAAAATGAATTGATGATATGGATAGAAAAATAGGTATCTGATCTTTAAAAATTAAAAGATCTGTAGAATTGCCATTTTAGCTAGTTTTTGAACAACTAATATTAACAGATATTTTATTAAATGCATTATATAATATAGCGTTTAATTCTCACAAAAAAATCTGTAAGATGAGAGTTACATTCGCAATTGCTAGTATGCCTTTATTAGTAGGCAGGCTTCATTTAATTTTCCAAAGGCAGTGGGCTTAAGATAGGTGAATAAGATTTTCACACAACCTCCTATGACTCCAAAAACTTGCTATTACATAGTTTCAATAACCTAGTTTATTCTCATGAAATCAAGCGTAGTTTTCTCCCCTGAAATTTTATTTTTACATTGTGGGACAGAAGCCTCATACTTCATATGGAACTGAGTATTGCTGAATTTTTCCAATAGAATTTTGAAAGAATATCTGACCCCTAGGCCCATTAAAAGAGAAAATAAGTAATCCTGGATAAATGTTTATATTCAAATGCTCAAGTTGAATAGATACATTGCTGTTGAATATTCATTAAAGTTTTGATACTGGTGAGTCACGAATTCAACAGTACTTAGCCGGTGTTCATTGTCAACATTAGTGTTGGCTTTAATTTTAAAAACACAAGCAATTTGCTTATTCACTAAAATTAATACTTATAAATACATACTCTTTCACTATTAACAACAAGTACTTATTTAGTGCTCCCATTCTATAAGTTAGTTTCAGTTGCAATGGAAAGTTTTATAGTATAGAGAAACCATCCTGTTGTTTTCCACTTCTTATTTTGTTTAGTTGTTTGTGATATTATATACATTCTAGATTTAAACAAATATATTTTGCCCATCATAAACTGAAAAATTTTAGAAAACAAAAATATATTTTGACCCTAGGTAAATGTATATTGAATTCTGGATAGTTTATAATCATAATTCTTTTTCAATAAGAAGGTAGATTTTTAAAGGTCTGGCATGGTCGCAAGACCCTTTAATCCCAACACTGAAGAGGCAGAGGTTAAATGGATCTCATTGAGTGTGAGGGCAGCCTGATCGATATAATGAGTTTCAAGGCTAGCTAAGGCTACATAGGGAGACCTTTTCTCAATAATAATAATAATAATAATAATAATAATAATAATATATGGCTTGGAAATAATCCATCAAGTACTACATTGCAGTTTTCACTGAATTTGGAGAGCATGCAAAGGAATAAGAGATAGTTCCACAATGATATTGCCAGCTGTAAAATACTACATATATATATATATATGATATAGATATAGATATAGATATAGATATAGATATAGATATAGATATAGATATAGATATAGATATAGATATAGATATAGATATAGATATAGATATAGATATAGATATAAAGGAGGAAACTTGCTTATTTTCCTAAGGGCAGTTAAACTGCAAACATTTCCCAAACCAGAGTTAAGTTAAACTTTTTACAATTTATATTTCCTTATTTTATTGATAAAGAACATATTATGTTTACTTAATATGAAAGTTATGTAGATAAATAGGCATAAATAGTTTATACTTTCAGCTTTTAAAATACTTTAATGTACAATTTTGTTTTACATTGTTGGTAGTGGCATCAATATACATCATATTTGATTATGAAAGTTGGCTAAAAATGACTCCACAGTTTTATGAAGCTTTAGATTTCTTTATTTTGAACTATTGTCAAATTAATTATTCGTGCAACTTCACTTTGTTGAAGGAGAAATGTGTCTAGCATTTGTTTAAAATATGTTGCATAGTGATGTTTTTGTCCATTTTATAAGTAATAAATGTCAGTAAGCAAAGAAATTATAGTAAAACAGAAACTGCATCTCAGTGTAGTTTTAATTTTCAAGCAATTCATATATTTGAAGAGAAATATCTTCAGGTTAACTGTAAATTTTATGCAAGTTTTATGAAATGTATACACATTAATGAAATTTACAGTTTATCTTCTGTGTATACTGTAAGCATTTGTTCACAGATCAATGTTCATTTTTTTTAAAGATTTATTTATTTATTATGTATACAGAAGAGGGTGCCAGATCTCATTACAGATGGTTGTGAGCCACCATGTGGGTGCTGGGAATTGAACTCAGGACCTCTGGAAGAGCAGTCGGGCTCTTAACCTCTGAGCCATCTCTCCAGCCCTAATGTTCATTTTTTAATTTCAATCATCACCATATAAAGACTCACACTGAGGGTCAAAGAGATGCTAAAAACACTTTCTGCTGAGCCTGATTGCCCGAGTTGAATCTCTGGTGCTCACATTGTGCCAGGAGAAAACTCACTCCTATGATTTGTCCTCTGCCATGCACACAAACAGCATGATCTGTGTGTTGCCCTCTCCACAGCACATACCCACAAAACAAACAAATAAACAAACAAACAAATAAATAAATAAATACAAAATAACTCCTGTTGACTATAACACTAATTATGAAGTGGAGACATTAAATGGCAAAAGTAATTCTAATATTTCAAATCTTAAATAATGTTAAGGGCTAAAATTAAGTGTGCAGTACTTGTTTGTTTTCAGATGCACTTTTGGTTAAGAAAAGCACAGTAGAGAAAAGAGGATACACCTGTAGTGCAGGATCAGTAATAGCAGCGAGTACTAATCAAATTCTTATCAATGGCAGTCTTGGTTTTAAATACCTTCAATTCATTCTATTATTTAAATTTCACATAGTAGGAGGTAAGCATTGTTCTTTTTTCCTAATATGCAGAGAAAGAAAACATATCCTGATTTTCAGTTGTTAGAAAATAGAGGTGCCAGAAAACAGGCAGTAGCTATTTTCTGAGACTATGTTCTATTTTGTTATGTACCAACAAGTCCCAGGACAGCAAACACACACTGTAAATGTAAGCGCAAAATGACCTGTATAAACCTTATCATAACCACAAGTGTTATAAAATACTATTTTAACTAAGTAAACTTGTATTACATTTGTTTATGCTGCAGATTATTACTTAAACTCTGTAAAGGTGTGTTACTTTTGTTTGTGCTGCCTTTGTTTAATTATGTAAAGACTTGTTGCATTTGTTTCATCTTGCCTTCCTAAGGCATCTGATTGTTCTAATAAAGAGCTGAAAGGCCAATAGCTAGTTAGGAGAAAGGATAGGTGGGGCTGGCAGGCTCTAAGAATAAATAGGAGAAATCTAGGGTCAAGAGAGAAGGAAGAATAGAGAAGGTGAAGAGAAAGAGAGACATGCCTGGGGTAAGAAGCCAGGCAGATGCTAGCCAACCAGACATACATAAGCAGTGAAAGTAAGATATACAGAAATAAGAAAGACAATAATCCCTGAGACAAAAGGTAGATAAACAGAAACAAGTTAATTTAAGTTAAAGGAGATAGCCAGAAACGTACCTAAGCCAGACCAAGTATTCAAAACTAAAAATAAGTCTCTGTGTCATGATTTGGGAGCTGGTTGGTGCCCCCCCCCAAAAAAAAAAACTGGGACACATAAGTATAGTAAGTGTTTCCAAAATTTAGCATGAAAATTTTCAAGCAGAAAAATGAGAAGACTCATACAATGAACACTTAAATATGTACCACCTAGATTCCACAAGGAATATAGCTGTTTCTTTGCTTTATCAAGTTTTCATTTATCCACTAACTCATCAAACTTATTTTCAAATCATTTCAGGCTAAGTTCAGGTATTTGACTTTTGCTAATATAATAACACACAAAAAATGCAACGGTGTGTAAAGAGGACATAAGAAAATGATTTGTTACTTGTATCATACTGAAAATCAAATATTTGCTTTTGTTAACTGACATTTAAATGTATATTTTACCTCCAAAATGCAACCTTGGGGATTTAATGACAAAAAAAAAGACATATGAAATTTAGTAAGCAGAGTAAGCAAATTACAAATAATGACACTATTTAGAAAACACAAAAGCAACCAAGGCACTGTTTTTGTATGAGTGTCTTGGGGGGCTTAACACAATTGTCCAAACAAGGAAAAGACACCAATGACCTGGTGTTATTTTATGACAGCATGTAGGCATTTTGAAAGATAAAAAAGCTTATTCTAACTAATTAAGTTAATAAACACCTAAAGCTGCATAGAATCTGGAAAATGAAGGTAGCAAAGAATGCAGAAACAGAGTCAACTGAATATATTTCTCCAGTTCTGTATTAAGGTGATGAACAGAGGCTAAGAGCACCGCTGTTTGAGATATAAACTGGAAGACACAAAATAAATCATTGCCTCCTACATTGTTTCTATAATGTGACATTTGTGAATAGTATTTTTCTCAAGTCCTTAAGAACACCAGCTAGAATTTGTACATTTGCCTAAAATGAGATAAACATTTATTTACTGTAAGTGCCACAGCTTCCCAGGTAAGTAGATAATAAATATAACTTTCTCTTATGAAATAGAGGCACTTAGGACATTTTCCCTCCAAAATTTACCATATATTCAACAGAGAAATGTCACAAATATGATTATAGGAGACAAACTCAACAAAATCCTTAAAAGTCAGATCGAATTTTGATCCACATAGATGTAATCAGCCATGATTGCCATAGCATTAGACAGAAAGAAAATGCAAGAGACAATTTAGCCTGAATAACTTTAAAAAGTGAATAAAACATTCACTCGTTGGAAATAATACATCAGAGGATCAAACACATTTGATTTATGAGATATTGTGGGAAGTCTACTGTGTTAAAATGGGTTCAAAAGAATGAATTTGATACAAAAGAATGAATTTGATCCAAACTATCCTCCTAAACACTTCAATGGTATCTGCACTTACATTTTTCATTTTAATATTTAAGAATCATGGAACAATGAACTGGCTTTTATGTAAGCACAGCTGTTCTGAAGATATTAGTCTGTAATTTATGTTGGTAAAAGTATACTGAATATGATCTGATTCTTGGGACATTACTGATTTTATAGGTTAAAAGACAATACAAATAAATAAGATATAGTGATTCATTGGCTAAAAAATTATAGACCTGAAGCCTGTAAGTGGTTTCTATACTTCTGTCCTTCCTTAGAGCATGGAAATAGGAAAATTGTGTATGTGTGGGGAAGGATAATCATAAGTGATATACAATATTGATTTGATGTTTTTTTGTGAATTAAAGTCCAAATAACAAGAATGAACTGGCCTTTGAGGTAAAATATAAATAAATTTGTCTCTTGAAACCTTAAAAATGTATTATGCTAATCCTATATATAAAAGAGTCCATGACTAATTCTCATATTTGTTTCTCTTTTATTGGGACATAGAATGTGTATGTGTCCTTATAAACAATATATGATGCCATCCCAGTAAACATCATGGGCATGCTTACAATCTTAGCATATCTCCAAATCTATACAGTTTTATATTTTGAAAAAGATAACGTGTTTAGGCTGGGTTTTTATATAGTTAACACATTAAAAAGATAGTTTATTAAAATATTCTGTGGAACAAAAGAGGAAAAAACATCTTTACTCCAAATAATGATACTTTGAATTCATGAAGCTGATCTAAAATATAATAAAAAAGGAATAAAATGAAAATATTTAAGACACCAAGAAAAATGCAGTTTTTCCCTCTTTTGAAATTCTGCCTCTTTCTATAATGTACTCTGTTTCATACATTGTAAACAAATTTGCAGTATTGCAAAGACTCTCCTGAGAATATCTTCTTGCCTGAATTTAAAATTGGAGAATGTTTCCAGAAATTTTCTGGAAAGCTTGAATAAAGTTTTTTTTAAGTCTCTTTTTTAGGAACATTTAGAGAGATTATGGAGCAAGGGGAAGAAACAAGAGGAGTGCTAGGTATGCAGTTTAAGGAACTCAGTCTAATGTAAGTATATACCATAAATGAAAACAAAAGTTATTCTTTCACTAAATCATCCATCCATACTTAGAAGACAAATCAAGAGACCCAGGGAACAGAGACTTTATCAAGCTATGGGAAACATACGGTGAGAGGTTTTTGGCAGTTGTTAATAAGTGTCTGGATTAGCAATTGTGTTAGGGGAATTTGCCAGTAGGCAGTAGGCAGAAAGATAAGCAAGCAGGCAGCCTGCCCATGTAATCAGCAATGTCCACTGGAGGGCAGCCAGTGGATGTTCTGGCAGGAAAATGGTGTTAGGGAAATCTGTTGACTGGCAATCAATGCAATTACTAAAAGGCAGTGCTCTCAGTGTGATGGAAACTTGGCTTTAGGTAGCACTAAGGCAGTTAAGGGGACCAAATACTAAGATATCAGATCAGAGATGGAGAGACAACAGTGATCTAGTGAATTAATGTAAGTAATAAAGAAAAGCTTTTGTCACTAATCAAATCAAGAAATAAGGAGCAGAGTTTGCATTAATGGTGAATTGCCATAGATAGACAAAACTGTCAACTGTGACTCTAAGCAAAACTCTAACAGAAAAGAGTACATTTCAGACTATATTATTCTGATACTTATTTTTAAAATTATGAGGCTCAAAACAGGAATTCTAATGAAAGACCAAGAAGCAAGACTATTTATAATGGTCATCTATGAAATGAAGGTGAACTATGATGATTTATATTGTATGGAAATATGTATTGAAAATTGATATCATTAGGTATATTGAACATAAGAGTATGCTCCTACTGAGTTCCCTGATATTTTTCTTATAAATAATATGAAATTTTTCCATTATTCAGCATCTAGAGATCCATTTTGTTCAAGGTCTTTTTCTTAAGGCAACTGAAGCTTACTCTAAGCAACTTGAGATGAATGTAAATTTATTGAAAGAATGTATTGAAGTCTGATGTTAAAAAAGGATCAGTAAGAAGTTTTAACCAAGTTTAGGAGATGAGTAAAACTAATGTCACATGACAGGATATGATAATAACATGGTATCATTTTGCTAGACTTAGATGCTGTCATTGTATCATCACAAGCATGACTGAATTATTCGCTACTACATTTTCTTAGTTTCAAAATCCAGACAACTGTGTCTAGGTGAACTTAAAGCCTAGGCTTCAGACTGAAAAATCTAGGTTTTAAGAGAGTACTCTTCCCATTTACTCACAGCCTAGAATAACTAGTGTTGTATTTATGCTTATTACAAGTTATTTTGGTGATTTCTAGAATTTCATTTAGTGGAATTATAGCATATACATTATTTTTCAACTGGATCTTTTTGTACAGCATGCTCTTTATATTTTTCCATGATGCTGTGCATGCTTTTAAGATTTTCATATTTATTACTAAATAAAAAATGTATGGATACATTAAAAATGGTTTATTTACCTATTGATGGACTTGTTTCCAGACATTTTCTTTACACAATATCTAGCTATGGATAAGTAGTTTTGTGTCAAATGTGGATAAAACTGCTTTAAACATCCATATGCATTTATGTGGACATATGTCTTCAATTTTCTATGATGAAGAACTGACAATATAACTGTTAGATAGTCCGCCATTAATAAGCTTGGAGGTAATGGAGTATGTATTCAACCTCATAATAAGGTTTGGATTCCATCTTTGGTGTCCCTGGTAACATAATAATTTTGGTGATATGAAGAGGATGATAAATGACCACCCCTACCCTTGGAATTTCAAGTGCATGGTTACTCATCAGTAACTTCTTTTACAAATGGCTTGGTGGCTGATAATACTTTGTGATAAAGATAGCAAGAGCTCCACTTGCCCAGGCAATGAGATTCCTGTAACCTGTTTGGGCGTGGTTCAAATACTAACACAAGATACATAATGTTTTTGATTAGCAAATTTAGATGGCTTGTAGTGATATTTTATTGCAGTTTTGTTTTGCATTCATTATGTAATAATACTGATAATTTTCATTTGCTTTTGGTCCATTTGTATATATATTTCTCGTATGTGCTTAGTCTTCCTGTACAAAAGAGTCACAATATTTCCTGTGCTGTATGCTTTTGGCATTGTGATTTTTGACATACTTACCATTGAAGTACTCCATTTTCTAAATCTTGGCAGAGTTGTAGCATTTTATGGTTGATCATTAAAGGTCCTAAAAAGTTGATAGAGCTTCCATCTCATTCTTGTGAAATGCTTGCTCCTTGAGTTCAGCTATGAGGAAAAAAAAGTTCCACAAAGAAGCCACAATCCTCTCTCAATATCCCAGACAAAAGACAACAATTGTCACCAGGATTGTGAAAGAGTAAACTTTAAAAGGATTCTAACTTCCAGTTGTAGATTTTTTTGTGTGTAAGCTGAGGACTCAGATATTAAAGAACAGAGACATGCTGAACTTGATGTGCCTTTTCCAAATTCTTGCACCATAAAGTCTGTGGACACAGTAAAATAACTGCCTACATGTATAATTGTGTTTAGAAAATTTTGATACTTGGCAATGCATAAATAGAATACAGACTTTGATATACAACCAGATATTTAAAAAATCATTGAATAAGAACAAAATTTAGATTGATTTACTTAACTTGTGTAATTTTGTTTTATTTATACAAGAGATTTAGCAAAAAACTGAACTTTCCCTTAAAGCTTGACCGTAAGCACAGTTTTGTATGAAATTCTCACTTCAAAGGTTACTGTTATTTCTTTCTTTTCAGTTTTTAGAAACAGTTATCATTCAATCAAGCATCTACTACAAAATGATGAAACTGATAAATGGTACTTGTACATACTGTTCTTTATAAGCTTTTCATAACTTTGAAAAAGATTTTCCTGTGGTTATATTTGCAAATTCAGAAGGCCTGGAATAACAGGAAAACTAAAGAAAACAAGAAATAAGCTGCCATTAGATCAGAACAGACAATAAGAAAATGTGTCCAAAAACCTGTCCTAACCTAGCATTCTCAACATATAACCATCATTGCCCCAATGATTTATGGTTGAAAAGTGCTTGCATTCAAATTATCTGGAACAAGATAAAGATAAATTTTTAATATAAAATAGTTTTATATAATCCCCCTAAAATCAGGAACAAGACAAAGTTGTCCACTCTCTCTGTATTACTCAATATAGTACCTGAGGCCTTAGCTAGAGTAACAAGGCAACTGAAGAAGATCATGAGGATATAAATTGAAAAAGAAGAAGTCAAAGTATCTTTGTTTGCAGATGATATTATAGTATACACAAGTGACCCAGAAAATTCCACTCAGAAACTCCTACAGATGATATACACTTTCAGCAATGCAGCTGCATATAAAACTAGCTCACAAAAATCAGTATCTCTCCTACATACAAATGACAAATGAGAAAGAAATCAGGGAAACAATATCTTTCACAATGGCCTCAAATAATATAAAATATCTTGGGTAAAACTCTAACTAAACAAGTAAAAGACTTGTATGATTAAAATCTTCAAGTTTTTGAAGAAAGAAATTCAAGAAGGTATCAGAAGATAGAAAGACCTCCCATGCTCATACATCCATAGGATTAACACAGCAAAAATGGCCCCCTACCAGAAGCAATCTACAGACTCAATGCAATTCCCATCATAATTTCACATAATTTTTACAGACTCTGAAAGGCCAAATCTCAACATCATATGGAAAAAAAAGGATAACCAAAACAATTCTGAAAAATAAAAGAACTGCTAGAGTTCCCACCATTCCTGATTACAAGCCGTACTATAGAGGTATAGCAATACAAACAGCATTGTATTGACATTAAAAACAGACATGATAATCAATTTAACATATCTGAAGAGCCAGATATAAATTCACACACCCATGGATGCATGATTTTTTTCATAAAACGGCCATAAATACACATTAGAAAAAAGACATCTTCAACAAATGCTGCTGCTTAAACTGATGATGGTCTGTAGAATAATCCAAATAGATCCATACCTTGCACAAAACTCAACTTTAGATGAATCAAAGGCCTCAACATAAAACCAGATACACTGAGTCTGACAGAAGAGAAAGTGGGGAATAGCCATCAACTCATTATAACAGTAAAAAAGACTTTCTGAACAGTACACACCATTAACACAGGCACTAAGATCAACAAGTAATAATGGGTCTTCATGAAACAGAAGCGTCTACATGGCAAGGAACACTGTAATTCTGACGTTGCAGCAATCTATAGAATGGGAAAAGATTTTCAACAACTTCACATCTAATGGAAGACTAATATACAAATTTATAAAGAACTCAAGAAACTAGATATCAGGAAAAAACAGTTAAATGGGGTATAGATCTAAACAGAATTCTCAACAGAGGAAACTCAAATGACTAAGAAACTGATATAGAAATATAGGATATAGATATGATACAGGGTTGGTTGTTGTTCTTCTAATTTTCAATTTTCTACTTAGTTTATACTGAATTTCTTTCTATTCTATATCTTGGAAATTATCTCATTTATGTACAGGGTGCAGTGGTCCAAATTATTTTTTTTTACTACAAGTGTATTTTTATGCGTGTTGCTTCAGCAGTTTGTTACTTTAAACCATTAGAAAATATGCTGCAAGGTATAAACTTGCCTATTTTTCTTTAATTTCATAGTTTTTGAAATATACTAATATGGGATAAGAACTTGGTTTATTTGAAAAGGGCATCATTAAGAGGTATTACTATATCCTCACTGAACAAAAGGAGAAAGAATGACTTGTCTTATGTCATGTAACAACTAGTGAACACCAGATGTGTGATTTTTTTTCACATCTTTTCTGGCACTTAGATCTGTGTTCTCTACCTCTTAACTGTCATTAAATTGTTTTTAATGGACTTGAAAGATAGCTCAGTGGCTAAGAATATTTGCTGCTATAGAGCCAATCCTGTTGCTGAAGGTGTGAGTGAGCCAACCTGAAAGTTGTGGCAATGAGAGAGCAGTCCTCATTACCCATCTGTGTGGTGATATATAGTGTACCCTAATAAAATTTGCCTAAAGATCGGAGAACAGAAAAAGCTACTATATTAAACATAGATACCAGGCAGTGGTGGCACACACCTTTAATCCTAGCACTTGGGAGCCAGATATCCATCTGGATCTCTGTGAGTTCAGAGCCACCCTGGATTACATGAGATTGATTCTGTCTAGGAAACAGAGCCAGACAGTGGTGACACACACCTTTAATCCCAGTACTTGGGAAGCATACATTCCTTTAATCCCAGCACTAGGAAGGAAGTAATATGGCTGGGCAGAGAAAGATATAGAAGGTGTGAGAGGAAAGGAACTAGGTTTTTCAGCTGAGCACTTTTCAGCTGGGAGCCCTTTGTGGATGGACCCCCTTCGGCTGAGGACTCAGAGACATTCAGTCAGAGGATTTGTGGTGTTGAGGTGAGAAGTATCTATGGTTTGTTCCTTTGTCTCTCTGATCTTTCAACATTTATCCCAATATCTGGCTTTGGTTTTTTTATTATAAGACTTCTAGATATTGTGCAACATATATGCTGTCATGTAAGAGCATGGATGGAGGGAGAGAAATGCCCTCCTGCACCCACCCATCACCACCTGAAGCAAATGGGTGAGCTGGCCCTGAGACCATAAGAATAGGAGGGTTGTCCCTGTCCACCCTAACCATAACACTCGGGAGAGCAGGCCCTGAACCCTGCCTGAGCTGCACAATAGAGCCAATCCCATTGGCAGAGATGTGGGGGAACCCGCCCTGAAGGTGTGAGCATGCGAATACTGTCCCCATTATTCATCTGTCATGTGGTGACATGAGTTGTGGAGAGATGCCATCCCCCAACACCACCCCACCCATCAATGTCTGAAGCAGGTGGGAGAGCTGACCCTGAGGTCATAAGAGCTGGAGAGCTGTCCCTTGCCCTCATCACCTACACCACATCTGAGCAACACAGTAGAGCTGGCCTTGAAGGTAGACGTGTAACAAAACTGCCCTTGAGGATGTGAAAGCTAGAGAACTGGCCCTGCCACTTGCTCATTGCTACAAGGGGTTAACTATACAGGACAATGCAGGAGAGCTGGTGGTGAGGACAAGGGAGAGCTGGTAGGCTAACCAACCCTGACTATCCAGGCCCAGAACCAGGGTTATGAGTTGGCCCACCCCAACATCCATGCTTTCTCCTACATGTCCCTCTGTTCCTCCCTTCCACCCTGTTATATGGTCCACCATGATATAGTATGATAAATCTTACCACATTGAATTGGGTTGCTTTAATATGTCCTCCTCACCTAATGTACTGAAATTATATATCCAAATAGGCCTTTCCTCCATTATTTCTGTCTGTTACTGTGGTCAAGCCATCATTCTTAATTTTGTACATTTCAGTTACTGATGATTATTAAGATGCATCTTTTTTTTTCACCAACTTTGATTTCTTTTTTTTTTAATTTATTTTACAACACCATTCAGTTCAACATAATAGCCACAGATTCCCCTGTTCTTCCACTCTCGCCCCCCTCCCCCCAGCCCACCCCCTATTCCCACCTCTTCCAGATCAAGGTCTCCCCGAGGACCGGGATCGACCTGGTAGACTCAGTCCAGCCAGGTCCAGTCCCCCCCTCCCAGACCGAGCCAAGCGTCCCTGCATAGGTCCCAGGATTCAAACAGCCAACTCATGCAACAAGCCCAGGACCGGGCACCAACAAACAGCTGCCTCCCAAACAGATCAAGCCAAATGACTGTCTCACCCATTCAGGGGGCCTGATCCAGTTGGGGGCCCCTCAGCCTTTGGTTCATACATCCTGTGCTTCCATTCATTTGGTTATTTGTCCCTGTGCTTTATCCAACCTTGGCTTCAACAATTCTCGCTCATATAAACCCTCTTCTTTCTCACTAATTAGACTCCCAGTGCTCCACCAGGGGCCCAGCCGTGGATGTCTGCATCCAGATTCCTCAGACCTTGGATGGAATTGCTCAACATCCCTAATCATCAGGGAAATGCAAATCAAAACAACTCTGAGATACCACCTTACGCCTGTCAGAGTGGCTAAGATCAAAAACGCTTTATGCTGGAGAGGTTGTGGAACTAGGGGAACTCTCCTCCACTGCTGGTGGGAATGCAAGCTTGTACAACCACTTTGGAAATCAATATGGTGCTTTCTTAGAAAATTGGGAATCAATCTTCCCCAAGATCCACCTATACCTCTCCTGGGCATATACGCAAGAAATGCTCAATTAAGATGCATCTTAAAGCTAATGTGTGAAAGGTTCCAGGAGCATTGCTTTTAGAGAAACAGAAGTGAAACTGATATGTGCTCCATTCTCCCTTATCCCATTTCTGTTTAACCAAATTTAACTGGATTTTATAACAAATTTGAATTATCTGTCAGTATATTGCCATACTCTCATTTTATTTTGCTTCTAGCATAATAGGTAACAATTTGCTAATAGATTAAAAACATGGTTGCTATATGTACACATATATGTGCATGGGAATATTTTGTTTTAATGTTTAATTAGTATATAATGCAGTAGGTTTCCTTATGGAATTTGAATGCATATATAGTTTTGGTTCACTGCTAATAGATTGGTTCCTTCCTTAGGGCAGACAAAGGCAGTTTCCAAGTGTCAGGACTTTACACAGGTTCTCCATTATCTTTCTAACTATATTCTATTGTTGAGTTAATCTAGTGACTTTTTTATTTTATTTACACCATTATTTACTTATAAAAATACATTTGGGCCGGGCGTTGGTGGCGCACGCCTTTAATCCCAGCACTCGGGAGGCAGAGCCAGGAGAATCGCTGTGAGTTCGAGGCCAGCCTGGGCTACCAAGTGAGCTCCAGGAAAGGCGCAAAACTACACAGAGAAACCCTGTCTCGAAAAACCAAAAAAAAAAAAAAATAAATAAATAAATAAATAAATAAATAAATTTGGGTCTTTTATATATCCTTTATTTCTCCACTGTGCCCATGTTCTGTTGCATGCATTACATAGCTTGTGGAACATTTTATAGTGCTTTATTTAAAATCCATGTTAGATAATTTTAACATTTCAGTATTAGTATCTGTTGATAATTTTGGTTGTAATCTTACTAGTTCTTGGTGTGACTTGTAATTAGCATTTGTAGGAAGTTATTAAGACTGCCCACCCTACTTCTGGTTTCTACTGACATTCTGTGTGGGGCAGTGTTTCATGGTATTTGGCTGGGATACAAAAGATAAATTGGCAAAATAGACTTCTGTCCCCACACAAAGCCTAATCTTATAGCTGAAAATTGAGATTTTTTTCCATGAACTTTTAGTATTTTGTTCTATACTGCAGATTAATACATTTCTTTTTAAAGAAAAAAGACAATACAGAAAAAGTTTATGATATATATATATATCTTATAAATTTTATTTATGGCAAAGCATGTACCCAAATTTTGTTACAAAAGGATTTGTTTTGCAGTTTTATCTTCAGATTAATAAAAACTACTTAATATTCCTGAGGCAAATCATTCGTTACTGTGGTTTTCCATATTCTTTTTATTGAGTTACATTAAACTTGGAGATTCACCAAAAATATTGTAAAACATTTAAATATGTAATGAATATATCTTATTAAAAATTTGTATTTTTAATATTTATCTTTATGTGCGTGTGTGCTTTGCATACATACATATACAGATATATGTATGTATATATTTATGTCTGTGTATCACATGTAGGCCTAGTGCCAATAGATGCCAGAAGAGGGCATCAAAATCCCTACAACTGGGATTGCCATGTAGGTGCTGGAAATTGAACTCAGGTGCTTTGGAAGAGCACTCAGTGCTCTTCACCACTGAGCAGTCTCTCCAGTCCCCTTCTATGTATTTTTCGTTGAATTTGATGGGAGTATATGAAGGTTGAAAGAGATTTACATCAATTATTTCTGCTAACATTGTCAACTCTATCAAAACCTTTTGGTGATAAATTAATAATACATAATATCTTTTCATATAAAAATGCATAATCTAGAAATTATGTTACTAAGTTAATATGTATCACAATGATGTGAGACAGAAGTAGACATAGATTTTTTTATAATGTAAAACACAAAGTAAATATCTAATGTACATCTATAATTTTTATTAGGCATTTTTCAAGAGTGTAAAAAAGTAAATATAATCTAGGTCCTAATGTACTGACTATATATTCTTTCTCCTTAAAATTATTATTAGATAAAGTACAACTTTGCCAACTTTAACTTTGGACAGCATTCATCAAAGTGGACATGCAAATTTTTAATATAAAGAACAAATGAAGTTTAATTTAGCTGGAATACAATAACTACCTGAAATCTTTATTGAATGCTGCACAAGATATATATTTTTACATTTTATTTTGTAATTGTACTATTTAAGATTTCCCAATAACTACTGTAAAGTCAGCCTAATATAAGCTATTTTTATAATAATACATTTTTATTTTAATGTACTTTCATATTTTCTTCAGGCCTTTTTATATAAACTTCCTTAGAAAAGGAATCTGTATAAAGGAATATTAATATATAAATATATGCAATAGGAAAGTCCTAGAGAAATATCAATGAAAAATTAATTTGACTTCACAAAATATAGTTTGCAGGCTATCAACCCCTGTTATACACAGAAAAGACAATCCATAAGAACACAACACTAGACACATTCTATCATAGTAAAAAGTGTGATGACAGTTGTTAACTTTAAAAATTTCCTTGGTGGCTTAGGTAAAATAGACTTATGTGGTGATATTTTATTTGTGCTGAAATGTTCTATTTTATTTGTATGTTAATAATGTTTGTGTGGAGATCAGAGGTCATAGAATTCAGGCTGTGGTAGCACACATCTTTAATCCAATCACATGGCAGGCAGAGTCTCTGTGTGGTCAAGGACACAGCCAAGTGTGGTGACACATGCCTTTAATCCTAGTACCAAGTATAGAGACCTGGAGGTCTGTATAGACAGGCAGTGATAAGAAAGTCATGTGGCTGAGCTTAAAAGCCAATGAGAAGGCAGAACAGGAAGGCAAAAAAGTGCAGGTTAGACCAGAAGAAACTCTCTCTTGGGAACTACGGAGTGGTGGTAAGCTAAGATTAGTCAGTGGCTATTCGCTATTTCTCTGATCTTTCGGCCATTACACTTGTATTGGTTTCTATGTTTCTTTTTCTTTTCTTTCTTTTTTTTTTTAGGTCTCAGTTATTCCACTTTAGATAGTTTTTTTTTTTTTTTATTCAAAGCCAAACTCATTCTAATTTTGCTTCTCTCTCTTGTCTACCATGGAACTATTTGAAAATTCCTGGCATCGGTAAATATTATCTTTACCATGTATTTCTTTCTTTTTTCTTTTTTTTTTTATTAAGAAATTTTCTACTCACTCCACACGCTATCCACAGACATACTCTCCTCCCTCCTCCCATCCCCCAGCCCTCTTTCTCAAGCCACCCCACATCCCCACATCCCACAAATCGAGGTCTCCCATGGGGAGTCAGCAAAGCCCAGCACACGGAGCCTAGGCAGGTCCAAGCTCCTTCCCATTGCACCAAGGTTGTGCAAGATGTCATACCACAGGCATTGGATTCCAGAAGCCTACCCATTGACCAGGGACAGATCCTGATCACCCTACCTGGGTGCCCACCCAAACAGTTCGAGCCAAACCACTGTCTTCTGTATCCAGAGGGCCTAGTCCAGTCCCATGGGGGCTCCACAGCCGCCAGTCCACAGTACATAGGCTTCCACTAGCGTGGCCGGTCATCTCTGCACATCCTCCCATCTTGATCTCAACACCCCTCGCCTGCAGTATCTCTCCTCTCTCTCATCAATTGGATTCCCAGAGCTCAGCCTGGTGCCTGGCCGTGGATCTCTGTTTCTGCCTCCATTTGTCACTGAACAAAAGCTCTATGATGACAGCTATGTTATTTGCTAGGCTGGTCACCAGAGTAGACTAGTCCAGGCACCTTCTGGACCACTGCCAGCAGACCAAGGTGGGGTCAACTTTGTAGATTCCTGAGAACCTCCCCAGCACTCTGCCTCTTCCTATTCCCATGATGTCCTCATCTATCATGGTATCTTCCTTCCTGCTCTCCCTCTCTGTCCCTGTCCCACCTCGACCGTCCCATTTCCGTATGTTCTTATCCCCCATTCTTCACCCTCTGCCATCCCCCGAACCCCCAGTCCACTCATGTAGATCTCATCCACTTCTTCACAGGATCATCCATGTGTCCCTCCTAGGGTCTTTTTCTGTTAGCTAGCCTCTCTGGGGTTGTGGGTTGCAGTCTGGCCATCCCTTCCCTCCCATTTAGTATCCACTTATGAGTGAGTACATATTATGTTTGTCCTTCTGAGTCTGGGTTACCTCACTCAAGATGATATTTTCTAGATGCATCTATTTGCCTTCAAAGTTCATGATATCATTGTTTCTTACTGCTGAGTAGTACTCCATTGTGTATATGTGCCATATTTTCTTTATCCATTCCTCAGTTGAGGGATATCTAGGTTATTTCCAGGTTCTTGCTATTATGAATAATGCTGATACGAACATAGTTGAGCATGTGTTCTTATGGTAAGATTGAGCATTCCTTGGGTATATGCACAAGAGTGATATAACTGGGTCTTGAAGAAGAATTATTCCCAATTTTCTGAGAAACCACCATACTGATTTCCAGAGTGGCTGTACAAGTTTGCATTCCCACCAACAGTGGAGGAGTGTTCCCCTTTCTCCACATCCTCTCCAACATAAGCTGTATTCAGTGTTTTTGATCTTAGCCTATCTGACAGGTGTAAGATGGTATCTCAGAGTTGTTTTGATTTGCATTTCCCTGATGACTAAGGATGTTGAGCAATTCCTTAAATGCCTTTCAGCCATTTGAGATTCTTCTATTGAGAATTCTTTGATAAGCTCTGTAGCCCATTTTTTATTTGGATTGTTCAGTATTTTGATGTCTAGCTTTTTGAGTTCTTTATAATTTTTGGAGATTAGCCCTCTGTCAGATGTGGGGTTGGTGAAGACCTTTTCCCATTCTGTAGGCTGTTGTTTGGTCTTATTGACCGTGTCCTTTGCTCTACAAAAGCTTCTCAGTTTCAGGAGGTCCCATTTATTAATTGTCGCTCTCAGTGTCTGTGCTACTGGTGTTATATTTAGGAAGTGGTCTCCTGTGACAATTTGTTCCAGATTACTTCCTACTTTCTCTTCTAGCAAGTTCAGTGTAACTGGATTTAGGTGGAGGTTTTTGATCTACTTGGACTTGAGTTTTGTGCATGGTGACAGATATGGATCTATTTTCAATCTTCTACATGTTGACATCCAGTTATGCCAGCACCATTTTTGAAGATGCTTTCTTTTTTCCATGGTACAGTATTGGGTTCTTTTTCGAAAATCCTATGTTCATAGGTGTGTGGATTAATGTCAGGGTCTTCAATTTGATTCCATTGGTCCACATGTCAGTTTTTATGCCAGTACCAAGCTGTTTTTATTACTGTAGCTCTATAGTAGAGCTTGAGGTCAGGGGTCATGATGCTTCCAGAGGTTGCTTTATTATACATGATTCTTTTAGCTATCCTAGGTTTTTTGTTTTTCCATATAAAATTAAGTATTGTTCTTCCCAAGTCTGTGAAGAATTAGGTTGGGATTTTGATGGGGAATGCATTGAATCTGTATATTGCTCTTGGTAAGATTGCCATTTTTACTATGTTGATTCTACATATCCATGAGCATGGAAGATCTTTCCATTTTCTGACATCTTCTTCAATTTCTTTCTTCAGAGACTTAAAGTTGTTATCATACAATTCTTTCACTTGCTTAGTTAGAGTTACCCCAATGTGTTTTATATTATTTGTGGCTATTGTAAAGGGTGGTGTTTCTCTGATTTCTTTCTCAGCCCTTTTATCATTTGTATATAGGATGGCTACTGATTTTTTTTGAGTTAATCTTGTATCCTACCACCTTACTGAAGGAGTTTATTAGCTGTAGGTGTTCCCTGGTAGAATTTTTGGGGTCACTTATATATACTATCATAGCATCTGCAAATAATAAAATTTTGAATTCTTCCTTTCTAATTTGTATCCCTTTGATCTCCTTATGTTGTCTTATTGCCCTAGCTAGAACTTCAAGTACTATATTGAATAAGTATGGGGAGAGTGGACAGCCTTGCCTTGTTCCTGATTTTAGTGGAATCGCTTTGAGTTGTTCTCCATTTAATTTGATGTTGGCTGTTGGCTTGCTGTAAATTGCCTTTTTTATGTTTAGGTATGTTCCTTATATTCCTGATCTCTCTAGAACCTTTATCATGAAGGTGTGATGGATTTTTTCAAAGGCTTTTTCAGCATCCAATGAGATGATCATGTGTTTTTTTTTTCTTTCAGTTTGTTTATATGTCGTATTACATTGAAAGATTTTCATATGTTGAACCATCCTTGTATCCCTGGGATGAAGCCTACTTGGTCATGGTGAATAATTTTTTTATGTGTTTCTGGATTTGGTTAGCCTCTATTTTATTGAGTATTTTTGCATCAATGTTCATGAGGGAGATTGTTCTGTAATTCTTTTTGTTGCATCTTTGTATGGTTTGGGTATCAGGTAACTATAGCCTCATAAAAAGAATTTGGTAATGTTCTTTCTGTTTCTATGGTATGAAACAATTTGAAGAGAATTGTTATTAGCTCTTCCTTGAAACTCTGGTAGAGTTCTGTGCTGAAAGCATCTGGTCCTGGGTTTTTTTTTTTTGGTTGGGAGATTTTAATGACCATTTCTATTTCCTTAGGGTTTATTGGTCTATTTAAATAGTTTATCTGGTCTTGATTTAACTTAGGTATGGGGTACCTATCCAGAAAATCATCCATTTCTTTCAGATTTTCGAATTTTGTGGAGTACAGGTTTTTGAAGTATGACCTGATGATTCTCTGGATTTCCTCATTGTCTGTTGTTATGTCCCCCTTTTCATTTCTGATTTTGTTAATTTCGATGCTCTGTCTCTGTTTTTTTGGTTAATTTGGATAAAGGCTTATCTATCTTGTTGATTTTCTCAACTAACCAACTCTTTGTTTCATTGATTCTTTGTATTGTTCTCTTTGTTTCTGTTTTACTGATTTCAGCCCTCAATTTGATAATTTCCTGGCATCTGTTTCTTCTGAGTGAGTTTGCTTCCTCTTGTTCTAGAGCTTTCAGTTGTGCTGTTAAGTCACTAGTATGAGATTTCTCCAACTTCTTTATGTGGGCATTTAGATCTATGAATTTTCCTGTTAGCACTGCTTTCATGTTGTCCCATAAGTTTGGGTATGTTGTACATTCACTTTCATTGAGTTCTAGGAAATCTTTAATTTCTTTATTTCTTCCTTGACCCATTGGTGATTCAATTGGGCATTATTCAGTTTCCATGAGATTGCAGGCTTTCTGTAATTTTTGTTGTTCAAGTCTAAGTTTAAGCCATGGTAGTCTGATAAGACACAGGAGGTTGTTTCAATTTTTTTGTATCTGTTGAGACTTGCTTTGCGACCAAGCATGTGGTCGACTTTGGAGAAGGTTCCATGGGGTGCTGAAAAGAAGGTATATTCTTTTGTGTTAGGGTGGAATGTTCTGTAGATATCTATTAAGTCTATTTGAGTCATAATGTCTGTTAGTTCCCTCATTTCTCTGTTAAGTTTCTGTCTGGCAGACCTGTCCATTGGTGAGAGTGGGGTGTTGAAGTCTCCCACTATTAGTGTGTGGGTTGTGATGTGCGATTTGAGCTTTAGTAATGTTTCTTTTATGAATGTTGGTGCCCTTGTATTTGGGGCACAAATATTCAGAATTGAGACTTTATCTTGTCAGATTTTCCCTGTGATAAATATGTAGTGTCCTTCCTGATCTCTTTCAATTGATTTTAGTTTGAAGTCTATCTTATTAGATATTAGGATAGCTACACCAGCTTGCTTCTTAAATTCATTTGATTGGAATGTCTTTTCCCAGCCTTTTATTCTGAGGTGGTGTCTGTCTTTGAAGATGAGGTGTGTTTCTTGTATGCAGAAAATGGATGGATCTTGTTTTCGTATCCATTCTGTTAGCCTGTGCCTTTTTATAGGTGAATTGAGACCATTGAAATTGATGGATATTAATGACCAGTTATTGTTAATTCCTCTTATTTTTTGGTGGTAGTGTTGTATGTTTCCCTTCTTTGGTATTAGTTGGTATGGGACTATCTATTGCCTGTGTTTTCATGGGTGTATCTAACTTCCTTAGGTTGGATTTTTTCTTCGAGTGCTTTCTGTAGGGCTGGATTTGTGGAGAGATATTGTTTAAATCTAGTTTTATCGTGGAATATTTTGTTTACTATGTCTATGTTGATTGAGAGTTTTGCTGGATATAATAGTCTGGGTTGGTATCCATGGTCTCTTAGTATCTGCATAACATCTGACCAGGACCTTCTGGCTTTTAGAGTCTCCATTGAGAAGTCAGGTGTTATTCTTATGGGTCTGCCTTTATATGTTACTTGGCCTTTTTCCTTTACAGCTCTTAATATTTTTCTTTATTCTGTATGTTTAGTGATTTGATTATTACCTGGTAAGGGGACTTTTTTTTGGATCCAGTCTATTTGGTGTTCAGTCACCTTCTTGTATTTTTATAGGCATTTCCTTCTTTAGGTTCGGAAAGTTTTCTTCTATGATTTTGTTGAATATATTTTCTGTGCCTTTAAGTTGGTATTCTTCTCCTTTTTCTATCCCTATTATTCTTAGGTTTGGTCTTTTCATGGTGTCCCAAATTTCCTGGACATTTTGGGTCATGACTTTGTTGGCTTTAGTGTTTTCTTCAACTGATGAATCTATTTCTTCTACTGTATCTTTAACACCAGAGATCTGCTCTTCCACCTCTTGCATTCTGTTGGTTATACTTGCATCTGTAGTTTGTGTTCGTTTACTCAGATTTTCCACTTCCAGCATTACCTCAGTTTGTGTCTTCTTTATGGACTCAATTTCAGTTTTGAAATCTTGAACTGTTTCCCTCACTTGTTTAATTGCTTTCTCTTGGCTTTCAAGGGATTTACTGATTTCTTCCCATTTTTTGTTTGACTTTTCCTCAATTTCTTTAAGGGAATTTTTCATTTCCTCTTTTAAGATCTCTAATATCTTCTTAAAGTCATTTTTATGGTAGATATCATCTGTTTCTTCTGCGTTGGGATGTTCAGATCTTGCTGATGTAGGTTTTGATGGAGCCATATTGGTTTTTATGTTGTTGACTGTATTTTTGCAATGGCATCTACCCATCTCTTTCTCTGCTTGGTGCAAGCAGTGTCTATGTCTGAGGGAGCCTCTCTTGGTCTGATTGATACTATTGATCCAGTGGAAGCTCTTGGTCTAGTCGATGCTGATGGACTTCTTGTCTTAGGGAGTAGTTCTTAGTCCAACTGGCGCTTGTGAGCTCTGTCTCAGGGAGTAGCTGCAGTCTTACCGTGTGGTAGATGGTGGTAGTTTGACCTGTCTGCTGGTGTCTGCCTGCCAACTGGCCTCTTAGTCCAGTTGGGTGCTGGCAGGCTCTGTCTCAGGGAACAGTTGCAGTCTTGGAGGGTGGGTGGTGTTTGAGGGAGGTGGGGCTTGGGTTACAGGGTCTGATGGGGGATGGGAGTAGTCTGACCTGTGTGCAGGAGCTCTGCCTGCCAACTGGCCTAGAACTGGAACTGCAATGGGTGGGGGTGTAGGGGCACAGGGTTGTGCCCCTGGGACCAAAGAGTAGGGGCTGGGGTGTTCGGGTATAAGGATAAACACTCCCCTCTTTGTCTAGTCAGGTGTTGGCAGGCTCTGTCTCAGGGAACAGTTGCCTCTTTATTCATTCTTTGATTGAGGGACATCTAGGTTGTTTCCAGTTTCTGGCTATTATAAATAAAGCTGTTATGATCTTAGTTGAGAAAGTCTCCTTGTGGTATGATGGGGTGTTTTCTGGGTATATGTCTAAAAGTAGTATACCTGGATCTTGAGGTAGATCAATACCCAAATTTCTGAGAAACTGCCATATTGATTTCTATAGTGACTGCACAAGTTGGCACTTTCTTCAGCAATGGAGGGGTGTTCCTCTTGCTCAACTTCCTCTCCAGCATGAGCTGTCATTTATGTTATTGATCTTAGCCATTCTGACAAGTATAAGATGGAATCTCAAAGTAGTTTTGATTTTCATTTCCCTAATAGCTAAAGATGTTGAACATTTCTTTAAGTGTTTCTCAGTGATTTGAAGTAATCGAATGAGAATTCTCTGTTTAGGTCTGTACCCCATTTTTTAATTGGAATGTTTGGTTTGTTGATATCTAGTTTCTTGAGTTATTTATATATATTGGATATTTGCCTTCTATTAGACATGAAATTGATGAAAACCTTTTCACATTCTGTAGTCTGTTGTTTTTATCATGTTGACTGTGTCCTTTGCCTTACAGAAGCTTTTCAGTTTCAGGAGGTCCCATTTATTAATTGTCAACCATAGTGCCTGTGGTATCAGTGTTTTATTAATCATCTGGTAGAAAAAAATGGCATCATGAAATTTGAAAGCAAATGGGTGGAACTAAAAAAAAAAAACAAAACATCCTGAGTGAATTAACCCAGATTGATAAAGACAAACATTGTTTGCAATCACTTTTAAGTGGATTTTAGCTGTTAAGTAAAGGATAATCATACTACAATTCATAGCCACTGTCTTTATTTTAAAAAAAAAATGCTTTAAAGCAAACCAACTTCCAATATTTGGCAACACAATTTCTACAGGACAAATGCAGATTTTATGAAATCATTCGAAAACTTGAATATTGGAAGAGATGGCTCAGTTTTTCAGGGCTCTGGCTGCTCTTCTAGAGGACCTACATTCAGATCCCAGCACCCTCATTGGACATCTAACACCCACCCATAAATATAGCTCCAAGGCACTTGATGCTCACTCTTGTGGCCTCTGTGGGCACTTCCATACACATATACTCATAAATAAAATAATAAAATAAAATGACAATTGAATGGTGGGCAAATTTTAACCAATGCCACTCAAAATAAATTATCAACTATTAGGGATTACTTAATGTATTGCTGAGATATTGTTGGAAGAAATTATACACAGAAGTTGAGTCTCATGTTTTGGATTAATTTAGACTGAAAAATATTTGAAAAATACTGACATCATTCTCATATTTGGAAAATAAATTAAGAAAGTCTTTTTCTGATATTGAATAAATAAAAGTATATGAATTATACTGAATTTCACATTTTTATTATTAACAGTCTTTAAAAGTATTATTGTCAACTTAATTGAGTTTGTTTGGAATAGATTCAGGTATTTCAGATAAATTTTTTAAAATTAGCTTTGACCTTCATTGTAGTATCCAAAGGCTGAAATGTTTCATCTAATGATTTTAATCTGTTGATCTACTTTCAAAATTCCCCAAAGAAATACATCACAAAATTATATTGTATAAGCTTTCCCTTTCATCACCTCATCAAAACTGTAACAGAACAATAGGATTTCAGCCAAGAGCTTCTTGCCATCCAAAGGCCAGACGTTCTGTAAATTGACTCAATCCAGGCATTAATTATGTGAGCATATGATTGTTGTTTGATATAGCTTAGGAATATCAAAAAATTGCTTGACAAAATATAATAAATTATCCTCATAATATTGAGACCCATTACACAAATACTTTTAAAAGAGAAAATGAAAATGAATTAAGTAGAAATATTCTCTAAACATATTCATATTTTAACTTTCAAGTATGCAATAAATCTATGAACTTAATTAACTTTGGGGTTTGGAGAGAGGTCTCTGTGGTTAAGAGCACTTGTGGCTGTTGCAGAGAACCCAGATTCAATTCACCCAGATTAAATTCCCAGCATCTACATTGTGGCTCAAAATCATCTGTAATTCCAGTTCCAGGTGATCAAACACCCTCTTTTAGACTCTGCAGGTATCAATTATGGATATGTTGTACAGAATTCATGGATAAAAAATATTCACACACATGAAATATTAAAATAACTTTAGATGACCATCCTCCCTCTTTTACCTTCCTTTTAATAGCACCGACTAGGTAGAAATGTACAGCTATCATAGGACTTACCTTGTTGCTTTCCTTAGGGATTCTGCAAGCTAGTTTTCCAAATCTCACATATTTTGTTCATTATTGCAATTATTCATGATGGGGGTTGATTTTGTTATCAGATATTTTGTAATGTGATATTAATCACTGCAGCTGTGATTCTTAATATTCCTTAGAGAATTCAGATGTACCTTCAACTTAAATGACTAATTTTTCAATTAAAATCTATCAGTTTCAAAGGAAACATTCAGTGAATGCAGCCTAAAAAATTTAACCATTCATCTGTACAAAGTAGATCTGAAATAATTCATAGTGTCTGTAATAACATATATGCTTTTCTCTATTTGGATCAAAACTATTTCTTAGTCTGACATATCCTGTCTTTACTTTTCACTTGACAGGTAACCTAGTTAATATTTATCAGTATATTTATCAGCTACTAGTTATATATATTTAAATTTGAAATACAACTGAATAACCCCAAAATGATTATGGCATAAAAGTTAATGCCAAATCAATGTTTTGATAAATATAGGTATGAGTATATATACTTTCTAAAGTGGTTATTAACAAACATAGCACGAAGTAAATTAGATCTCTTTGCTGATTATATATATATATATATATATATATATATATATATATATGGCAATGTAGTTAAAAGTTAAACTAGTTTTGTTTGATCTATGACTGCCTGAGTAACTCAGACAGATCATATGATCACCAATGTTTAATTATTTAGTACATAGTCATTAAAAAAAACTCTAAGCTCCTTTTATTCTCATATATTTGAATGCAGGTTTTGGTCAATAGATTGTAATTTAATGATCCCCCTTAATAGCCCACTCTGACTGATATAATTTAGAACACTGATATCATAGTTAACCCTGGGTATATTATTGGCCCACTTTTCTATGTCTCCCTAAGATTCAAAGAAGTACTCTATAAGGAGGTCTCAGTATAAGGGAGATAAAAAATTAAAAACCCACTACAGTATTAGGAGCAATCATTCAATTTTTCTGAATATTCCTCCTATAAACTATTTCTGTATCTGTGGGGGTATAGTTAATATTTACAAGTTAATACAGATTATTTGTACATACCCAAGAAGGTGAATAAATCATGTCATTATGTATTTATAAATTATTACAAAATTAAATAAGATACATATAATATTAATAGAAGAAATAATCAAAAAATGATGTGTAGTCCAATTATTGCTACTACTGGCTGCAAGTATAATTTGATGTGAGGATAAAAGAATTTCTGCAGTTTATTAATGGTACAAACTGCTAACTAGAAATTAGACTTATGTAATATGAATCTTAAATGGTCTTATTAATAAAAAACCCAAAACCAGATATTGGGGTGAATTCTGTAAGATCAGAGAGACAGAAGAAGCCACAGATAACCTTACCTCATCAACTTCTCCACTGATCCTGTTTCCTCAAATTGGAAGCCTCTGTGTCCTCATCTGAATGGATCTCAGCTGAATTGCTGCTAAAAAGGCTAAAAGCTTAAAAGGCTCTAGTTACTGGTCTTCATGCTTTATATACCTGTTGTGATGCTTCCTGCCATCACTTCCTGGGATTAAAGGCATGTGTCACCATGCCTGGCTGTTTCCAGTGTGGCTTCGAGCTCACAGAGATCCAAGTGGATCTCTGCCTCTGGAATGCTAGGATTAAAGGCATGTGCTATCACTACCTAACCTCTATGTTTAATATAGTGGCTGTTCTGTTCTCTGACCCCCAGATAAGTTTATTGGGGTGCCCATTATATCAACCACAGACTTACATATTTTAAGCAATACCACTAATATAAAGGGGACTAATTTCCTACAAGTTTTGCATTATCAAAACACTTTTTTCATTGTTACTGTTACAATGCAAGAACAAGAGCTACTTGGAAAAAAAATAAAACTAAGAAAATAAGGGTTTTTTGAAATGAATTTCAAATAAAACCACAGTATGTACATCATTTAATACTTTCTAATAAGTTTGTTTTCTTTCTGCTATCATTAAAGATTGAATTTTCATCTCCAATAGTGTGCTGCTTTGAATAAAAATGGCACTCATAGGTCCATAGAGAGTGTCACTATTAGGAAGTTTGGCCTTGTTGGTGCAGGTATGGTGTTGCTGGAGCAAGTGTATCACTAGGGATGGGCTTTGGGTTCCCAGATACTCAAGCCTGGCCAGTGTGTCTCAATCTCTTCTTGCTACCTGAGGATCCAGTTGCTGTGGAATAATCCTTCTGTACACTATGTGAATATATGTTACTATGACTGGTTTAATAAGCAGCTGACTGGCAATAGCTCTACATGATAAAGTTAGGTGAGAAAGCCAAACTGAGAATGATGGGATGAGGAAAGGCAGCATCATAGGAGTCACCAGTGAGATGCCAGCCAGCCAATGAGGAGGAAGGACATGTAGAAAATGAGGTAATAATCCATGAGCCACATGGTAAAGCATAGATAAGAAATATGTATTAATTTAAATGTAAGAGTTAGGTAATAACAAGCCTGAGCTATTGGCCAAACATTTTTAATTTGCATTAAGTCTCTAAGTCAGTTATTTGGGAAGTAGCTGCCTGTTATTTGGGAGCAGGTGGTCAGGACAGGAAATTTTATCCTACATCTATATGCTGTGGGATGTCTTTCTGTATGCTGTGAATATGTGTTGCTCTGACTGGTTGATAAATAAAGCTGTATTGACCTATGGCAAGGCAGCTTAGAGGCAGGCAGGAAATACAAGCAGATAGACAGGAAGAAAGACAGAAGGGAGGAGATGCCAGCTTGACCACCCAAGGAACAACATGCCAGCAGACTGGTAAGCCATGGAACATGTGGCAAAACATAGATTAATAAAAATGGGTTAATTTAAGTTATAAGAGCTAGCTTGAGAAGCCTGAGCCATTAAGCAATACAGTTTGTAAATAATAAAAGCCTGTGTGTGTTTACTTGGGTCTGAGTGGCTCGGGACCATGGGTGAGAGAGATTTGTCTGGACTGCGGGGGCCAGGCTGAACACAGGAAAACTTCAATTACATCTAGATGTAGAACTCTCAGCTCCTTCTTTAGCACCATATCTGCCTGCATGCTGCCATGCTTCCCACCATAATGAGAATGGACTAAATTTCTGAAACTGTAGGCCAGCGCCAGTTACATGTTTTCCTTTATAAGAGTTGCTGTGGTCATGTCATCTCTTCACAGTAATAGAAAAGCTAAGACAACTAGTATTTAAGTAAAGGGATATCTGACTAACATTAAAGTAAAATATATATCACAGAACACTGAAATATGCTAATGAACCTAACCTAAACAATCAGGTCATTTCTACAAACAGAAAATTCTTATTCATAGTAGGAAAGTACAAATGGGGGCTAGAGAGATTGCTCAGTGGTTATCAGTAATTGTTCTTTATTCAGAGGACCTGAGTTGAGTTCAAGTACCCAAGTTTGGCAGTTTAAAACTGACTGTAATTCTAGCTTCAGGGAATCTGCATGCTCTTCTCACCTCCCTGGGCAACTGCATACATATGGCAAACATTTTAATTCTACATCTGCTAAAAACACAACAAATTTTTCTTCAGTGTTAGAATGTAGTACTGTGCTAATTTTTATATCAAATCACTGAGTGAGACATTTAAAAACTTTAAGTACCACCTGTCTCAGGAACAAAATATAAGAGATATTTTTATTTAAAAAATGGAAGAAAAATTTATTTTGACAAAAACAGAATATAGGTTTAGAAGAAATTGTTGGCTTTTTAAATCTGGTATACTAAAATATCTCTTTATTCATCCAGGTAAAAGAGTGATAGAACATTCTTTCATTTAAACATATGATACATTAATAAATTCTAGCAATTTCTTCTATTTATACTTAATGTAAGTAAATTAAATATTATTTATTTCTTGATATTATTATTGTATTAGATAAATGTGTTAAAAACTTTTCATTAGGTGAATAAATGCCTCTTTATTTAAAATCAAAAGAAATCATAAAAAGATAATAAACAGACTATGTGTTCATTATGTAATTATATTTTAATAGTTTATTATTATAATCCTGTTGTGTTACATGATCCATTTCAATGTTCCAGGCATTACACTATGCTGTTAGTAGATGTTGTATTATAATAATCGGCCCCATAATTGTTCTATTTCCTTTTCTTCATGCCCTTACATAAGAGGTTAGAAGAATTTTAGGGCTGCTAAAGGAAAATGATAAAGACAAAAATAAGACAGCACATACAAGTTATAATTACAATCTCAATTTACAAACTAACACTGTCGATGAGAATGAGACATTCCACTCATACTTTGATCATATGATGAGGAAATGGATTTAAATTGGGATATTAGGCACTGGAGAGATAAAACTAGCCCATACTGCAACACAAGGATACTCTGGACGCAACAATGCATGACTAATATTCACTCAAAAATCACTAGTCAGCCTATAGCTATCCATAGTACATTAACTAAATGCTACAGGTCAATGACAATGACTGACATGAAGAGGAGAAATTTCCAGATTGAAACTGAGTAAGCACATTATGGATATTGAAATCAGGCTACTCTGTTACTAAATAGCTTATAAACTATTGGCAAATGCATAGGGGTGACATGTGGACACAATGTCATGAAGATGTCAGGAATAATTAAATTTCATCAAGGAACTAGTATGTTAAGAAGACAAATCCCAAAGATGTCCAACAGAGGCATTCTTCTCTCCCCTCAGATCAAGAGGAAATATACGACAGAAATGAAGGCATTCTTCCAAGGATGGCCCCCAGCAATAGAAACATAGTAAAGACCTGAAAGGGGAACTTTCCTTTTCCTACCTTGTTTTCCCCATTCAGGTTAAAACATAAAATTCTTCATCATGGTAGTGTTATGCCAGGCGACTCTGTTTCTCTTTAACATGACTTTAAAAGCAGAAATATGTCTCATGCTCACAGGGAAACTTGAAGCAAAAAGAAAGTTACTGGTGCAGGAAACAAAGAATGTGTGGCCCACAGTGAGCTCCTAAGATCTCAAATGTAGTTAGAGCACAGGACAGTTTCAGAGAGAGACAAGATCTTCAAGGCACAAGAAAAAGTTGTGTTCCTTTGTCATCTACCTAGGACACAGATCCAAAGTAACTTCAAAAAGTGAGGTGGCAAGGAACTAGCATATTTTCCTTTGAAGAAAGAAATTTGATGTCAAAATGTGCAGTATCATTGCCATTAATGCCATGGAAGTGGAACAGCACTTTAACCTTAAAATTACTGCAAAATTGTTATTGCACTCTATGTGGGAATCAGCACAAACTTAAAAAAAAGCCTCCTGTAACAAGTCCCACATCATGGCTCTCAGACAATTTTATAGCACCCAGGACTCTCTAGATACTTTAGGACAACACTGCTGTCTGGCAGCAATTGGGAACTGGAGCTCAATCTCTAAGATTATTGCCAATTCTTATGTGCAGGATTCTGGCTAAACACTTCAAAACTTAAAACAGTGTCATCACAGAGTGGAGATAATAAGAGATTTTTCAGGAATTAATACAAAGTCATATGTAAGGTATGTTTTTGAGGAAGACATGTCCAGCTATCTATGTGAGGTATACAGAATAAACCAAGGCACACTAGTTGTTGCTGAGACTACCATGTATGGTATTATGACTGGCTATACAATTACTGAAAAATTCAGACAGATATACATAGCAAAGACTGCACTTAAGCAAGTAGAGGCCCACATGGAAATTGAATAACAAAAACCAAGTCTTATTTTGGTTTGTAAAAACCATGGTCAAAAGAATATATAAATTAAAGAATAGTCTTATTTATTTTCAGTTTGTGACTTTCTTACTTTATTTATTTACTTATTTGTTTATTTACTTATTTGTGGTCACCAGTTAAGACACATTAATTACTACCTAAATGTACAAATGACTATCTTAGTGTAACATCCTTGCATCCACATCACATGAACTACTAAGGAAAGAAAGAACACTAAATCATATCAAAGAGTTATTCAGAGTACTACTTAGTAAAGAAGAGCAGAGAGGTGATTCCTTGTAACAATGAGAGGAATTTTCTCTCTACCTGCAGAAGCATAGATATCTTCACCAATAGGTCACCTGGGTGTGACTGCCCTCTGAAGCGTGAGCTTACTGTCCACTTGTGTCTGTCACCTCAATCAGCACAGACACAGCCTTGCAAACTCAGCTGCCTGTGCCCTTTCCCAAAAGGGGTTCTCTGATTTTCTGATAACCCCACTCCCCCAGACATTGGGGGTAGATCAATCCTCCTCTTAACATTTTCTATGGACAGAGGTCTGTCAGCTAACCCAACTTTTGTCAATGTGACCCCCTGTGATATCACATCATCACCAAAGCAGAAGCACTGTGCAGCACCTGGTGTCTCGTATTAAACAGAACACTCACTCATGAGCAAGCTGCATTTGCACTGGCAATAAGCATGAGGCTGCCATGTCCTTGGTCAGGTGCCACCTGCATGCATGTACTCACATAAAAGGAAACTTAGCTAGATACAGCTATGCTTATCTAATCTTGACTCTAAAACTAGTGGTTGTTGACAGTCATTCAGAGGACATCCACCAAAGACTAGAGGTCAGTGTTCTTCATTGCCATGAGGAGGGCAAGTTACCAGATTAATGTTCAGATAGCACAGTCTGAATATAGGAGGGAGGATCACTAGATCTCCAGTAGTGTGTGTGCTACAGGCAGCTGAAGAGTAGTGATATGGCAGTTGTCTGAGGAATGGAAGAAGCCACAAAGATTGCATTGAAAATTCCTTCCACTGAGGCTGGATCCTCAAACACAAAGAAGACCCTGACACTTCTGATGCCTGGACTTGCGCTTTCTCCACAAAATGAGTGGACTTAGGTGTAGCATGAATCTTAAAAGTTCTTATTAATAAAATCAAACCCGAGGCCAGTTATTGGGGTGAATACTGGAAGGTCAGAGAGACAGAACAAGCCACAGCTATCTCACCTCGCCGGATCCTCAGCTGGTCTTGTCTCCTCAGACTGGAGGCCTCTGAGTCCTCATCCGGAATGGGTCTCAGCTGAACTGCTGCTCAAAAGCCTGAAGCTTAACCAGCCACATGCTTAACCAGCCAAATGCTTCTAGTTTCTGATCCTCACGCCTTATATACCTTTCTGCTTTCTACCATCACTCCCTAGGATTAAAGGCTTGCTTTCTGGGATTAAAGGCGTGAGTCACCATGCCTGGCTGTTTCCATGTGGCCTAAACTCACAGAGATCCCAGATGGATTTCTGCCTCTGGAATGCTAGGATTAAAGGCGTGTGCTATCACTGCCTAACTAGTGGCTTTTCTGTTCTCTGACCCCAGATAAATTTATTAAGGTACACAATATTTTGGGGAACACAATACCACCACACTTAGGCATTGGAGAAGAAAGCCAGGGACACATTAGGGTTCATGAGCAGTAATACAGAGCCTTTGACAAGAAAAAATCACATGAGATGGCTCAATGGGCTTCTATTTATCACCTGGGACAAAACCATAGAATGATTGCATGGGACCAAGCACAATCATTGAACAGACTGAGAAGGCAAGTGGAAAGAAAGAGCCTCAGGGCATCTGGGATCCAATGATTCCTTATTCCTGGGTCTTTTCTCACAACCTCCACAATCTGTCAGTCAATATCATACACTCTCTCCTGTCAAAAGTGTAGGAGCTCCATGAATGCAAAGCACCAATAAATTTCTTCAGAGCCTTCAGTCTGCAGAAGCAAAGCCATTCTCCACCAATCCAAGGCTTCCTCCTCAGCAATACCCCATGTAGGAAAACCTGGAGATAGTAGGCATCACATATTACTTGAAGGAATTGAGGGAGCCTTTGTCCTCATGCATGACAAGTGCATAGTGCTCCCAGTCAGAGAATAAAGCTCTTCACCTAGCAGGGATCGGCTTCCAGCTGAACTGTGATACCTAAACCCATACAAACTGGAATGCCAGGGGAAAATCACAAGCTTCCATTGAGCCCTCTAAGCATCGATAAGATCAGGAGTGCTGAGCGGTGGTGGTGCATGCCATTAATCCCAGAACTTGGGGGGCAGATCCAGGCAGATCTCTGTGAGTTCGAGGCCAGCCTGGTCTACAGAGCGAGATCCAGGACAGGCACCAAAACTACACAGAGAAAACCTATCATGAAAAAACAAAACAAAAAAAAAACAACAACAAAAAAAGAAGACCAGGAGTGTTGATCTCTACCAATCTCAGGTGACCTTCACTGAAGGTGCAAGAAGCATGAAAAGGCATTATTCCTGGGCAAGAACAATTGAGTCTTCTGGAAAGAAGTCTTTTGGTAGGATACGATGTTCTATCATGGCCTCTGTCTTGGGGCAAGGACTGCATGAATCCAAGGGATGCTGGTAATAGGAGTGAAAGAGGGATGTAGTGAGGTAAAAGGGAAAGAGAGAGAGATTCAGTCTTCCCTTGGACAGAAGATGCAGCTGAGTCCATGCTCAGAAGGAACCAAAGGAAGATGGCCAGAACTCCTTCCCAAGGTCTCATGGTCATGCAATTGGAAAACATGCCTCCCTACATTCCTCATCCTTGAACAATGACAGGGGTCTCTCTAATCCAAGAGTCAACACTACAGAGACTGAAAATTCTCAGAGTAAACCCTGAATGTCTTCTATCAGATTCCCTTTTCATGGGCCTCATGGGTAGGACAGCATGAGAGGTCCTCTGAGTCCATACTAAAACCAAAGTCACAGGTAACATTTTTAAGTTTGCAAATAATTTATCATCCCTAGTTCTCAGGAGAGCAAGTTTCCTCCTTCTGCCTAAGCAATCCTGTCTACATCCATGGGTTTGCATTGAGTAAGGGAGTAACTGCACTCTGAATCATGTAGGTATTGCCCAAGTGTTACTTGCACTCCTGAGAGGCATAGGCATAGTTCAAACTTTCCTGAGTTTTCAGACAGAAGAAGATCAGGAAAATCTGGAGGAGTCTCTGAGAGTACAAGATGAATGAAAAGTTTTGCAATTGTTTTAGAGAATTCTTGAGAGTTTGTGTTTGGTCCTCCTCTTTATATCCTCAGTAGACAAAGGTCTGTTAGTTCATCTCTTTCACATTATTTATTCCTTATATCCTTGGAGAGATTGTATCAAGTCATGTCTGTTCATTTCACAAATCTATTAGACTAGTTTATAGCATGGTTTGGATAATGGATAGATGATTTTTCCCAAAATATCTTGTATACTGTTGGTAACTAATGAGTTGATATTCTTATGGAGGCTGAAAGAAGCACAGAAATGGTACTTTTGAGCCTTCAATCTTGATCTAAAATTCCACAAAGTTCTGAAATATGGTCTTTTATTCCTCGTTAATGGTTTTTGGTTTAGGATTAAGAGAAAGCTGGTAGTACTCCTTCAATTTTAGTGGTGACAATGTGACTTAGCCGTGTTTCCTCCATCTTGTCCCTTGTATAAGTCCATAAAAGATCATGAGGAACAATGGATACAGCAATACATATCTAATTTTCACTTCAAAATCAAATTTGGCCTTCAGCCAATCAAGACTACATTAACATTGCTGCTTAATTCACAATAGCTACAAAATAGAATCCTAAACATCCTACAACAAATAAATGGAGAATGGTAATTTGGTATATTTGTGTTATGGAGTACTATTTGGTTGTAAAGAAAAATAAAGTCATGAACTTTGCAATAAATGGATGGAACTAGAAACTATCATATTGATTTATTGATTGAGGTAACCCAGACCCATAAATTTGAACACTGAATGTTTTCTCTTATTGGAGTTTATTCTTCTTTATTTTTTTCAAAGACAGGGTTTCTCTGTATATCTTTGTGCTTTTCCTAGAACTCAATCTGTAGCCAAGACTGGCCTTGAACTCACAGAGATCCGCCTGCCTCTGCCTCCCGAGTGCTGGGATTAAAGGCATGTGCCACCACCGCCTGGCCTATTGGAGTGTCTTAAATTCAAATCTTGAGATGTAAGTACACAGCCTGTAGTCACTATTAAAACAAGGAACAGAGAAAAGAACCATTTCTGGGAGAAGGGGACTTGGGAGAAATAGTAAGTAAATTAGCAAGGTACAAGTGATCTGATCAGATAAATGGGAAAAGAGAGAGCATATTGGGGGAGAGTAAATATACAATAAGGAGAACAAGGGTAAATGGAAATAGAAGGCTATAAGTGATCTGATGGGGGAAACGGGGAAAGGGTGGCTCTTTAGGGAGGGATAAGGAGGTATATACAGAAGTTTAGGGCAGGGTAAAGGGGAATAGCAAAGCAGGATATAAGTGATTTAATAAGGGACATGGAAAACAGGGGCTCTTTATGGGAGAACAAAGCAGGTAAATATAGAAGGAGGAGAAAGAAGAGTAAAATAATCATAAGGATGTCTGAAAATGCCACAAAGAATGTTATTAACTATTTATCTGCCAAAATCCCAGAATACACACGAATTTATGTATAAATAAACATATATACTTTTAATGAACCTATCTCATCTGGACTGATTGTGCTCCTTCCAAGAGCCAAGGAACACCTAACAAAACACCAATATGAGATGTGAGAAGCCCTCTTTTGGGTTGTTGGTCAGGGCTGTCCAAGAGACTCCCAAAACATACAGCTTATTGCTTTTGCCATTGGTTGCCCCTGGGAGGTGGAAGACAAGTCCCTATTCCTGAAGACATGACATACTTCAAAAACATGGCCCAGAGATCCCTGGGCTATAGTTTACCCAAAAGCCCCTCCCTCCCTGAGGACTCGCTTTCATGGTACCAGAAGACAACATGCAAGCTTACAAAAAAGAGAGGGAACCAAGAGCCCTATGAGACCTACGAACCATACTAACAATCAGCATGACATGATAACCCTAAGGGTGCAGTAATGCCACATATACATTAGCAGTAAACAACAACTTTGTAATTGGTTTTAAGATACACTCAACAAGAGGAATACCATGCCTGGTACTAGAAACCTAGATAATTACTCAGTGCTAGTGAAGTCATTGTTATTGGAGGAGAATCTAAAACCAATAATTTATGAAACCACTTAATCACTAACAACAATCTATACACCTTTTCTTTATACACACAGAATACATGCAGTTTTCATCCCTCATCAAGTAAATTTCTCTTTGCAACAGACAGAGACGATTACAGAAAATCACAACCAATGAAAATAGAAAGTTGTGGAGCCCAGTCTCAAGGGATACATCTACAAAACATTCCCATACCGAAGGACTCAGAGAATATTGTGGAAGAGGGAGAAGAAACATTTTGAGAGTCAGAGAATCAGGGAGAAAAAAATATAAGATAAAAAAAGAGTATATTAACCAAATCCCACAGTTCAGTATTACTGATTGTCATGGAAAGTAGAATCTTTCAGATTCACACTGAGAAAGTATTGTGTGGGTGTAGAGTTCCCTAGGTATGGCAATCAGGCTAAGATTTCCATCTCTTGCTCAGAGTGAAACCAAAACAGTAGATTGAGGTTAGGGGAATGATCACTGTTGAGACCCAATCCACCCAACAGGGGCAGAGTGGAGTCTTGGATACAGCAATATCTGTCTAATATTCATTGCAATTTCCCTGGAATTGACAAAGGGAAACAAAGGTTAATAAAATCCACTAGGATATCTAGACAGTGGAACAGATATCAAAAGCAGTGAGTCCAAGACAGTGTTTCTGGAAGGCATAAAACTTTTCCCTTCACTGTGATGGCCACTTTCCAGCTTGCATAGTTTATATTTTGCTAGTTGTGGTATCATATCAGTTTAGAAAAATCAAACATTTGAGAATCTTAGACTCAAATAGGTTGGTATAACCTCATGTTATACAGATTATGAATACATTAGGCCAACAATACAATACAAATTCCGTTAAGATTCCACCAGCCAAACATGAACCTCAGCAACAATATAAGAGGCCTGTGACTATCCTTTATGTTAGATCGGAGCAGGTAAGTGTTGCAGTACATAAGAAATAGTGTTTTGGAAGAACCATAGAAATAACAAAAATATTTTAATCTTAAGCAACTTACAGATATTTGTTTATAGGATTCTTGAGCCCTAAGGCTGTCCTTTCTAAACTAAATGTTAGGAGCAAAATTGGAGAGTATGCTAAGTGTGAACATGGGTGACCTACAACAGCTTCTCTACTTTTCTGAGGTTGTTTAATAATTGTTCTACATTGCCTTTGCTTGCAGGTGGAAACAATGCTGTCTCTCAGACTTATTCTTCCATCTTAGGGAGGCATTAGTGATTAAAAAATAAGCAATTCAGATATGGGAAGCAGACACTGTTTGACACCAAATGACTAAACAGTGACACAGGCATTTTCTGGACACAGCAAAACACCATGTGCCCAATTTTCACTCCAAAGAAATTAGCATTGTTCTATATATACATAATATAATAACCAAATGTTACTTGTCAATGGTATTCATTGTGTTGAGAATAACAGTATCAAATACAAACTGAGTAATCATCTTATGAATATTAGAGTGAGACTTACTATTACCAAGAGCTTGTATACTTGTAGCAACAGAAGAGGAGTAATAGGAGTAACACTGGAAGAATTAAATTTCCAAGGAATAAAAACTCAGGAAATATTAAATTTTGTTCAGGTTATTCGGTGTTTTGAAGAAGATAAATTTAAAATGTTCACCTGTGCCAATTCTGCTAAATCTTCAATTCGGCAGACATTCATTGTTATAATTTTATGGGGTTTGTATTGTTTTGTTTTGTGTGTGTTTCTCAATCACAGAGTTTTACAAAGCCATAATTGGTGTCATGGTCACAAGTGATAACTTCACCCACAGTCCTAGGTAGTAGCACAGGCAGTTGAAGAGCTTGAAACTCTGAGGCATTACTGGGCATCTCACCAGAGATTATACACATTCAGATAAAAGCATGTGGTTCTGAGAAAGATATGGTCTTTTCCTTCAAGGTAAGTACCATTTTCTACCCTGCTTGTACTGTACATATATATAGAATATATATAGAATATATGCATACTATACAGGATTTAGAAAAGAGAACTTTTATCCAGGAAGATGAATATAGTACCATTAAACCATCAAAGTTTATACTTTGTCTAGAAATACAAAAATACCCTGACTAGTATATCTCTACAGAAGAAAGTGGCTGGTGTGAAGTATAGATACTTGTGCACAGGAGAAACCTGTCAAAAGCAAAAAGAAAAATTAACACAATACTTCACTACCTGCAATCTGAAATTCTCTTTTTGTTGTTGCAGGCTTTTGAACAATTACATAGCACCATCTAAAACACAATATGGGAGCCAAATATGAAGACACAGTACCCTACAACAGGGGAAGAAAAACTAGACCATTGTTGCTGTCCTTTGTTCTATAACATAATGAAAATCTTAAAAATCAAGGGTGGGAAAGGAGCTAGCACCTCTTCTATTGAAAGAAATTTATGGTGATCCTGCATATCTCATTTCCTTGTGATGTATGACCCATCTACATAGAGCTGTGCTCTAAACCTTAAATGTGTTGTACAGTAACTACTGCTAATATCTACAAGACATCACCACAGTCCTGCACTTTTATCTGGTATGTTCCACAACTTATTTTTCAATTCATTTAAAAGCATCCTCCAGTGAATGTTGCTTCTGCTAGAGTAACACTGCTGCCTGAGGGACATTAGTGGATGCTCTGATTATCTGAGCCATTCTGAGTTCATATGACTAACTTTGGCTTGTAAATTTCAATGCCACACCATTATTTCACAATTAAAAGAGGTAGGGGATTCCTATTACTAAACAGTAAGGTCTATGTGAATGTATGACTGTTACAAAGACATGCCCATCTACTTGTAGTAGTAATATGGACTCTACCACATACCCTGAAGATCTGTCTGGACTAGCTATAACGAGTCCTCATACTGCAGAAATCTAATAGAATACAAGATGTGTGGCCTATGCAATTCATTCATATTCCCATGAAGAAAGCATCACCCAAAAGTCACATTACATTTTACTGTGGGAAGCCACAGTAGAAGAAATCACATTACCACAAGTATTTCTTGTTCTGAATACAAAGACTAGGATTTTGATTCCCACTATAAAACACAGGCTCATATTATCATGTAGTAACTGTATCAAAATGCATTGTGAGGACCAATAAAATAATTCTTTTGTCGTTATTTTAAAAACTCTAAATACAGTGAGTTCAAAGACCTCATCACTACTGTAAAATGATCAATTGGCCATTCTTCACAGCTCTAGTGAAATTCATGAATCCATGGGGCTTTGTAGCCAGTATCCAGGTGTTGAAAGAGTTGAATACAATGGTGCTGAAACTTTTCAGGAATAATCTAATGCACTCTGTTCACATCACCACCATTACCATTGAACTGGGAAGTTAGGTGCACTGCAGGCTTTATATGAGAGCTGTTCAAGTGCTTTTATCAGAAGACATTCAGATTCATGTGCATGATGTTCTTTCTGACCTGTGAGGAGGACTACAATCAAGATTACATTGACTTTATGGATGATTCATTCATTCTAAGCTAGTGAAATATATGAACACAGGCCATCTATGATCATTGACTTAAAACTAAGAATGTAGTGAAATAATTGGTTTACAAACATATTGGCAAACTGAATATACTTTCCTGTCTCCACCTGTGAAAGGAAAAAGAAAATGTTTATGAAAAGAAGAAAAAATATTCTAAATTCCACAGTTAAAAATATATGGAAGTTGAATGAAGGCACAAAGAAGAAGAAAAAACATTGAACAATGTGCATGCTACTCAACTGAACCCTTCATTAGACTAGCATCAGAGGCTTGTTAAAATGAAGCATCTGGTATCTACCAAGTTGAACTCAATCCTCAGGGGAGTCTTTGCCATGGAGGCAATGGGAATGGGGGGTGGGCTGGGTGGAAGGTGGGGGGTGTGTGCAGGAGGGGGGTGCAGGAGGGAGGAGAACAAGGGAATCCGTGGCTGATATGTAAAATTAAATTAAATTATAAAATAAAATTTTAAAAAATGAAGCATCCGTAAATATGTGATTCAGTGATTCATATGTAACCTAAGAATTTACAGGACTACCAGTTTCCCAGGTGCTTATGTTTTTCTTCAGATAATAATGTGAAAATAAATACATATACTATATCATTATTAATGCCACTAATAATAGAAACATTGCTAAGAGGATCAAAGTGGAGAAGGGTCTTCAATTGGAATAGAGATTGCCTATGTACTATTTTAGCAGAAGGATATTTGAGATACGTTGTCTTAACTGTTAACAGTAATTATGAGAAATACAGTTCACATAAGGAATCAGAGACAATTTGTCAATTGAAAACTAAGTATAATTTCACAAGAAAGACTTAAGAAAGGACATACTAAGTAGAGGAAACCAAAATACATACTAAACACTAAAAATCAACTTGTATTAATCAAATATCCAGTATTGAAATTAAAAGCGCATGACAGAAGTGATACATGACCAACAGACCAGAGTTATGTTATTTCTGAAAACTGAACTTAATAATCCTAATAAAATAAAATTAACATATAAACGTTCTGTACTAGAATGGAAAATGGTGTAAAAAAAAACTACTATAATATATAAGATTATATAACTTTCAAAAAGTTAACTGGGGTGACAAGAAGAATATTAGTCATATACAGTTCAATTGTTATGTTTACATTATCATTTTAAAATGGCACATTGTATTGATGTTTGTTTGGATACCTTTAGTAAATCATGGGAAATTTCCTCTTATATCCAATTATAACGTTTTTCATTGTTATATATAAAACAGACCAAAGACATCAAGCACTCTTGTAACTGTATTTGCTCCAAGTTGTGATTTATAGCCTTTTCTTATTGCTTGATCAATTCCTACACGTGGGCATTATTTTTCATTTCTTCTCTTTCCCACTAAGTTATGAACCTATGAAGAGACAATAACCTTTGTATCCTTATAAAACAGTACCTAGAGAAGAACACAAGTTATATACATGAGATTTGCTGAGCACAGCAAATAAGAACATATACAATAGGTGACGCTTACTGGATTGTCCTGAAATCTGTTAAATTATTTTAAATAAATTGTTAAAACTTGTGTGATAAAGGAGTTTTACATGCAATGGCATTTTATCCAATATATAATATACTCTTCAAATTTCCAGGTGAAAGAACAATTCTTTTTCATTATCACTTTTACTCAAAACACTTAGAATATTACTGGTACGTAGCTAAACATATACAAACACAATGTAACATCACATTTGTTATATTACATTACTTTTTGTTTTGTTTCTTGATACAGGGTCTCTCTACATAACCTTACCTCCTGAGTGCTGAAGTTAAAGGCATGACCCACAATTCTCACTATATTACATAACTTTTATATAGTAATTATAGCAGTGTATTACTAATCTATACCTATAATACACCATGTATATAAGAGTTATACAAGTTTGATGTTTCTGCATTTAAATGAAGAATAGTCTTATAGGGAATTCCTTCTTTCATATAAATTCTCATGTTTTTCTTTCTTTCAATATAAAGACAAATGGGTATTTTTTCCAAATCAACTTCTATACTGTTTTTTTTAGGTTATAATTTCTCTCAATCTCTTAAATTTTCATCACAATTAGTTTAACAGAACAAAGCTATAGCTGACATACAGCATAACAGTGTTTCTAACTTCTGTCATTTTAAAATAATTGTGTAGGCACTCATGGCAGAGAAATTAATAATATTTTGTCATTCATCCATACTAATCATAAAGATGTATATAAGGCAAACAGAGGAGGAACAGACAAGCAAACATGTGGGCAGCGGGGCAAAAGAAAGAAATGGAAAATTAGAATTCTATACAATTATCAGGATTTTATGCCATAACATACTTATTTAACTTTTCATTTATAAGAAAATTATCCTTCTGTGATTTGTCTTCACAATGGTGTAAAAAAAAAGCAACTTTTGGAACTTAATGTGTAGAGTTAATTTTCAGCTAATAAGGTTGTACAGTCAAATCTAAACTTAGAACATGGAAGCATTATTAAAACCCGTAATATCTATTACTGCATGTGAAAATTAAATTAAAAAGTTTAATTTCTGGCACTTGATGCCCAATATAAATTACCTAATTAGTAACTCTTAATATCATTGATTCCATTCTTCTTTAAGTAGTGCCCATTTTTTTATAGTGATGTTCTCAAAATTGCCAGTGCTTAGGCATTTTGATTGCATCTCTTTGAGCAATGTTAAAACACTAAGCCTGTCGCTAAGCCTATAGCTGCATGGGGGCTGATAAGATTATTTCTTGATTACCGTTTGAGGCAGACAGTAGGTCAAATTTATTTCCTAATAAAGCAAAAATATGTTCTTTGATGAACTCACCCTTTGGCTATGTTTGTTCATAGCTTAGGATTAAAGGCCCCGGAGCCTACTAAGGCAAGCACTCTACCTAACACTGAGCTACATCCCCTATTTGGAAACACAATTTCTAAAAACTATTTCTCTGTTCCTTTTATTGTGCATATAAATAGTGGAACCCGGAATATTTAATCAAAGGACATGTTACAGTAATATCCCCTTTAACAAATCTAAGGCCAATGCAGAAGTTTCTTATAGAAGTAAATAATGAGTATGAAGCAGGAGAAACATACATCTAATCCAAGCATTCAGGTAGGTGGATCATGTGTGTGAGATAAGCCTGGGCTATACATCAATTTCCAGGCCAGCTTGCAATAATATGTTAAGAAATTTTGTATATAACTTGTTTGTATTTTCTTACTTTTTTCCTTTTTGTTTGGTAGGTAACATTCAGCATGACTTGTTTCTGTGCTTTACAAAAAAGAAAGAAAGAAAGAAAATTAAAGAGTATCTGATTAAAAAGCCATCACTAATGCCATCATGTGACAATTCTTTAATTTTATATGAAGACTATTAGCTTATGTTTGGTTAAAATTATCCAAAAATTTACATTTTTGAAGGATATATCCTTATTTTTTATGTATATAATTTGTACATATTTTTATATTTAAATGTTAATTTTCTATCTTTGTGATAACAGTTCTTGTCACTCAAGTAGTATATATTTTATTTATAAAACTGAACTGTAATATTTTCTCTCAGAAGCAACTACAATTATCTAAGAGAAGATAATCACATAAATTTGAATTTTCATAAAATACATTTGAATTCCCTTTTTTTATTAGCACTGCATTATGGAAATTTAACCTGGAAATAATAACACCTACTGGAAGGGCATACAGCTTTATAACATTGACGGGATGTAAACAATATAATTTATTTAAAATTAATTGTTTTTTGTAACATAAATTTATGAATAGCTAGCTATATTATATGGTCTCAAAAGATTACTCATACATTAGTAAGTGAAAATTACATTGCTTAATAAATACTTTTCAGCAAGTAACATGAATGTCATTTTAGTATTTTTATTATTTATAAAAGAATTTAATTTCTTACCTCTGTGTAGTCAATATGTGAGTATGCAAAAATTTACATTTTTGAAGGATATATCCTTATTTTTTATGTATATAATTTGTACATATTTTTATATTTAAATGTTAATTTTCTATCTTTGTGATAACAGTTCTTGTCACTCAAGTAGTATATATTTTATTTATAAAACTGAACTGTAATATTTAATTTGACTATATAGGTATCAGAATTCTAAAAATATTTTATCATTAAACTAAGTTTTATACAGCTATATGAAATATAAATATTAGTGATGTTAACAAAATGTATACCACATGAAACCTTGGAAAAATACATTATCTATTCCAGAATGAAGATTTAAAGGTGATTTCTGTTTCATAGGATTCATAGACAATTGGAGAATATTGGCCATAATTTTCTAGTTCAAAAAGAAAAGTCATCACTGTCCACTCATAAACAGAGCAAAATCATCCTTTCAAACTTTGAAATACTTAAAAAGTGCAGCTTACTTTGTTTACCAGCATAACATGAAAATCAACAGAAGTAGCACTTCTGAACTCCATCTACAAAGCTAGTAGCCCTCTAATACTCAAATCAGGTAAAGTCACACACACACAAAATAAAACTACAAATCAATATCCCTGTTGTACATAGACTAATAATAATCAGTAAATTACTTACAAATAGAATATAGACATGCATCAAAAAAGTTACAAACCATGACCAAGTTGGCTTTATCTCTGAAATGCAGGGATGGTTCTCCATGTACAAACCAATATGTAATAAACTACATAAATGGACTTAATAATAAAAATCACATGAACATCTTGCCAGATGCAAAAAAAGCCTTTGACAAAAATCCAACATCTGTCCATGTTAGAAGTCTGAGAGAATGCAAAGCTAGATGGAACATACCTCAATATAACAAAAGCTAGATATGAGAAAAGCACAGACAACACAATTCTAAGTAGAGAAAATTTAGAAAGAATAAATTCAGCAACATAGCATGACTCTGAATCAGTTTGCACAAATCAATAACTTTCTATACACCAACAACACACATACAGAGAAGGAGATAAGAGGTACACTCCCTTTCACGATGTCCTCAAAGAAAATAAAATGCCTAAGAATAAACTTGACCAAGGAAGTGAAGGACCTCTACAATGAAAACTTTTAACCTCTGAAGAAAATATATTAGAAAATGGAACATCTTATGTTCATGTATTGGTAGAATTAACATTATGTGACCAGGTAAGACTTCCAGTGTAGGGATTGGGACAGCAACCCAGGCACATAACCTTCCACTCAACAGTCTGTCCTGCCCATGGGATGTGCTGGGATAACTGTGGCACAGAGATTGTGGGAATGGTAAATCAATAACTGGTTCAGCCTGAGACCCATGCCATGACAGTGAGCCCATGACTGATACTGCAAGCAGTGTTAGAACCCAGAGGCTGGATGGTCCAGAGACCTACAATAGAACCAAACATGAATGGAGGAAAAAATGTCAATATAATGATGTCTAATGATACTCTACTATATTCACAGATTGGTGCCTAGCCTAACAGTCATCAGAGAGGCTTCACCCAGCAACTGGTGGAAGCAGATGCAAAGATCCACAGTCAAACACTTGACAGAGCTCAGGGGATTATGATAAAGAGAGGAAGGAAGGATTGTATGAGCCACAGGGGTCAAAGACATCACAAGAAAATCCACAGAAACTACTAACTTGGGCTCAACGGAACTCGCAGAGACTTAACTGACAACCAGGAAGCCTGCATGGGACTGACCTAGGCCCTCTTTATGTTTGTTACAGTTGTGTAGCTTGATCTTCTTGTGGAACTCCTAACAGTGGGAGCAAGAGCTTTCTCTGAATCCTTTACTGGCTTTTGGGATCCTCTTCCTCATACTGGTTGTCCAGGATTAATACAAGGTGAAGTGCCTAGTCTTACTGCAGCTTCATATGCCATTGATTTTTTTCAATATCCATGAGCAGCCCCTCCTTTTCTAAACATCCCAAATTAAATTTAAAACAACACTGGAGAAATCAAAAACCTAATTTAAAGCATATGTACCAATAACTAAGGTGAAGCCCGATTAGTGTAATTATCTGTAGAGACATAAATCAAGGAATAAGAACAGCTAATTTTTAAACAATTATAAGATCCATATAATGGATTAAGCAAAATCTTTTCAATGAATACCTGCTACAACTATTAGATATTCAGGGGAAAATATGAATATTTTGGCCTAAATTTCAAAACTTATGCAAACAATTAACTCATGAGAAACCATAGAGTTAAATGAAAGAATTACAGAAATATTAGGAAGGAACCCTAGTATTGGTTATGAGACTTGAGAGCAAAAGCATAATCCCTAAAGAGAAATTTTGTGAAAATTGTTTCCACATAATATAACCTTTATTATATTCAAGAAGTTTCATCCTGTGTTAAGAAAAATGACAGACGGAGAGAAAACAGAATTTCAAATTCTATGTTCAAATTAAAAAAAAATAACAGGTATCTGGATGTGGTGGTTTGAAGGAAACTGACCCCCATAGGCCCATATAGAGTGGCACTCTTAGGTTTGGCTTTGTTGGAGTAGGTGTGGCCTTGTTGGAGGAAGTGTGTCACAGGGGGTGGGCTAGAGGTTTCAGATGCTCAAGCCTGGCCCAGTGTCATTCTCTCTTCCTGTTGTCTGGAAATCCAGATGCAAAAATCTTAGCTACCAAACCACTCCAGCACCATGTCTACCTGCATGCTGCCAAGCTTCCCACCATGACAATAATGGGCTAAACTCTGAACTGTAAGCCAGCTCCATTTAAATATTTTCCTATATAATAGTTGTCATGGTCATGGGGTCTCATCACAGCAATAAAACTGGAACTAAGACACTAGAATACAAAAACAACTCTAAAAGTTTGACAGAAAAAAATAAGCAATCCAATTGGAAAATGAGAATAACATATTCAGAGAAAATTCACTAAAGAAGACAGATGGCAAATAAAAACAGAAAGATCTTCAGCCTAAGATTTTAAAGCAAATATAAATTTAAACCACAAAAAGAACTCAAGAAAATCTTCCTAGCTATTCATCCAACATTACATTAATATTCAGAATATATAAAGGATTTAAAAATATATCAAAAGAAAAACAAACCAATACATGGAATGAACAGGTAGCTTACAAAATAAAATACAAACATCACAAATGAATACAGGAAAAAGAAAGAACCTGAAGTTTGGTGAGGAAGATTTAGGAAGTGTAACTAGAGTTTTCCTGCCTTGCCCACAGTCAGGACAAGTCTTTGTCACCTGCCAGCCCCACAGCCGCTCAGACCCAACCAAGTAAACACAGAGACTTATATTGCTTACAAACTGTGTGACTGTGGCAGGCTTCTTGCTGTTTTTATAGCTTAAATTAATTCATTTCCATAAATCTATACCTTGCCACGTGACTCGTGGCTTACCGGCATCTTCACATGCTGCTTGTCCTGGCAGCGGCAGGTTGTGACTCTTTCTGCCTTCCTGATCTTTCTTTTCTCCTCTCTGTTAGTCCCACCTAAACTTCCTGCCTAGCCACAGGCCAATCAGTGTTTTATTTACTGACCAATCAGAGCCTCACATTTGCCATACAGAACATCCCAAAGCAAGGAAGAGTTAGGGGATAAGAAGAAAAATGATCAAAATATAGTCTATGAAAAAATAGTTAAATAAAAAAGAAAGAAAATACAAATGAAGGGGTTGATGATTTAGCTCAGTGGTAGAGCATTTGCCTAGCAAGCACAAGGACCTGGGTTCAGTCTTCAGCTCCAGAAGAAAAAAGAAAATACAAATCAAAACTACCGAGCGGCCATCTGATTTCAATAAGAAATCACAATAGACACTAAATGACAAACAAAGAAAGTGAGTGAGAATGTCAGAGGAAAAGAGAACCTTATACAATTTTTACAAGGCTGTAATTATTTCAGGCTCTTCAAAAAATAAGTTCCTTACAAACAATTTCCATATGATCTTGATATACTATTGCTGAGTACAAACTCAAAACAATCTGTATCAGATATCACAGAGTTCACTCTTGTCCATCATATCACTGTTCATAATCAAGGTATGAAATCAACCTTAATGCCCATCAATAACAGAGATTGTAATGCATGTATGTGTGGGTAAATATTTTAAAAAGGAGTTTTCAGGTAATTGGTAGGAAATGGGTGGAAATTAATTGGTGTTTAGTTTATATGTATATATTTAAGTGCTTTTATGTATGTATGTGTACCATGTGATTTCCTGGTGCCTACAAAGACCAGAAAAAGGCATCTAATGCCTCAGAATTCAATTTATTGTATCTATGTGCCACCAAATGTGGGTGAGAACCAGACTCAGGTCCTCTGGAAGAGCAACACATGTACTTAATTAACCCTTGGTCAATTTCTCCAACACACTGTATGGAAATTACTGTTCATTACTACATAAACTGAAATAAGCCAGATACAGAAAACTATGCATTTCTTCTCAAATGTGGAATCTACAGTACAAATCCGTAAAGTTAAACAAGGGAGGCTTACAGGACAGGGGTATGGTGAAAGAGCCAAGGCTATTGAGCAAGAAATTGTATGAATATGATAACAGTACATCTATAGAAGCATTATTATGAACCCATTTTTGTAAATAACATATAAAAGGACAAATAAATGTTATACATATCTCACATTGACTAAAATTAACAGCATATATGATGATATCATCAAAAGTTGGCAAGCTTAAAGCCATATATAATTCTCTTAACTTGTTTTTGGGAATGTAATTGTTAGATCTTTAGGAAAAATTGGTCAGTTCTATAAAACCAAATAAACAAATATTTAAATATTATGACATACATATTATACACTCAGGCACTTATACCCAAAAATAAAGGCATTTGCTCATATGGAAATTTGAACATAGTTGTTCACAGTTTCTTTATTTGTATTGGGAAAAAATAACTAATAAAAACAAAACCAGAAATAACTTTAAATTAGTAAACCAGTACATATTTAAAATAAGCTTTTACACCATGAGGTACAACTTAACTAGAGAAAGGAAGAAATTACTAATATATTCAAAATATGTTCACATTTCCAGCAAATGATGAAGGGTGAAAAAGAAATGAAAAATAAGCTGGGCAGTGGGGGCACATGCCTTTAATCCCAGCACTCAGGAGGCAGAGGACAACAGATCTATGTGAGTTTGAGGCCAGCCTGGTCTACAGAGTGAGTTCCAGGACAGCCAAGGCTACACAGAGGAACTCCCTCTCACAAAACAATCAAACAAAAAACAAATACAACAACAATAAAAGAAAATCTCATATACTATTACACTAAAAAATTCTTGAAATAAATATATGTTTATATGCAGACAATGAGTTGTGGGCCATGTTGGTGGGGTGTATCAATACTTGTTAACTGAAAACCAAAAAAAAAAAAAAATTCTTGCAATTACTGCCTGTGATGGCTTGATCAGTGCCAATATTTGGGCTGAAATACTTCCCTGTGTATAACTATAATAATCAAAATCCCCTCAGGTACCTGCCCCGAGGCATGCTCTCCCAGAGTCTGGGGGAAGGCACTTACAAGCAGCGGGTATCTAATCTTAAGGATATCAAATGAATCTGTGTACACCGTGCTCTTTTCATCCATCACTCTTTTGTTTTAAGCAAGCTTCATGATCTCTCGCTGTTCTCTTTGTTCTACTGCTTCTCTAAATCTATAGCTTCTCTTCAGTTCTCCTTCTTAGCTCCTCACTTGCCTGACTACTCACATTACTTACAGGAGACTTCTTGCAATCCTATGAAAAATTTCAAGACTCTCAAGGTCCTAGCACATTCTTAGAATAGATGATAAGGAGTAGAGCCATTACCATGGTAAAACAAGGTTCCAAGGTCTCAGGACCAGAGGGAGGGGAAACAGTGTCCAGTGCCACAAACTCTGAGACATAGCTTTTTATCAACAGACTTGGCAAGCAAAGAACTAGCAGGCTTTTCTTAGGGTGTTTTGTGTTAGTAATCTTGGTAGAGACTTGTGACTCTGACCTTGTGAGTAACTGTAAAGTTTTAAACTTATGATCTATTTACAAAGGCCTTTCGTCTAGTTTGAACTTGCTCTGAGGTAAAAATGAGCTACATGTGTGCAGTTTGTGTTAGACTGAGGAGAGATTCTCATTTTCTGTGTTAGTCTGAGCAAGAGGAACAAAGCAGGCTTTAAGAGTCTACAGTATCATGGGAAAATTCATCTGGCTATGAAGCATATCCTAGCATATTTTTTATGTATCAAAATTATACAGCTAAATGAAAAGTCATCTTCCTGACCACCCACAGATACATGTATCCATAAGATTAAGATGTAATCATGAGATTACATATATACATTTTATGAAAATGCATGGTAATAAGAAGATAGCATATTTGTTATTGCACAAGAAGTTTACAAGAAACAGCCAGCTAATCCAAAAGGCAGTGATTCCAAAATGCCTTATGTAAGGGTTTCCTTCAACAGACCCTTGGTTCTGATAGGTTGACCTTTGGAACACTAGTTGTTACATGCTGTATACTCCAATGGCCTTTTGCTACCAGCAGCTCTCAATATATAATAAAATTAAATTGGCTAAAAATTGGCACAGTGCACCAAATGTCTCTATATCTTATTTTACATGTTCACATTAATAGAAATTGTCAGAATGCTTAATTCAAAATGGGTTAGGTTGGCCCGTGAGAGGGCTTAGAGCAAAAATTCTGAACTTCCCAGTCACTACTCCTTTGGGGGTTGAATGGCCCTTTCACAGGGGTCACATATCAGATATTCTGCATATCAAATATTTACAATACAATTCATAGTAGTATCAAAATTACAGTTATGAAGTACCAACAAAATAATATTATGTTTGGGGATCACCACAATATGAAGAACTATATTAAAGGGTCACAGCATTAGAAAGAATGAGAACCATTGGTTTAGGGCATAAAGGTACTTGTAGCACAATATTGATGACTTAAGTTCATTCCTGGGTATAACAAGCAAAAAAGGGGTGGAGAAGAAAATCCACTCTACGTTTTCTGCTGACATCCACATGCATGCACATGACAAACATATTCCTCCCAATAATAATTATGATGATGATAATACTAAAAAAACAAAATAATACCAAACAAAAGGATTAATTAATTAAAACAGAGTTAACTGACCCTGAGGAAAAAATACTTTTAAACTAAATTTCCTCTCACAACAGTGTTTGTGAATTATCTTCTAGTAAAGGAAGACCAGCTACATAAGACCATAACAAACACTGAAAAACAACAAAAATTAAGGAAGATGGAGAAAAACAACCAACATATGTTTGAAGTCACCACATAAAGAGGCTTAATTGTAGAGATTATAATGAAATAAACTGCTTCCCCATGACCCATCATCTATTTCCTTCTACTTTATTATACAAGTAAAATTCATCAAGAAGAGGGGAGATCTAAATCATAGATTCTATTACAGGATTTTATACACAAATTAATCTTCTATTTAAAAATAAACTGTTAATGGTAAAAAATCTTCTCCCATTCTGTAGCCTGCCACTTTGTCCAACTGACAATGACCTTTGCTTTTCAGTTGCATTGGATCCCATTTATTGTTGATCTTACTTTCTGCACTATGGGTCTTCTGTTCAGGAAGTTGTCTCTTGTACCAATGCATTCAAGGCTATTCCCCATTTTCTCTTTACCAGGTTAAGTGTGTCCGGTATTATGTTGATATTTTTGATTCAATTGGACTTAAGTTTTTTTGTGCAGTAATAAATATGGAGCTATTTGCATCCTTATACTTACAGATATCCAGTGTGGTCAGCACCATTTGCTGAAGATGCTGTCTTTTTTCCCAGTGTGTATTTCTAATTTCTGTACAAAATATGAGGTGACCATATGTGTGTAGCTTTATTTCTGGGTCTTCAATTAAATTCCGTTTATAAACATGTCTGTTTTTATTCCAATACCATGCAGTTTTTATTACTATAGCTCTATAGTACAGCTAGAAATCAGGGATGATGATACTTCCAGCTGTGCCTTTATTGGTTCAGGATTATTTTTGCTATCTTGGGTGTTTTATTTTTCCATATGAAATTGAGAACTATTCTTTCAAGGACTGTAAAGAATTTTGGACTTCCCATACCTGTTTAATTTTGATGGGGATCGCCTTGAATTTGTAGATTGCTTTTGATAGGCTATTTTTACTATATTAATCATATGGATCCATGACCATGGAAGATCTTTCCACATTCTGATACCTTCTTCAATTTCGTTTTTCAAGCACTAGAATACTTTATCATACAAGACTTACTTGCTTGGCTTGAGTTACCCCACAATATTTTATATTATTTGAGGCTGTTGTGAAGACTATTGTTTCCCAGATTTCTTTCTCAGTCCAATAGAGGTCTAATATACAAAATATATAAAGAATTCAAGAAACTAGGTATCACAAAAGCAAATGATTCAATTTTAAAATGTACTTATTTAAACAGAGAATTCTCAATAGAGGAATCTCAGATGGCTGAGAAAGAGAAATGTTCAACATCCTTAGTCATTAGAAAAATGCAAATCAAAATTACTTTGAGATCCCAATTTACACCTGACAGAATGGTTAAGATAAATAATACAAATGGCAGTCCATGCTAGAGAGACTATGGAGTAAGGAGAACACTCCTCTATTGCTGGTAGGAATGTAAACTTGTACAGCCACTATGGAAATCAATATGGTGGTTTCTCAGAAAACTGAGAATCCATCTACCTCAAGACCTGACTATATCACTCTTGGGCATATACAAAAAAAAAAAAAAGCTCCACCCTACCACACTTGCTCAACTATACTCATTGCAGCTTTATTCATAATAGTCAGAAACTGGAAAAAACTAGAAGTCCTTCAATTAAAGAATGCATAAGGAAAAGGTGGCACATTTACACAATGGAGTATTACTCAGCTATTAAAAAAACACATCATGAAATTGACAGGCAAATGGATGGAACTAGAAAAAAATCAACCTAAATGAGGTAACCCAGATCCAGAGAGATGAATATGATATGTGTTCACAGATACCATAAATTGATATTAGTTAAGTAAATGATAATCAGGTTGCAAACCATAGACCCAGAGTGGGGGACTGCAGGAGAGAATGTATGGATTTCATTGTGAAGGGGAATTAGAATAGATTTTTGGGTGGACTGGGAAGAGAGGTGGGAACTAGAGTGGGAGAGATTAGGTGGGGGAGAAGGAAAAGATAGTCTAGAGAGCAATGGCTGGAATTGGGAGGGGGTGCATTTTGAGGGTAGTTTGGAAACATAGTGCAGTGCATACTTCCTGGAATATATGAGGGTGACCCTATTCAATATTCCTAGTAATGGAGGATACAGAGTCTGAACTGACCATATTTTATAGCCAGGGAAAGCTTCAAGTGGTTTGTGAATGGGTGGCATTCTATTGAGTTGTTTGTTGAGGGGATGGGGAGTCTCATGGAGATTCCTAAACAACCCAGGCTAATGCTAGGACACAGGATCATTCTCTAAAAACTGAGAGTGGGGCCCCATTGACAAGGACAACACCCACATAGCTCACTGAACATAGAAAAGTTAAGCTAGTGACTGCATGTAACCTTTACCCCTACATTCTAATCTCTTTGGCACAGGAAGATACTCTACAAGCTATGGAAAGAGAAACCTGGACACCAACCTATCCACCAAACCCTGGACCTATAATCTGCCAAGCCTGCAAGATGTGCTGGTGGCAATGGTGGTACAGAATTTGTAGGAGTAGCCAACCAATGTCTGATTTAATTTGAGACACATACCATAAGAGGCAGCCCATGCCCTACAGTGCCAGTATGGCCATGAACTGGAGACTAGATAGCCCATAGACCTAGGGTAAAACTAAACACAACTGGCAAAAAAGTCAATAAAATAGTTCCTAATGGTATTGTGTTATACTTATAGATCATTGCCTAACCTGTCATCAGAGAGGCTTTCTCTGGCAGCAGATGGTAGTGGGTGCAGAGACCCATAGCCAGACATTATGCAGAGAGAGAGACTGAATTGGAGGTCTCTATTGTGTCCCTTCCATTAGATCTTGGGGAACACCACAAAAGGGGAATAAAGATTGTAGGAGGGGATGAAGGATACCAGGATATCATGCCCCAGTGAATCAAATAAGCAGGGCTCATATGGGTCACAAAGACTGAAGCAGCAAGCAAGGGGCCACATGGGTCTGCACCAGGTCCTCTATGTATATGTTATGGCTGTTATCTTGGTGTTTTTGTGAGACAGTGGGAATGAGTGTGTCTCTAACTCTTTTTCTCTCTTGCAACTCTTTTCCTCCTATGGTTGTCTTGTCCAGCCTGATATGAGGGCTTTTGCCTTGTCTTATTGTATCTCATTTTGTAGTATTCGGTTTTTGTCTATTGGAAGTCTACTCTTTCTAAATGGAAAAGGAGGAAGAGTAGAGGTAGGAAAATTGTGGTCAAGATATATTGTATGAGAGAAGAATCTATTTTCAATAAAAAAAACTGTCACTGATTTAAACCTACAAGGTTCAGTTAAGCTTCAGATCAGTCACTTTATTTTTTCTGGGATTAACAAAGTTTGAAGGATCTGAGACATAGTTGCATATATCTCAGCTAAAGTGCTACTGAGATTCAACTGCACACTTATGGAGTGATAGAAAGGATAGAAAGACAGAATGTCATGGAGCATGAAAAAGAAAGGAGTCTTTCACCCATTAATCTGGTTGAAACTTATTGCCAACAGAGAAACAAGAATTCTAGCATAGTTAACAAGTGTCAAAGGCCTCTTACCTTACTAGATATAAAAGTTGTATGGCCACATGCCTCCTATTTTCTTTGAGCACTTCAAATTTTGCCAGTGGTAATGCTTAAGCCTATATTAAACTATCTTTAATAAGTACTCAAATCCTGCTTGAAAACATTGTCTAGTCCTGAGATTCTTTTCAGAAACAAAGCAGATTGTCCACTGTAGTTTTACCTGAGGTTCCTAAAAGATTTGGTGAACTATGTAGGCCACTATGGATGGCCAAGTAGAGCTCTGGTTCTCAGCCTTCACTGTTGACAATGTTAGTAGTGCTACAAATAGGAATCCTGACCATACGAAAGTTGAACCATGTTAGAAAACACCAGGCTGCTTCCTGCTTCAGTGCCACATCAATGCAAGACATTTTCTAAACTGGCTAGAAAATATTCCTATTGGGCCACATAGTATTATTATTTCTAGAAGTATAAGGTAAGCACACATCCATATAAAGACTTGTAATTACCATATCTATAATAGGGTAAGAGAGGAGGACAGAAACTGAAAGAAGTTTGTAAATGATTAGCTGACTGAGGAAACTGGATTGGGCAGAAGGATGGGTATATTATTTATTCAGTGTTGATTTTCTTCTAAATATACATATATATGTATGTGTGTAGTTGATGTATATGTCACAGGAATACACATTCATATAAGACAATACTTAAAGATGAGTTAACTAAATAAAATTATAGTCATATAACTACAGTGTGACATATTAGACAAGTGAATGAGTGAATACTCTAAATTGACTGTAACAAAAGTAAAGGATAGAAATACAAGACATATATAATAAAAATATGTTAGTCCAGTTAACAAATTCCATTATTTGTAACAAAATGAATACAAACAAACAAAAATCCCTCTGCTTCCAGTGTAAGGAATTTGAAAACTGTCATTCTAACTCTGCAACAACAAAAACTGTACTAACTGAAAAATGTATTTTTAATCCATAAAAGAACTGTTTCCATATGTAGAAATGCACAACCTAAATCTGTACACACATGCCACACTGAGAGTCACTGCAAAAGACAACAGAACAGCAGCAGAACACCACTTCTAGGGAGGAAATTGATGGTATTATAATGTAGAGACATGCACCTCTGAGAAACTGAGAAGTCTCCTGGGAATCCAAAGACAACTGGGGACAAAGGGTCAAATAAAAAGCAAGGTGGACATTTTCACCTATAATACCCAACTTCCAGCAGAAGATAACACATTGCATATCTTCATCAAAGCATGCATAAATCCTATGAAGGCCTATGTACCTCAATTCCTTTCTGCAACATGAAAGATCCTTTCTTTTTCATTACAAGGCATTTTTAGAAGGCAAGTTACTTTAAAATAACCAATTTAAGGAGATAAAGAAAGAAAAATACACAGAAAATTCAGATACTGCAGCTATTTTGAATTTGATGATCAGGAATTCAAAATTAGTAGGTTCTGAAAAGAGTGACTATGTGTAAAAAGAGAGGTATATGCAGAAGGGAAACCCATAAAACAAGAAAGATGAAATTAAATAATATTTCAGGGGGTTGCATCTTTAACAATTACAGAGAAAACCCAGAGATCTGATAAAATAAAAATCAATATAACCAATATCATTAATGTAAGGAAAATCCCCATACAATAGCTTAGGTAATATATTTATTAGATATAAAATTTTACCTAATTAATTATTACTGAAAATTTAAAACACATCTAATGAAAACATTACTTAACAAATCATGAAAGTAGGAAACTTCCATTGGCCTGTATCACAATAATAATTTTGTATTTAAAGTGTTCTTAACAAATTCTATCACAGTATCTAAATTTATGCAGTTCCATATAAAAATAAAATAACATTCCATTACATGGGCTGACTATTTAGAGCCTGGGGCCTATGCTGAGACACTTCGCTCAGCCTTGGTATAGGGAGAAGGGGACTGGACCGGCCTTGACTGTGTCTGCCAGGCTGGGCTAACTCCCCAGGGGAGACCTTGCCTTGGAGGAGGTGGGAGTTGGGGGGGGGGATTGGGGAGAAGGGCTAGGGGGTGGGAGGAGGGAGGACAGGGGATATGATATGTGAAATTAAGTTAATTATAAAATAAAAATACTATAAAAATTACATTATTATAAACTATTCTACTTAAAAAATAGACTTCATCAATTTTTCCACAATGATGAAGACATTATAAGAAAATAAATTCAAGAATTTATAGGTCTCTAAAATCTACACTTAGTAAAACAATACTAGCAGCATAAGTAAAAACACTAATTAACCTTTCATTTGGACATTAAAAAAAAATGAATCAGCCAGACAGTGGTAGTGGATGCCTTTAATTGCAGCACTCAGGAGGTAGAGACAGGCAAATCTCTGTGAGTTCAATGCCAGCCTGGTCTACAGAAAGTGTTCTAGAACAACCACAGCAACATGGAGATAACCTGTCCCAATTAATTAAATAAACATTGAAACTTCAGAAGTGTAAATCTATGAATAAATGAAACAGAAATCAAGCATGAACTAGTGTTTGTTGACAGATGAAGCCATTTTATCAAAGCAAAACACAGAATTTTACCACTATTATAGTAGAAAGAAAAAACTATATGAAAAAATATATTATTCAGTTATAATATTAAAATTCTAAAAATATTAATCCGTATCATATGAGATGATGAAATACTGAAAAACCTTCTTGATAGCATGAACGTAATAAGCATGCCTAATGTACTTGCTACAATTCAAACAGTATGTGAAGATTGCCATAATTAAAAGGAAATAAATATGTATATAAAGATTACTAAGAATAAAAAGCATCTGATTTATGTAGAAATGTCTGTTTCTTTCTATTATAAAGGTAACTATAGCTTATATATTAAAATTCTATTTGTATTGAACATTATGATTAAAGTTGCTTATGTTTAAATCTTATATTTCTGAGACCAGTCATTATCACTAAATATTTTATAAACATAAGTAGCATCACACTTCTACAATGGCTTATTTCCTTGTGTTTTATTAAGACACATTACAAGTTAAAAATTAAATTATTATAATTGATTAGCTTTTATATTTTTCTTTCATCTTGTCAACAGAAGTCACATTAGGTGATAAAATTACAATGTATTTAAAATTACTACTAGTACAACAAATAATGAATCATTCAGTGAAATAACTCTATTTATATTGAAGTAGCTCCCAGATAATGACTTTATTCTCAGTCTAGAAGTGAGCTACTGACAAATGTTTTAAACATAAATCATATTGTTCATATTTATATAATTATTTCATATTATATTCTATAAATTATTTCTGTCATTTCTAATTTTTTCTCTACTTTAAAGCACAAACTAATTTTGATTAATTTTCTAAACAGAAGAAATTAAAATGAACAAATTAATTACATGTTATTCTTTCAGTGTTTCCTTCCATTTTTAATTCTTAATGACTATCAATTTGCTATGCAAATTTGGAATAAAAACCAAGTTAATAATTTGAAAATTAATTTAAACAGTGTTTATACACTGTAGTGTTCTTATAAGGAGATATGTAATAATTATATATGTACAACAAGATATGTAATAATTATATATGTACAACAATCATATACTTATGCATATATGAAATAAAGTATAAAATTATTGTTTTTTTATTTTCACATTTGTGGTACATTTAATAAGTACTTCAAACATTTTTGTGCAAAATTTATGTAGCATTCATCATAAATACATTCCTTTGTAAAACTGTTTTGTAAGATCAAGCATATTCTGTCATAAAAATAACAATTATAATTTAGCAAAATAAAAATATTTAAATTTGCTAAAATAATATTTCAAATACATAGGACCATACTTTATTATATTCCCTTCATAATCTCCGTGAAAATTAAATATGGTATTGATTTTAATGATTTAATAGCATTTATAATACTGATTGTATTAGTTGCTAATTCATTATATTTTACTTCTTTTGGGTGTATCTTTGGTTCATTTTAATAATGGTTTTCTTAAGAGATTATCATTTATGTTTTCCTGAATACAAAAATCCTTAGATATAACATCTACTTTCATAAGCATTTATTATTTTCAGTTACATCCTAAATATTTGCAAATTTGTATTATATATTTATACTTTCTATTTTGTTATCATTTATGTTTCATAGACCATTAAATATATATTTTAATTTATATATTTATGTTGGATGCATATATAAATCAATTTGCCTCTAAAGCATGTTTTAAATGAAGAAAATATGTTATACATTAATTACAGCATACATAAAGTATTTTTCTAAAGTGGGAGCATTACTGCATTAATTTGTGTACTCTTAATCTGTTATATATTTTCTCATGAAGTTGTTATTAACAGAAAAGGAGGAAAAAATTCTAGTGTATTGCTTATACATATGAACTTGAATATTTAGTTTATATATAATATGTAAATTTATATTTACATTAATCAGGAAATATTTGGCATTTAATTTTTTACTGTGTAATACTTTTATTTTCTGAAATTTTATGGTATCTTGCCCATATACTTAAATGCAAATATTTGCATTTTCAAGAGTGCTACTAAAATTATAAATTATATTGATAATTCATATTTATTATCTACTGTAAGTATGAGGAGTATCAATTAGTAAACTTATACCAGCTCTATACTTTTAAGATGTAAAGATTCAATGCAGAGTATAGATTGTAGCTCAACAGTGGATGATTACCTAGCATATACTAGGCCCTGACTTTATTTATCAGAATGAGAGAGTTAGGTATACATAGAAAACATAATTAAATGATGGTTGTGTTTCAAATACAAACCACAGAGAATTACAAATAAATGTCCCACCATCTTCTCAATGATGGAGAGGACACATTCAAGCTAGAAACCTGCATCTAGAGAATGTCTTCTTACAGTTGAGTTTATGATTAATATTTGTGTTTAAGTTTTGTAATTATGAGACAAGTATAATTAATAGCTTACAATTAAGTATTAATACAGCATTTAACTGACATATAGCAAAAATGTCTACAGGAAAGAGGGGTAGATACAATTCAGCTTGTGTGAAGTTCCACCTAGGAATAGACTGTAGGATTCAGATGAGTACCACTGAAGCCATGAGAGAACATAATAGAGAACAGTGCAGGTGTGCTTCCGGTTACTGTCACTATAGAACAAATACTAAGATCCATGTCATCTATAACACACTCAGTATCTACTCCATTGCTGTGCACTGAACTGCATTGCAACAATGTAATTCTACCACTTAATCCATACCTGACACATTTTTGGAAGTAAGGACTCATATTTATATCACATTAAACAAATAATGACAGTCAAGTTCTAGTGCTTGGGTATATTAATACTATAAATTGCATCTTACTGATGCAACCTGGAGATGAGCTGATTTTAAGAGAAACAAATGAAGCAGAAACATATTCCATAAACAGACTATGGGGAATTATCTGCTTTCATTAAGTGACAAAGTAACAATTTATACACAACCATCCTACCGAGAAAGTCATGAAAGCTGAAAGGCATTAAACACAGTATATGAAAGTTCCAAATATCCAGGAAGCAAATTTTAGAAGACTGGACCTCAGTTATATCTATGTAAAATATAAATTGGTATTAGCTTTTCAGTCATAGATTCATGATACAGACCTCAGAATTCTAGGTAGAAAGTTTTATCTAAGACTTTATACCACAAACCAAGATTACAGATCTCCTGCCACTGCAGAGGCAACAAAATAAGTTCAAGGTCAATGTAACAGGAGATCAAAAACCAACCCAAATGATGACACTGCACATCAAACATGCTATGTCCTCAGTGTTGAAAGAATAGGATAAAAGAAAATTTGTATAATAGTGCATACATATGAAGTATACTTTATTTACTTTTTATTTTCATTATGACTGTGGTGTCCTCACAAATTAAATTTTTTGCATGTAAAATTACATAAAATTCATTATTTTAATGGACTGGACATCATATAAAATATTTTACAGTTTTAACCATTTGTCTTACAATCATTTAACAGCTTAGACAAATAACATAAAAAGATAATTGTTTACCAGTAGAAAAGCAACTTTGTTCAAAGAAAATAATACTAATTTCTAATATACAGGAAAAATAAACTTCTAAGTACGTAAAACACAGAATGTTTTTATTTAATGATATTTACATAGTACATTAATTTCTAGTTGATTGCATTTTTCCTTTTTTGTATACACTTGCTTCATTTTAATGATTATTTTGTTAGAAGATCATTCATATTTACTTGAGTGTCCAAATCCTTAGATATTAATCTTAGCTACTTTAATAAACACTTGTTACCTTAAATTATATACTATAAATATACCCAACTTATAATGAATATTCACATTTTTATCTCCTAATTGATAGCATATATGATTTATGAAATATATAATGTAGCTGAAGTTTTCCTATGTCCCACCTGGCACATGATCAGGACAAATCTCTCTTATCTACCAGTCCTGCAGCTGCTTGGACCCAAGCAAACACATAGAGGAATATAATAATTAAAACTGCTTGGCCATTAGCTCAGGCCTACCACTGCCTAGCTGTTATATTTAAAGTAACCCATAATTCATATTTGTGCTTAGCCACATGGCTTGGTACCTTTTCTCAGTTCTGCCTTCACATCTTGCTTCCTCTGTGTCTGGCTGACGACTCCTGACTCAGACTTCCTGTTCCCAGAATTCTCCTGTTTATCCCACCTATACTATACTTCCTGCTTGGATACTGGACAATCAGCTTTTTTTTATCAACCAAATAAGAGCAACACACATTCACAGCATACAGAAAGACATCCCCAGCACTTCCCCCCTTTTTTTTCAAAAAGGAAGGTTTTAACTTTAACATAGTAAAATTACATATAACAAAACAATTATCAAGCAAGAATTACAGTTATAATATCTAGTCTATTTTTATATGGCAAAATTAAAGTAGACATCCTATCTATCCTGTATTTGTGAGTCTAAGGTTTCATATCCAACTTATCTTTTATCATAACTAAGGTAATTATAACTATCTAGTCTTCAGCTACATCAAAGACCCCACAAGGAAATAATATTACTTAATAAAACAGGAAGTGCAAGCAAGTGGCTTCCAAAAAAATATGAGTTGACAGAAATGACCAGCTACCTGAACAGCCACCTGAGGTTTCTCTGCAATGTGGGGGCAGGCTTAGCATATGTGACAGACTCATTTGTGAAGTAGGATGTACACAAGGCCTACAGTTTGACCATTCAGTGGTCAAACTGAATGTACCAGATAAACCTGAATTCCAACAGTGTCCTACCATGATTCAAGATTTTAAATTCTGGAAATTGCTGATGTTTTTAGAATCTGGCTGTCCATTCTTCTTGGCTTGTGGGTGGCTTCATTTCAGCATCCCATTCTTCCCTGAATCTCATTCTTCTCAGCTTGTGGGTGGCTTCATCTGTTTTATTAAATGCCAGTCTACCATTGAGAGGTTAGACTCTGTCAGCCTAGTTGTTCATTCAAGAATAACTGTTTCAGCTACTGTTCCATTGCACACCAGAAGCCATTTGTACATTGCCTGTAAAGTTGCCTTCAAAGAAAGGGGCAGTGTACCTTTTCTGGATTGCAAAGGCCACTTCAGAAATGGTGCCATACTGTTCTAGTCCCAGAGGATGCCTGTTGCTAAAGCCACAACCATACTTGTTTTGGTAAGAATTGGTAGTCTTTTATTTTGTGTCTTGTCTGTCCATTTTGGAAAGCATAATGTCAGTAGTCGATATGAGGGCACTTTTTTGCCTAGTTGCTAACTTTTGCCACAATGAAAGTTAACTCCATATGCAGTTTCTTCAATGCCCATATCTTCTCTGAAGTAGATTGGTGCTGCTAGGAGCCAATATGTCTCATAGTCATAAAAAAAGAAAAAAAATTCTAAGTTATTAAAACATTTTAAATGTCATATTCTGTAGATCTCTGAAGGGTTTGAAGATGACCTGTCTATCTAAAATATATCACTGCTTAGCCTTATAAACATATCTAATATGACTACAAGTTTGATTGTAATGTCTAACTACTAACTTTCATTTGTTTATATCCTAATAGTTGGTAATAATAACATTCAAGGATTAGCAAATTTCATTACATTGTTAAATGAACTGTGTAAGTACAATATCCTGGACAAGATTAGAAATATACATATAGCATTTTCTAATAATATCAATCTCAATATACATAATTTGTACACTATAAAAACCTAATCCATTGTAAAGTATTTAAAACTAGTAATTGTCTTTTAAAAGTAGATTCAATAATCTACCTTTTTATCTATATCATATCTATGTCTTCTCTTTTCATTTCAGAGTAGATTCAATAATCTATCCTCTAGTCTGTCATTTCTATATATCTCTTTTTTTCATACAAGAACCTTAAATCTAATCTCCTTTACTTAGCCATTTTCCGAACCATTAACAACAACAACTTGTAACCAACCCTTCTAAACAATAAAAATTATCCCAAACCCAAGACCACTGAAAGACCAAAAACCACCCACCCCACACCACCTCTTTGGAAATGTGGGCATCGTGTTTTTTTTTGTTTTTTTTTGTTTTTTTTAAGATTTATTTATTTATTATGTATACAGCATGTATGATTGCAGGCCAGAAGAGGGCACCAGATCTCATTGCAGATGGTTGTGAGCCACCATGTGGTTGCTGGGAATTGAACTCAGGACCTCTGGAAGAGCAGTCAGTGCTCTTAACCTCTGAGCCATCTCTCCAGCCCCCAGGGCATCATGTTCTTAAAATTGCTTCCTGCTATTTGTGGGTGAAGGCATCTTTAGGGGATTCTGAAAAGAAAAATTTTGGGTTAATTGTCAAGTTCTAGGTAAAGATAGCTGTATCCTTTGTTGTCCAGTCTCTGCATAATGCCAAAGTTCAGGGCTTATCTCAAGTCTTTGTTTAAGTAGTCTGTGAAACTAGATCATCTCAGCTAGCCATCTTGAAATTGTTCTGAGCAGTTAGTAGTACAAAGCTGATTTGTGGGTGATGTTTGTCAGCTTAGTGGTATTATTATTGTCCATGTGGAATCATTGTTGTGGGGTCCCATCATCTTTCTGGAGACTTCAAATTTCATGTTAGGCCTGGTCGTTATTCCCTGCAGAAAACTGATAAGAGATTCGAACATGTATAGGCAGCTAATTGAAGCCTTTTTTTTCTAGAATTAGTACTTTATATGACCATTAATATCATAACAAAAGTTTAAAATATATATCTATTAATCTTACAAATTTTGATATAATTATCAAAATAGAATCAAAGAATTGAGATTAGTAGCAATAGAATAGTCCCTTAACTTTTTTGTTTTCTTCTGTCACATATCAGAAGATGGTTCTTTTATCTGGCATGATACAGAGATTTTGCATTTTCCTTTTAACAACATGCTTGGATTTCAAAAAGGAGAGAACCATTCTCCAAGTCCAAAGCCAGCCTTAATTTTTAATTGAAATGGGACTACAAAAAGACAATTTGTGTTAAGTGTCTTCAGAGAAGAGCAGAAACAAATACTCAGGAAGATATGAAATTTTATAGATGATATACCAATAGACCAATTTACTCTTTTTCTTGGGTCATTTTTTCCTAGATGATTTGTCCTTTTTCTTCAGATGTCACATTTGTCCAGTATTCTTTGGATTCCATAGCCTTCATTCTCCTGAAAGACAAAACAAAACCTTTCCCCAAGACTAACTTTGGGGGGTTCTATTTTGGCAACTTATATCTGATTAAATGAAATGGCATTTGTTAATGGTGTAAGTTAGTTTAAATTGGATGGTAATTCTGGTTGATGAACTATCACCTCTTCTAATTAAGAGGTCTCTCTTGTTCAAATCAAACCCTTATCAATTTCGATGGTATCCACAGCTTATCTTCTCCTGTAGAAACAAAAGCAAAACTTCGTCCCCAATGTAATACATATCCTGGTTTCCATTCTGAGGTCAGCACATCCTTAAAGTATATAGGCTGATTTAATTCTATAGTTTTTTTTTTCTATTATCCAATATCTCTCTGCAGCTGTTGTTCCTTTCTCATTAGCACTGAGAAAATTCAAACTTAATAGATCATTATGCAATCTATTTCGGGGGGGGGAGCTGTTACCCCTTTCTGTTTCTTTAGCATATCCTTTAGAGTTCTGTTTGATATTTTTGTAACTGCTTGGCCTGTAGGATTATCTGGTATACCTGGAATATGCTTTATATTGTAATAAGCAAAAAAACTGTTTCATTTTACCAGAGATATATGTGGGAGCACAGTCAGTTTTAATTTGCGCAGGTATACCTATGATGGCCATAACTTCTAGTAAATCAGTTTTTTCAGAACTCAAAGCATTTGCCCATTGAAATCCTGAATAAGTATCAATGGTATGGTGTACATATTTCAGTTTTCCATATTCTGCAAAGTGAAACACACCATCTGCCTGATTTCATTCCTCTGAGTACCCTTTGGGTTACATCCTGCCTGTAATGGAGTCTGACTGTAAAAGGAATAAGTAGGACATTTCCTTGGCTTGTTGCCAGGTTATGGGAAAATCCTTTTTTAAACTTTTACCATTGACATGATTTTTTTATGAAATTGTGAGGCCTCCAGCACATTTTCTATCAATAATTTATCAATCTCATCATTACCTTGTGCTAGAGGGCTTGGCAGACCAGTATGAGATCAGATGTGAGTTATATATAAAGGATGACTCCTATTCCTGATTATATCTTGTAACTGAATAAATAGTGAAGTTAATTCTGACTCATTAGGGATAAATTTTGCAGTCTTGATATGTAATACCACTCTTTCAGAATACTGAGAGTCAGTTACTATGTTGAGAGGTTCTGAAAAATCCATTAATACCAACAGAATAGCATACAATTCTGATTTTTGGACCAAATTATAGGGACTTTGAACCATTTTACTTAAATTTTCTGATTTTTAACCTGCCTTTCCTTGTTTGTTTGTATCTGTATAAAATGTTCTAACTCCAATATGGGTGTTTCTAATCAGCTCTCTTTTTAAGTTCAATTATATAGCTTTTGGGATATCTGCTATTAATCTCTCCCCAAAATTACTGCAAGCTCATTACCAAGGTTCACTTTCTGTCCATAATTTTTTAATGTCCTCTTTGGTTAAAGGTACAACAATTTCTGCTGGATCTATTCCTGCTAATTAATAAAGTCTCAATTTTCCTTTTAAAATTAAGTCAGAGGTTTTTTTCCACATAAGTTTTTAATTTTTTTATTCTTATTTGGTAGAAATATCCATTACAATATAATATCTTCCCTCTGCATTAAAATTTCTGTAGGAGAATGCCTAGAGTGTAAGATAACCAAAATGCAATCAAGCTTTCTAAAGCTAGTCATGGCTATTCACTATTTCTCTGATCTCTTCGGCTATTATCCCTGTATTTGGCTCTGTGTTTCTTATTTAATAAGACTGTTTAGAAATTCGTCTATAATACAAGATATTTTATTATATATTACATCATATTTTCACATAATTTCATATCTAAAGAATTTTAAATAAGGAAAATTATTTTCTTCATGATTCAACCAAATTATATTGAAAATATTTTTCTATTGATGAGAATTTTTATATTTATATTTTTATCAAGACTTTAATTTGTCCTTCTGAGTCTGGATTACCTCACTCAGGATGATGTTTTCTAGTTCCTTCCATTTGCCTGCAAATTTCATGGTATCATTGTTTTTCTCTGCTGAGTAATAATCCATTGTGTATATGTACCATATTTTCTTTATCTATTCTTCAGTTGAGGGGCATATAGGTTATTTCCAGGTTCTGGCTATTACAACAATGCTGTTATGAACAAAGTTGAGCATGTGTCCTTATGGTATGATTGAGTATTCCTTGGGTATATGCCCAAGAGTGGTATAGCTGGGTCTTGAGGAAGATTGATTCTCAATTTTCTGTGAAACCACCACACTTATTTCCAAAGTGGCTGTACCCACTCATAAGTGCATACTAGATGTAAAGCAAAGGATAACCAGACAACAACCCACTACTCTAGAGAAGCTAGCTAACAAGGAAGACACAAAGACAGATACATGGACACATGGATCACCCTGGGAAGGGGAAATAGATGAGAACTCCATGAGTAAACTGGGGATGACAGGTGGGCAATGGAGGGTAAGGGGTGGGAGATGAGAACATAAGGGAATGGTATGGTTGAGCTGGAACAGGGATGGAATTGCAAAGCAATGAGAAAGATACTATGATGAAGGGAGATATCATGGGGATAGAGAGAAACCTATTGCTAGGGAAATTGCCAGGAACCCCCAAGGATGACCCCAGCTTAGACTACTAGAAATAGTGGAGAGGGTGCCTGAACTGAACTGGCTTGCCCCAGTGATCAGATTGGTGAATACCCTGTCATCACAGAGCTTTTCTCCAATGATTGATGGAGGCAGATGCAATGATTCACAGCCAAACACCAGGCAGAGAGCCCCAGAAGTCCAGTTGGAGAGAAAAGAGGGATTCTATGAGCAAGTGCATCAGGATCATGATGGGAGAACCTGCAGAGACGACCAAACCAAACCAGTGGGAACTCATGAAAGTTGGATCAATGGCTGTGGAGTCTTCATGGGACTGGACTAGACCCTCTGCATGGGGAGACAATTGTGTAGCTTGATTTGCTTGGGGGCCTCTGGCAGAAGAATCAGAATCCATCCCTAGTACAAGAGGGGGCTTTTTGGAGCCCACTACCTATGATGGGACACCTCTTACAGCCTTGAGGCAAGGGGAAGGACTTGAATTTGCTTCTACTGGATGCACCTCCCCCTGGGAGGCCTTGCCTTCTTGGGGGAGTGAAGGGGGTTGATTTGGGGGAAGGCTGGGGGATCTCTGGTTGGTGTGTAAAATAAAAAAAAAATTCTTAATAAAAAATAGACATTTGTCGGGCGGTGGTGGCACACGCCTTTAGTCCCAGCACTCGGGAGGCAGAGCCAGGCAGATCTCTGTGAGTTCGAGGCCAGCCTGGGCTACCAAGTGAGTCCCAGGAAAGGCACAAAGCTACACAGAGAAACCCTGTCTCAAAAAAAAATCAAAAAAAAAAATAGACATTAATTTGTCCATAAACATTTTCTCATAAAGTTACTACTAACACAAATTCAAGAAATAATTTTGGTGTTCTACTTGTAATTGTGGCTTTGCTATTTAGATTTCATATAATATGTACAGCTAAGTTTATTTTAAGAGAAAATATTAAGGCATTTCATTTATCACAATGCAGTATTTCTTATTACCACCTAATAAATTGTCCTTTTATTTACTTAAATGAAAATATATATTTCCAAAGACTATATTAAAAATTTAATATTTAGCGATACATATTTGATATCTATTCAAAGTATAAAGAAGTAGCAATCTAAAAATATTTTCAAATTCTCAACTTGAAAGAAATAATATATCACAAGGCCTCGGTAATAGCTCAGTAATAGACTGATGCATGCAAAAGGCTGTGAAGGTACCTTATTTATTTACTGAAGTTCTGTCTGATTTGAAAAAAGAAGTCTTTGTCTATGGAGAAGTACAGCTGGAGCCTTCTTCCTAAAGTCTAAGTTTCTTTGGTGCAGGAAGGTATTCTTCAGGCTATGGAAAGAAAAAGGTAGAAACCAACCCAGTCACAAATCCTTTGACCTACATTCTTTCCTGCCTGCAAAATAGGCTAGGGCAATAATGGAATAGAACTTCTGGGAGTAACCAACCAGTGTCTGATCTGACTTAAGGCTCACCCCACAAGAAGGAACCCATACCTGACACTGCTTGGGTAACCAAGAACCAGAGACTAGACAGTCCAGAAACCTAGGGCAAAACCAAATACTACTGCTAAATAGAAAACAAATGTATCAATATAGTGACATGTAATGATATTCATATACTTAAATATTAGGGCTTTATCTAGTCACCATCAGAGAGGCTATTTCCTGAAGCAGATGGGAAATGATGCAGAGACCCATAGCTAGACATCTGGAAAAAGAGTCTAAATTGTTTGTCTCTATCAAATCTCTCCCATTAAAGCTCAGGGAATCCTGAGGAAGAGGAAGCAGAAAGAGTATAAGAACCAAAAGTGTGAACACCAAGAGAATGAAGCCCTCTGAATCAACTAACTGAGGTGCATACGAACTCACAGACTGAAGTAGCAAACACAGGGCCTACATGGGTCTGTACCAGGTCAGAGAAACAGAACAAGTCACAGCTAACCTCACCTGGCCAACTTCTCAGCTGATCCTGTTTCCTCAGACCGGAAGCTTCTGAGTCCTCATCCAAATGGATCTCAGCTGAACTGCTGCTAGAAAGCCTGAAAGCTTAACCAGCCAAATGCTTCTAGTTTCTGGTCCTCATGCCTTATATACCTTTCTGTTTTCTACCACCACTCCCTGGGATTAAAGGCTTGCTTTCTGGGATTAAAGGCATGATGAGTCACCATGCTTGGCTGTATCCTTGAACACATGGATTTCTGCCTCTGGGAGGAGAGGAGCGAGGGGAAACTGTGGCCAGGATATAAAATAAATAAATAAATAAATAAATAAATAAATAAATAAATAAATAAATAAATAAATACATTTATTAAAAAAAAGAAAATCCCAAGAATAAAAATTCCTAATGATTTTGAAAGATACAAAGAAAACATAATCTCTTTCAAATATTTAAATAAAATTTGAAACTATCAGAGTAGGATGATATAGAAAAAAGTATAAATCACAGGGAGTTCATATAAAGTAGATATAAAGGAGTCATTACTATACTTTAAGAAAACAAACATAAAAGTGTTATAAACCTGCTATATTATGCTATATAAAAATATACTAGCATGTCAGAATTTTATTTACAGAAAAAAATGAAAATAACTCTTTGGGATAACAGCTTATTAAACTCATTACTAATGAAAGATCAACTTTTAAAAGTGGAATTAAATTAATTAATTAATTTTCCCCTCAAAATTTGTTAATATTTCCTTCATTGTGTCTTTCATTTATCTCATTTTCAGTTTTCATAACACTTCTATAATTTTACTTAAGTGTTTTCTATGAAATTATCATTTACTCCAAGGGCAATTTCCAAAACAGATCATATCTCCTCCTAGATATAACTATAACTAGCCAGGCAAATGTTTGTATGAAAACATATACACTAATATATCCATTAATATGAGTGATAGATTTATATGAATTGTATTTGATATAAATTATTTACTTCTTGTTTCATCAGTAATATCATTAATGTATTATGAGCACATGTATAAGAGCTATCTGAATATTTCTATGTAAAATCTCATATTTAAAGATTAAAGATACTGATTCCATAAAAATGCTTTAAGTAAATTTTTAAATACTCTTACCCAGTTTAGGCAAAGAAATAAAATTACTGTTTATAAAAGACAAGTACAATTTAAAATGCACATTTAAATGTCTAATGCTAACATGTTTCTTTGACTAATGTGCAGAAAGACTAAAAGTTTACATCATTAATCATTTAAAATATCATTATGTATTATAACATAATATTAAACTTCTACTTAGAGTTAAATTTGTATATAGAACAGGGACTATAATCAAAGTACACCATATTGTGATCACATTTTTTGCAGAAAACAGTCTGTGAATCCTAATCACCAATTAATTACACAGTGATGCCCTGTAAATAGTGAAGACCTTATCATTGTCACATCATATACCACAAAACAAGCTGTAACACATACAACAAAATTAAGGTAATTCTTAATTTTATCCTATCAGACCACAGTGAAAAAAAAAACAGAAATCAAAAGCACAAGAACCTTCAAAAAGTACATATATGCTTGGACACTTAACACATTTTTTTTTATTTTAGTCATGTATAATTCTGGGACTACATATATTGATACAGATTTTTCCACCTTACTTTTTTCTTTTATTTTTAAGATTAAAATATAATTGTATCATTTCTCTCTTCCCTTTCCTCCCTCCAAACCTCCCATTATATTCCTCTTTACTTTTTCAAATTCATGTCCTCTTTTTCATTAACTGTTATGCATGTAATACATATAATATATTCATAATAATATATTATAGATTATATTTATATATAATACATAATATATTGTAATATTATATATCATATTATGTATAATATATGTTATATATATATTATATATATGTTTCTAAATATAACCTGTCTGGCCTGTATAATATACTTTTGAATGAACAATACAGTCATTGATAAAAATAAAAAAGGACATTTCAACATTCCTAGAAACAAACAAAAAAGATACCACAGCATACTAGTTCCTCTAAGACAAGGGAGAAGGGAAGACCTAAGATACCAATTTGTAGATATAAGTGCTCTTTTAAATAAAACATATTATCTAAATGTTTAACTAAAGGATCTAGACAACCAAGAAAATATAAAACAAGTAGACAACAAAGAATAATAAATATCAAACTAGAAACTAAAGAAAGGGAATAAAGAATGATACAAACAATCACAAAGCAGTGTTCATTCTTCAAAACCATTAACAAGATTGATACTCCACAGATTAACAAATAAGAAAGACAGAGAAGACGCATATTCATGAATTTTAAGAAGAAAAAGACTCAGATCACGATCATTAAAGGATATTAGAAAACTTACATTCCCCAAACCAAGAAAATTTAGAAAATATGCATAAATATGACCTACCTAAGCTACAGCCAAGAAATATAGATAGGTTAAAAAAAAAAAACCCTAATTGCAAGCGATGAATTTGAAACAGTAATTAAAAGTCCCCTACATAGAAAAACCCCAGGACCAGATGGATTCTCTACAGAATTCCATCAAACTATTATGGAAAACCAAATAACATTTCTCTTTATGTTTCCACACAATAGAAAGTGTAGGAATACTACTACACTCATTTTACAAAGTCACGAAAATTCTAATAAAAAAGATTAAAACACAACATTAAACAAGGAAATTATAGACAAATTTCTCTGATAAATATGGATACAAATTTGATTAACAAAATATTTTCAAAAATTAGAATAATGCAATAAAATATTATGTATCATTACCAACTGTGTTCCATTCCAGAGATAATAATTTTCCTTTAACAGAGGTAAATAAATAAAAATAATATATCATATAAGTAACCTTAAGAACAGAAATCACATTGTCATCTCAAAACATGTACAAATAGCTTTTGAGCAAGTTAAACATGCTTTCATGATACAAATGCTGCATAAGTTAGTAACATACAGGAACATACCTCAAAATAACAAAGGCTATATATGACTAATGTATAGCCAACATTATTCTAAACAGAGAAAACTAATGGCATTTCCTTTAAATTCTAGAAAAAAGAAAAGTTGCCCACCGTTCATTTTTATTCACTATAGTGCTTTTTTTAGCTAGATTAATAAGATAATACCAAGATTTAAATTATAAAGAAAATGAAAATTTCAAATTACCTATATTCACAGATGTCATAGTTCTGTACTTAACAGCTCTCACACTCTGCCAGAAAATAATTAAACTAATGATACTGTTGGTAAGTTGCAGGATAGAAACTAGGAAAATACCCCATTCAAAATAGTGTCAAAACAAAAATTACACAGAAGCAAACCTACCCAAAAGTGTATATAATAAAAATAAAAAATGTAAAACATCAAAAATTAATAAAGAAACTAGATGACAGAAGAACTTCCATCTTCCTGGATTAGCAGATGTAACATTGTGAAAAACTAGTGTAATAACAAAAACAATCCATAAATTCAATAGTAAACCCATCAAAATACTAATAACATACCTCACAGAATTAGAAAAAAAATCCAAAAATTCACAAGGAGATACAAAACACCATAAATAGACAAAATAACCAAAAGGAACACTGCTGGAGTAATAATAACAATAATAATATCTGATCTTAAATTATGCCACTGAGCTATAGTTACAAAGGCAGTATGGTACTAGTACAAAAGCAGACAAGTGAACTACCAGAACAGAATAGAGAATGCTGAAATAAACCAACACAGCTATGGCCATCTGATTTTTGACAAAGTTCTCCAAAATATACATTGAACAAAAGACTATTTAACAAGCAGTGCTAGCAAAACTGCATTTAATGATATGACTTCTAGTAGGGTGAACACGTACTTACCAGAGAAGGCTTTCCATTACAAAATCAGCAACACAAACTGGCTTTGATGAGAGAAAAAAGAAGTTGACCGCAAAGGGACACCAAGGTTGAAAGGTCATATTGGCTGGAGGTGGAAATTCTTATGAAGTACAAATAATCATTCTAGCAATGACTGAAATATGCTTTTCCAGCTGGATCAATCCTAATATCTAGACTAGTGTACTGTCCTGTGCAGAACTTTAAACTTATTAACAAGCTAGAACTCTTTAAATGCTGCATGAGATGCCTCTGTGTCATTTCTTTCATGAGTAAGGTAGTACAAAATTATCAGAAAGCAGAAAGTTTAATTTAAAATGGCTTAACTCCAGCTAATGAGAGGAGTAGAGTATAAAGATGCTTATCTTACAAAACTGATGTCATGAGTTCAATACCTGAAACAACACATAAAACTGGAAGGAGAAAATTCAACTCCTCAAACTTATCTTCCAACATCCTCAGGCAAGCCATGGCACACATCACATGCATTAATAATAATAATAATAATAATAATAATAATAATAATAAATATAGTGAAATAAAAATGAAAAGTTTTAATTTTTTAACATCAAGACTTAGTTAACTGAAGCTGAGAAAAAGCAGTGCAAAGTAAAGTTTTTCCATAAAAATGTTTGTAAATAGATCTTTTAGCCACAATGTTATGTTGAACAAAAAGCAACTAAGAAATATAGAGAAATGCAATTAACACCTGTTTGAAGTTACCTCAAAACAAAGGAGGCTTCCACTAGAGATAGGATTTCTCAGAGAGGAGACATCTTCATGATAAAGAACCAAATTTGAAGCTCCTTTCTGACATTTAATATCTCACATTAAAGGTGAAGGTTGAGAGCCCATTAACCAAGTTTCCAGCAGCTACACTGCAAATCAGATCTGTGGAATCACCATAGAAAAAAATTGTAAGGCACTCCCAGGTTTCAGTGAACACACAAGAGGCTACCTTAGTTAATAAGAATGAGGAAAAGAACACTTGTCCACAAATATGATACCCAACTTCAAAAGAAGTCAGTCCCTGAGTATGATGAGATGAACAATTCACTTCAACTCTTCATTTAACCATATTTATGAACTAAAAAAAAATTCACCAAGGAGATAGGGGTGAAAAAAGTTCAGAGATTCTCTCTATAAGACTGTATACACCAATCATGAACATCAATGGAAAATTATCACAAAGAAAACATGAAAGGAAGGGGCAATTTAGCTTCAGATCATCCATCTAACTTTTCATTTCATTTACTGAGGTTAACTGTGACTAAATTGCACATATCTGAAATTCCACTGCACATCTATTGAGGCAAAACATGAAGATAGAATCTAATGGGGATATGAGAAAGGAAAGATGCTCCTCACTCAAGAAGTCTAGTTGAAACATTTTGCCAACAGAAAAACAGATCAATTAAGAAATGCTGTAGGTCTCTCTCCCTTAGCAGCAACAAAACTGCAGGTTATAGAAATGTGTCTTACCAGAAATGATTATAAATATTAGTTTAAGATGAGTTACACTTTTTATGCTGTGGGATATTTGTTTAATAATGCAAGGATGTGTCCTATTCTTTTTTATGTTTGTTTGTTTGTTTGTTTTTTCGAGACAGGGTTTCCCTGTGTAGCTTTGCGCCTTTCCTGGAGCTCACTTGGTAGCCCAGGCTGGCCTCGAACTCACAGAGATCCGCCTGGCTCTGCCTCCCGAGTGCTGGGATTAAAGGCGTGCGCCACCACGCCCGGCCAATGTCCTATTCTTTTATGTTGCATTTTTTAACTCTGTAAAGCTGTGTTACTATGCCTGTCTAAAACATCTGATTTGTCGAATAAAGAGCTGAATGGCTAATAGCCAAGCAGGAGAGAGAAATAGGTGGGGCTACCAAGCAGAGAGAATAAATAGGAGGAGAAAAAAGAGGAGTGAATAAAGGAGAAGATGAGGAAGACACCAAGGTCAGCCACCCAGCAACACAGCCAGCAATGGAGTAAGAAGCAAAGAAAGACATATAGAATAGAGAAAGGTAAAAGCCAGAGACAGAAGGTAGACGGGATAATTTAAGTTAAGAAAAGCTGGCTAGAAACAAGCCAAACTAAGGCCAGACATTCATAAGTAAGAATAAGTCTCTATTTATTTGGGAGCTGGGTGGCAGACCCCCACAGATCAAAGAGTAAAAAAATGAACTACAGTGACTTACAGAGAAAAGAAATGTCTCAACATCTTTTACAAAACTAATGACTTCAGGTTCAACATTAGCATATGGAAATTCTATCCAAAGTATCTCCAGCATAAATATGCATTTTCACTTACCAAAGAGAAAACACAAAGAAGTTTCTTTTTTTTTAGCATCAGTGTTTTAAAACATAATCTGATTGTCACACAAACAGCTATTGCTAAGACAAATAAATGTGAAACTCTCTTGAGGATACCATACCTACATTTCGAATGTCTTACTATCTTTAACTCCCTTTTAGAAATTAATATTCACATACTGTTGTAGCCCGGCAGGACTGCATAAGAGGTTGATTGGACCACAGGCCTGAGGACCAGCTGTTTGTAAGGGTCTACATTTGACTGCAACTAGCAAGGGGGAGGTCTTTTGCTACACCCCTTGACATTGTTATAAATAGACATTTGGAATAAAGTTCTGGGCTGGTGCATAAGGATCCAGGCCCACTCGAGGCTATCCTGTGTTTTCTCTCTGTTTCTCTCCCCTCTTTATTTCTAAATAATCTTATATCCCTCATTCCTCAGGTAATTATTCACCTGGGGTAAATAAATGTGGGGGCTGGTCTGCCACAACACTCCAGGTAATTATTCACCTGGGGTAAATAAATGTGGGGGCTGGTCTGCCACAACACTCCAGGTCTTATTTTTTCCTTGAGCACCTGTCCTCCTAACAGTCATGCTTACCTAAGCATATATCAAAATATCTTTAATAAAATACCCAATTTTACTGGATAATATTAGATATCCTTTTGATTCTCAGCATTGAAGTTAAAACTGCTAATTTGAGCTGTGGTTAAGGCAATAAATAATGTGGAGAACTTCTCAGGCTATTGAAGGTGCTGAATAAATGTCTCCTCATCCGGAACAATGTGAGCAGGGCTACAATTTAATGTGTTCACCATAACAAAGTGCAAGGAGAGACTTGGAACAAAGGAGACTTCCATAAACTGATAATGTAGCAAATGAACTAAGCAGGGCTCACACGGGCTCACAGTGACTGCAGTGGCAAACAAGAGGCCTGCATGGGTCTGCACCAGGTCCTATGTGTATATGTTATAGCCATTATCTTGGTGTTTTGTGGGACTCTGGATACTGGGAGTCTGGGTATCTCTGACTCTTCAGTGTGCTCTTGAGATTCTTTTCCTCCTACTGGGTTGCCTTGTCCAGCTGTCATATAATGTCTTTCACCTTGTCTTATTGTATCTTGGTTTGTCCAGTCTGGCTTTCCTCTCTTGGAGACCTGCTCTTTTCTGAAGAGAAAACCAAAAGGTATTATGATACAAAGAACTACAAAGCTGAAAAGTCTTCTAAGAAATTTAAAAACAAAACAAAACAGGGGACATAGTCGAAGACACAAAAAAGGGAGATATTTTGATCTATAATCCCTACAGGTAAACAAATAATATACACATTGGAATGCTTAATCAAAGTATATGTTAGTCTTTGAATAAAGGCTGATGAACCTCAATTTCTTTGTGGAAAATAAACATTGGGATTTTAAAATTTCCAGTTTATAAGGCATTCTAGAATGAAAAATATTTTAGTTTTGAGGAAACAGAACATGCACTGAAAATTCAGATATGTTAGATATTTTGAAATTTGGAACTTAGGAATTTGAAATAAGTGGGTACTCATGGAAAAAGTGAGTATCATGTTAGAAGAAGGTAAAACAAGCAGACATATGGGAGCCCTATGAAACAATGCAAAGGAAATTAAACATCATTTCAGTCAGCTCTGTATTTAGCAATTATAAAGAAAAATGACACATATAATAATTTTATACATTGTTAAACGTTGATAAACACCAAGGATATCTGAAAAAATAAAAATTGGTATAATCAAAGTCATCTATTTAAGAAAAATCTCCACTCCATTTAATAGAATACATTCTTCTTGCATAGGAAAATTTGTGCTAATAAATAGATTATTATTCAAGATTTAAAGGATGTCTAAGATAAACAATACTAAAATAATGTTGTAAACAGGAAACCTCAATTGACTTGAATCACAATAAAAATTTTATATTTTAAATATTTTTAACAAATTCTGTTTGAATTTATATATTTTCCACATTATCAAAAAGACATAACTTCACATTTTATAAATTCTTCCAGTAAAACAAACAAACAAAATCACAGTAAAATGGCTGCCCCAATTTTTTCTACAATTATAAGGGCACCATAAGAAAATTAATTCTAATATGTGTAGCCACCAAGGGACTATACATCCTACTTAACTAAATAACAACAGAAAACAAACCTCACATATTTAGATTTGACTATTTTAATCCAATGAAACTTCAACCAGATAAACTTATGAATGAACTGAACAAAAATCAAACATATAATTTTACAAACAAATGAAACCAACTTTAAAAATCATAAAAAAGAATTAAGCAACAGATGGGAACAGATGTAGAGACCCACAGCCAAACCCTACTCAGGGTTATAGGAATCCTGTAGAAACGGAAAAGAATGATTGTAGGAGCCAACTCTATTGATTGGAGGGGTCAAGGAAACTATGAGAACATGGCCCACAGAATCAAATAAGCAGAGCTCACATGGCCTCACAGAGAATGAAGCAACAATCATGGACCCTACATGGGACTGAGCTAGGTCCTCTGCATATATGTTATGGTTGTGTATCTTGGTGTTCTCTTGGGACTCCTATTAGTGGGTGTGGTGGGTGTCTCTGACTTTTTGCCTGAGCTTGGGATCCTTTTCCTCCTCCTACTGGGTTGCATCCTCCAGCTGTGATATGAAGGCTTATGCCTTGTCTTATTGTAACTTGATATGCCATGTTAGGTTGATATCCCTGGGAGGCCTTTATTTCTTTTCAACAGAAATGAAGGAAAAGTGGATCTAGGGGAGAGAGGAAGTTGAGGGAGGGATGGGGAGGAGTGGAACGAGAGGAAACTGTGGGTGTGATGTAATGTATGAGAGAAGAACAAAAAAGAGAACAAAAATCAAAAACAAAAGAATCATACCATCATCACAGTAGAAAGAGAAAAACCATATGACAAAATGCACTAAGAATCTATAACAAATGGTGTAGTGAAATATTAAAAACCTTACTCTTGAAATCATAAAAATAGTAAGAATGGCTATTATAATTATTTCAATTCAAAACATAAGGCAAGTCCTTGCAAGTAATATAAAGGCAGAAAAAATGAGGCTATTTTATTCAGAATTGAAATGACAGTGTTCCAGGCCATTACAAAGTTTTCTATAGGCAACATATTATAATTATAAGTGAAATTAACAAGACAACTAACTGCTGTGGGTCAAATTTTAATATATTTTTGAGACTAGTCATTATCACTAAGTGCTTTATACATACGGGAAATGGCACTAATTTTCTACAAAGTCATTCTTTAAAGGGTTTTCTCTAGACATTGCTGTTTATAAAATTAAAGAGATACTATGATTGCTTAATTTTGACATTATTGTACCATTGTAACAAAGGCCCATGGACATGTGATAAAATTCATAATACATTTAAAACTTAATCCTAGTGCAATAAATAAAAAATCATACACAGTAATACTTGCATTTATAAAAATAGCTGCTTAGATAATCTTAATGTCAGACTAGAGAAACTTACAGATGTTTTACTCATAAATAATATTAATTAAATTTATATTATTTTTATATTAATGTGTGATTTCCTCTTTACAAATTTATTATATACTTTTGTATTTTCTAACTTTTACCTTTCTAAAATTTTAAACATAAATTAGTACCAGCCATGAACTAACCTTATAAAAGGCAAAAATAACTTCTTTCCAAATCTTATTAGTGAGGCTGGAGAGATGGCTTAGAGGTTAAGGCATTTGCTGTTCTTGTAAAGACATGAACTCAGCTCTCCAACACCCAAATGATGACTCACACACAACCCTCTGTAATTCCAGTTCCAAGGTATCTGGCCAAGTCTTTTAGCTTTCCAGAGACCAAGCATGCATTTTTTTTCCTTTATTTTATTTTATTTTTTTTTCCATCACAGGCAATTTATTTTGTTCTATTCATTCACAGTTAATACAGAAAATTTTTGGAAACATTTCCATATAATGTTTGACACAGAAATCATCAAATAGAAGTATACAATGTTGACAGGAGGCAGTACATTTATAATTTATAACCCCAAATTATTTATAAATTAGAAATGGAAAGATCTACAAATGAAATTATGAAGGTTCACCAAAGTCATTTAATCTGTCAGTTTCTCATTCATTTTTATGTCTTAATAATATTCTATTGTATGAATAAGCCACATTTTATTTCTCTCCAGTATTTGATAGCTATTTGAGTTGTTTTAATTTTTTTACTATTAGCAACACACTGCTGTAAACCTTCATGTACATGTTTCATAGGTGCACATTTTCAGTAGTTTGAGGATATATTCCTAAGGGTAGAATTGTTGAGTAACAGAGTAACAATGTTTTGCATAACCTTTACACCAAACCATCCTGATGAAAAAAATGTTTTGAATGAGAACAGGGAGACATTAACCATACCATTTGAAGGTTCCATAAACCCCAGGAAGCAGGAATTTCAGGACTGGACCTCATCTACATAGTTTGAATATTCAAATTGGCAATTCCTTTTCTGCTATGGTTTTACTGATTGAAAAATGCTGACCAAGACTTCACAGTGCTAGACAGAAAGCTTTGTCTAAGACTGACCAAATATTTTAACACTCTCATCACTGTTGTGGAAACAAATTAAGTTCAGTGTCAACAGAAAAGAGGAACTGAAAATCAATCCAGGTCATGTCATGGTATTCCCAATCACTATGTCCTCAGTGCTGATATGACAGAAAAATCTACACAAGTGGAAAAAAAATGCAGCTTCAGAAGGTATAACTCACTGATTTGATACATAAACTATACAGTCTTCTTTTTTGTTGTTTTTGTTTTTTTTTCCATTTCTTTTTTTTTTTTTTTTTTTTCGAGACAGGGTTTCTCTGTGTAGCTTTGCGCCTTTCCTGGAACTCACTTGGTAGCCCAGGCTGGCCTCGAACTCACAGAGATGCGCCTGGCTCTGCCTCCCGAGTGCTGGGATTAAAGGCGTGCGCCACCACCGCCCGGCTCCATTTTTCTTTATTAAGAAATTTTCTACTCACTCTATATACCACCCACAGACGCCACCTCCTCCCTCCTCCCACCCCCAGCCCTCCCTCCCAAGCCACCCCACATCCCCACATCCCCCAAATCAAGGTCTCCCATGGGGAGTCAGCAGAGCCCAGCACACTGAGCCTAGACAGGTCCAAGCCCCTCCTCACTGCACCAAGGCTGTGCAAGGCATCACACCACAGGCACTGAACTCCCAAAAGCCTGCCCGTGCACCAGGGACAGATTCTGATCCCAGTTTGGGTGCTCCCCAAACAGTTTGAGCAAAACATCCATCTTCCATATCCAGAGGGCCTAGTCCAGTCCCATGGGGGCTCCACAGCCAATAGCCTACAGTTCATAGGCTTCCACTAGTGTGGCCGGTCATCTTTGCCATGTCTTCTTCGACGTCCCCCACCTGCAGAATTCCTCCTCTCTCTCATTGATTGGATTCCCAGAGCTCAGAGTTAAATCAGGAACAGATAAACTATTTAAATAGACCAATAACCCCTAAGGAAATAGAAATGGTCATTAAAAGTCTCCCAACCAAAAAAAGCCCAGGACCAGATGGTTTCAGCAGTCTTCTTACAAAGCAAGTAAGACAAAGCTTTTGAGATGAAAATAAAGTCACACAGAGTTTCTAATTATCTGCAAACATTCAATTCTGGAAATCAAGAACACTCTAAAATGACATAAAATACAAAGTATTATATTGGAAGTGTAGCTTCAGAATTATGATACATTTTCCCATTTACTGTGGGGGGAAGGGCAGTAAACCCACAATAAGGTTATGCCCAAGGAATTTAAATTGTCAAGGAAAAACAAATATATACAGGATAAAAGCCTACAATGGAAAGAATTAAGCACATGTAATTGAGATTCAAACATGAAAATTGGAAAAAGAATTTCGAAAAAAAAAAACGACAAACCTATGTAGATGTAACCAACCGTCTTATTAAATAAGAAAGACAGAAACAATGTAAAAGAGAAAGCCGAGAAGTCAGAGCTCAGAGCTAAAATCTCACCCTTCCTCCTGCTGTCCCAGCTTCGCGAAAAGAGACCTACCTCCTGTCGGTTCGTTTTTTTAAAGTATGTTGTTCTGCCTTCTCATTGGTTGTAAACCCAAACACATGACTGCCTCGTCACTGTCTGAATGTACAGCCCCCTAGGTCTTAAAGGCATATGTCTCCAATGCTGACTATATCCCTGAACACACAGAGATCTTATGGGATTAAAGGCGTGTGCCACCACCGCCCGGCTCTTGCTATGGCTCTAATAGCTCTGACTCCCAGACAACTTTATTTATTAACATACAATCAAAATAATAATTCAGTACAATTAGATTATCACCACATTTCCCCTTTTCTATTTTAATAAAAAGAAAAAGAAAGCAAAAGGTTATAACTAACAAAAGAAAAACTATATACAAAAGTACAATAACTATATACCATATATATAAGTAATAAATACCTAAACAGGTATTTGACAAATCAGAGAAAATAATTCCATTATCTATCCTATTTTGGTAATTCCAAGATGTATCTAATGTACTTTCTATCCTAATTAATGTTCAACTATAACTAACTAATCTTCAACCATAACTAACTAATCTTCAACTCCCTCAGAGACCCAAGAAGGGAATAATATTAGCTAACAAAAATAAAAACAGGAAGTGCATGCAAGCAACTTCCAAAAAATTTTGTGAGTTGACAGAAACAGCCAGCTGCCTGGGCAGTCACCTGAGGTTTCTCCGCAGTGTTGGGGCATCATCTTCAGCCTATAGGCTTAGTGTATCTGACAGACTCATTTGTGAAGTAGGATGTACACAAGGTCAACAGTTCAACCTCACATTGGGTGAGAGCAGTCCACGTACCAGAAACACCTGAATTCCACTAGTGTCCTGTCATGATTCAGGATTTTAAATTCTGGAAATTGTTGACAGTTTTTTAATTCAGCTGTCCATTCTTCTTGGCTGTGTATATATGGCTTCATCTCAGCATCCCCTTCTTCTCCACATCCCTCTATTAAATGCCAGTCTACTTTTGAGAGGCATGAGCTTTCAGCTGCTGTTCCATTGTACAACAGAATCCATCGGCCCTCTGCCTGTTAAGCTGCCTTCGAAGAAAAGGGCACCGTACCTTTTCCGGATGCGAAGGCCACTTCAGGGATGGGGCCATATTGTCCTGGCCTCAGAAGATGCCTTTTGATAAAGCCATAACCACACTTGTTTTGGCAAGAATCAGTAGTCCCTTGTTTCGTGATCTGTCTGTCCATTTTGTCCTGTTGATTCGAGGATACTTTGTTGTCCAGTGGCTAACTTTTGCCAGAATGAAAGTTGACTCCATATGCAGTTTCTTCAATGCCCATATTTTCTCTAAAGTAGATTGGTACTGCCAGGAGCCGACATGTCTCAAAAAAGAAAAATTTTCTAAGTTATTAAAACATTTTAAATGCCATATTCTGTAGATCTCTGAAGGGTTTGAAGATGACCTGTCTAAAACATCTCTGCTCAATTTTTAAAACATATCTAATATGACTACAAGTTCTATGATAATGTCTAACTACTAGCTTTCATTTCTTTATATCCTAATAGTTGATAATAATAACATTCAAGGATCAGAAATTTGCATTACATTGTTAAATGGATGGAATAAATACAATTAGAAATATACATATAGCATTTTCTAACAATATCAGTTTCAAATTTGTGTACAATATAAAACAATTCAATCCAATGTAAAGTATTTAAAACTAGTAATTGTCTTTTTCTTTTCTTTCTTTCTCTTTTTTTTTTTTTAAACAAGAACTTTAAATCTAATCTCCTTTGCTTAGCCTTTTTCCTAACCCTTGACAATAACTTGTAACCAACCCCCCTAAACACTGAAAATTATCCCAGACCCAAAACCCATTAAAAAGACCAAAAAACCACCCGCCCCACACCACCTCTTTGGGAATGTGGGCGTCGTATTCTTAAAATTGCTTCCTGCTGGGTATGGGCGAAGTTTTCTTTATCCTGAAAGAAAAATTTTAGGTTAATTGTCAAATTCTAGGAGAGGTAACTATATCCTTCATTATCCAGTCTGTGTATAATGCCAAAGTTGAGGGTTTATCTCAAGTCCTTATTCAAGTAGTCTTTGAGACTGGATCATCTCAGCTAGTCATCTCAAATTTGCTCTGAGCACCTTGTAGTTCAAAGCTGATCTGTGGATGATGTTTGTCAGCTTAATGATATTATTATTGTCCACGTGGAATTGTTGTTGTTGTGGGGCCCCATCTTCTTTCTGGAGACTTCAGTTGATGTTAGGCCTGGCCGTGATTTCCTGCAGAAAACTGATAAGAGACTCGAACACAAAAACATATATATGCAGCTAGCCTTTTTTCTAGAATTAGTTAGTACTCTATGTGACCATTCATATCTTAATAAAGTTTAAAATGTATATATATATATTAATCTTGTAAATTTTGATATAAAATTTATACTTTGAGAAAAGTTTAAAGAATCAGAATAGAATCAAAGAGTTGAGATTAGTAATAGAATAGTCCCTTAATTAATTTTACTTTTGTCCTGTACCATAGCAGAAGATGGCTCTTATTCTGGCATGATACAGGGAGTTTGCATTTTCCTTTTAACAACATGCTTGATTTTAAAGAAGGAGAGAACCATTCTCCAACTCCAAAGTCAGCTTTAAATTTTAATTGAACTGGGACTGTTAGAAGACGAATAGTGTTAAATCTTTAGAGAAAAGCAGAAACAAACATTTAGGAAGACATAAAATTTTTTTAGATAATATATACCCATACACCGTTTCACTCTGTTTCTTGGGATAGATGATTTGTCCCTTTTCTTCAGTTGTCTCATTTGTCCAGTGTTCTTCAGATTCCTTAACCTTCATTCTCCTAAAAGACAAAAACAAAAACCTTTCCCCAAGACTAATTTTGGGGATGTTTCCTTTTGACAAGTTATTATCTGATTAAATGAAAAGGCATGTGTTATTGATACAAGTTAGTTTAAATTGGATGTTCATGCTGGTTGATGAACTATCACCTCCTCTAATTAAGAGGTATCTCTTGTTCAAATCGAACCTTTATCAATTTTGATGGTACCCACAGCTTATCTTCTCCTGTAGAAACAAAAGCAAAACCACGTCCCCAATGTAATACATACCCTGGTTTCCATTCTGAGGTCAGCACATCCTTAAAGTATATAGGCTGATTTAATTCTGTAGTTTTTTCTATTATCCAATGTCTCTCTGCAGCTGTTGTTCCTTTCTCATTGGCATTCAGAAAATTCAAAGTTAGAAGAGCATTATGCAGTCTATTTCTGGGGGTTTTTGTTACCCATTTCTGTTTATTTAGCATATCCTTTAGAGTTCTGTTTGATCTTTCTATAACTGCTTGACCTGTAGGATTATGTGGTATGCCTGTAATATGCTTTATATTGTAATAAGCAAAAAACTGTTTCATTTTAACAGAGACATATGATGGAGCATTGTCAGTTTTGATTTGTGCAGGTATACCCATGATGGCCATAACTTCTAGCAAATGAGTGATTACAGAATCAGCTTTTTCAGAACTCAAAGCAGTTGCCCATTGAAATCCTGAATAAGTATCGATAGTGTGGTGTACATATTTCAATTTTCCAAATTCTGCAAAGTGAAACACGTCCATCTGCCAGATTTCATTTCTCTGAGTACCCTTTGGGTTACATCCTGCTGGTAATGGCGTCTGATTGTAGAAGGAACAAGTAGGACATTTCTTTACTATTTCTTTGGCTTGTTGCCAGGTTATGGAAAAATCCTTTTTTAAACCTTTACTATTAACGTGATGTTTTTTATGAAATTCTGAGGCCTCCAGCACATTTCCTATCAATAATTTATCAATCTCTTCATTGCCTTGTGCTAGAGGGCCTGGCAGACCAGTATGGGATCGAATGTGAGTTATATATAAAGGATGATTCCTTTTCCTGATTGTATCTTGTAATTGAATAAATAGTGAAGTTAATTCTGAAGCATCAGGGATAAATTCTGCAGTCTCAATATGTAACACCACTCTTTCAGCATACTGAGAGTCAGTTACTATGTTGAGAGGTTCTGAAAAATCCATTAATACCAACAGAATAGCATACAATTCTGATTTTTGCACTGAATTATACGGACTTTGAACCACTTTACTTAAATTTTCTGATTTGTAACCTGCCTTTCCTTCTTTGTTGGCATCTGTATAAAATGTACGAACTCCAGATATGGGTTTTTGCCGTACAATTCGAGGCAAGATCCATTCAGCTCTCTTTATAAGATCAATTCTATTGCTTTTGGGATATTTGCTGTTAATTTCTCCCAAAAAATTACTGCAAGCTCTTTGCCAAGGTTCACTTTCTGTCCATAATTTTTCAATGTCCTCCTTAGTTAATGGTACGACAATTTCTGCTGGGTCTATGCCTGCTAATTGACGAAGTCTCAATTTTCCTTTGTAAATCAAGTCAGAGATTTTTTCCACATAAGTTTTTAATTTTTTATTTGGTTTATTTGGTAAAAATATCCATTCCAATATAATATCTTCCCTCTGCATTAATATTCCAGTAGGAGAACGCCTAGAAGGTAAGATAACCAAAATGCAATCCAGCTTTGGATCAATACGATTCACGTGTCCTTCATGCACTTTCTTTTCTACCAAGGCTAATTCTTTCTCAGCTTCAGGTGATAATTCTCTTGGACTATTTAAGTCCTTGTCACCTTCTAAGGTTTTGAACAAATTAGTCAGTTCATCATTTTTTACCCCAACAATAGTTCGTAGATGAGAAATATCTCCAAATAATCTTTGAAAGTCATTAAGAGTCTGTAGTCTATCTCTCCGAATTTGCACCTTTTGGGGTCTAATTTTTTGTAGCTCTATTTTGTATCCTAAATAATTAATAGAATCTCCTCTTTGTATCTTTTCAGGAGCAATTTGTAATCCCCAGCGAGGCAAAATTTTCTTTACTTCTTCAAACATTATTTCTAAAGTATCTGCATTTGAGTCAGCTAGTAAAATATCGTCCATATAATGATAAATTATAGATTTAGGAAATTTTTTACGTATCACTTCCAATGGCTGTTGTACAAAATATTGGCACAGAGTTGGGCTATTCAACATTCCCTGTGGGAGGACCCTCCATTGAAATCTTTTAACCGGTTGAGAATTATTATAAGTAGGCACTGTAAAAGCAAATCTTTCTCTGTCTTTTTCTTGTAAGGGTATTGAAAAGAAACAGTCTTTTAAATCAATAACTATGAGAGGCCATCCTTTTGGTAACAGAGTAGGCAAAGGCATCCCAGATTGTAGAGAACCCATTGGCTGAATTACTTTGTTAATTGCCCTAAGGTCTGTTACCATTCTCCATTTACCAGATTTCTTTTTAATAACAAATACAGGAGAATTCCAAGGGCTGGTTGATTCTTCAATATGCTGAGCATTTAACTGTTCTTCTACCAGCTCTTCTAAAGCCTGGAGTTTCTCTGTTGTTAAAGGCCATTGCTGGACCCATACAGGCTTGTCTGTTAACCATTTTAAAGGTAGAGCTGTTGGTGTCTTTGGAAGATCATCAGTTATTGTGCCCTGTTCTTGTATAATATGGATGGCTGGTGACCACTCATTAGAACAATATCTTCTAATATTTCTCTCAGTAACATGTGCTAGTTTATGATTTGTTTCTGAGATTGGAGGGATGTTAATCTGAGTATTCCATTGTTGCAACAAGTCTCGACCCCACAGGTTCATAGTTATGTTAGCCACATATGGTTTTAATTTTCCTCTCTGTCCTTCTGGACCTATACATTCGAGCCATCTTGCACTCTGTTTCACCTGAGATAATGTCCCAATTCCTAACAGTTGAACGTTTACCTCCTGAAGAGGCCAAGTTGGATGCCAAAATTCTGGTGCAATTATGGTAACGTCCGCACCTGTGTCTACCAGACCAGACAACAAAACACCATTTATTTTTATCGTTAATTTTGGTCTTTGTTCATTAATAGAAGTTTGCCAAAAAATTTTCTTTATGTTTTCTCCTGAATTTTCTATTCTCTCTGTTTCATCATTCTGACCAGCATGATTTATTCCAATAGGCATTTGGTTATTTAATCGCTCTCCAGAGCAGGCATTTCCTCTATGGCTGCCGGAAAGGTTTGAACTGGATTTGCACTGGGGGCCTGCCTGAGGCCCCTCTGGGAGTTTCCCGAAGACTGAGGCAAAGGATTACCCTGTCTGTCCTTTGTTGATCTACATTCGTTGGTCCAGTGTTTTCCCTTACCACACCTTCTGCATACTCCAGAAGGAAGGGGCATTCTGTTGCCATTGTTCCTTGAAGAAACATTGTTTCTGGAAATGATCTGTCTACAGTCCCTTTTCAAATGTCCTTGCTTTCCACATCCAAAACATCTAACACTCCTCAAACCTTTTGAAATTACTTCTCCTACCCATGTATCATCATGCTCATCAGCTTCAACATTAATTGTTTCTCTAATCCAATCTTCCATAGGTGCAGATCTTGCCCTTAATGGCCTGATTATTCTTTTGCATGCTGCATTCGCATTCTCAAAGGCCAAAGATTCAATTATTGCCTTACCAGCTTCTGAATCCGAGACCGTTCTCTTTACTGCTGAAGCCAGTCTTTGTAAAAAATCTGTAAAAGACTCTTTTGGGCCTTGCTTCACCTTTGTAAATGACTCAGATTTTTTTCCTGGTTCCTCAACTTTGTCCCATGCATTCAAGGCTGCCGTTCGACATAAAATTAGGGTTTGGACATCATATAAACATTGTGCTTGTGCTGAAGCATATTGGCCTTCGCCCATAAGCTGATCCTGGCAAACTTGTACTCCTTTATCCCTCCATTGTTTTTCTATGTTTTTAGCCTCCTCCTTAAACCAAGTCAGAAATTGAAGTCTCTGGCTGGGTTCCAGAACACCTTGTGCGAGGTCCCGCCAGTCCTGTGGTACTATCCTATTATATGTTGACCAAGTGTTTAACATTTGCTTTACATATGGGGAATGCATGCCATAAGATACTATTGCCTCCTTAAACCTTTTTAAATCCAACATTTCAATTGGAGCCCAAGTATTTTGTGTAGCCATTTGATCAGGCATCTGCTGTACTGTTACAGGATAAATTAAGGGTGACTGTGTGAAAACAGGCTTTCTTTCTGCAACCTTATGATCCCGACTTGAAACAACTTCACTGTTAATTTCTTCTGTCTGAATTTTTACAGGTTTAACAAGTTCTTCTAACGCTGTTATCCTGGCACTTAAATTGACTATCTTTTTAAATATTAAAATGTGGATTATTATAGTGATGAGGTGCATAATTCCACCAATACTAATATTATATAGTTGTTCCATTGCCAGACTGCCTAAAATTTCGAACAAAAACCAATTTTCTTCCAATGTACACATAAAACCCATTTGTTTTTTAATGTGGAAAAAAATTCTCTTTTAGATAGTTTCCTTTAAAATATCTGATATATTATGACTTACCAAATCTGCGTAGAACAGTAGAAATCCGAGGGGATTTTCAAAGCAGCCACCTAGTGTCCCAGGTGTAAATCCAGAGAGAGAGAGAGAGAGAGAGAGAGAGAGAGAGAGAGAGAGGAAAGAGAGAACGCACAAGAAAGCGTAGCCGGCTAAAGCTTAAATGCAGCCACGTGTTCCCTCTTGTGCCGAGTCAAGGCTTGGGTCTGGCTTCCTTAAGCTCCGACCACGTGCGTTGGCTTTACAGGCAGGGCCCTGTTCGGCAGGGCAGGTCTGAGTTGTTTGTAGCACCGGCTTTAGGCAAGCTGCTCACAGACCTAGGCCCGGGCTAGAAGTTGCTACCCGGACTAGGACGCCAGCAGCTCAGACTAAGAAGCCGATCGCCGCCGGCCGCCGTGTGCCGCCGCTGCCGCCGCCGCCGCCGCCGCGGGCCGCCTGCCGCCCTTGCGGGAAAGCGGACCTGCCGCCAAGCCAAGCAGTTTTTAATGGATTCTTGTCACGTTGGGCGCCAGATGTAGATGTAACCAACCGTCTTATTAAATAAGAAAGACAGAAACAATGTAAAAGAGAAAGCCGAGAAGTCAGAGCTCAGAGCTAAAATCTCACCCTTCCTCCTGCTGTCCCAGCTTCGCGAAAAGAGACCTACCTCCTGTCGGTTCGTTTTTTTAAAGTATGTTGTTCTGCCTTCTCATTGGTTGTAAACCCAAACACATGACTGCCTCGTCACTGTCTGAATGTACAGCCCCCTAGGTCTTAAAGGCATATGTCTCCAATGCTGACTATATCCCTGAACACACAGAGATCTTATGGGATTAAAGGCGTGTGCCACCACCGCCCGGCTCTTGCTATGGCTCTAATAGCTCTGACTCCCAGACAACTTTATTTATTAACATACAATCAAAATAATAATTCAGTACAATTAGATTATCACCACAAACCTATGCATATTAAAAGCAAATACTGTATTAAGAAGTCATTTTAACATTCTGCATCTAGCACTTTAAAAATATATTTTCAGCATTAAAAAAATATATTTTAACAATTTTATCAGAGTCACATTATAGCAATAACTAAGGAACTGTATGCAATTTTGAAATTTTATTTAAAAGCACTAATTAATTTCCAAAATCTATTATCTATAGTGTTCCTAAAATCTGTTATATGTAAGATGATTGTTATTTTATATTTTCACTTATATATCATGTAAAGGTTTTTAAATACTACTTTCAGATACTTTTTGTGTTTATAAGGTTTAATTAACATATTCCTTGAGAACTATGTGACTCTGTGTTTGTTTGAATGCCCAAGCTATTTACTACAATTGAATATCTATAAAGTAATGTGTATTAACTCTTACGAGTTTTATTCACATTAAATTGCACATTACAAAACTGATGGTACAGTACAGCTACTACAGTATTTCACAAATAAGACATCATTTGCAAGGATTATATTAAGCATATCATAGCATAGCAAAAGGTTATAAAAATTACAGTATGTATTAAACATTATAATATATTATAAAGATATTAAATAAATGAAAATATTTCATAGCTTAAAATCAGGTATCATTTTATTACTAGTTAACAATGTAGTGATTTTACCGATTTTTTTATCCAATTCAACATTATTATCAAAAACTATGCTAATTTTATTAATATTTTGCTTATAAATGTCATATTTCTTTTAATATATTTAATCAAGGTAAATTTCAAAAATCTTTTAAACAGAAAAATGTTTTTATTTTTTATTTTTATTTTTTAATTAATTAATTAATTAATTAATTAATTAATTCTTTGCCCCTGTTCATATGGCTAATAAGATAAATTGCCACATCTATTGAACATATATCTGCCCCTTGCCCTTCACTCAGTGCTGGACACCAAACCCAAGACTTCAGGTATGCCAGCAGAGTTGGACTAGTTTTCACAGCTGCCCTGCCCTATAATTCACATTCTTAAAATATTTTAATAATAATGTCTAATTAACACCAAACATTAACATAAATACTACAAAATTTAGTTATTAAGCTTATTTATTTGTATACTCTTATTTTATATTATATTCCAAATATTTTAAAATCTAGATTATATCTTCATTTTGGTATTTAATAATTTAATGTACAAATTTATATAACCTAGATTATATCACATGAGTCATATTTATATAAGATATATATTCAGATTACATAAATAAACAAATCACTACATGACTAAGGCATTTTTTAAAGTAAATTTATTTTGTACATTATTTAACTGAATTGTTATAAATATTTTTTCTACTAATGGAAAGTTACTTGATTAATTTGAACCAAGACTTTAATCTGTGTTGGTATAATTTCTCAAAAAGTCAGTATCAATAGAAAATGAGGAAATAATTCTGGTGTTGATTTTCCGTAACTGTGATTGATTGCTTAGTTTATATGTAATGTGAATAGTTGTGTTACAGTAAATAAAAGTACTTAGGCCTTTTATTTGTCCATATAATGCAATATTCTTTAAAAACTAATGAGTTGTTTTAATAGAATAAACACATATATTTCCATGTTCTAGGAAGCTCTTCAATTTTAAATATTAAATATAAAATTTCTATTAATGTGAATTCTAGAGAGCATCAATTAGCAAATGCATTCCAATTTTAAAAAAGCAAGAAATAAATATATTTCACAAGATGAGGCTATTGTACATTTTCAAACTACTATCAGAGTCATATAATTATAAGTACTAAGAAATACTATAGCAATTTTTCTAAAATCTGCTATAACAGAAAAAATGATTATCCAATCATTTGATATAATTAAATTTAAGGATTTTAATATTAATTATACATTAATACTTATATATGTATATATCATATGATCTATAATTAGTATATTTATTATAAATGATCATATATTTATTTGAATGTCCAAATTATTAAATTAAGGTATAAAGGTTTGTGTATCAACTCTTTTTAATTTTTCCCGTATTCTATTGACTATTAGGTACACTAACTTTATATTATCTCAACATTAGGATATGACTTCTCAATATTATGTTTCTATTATTATTATACATAATTTAGCATAAAGCTATACACAATACAGAATATACTAAAACATTGCAGAGTTTTATAAAAGCATTACTGTAAATGTAAATGTTTCCAGTTAAAATAAGAATTACATTATTATTATTGAACAAGAGATCTATTTTAAAGATTTTTTTCATCCCATTCAACATTAGCAACAGATCAACAATTACAGTAATGAATTCTAATGTTTTTCTTCTGAAGATATTAATGCAGCCAATTCTAATGATGTAAGAGTTAAACTTCTATTTAAGGGCTAGACTCAATCAATGGTGCACTTACCACACAAAATGGACGTGGCATAGAAAGCTGCTGTAGTTATTTACAAAAGATCTATAAGATTGGGGGAAATATATGTATTTGAAGATAGAATCGTGTATTAAAACACGTGTTTTAAAAGTTGCATCTGGCACTCTGTAAACACAGGTTTACAAGGTTTATCATTTTCATATGAAGGTGATTACTTAGGGAGAGTGTAAGGAATTTTGAAATATTGTTTAAAATCACTAATTTACAAACCAATTACTAATATAATGTCCTATATCTGTTGAAATTATAAGATAAAATCACACTTATTTTATTTTTTATCACTTGTTTTAATTTGTTAATGATTTTAATGCAATTATATATTAACATTTATTGTGTATATAAACTTATACATATAAAAATTTAATTAAAAGTTAAAATATTTATTAATGACTCAATACATAATTTTTGTAATGTTCAAATTATTATATTTTATCATGTATAAAGGTGTGCAGCAAATTTTCACTCATATTCTTTTACATGTTACTGTATTAATTATAATGTACACTAATTGTATATTATTTCACCATTAGGATAGGTTTTCCAAATATGTGTGGTATTATATTATATCTATTCTAGTATAAATCTATGCATAATACAGTATGTAGTAAAATACTACAGGTACTGTATACATTATTATTATGTAGCATGATAACGTTAGTTTTTATCATATTCAACATTAGTATCAGATCCATAATCTCAACAAAAAATTCTGATAATTTCCTTCAGAATAAATTACTTTTTTTAATATATTAAATCTTGTTAATTTAAAATTTGTTTAAGAAAAATAATCTTTCTATTTTTTCATGTACTTCATTTGCTCTTATTCTTATTGCTAATCAAATAAATTGCCCTGTCATTTAAAAAAAAGTGTGCCCCTTGACCTGTCCTCCAGTGTTGGATGTAAAATCTATAGCAATAGGTCTGCCAAGATAGTTCTCCAATGTCACACATTTAACTCTCAATTTTAATAAAATTTAAAACTAATGGCAAATTAATACTAAACAATAACTTAATACAACATATATTATGAATATTTATTTTCTTTTTTGTTGTTTCCTTTCTTTCTTTTTCTCCTTCCTTCCTTCCTTCCTTCCTTCCTTCCTTCCTTTCTTTCTTTCTTTCTTTCTTTCTTTCTTTTTCTTTCTTTTTCTTTCTTTCTTTTCTTTTGAGACAGTGTTTCTCTGTGTAACCACCCTAGCTGTCCTGGAACTAGCTCTGTAGAACAGGCTGGCTTTGAACTCACAGAGATCTACCTGCCTCTGCTTCCCAAGTGCTGGGATTAAAGGTGTGTGCCACCACTGCCCAGGTATTTATTTTCATAAAGTTTTATTTTCAGTTGTATCCTAATTATTTGCAATTTATATTATATACTCATATTGTTATTTATACATTGTGATATATTTATATAACATATTATATTACATATTAATCATGCCTATTTGAGGTTGATTATACACTTATATATGCATATAAATCATTCAATCACTAAAGCCTTTTATGAACAAAGAAAATTATTTTGGATATTATTTATTTGCACTCTGTTGGAAAAATTTTTCTATTGATGAAAGTAACTTGATTCATCTGTGTCAAAATTTTAATCAAGATATAATCTGTTTTTCTGCTTACTTGCAGAATGTGAAGATTGTCCAGTTTATACAAATTATATAGTTATGAATATGATACTAGAAAAATTTGAGGATTTTATTTTCTATAGTGCAATTTTTTAAACTAATGATTTGTTTTTAACATGAAATATTTTTATAGCTAAACCATGTATTTGTTTATTATTATTTAACAAAAGATCTGTTTTACTATACTTTATCAAACTCAGTATTGATATCAGGTTAACAATCACAGCAAAAGTTATAATGTTTTGTTTATAAATATGTTAATTTCTTTTAATATAGTTAATCAAAGTACATTAATAATACAATAATAATAATACAGAGTATTGAAAAGGGAAAATATAATTTCACACTTTTTAAAAACTTTTTTTTATTTTCCACAGATGTTATTGTTAATCAAATAAAATGTCCTAGCATTTCAACAGAAGTCTGACCTTTGACCTCCTCTGCAATGTTGGCCATTAAATCTACTTTCACAGCTATCCTGTCATATAGTTCAGATTCAATATTCTGAAAATTTAATACTAATAACAAATTAACTAAATGTTAACTTAAGTACCACAACATCCAGATATTTAAATGATCTGTGTATGAATTATTTTCAATTATATCCCAGTTACTTACAATTTAAATTACATATTCACATTGATATTCATTAATATTATGCATTTATGTTATAAAACATTACATGTTATTTATGCTTATTTGAGCTATATTACAATTTTTATGACATATGTATATAAATAGTCTCATCACTAAAGTATTTTTAAAATGAGGAAATTTTCTTTGTGCATAGTTTATTTATTTTTATTATTTAAAACAAATTTTAAATGCAAATATATATTTTTATCATTGTTTTCCCCTCCCCCAAGTTATCAAGATCCTCTCCTCCCTACCCTGACAAATTTAAGTTCTTTCTAAAAAAGAAAAAAATCCTATATAACAACAAAAAGCACAAAACCTAGCAAATAAAATACTTCACCCAAAATTAGAAAAATTAAAAAAAAATGTAACCAAGCCAGGCAGTGGTGGTGCATGCCTTTAATTCCAGCACTCGGGAGGCAGAGGCAGGCAGATCTCTGTGAGTTCGAGGCCAGCCTGGGCTACCAAGTGAGTTCCAGGAAAGGCGCAAAGCTACACGGAGAAACCCTGTCTTGAAAAATCAAAGAAGAGGAAAAAAAAAAACTTTAACCAAATAAAAGCACACACACAAAACTGTGGAGTCCATTATTTGTTGGTCAAGTACTCCTGAACATAGATTTACCCTAAAGTGGTTGACATATCCAGTGTCATTCCATTGCAGCAAACTCATTTTCCCTCTCATAGCAGGTATGAATGACAGTTCCATTGCTTGCTAGCTTTCCATTCATTCTTTTTTTATAACACCAAATAGTATATAATAAGACAACAACTATCATATACATGTTGGACAAGGCCGACCAACAGAAGAAAGAGCCCAAGACAGGGCACAAGAGTCAGAGACCCATTCATTCACTCTCTCAGGAGTCCCACAAAAACACTAACATAATGTGTATCAGAGAACCTGGTGCAGACCCATGCTGTCTCAGTCTCTGTGAGCTTTGCTCATGTTGATTAAGAGGACCTTGTTTTCTTGGGGTCCTCCATCCCCTCTGGAGCTTATACTCCTGCTTCCTCTATTGGTAGTGTTCTGTAAGCCCTGAAGCAAGGGATGAATGTTCCATGGTCTCTCAGTATCTACATAATGTTTGTCTGTGGTCTCTAACTAAATTATGTTTAAAATGTTTTTCTATTGACAGGAAATTGAAAATTTGTATCAAGACTCTAATCTGTGCTGGTATTTTTTTCAAAAGGTCAGTATTAACAGAAAATAAATAATTATGGCAGTCTGCTTGTAATTGTAGATTGATTATTTAGTGTATATAAATTATATACAGTTTTCTTATAACAACAAGAAAAAATAGTTTGGCAATTAATTTCCCAAAATGTAGTATTTTTCCTTAAAAAATTAATGAGTTACTGTACTTTATTTTAGTTAATACAAATTTCCATGTTCAATGAAGCTTCATGTCCAATAATATATGGCCAACACAAAACGAAATCAGTGGCATCTTTGAAGGTTCTTTGTTTCATAATGTTGTGTCAGGGCATTACTATATATGTTTTTAAACTTACAGGTCCTTTGCATATATATTATGGCTTCCAGCTTTGGGCTTTTACTGGAATTTCTGTGTGTGCAAATTTCTGAGTGTGTCTCTTTACATGTTTTTCTAATGCTTTTTCTTGGGTTCTTTTTAATCCGTTTGTTTGTCTTGTCTTATACCTATTTGCTTTGCTTTGCTTTCCTTACTGTTCCTTAGATGCATATTTGTTTTCTGAGGGGAGACAGAAAGGTTGTAAATCCAGATGGAAAGGGATGTGGAGAGGATCTCTGAGCAGCTAGGAGATGGGAAACTATATACATATATATAGTCAGAATATATTTTATTAAAAAATCTATTTTTCTATAAAAGAAAAATTAATGATATTAGTAAAACTAATGTTCTATTTGAATTGTAACAGGCATCAATTAACAAATACATATTAATTCTGAAGATGCAAGACATAAGGATATTTCACAAGGACAGAACTATAGCTCATTAGTTCAATTATCACATACCATGTGCTTGCTTGTGAAGATTCCTTAGTTATTTACTAAAGATTTCCCTGATTTGGAAAAAAAAAAAAATCTATGTATATGAGTTGAAACTCTTGAACTTAAACTGCAATTTTAATCATTTGCTTCTAGCATTTTACAAACACAATTTTTAAAGTCCTATCAGTGTCGTTTATTTTTTGGGTTTGGTTCTGTTGCTTAGTTTTGTTTTGCTTTCTGAGACAAGGTCAATGTATGTACCCCTGGCTGACCTGGATCTCATTATGTATATCAGACTGGTCTTAAAATCACAGAAATCTGCTTCACATCTGTGCCTAAGTGCTGGAATAAAAGGCATGAAGCCATCATACACAGCACCAATCAGTGTCATATAAAGGCAATTACTCAGTAATAGTGTGGGCAATTTTTAAATATTTTTAAAGTACTAAGATAATTTCATAAACTATTATTAACATAATATCCCTAGAATCTTAAGACAATAGCTGGAGTGACTTGCATTCTATCATTTGATATGAATTTTAATGCTAATTATACATAAGTCCATTTTGTGTATCACATGTAAGCTTTCAAGTTAATATATTTATTAATGATTATGTCACTATAAGTATTGGAATGCCCAAAGTATTGCATAGATGTATATATAAAGTGTGTGCACCAATCTTATTAGTTTTACTCATATTCAATTACTTATTTCTGAATTAACTGTAATGGAAACTAAAAATGTATTGTTTCAAAATTAAGACATGTTTGCCCAGTGTTGTGTTTACATTATACTATACATATTTTGAAGATATATATAATACACATATACAATATATAATAAAACATTTTGGTAATTCATATGTTTTACTGTAAATGTAAAATATTTTGAAAGATAAAACAGATTAACAATTACAGCATCCAGTTTGAAGTTTTATGACTTCTAAAATTAAATTTAATGACCAGAGATATAAATATTTTAACATATTCAATTTGGCATAAAAATTACAGCAATCAATTATTATATTTTTTTATGAAAACATTAATTTCTTCCAGTAAATTTCATCAACCTAGATATAAAAAGTATTTAAAATGGAAAAATCAGTTACTATTACTGCCTTGTTTTTTTGTCCCTGATGCAATTGCTAACCAAATTATCCTAGCATCTGAACAATGTTTTGCCCCTCGACCTCTTCTGCAGTGCTGTTCATCAAACCCAGGACCTTGTCAAGATAGTACTCCAATGTGGGGCATATATGGGCTACAAGGATGGTGCTGAGAGGAAGTTAACTTAGGTTGTTTGTGTGGAGATTAGATACAAAAGGTGCCTAGCTCAAGTTGTTTACACTGAGATAAGATACTAAGATCAGGAGATGATGTCAGTACTTACACAACTCACAAACAAACAAAAAAATGAGTATAAGGTGACCTTTAAAACGATTGGTTGGTTCCTCCCACCCTCCTAGGGCTCTGAGGTTTTTTGCTATAAAAGAGGCTTACTGCCTATCAATAAAGGAGTCCTTTCCTGACTGGGCTCCCTGCTGTGTCTGATTGTCTCCCCTCTGCAGGGGGTGAGGGAGAAGGGTGTCTGGGGAACAGGCCAGTAGCTGCTCTTACCTTTCAGGGGACCTAATTTCCCAGTGGTGCAGGACCCCATACTCCATTAACCTACCTTCACCACTATCTTATTATATAGTTTCTTCTCAGTGTTATGAAAATTTAATACTCATAAAAATTAATAAAAAGCATTTTCTTAACAACCCCAACATTTAGATATAAATTGTGCCTTTCTGTATAAACTCTTATTTTTCATTAAATACTAATTACTTGAAATTTAGATTACATAGTCATACTGACATTTACTTAACAATGTGTTCATGTAAATTATATTCTATTATTTACAGTCATGCTTATTTGAGATACATTAATTTTATATTATTTATGTATTTAAATCATTCCATCACTAACATATTTTAGGCAAGGAAATTTGTTTTGTACATTTTTAATTTAATTATGTTGAAAATATTCTTCTACTGATAAAATGCTACTCAATTACTTTGTATCAAGACTTAATCTGTGCTGGTACATCCTCTCAAAAAGTTAATAATATCAGAAACTCAGGTTATAACAGTAGATTGAATATTGAGTTTTTGTGTGCAATATGCATAACTTTTGCAGTAATAACAAAACTATTTTGGCATTTTATTTTCCAATTTCCACTCATTTAAAAAATCTAAAGACTTACTTTTACTTTATGTAAATGCAAAAATTTCCATGTATAATGAATACATTAACACTTTAAATAGTATTAGTAATTTAAATAAAATGGCCATTAATTTACAAATAAAGACCAATTGTAAAAACTTCAGAATAAGTATATATCACAAGGTCTGAGAAACAGTGCATTAGAGTGCACTGTTAATAGCATATTATTGCATATTACAATACTGCATTATTGCATAACATACCAGGCTTGTGAAAATGACTTTTTTATTTATTAAAAATCTATCTTGTTGAGAAAAATATATGTATATAAAAACAGAATATTGTTTTGCAACAGTTGTTTTAACAATTTACATCCAGAAATTTAAATACATCTATTACAAGTTTTATCAGTGTCATATAACAGTAAGTATCTACAAATTACATAAGCAATTTTGAAACAGTATTTAAAAGCAATATGCTAACTTACAAATCTAGTATCAATATATTGTAACTAAAACATGGTATAATACATAAAATTTCTATCAAATTAATTGATTTACATTAATAATAAAATAAAAATTTTAATACAATGATACTTATGTGTATCAAATAAGTTAACTTATTTATTGTTACTGTCATTCTGTAATTATTAGAATGTCCAAATTATTAAACTAACATATATACATATATATATATAAGATATTAATATTTCTCATATTATATTGCATGTTACTTCATTGGCTATAATGTACACAATTTTTATATTATTTCTGCATTTGTTCAAGTTTTCCAATTATTTTGCTTTATATTACATCATATATATTACAGCATAAAACTAAGCACTATATAGTGTATATTAAAACATTTGTTTTTCTATAAATTACACTAAATTTAAAATATTTTGATATTTAAAAAATACCTTATTTTTGTTTAAGAAGTTATTGACTTTACATTTTTTTATAAAATTCAATAATAACAGCAACGAATTCTGATGTTTTCTTTATGAATAAATTGACTTACTTTAATATATAGTTACTCAAGTTATAAAAATGTATTAAAGAAGGAAAATATCTCGTCTATCTTTTCATTTATTTATTTAAATCTGTTGCTATAGCTAATCAAATAAATTATCCTATCATTTAAACAAATCAATTCCCCTTTGCTTTCCCCATCAAACACATGACCCTGAGTATGACAGAAGATTTCTCCACTGATCTGTCCTCAAAACTATCCTGTCACATAGTTTTTCCTCAATGTTAAAATTATAACACTAATAACATATTAGCACTAAATCTTAACATAATTATCACATTATTTAGAATTAAAATTATCTTTTTTTTTTTTTTTTTGGTTTTTCGAGACAGGGTTTCTCTGTGTAGCTTTGCGCCTATGCACACTCATTTTAACATATTAACTTTTAATTCAGATTATATGTTGATATTAATATTAATAGTCATTACTACACATTTGTGTAAGTTATATTACATACTAATCACATTTAACTGAATTACATTTAAATTTATGTTAGATAAATATGTATATTTATCATTTCTTCACTAAAACACTTTAAACAAGAAAAATTATTTTGTACACCATTTAGTAGAAATATATTGAAAGTATTTTTCACTTGATAGAAAGCAACTTGAGAAACTCTATTTAGACTTTTGTCTGTGCTGATACATTTTCTCAAAAAGTCAAAATTAGCCGGGCGGTGGTGGCGCACGCCTTTAATCCCAGCACTCTGGAGGCAGAGCCAGGCGGATCTCTGTGAGTTCGAGGCCAGCCTGGGCTACCAAGTGAGCTCCAGGAAAGGTGCAAAGCTACACAGAGAAACCCTGTCTCGAAAAAAAAAAAAAAGTCAAAATTAACAGAAAACCAGGATGTATTACTTGAGTTTTGATTGCAATGTTAGACTGACTCCTTAGTTTATATGTAATATGAACAATTGCTTAAAATAATAAGTAAATACTTTGGCTATGTTTTCTATAATTTAGTGTTTTTTCTTAAATATTAGGTTTGTTTGTTTTAATTTATTGAGTACAATTATTTCCAGGTTCAATGAAGGTATTAAAGTTTAAAATGATATTAGTAATACAGAGGTACAATTTGAATCACAAAGAGCATCAAATACCAAATATATAACAAATGTAACAATGTAAGAATTAAGGATATATCTCAAGGGTGGGCTATAGCTCAATTCTGCAATTATTGTATGATAGGTAGAAGGCTTATGAAAACTTGTATATGAGAAAAAAACCTATGCATATACATTAAAATAGCTGTTTGCATGCAGCACTGTACAAAAACAACTTTAAAGTTCTATCAGTGTCATACAAAGCCATTACTCAGGGAATATGTAAGCTCTTTCAAAATATTTTTTAAAGAACTAAATTAATTTCAAGAACTATTATCAATAAAGGATATCTAAAATCTGCAATATCTAAAATGATTCAGGTTCAGTCATTAGATTTATATTAAATGTTAAGGATTTTTAACACTAATTGCACATAATTATTATATATATCACATATATTTTAACTTAATATATTATATTGCATATGTCAATATGTAATTATTGGAATATCCGAATTATTAACCTAACAAATGTAAGAAATTATGTGAATGAACTTTCATTAATTTTACTCATATTTCATGTTACTGAATTGGCTGTACACTAACTTTAAATTATTAAAGAGTTAGAACACATAATTTTTATTTTCTATTATATATATTCTTAATTAAAATTGTAAGAAATGCAGTATATAGTAGGACATTTCAGTGTTTTATATAAATATTACTGTAAGTGTGAAAGTTATAATGGGTGTTACTGTATTATTATTTAACAAGGGATCTATTTTACAGTATTTTATCATATTTAACACTGGCATCAGATTAACAATTACACTCTCTAATTGTGATGTTTGGCTTATGAATATATTAGTTTATTTTAATAAATTAAAACAACATACTTGTAAAAAATGTACTTTATAGTGAAAATGAATCTCTCATACTGTTGCACTTTTTATTTGCCCCTGATGCTAATGCTAATCAAATAAGTGTCCTATCATTCAAATATATGTCTGCCCTTTATCTTACAATGCAGTGCTGGTCATCAAACTCATAACCATGCCAAAATTCTCCAATAATCTGCCCTCATAGCTATCCTGTCCTGTAGATTTTCCATGATGTTAAGAATTTAAATATTAACAACAAATAATTACTAAACATTACCTTAAATACTACTACATCTATATATTAAATTTATTTATTTATGTAAAAAGCTATTTTCAATTATATCCTAGTTATTTAACATTTAGATTAGTTATTCATACTGATATTTTCTCATTAAAACTATACATTTACATGAGTTACACTACATATTAGTAATGTTTATTTGAGCTACATTACATTTTCATTATATATGTCATATAATCACTAGAGCATAGTTTTAAACCAGGAAATTTATTTCACACACTATTTTATTGAGCTACATCAAAAATACTCTGCTGACAGAAAGCTCCTCAATTAATTGTATCAAGACTTCATTTAATCTGTGCTGTTATATTTTCACAAAACCTCAACATTAACAGTTTGTTTCATAAGTGAAGATTTTAATAGAATAATAAATTAATAGTATGCACATCATGAAACCTTTCCAGTTAACATATTTATTAATGTCTATGTCCCTTTGTAATTATTTGAATGACCACATTATTACACTAGTATATTTATAATAGTATGTGTATAACCTCACTAATTCTCTTCTGATTATATTGCATGTTACTGCATCAGTTTCAATGTACACAAATTTTATATTATTTTACCATTAGGACATGTGTTCCCATTATTACGTTTTACATTACATTTACATATGCTGACATAAAACCAGATACAATACAATAGATATTAAAATATAAGAGTGTACCTATACATTACTCTAAATACAAAATATTTTGATAATTAAAATAGGCATTCCTTTATTATTGTTGAGTCTAAAATAGGTACAGGATAAAACAATGGTCTGATTGTTGCTACCAAACTTAGATATATTTTCAGGATTAAATCTAGGGTTGCTTAGCTCAGAAATATTTATTAGACAATAGTTCTCAAACCTGTCCAAGTTCTGATGAATATGGCATTTAAATTATTTGATATATATGCCGGGCGGTGGTGGTGCACGCCTTTAATCCCAGCACTCGGGAGGCAGAGGCAGGCGGATCTCTGTGAGTTCGAGGCCAGCCTGGACTACCAAGTGAGTCCCAGGAAAGGCGCAAAGCTACGCAGAGAAACTCTGTCTTGAAAAACAAAAAAAAAAAAACCAAAAAAACAAAAAAAAATGATATAAGCTTACTACAACAGAGACTCCCAGCTCCTAACAATGACTCCCAAATTCTCCAAAGAGGAAATGAAACAACAGAACAACTTCACCTGGACTTTTGAGAACGTTGACCACTGGGCAAGATGCCCTGATGCAATACCTGCTGCCAGGAATAAGCCCAGAATGTGGACATGTGAGATGCTGACAAAATAAGATCAGTCTTCCCCATGTTCCTCCTTTACAGGAAAAACTCTCACCTTATGAGTCTGGCCACCAATGACGGATGCTGTCCTAATATCTCTGCCTCCAATGCTATGAAGACTACAGGAGCCTGGGATGGCTATCTGGGTAATGGCTGTGAGCCCTGAAATCTGATATGGAAAAATCCAGCCAATGTAAATACTGACTCTTCAGCTGATCAATGAACCAGATGCTTCTAAATTCCCTCCTTGCCTTTGACTAACTTTCCAAGGCCCTGACGACAACATCCTAATGCCATCAGGAAGTAATTATAGAAGAGAATACATCACCTCTTTCCCACCCCCTTGGAATGTTAGATCAAAAGGGAATTTCTTGTCATAAGGAACTGAGATAAGATAATTACTGGTCCCCATTCTCATTTCTAAGTTCCTTCTAGATAAGGAACTCTGTCAGCTATCACAGGGCTTTTGACCCTTCTGCTCCTGCTAATTTCTATTAGCTCTTTCATCATTGATGCCTTGACTAAATGATGACTACTGTGTAGGTACCACTAATCTGATGATGCTAAAATCCTACTATCAGCCTCTGGATCAAACCTGTGACACAGAAATTTGCAAATGGCTACTCCCTTCTCTATAATCTCACTCAGAATCCAATTAGAATGGGCTTCTTGATCCCACTGAATGATACCTAATGGGTATATTCTTCTGGCCTAACTCCCTGTGTTAATGCTCAGGTTTTAGATAAAACCAAAATCTTTTGTGTCCTGGTCCAGTTAGTCCCCAGAACAGTCTGCTACCCTGATGATAACAACACTCCTAGGCATTGGCTTAACTGAGGCCCTAAGTACAGGAAATTCAGCCTTGATATTACAAGGCCAGAATTACAGTGCTTTGAGAATGGCAATAGATACAAATGTCCTAAAAAACTGTTGCATTTAGCTAAAATAGCTCTCCAAAATAGAAGGGGGCCTGTGCATGGCTTTGGGAAAACAATGCTGTTTTTATGTTAACCATTCTGGAATTATTAGGGACTCCATGGCCCTACAAAACAGACAATACAAGCCTGTAAACAACAACAACAAAAAATCTCCAAGATTTGAGATGACAATACTCAAGGGGAGGATGAGAGGACTGAGTAGATACCATAACAGGGTGCTCAGTCTTTGCTCAGAGATCAGGCCTCAATTTCAGTTTCCTGATGCTGAGCAAGCATGAACAAAGGGCATTCAATCTCCAACACCTTTGACAGCAAGGATGAGGAGGCCTGGTACATGCAGTGCCAGGCCAGGCCAGACCTGAGGCACAGTCAGCAGATAACTAAATAAAGACTTGTCCAGGCCTGCCCTGAAATGGGAAACTATAGCCCTGACCAGCCCATGACTAGGCATAGCCAACTAGAATGTATTAATATGATTGCCACTTGCTTAAGCCAATCATATCTGCAATGTCCTAAAACTGCTCTGGGAACTCCCCTTGGCTGTGTTTAAAGAAGCCTGTGAGCTTCTCTGGTCATTATCACCATTTTGCCTTTGTATAGGATGGTCAACCCCAGCATGCTAAAATAAACGCTCTTGTTGATTGCATAATTGACGGTGTTTTTTTTTTTTTTTTTTTTTTTTTTTTTTTTTTTTTTGGGGGGGGGGACTTCTCCAGGATCCTAATAGTGGCACACTAGTAACCAAGCACTTTTGTACATTCCCAAAATTCAATTTAGCTTTTAACCACATCTGCCTCTGATATGCAAGCAATCACCTCATCACTTAGTTAAACCTCTGGGCCTAATATTTTTAAATATTCTATTAATTACTTATTTGTGATGATGTGAAATATCATGAATATGAGTGCAGTGTGTGATAAATGAAAATGATCACAAAAGATACATTACCATCCCAGGACCACTTGTAAAATGGCCATCATCTCCTTAGAATCCAAGAACAAGAATCATTAGCAACCTTGTGGGGTATTTTCAATGCTGGAAGGAAAAATTAAGATATCAGGCACATTCTGTAATCTAAGAAAAGTTTTTTTTCTAAAGTAAGAATAAAATGAGACTTAGAAAGTCCAACACACCTGAGAACTTTTATCCGGATAATCAGTATGTCTTTCCTGGAAGTTCTGCATTGTCTCAGAAATAATCTTTGGTGGGAAGTGAGAACTGCTGAAGCCTGCCAACAGTTAGCTGGGTAGCTGGGTAGAAGCATGCTGATTGAAGAATCAATGAAGAAGACAGAGAAGAGCCGAGAGGTCCGCCAGTCAATGCTGGACAGCCCCGAGTTTATTTCACAGCGAGCTTATATACAATTTTGAAGGACAGAGGTAGAACAATGCACAGCACAGGCATTTAGCCACTATCTATCCTGCCTTGCGTCAAGGAGCAGGCAGTTTCATTTTCTATCTCAATGTGCCTCTGGCTGGCGTCAGCAGCCTGCATCTAGCTAGATAGTGTGTTCCTTCTTGTAGGCTAATCAGGACTTTCTCACAGCCCTTCAAGGAGACCCTGTGGGCTAATCAGAACTTTCTCACAGTCTTGGAGCAAACAAGCCTGAACTCTATTGACTCAGAATAGACTTCAGACTCAAACTGAGAAACTGAGTCAGTTGTGGGCTCCCACAGTGAGCTTCTAGATTCCAAATGAGCATGTGCTCATGAAGGGTGATAGACAATTCTGCATAATTTTCACAACCAATTTCAGTCACAGTGGCAGGAACTTATATAGCACCCTAACAGCTATAATCTATCAATTTCAAAGAAGCTATTAAACTTAGTTTAGAAACTGGATATTGGATGGCCAAATATTCCATCTCATGACATCACTGTGAAGAAAATATGTTGACAAGTATTTAAATTGCAACAGAAAAAAGATGATTTTAATATAAGATGTGGAAAATCTTTACTTAATAGTCTTTTGAAAATTATTAAACAGTACTGATGAATACATAAGGTACCACAATGGTGTAAAGTCTTTCTGATTAGAACATTCAATGTTTTAACTGATACATTCTCTTTCCATTGCTCCTCATATTCAGCATGATACAAGTCAAATTCTATTATCTCCAGTATTTTGTGAATGTTGTGTGGATATTTACTTTATTTTGTACAAATTAATCCTTCCTATACATTTCTTATTTTAGTACACTTTCAAAAATTTTATCTTGCCGGGCAGTGGTGGCGCACGCCTTTAATCCCAGCACTCGGGAGGCAGAGCCAGGCGGATCTCTGTGAGTTCGAGGCCAGCCTGGGCTACCAAGTGAGTCCCAGGAAAGGTGCAAAGCTATACAGAGAAACCCTGTCTCAAAAAAAAATTTATCTTAATGCAAAATGTGATGGTTCTCATATTTTAAAATAGAAATCCTATTTTTACTAAATATTTTCCTCAAAACTAAATTTGAGTTTAGTTTTGAGGAATTAAATCATCATTTAGTTTTGAGTTATTAAATCATCAATAAAAATGATTCAGGTATAAATGAGTTATAATAGAAACAAAATAGGCTATTCCATGTATCAACAAAGGAAAACTAGATCAAGAACTATGTGTCATGTCTGAGATACAATTTTGTTATATAGCACTTACTGGTGTAGAATTCATGGTGATGTATCTTCCTCTGTCACCCTAGTACTTGCAATACAGGTAAGTAGAAGCACATTTAAATGTATCAAGTATGTATATTTTATAATGTGCAGGAGAAAGGCACTAAAGAATATAAAGGAGGAGAAGGAAGAGGGGGCAGAAAGAAACTGGGGAGAATGAAGAAGAAAAAGTCACTGGTTGGTTGTCCAAGTACACTGAAAAGCACACACAGACACAGACACAGACACACACAAACACACACACACACACACACACACACACACACACACACATGCATGCATGTTCACACAAACAGGCACACATACATGTGTGCATGCAGGTACACAGCACTAACTGGATTCAGAGGATTCTTTTAAAAATAAGAAAGAATAGGATATAAAAGTGGTAGCAAATATTGGGGAAGGAGCTCATTGGAGTAAGGGCAGGGATTTTGCATTGGACATAATAGTATATATTGCATACTGTATGAAATTGCATCTATAAACAAACTGAATAAAAACTTTCTAATAAAGAAAGCCTAAAAGTAAAGAAAGAAAATGAAAGGAGAATATGACACTATTTAGTAAAGAACTATTTGATATGTTAGACACACGAAACCAATAATTAATGGAAGGATAGAAGGAAAATTTTACATGTGCAAGAATTAATGTTTGGTGGGGATTTAAAACTTCCAGGACATGAAATGTAACACCCTTTCATGACCACATGATCACAGGTTGCAGTTGCAAAGGCTGGAATTTCAAAGCATAGTAAGCTGCAGTCATAAGGAAGTCATTAAAGTGAGTTCACAGTCCCCAGTGTCTGTCCATATAACCCGTCTCATGACATCATTCATAACAAAGAATATGTTAACATGCATTTAAATATCTACAGATAAAAATCTAAAGAAGAAATTTAAACTGAATGGCTTTAGGAAAAAAAAGTTGAGCATAGTGGCCCATACCTTTAATCCTAGCACTCAGAAGGCAGAGGCAAGTGAATCTCTGAGTTTGAAGCCAGCCTCATCTTGTATGGTATAGTCTGGTAGCTACAGCTACATAACAAATTAAGGGAAACCATAAAATCTATTATAGCCTAAATATCTACTTGCCCATTTGTATATTAAGATATATGATATTATTGCTTCTTTACAATGTAATTGATTCTTGGTATATTTTTGGAACTAGTGAAATTTTTAAATGGAGAACAGTAAAGAAATAATGACCTAAATCTTTATAGCTTTGGTGAATTTTTTCTGATTGCATAAAATACTCATATTGACACATCCACTAGACTAACTGCAAACAGAGAAAAATATTAAAATATATTTCAAATAATATCATGTGTGGAACTGACAATTACATTAAATTGCAAATTGACCATCACTGCTGAGAAATACACTGAAATAAGTAAGATATTAAATATGTAATTCAGAGGGCCTACCAACTGCAGAAGCAGACATTTCATAAGACTGGGTCTCAAATGACTTCAAGACCCAATTTTGCTACCTGTTATCTCAGTTTTTCTCATCTCTCTAACTCAAGTGAGGCAATTCAAAGAGCAAGAATATAAGTAAGAAAAGCTAACACTTTAAGAAGTTGCCCATCATTTTGCATCACATTCACTAGGACAGAGGACCCAAATTAAGCTAAGGATTCATTGTCACACAAAATGTCTATAAAACAACCTAAGTATCAGCATGATATTTTCAATAGGTCATGTTCTTATTGTAACTAAATATAATAAAGAGAATAAACTTAATGGTAAATAAAGGGAGGGTCATGGAAGAGGTATATATTACATTATTCTAATTGTCCTGAGAGTTCCACAAATTGAGTTTTACCCCAAAGCATGTATATTTTTTAAATTAAGCATCACAGAATTTATTTAAAGCATATATGTCTCAGTGCAGTTAAGAAAATATTGTGGGAACATTAAAGAATGGACGTATGAATAATGCATTGTTACATGTCTGTAATCCCAGTATTTGGAAAAATGAGGCAGGAGCATCTCTCAAGTTTCCTTAGGGGTTATAGGTCTATTTAAATTGTTCATCTGATCTTAATTTAACTTCAGTGGGTAGTATATCTCAAGAAAACTGTTTTTTTTTTAATTTAGCAGAGTATAGGTTTTTAAAGGTGATATATTCTAAAATATTCATCATCCTCAAAATCTCTATTCATTTTACATACCAACCTCAGAAACACAAATAACATATATTTTTACTTAATTCAAAGGATGTGGTTTAGAAACCAATAATCTAAGTCAAACATTTAAGACTTGAAATACCTGATCAAGACTTTTTGCATTTCCAGCAGTACAGGAGACAAAGATTGCCTTGAAGAGACATCATCTCCAAGCAGATCTTAAAAGTAGCCCAAGAGTTAACACAGCATTCACAGTAGACAATGATGTGTTTAGTGTTAATAAAACCTAGAAATAGGAAATTAGGGCCACTGAGATGTCTCAATGGGTTAAAAAAGTGCTTGCTGCTTAAGCATAATACATTATTTCCATTCCCAGAGTATGTAGGGGCACATGTCTGTAATTCTAACACTCCCATTGTGAGACGCCAGGCAGAGACATGATAATTGGCTGGAAAATTCAGGGCCAGCTATTGTGGAATTGAGCCAGCTAGTATGAAACAAGCAGGACAGAAACAAGAGACACCTCACCTCAGAAATACAGTGCAAGGAAAGAACCAACTCCAGAAAGTTGTCCACATGCCTGCCATGGCTTGTCCATGTCTACACTCATACACAAATACATACACAGGCACACACACACACACACACACACACACACACACACACACACACCACACGTTACTAGCAATAATTAAAATTAAAATTAAACCAAAGCAAGAGAAAAAATGTAAACTTTAGAATTTTAAAAATTACTATATTTACTCACATACTGGGTGTGTTTCCAGACTATATATAATTAAAGCAGGTGGAAATATAACTGAAAAGGGAGGGATGAAGTAATATCTAAAAAGCTAAGAGTACATGTTATTCCAGAGGACCTAATTTTGGTTCCTAGGACAGACATCAGGTAGCTCACAACTGTCTATAACTCCAGCTTCATGGGATCCAACACCATCTTCTAGTCTGTTCTGGAAACTGCATACAGCACTTGGCAGACAAATGACATACACATAAATAAAGCTTCTGAATTTTTAAGGTAGAGAGAATTTAAAAAGATATATTGATATTCTTCATTCAACATACACATGTTTTTTTTCTTTTTGAGAATACCAAATCTTAATAAATCTTTTATGCACATTTTAAGAGATGACATGAAATTTGTATAGTACTAGGTTGCATTTTGTAGGTCTTTTCAAAATATTTATGTTTGAGAATCACTTAAAACTAATGACTGTTGTGGAAGGTTTTTTTAGTGATCAGTCCTATGTCTTACGTTTCAAGGAAAGTGCACTACAAACGGAGCTATATCCTCATTCCCTATTTTCATTTTGATAATACACTAATGTTTACTCTACTACTCAAAGCATAATCATAAAATATACTAGAATTGTATCTAAGAGACAATAAAGAATTCTTTATGGCAACTTTATTTATGAGGCCATTTTATTGAACATACTACTGATAATAGGATCACCTTCTTTTAAGGAAACCACAATTACATTTTTTTTCAAAAAACTGGTAAACATTTCTCTTGTACCTTTCCTTTCCATTTATTTATTATGTGGTCTGAAATAATATAATGTCTAATCAGTGATATTCCTTCATGCAATTACATTTTTATTTTATTTATGGATCATTTTGTACATTTAATACACATTAATAATGATGATAATAATAAAGAGAAGTAAAGTCAGAGTGATAAGACCCAAATCCACTTTAGTTCTTTTCCAAAGCAAACTATGTGTTGATTCAAAGTTATTTGCGAACACCAAATACACAGGAAAAGTATAACATCTTCTATGCAACTGATTAGCATTTCAGATATCTCAAGAGGCCAGGAACACAAGTTTGACTTAAGGTTCACCCTGGCATGGTCAAGACTGAAAAGAACGCAGGAGTGATTCTGACATCCTTCATTGTTAATAGGTATATATAATAACAAATTACTCATAAAATCTGAGAAGCAGCTTCAAACTCAGCCAGGAATATAATGTGGTGAACTGTCTTTGTATTAGCTCTCCCTGAAGCAAAAAGTATTGTAAAGGTAAATAGTCATCAGAACTTCCAATTATGGTTATAGAATTTATACATGGAAATTTGGGTGGGCAATGAAAACATTATCTTCAGTATAGCCATAAGTATGTAAACACCCCAAAATTCATGTGATTTAAAAATGGAACGGTTTCTTTTGTGAAAATTACATTTATACAAACATTAAAATGAGATATTAATAAATAATAAGCAAATATATAATTTTATCCTTAATAATCTAAAGATTTTCTAATATTTATGTTATAAAAATCACCTAAAATTTGGAGAAAAACAGACAACTTAAACCATGTGACTATTCAAACTAAGATATAAAATTAGGAGTGGTTAATAAAACTTGTAGTGAATAACATTAAAATTAACAAATCTAATAGAATTATTGTTATTTTGACTTTGTAAAGTTTAAAAACTATAAATCAGAGTAAGATAATTCTAGGAACAAAACGTATAATTTGCCATTTCTATTGCTTAAAACACTTAAATATTTGAAAGTATAAAAAATAGTAAAATTTCTGAAGATAAAAATTAATAAAACAAGAAAAAAATTTAAATATCAAAAATGTATTAGGTTAGTCTTTAACAAAGTATTCTTTCCTAAAAACATGTCTTATTTTAAAGCAAGGCATGACTTGGAAAACTTTTCCACAAATTTCTGAAGTAACTAATAGTAATATTTGTGGTGGTATTGTGTTCCCCAAAATATTGTGCACCCTAATAAACTTATCTGGGGTCAGAGAACAGGACAACCACTAGATATAGAGGCCAGAAAATGGTGGCACACATGCCTTTAATCCCAGCATTCCAAAGGCAGAAATCCCTCTGTGAGTTCAAGGCCACACTGCAAACAGCCAGGCATGGTGACTCACTCCTTTAATCCCAAGAAGTGAGCCTTTAATCTCAAGGAGTGACGTCAGATAGCAGACAGGTATATAAGGCGTGAAGACCAGGAACTAGAAGCTTTTAGCTGGTTAAGCTTCAGGCTTTCGAGCAGCAGCTCAGCTGAGGAACTTTCGAGGTGAAGAAGCTGTGGCTTGTTCTGCTTCTCTGATCTTTCAGCATTCACCCCAATACCAGGCTCCAGGTTTGTTTCTATTAATAAGACCTTCTAACAATTCTTGCTACAAATAATGCACAAATTTCATCTAAATAAATATGAAGAAACATTCAACAAATTGCTAAGTAAGATCCCCTGAAAGCTTTATACTGAACTGATAAAATCAGTAGAATAAGATAAATGAACTACTGTTTACTCATCTTGAGATATATCTACATTATGTTTGAATAATCATAATCCAAAGGCATCTCCAATTATAATATCTACTGAATGAATTGAGTCTAACTCAGAAATAAATTTTTACTGGTGTAAAATGCTGAAACTTTAAATTATTATGATAATAAAAATGAAAAACATGTCACACAAAATACCAATAACAGGTTTTTACCATCTAGAGTTTTTGCTATGGTTAATTGTGGGTTTGTGTGTTTGTTTGTTTTTTTTTTTTTTTGGAGACAGGGTTTCTTGTAACCCATGTTAGCTCCTAAATTACCTATATAGCAAATGATGAACTTGAATTCCTAATTATCCTGCTTCTACCTCCAAAATTTTGGGATTACAGGCATATGCCACCATACCTGGCTTTTAATATCTAGTTTTGATTTTCTGACTCTCTGAAATAAAAAACAAATATGATAATTAGTAATGCAATGCTAAACACCTTACCTTAAGACTGGGATTGAGACAAGCATCCCTACTACTATCATTTTTATTTCATGGCAATAAATCAGGGAGATACATTAAAATAAAGGATAATAACTAGAAAAGGAAGGAATGGATTATATTTATTCACAGATTTTAAGTTGATGTTGTCAGATACCTAAAACAACACATAATAAGTAGGAATAACTATATTTAGCAAGATTGTTAGATTTTGTACAGTGAAATATGTTAAACAAGCTTTTCTGAATATAACAATTCTCATAATTTGTCCACATCAGAAAAAAATGGTATGAGAATATTATACTATAATTTTATATTTTTTCTTTTCTAATACTGGACAGACACAGCCTAAAAGATGTAAATCCTGATTATTGTTGTCATTTTATCTAATATCATGACAAGAGAAGATCACTAATATAGATAAACTCTAACTTATACTTGATACTTAATCTTGTTGACAACAATAAAAAAATCTATTCTGTGACAATTTTTTTTATTAACTTTAATTTCATGTTTCCTGCCTAATTAGAAATCAAGTCCTTATAACACTTCTCAGGATTAAATTATTTCTATACAGAAATATCATTTATTTTTCTGATTTCTTTCCTTTATTGCTCTGTTCTAATTCTGGCTTCTTCTTACAACATACACTGTATTTTTAAAGAACAGTTATCCAAAAGCAATCCCTAATAGCAGGCTTTCTGATGACTTGCATAGCTCAAAGGCTGGGTTTGCAAGTATAGTAACTTAATTCCACCTATGTAATTTAGAGTGACTCTGAGATGTCACTGTATATTGTAGCCGGAAGTTTTCCTGTGTTCCACCTAACCCACAGTCAAGACAAATCGCTTCCACTCAAGTCTCCCAAGCAAACACACAGAGGCTTATATTAATTATAACTGCTTGGCCATTAGCTCAGGCTTATTACTGACTAGCTCTTACATTTAAATTCAGCCCATTTCTGTTAATCTATATGTCACCACATGTTCTGTGGCTTTATCAGTGTGCCATTACATGCTGCTCCCTGGATGATGGGCTGGCAGCTCCTGATTCTGCCTTCCTCTTCCCAGAATTCTCCTCATCTGCTTACCCTGCCTACACTTCCTGCCTGGCTACTGGTCAATCAGTGATTATTTATCAATCTATCAGAGTAACATATATTCACAGCATACAGAATGACATTCTACAGCACTTCCCCTTTTCTGTCTACTCAAAAAGGAAGGTTTTAACTTTAACATACTAAAATTGCATATAATAGAACAGTTATCAAGCAAGAATTACAGTTATAATATCTAGTCTATTTATATTTGGCAAAATTTAAGAAAATATTCTATCTATCCTATATTTATCAGTCTAAAGTTTTATATCTGATTTACCTTTCATCGTAACTAAGGAAAATTATAACTATTTAGTCTTCAACTATACCAAAGACCTTGGAAGGATATAATATTACCTATTTAAACAGGAAGAGCATTGTAAGCAACTTCCAAAAATCTAGAATAACAGAGACAGCTGTCTGCCTGGACAGTCATCCAAAGTTCCTCTGCAACATTAGGGGATTCATCTTTAGCCTAAAGACCTAAAGTCTCTCAGTCACTTCTTTTGGTGTCCTTTAGAATGTCTGGCAGGAACCTCAAGGACTATCTCTCCTTGCAAATTTCAGTGGTCACCTTCCTATGGGTCCTGCATGTGAAATTGATACAACATTTTGTTCCATAGTCCAGGCAAGAACAGTTTCTTGCCCAAATGGCTACTTTTGCCAAGAAGAAGATAAATTCCATATGGTGTTAACTTTCATTGTGGCCAAAGCCAGCCACTGGGCAACAAAGTGTCCTCACGTCAACTTCTGACAGTATGCTATCCAAAATGAACAAACAGGACACAAAACAAAGGACTACAAATACTTTCCAAGACAAGTGTGGTTGCAGCTTTGGCAACAGGTACCCTCTGAGGCCATGTCAATATGGCACCATCGCTGAAGTGGCTTTGCTATCCGTAAAAGGTACAGTGCCCCTTTCTTCAAAGACAGATGAATAGGCAATGGACCAATGGCTTCTGGCATCCAGTGGAACAGTCGTTGAAACAGTTATTTTTGAAGGAGTTATTCTTGAAGGATGAAGGAGTCTAATCTCTTAATGGTAGACTGGCATTTAATAAAGGAGATGAAGCCAACCACAAGCCGAGAAGAATGGGATGCTGAATTCCAAAAACACCATCAATCTCCAAAATTTAAAATCCTGAATCATGAAAGGACAGTGGTGGAATTCAAGTTTATCTGGTACATGGGATACTCACACCAAATGTGAGGTTGAGCTATAGGTCTTATGTTCATCCTACTTCACAAATGAGTCTGTCAGATACCCCAATCCTGTAGGCCAAAAATGATGTCCCAACATTGCAGAAAAACCTCAAGTGACTGTCCAGTCAGCTCGGTGTTTCTGTCAACTCACATTTTTTAGAAGTCACTTGTTTGCACTTCCTGTTTTACTAGGTAATATTATTTCCTTCTTGAGTGTCTGAGGAAGGTGAAGAACAGATAGTTATAGTTACAGTTTTCCTTGTTAAGAAATTCAGAAAAGAAACTCACCAAGAGCTGTTAAGTGTATAATTTTGAAAGACATCATAAGACAGTTTTCTGTTGGTAATATAAGTTAGGATAGAAAGTGAATTAGGTACATTTTGGACTCACAAAATACAATAGATAATGGAATATTTTCTCTGAATTGGTCAATATAAATGGACTAGACATTGTTGATGTATTTATTGTATGTATATAGTTATTGTACTTATTGTATACAATAGTTTTTCTTATGTTAGTTATATATTTTTTATTTTTATTAGACAAAAAAGGGGGAAATGTGGTGATATTTTATTTGTGCTTTGATAAATAAAGCTTGCCTGGAGATCAAGGGGAAAAGCCCAGCCATTTTAAGTAAATAAAGTCAAGCAGCACACTCCCTTAATCTGATCACTTAGCAGGCAGGGTCTCTTTGTGTTCAAGCCATACTAGGGAACAGAGACAAGCGTGAACACATGCCTTTAATCCCAGTATCAACCATAGAGACCTAGAGGTCTGTACAGACAGACAGACAGTGACAAGAAATTGAGGTAGCTGGGCTAAGATAGCCAATGAGAGGGCAGAACAGGAGGGCAATAAAGGCATGGGTAAGACAGGAAGTAACTCATATTTGGAAGCTGCAGAGTTGGTGAGGTAAGGTTGGCTGGTGGCTCTCCCTATTTCCCTGATCTTGAAGGCTTTCACCCCTCTATTTGGCTGCATGCTTTTTATTTAATAAGACCATTTAGAAATTCATCTATAGTGTATAAGAAATACTACATTTTAAAGATAGGGCCATAATAACGATGACTTGATACAGAAAAATGTGATTCTCATATATTTTCAATAGGGCACAAAAAGCCAGTAAGGATTTTAAAAAGCATGGTATTTTCTAATATAAATGAAAAAAAAATCTCTTAATAGATCTAATTATCACAATCTCAATTAAAATAATTTTATATTTATATTTTTTCTTAGAAGTGAATTCTGCTTTTATAGTTGATTCATGATCTCTCCATGTGAGAAAACTAAGAAAAAAAATCATTTACTTCACATAACCAAAAACGTAAAACCAATTCCTCATTTTTTCACTATAAAGCATTATAAAATAAGGTAAACATTTATATCTCATAGAAAACTGCAAAACGTATAAGCAGCAAATTTAAAAAGCCAAATAATATTTGACAAAGACATTACAAGGATATAAAGACATTACAAGTTTATTAACCTGTGAATAAAACTCAACATAAATCCAGCACAAACTAATGTTTCGCTAAGAATGAGAAATGAAGCCACTTTAGCAAAGAATTATGTCACTATCACATTAGATGCAGAGAACCACTACAATAAAAATACTATCTAGTTATCATCTTAAATTCAGAAAACATTAACACATATCATATTAGTTGTGAAATAAAAATATATAAAATTTTCCCTCCAAGAATCATAAGAGATAAGGATTTCTACTGAATAAAACCAGTTCTTTTCAACATTTTTATTTAGTTTATGGCTAGGACAATAATGAAAGAAATAAAAGAAAATGCATAGAGATTGCAAAGAACAAAAAGAATCTTCTTTAACCCAGAGACCAAATGACTATGTTTCCAGGCATTTAAAAGTAATATTTAAGTAATAAAATAGAACTTTAAGTGATAAAAGAAAACTAGCTTTGAGTTAAACTTTAATATAGTTAATATATTTCTAAGACTAGTCTGCTACTAGGTAGTATCATATATACAGGAAAAAGGCACCCCATGAAATCTCAATAAAATGGTCATTTGAACAAAACCTGCATAAAAATAACACCAGTTGTTATGTTAATATGAAAATCTCAGAAGTTTCCATGACACCCCTAGATGTAGGCTACAGGCAATGAATGAATGGATGGAGAGAGAGAGAGAGAGAGAGAGAGAGAGAGAGAGAGAGAGAGAGAGAGAGAGAGAGAGAGAGAGAATGAGAATCAATCTTCTCTAGGAGCAAGCCCCAATAGTATACTCAATCCTAAGTAGTCCTAAACACATATACATAAAAACAACACAAATGGATCCAGTATGCATATGTATGTGCTGTAACAATAATTCATGACGAGATCCTGAATTTGAGATCAAGGAGTATTGGGAGTAGTTGGAAGGAAGGAGAAGGTAGAGTAAAAGTGGTGTAAAATATACATCTCATGTATGAAACTAAAAAAATGACAGCACAAAAGGAATGACAGTCATAAAAGTCTCTTCTAGTTAAATACAAGTTGAAACCCATTATCTTAACAATTAAAATAGAAAATTTTAAGTAATAATGAAAAAATTGAAAGTAAAATGAAATTACACAATGAAAAAAGGAATGAGGCCGGGCGTTGGTGGCGCACGCCTTTAATCCCAGCACTCAGGAGGCAGAGCCAGGCGGATCTCTGTGAGTTCGAGGCCAGCCTGGGCTACCAAGTGAGCTCCAGGAACAGCACAAAGCTACACAGAGAAACCCTGTCTCAAAAAACCAAAAAAAAAAAAAAAAAAAAAAGAAAAAAGAAAAAAGGAATGACAGAAACCTCTAAAATGTCCTATTTTTAAGGTAAAAATTAAGAGCTACATCACAAAGGAGGTGGAAAGAGTCAGACTGGACGCCTGCTATGGGACAATGTCTTCTATATATGACAGGGAAGCTGCCCCTAGGAAATCTCAACAATATGATTGCCTAAACAAGACATTTTCAAATAGTATCACCAACTGACAGCTTCACTCCTAGGGAAAAAAAAAGGTAATTGATGATTCCTAAGAGAGGGAGAATTAATCTTCTCCTGGGATCTGTCCCCTGATATGCTAGTCAAACCTAAAAGGTCATCCCTAAACACATATTATCAACACCAATTCATCTCAACAGATTCTGTTTATAAATGTGTGTGTGTGTGTGTGTGTGTGTGTGTGTGTGTGTGTGTGTGTGTGTGTGTTAAACAAATACAATTAAGAGATCAAGAAATTGAAAGGGGGTAGGAAAGACATGGAAAGAGGAGGGAAGAGGAAGGGGGAGAGAAAAATACACTACTCATACATGAAATTCTCAAAACATAAAAATGAATCAAGAATTATAATAACTTATTATTTTGTCATTTTTGTAGCATCTTAGAAACTGTGGTCATAGATATTAATTAAATTTAATTTTAATTCAACAAAGAATAAAGCATTCACAAAGAATAAAATATTCATAAAGAGTAACAGTATTTGCAATATTTAAGATAATGATCTGCCTGCCTGATTAGAGGAGAGTTATTTACAAATGATTTACAAAGGAGTTAAACTACCTATTTCTTCTACATAAACTCTCCATGCCTTTTTTAATTTTGTTTCCCTGTTATGTTCCTACTGTTAAATATAACTACATACCTTCTCTGTATTGATTTGAAGAAAAGACAAAGAAACTTTCAAAGTATCATTAGTATAGGCTTTCTTGTCACTGATTCTTTGTTGTCAGGTTTTTTACTTTTGTGGATTACCAATTCACTGTGCATTCAAGTGTGAATTTTAAGAACAAATTCAATGCACATTTTTTTCCACAAAGGTAACTGTGATTTCCAGTTAGAAACATGTATAAACAGATAAATGCCAAATACTACTAACACTTATCAGTGAAATGATACTGTATATTTTAGTTTTTTTTTTATTTTCCACATCTGAGATTTATTGTGTAAGTATATCAGAACTGAGTGCAAAAGTTTCATATTTGTCATATTAATAAGAGTATGTGTTATACAAAACATTTTTAGTTTTATATATCTATCCATGTATAAACATATTTAACAAGTTAAGAAATATATTATTACTGTATAACATCAGAAACAATTAACATTTTGCTAAAAGAATACCTTATTTTCCTCAAATACTTAGGCTCATTTCAACTCCTACCATAAACTTCTCTCAAACAGACATGGGTAATTTTAATTATAAATTTAATTTCTTTAAATATTAAAACAATTACCATACTAGTTGCCAATATATTCTTTTTATGTGTGTATCACTGGATCATTTAAAGTATTCTATTTGTTAGAGATTATTTATAATCATTTAAATATGAAAATGATTATATAATGAATTTGCCTATTTGTATAAATGTGTTATAGTCAATTACATTTTGAATTTTTCCAAATATTTTATAATATATACTGCATAAAAATCACACATCCAAAAATTTTTTTCCTGAAGAAAGATATTATATACGTATATACTATTTAATTAAAGTATATATAAATTATTTTAGGACAAGTTACTTCATTATTTTATACAAATTCTTGATCTATTCTTTTTTTGTTTGTTTGTTTGTTTTGTTTTTTTGAGATAGGGTTTCTCTGTGTAGCTTTGTGCCTTTCCTGGAACTCACTTGGTAGTCCAGGCTGGCCTTGAACTCACAATGATCCACCTGGCTCTGCCTCCCCAGTGCTGGGATTAAAGGCGTGCTCCACCACCGCCTAGCCTATTTTTTTTCTTTTCTTTTTTCTCTTGATCTATTCTTATACATTTTCTCATAAAATGGCAATGAATCTGAAAATATAGCAAATGATTTGATGTTTGGTTTGTAAATCTCTTTTAGGTTAATTTAAAGAAATTGTGCTTCTGTATGTTAATAAACATAATAATGATATCCCAGCCCACACCTCTAGTTCCTTTATTCGAGGACAGGGTGATCCTAGGGATTCCAGGTAAGACACTATCCAGCACCCACTAATATCACTTAAAGTTCACGCAACAAACCCCAGACTGCACCTATTCGCCAGGGCTCCATATTCCGCCAAACACCTTCAGTAGAAGACTTTTGCTTTATTGGTGGCCAAGCTGAATCTAAAGACCCAAGGTAAGACACTGCCTACTATCTGCTAACACTCCTTAGAGTAAAAAAAAAAAAAAACAAAACAAAAAAAAAACAACTTCTGTTGTACTGGAGGCCATACCATACTAGGAACCCCAGAGACTATGCAGGTACCTAGGACCCCAGAGACCACACAGATACTTGAAATCCAAAACCCCAGAGATATTGTGGTCCACAAAAACCCCAGTGCAGACACCATGCTGGACCTGAAGACTCTCTAATCACTAGAACGCCTGGATACTTATGCTGGAAAACCAGAGAGGAAAGAGAAAGCAAGGAACAAAACACCCATCCAACAAAGACAAACTCAGGAACCAGCACCTAGACCTCTACCCACTCCAAATCCAGATGCCTAAACACCAGTGTAAAAACACAATCAGGAACATATAAGCCAATATGGCACCACCAGAGCTTAGCTATCCTATAACAGTAAGATCTGAACAATCCAACACAGCTGAAGCACAAGACTATGACCTGAAAACCAACTTCATGAAGATTATAAAGGTTCTTAAAGGAGAAATGAAAAAAAAATCTCTTTAAGAAATTGATGAAATGTCAAAAAAAAAAAAAACTTGCAAGAAATAAATAAATCCTTAAAAGAATGTCAAGTAGCCAAGAAAAAAAAATCAGTGAAGGAAACTGTTCAAGACCTGAAAATGGAAATAGAAGCAATTAAAAAAAAAACACAAATGGAAGGAATTCTGAAATGAAAACTTTGAATAAGCAAATAGGAACTAATAAAAACAAACCTTCAGTCAGTGAAGTGGATGAATATAAAATAAACTAAAAAAAAATCAGTAGCCCTCCTATACATAAAAAATAAATGTGCTGAGAAAGAAATTAGGGAAACTACCTTTCACAATATCCACAAATTATATAAAATATGTTGGTGTAATTCTAATCAAGCAAGTGAAAGACCTGCATCCCAAGAACATCAAGTCTTTGAAGAAAGAAATTGAAAAACATATTAGAAGTTGGAAAGAGCTTCATTGCTCATGGATCAGTAAGATTAACATAGTAAAATGGCAATCTTATCCAAGTCAAGCTGCAGATTCAACACAATTCCCATCAAAATCCCAACACAATTATTCAAGACCTTCAAAAACAATACTCAACTTCATGTAGAAAACCAAAAACCCAGGGTAGCTAAAACAATCCTGTGCAATTAAAAAAAAAATCCCCGATTTCAAGTTATACTACAGAGCAATAGTAATAGAAACTACATAGTATTGGATAAAAGCAAACAGGTTAATCTATGGATCGATCAAAGACCCAGACATAAATTCCCACACCTATGGACACCTGATTTCAACAAAGAAGCCAAAATTATACAATGGAGAAAAGAAAAAGAAAGCATCTTCAACAAATGGTGCTGGTCTAACTGGATGTCAGCATGTAGAAGATTGCAAACAGATCCACATCTATCACTTTGCATAAAACTCAAGTCCAAGTGGATTGAAGACCTTAACGTAAAATAAAATACACTGAACCTGATAAAAGAGAAAATGGGGAACACATTGGCACTGGAAATTGTAAATGGACTTCTAAATTGTCTTATTAAATAAAAGACACTGAGCCAAAAACTTGGGTTACAGCCTTAGAGAGATCAGGGAAATAAGGAAAGCCACCAGCTAAGCTCACCTCATCAACTCTGCAGCTTCCAAGGATCATGACTTCCTGTCTACCCAGGCTTGTATGCCTTGCTCTTCTGCACTCTCATTGGCTCTTAGCCCAGCTACCTCACTTCCTCTTCCTACACAGCTCTGTCACTGTCTGTCTATCTGTACAGACCTCCAGGTCTCTATGGTTGGTACTGGGATTAAAGGTGTGTGTCATCACGCTTGGCTCTGTTCCCTAGTGTGGCCTTGAACACACAGAGACCCTGCCTGCTAAGGGATTAAGGGCGTGTGCTGCCTGACTTTTTTGTTTACTTGAAATGGTTGGCCTTTTCCCCCTGATTTCCAGGCAAGCTTTATTTATTAACCCACAAATAAAATATCATCACATTTCAGCACAAATAAAATATCACCATAGGAATAACTTCCTGAACAGATCATCAATAGCATAGGCACTAATATCAACAATTAATTAGAACCTCATTAAAGGGAAAAGCTTCCTTAGGGTAACAGACACTGTTAAAAGGACAAAATGGCAGCCTATAGAATAGGAAAAACTCTTTATTAACCCCACATCTGACAGAGGGCTGTGCTGTGGATATCAACACTGATTGGCCAGTGGCCAGGCAGGAAATATAGGCGGGACAAGGAGAGAGGAGAATTCTAGGAAGTAGAAGGCTGAGTCAGGGAGTCACTGCCAGCCACTACCATGACAAGCAGCATGTGAAGACGCCGGTAAGCCTCGAGCCACGTGGCAAGGTATAGATTTATAGAAATGGATTAATTTAAGCTGTAAGAACAGTTAGCAAGAAGCCTGCCACAGCCATACAGTTTGTAAGCAATATAAGTCTCTGTGTTTACTTGGTTGGGTCTGAAATGGCTGTGGGACTGGTGGGTGACAAAGATTTGTCCTGACTGTGGGCAAGGCAGGAAAACTCTAGTTACAGGGCTGCTTTCCAAAATATATAAAGAACTCAAGAAACTAGATATCAACAAACCAATTATCCAATTAAAAATGGAGTACAGATCTAAACAGAGTTTTCAACAAAGGAATTGCAAATGACCAAGAAGCACCTGAAAAAATGTTCAACATCCTTAGCCATCAAGGAAATGCAAATCAAAATATATATAATATCTTACACCTGTCAGATATCTGAGATCAAAACCACAAGTGACAATTCATGCTGGAGAGGATGTAGAACAAGGGGAACACTCATCAACTGCTGGCAGGAGTGTGAACTTTTACAGCCACTTTGGAAATCAATATGGCAGTTTCTCAGAAAATTAGGAATTGATCTACCTCAAGACCCAGCTATACCACTCCTAGGCATATACCCAAAAGATGCTTTACTACACCACAAGGATGCTTGCTCAACTATGTTCATAGTAGCTTTAGTCCTAATAGTCAGAAACTGGAAACAACCTTGATGATCATCAACCAAATAACGGATAAAGAAAATGTGGTACATTTCATAGTGGAGTAGTACTCAGCTGTTAAAAATGATAACATTATGAAATTTTCAGGCAAATGGCTAGAACTAGAAAAGATCATCCGAGCGAGGTAACTCAGACCCAGAAAGACAAACATGGTATATACTCACTTATAGGTGGCTAATAACCATATAGTAAAGGATAGCCATGCTACAATCCATAGACACAAAGAAACTAAGTAGCAAAGAAGGCTCAAAGGGGGGACACATGAATCATAGTGTGAAGGGGAAAAAGACTAAACATCACAGCTGGACAATGGGAAAGGTCTGGAGGGGCTAAGCATGGGAACAGGAAGGATCAGTTGGGGGAGAGTGGAGGGAGAGTGTACTGGAAAAGACAACTTGAATCAAGGGCATCTCTGGGATGAGCTAGAAACCTCATGCAATAGAAATTCCCAGGAATTTATGAGGGTGACATTAGCTAAGACCCCTAGCAGTAGGAGACATGGAACATGAACCAGCCATCTCCTGTGAACATGCAAGACTTCAATGGAGGGATCAGGAACCAAACCCAGCCATATAACCTCTAACCTACAATTCTCCCTGCCTACAAGCTATGCTGGGACAAAGGTGACACAGAAATGACTGGTCCAGCCTGGGACCCATACTGTGAGAGGGAGCCCACTACTGATACTGTCTGGAGGGCCAGTACCCAGAGGCTGGATAGCCCAGAGACTAGGGACAGAACCAAACATGACTGGTAGAAAAAGAAGCAAAATGTCAATGAAATAATTTCTAATGATATTCTGCTATACTTATAGATCATCATGTAGCCCAATTGTCAATAGAGAGGCTTCACCCAGCAGCTGACAGAAACAGATGCAAAGACCCACAGCCAAACATTAGGTGGATCTTGGGAAATCCTGTAGAAGAGGGGTAGGAAGGATTGTGAGAATCAGAGGGGCCAAGGACACCAAAGGAAACCACACAGAGTCAATTTACCTGGACTCATGGAGGCCCATGAAGACTGAACCACCAGTCACAGAATTGGCATGAGACTGACCTTGGCCTTTTATACAAATGTTGCAGTTGTGTGGTTTGGCCTTCTTGTAAGACTCCTGGCAGAGGGAGCAGGGGCTGTCACTGACTGTGCTGCCTGCTTTTGGGACTCTTTCCTCTTGCTGGTTTGTCTTGGCCAGCCTTAATAGGAGAGGAGGTGCCTAGTCTTATTGTAACTTGATATCCCATAGCTGGATGATATTCATGGGAGGCCTGAACTTTTCAGAATGAAAGAGAGAGGGAGTGGATGGATGGGAAAGGAGGAGGTTTCAGGGAGGGACTGGGAGGAAAAGATGGAAGGAAGGAAAAGAAACTGTGATCTGGCTGGGAAAAATTAACTGATTAATAAACAAAAGCATATTACTGATTTATGCATTATAACCTACTTTTATTTTGTTGATTTAATTATTAAGCTCTTTTTATTTACATAATGGAAAAATAGTAATATCAAAGTCACTATTAAGCTTACAATGACATTAATAATATGTATTTGATATCTATACAAAGTTGAAAGAATTCTAGTCAACAAATGTATGCCAATTCTAAGCTTGTAAAAAATAAAGATATGTCACAAGGGCTATATATAGGGCTTAATGGCAGAAAAATTGGATAGCATGTTTAAGGCACTCAGTTCAAGTCCAAAATAAGCAAAAAGAAAATATATTACCTACATATAAAGCATATTCACATGATAGCTGCACTGTCTCTCAATAGAAGCCACAGAAAATGAGTGACCAACTTTTCAGTGCTGAAAAATAAAACATTCAACCAGAAGTTCAGATGTAGCAAAATCATCTTTCAAATGAGGTTGAAGTCACAGTCATATTAACAAATCTGAGACATTTTGTGCCTAGTCTTGCTGTAACTTGATACCCCATATCCTGAATCTGAATACACTGTAAAATGAATATATAACAATTTTTTTTTCTGGCTGCAGGGAAATGAGACCGGAGAAAATCTGAGAATTACAGAATACATACAAAGACCTAACAGGGCAAATAATTCAAGAAACAATAAAGACCAGTTAGTGGTGTTTCATTAAGACACAAGACTTGAAATAAATTGGAAATTAAAATTGCAGATGAAAACATATGTAAAATACATCAAATAGTAATGTAAATATCTGTGTTTAATTCATTTATAAATCATAAGGCAAATATAATTAATAACTGAAAATTAAGTATTAATACGTTTAACTAATATGTGACAAAAATGTCTAAAGGAAAGAGGGATAGATACAATTCAGCTTGTGTGAAGTTCCACCTAGGAATAGACTGTAGGATTCAGAGGAGTACCACTGAAGCCATGAGAGAACATAATAGAGAACAGCGCAGGTGTGCTTCTGGTAACTGTCACTACAGAACAAATACTAAGATTCATGTCATCTATAACACACTCAGTATCTACTCCATTGCTGTGCACTGAACTGCATTGCAACAATGTAATTCTACCACTTAATCCATACCTGACACATTTCTGGAAGTAGGGACTCAAAATTAGAGCACATTAAACAAGTGATGAAAGTGAAGACTTAAATTTTCTGTCTCCCTTTTTCTGTCTTAAAAATTTCAAATAATCAATAAAAATATGTTATTAAAATTCCTTAGCCTCATATTTTATATCTTTATGCATTTAAAACCTCAAGGCTTTAATAATTATTCTCAGAAAATTGTGTATTTGAAAAGGCATTGCTACAGTGAAGACAATTAACATGTTTCCCAATTTTTCATGTAGACCTTTAGATTTTTCTCATTCTGATATTTATATGGTTTCCTTCAGCTTCCAATACATTGCCCAATAATAATCTATTGCAATATGAGCTGTTTTATATAACTTATTTATAATGTAAAATAACGGAATATTATTTTATAGTCTATAACCATTCTTTAGATTTTGTTTTATGCTTTACTTGCCAATAAATTATCACTACTAATATAAATAAATATGGATTCATAAAAAGGTACAAAGATTTTAAACACCTTGCAACTAAACTACATAATAGAAATCTGGAAGATACCTAAAAATATTAGTGAATTATAAACTTGCATAACTATCAACAATTAAGGAATAACCAAGTGAATTACCTCTCAAGAATGATGAACAAATTGATGGGAGTACATTCAAAAGAATTCCTAGCAGAAATGGTGACAATGGATCAGAAACATTGCAATACTGCAATAAAAATATATCAAGTTATCACCAAAGGATATTTTATCTAGCAAAACTGTCTCTCCAAGCACAGACTAAAATAAGGTACAATTAATGCTGAGAGAATTTACCCCTGTCCATACAAAATCACAGGTATAGGTAACTCTTCTGCCTGCTGTGAAGAAAATCACTTTCAAAGGAAAAGAGAAAGTATCTAAAGGGACCAAGAGAATATAATAGTAAATGTTTATAGTTATATAGAGAATTTTTACTATTAAGATGAGACTTTGAAGTTAAAAAAATACTACCTAATATATGTAATTTGTAAGTCTTATCCAATTGAAAGCTTAAGGTTTGTGATTAAATCAATTATGTAATTTACAATAATTCACGTGTGCCTGTATGATGGCTCAGCAGACAATGGTGCATTTCTCCAAGTCTGAATACCTGAGTTCAATGTTCAGGACCTACATGGTACAAGATGAGAATCAAATCTCCTGATTTGTCCCCTAGCCACCAAATGCATGTCATGAATACACACACACACACACACACACACACACACACACACACACATGTTGCACAGATATTTATACAATAAATAAACATAATGCAAAACATAATAACTAAGGGGAAATCCTAATTAGATTTGGTTAACTTACTTTTCAAGTTAAGACTTATTTTATTTACACATTTAAAAATGTCAGAAAAAAATATATGGAGAGTAAGTTGCCTCATCCTGTTAGTTTCATATGAATATATTAATGCTGCCTTAAATGTAAGTACACCGTGATAACTAAACATGTGTATGCTACTATCTATTTTAATCAGCAAATGTCCTACAGAGTTCCACTCCCAGCAATGAAGTCCAGGGGCTCCCTAGCAACTGTAATTTCAGCTCCATGGAATATAGTGCCTTCTTCTAGCCTCTGTGGACACTTATAGATGTGTGTCACACACAGAGAGGAGAGAAAGAATTTAATGGTATATATTTTTCAAAAAGTCTCCACCACTGATTGCAAAATGCCATGGAAGATTTTAAAATGTCTCAGAACTTCAAGGAAGCTTTATGCTATTTCCAATACAAATTTTGGAGACCAATCAAACCAAACATAAATGCAAAATACTAAAAGCAATAAAATATTAGCAACAGCCATGACAGTTTCTAAACAACTGAGGATTAAGGAACTACAACTTAGTACATGCAAATTAGACTAATACAGAGATAACATTACACACCAGCTAAAGATACTAGCCTTAGTCACCACTGCCAAAGATGTAAAGTAACTAACTGTGCCACTCATTCACTCTTATTGGGGGTATACACTTACAAATACATTTCTAAACACATTAGAACTTTCTAAAAGAACTTTAAAATGCATAAACCATGTCACCCTGTCACCCAGTCAGTCTATTCTTGGATATCTATTGAGAGAAAAAAGAGTACATGCACACATGCACACAAAGTATGAGTTCAAAATAGCTATAACATTGGAAATGGAAAGGAATTTGGTGAGTCACCAGTTAAAGGAATCGGAATGTCTACAGGGGGATCTGGGTGGGTAATGACTATTTCTGTTCTCTTCATCATGGAAATTATTTCTCATAATTCATGACAAATATATCTATACAGATTGTTAAAACATGTGAAAGTCACAAAAAAGGTGCTTAAAGAAACATTTTTAGAATTAAAAACAAAAGAAATTCTGAAAATTTAAGAATATGAGTTAAAATCACCGTAAAATTTAGAAACAAAAGAGGTAATTTAATTCATAAGAACAATGAAAGTGCAGCCCCCAAATTAGGCCTGGTTAATAAAATTAGTCCTCAGCAAAACTGTTCAGATAGTTTCCAATGTATAATGCCTGGTTTTACAAACTCTGCCCTAAATATCAGAAGGATTTATACTAATCACTTGCGATTACTTCCAGAGATGATAGACAGATAGACAGATAGACAGATAGGCAGATAAACAAACTTAAATGGAAAAGAAATATTCTATGTTACTGAAATCTGCATTTGTGTTACACTAAACCAGCAAAGATACACTGATAAAGGAAAATCAATTATTGTTATGCATACTGAAAAGTAAGAGAAAAAAATCTTACATTTGCATCATTAGACTCTAAAGACACTTTCAATAATAATATTTCATGAAGAATTGGATTTCATGATTCTTCCTGGTTTACCACATAGAAATGTGATGTTTTCTCAAGAAAAAAAGGATAAAATTCTGTTGTTATTATTATGAGGAAAACAATAAGAATCTCTTTTTAAAATTTAATATCGAACTAGATCTTTCCAAGAATCACAAAACTACATCAAAAACCATAATTACTTCTGCAATATTGAAAACTTTACCCTAAGACCAGTATTGATACTATGATACCTATTATAGCACCTTTATCCTTAGTCTATGGAGTTCAAAGCCCAAGGAATAAACCAAAGACATGACGAAAGTGTAAAACACATGAAAAGAAATAAATGAACAGAACTTTATTTACGGATCTTACATCCATATTTTGAGACTATTTACAGGTAAGAATTAGAATCACTATCTACATTTAGCTAGATTGCTCAATTTCAGACAGTTAAATATCTAAATACAATTTTTTTTGTGAATTACACTTTTCACTAAATATTTCATGTGTATCAGAAACAATGAATTGGACATCTTGAAAAATAATGAACCTTTAAAGATTTATTTTCCAAATGATCATGAGACAAAAGCTGAAAGGATTTTTAACACTGATTATGGTTGTAGTTTGTTTCTTATGACAAATGATTAATAGTAAATTCTAGCTATGTTTAACATTTAATCTTACTGAAATAATAAAAAGATCACTGTTTGTGACAATTTTTCTTATGAACTCTAATTTAATGACCTCCGTAAGTAAAAGTCAACTTTGTGTAAATCACTCTGAAATAAATTATTTCTCCAAAAATATATTGTAAAATTTTATTTCTTTTGTTTATAATGTTGTTCTAGTTCTGGCTTTAAGTATAATGCCTTATTTATACAATACTATGTGAAAATAAAAGCACCCAAAAGAAAACTTAATAACAGGCTGTCATGTCACTTGTATTAGCCATACCCATTACAAATAACACATTCACTCTGGGCAATATTTCTAAAAAAGTACAGATATGTATCCTTTCATGGGAGACACTGTAATTAAATGATATATATTATTTATATAAATAACACATGTAATCATTGAATCCAGTGAATATAATCTGTAATATTTTATTACAAACATGCTTCACTTTCTTTGATTATTACAGATTTGTGTGACTGAATATAAAATCTGCATAGTGTTTAGTTAGCATATACCATTAAAAATAATTGTTTTACCTTTGTGCATCTAAAGAATACAAGAAACACCAGTGCAACATAAAAAAATCAAAATGGCTCTGAAAGATGCATTACCTCCTGGGAACAGTAATTCTAAACTGTCTATCATCTCCTCAGAAACCACGAAGAACAGAAAAGAACAAGGTGGAGTGATTATATTTTTAACACTGTAAAGAAAGGCAAAAATGTCAACAGAATACAATACCCAAAAAACTTTTATCGAAACTGGAAATGAAGTACAGCTTACCATCTTAGATGAACTTGAAATAACGTGTTGCTGTGGTATGTGTAATATTTTGCTTAAAGCTGAGACGGAAATATTATTTGGAAGGAACCGAAAAGTTCAGGAAGGAGAGACGTGCAAGCCCCAAGAAGGCACACTGGATAAGGTGGCGCCATCGACTGGTGGGAGGTGATAATCACCAGATGTGCATTCGCTAAAGAAGGCTGGTTGGTTAAAGCGGCACGTCTACTCATGGGAGGACAAAACAGTAGCCTAGAATTACAGCATAAGAATTTATATAGCATCCTAAAAGTATTCTGTTCATTAGGTTTAGCTCAGAATCAAACCCTGTCATAAGCCCAATGACTTGATGTAATCTAATTTGAAAACTGTGGGAATAGGTTTTTAAACTGCTACAGAAAAAAAAAAAAATCCAAAAGAAGAATTTATACTAAATAAGTTTTCTTTTTTTTAATTTTATTTTTTTCCTTTTGTTTTATTTTACAATACCATTCAATTCTACATATCAGCCACAGATTCCCTTGTTCTCCCCATTCCTGTCCCCTCCCCTTCCCCCCAGCCCACTCCCCATTTCCCTTTCAAAATCCAGGCCCTAGAGGTGGCTCAGTCAGTAAAGGCACATACCGCCAATCCTAATAATTTGACTTTGATCCCTTAGGCTCATGTGGTCGAAGGAAAAAAGAACTCCCGGGAGTCCTCTCCACCTCCACATGAATAACTTAGCATATACAAACACAGATACACATATACAGGTATACTCGGATAGTTATGATAAAAATTAAATCCAGTGGAAGCAAAAGGATGCATAAACATAAGAACAGAAAGAAAAAATGAAAGGAAAAATAAAAACAAATGGCCAGAGAGCCAACTTTTTTTTTTTTTTTTTTTTTTTTTGTTTTGTTTTTTCGAGACAGGGTTTCTCTGTGCAGCTTTGCGCCTTTCCTGGGACTCACTTGGTAGCCCAGGCTGGCCTCGAACTCACAGAGATCCACCTGGCTCTGCCTCCCTAGTGCTGGGATTAAAGGCGTGCGCCACCACCGCCCGGCTTGAGAGCCAACTTTTAAAAATTATATTGATAATGTATTTTTGAGAGGACACTCAAGAAGTGTTGCAGCTAGTTCTACACATGTAATTTTTGATAAGTTAATTATTTTGATTCTGCTGAAAATTTCATGAATACACACGCAGAAATGGGGGTGGGGATATGGAAATATTATCATGAAAGCTTCTAAATTTATCTGCCATTTAAATTTCAATAAATCAGTTTGTACATCTGAGATTAACACCCATAGCAGACATAGGTATAAAAGATCCTGCATTAAATGTAAAAGAAAAAATCCTATAAAATGTAGAATCTTATTATTCATCATAAAAATTTGATATACTTTTCAGTGGAAAATGAAGAGGAAAAATATTTCATAAGGACAAAAATACATTTGATAATTTCTAAATATATAAAGAGACTATTACACCTGAAAAGTTTACTATTTCAAAAATATAAGTAAGAAAACTGATAAACACCTAAACAGAATGGTAGAGTAAGAAAGTAATATATTATAAAAAGAATATAAAAGAGCCATTACTACATTACAGAGATATAAAAAAAACAAGTAAAGGTTATTTGTGTTCATCAAATTTGATATTAGGTAAAGTGAAGAAAAGGGAAAATACCACAATTGTTTTAATTATGTGTCTTATTGCTGTGGTAAAACATCTGACAAAATCTGCTTAAGGAAGGAAGATATAATTTTGGTTCAGAGTTCAAGAGAATGTGGTGAAGACATAGCAGCATGAATGTGAAGAGGCAAATGGTCACATTGATTCAGCAGTCAGGAAGCAAAAGGTGATTGGTGAGCACTTGTGCTTAGCTACGTTGCTCCTTTTTATACAATTCAGAACTGAAATCCAGGCACTGCTGCAGCCCTGCTTCAAGGTGTATCTTCACATCTTAATAGCTTCATCAAGATAACCTCTCATAAGCCTAATCTTCAGCCAGAGGCTAACCTAATCTAAATACTTCCTCCCAGGTATGCCTGGAGGATTGGCTCTTGGGTGATTCCATATCCTGTATGAGTTGACATTCAGCAGAAACAATCACACACTGAATAACCATATATTTGTTAAATATTCATAAAATAATTGCACTTATAATAAGAAATAGTCCTGTAATTTGTTTGAATTTCATATTCTGGTACCTAAAGTTTCCATATGATTTATGTATAATATTAAGCATGAACAAAATATTCTGGATAATAAAACTTACAAAAATATTCTTGTTAGGTCTCAAAACATTCCTTTTCCCAAAGTCTGGCATTTAGACAAAAGCCAGTATTTCCTCAGGGATTTAAGAAAATAGTTCCTACTCGCTAAAGGGAGTCATTCTCCTAATATACAGCAAAGGGGATCACCATTACCCTATGCCTATGGTGCTTATTAGCATATCAAGGTCTATGCTAAGCTCTAGGCTCCCTCATTCCCTACTCACACATACCTGTTACAGAGTCCTCCTGGTTAGCACACCCCAATCCTTATCCTAAACCTCTCTAGCCCTTGGAATTTGCTTCCCTTCCCACAGCTTCTGTTTTCTCCTATATAATCCAGCCATTTTTCCATTCATGCTCTCTTGGCTCTCGGTTCCCATGCACTTTCTTGTCCTCTTGACTTCTGGTCCCTTCTCCTGGCCCTATCTCCTTTCTCTCTTTCTCCCTCTCTCTCAATCTCCATCCTATATCTCTCATGGCCGTGTTCGGTCTACCGGTCTTGTTCAGTCTAGACAGTTTCAGATGCCTCTGGCTATGCTCTCTCTCATATATACAATAAAACCCTTCTCCTCAGCCATGCCTGGTAGAAGTCATATCCTCATTTTTCATTCAAATCTCCCAGTATTTAATAGGACCCACATGAAATTTACATCAAAATGACAAAATATATAAAAAAGACATTTTCAAAATTATCTCGTTTATGAAAACATGTAGCGAATGTAACAGAGCTGAACAACCTTAACACAAGTAATATCCACAAAATACAAATGGCCAAATAATGTCTAAGAAAAACAGAAATTTATGTTTTTATTATCATTTCAAAATCAAAGAAGAGTACAAAGGAATGCAAGTTGGTGATTAATATATGCATAAATTGTGATGAAATATTTTACCACACACTTTTGTTAAAGCTATTTCAGACAAAATACTTTGATTAAAATGGAAGCATGATTCCAAGCAATAGAATAAAATAAAAAAAAGGATTGGAAATAATGGCATGCATGAACTATGTAATTCATAAATTACAAGAAACAGTGTTGTAGAATATTATTTTAAGGTGTGTTACTTTTATTTATGTTGCATTTGTCTACCCCTGTGAAGCTGTGTTACTTTGCCTTTCTAAAACACCTGCTGGTCTAATAAAGAGCTGAATGGCCAATTGTGAAGCAGGAGAAAGTATAGGTGGGGCTGGCAGGCAGAAAGGATTAATAGAAGGAGAAATCTGGGGTGGGGGGGAGAGAAGAAGTAGCCAGAGAAGGAAGAGGACATTAGGACCAGCCACTCAGTTATACAGCCATGGAGTAAGAGTGAAATAAGATTACAGAAGAAAAGGAAAAGCCCAGAGGCAAAAGGTAGAAGTGATAATTTAAAGTTAAGAATAGCTAGCTAGAAACAAGCCAAGCTAAAGCTGGGCATTTATAATTAAGAATAAGCCTCTGTGTGTGATTTACTTGGGAGGTGGATGATGGGCCCCACAAAAGAGCAAAAACAAACAACAACAAAATTATATTAAAACTATCTTAAATTTATAGCTAATGTATTCAACTTAAGCAGTTAACCATGATTAATAAGTATAAGGTCAAGGAAAACATTAAGTATAGCACTATCACTATATATCACAAACAAATAATTAAAAACATATGTATAATAATAATAATTAAAGAAGAAGCCATGAATTTGAGAGGGAGTAGAGGGAGACAGGAGGAGTTGGAAGGGTGGAAATGATATAAAACCAATTCTCATATATAAAATTCTTTAAAAATTTGTAGAGATTATCATCATCATTATCATCATAATCAACATTATTATTATTACTATTTTTATTATTATTAAAAACTTTACAATAGTGTTGTGTTTTGAGTAGGAATGTCCCCCATCGACTCTTGTTTGAATGCTTGGCCTATAGGGAGTGGCACTATTAAGAGATGTGGTTTGCTGGAGTAGGTATGGTTTTGAAGGAGGAATTGTGTCACTGTGGGCGTGGGCTTTGAGGTGTCAGAAGCTCAAGCCAGTTCTCTTCCTAGTGCCTGCAGATCCAGATGTAGAATGCTCAACTCCTTCTCCAGCACCATGTCTGACTGCCCACCACCATGCTTCCTGCCATGATAATAAAGGACTAAATGTCTGAATCTGTAAGCCAGTCCCAATTAAATGTTTTCTTTTATAAGAGTTGCTATGGTCATGATGTCTCTTCACAGCAATAAAACCCTAAAACAAAGAGTAAGCACATAAAAATCCAAGAGCATGTTTAATAAAAGATGTGGAAAATATTTGTGTAGAGCTCTATGGAAAATTGTTTAGGGTTATTGAATATTACATAAGTAACTGGAATAGCACAATAGCTTCATTGTATCTCAGATTTAGTATGATTAAGTGCAGTATCATCATTTCTGATATTAAGACAATTTCTGCATGCTAGTCACATGAGATTTCACTTTTATTTTGTGAAAATGTATTAGTGTTATGTCACTTCTTATTATTTTATGTGGATCTTTCTATATACTGAAGAAAACTATTATTTATTATAGCAAATATGGCTATTGTAACCTTTGTTTTTTAATTTTTAAAGGCGTATTTTTTTTTAAATTTTACATACGTATTTTACCTACATATCTATCTGTGCAATATGTGTGCCTGATGTCCTCAAAGGTCAGAAAGGGTCTTGTTGGATCTTTAAGAACTGTAGTTACATGTGGTTGAATACTACCATGTGTGTGCAGGGAGCTGAACCCAGCTGCTCTTCAAGAGCAACAAATGTTCTTAGCTGCTAACCCATCTCTCCAGCTTCAGTGGCTTTAAAAAATACACTATATTTCCTCATAACACAAGTAAGCTATCATAATGGATTAATGAAAAAAAGTAAATAGTTTACGTTGCATATAGAAACTGTAAATTAACTATATTTCAGCAAACATGTGTATGATATGGCACTGTAATAGAAATGTAGGATGAAGAGGAAGAAGAAAATTAAAGCTAAAGATTAAGCAGCAAGACAAAGAATAGAAAATAGCAAAAATAAGAAAATTTAACATTGTTCAGTTAAGAAAAATACACGAAAGTATCAAACCCCAAAATTTCTGAGTATAAAGAAAGAATATGCTGGAACTTAAAAAGAAAAATTTCCCAATGGTTTATTTTAATATGTGAAGAGGTACATGGAAGCAAAGGTCAAGATTTCTATTTCATCTTGGTCTATATTTCTCAACTATAAAGTCTGAGATTCAGAAATAATTAACATGTAAATTCCTTCCAGTACTTCAAAGTTAGTTATAACAAAAAACAGATTGGATCTATGGGTCAGAAATTTCATTGCAGTTTTTATTTTTATACCTGCTTTGTGACCCTAAGCAACCCTCAATGACTTCATGTTTAAAACTTAGATAATATTATTATTAAATATTAATAGCAGCATTGCTATAAGAATCTCATTTGACAGCAGAAAGAAAGATGACTTATAAAATAGTATTAAATACATGAGTCATTACTAAAGATACATCCATATTGTATTACAGACAAATAGAGGGTTTATTAAAAGTCATCTGTGATTTGTCTGTATTTTGCATATATTGACCCTGGTTTTATAAATATGTCACAGTGTTCAATTCAGAAAGAAGGCAATGTATTTGTTACTTGGTTTTTAATGAGAAGATCTAAATCCATGAAGTATAAATTCTTAGTGAAGCTTTTATAATTAGGAAATGTGCTATAAGAATATAAATACTTAATATTATTTAAAATGTGAATTTTTAAATGATAAGTGTATAAAAATTATGATGATGTATCCTAGAAGACTCTAGTGCATAGTGTATACTTCAAATTAGTAGGATATGTATCAAATAGCATTAGTTTCACCACTTAGCACTTCAAGAAAAATTATCATTTCTATTTATTAATATAGTGTTGCTAGAAAACTTGTTATTAGTAAGTAAATGGGCTTTTTTTCTATATTCCTTAAGACATGCATTTTCTTCTCCTAAAAAGATGAGACAATATCAGTTCTATCTTCTTGCTTACAGTTCTCCAAAGAACACACTAATAGTTAACAATATATGACTTACTAATATTATCATATTATCAGGAAAAGAAAATATCTTGATATAATATCAGATTTCATTAATATTCTTTGTCTTAGTTGGGGTTACTACTGTTATAATGAAAGATCATGACCAAAGTAATTTGGAGAGCAAAGGGATTATTTGGTTTACACTTCCACATCATAGTCTATCATTGAAGGAAGTCAGAAGTAGAACTCAAGCTGGTTGGAAACCTGGAGGCAGGAGCTGATGCAGAAGCCATGGATATAGCTTGCTCAGCCTGGTTTCTTATGGAACCCAGGACCACCAGCCCAGGGATGGCCCCACCCACAATATTCTGTGCTCTCCCCCATCAAGCACTAGTTAAGAATATGCCCTACAGGCTTGCCTATGGCTGAATATTATGGAAATATTTTCTCAATTGTGGTTCTCTTCTCTCAGATGACTATATCTTGTGACAATTTGACACAAAATTAGCCAGCACAATGATGTTGTGATAAAATACCATGATCAAAACCAACTTATATAAAAGTGTTATTTTGTCTTTTGGTTCCAGAGAGAGAGAGAGAGAGAGAGAGAGAGAGAGAGAGAGAGAGAGAGAGAGAGAGAGAGAGAGAGAGAGAGAGAGAGAGAAAGAGACAGAGACAGACAGAGAGACAAAAAAACAGACAGAATAACAGTAGGGGAAGCAGGTGGTGGAAATAATAAGCTGACAAATCACATCTTCAGTGCAATCATGAAACACAAAAGATGAAGTGGAAGTGGGACCGGGCTATGAATTCACAAAGCCTACCACAGTGATATATTTCTTCCAGCAAGAACATACCACCACGCTAAATACCACCACCACTTAGAACCAAGTGTTCAAATACTTGAGCCCATGAAGACATTTCTCATTCAAAACATATCACAGGTGGGCTTCCACAGTCTCTCACAGGGGCCAGAGTAAAGTGAGCCTTCTCCCAGCTGCTGCCTGCTGGCTTTAGCTGTCAGTGCATGCTCTGGCAGCATGCTGTGGGGAGGGTTAAGGATTTTGCTCATATATACAAACAGTTAAAAAACACAGTAAGGCAAGAAGAGGGAAGAAAGGGATCTGTAATTGTCATGTAAAATGAATTAAAATTTTTCTTAGTAAAAGAAAGTAAATTTTTTATTCACTTTACAATAATAAATTTACTGTTTCTTAACTCTATATGAGTAAAATGAATAAAACATTTGAAAAAGTAAACAAATAAAAATGACAAAATCACAATAAATCTAATGTTGCAGATTTAAAAAAAAAAGAAAGAAACACAGTAAAAGCAGATTCAGACAGAAAGGCCTCTAAAGAGATCATGGTGTGTTTAAAAGCTGTGCTTAGGCTTGAGAGAGAAAAGAGAAAAATATATATAGCCTTAAATTAAAATATACATTTAAAATAATAATATAAAGTCCTTAGAAAGGGGAGTAATTAATATAAACAAAAAGAGCCATATGAGGATGGGAAATTTTGAAAAAGTCTGGATTATGTATATTATTGTGTTGTCTTTAAAATTTTTGACTGCCATGAGACATTTGATTATAGAAGCTGCTTGACTAAACCAACCTACATATTTTTAAACTATCTTGACTCCAACATTTAAGTGAAAAGGTAAGCCCCTTTGGGGGAGAGGTTATGTTTTTGTTTCTGCAGGAAATAATAGGCTATGGATTCATTCAAAGTTAAAGATGATCAGATTTGACTGAGGAAGACTCCCTGAAATCCTGACTATAGACATGGGTAAGTGAACCTAAAGTAATTACAAGATGAGTGACATATATTTACCTGCTCAGGCATAAGACAAAAAATTATCTTTAACTGCCTTATGTACAATTCACAGTTTATATTTGTATTAATACAGATATGCATGTTAACTTTTAAAAATTATATGTTTTCATAACAAGGGGACCTGACGCCAACAAAAAATGGCCCAGATGATCCAACATCAAATACAGCTTCAAGGCTACTGGCTGAGATGATCCAGCTTCACAGATTACTCCAGTCAGGACTTGACCATAATCCTAAATTTTCTCAGGGTCCCCCAAAGATTGCCAGCACCTCCAATAAACAGGAAGTAATCTAAAACCTATGTCCACATTCCCCAAAATAGATTATGGATGTTTGTATTTGTTTAGGGGATTGGTTACAAATTGTTATTGGGCATGGTCAATTTCTTTCTAAAATAAGAAAGGGGGATATGATATAGAAATGCATAATATAGAAACAATAGGATAAAAGGGCAGATTATTGAAACAACTTTAATCTAAAAAACAACTGTTAATCTTATATATTTTACCTTAATATGGATTTTGGTTTACTGATACAAATTTAAAATCAATATATATATATATATATATATATATATATATATATATATATATATATGTAATAACAAAATTGATTTTAAATTTTATATATATATCTACTCTTGTTTAAGATATGATGTTTATGCAGCTCATTTCAAAATGTAATGTATAATTAAAAATATAGATCAATAGTCATCCATAATTGTCACACTTATGGCCATATTAATTAGGTTTTCTAGGTATACAAAGATATATTTAGATAAATAGGCAATCTTCAAACACTTTGAAGACCTACAGAATATGGCATCTAAAATGTTTTAAGAACTTAGACTTTTCTCAACAATTAGATACATCTCCTCCTAATCCAACCAATTACTTCAAAGAGGGTGATGAGTACCAAAGAAACTCCATAGTAGATTTCTTTCATTAAGGCGAGATCAGCCATTTGGCAAAAAGTTGCTTTTCCTTTGACTGCTTGATTGCATGCTCTATAAAGTGGGCATGCAGGACCCAAAAGAAAGTGACTGCTGAATTTTGCTAAACCAACATGGGACGGTCGGTCCTTCAGGGTTCCTGCTTCACAGAAGAAACCGCCAGACATTCTGCAGGACACAGAGGAAAACAACTGACATATTTTGCCAAAATAGATGGGACAGTCCTTCAAATTTCCTGCTTCACAAAGAAGTCTGCCAGATACTCCAGGCCTATAGGCTGAAGATGGATGCCCCAATGTTACAGAAGAAATCCAGGCCTCCAGATGTCTCTGTCATTTCTAGAGTTTTGAAATTTTCTTACAGTGTACTTCCTGTTTAGTCAGATAATATTTTATCCTTTTGGGTTCTTTGAAGGAGTTGAAGACTAGATAGTTATAATTATAGTTTTCCTTAGTTATGATAAAAGATAAATTAGATGTAAAACTTTAGACTCACAAAAATAGGATAGTTGATAGAATATTTTCTTTGATTTTGCCAAATAAAAATAGACTAAATATTGTAACTGTAATTCTTGCTTGATAACTTTTTTGTTACATGAAGTTTTACTATGTTAAAGTTAAAATTTTCCTTTTCAATTAGACTGAAAAGGAGAAATGATGTGGAATGTTTTTCTGTACACTGTGAATAGGTGTTGCTCCAATTGGTTAATAAATAAGCTGCTTTGGCCTATAGCAAGGCAGCTTACAGCCAGAGGAGAAACTCAGACAGAGATACGTGGAAAAGAAGGTTGGAATCAGGAGAGAAGCCAGCCAGCACCCAAGGAGCAAGATGCCAGCAGATCAGTAATGCCATGCCCACATCACAATACATAGATTAATAGAAATGGTTTAATTTAAGTTGTAAGAACTAGTTAATAATAAGCCTGATCCATTGGCCAAACACTTATAATTAATATAAGCCTCTGAGTGATTATTTACCAATGGCATATATATATATATATATATATATATATATATATATATATATATATATGTTGTTGCATATTTAAGGAAATTTAGTTTTCTCAAACATTAGGGAGGGGCCATTTTATTGTATCTGACTTTAATATTTATGATAACACAGCAGCTTTTGGGCTGGTATTATGAAGGAAACCAAATAAGAGATCTTGTAACTTTCAAACCATTTAATATCTGGCTGGATCAATTTCCCTTAATTATTGTTGACTTTTCAGCAGACCTATGCAGATCTTGTCTGCTGGACCAGGGATCTGAGGACCCCCCAAAATGGTGCATACTATAGTCTAATGCTATAGACTGTCTTACTTCAGTTTGTGTACTGTCATACACCAATGAAAGAAAGAAAGCAATGATCTAAGGAAGGTTGTTTGAGTTCAGAAAAATGTACAAATAAACACAAATAAGCACATAATAAATATTATCAGAGCAGCCCTTTCCCAGAACTTTCTCAGGACAGAGTAACTGAAATACAATTGCCTGGCACATACTATAGATTATATATCTGGGATAGCCTGAAAGCAAGACAGAAGGCCATATCCAGATTCAGGGCACATTGACCAGCTTGCATTCTATGGCTATGTAATGACATCCAAAAAGAATAAACATGTCTTATAAATTGAATGTAAATGTTTAACACATGTCCAAGAACAAACCAGGGAACAAAATGCAACTGAGGTAAAAGGCCCTCTGCCATTTTTCCTGGAGCCTCTCTCACTGTTCCCCAAGGCATTGCTCAACTGTGCATCATTCTTTTGATCATGTTCCAACATACAGACTTTTCATTTGTTTGGGAATTTAGTCAGTAATGGCACAAGGTTAAGTCTTATGTCCTAAAGATTAAACAACAAATTTTAAAATAGATGTTATGAATTTTATGAGGAGATGATATGACTCAGTTGATAAAAGTACTTTTTTGCAAGCATGATGTGGTAGTTTGAAGAAAAAGGGCCCCCATATGGAATGGCAATATTAAGAAGTATGGCTTTGTTGGAGGAAGTGTGTCACTGTGGGGGTGGGCTTTGAGGTCTCCTATGCTCAAGCTATGCATAGTGTGGCACTCTTTTCATTTCCTGGTGCCTTCAGATCAAGATGCACAACTTTTAGCTCCTTCTTCAGCACTATGCTTGCATGACACCCATCATGAAGATAATGGACTAAACCTTCAAACTGAAACCTAGCTCCAATGAAATGTTTTCCTTTTTAAGATTTGCCTTTATGGCTGGGCAGTGGTAGCACATGCCTTTAATCCTAGCACTTGGGAGGCAGAAACAGGTGGATATCTGTGAGTTTGAAGCTAGCCTGGTCTACAAAGTGAGTTCAAGAACAACCAGAGACATTACACAGAGAAACTCTGTCTCAAAAAAACAAAACAAAAGGACTTGCCTTGGTAATGGTGTAATTGGTTGTTTTTTACCTTTGGGGGCCTGCTCCTACCCAGCTCCCAAATAAGTACACAGAGGCTTTTTCTTACTTATGAATGCCTGGCCTTAGCTTGGCTTGTTTCTAGCCAGCTTTAATTAAATTGTCCCATCAACCTTTTGCCCTGGGCTTTTCTTTCTTTATTCTACATGCCTTTCTTTCTTTCTTTCTTTCTTCCTTTCTCTCTTTCTTTCTCTCTTCCTTTCTCTCTTTCTTTCTCTCTCTCTCTTTCTTTCTTTCTTTCTTTCTTGGTTGCTGGTTGTGTAGCTGCATCGCTGGCCCCTGATGTCCTTCCTCCTTTTCTCTTTCCTCAATCTCCTCCTCCCATATTTCTCCTCCTATTTATTCTCTCCAACTTCTAGCCCCACATATACTTTCTCCTGCCTTGCTATTATCTGTTCAGCTCTTTATTAGACTACTCAGACCAATCAGGTGTTTTAGACAGTCAATGTAACACTGATTCAGAGTTAAACAAATGCAACATAAAAGAATGCAACACATCTTTGCATCATTAAACAAATGTTCCACAGCATAAAAGAATGTAACACACCTTCAACTAGTATCCCACAGCAATCCTGAGTGAAGTAACCCAGACCCCAAAAGACACACATGATATATACTCATTTATAAGTGGATATTAGATATAAAGTAAAAGATAATCATGCTACAGTCCACAGATCCAGAGAGGCAAATTAACAAAGAGGGCCCCAGGGGGAACATATGGATCTCACTGGGAAGGGGAAATAGAACAGGTATTGCAGGTGGATTGGGGGTATGTGAGAATTGAAACAGGAGGGATCAGGTATGGGGAGTGTAGCCTGAAGGTTTCTCTGGTCCTGCCTGGCCCTGCGGTCAGGACAAATCTCTCCCACCCACGTCCCTCAGCTGCTTATAAAATAATCACTCAGCGGCTTAATATTATTTACAAACTTATGACAATAGCCTATAGTTTAAGCTTCTTGCTAGATAGCTCTTATAACTAAACTCAACCCATTTCTATTAATCTATATGTGACCACGTGTGTGCCATTACATGCTGCTTCCTGGACGGTGGGATGGCATCTCTTTGCCTCTCCTTTCTCTTTCTACTATCTCTCTTGAATTTACCCGCCTGGCTCCATCCTGTCCTGCCATAGGCCAATGCAGCTTTATTTATCAACCAATCAGAGTAACAAATATTCACAGCATACAGGAAGACATTCCACAGCAAGGGAGGATGGAGGGAGAGAGTTCTGGGAAAGAGAATTGGAATTGGGAGATATTTGGGGAATGAGGTAGTACAATGGAAACTCCCAGGAATCTACAAGGGTGACCCTAGTTAAAACTCCTATTAATGAGGTGAAACAGAGCCTGAACTGGCCATCTCCTATAACTAGGCAAGACTTTCATTGGAGGGACCAGGACCACAATCCATCCACAAAATCTTCAACCTACAATTGGTCCTGCTTGTAAGATGTTCCAGGCAAAAGGTGGCCACAGAAACTATGGAACTGGCTAACCAATGACTAGTCCAGCTTGAGACCCATGCAATGAGAGGGAGTCTACCTCTGACACCCCCAGAGGGCTAGGACCCAAAGGTTGGGTAGCCCAGAGACCTAGGATAGAATCAAACCCAGGTGGCCAAAAATACAAAATAATAATAATAATAATAAAAGGATTCGTAGTAATATTTTGCTATACTCATAGATTGGTATCTAGCTTCATCAGAGAAGCTTCATCTATGAACTGATGGAAACAGATGCAGAGAACCACAGCCAAACAGGAATCCTCATGTAAGAGGGGGGAGGACTGTAGGAGCCATAGAAGTCAAGGACACCACAAGAAAACCCGCAGACTCAACTAACCTGGGCTCATAGGGGCTCACAGAGACAGAACCAACAATCAGAGAGCATGCATGAGTCTGACTTAGGTCCTCTGTGGGATCCCACAACTGACTTAGTTTTCCAGTTTGAATCTGAAGTCCATTCTGAGTCAATAGAGTTCAAGCTTGTTTGCTCTAAGGCTGTGAGAAAGTTCTGATTAGCCCACAGAGTCTCCTTGAAAGGGCTGTGAGAAAGTCTTGATTAGCCCACAAGAAGGAACACGTTATCTAGCTACCTGCAGGCTGCTGATGCCAGCCAGAGGTACATTGAGATAGAACATGAAACTGCCTGCTCCTTGACACAAGGCAGGATAGATAGTGGTTGAATGCCTGCACTGTGCATTGTTCTACCTCTGTCCTTCAAGACTGTGTATAAGCTGGCTGTGAAATAAACTCAGGGCTGTCGGGCATTGACCGGCAGACCTCTCGACTCTTTCCTGTGTTCTTCATTGTCTCCAATCTGCACACCTCTACCCAGCTACCCAGCTGACTGTCAGCAGGCCCGACAGTCCTCTACACATGTTACTGTTGTTTAGTTTGGTCTTCTTGTGGATCTCCTAACAGTGCAAGAAAGTGCTGTCTCTGACACTTTTGCCTACTTTTGAGACCCTTTCCTCCTACTGGGTTGCCTAGTCCAGCCTTAATATGAGAGGAGGTGTCTCATCTTACTGCAACCTGATATGCCATGTGGTTGATATCTATGGAAGGCCTGCTCTTTTCTGAAAGGACATAGAAGATTAGGGGTATAGGGGAGGTGTTGGGGGAAGGGACTAGGAGAAGAGGAGGGAGGGGATACTGCAGTCAGGGATCTAATATATGAGAGAAGAAATAAATAAATTTTAAAATAGAAAGAAGGATGAACAAGCCAGTAAGCATGACTCCTCCCTGGTCTCTGCATCAGCTCCTGCATCCAGGTACCTGGCCTGTATGAGTTCCTGTCCTGACTTCCTTCAGTGATGGACTAAGATGTGGGCATGTAAGCCAAAAAACCCTTTCCTCCCCAACTTGCTTTGGGTTACAACAACAGTAACCCTAAGACAACATGCATATATCTATTGTATCAATTATCTTATTTAAGTGACCATTGTTTTAATTATAATTGCAAATATGGAAGTAAACTCCCATCTACAATCTTTATATATGGCTATGAAATTTATAAACACACAAACTTGTGATAGTCTCTTTTCCATTCATTCTTCACCTAATTATCTGCATCAAATAATTTCATACGCATGTTTCAATTTCAGTGTCTACATTAGTTCGTGTTCAAACTCTTTTCCTGAAACATCCAGGTCAAGTTAAAGATCCTTTTGGGTACTCCTGAAACACGTATACTTTTCTGATATAACTTCTCAAGTGATGATTTTTCAATGGTTTCTCTTTTGACTCTCGAGTTTTGCGCTGTTATAGCAACATTTAAGCTTTCCTTACCATTGTCACCTCTGCCAGTACAAGAATGTGTAGAACAAAATGAATTTCAATTATTTCAATTAAAAGAGTACTAAAATTCATAGAATACCTGAATTGCAGTAGTCTCAAGGAATACTTGTGTGCACACTTTTGTCTTTAGAAGAAGACAAAACATAATTTTACTTGTTATGTGAAACTAAAAGATTTTATTTTATTTCCATGTCCATAAACCTTCATTTGTAAGTGACCAGCATTGATGAAAGTGAAAGAGACAATATGAAGTTCAGTTTTATAGAAGTTTTCTTAGGCTAGAGAATGATATTAACCAGTGTCTCCTTCTTATATTGGGAAATATGTTCAAGACTCTGAAAAATAGCTTCCTACAACATAATGCTATCTCATACCTCTATTCAAATTATTAAAATGATTTTGGGGTGTGTTATCTTAAGCAGCATACAGAACTGAGTCCAATGACGTAAGTTATTTTTATATCTGTTGTTACTGTGGTAGGTAGTATGAATTTTGCTCAGTGCTATATCTGTAACTGATGTCCAGACATGAGTTTGTAGTGGGGGTGAGGCCCAATTCATTGTTGTCAGAAGCTGACAGATTACCAAATTGGTTTTCAGCAGGATTAACCAAGACATTTCCTAACTTTATTATGTCTTAACTTTTGGAAATTTTACCTTAAGTGATACATTTCAGTTTTCAAATTCTTTATTATCTTTTCAATTGCAAATTATTACATGTCATTATATGATTTTGAATGTCAAATAGTTTAGATTTATATTTTAAATGTTCTGATATCCAATTACTTAATAAAGCATAAAAGCATCAGTAATTTTTTCATGAAGAATATATTTTTTTCAAACATGCTCAGAGTTTATTGAATGTATTTGTTATCTAAATATTGCAAAATGGTGAGGGGGAGTATAAAGACGGATGGGGGCAGGACACTGTGAAAGAACAACCCTGGAATCAGCTACCAGTACCAGGTGTGCAACTTGGGACAGGGTACACAGGAGGAATATGATGAAGGAAAAGCCATTGTTTCAAGATCAGTTCGTGCTGTTCCATACCAGACGGACACCTCTCCTCTCGCTTTCCTCTTTGACCCAGGGACAATGTAAGATATCCAGTTTTTCCTTCATTTCCACAGCTTGCAGTAGCATCTGTGACTACTCAGTCAATGCAGATTTGTCCAGTCCCAGCACCTTCAAATTACAACTTTTGTGACTCAAAGCCTCACACAGCAGCTGCAGCCCATCGTGGTCGAAGGTTATCCAGTCGAGGTTCAGGCTAGTCAGTGTTTTGCATGTGGTGAGAGCTGAGGCAAGGTCTTCACAGCAGTCAGTTTTGAAGTCATTCATGTCTAACCCAAGACACTGCAATTTATAATTAGGATTCCTCGGAGCCTCACATAACTGCTTAATGCCCGCGTCTTCTATGTTATTCTTGCCAAGTTTCAGGGTCTTTAGGTTTTTATTGCTAGTAAGGACAGCAGAGATACCCCCACAGCAGTCTGAAGTGAGAGAGCAACCAGACAACCATAACTCCTGAAGGGTGCACTTTGGGTCCTTCAAAGCTTCACACAGAATGTTCACTCCAAAATCTTCCAGGACATTTGAACTCAGGTCAAGAAGAGAGAGGTATTTGTTGCACAACAGGGCTTCGTAGAGATGGCAACAGGCATTGAAGTTGAGACAGCAATGTGACAACATCAGTGTCTCCATGACACAGCTTGGATGCTTCAGGATTTCACACAGTAACATCACTCCTTTGTTCTTCAAGGGATTTTCAACCAACGAGAGATGTTTCACCTTGCAGTAGGTTAGAGAAGTAGCAATCATGCCACAAGTCTCACTTGAGATGTCACATTTCCCCAACAGTAGCTCCTCCACTCTGCATGCTGGGCATTTCAGCACAGAGCACATATTCTCAACCGCGTCATTGGAGAGATTGGTGCCATATAGGTTCACGGATTTCAGGTGAGGTAGTAGAAGAATCGTGTGAAATAATGCACCATCTCCAAAGTTAGTCATGAAGGAACACGACAAGCTTTGAAGCTTAAATGCAGTCAGAGGATCTTTAGAAGATGGATACATTGAGTCACAGAGACGCCTAATGGCAGTTTCATTGAAATTACAGCAGTCCAGATCTAACACCTGCAAGTCCTGGAAAATTTTGCACAACATACTCCAATATTTTATTGCCTTTTTTTTGTTGTATTCAAATTCTTCTAAGTCACCATCTTCGGGGTTATAGACTTCTGAAAAAACTTTGTGTTGTATATGCAGATGAAGTTTCTTTAATTTTTGAGATTTCAGCAGACCATGTGTAGCCACCAGGAATGCATCAACATTACTAATATCAACAGTCATTTCTTCAAATAGATCCATCACTTCTGTTTCAAAGCTTTCTTCCTGGTTGTCAAGTAGACTCTCAACAAACTCTGGGTATTCATCAGTTTCTCACTGCACCCTGCTTGACTCAAACTTCTAAAGCATTTGAGGATTTCCTGTTTTATATCTTTGGATGGTATAAAATCAAAGTGTGGTTTCAGTATGTTGGTGACTTTTTCAGTGGCAATTCCAAACACAAATATCCCTGTCAGGAGCCATATGGTTTGGCCATGATCATAAACTTCTCTTAGAAGTTGGGGCAGGCTTCCAATGACAGGGTGAGGTGTGTCTTCATCTTGTCTGAGGAAATAGAACAGGGCAGTGAAATATGACTGTAGTGTAGGATGGTAAAACATGAAGTCTTCACCTTGAGTACATGAAAGTTCATTCCCAGCCACACTGCCTTCTCAGATTCCGATATCCCATTCCTTCTGAGATCCTCAGATGTGAACACAAATACCTGTTTTCACCTTGCCTCTGCAGCCAAGGTACACAGGGTCTTTAATCGTGCTCTGTTCTGATTAGGTGGACAGTTGTCATACACTGATCTGAATGTGCTCAGCATAAAGCTTGTGTAGATAATTGAATCTGTCACACCAACTAAGTTCATTTCCTCTTCCCTGTCCCATTGCCACATTAAAGTACTACAGGACACCCAGCACATATAAGGGTTTCTGCATAAAGTGAGTAATTGTTCACTTTTTTTTAAATAATCAAAGACTTGTAAGCCTTTCTGGTAATCGCTGAAGAAGCACATACAATAGAACCTTGTGATTTCATCAGTGAATCCCTGAATAGTTATCTTATTTGGATATTGCAGCAAGGGATAGATTTTTGGTACACTTGGGTTTCCCATTTCAAGAAGCAGAGAGGATCCTGGGAGCATTACTTTCTGTAGAAAACTGCTGAAGACAACTTGTGTCGGCAGCGTCTTCCCCCAGTCATTGCACAAGTTTGTCCTGAGTTCCAAGTCAAATTTCAGGTATTCAAGTCCCTCCAGGATAAACAAGATTCTCTTTGGATCAGATATGATTTTTTCCAGTGTCTCTGAAGACTGAGACAACTTAGCTAACATAAGCTCAGCTAAGCTCAACTCTGTAACATTAAGTGAGATGAGAGAGATGAAGAAAACATACTGAAATCTGTTCTGCCATAAGTTTCCTGATGCCCAGTCCAACATTGCTTTCTTAAGAAAGTGGTTTTTCCTTTTCCTTTAGAACCTAGTACAACTGTAGTGACCGGCTCTAAGGGACAATCAAATACTTCTTGCAATGCATTGTACTCCTCTTCTACAGTTATTTGGTAGTTTTCCTCATCCATTTGAACGAAGGTCTCCTTGGACCATATGTGTTGAAATATAATCTTCATAATCTCTTTGTATGAATTTTGATCATCCAGTCTGGAAAGGGTCCCATGGGCTGGTACTTATCATGAAGAATATTTTAATGTGAAAGTAAAACATCATTTTTAGTCTGGTTATAAGATTTTAATTAAATAACAAATCATTTATGGATAAATATTTGACAAGGTATACATTATTTGAATTATAGCATATAAGTTAGTTTTTAGTTGCAACTGCATAATTAGTGAAATAATTATAGTGTTTTATCTTGAAATTTTAATTGTTTCATCAGATAGATGGTTATGAAGTACCTACTATATGTTATAATAACTTCCTTGTATTTATGCATTTCAATCTTAAAATCACCTTTTCCTCAGAAATTTCAAACAATTTAGGACTTACAGAAAATGAATACTTTATTATAATTTAAACATATTTGTTTCTTATTTTGAGGGCTTTCCATTTGTGGCATTTCCCCTACAGTTTGACATCACTTTCATAATCTTATAAAGTCACCACTTACAGAATGATATAGGTAAATAATAAGTAAAATATTGAGCAATTTCAAAAATGTGGTTAGTAAATGTACTACATTGTTTTATTCCATATATAATTTCTTCCATTCTTATTTGTTCTTATATTAATGAATACAATAATCCCAGTTTAAGGAAAACACTACTCTGACCTACTAAATTGCACAATATAAATAAAGTGTGACTTCAAAACAAATTACACTGGGGTATAATCCAATGGAATAGGTGCCCACATTAGAACACAAACAAAAATAAACTTGAGGGCTGGGAAGGCTGCTAGGCTGGTAGAAATTTTTGTGTATTGTGCACAAAGCCCTGGTTTTTATTCCCAGAACCACATAAACCTGGTGTGGTGGAACACACCTGTTATCCCTATTCGGAGGTAAAGGCAAGAAGATCAAAATTTCAAGGTCGTCCAGGCCAACCTGAATTACAAGAGAGCCTGTTACTTAGTCACTCACTCTCACTCAATTAACCCATCAAGTTGATTATTTAAGTCACAAAATGATTCAATTTGTGACTGATAAATTATTATTAAATAATTGGGGAAGAAAATGTTTTAGTATTGTTTTATTTCAAAGTCAGCTAAAATAAAATGTTTCTTGATTTTATGTATTACATACTAGATAATTTGTATGACTTAAAAAGATTCCTTTCTCTTGATTGTAGTGATTAAAAAATCAAACCATTTCTCCTAGCTAATCAATAATATCTATTTTAACAGCATATACTTGGAGATAACATTGCCATATATAGAGAGCTATTTTCTGAAATCTTACTGTTCTCTGCTTCCCACCAATAGAGATGATAATCAAAATCCTTGAACACCATTTTGTACTTCAACTAAGTATCTTACTAATGTAAGTCAGGCTGTATCAGCCACATCCCACTCCATCCCTGCTGTCCATTGATTTGATTAATGGCAATATTTCTACTTCTATGAATAGTTCCCTTGTTGAAGTTTCCATGTAATTTTTATATTCATTAACAGTGACTATTCATCTTTCTAGCAATTTCATTGCAAGAACAGCAGGTACTTGAAGAGATCATTGTTTTTATCACTGGTTAACCTGGCAACTATCAATCTAGTCTTTTCCTGTCAGTCCCTTATTAGCTCCATCTCTTCACATAACTATGAAAATTACATTGATGCTGATTATTACATTGTACTTATTATTATTGTCAAGACTCAAAATTAGGACAAAAAAAATCCCAGTAAATATTATATCAAGAACCTTTGTTTACATTTCTTCATCATTAGTTTTATTGTTGTTGTTGTAGCTTTTATATAAGAAAACACCCAAAGCAAAATGGACAAAAAAAGAGTTATTCAAATTATGTCATGTAGCAAGAATCTTTTTTTTTTTTTCATTTTTTTTTCAAGACAGGGTTTCTCTGTGTAGATTTGCGCCTTTCCTGGAACTCGCTTTGGAGATCAGGCTGGCCTCGAACTCACAGAGATCTGCCTGCCTCTGCCTCCCGAGTGCTGGGATTAAAGGCATGTACCACCACCGCTCAGTGTAGCAAGAATCTTAACAGGTCTTATTAATAAAAACAAACCTGGAGCCAGGTATTGGGGTGAATGCTGGAAGATCAGAGAAGTAGAACAAGCCACAGCTACCTCACCTTGTCAATTCCTCAGCTGATCCTGTTTCCTCAGACTGGAAGCCTCTGAGTCCTTATCCAGAATGAATCTCAGCTGAATAGCTGCTAAAAGCCTAAAAGCTTAACCTGCCTAGTTCCTGGTTTTCATGCCTTATATACCTTTCTGTTTTCTGCCCTCACTTCCTGGAATTAAAGGCTCACTTTTTGGGATTAAAGGCTTGAATCACCATGCCTGGTTGTTTCCAGTGTGGCTTTAAACTCACAGAGATCCGGATGGATCTCTGCCTCTCAAGTGATAGGATTAAAAGTGTGTATGCCACCATTTTCTGGCCTCTATATCTAGTGGCTGTTCTGTTCTCTGAACCCCAGATAAGTTTATTAGGGTGCACAATATTTTGGGGAACACAATACCACAAAAATGTCATCTGCAAATATGCATGGGTGAATTTTAGAAATGGGAAAAATAAATTGAAATTTATATTTCAATTTTTTGTTGTTGTCCATGTATTACCAGAATGCTCTTTATAGCTATTGCACAAATACCATCAATAGCAAATCCCAAAAACAAAGCCATATTCTAAGGAATAAAGGGAGACCATAAGGAGATGTTCACATTATGTCTCGCTATCCTTGGACTATTAGATGGGTAGGGAGTATAATTTCAAACCATGATATGGAACAGGCTGATAATGAGGAAATATTTCTGTACAAATAGAGTTAAGCACATATTTGTTTTATGAAATGGGAGAGTAATAAGAAAGAATGTCCAGTGATAAAATAAAAAAGAGTTTGTTTCAATTATTTCAGTTTCTTCTCTATATAACTTCGATGGACAGGGACACACACACACACATACATCAGTGCTGGGGATTGAACCTCTGGCTTTGCATATGCTACACAATGATCTTCCAATAAGCTACGCTATATCCCCAGCTCCGTACTTTACTTTGAGGCAGTATCTCACAGACATAGCTTCTGATTACAGCAAGTTTATTATAATCTTGTAGAATATACACTCCCAAAATCACCTGCAGGCTGGCTGTAGTGGCACACACCTTTAATAATAGCACTCCAGAAGCAATGCAGAGGAATGTCTATTTGTTCAAGGTGAGCTGAGTCTACATAGTAAGCTCCCAGCCAGCTATAAACAGTAAGAATCTGTCTCAAATAAAAAAAGCAAAAAACAAAAACAACAAATAAAACCAGCACCAACAAAAACATCATTGCAGGATATTGCTATTGCCTTTGTTTTTCTACAAGAGTCAGAAGGTAAGTCCTTGTAGCTGAAGACACCATGCACTTCAATTGCAGGGCCCATGGGACCTTGACCTGGAACTGACTTGAATGCCTCCTCCAACTCCCTGAGAACTAGCCCTCACAGTACCAGCATATGTCACCCAGTTTTGATGCTTATGAACAGCACATGCCACATATAATGCCACAAGAATGATCAACATGGTATGATAACCCTAAGGATGCAGGAGTGGCAAGAATAACTTTGTGGAAAACAACAGCTCTCCAATTAGGCTTATGATCCACTCAACAAGAGAGAAATCAAGGCCCAGTGGTGGTGTCGCACGCCTTTAATCCCAGCACTTGGGAGACAGAGGCAGAGGCAGGTGGATCTTTGTGAGTTCGAGGCCAGCCTGGTCTACAGAGTGAGATCCAGGAGAGGCACAAAGCTTCACAGAGAAACCCTGAAACCCTGCTTCGAAAAACCAAAAGAGAGAGAGAGAGAGAGAGAGAGAGAGAGAGAGAGAGAGAGAGAGAGAGAGAGAGAGAGAGAGAGAAGAGAGATAATCCGTAGTACTGGAAAACTAGACAAATACTCAAAATTAGTGAGGTTATGGATCTTGTAGACGAATGTAGAACCACCACTTACTAACAGACATCTATTGAGCTCCAGTATACATGCCTAAGAGTATATATCCAGCAATGAGACTCAATGGAGATTTTTTAAGTGAGGACACAATGTTGTGTGGGTATAGAATGGAGGGAGAATGTAGGAGGAGATGAGGAGGGTGGGAAATGTTCAAAATACAATGTATGTAATTCTTAAAGAATTAATAAAACATATTTTTAAAATATTACGTTTAAATTATTTTAAATTATTTCTTAATAGTTTGTGTTGCTGAAGTAAAACATGAAAATTTTTGGTAAGCCAGATGAATCTATTGTGCCAGGAATACATATACAATAAATTCTCACAATTTACATTTCTGAGCAGTTTTATTATGTGGTAACAATTTCGATGCCTGATGTGAATTAATGTAATAAAATAGTATTTATACAGATATGCATAACATGCCAATGTAGAAAAACCTGGGAATTGTTATTCTTTATTACTTATTTTCCTTCAGAAAGCAAAATATTTTGTATTTGTCACACATAATATTGTATGTGGGAAAGGTATCACTTTGGATTTTAATTGAAACACAGAGAAAATAATAATAGAACAAAAATTTCAGCATTATCTACTATTTGGTCTAAAATTATATGAAGGTATATTACATACCACTGTGAGTTCATAATTTGATTAAAATGCCAATGCAATTTTAGTCTTCAGTCAGTAATATTTTGAAAGCATTTTGGTCCTCATATACATAGCTAAGAATAAAATTATCTGAGCATAGTCAGGATGACAAAATATAAAATGTATCAGTCCCCTGATTTTACACAGATGTATTTCAATGATCGCTATGGTGATTATAAATTACTGTTTTGGAATATCTAGTTTATTTCAATGATATCTGACTATCATGTTAACGGGCACTAAGTGGAGTGTTGACATATGTCAAAAACTACGACCCAATCTTTTCCCTTTAGAAACTAATGCAGATAAGCTGAAATAACTTCAAAACTTAAAGCATGCTAAATTCTTCGTACTTACAAGACTGTAATAATGAAACATAATTCCTGTGTGTTTAGAATTTATTATTTTTTGTTTTTCACATTTCCCCAACTTTCTTTCAAAGTTAATTATACTAGTTAATTATCACTACAATAATGTTTCATGACAAAAATCTCATTTTTTCAGTGGCTTAGGGGTTTTACAGATTTTGGATTGACTCAGCTAGTAATTAGTCGTTCTTCAAATGGATCTTACTTTGTGTAAATTGAGCAAATTTAAGTTTATTCCATCTGTATCAGTCTGCAACCAAGTAGAAATGGTATTGGATATCTAGGATTTTTTTTTCCTTGGGGACAGGTCAAGAAAAGTCAAGAAACTATGATGAAATAGTTTAAGCATATTTTAATGTCTCACCAGCTTTTTGTCCAAATCAAAAGACATGACTTGGTAAAATTTAAAAAAAAAATGAGGAAATACAGTTCAACTACTCTGTGTCTTTCTAAAATTGTAAAAAAAAAAAAAAAAAAGTATGCCTATAGAAGGAAGGTAAGAAATGGCATCAACAATTCAATACACCAGACTATTCTTTCTTGTTGTATACCTGTCTGTGAATATTTTCCGATCACTATTTTTGCATAAACAATCTCATCTATTTCATCACTGCATTGCTGAAATTATTTATTTATGTACTTCCTGTTGTTTGTTATTAGAAGTAATGTCATTTCTTCTATCTTATGAAGTATCATATGCACACATATCTTTTTACCTTCAATTATTACTACTAAAACCAGCACTTGAACTCTTCAAAGTTTAAGAAACACAATAAATGGCAATATAACTAGAAATTTTTTTATGAATATAATTTTACAAATTTTAACCTATTATCAACAATCTGTCTGAATGGTGCTATATCATCCATCAGAAATGAGACAACTGAGAACTTAGATGTCTTCTTTCTCAAAATGGCAATGTAATAAGTCATTTCATACACTCTTTACTGTGGTACCAACCTCATTCTTCTTATGATCCTGTAAGAATTGCTCAAGGAGGCATTGTTTGGGTTGTTTGTAGCTATATAATATATATATATATATATAATTTTATAGTCTCTGAAAGATCAGGCAGTTAGTATGAGCTATGTTGATGCAATGACCTTTTTAAGAAATAGAAAAAACTACATAGGAACAGATGTCTTCTTCAAAATAATCCAGGAAAATGTTGGATATGGAATTAGGATTAATAAATCATGGTGTGTTTCTGTAAGCACAGCACTTGGTTTGCTGAAGCAGGAGTTACAGACCAGCCTGTGGTACATAGGATAAATAGTAAGACTGTGTCTCAAAAATACAAGGGGAGGAAATGAGAGGAGAGGGGAGGGGAGAGTAGGAGAGGGGAGGAGAGGGAGAGGTGAGGGGAGAGGGGAGGGAAGGGGAGGGAAGGGGAGAGGAGAGGGGAATGAACTAAACATCCACATAAAACCCAAAGGATAAGTTTTCATCTAATCTTACTGAGTCACCAGATTATAGTTGTACTCACCCTTACTCTAGTTTGGTCAGAACTCTTGTAACATTTTTCTTTAAATTTATTTCAGCTATTCAGTGCTCATGTTACATGTTTTCATGGGAATTACTCAAATACTAACATTGTTCCAGAGCTCACTATTCTTTCAGGCTAGGCCTGACAATATACACTACTCTTACTCAGGAAATCAACAAATGTGTGAGCAAGAACACTGGATAGATGATGAATACACTCACGTAATGATATTATCACTCATTGAATAATTTGTCCTAAACAGACAGCTGCTCCCTAGAAAGACATAGCACTATTTAGTGTCTAGCTCTAACTGTGCTGGCTAGTTTCATGTCAACTTGACATACACTATAATCTTCTGAGGGCAGTGTACCTCAATCGAGAAAACACCTCCATAAGATCTGGCTTTAGGAAGGCTTGTAGAGCATTTTCTTAGTTAATGATCATCAGGGAAGGGGCAAGCCTGCCTATTGTGCATTGTGACATTCCTAGGTCCTGGGATCTATAAGAAAACAGGCTGAGCTAGTCATGGAGAGAGCAAGTCATTAATCAGCACTTTTCATGTCCTCTGTATCAGCTCTTGCATCCAGGTTCCTGTCCTGTTTGAATTACTGCCCTAACTTCCTCCAACAGTGATTAGTGATGTGAAAGTATAAGTCAAATAAATACTTTTCTCTCCAAGTCTCTTTTGGTCATGGTGTTTCAACACAGCAATAATAACACTAACTAATAAAGGCTCATTACTACCAGGAATGTGCTTTATGTGGCCTACGTCACAAACTTTCCTATTCTCTCTTTGTACTCACAATGAAAGACGAAGTAAAAACTTAGCTATCAAATTTCATTGGTAGGTCATGAACAAACAAGATCAAACAAAGGTAGGACGCTGCAACCCGGGTTCCAGCTGCCTTGCTTTCCTCTCCTTGCCTCAGCCGCTGCTCTTGCTCGCCATGCTCTCTGTCTGCGTCCTGCTAGCCACCATCACTGACCACCAGCAGCTGAAGGTGTCGCTGCTGAAGCGGCTCAGCCTGGCCCAGAAGGAGAACACGCCCCTGGCCCTCAGCGCCACCTGCGTCCTGGCCATCAAGGTTGCAAGGAGAATCTTACCGGACCGGCCGAACCGGAAAGTAAAGTCTCTGCTAACCCCAGCTTTGAGGATGGGCCATTACTGAGAGAAAACCCCCAGCGCTTCATCATGTTTCCCATCAAATACCATGATATCTGGCACATGTACAAGAAAGCGGAGGCCTCCTTTTGAACCTTTCCAAAGATATCCAGCACTGGGGAGCTCTGAAACCCAGGAGAGACATTTTATACCTCACGTTCGTGCTTTCTTCGCAGCGAGTGACAGCATAGTCAATGAGAACTTGGAGCGATTTAGCCAAGAAGTTCAAGTCACAGAGGCCCGCTGTTTCTATGGCTTCCAAATTGCCATGGAAAACATACATTCTGAAATGTACAGTCTCCTTATTGACACCTACATTAAAGATTCTAAGGAGAGGGAGTATCTCTTCATTGCTATAGAAACGATGCCTTCTGTGAAGAAGAAGGCCGACTGGGCCTTGCGTTGGATTTGGGACAAAGAGGCTACATACAGAGAACGTGTTGTCGCCTTTGCCGCCGTGGAAGGCATCTTCTTCGGTTCTTTCACATCAATATTCTGGCTCAAGAAGCAGGGACTGATGCCCGGCCTTACATTTTCCAATGAGCTTATCAGCAGAGACGAGGGCTTACACTGTGACTTTGCCTGCCTGATGTTCAAGCACCTGGTACACAAGCCATCGGAGCAGAGGGTAAAAGAAATAATTGTCAACGCAGTGAGGATAGAGCAGAAGTTCCTTACGGAGGCCTTGCCTGTGAAGCTCATCGGGATGAACTGCACTCTGATGAAGCAGTACATCGAGTTTGTGGCAGACAGGCTGATTTTCAAAGTAGAGAATCCATTTCACTTCATGGAAAATATTTCACTAGAAGGAAAGACCAGCTTCTTTGAGAAGCGAGAGGCGAGTACCAGAGGATGGGGTGATGTCGAGTTCAACAGAGAATTATTTTACCTTGGATGCTGATTTCTAAGTAAACTGATGGTGCTCTTTGCTGATATTCTTCCCTTTGTCATAAAAAAATAATCAGCAAAAAAACAAAAACAATCAACTATCTATACCATGAATGGTCATTAAATTTGTTATCCGGTGTCTAAAAGTTATGTAGCTATCTCAGTCGGTTTTTTTTTTGCTAGTGGGTCACTAGAAGAGAGGATGTTTAACAACAAAAGGGGAGATCCTGTCCTTGGTCACCTTTGGCTCAAAGCACCCGCTAACAGCATTGATCCAGGCTTTATAAGAGGCGGCCCTCCAGCAAGCAGGACTAAACATTTAGTTGCCACAAGGCCATTTAAAGATGTCAGCCTCATCCACTCCTTCCTGTGGACTCTATAGAGTTTACTTAAGTTTGTAAATAGAACTGGCACTTTGCACATAGTCAAGGAGGACGAAAGCCTGGTTTATTTGGTTTCTAGACCAAGCACCAAGTATTCTCTTTACCACTGATGGCAGCTGATTAAAATCTAAGTGACTAAGAAGTTAGTGCCGGGTAAGCATGTCATTTCCGAAGCTTTGTGTTCTTCAATGACTTCAAATGCTTTTTCATCAGCTTTGAAGTCAGTCCTGTATGATCTATATTAGCCTGCTAGTGCTAGTCATGTACAGGGTGAATGTTACTCCAGAGATCAGGCCATCTCCTGCTTCATAGAACTTCCAGCTTTGAGTCACTAGAAACTTAGGTGGGACACTTGCTGGTTAGCCCAGGCCCAGTCTTCATTTGTATGAAAAGCAGCATCTTTTTTCCCAAGTTATACTTTGCCCCATTTCTAGCTTGTATGGAGTCCTGAAAAGGCTTTATAAGGTAGGATTTTCAATGGTGACCCACACACACTCTTGATTTTTGTCAGTAGTAAAGCTGTGGCTGAAATCACCTCTCCTAAAAGATGCAGGAGACTTGATTGTGTGAACAAGTACTATTGAGATTTGATCCACTTACAGAACTTGCTGTGTAGACCAGGTTAGTCTCTTAAACTTGTCTCCCAAACACTGGGATTAAGGTTTGTGCCACCAAACCTGGCTTTGCCCGGTGAATTCCTAAACACCAGAAACCAGTACTACATGGGCTGTTAATGTGTGTTCCACTCAGATTGTCAGGCTGAAATGCAGACCAGTAGATACAGCTAACAGCTAGTGTGAATTAATCTGCTTTTATGTGCATTGATCTGTTTTTGTGTTTAGGGAATAATTTAGAATTCATCTAGTGAGTTTGAGAGGCTGGTTAGGGGTACATAAGTGGAATTACATCAACCATCCAAACAGCGAAAGCAAGTGTGTTAACTGATGTGTATCAGCTGTTTGACCCCTGGTCATTTTTCTTTATTGTTTTGTACTATGAGATTGTTTATACTTTTTAAATTATTTTTATTGTTGAAATTAATAAAAAAGTCTCATTTGCATGGCAAAAAAAAGAAAGGTAGGACGGAGTCACATGGTAAAACATGCATCATAAATGTTAGTGGCTACCCAAGCTATAGTGCTTATTTCTATGAGAATATTTCATAAATTATTCACATATATAAAATGATATATGTATATCATTTTAATGCATAGATAATTGTGGTGGTATTCTAATTTTACTGAAATGTGATTTTGATTGTATGTTAATAAATAAAGTTGCTCGGGGTCAGAGCTATTAGAGTCATAGCAAGAGTGTGGCGGTGGTGGCACACGCCTTTAATCCCATAGATCTCTGTGTGTTCAGGGATACAGCCAGCATTGGAGACATATGCCTTTAAGACCTAGGAGGCTGTACATTCAGACAGTGACGAGGTAGTCACGTGTTTGGGTTTACAACCAATGAGAAGGCAGAATGACTGGAAAATTGACTTACACACAGGAAATAGCTCTCTTTTGGGAAGCTGGGACAGCAGGAGGAAGGGTGAGATTTTAGCTCTGAGCTCTGACCTCTCGGGTTTCTCTTTTACATTGTTTCTGTGTTTCTTATTTAATAAGACGGTTGATTACATCTACAGATAATACATCATATTGAGTGACCATGAAATAATAGTTCAATTTATTTCTATCAACACATAAACAGTGATTATAAGAGGTGCTTCTAAATAAACATTATACATGAATCATCCTTTACCAGGACAATGATTGACTATGATGGCTATTGCTTCATTGGTCTGGCTCCTAGTGGATTACTCTGCTACAGGCAGATGTAAGAATCATTCAGAGCTCTTTTTTATATTTGTTACAAAACTGATTTGCTATACATCAGAACTCTTCAGGCACTTCAAATCAATTTTTCACACAGAAGCATGCTCTGAATTCCAAGACTTAAAAATAATACAATAAAAACAATAGAAATAAACCAATCAATCTTGGGTAACCTTAAACATTCTCAAGAAGCCTGAATGAACCTAAAATTTGAAGGCTTCATTCTATTTAGGGTAATAAGAAATTTAAGATGGGATTGGGAAAAGAGCTTGTGAAAAGGGAATAAGAACTCCTCTGGTTTCTTCTATTCTGTTGTGAGGGCTAGGGCAAAAAGATGCAAATGGATGCTGTATTTTCCAAACAAATGTGAATGTCCTAATGACTAGTTGCCCCATCTAAGCTCTGAGTGATAAGATATAAATTGGTGTCCAGGTATGGTGATGTTCATCTGTAACCTAAGGACTCTGCATCCAGAAGCAAAAGGATCAGTTTGAGGACATCCTCATCTATATAAAATGGGCCCAGCCAGGGTTACAGAGTGAGATCATGACTCAAAAAATTAAAGAAACAGACATTTTAGAAAGAAAGAAATTATTGTGGAAATAGGTTTTGAGAAGGAACTAAATTAAGGCAATAAAGGCAGTCCCTCATAGACATGACCACAGACCAAACTGATAAAGGTAATACTCAACTGAGACTCTTTTCAGGTAATTCTAGAATATGTCATTGTTTTACTTACTTTTTATTGCTGTTAAAAGACACATGACCAAGGCAGCTACTTAAAAAAAATTAAATGGGGACATTTCTACATTCCAGAGAGTTACATGGCCAGAAGCACCACAGGCAGGCAAACATGTCACGTAAGCAGTAGTTGAGAACTTCCATCTGGATCTGCAGACAGGAGGTAGAAGAGAGAGACTTGGCCGAGTGTGGGCTTTTGAAACCTCAAAGCCCAGCACCAGTGAAACACCTCTTCAAACAAAACAATACCTCCTAAATCTTCCTAAGCAGTCCACCAACTGGGAAACAAACGTTCAAATATATGAGCCTATGGAAATAGCCTTTCTCATTCAAACTGCCACAGTCAAGTTGACAGTTAATGTGAACTAGGACAACAATATAAAGACTATTGCTTCACTAACTATAGCAGCAATCTTCTTTACCTGATTAGTCATCTCACTGGCCACAGTATGGATGTTGAACAAAGATGCTAAATCCTACTTTGTCAAACTACTCATAAATCATTCTCCATTTCATAATCGATTCTTATTTAATCTTATATTATTATTTGCTTCTATTTGTGGTAGTTTTGATAAGAATGGCCACCGTAGGCTCGTATTTGAATGCTTAGGAAGTGGCATTAGGAGGTGTGGCCTTGATAGAGTAGGTGGGCCTTTTTGGTTGTGTGTCCCTGGGAGTGGGCTTTATGATTTTAAATGCCCAAGTCAGGCCCTGTGACTCTCTCTTGCTGCTGCTCGCCAATAGAGATGTACAACCTCTCAGCTACCTCTCCAGTACCATGTCTGCCTCCCTGCTGTCATGTTTCCTGCCATGATGATGATGAACTAAACCTCTGAACTGTAAGACAGACCCAATTAAATGTTTCTCTTTATAAAATTTACCATGGTCATGGTGTCTCTTCACAGCAATATAACTTTAACTAAGACACTATCCATTGACAAAAAATGATATTTACTAGTGTTAGATAACACATTATATATACTTTGCATTACATTTAGGCTGTATTGTTGTAGAATATGATTTTATGATATGTTACATTTGTTTATGCTGTAGAACATTTGTTTAATGATGCAAATATGTGTTGCATTCTTTTATGTTGTATTTGTTTAACTTCTGTTGTCAGTTTCTTTTCACTCATTATTATTATTTAACTACAATGTGATTACATCATGCTTCTCTTACCTCCCTCCACCTCTTCCCATCTCTCTCTGTCCGAGCTCTCTGTCTATCTCAAATTCATATCCTCTTTGTCAGTTTTATGAAGTCACACTCAAACACATTTTCTAAATTCAGACAGAGATATCAAACAACTTACTTGAAAAACTAAACACTAGGGTTTTTGCAATACCTTAGCTGTGGTTCTCAACCTGTGGGTAGTGACCCCCCCAGACCATTAGAAAATACAGACATTTACATTACAATTCATAACAGTGGCAAAGTTATAGTTATGAAGTAACAATGAAATAATTGTATGGTTAGAGGTCACCACAACATGAGGAACTGTATTAAAGGGTTACAATATTTGGAAGGTCAAGAACTACTGTCTTAGAAAAACCATATACCACCATAAATACAATTTTTAAGTTAACACATATCTTAACAGAAATTAGACAATAATACATGCCAAATGAAACTACAATTCTCTAAGGAAACAAATAATATGACGATAACATTTTAGATCATTCACCAATAAGAAAAAGAAAACCATGCACTTATCTGTTTGACTTATTTATATTTTTTTAAATTCCAGAAATAGCAATCAATAATAAATGTGCTATATTCAATTACAAAATATATTAGGATTATGTTCAACAAGTAGAAGGAAAAATACAGAAGTTCTAACTGTAAAGAAATTGTATAAACACTTTAGAATGGATAAGTAAAAGTCATCATATAATTTCCAATAATGAAAAAAAATAATTATTTAATTTTCACTTACTATTTTATAGGCATAAAAACGATGTCATTCACGATGATTTCCCTAATGTTGCAGGAAGATCTTAACAGACTTATTTGATGGTTTATCTTTTGGCAATGTCACTTCTGTTTAAAGTTCTTCATCAATGTACTTCGGGTTCCTGGTTTGCAAGACTGACCTGCATGTAGTATGGCAGGAATGAGGCCTCTGCAAGTGGCACATTAAGCTGTGTGGTGGATTTAGCCTTTGCTAGTACAAAACAAAAAAAAAAAAAAAAAAGAGGTTTCTGGGCTACACGCTGCTTGGATAAAAGCATAGACCCACGATGGCTCCCAGAGCTGGCGGAAATTGTACCACTGCCATGTTGGGAAGCTGAAGTGGGCGGAGCCAGCAGCCACAGCGCCGTTTCAGGCTTAAAAGGCTGCAGTTTAAAGCAATAGGCTCAAGGTAATATAAAAAATAAGCCACATAAAGATGGCTACCACACAGAGAATCTGGATTATGTTCTCTTTGATATTTGTAACTGAAGAAAAACATTTGATTGCAAAAGCTGTTAAGTTATGTCAAAATGTATATTTTAAAGGTACCTTAACTTCAAAATTTGGATGTAAGGATATGTTGCTTTGGAAAGGAGGCTCTGCTTTTGTCTCTGCAGAAAGCCAGAGGGTATGGATTTTTTCCAGATTAAGATACATCAGGTTTGACCAGCCAAGACCCCCTGAAAGGTCTCTGATGACACCATGGCCCAGATGATCCAACATCCCGAATCATTTCAAGGCAACTGGCTCAGACGATACAGTCTCACGGACTACTCCATGATCCTAAAATTTTCTTTGTGTCCCCATAAGATACAGCGCCCCCCTCCAGCAGGAAGTAGTAAGAGAAGCTACGCCCAAATTCCCAAATATACCAAACTGGCTTTGGAGATGTATAAAAGTTAAAACCTTCCTTTTAAAAAAAAAGAAAAGGGGAAGTGCTGTGGGATGGTCTGTATGTCAAATTGCTCTGATTGGTCAATAAATAAAACACTGATTGGCCAGTGGCCAGGCAGGAAGTAGGTGGGACAAGGAGAGAGGAGAATTCTGGGAAGCAGAAGGCTGAGGCAGAGAGACACTGCCAGCTGCCACCATGACCAGCAGCATGTGAAGTCGCCGGTAAGCCACCAGCCATGTGGCAAGGTATAGATTTATGGAAATGGATTAATTTAAGCTATAAGAACAGTTAGCAAGAAGCCTGCCACGGCCATACAGTTTGTATGCAATATAAGTCTCTGTGTTTACTTGGTTGGGTCTGAGCGGCTGTGGGACTGGCGGGTGACAGAGATTTGTCCTAACTGTGGGCAAAGCAGGAAAACTCTAGCTACACTTTATCATTTTCCTCATTATAGCCTACCTTTCCTACTATCTTTTTCACTGAAATTTTATTTTAGGGATGATATGACTTTTAATAAAAATGCACATGATACATATTCCTATTCACATTCTTCCTGATTAACTTCAAAGTTTTATTTCTGATGTCCTTGGTCTGTGCTGCTGCCGAGGGTCATGTTGGTGCCCATGGTCATGCCGCAGTTGGGACTGAGTTGATATCCATGGCCCATCTTCCCACCAAAAGCCAAATAGATGTCTGTGGTCTGTGCTGCTGCCTGAAGCCATGTTGATGTCTGTGGCCAAGTGGGTGTCTGTGGACTGTGCTGCATCCAGATGCCATGTAGAGTCCATGCTCCTGCTGATAGTAAAGGATAAGGAAGCTTCTTCTCTTGTGGCATTGATGACTGTGAACTCACAGTTGAGACAGAAATACACAGAAGGCTTCTGAAACAATACCCCTCCCCCCAAAAAAATTAACAACCTGGACCGGAAGCCATTGAGCAGAACTCTTAAAAATGTGATAAGGGCCGGGCGGTGGTGGCGCACGCCTTTAATCCCAGCACTCGGGAGGCAGAGCCAGGCGGATCTCTGTGAGTTCAAGGCCAGCCTGGGCTACCAAGTGAGTTCCAGGAAAGGCGCAAAGCTACACAGAGAAACCCTGTCTCGAAAAACCAAAAAAAAAAAAAAAAAAAAAAAATGTGATAAGGATGCTGAAGTGTTGTTCTCCACAATAAATGGCTACTGGCGGGGTTGGGGGTAGGGAAGGACTCACTTTTCTTTAAGGGGTTAGCCACTGGAAGTTTGACCATGCTCCATTGAGCATATATATGGGCAACACAAATTGGACTTGATTTTTTAATTTTTATCTTTTTTTGGGGGGAGGCCACAAGGGTGGGGGAGGTGAACCCGGGAGGACTATAAAGTAAGGGTGATCAGGATGCATTATATGAAACTCCCAAATAATCAATAAAAAATATTATATTAAAAAGAAGTGTTTATGCCAGGCACTGGTGGCACACATCTCTAATTCCAGCACTTGGGAGGCAGAGACAGGTAGATCTCTGTGAGTTGGAGGCCAGACTGGTCTATAGAGCACGATCCAGGACAGCCAGGGATGTTACACAGAGAAACCTTGTCTCAAAAAAAAGGGTATTTAATTGAGACTTGAGAGATGGCTCGAGTCTGTTGACTGAATTCAATTCCTCGATCCCACATGGTGGAAGGTGAGAACCAGTTCCAACAAATTATCGTCTGGCTTTTACATGCATATATTTGCACACACTAAATAAACGTAAGTTTTAGTTAAAAATTTTAGCTAAATTAAAAAAAAAATTCTTGAGAAATTTCCTGTCTACCTATTTAGCCCATCCTTATTCTTCAACAGTCATTGAATATTTATAAATTGATATTATGCAAGCATGACCACAGTGCCTTCAAATGTGCTTTTGAGCTTCCTTTTCGTTGTCCATAATAGAGATTACTTTCTGATAATAATGTAATAGTTTACTTACCATGTATGCCCAGCCTTTTAACAGTGTGCCATGACATAGTCATCTACAAATTTCAAGGTATAGAATTACATAATAGAATTATAAAAATTAATCAAGGTAGAGAACTGTATAATAGGATTATAGAAATTATTGCAACAAAACCTCAATGTTTTAAATAAATTTACTATTTTTTTTGTAATGGAATGTGTAGCCCTCAGGTTAGAGTCGCCTGAAAGATAATATACTCATCTCCTTTGCACAATGAATTGTTTAATACAATGAACCCCAGAGATGAGTCACTGAAGTGATCTATTATTCTAGCTTGACTCTGTATCAAGTAGGAAATACATAGAAGGCAAAAAAAAAGCAGAAATTCTCTCTTCCAATCTCTGTTCTTTCAATGCTCCTTCTTCCCTTCCCTTTTCTGTCCTTTATTTAGTTTCTGAAAATACTAAGAGCGCAGACTTAAAGTTCAGACATGTTGAACTGGCACACTCTGGTTTGTGAAGTTATTTGCAATAGCTTGTTCTCTAATTGGTGATTTTAAGGACTACTGATAAATTTATCCAGATGTGGACTGGCCTTTATGTTCCTTTATTATTCTCAGACATGACCCCATCTCTCTTGTACCAACTTCTTGATAATATGATTCCCTGTTATTTTCTTACTATTACTCTTGATCCCATATCAACATAATTGTGGAAAACATACTCAAAAACATTCTTGTTCAGTAGATTGAGATGCAGTTTGCTTTTATTATAAAAATTGTTTTTCTATAGATAATTTCCTACCATTAAAACAAAAAACCTCAGAGAGTAATCAAACATCAGGACACTGTGTCTTCAAAACTTCAGAGAACACATTTCAAAATCTTCAGTTCCTTTCCTTAAATAAAATCCCTCTCACTAAGCCAGCAATGAAAAGTACCATGCCTCTCTACTCCCACTCTAAGAGGTAAGTATAATTGTGAGATCAGAGTAAGCACCAGAATACTGCTGCCCACATCTCAAAAAGAAATAAGCTTTATTTAACTTCAATTTTAACCCTGCTTACAGTCTTAGGTGTGGGCTGTGTCATGCAATCTTTCTTCATATAACTTCTTCATGTGACCTACATAAACAGACAAACACTTCCAAATTTGGGACCTTAGTGGAAGCAAAGATAAAAGACTCATTATAAGTGGTTTTATGGACAAATATTTTATACTACACTACTATATGGAACTGTAGTCCTTGAATATTGAACACTTAAGTTGCCTTCAGAGTTTGTGATCCAACCACTGATGCAATGATACAACCCTTTTGATTTTTGAACATTTTAATGGAAAAAAATTTCAATAATATAATGTACAAATAAAAAAGGTACATTTTAATTCTTGGTATCCTGCCTTTAGTTTCTTTTCACATTAATGAGATAAAATAAGAGTATAAAGCAGGCATGATAGTGCGTGTCTTTAATCCTAGTACTCAGGAGGCAGAGGCAGGTGAGTCTGAGTCTGTGAGTCTGAAGTCAGCCTGTTCTACAGAGTTCCAGGCCAGACAGGGTTATAGAGTGAGTGAGAGCCTGTGTTTTTTTTTTAAAAAGAGGACACCTGTCACAAGCAACTTAAGTGAGAAAGGCTTCATTCTGGGTCACATTTCAAGGTACAGTTCACTTTGGTGTGGAAGTAAAACAGCACAAGCCTAAAATAGCTAGACACATCACATCCACAATTAGGAAGGAAATGATGATGAAAGCATGTTGTTCCATAGCTTCATTTCTCTATTTATACATTCCAGGATCAAAGACAGGAAATGGTACCACTCAAGGGGGTGTATTGTCCTACCTCAATTAACCCAATAATGAAATGCCTTCACTGGCATGCCCAGTAGCTTGTCTCCCAAGTGATTCTATACTCTGACAATTAACTCTCTTATGCATACTTTAAAATTGTAGTGTAATAGAGGAAAAGGACAGCACTTTCCTTTCACCACCGTGTGTTTTAAGGTTTTATATCTTTGTGTATAAATATAGACTAACACATAATGTTTTAAATTATATTTTAATTAATCCAGCATTTTAGTAAGATGGTTACTACAAAATTTACCATAAGCTGGAACATTAATACACCAATATTTTTCTTTTGTATTTCTAAAGCCCAATGATAAAAAATTTAATATTATGAGTGGAAATTAAGATGCCAGTAAGTATATACTCCCTGCACAGAATTAAGGGAAGAATATGCTTTTTTTGTCTTTTCTGGCTTCTGGTAGTTTCAGACATCAGTCTTCAAGGCTAATATTTTGAATTTCCCTATGTGCCACATTAACATTATGTAATACTTAGTGTGTATCTCAAATCTCCACTGCCTTTCACCTTTATACTTATGCATGAGGTTTGATTTGGGGCCTCTAACCTAGGATATTCTTCCCATCTAAAATTCTGATTATACCTACAAAGGCATTTTCATTTCACAAAATATCCATAGATTCCAGGAACTAGGATACGGATATCTTTGGAGAAGTAACTCTTTCAGCCTGCCACTGAAAGAAGTTATTGTCAATCATTGCTTAGTGTGCAATTTCAGGGTATTAATATGGAGTTATGGCTCTGTATAATATATATAATAATATATAATATAATATAATATATATAATAAATATAATAATTTATTTGAGGAATAATGAAACCTCACTAGTTGTTATGTTTATATAAGGCATTGTTATATTGCCACATTAAATAAGTGGATAATGCCCATCAATAACTTTATCCCATATTTAAAATATTATAGTCCTTTTTATAACGGTATAATTTAATTTCTTATGCGAAGACATGTTTTGGCCTGCTTGTATGTCTGTCACATGCATGCAGTACCCTCAGAGGCCAAAAGAGAGCAGTAGATCCTCTGGAACTGGAGCTACAGTTGTAAACCATGTGTCAACTAAAAACAGAATATGGAGCCTCTACAACAGATGCTCTTAACTGTTGAGGCATTTCACTAGGCCTCAGATTACTGTAATTTTATAAATCAGTACTTCAAAATTCATAGTTGAAATGAATTATCTGAAGTCCAATAGGAGGAAAGTACTTTAATAATGACTAAAATCCAGTTGTTCTGAATCCATATCCCATAAATAAACCTTCTACAAATGTCTAAAATAGGAATGAAGATATGTAAGGTGAAAAAACATAATATAAATATTAAAATGTATTTCTTGAAACTAAATTATATATTATTATACATTGCAAGTATGATTTTACATATTATATATTATATAATATATAATATATATTTAATCCATATCAATTTTATCATTTAACATCACTAAAAACATCCAGTTGATGTGTAATCTTCAATTCTGACAAAAAATAGGACTAGATTTCTGCACAATGTTTTATTTTAGGAATATAATGAAGCCACTTTTTGATATTTCATAATCTTCAGATATATTCCAAAATGGTAGATGAAATCACTCATTGTAATTGTGTTTGCTAGAAACATCATCATATTATTGGGGAGCTTACAGTCTCCTTCAACCATTCATGTGTTTTTCATGTCTAGAGGGTTGCCTTAGTTACTGTGCAAATAAAAATATAGTTTTTTTCTAAAAGGTTTCCACATAATGGTTCAATTTAGTCACTTTGGTAGAGGACGAAATAATGTACTTTAAATTTGGTTTGTTTCTAGTTCCAACAGCTTAGAGATAAAAAAATATTACAGTAAAAGAAGGTAAACATGTCAGGTGTATTAAAAGAACCATCACATGAAGTATTCTAGAGAGGTAATAGATATAAAATTACTTGCTTTATTATCCAAGGGAATTATATACTCATTAAATTTAGTTTGTGTAAGATGGACTATTATAACCTAACTACAATTCAAAAATAGACTAGAATAGATAACTTAAAATGAAACAAATAGGAAATGAATATGAAATAATACAATAGAAGGATAGAAATGGAGATTATCTGATGCCCAACTAGTGATCCACCTCAGAAATATAAGATATCTGACTTAAAGGTTTGCAAAGTTTGATATAAATTCTATTTCAAGTTACCATTCTTTAGTAGGATGCATTCTACCCATGTATATTGATTTTTCTCCTTCCATCGTTTTGCTTCAGTTGTGGTCCAACAGGGTACATCCCTGTACACTTTGCCAGGAGAACTGAACTCAATAAATTCTAACTTCTTTATTCATGTCAATTTGATCTACAATGGGAAATTAGTATTTTGAGAACAATTTCAGTGGCATGGGTGTTTATAACTACCTTTACCCCCTCATTCTCTTAGATATGATTGTACTGCTGTTATCGCTGCACCTAGGGAGTTTTTAAAAAGCTGTTCCTTGAGAGCTAAATATAATCTTGGTATTTTAAATGCAGTTTCAAATTTTAAATCAAGATGGAGAAGTTGTGGCTAGTGGAAAAATAAGCCAAACTGTATGAGAAATATTATGGAAATATTCACAGAAGCAGCAAGTGTCAGAGCTCACATTATCATTCAGGGCTTTCTCCATGAATATGGAGCATTGGCCTGCTCTGTTATACTGCTCATCACTTTTTGGTGTGCTTAGAAAGTCACTGAGATATTAAACTTATTGGAAATCTTTGTGTTTAGAGCAAAATATTTGATAAGGCCAGAATATTTCTCTAAAAACATCTTGTTTGCTCTTTTGGTGAACATGGAGCCATTTATAACTGTTCTTTTCACGTCACAAATAAATTACCTTTTAAAATGACTGTTTAAAGGCAGAAGTTACTGCAATAAATTTTGCTTTTTTCCAAGTACTTTTCAAATAATTTCTTCTATTTTTTGAGATTTAATATAATTACATCATTTCAACCACTTCCCTTTCCTCACCTCAGTCTTCTTGCTCTTTCAAATCAGTGGACTCTTTTTTATTCATTGTTCTATATACACACACCACGTGACAAATTTCATAATGATTGTATAGATCAACAGATTATCCATCTTCTTTTTATGATTTATTATTTATACTTTATTTACTTCTACTTCTCATTACTCATGTGCCTTTTAAATCTTTCTCTACACTCTCACTGGGATAAAAAACACAGCAAAGAATGTAAATTATTTTTCTTCTTCTATACTCTCTATTTTTATTGAAGATTGAAATTCGCTGATAAAAGAATAATCAGCAACAATTGCGTACAGAAATTTTCTCCATGATATAATTTCAAATAGATACTCCAATAAGGGATTGTATATATTTCCACCACAATAAAAGTGTAAAAATATTTTTTCTTGAAACAAAGTATATGTATATATCTAAGATAATTTTGTATTGCTGTGAAGAGATACCATAACCAAAGCAATTTATTAAATTAAGAGATTATTGGGGGCTTTCTTTTTGTTTCAGAGGGCTATTTCAGGATTATCATTATGGGGACATGGTAGCACACAGGCCAACATGGTGCTGAAATAGTACCTGAAAGTTTACATTCTAATCTGCAGGCAGGAGGCAGACAGTGTGAGACTGGGCCTTTGTGTTGCTGAATAAATCTTTCCCACCCACTGGTACCTGCATAACCAGTCAGAGGCTTAATATTAATTACAAACTGTTTGGTCTAAGACTCAGGCATATTGCTAGCTAGCTCTTTCATCTTAAATTAACCCATGTAACCCATGTAACCTATGTAACCCATGTAACACATGAAGGTGCTGGTCCTGTAGATCCAAAGCCACAGGATCTCCATGTCATAGGGCAACAACAGGATATCCAAGAGCAGTCCCAAAGAGGGCCTAATATGAATTGTGTAGCAAAAACCTGAGGCCTCAAACAAAACCAATGACTCTTTGCAATGAACACTTGCAAATAAAGATATATGGACTAAAGGGTAAACTGTGTGACTCGTGACTCGCTTTGTCACTCTATAGCTTCCATGATGGGATTTTTCTTTTTTAATCTCTCTTTTTTTTCTTTTCTCCTAAATTTTATTTTATTTTATTGGGGAGATGAATGGGATCAAGATGCATGATATTAAAGCCCCAAAGAATAAATAAAACGTTAACAAAATGTATTTGTTAGGGTCCTGGAGAAGTCCCACAAAAGACTACCATCCACAAATGCAATCAACAAGAGCATTTATTATACCAGCCTGCTGGGGCCTTCTATCCTTCACAAAGGCAAAATGGCAACAACCACAAGAGAAACTTCCTGGCTCCTTTTACGAGAAGGGAAGTCCCTCGGGCAGTTAGGTCATCTCAGATATGATTGGCTTAAGCCAAGTGGCAATCATATTAGTAAGTTCAACATCCATCCAATTTATGATCTGTTGGAACACATGAAGTTGCCGGTCCTGAAGATCCAAAGTTGCAGGATCTCCATGACACAGGGTAACAACAAAATGTCCAAGAGAACTTCCAATGAGGGCCCAATATCAATGGTGTAGCAGAAACCAGAGGCCTTGAACAAGACCAAGGACTCTTTGCAATGAACATTAGCAAGGAAAGATATATATGTCAAACTACAGATTCCATGATGAGATTTTTTTCTTTGTTGTCTCTTGTTTTTTTTTTCTCTTAAATTTTATTTTATTTTATTGGCAGGCAAGGTTGCAAGGGCAAAGGGTAGATACAAAAGAATGGAGAGATGAATGAGATCGAGACGCATGAGGTGAAAGCCATAAAGATTAAATAAAACATTAACAAAATATATTAAATATAACTATAAAACACTCCATAGTGTTTGTTGATTTCAACATTTCTCAAAAGCATAAGGACAGAGTCTCTTTCAAGACTCAGATATTCTCTTAACTGTGAGCTCTCATACCATAAAATTTAAAAATATGTATTGGTAACTTTTTCGTGGTGATAAGACACTTGACTAAAAATAATTTTACGGAGGCTAGAGAGATGGCTAAGGTTTTGAGGCACTGGTTGATCTTCCATAAGACAGGATTTGATTACTTGCACCCATAACATCTATGAAACATGTATACATCCAGTTTCATGAGATATGTTGCCCTCTATGGCCTCCACTGGCATTTTATGTATGTGGTACACAGACATACATACAGGCAAAACACCCATACATATAAAATAAAAAGAAATATACTAAAAATCAATTCATGGAAGAAATAGTTCCTTTTTGGCTTATGGTTCTAGAAGGATGATCCAAAAAATTGAGGGGGAAGAGGATGGCAGCAGATGGACAGAGCAGAAAGCTGGTGATCATATCTTTATCTAATTCAGGAAGGAGAGCAAGTGAGAGCTAGAGTGAGAGCAAGAGAAAGAGAGCGAGAACATACATTGGAAGGAAGGAGAGCTTATAAGCTCTGACCAACCCTCAGAGTTATACTACCTTTAGCAAGGCTTTACCTTCTGAAGATTCCATAACCTTCTCAAACAGTGCCACCAACCATGGGAAAAGTGTTCAATGATGTTTTTAAGACTCCAGACAGTCTCTTAATTGTCACCCCAGAAAGAAAAGAAAAAAAAAAGAGCAAATCCTATACTTTTAACATGCAATGTGTAGCTAGAGTTTTCCTGCCTGGCCCAGTCAGGACAAATCTCTGTCACCTACCAGTCCCGCAGCCGCTCAGAACCAACCAAGTAAACACAGAGATTTATATTGCTTACAAACTGTATGGCCGTGGCAGGCTTCTTGCTAACTGTTCTTATATCTTAAATTAATCCATTTCTATAAATCTATACCTTGCCACGTGGCTCATGGCTTACCGGCATCTTCACATGCTGCTTGTCATGACTGTGGCTGGCAGTGACTCCCTCCGCCTTCCTGTTCTCTCAATTATCCTCTCTGTTAGTCCTGCCTATACTTCCTGCCTGGCCACTGGCCAATCAGTGTTTTATTTATTGACCAATCAGAGCAATTTGACGCACAGACCATCCCACAGCAGCAATGGCACAGAAAAATTATTATCATTCTAAACTGCATGAATAAATGGGGACATAGTAGGAAAACACTAAACCAAAGCAAGAAAAAACCTTGTAGCCAGCATACCAAATCCTGTGCCTCAATGTCCTGTGTCAAAGGTTTTAGATGTCCCCATCCTTCCAGGTTTGCTGCCTACAAAATCTCTCTCTTGGGCTGTTTATATTCCCTGTATGTTACTCTCTTTGTTAGATGTCTCAGAGCCTAGGCATCTCCAATATCTTAGGATCTCCAGCACAATCCAGATTTCCCTTTCATAGCTTCATGTGATGGTCTCTCTTCACCTCTTTTCAGAGACTCTTCTGCCACCCTTTGCCTGACCCCCATAGCTCTCTCAAGAAGAATCCATGATCCATTCACGCTTTCATTTGTCATGCCTCCAAAGCAAGGACCAGATGGATGATTCTTTAGAAGCTCAGATTCCAACATTGGATGGACATTGGCCCCATTAAATCTACATTAGCAGCAGCATGTATATATGGTTGCTTTCTAGGACCAGCAAACTCCTTAGGCTCTTTTTCTTTAGATGGAAACTTTGCTGTATCTGGTCATGCTCTGAGGGTACCCTTCCTATCTCAACAGAGGAGAAATCTGACTTTAAAGTCACTAATCTACGTGATAATTACTTTCCCATTTTCAGTACATCTGTTTGATGTACCATTAAGCTTCTGTGTGCTTTAGGTCTCTCTAGACTGTATGTTTTGTATTTCTTTCTGCATTACTTACTCTTTTTCAATATAGCCCTGTACAAGTTTAGTCAGTAATAATCATTCACAGACTCCACATTATGCTGTCTTGAAATTTCTCCCAATAAAAATAAAAACATTTTGTTTCATACTCACATAACTCATGAGGACATGGACAGAAAACAGCCTGATTCTGTGACAAAATGCCACATGACTGGGCTGTAGCTTAGTTTCTAACACAGATTTTCTCTTCTGAAAACTCATGAGATAAACCTTGATAGTCGATTGTGTTTGTTACTTCTGTATTGCCTTGACAAACACCATGACCAATGAAATTTATAAAAGAAAGACTGTAATTGTGGCTCAGGGTTCCAGAGGGTAGTAGAGTCTATTAATACCATGGTGAGGTTCATGGCAGCAGGTAAGTAGGCATGATACTGAAGCAGTGGCTGAGAAAGCTAACATCAGATGCATAAGCAGAGAGAGCTAACTGAGAATAGCATAGGCTTTTGAAAGTTTGAAGCCCAGTCCTAGTAACACAGCTCCTCCAACAAGGCCAAACCTCCTAATCCTTCCCAAATAGTTACACCAACTGGGAACCTGGGAACCAAGCCTTAAAATTTATGAGCCTAACAGGGCATTCTCTTTCAAACCACCATATACACACTATACTTAGTACTGATGTCCTTCAGATGTCTTACTAGAAAGACCCATTAAGATCCCTTACAGCATTCACCTGCTTTCTAGTCTGATGTCTTCCACATTCCTCCAAACAAAACATCGTTAGGTTCTTCAGGGCAACAACCTCACATCTCCTAGTAACAACAACTGTATTAGTTATATTTGTTGTTGTGACAAAATATCATAACCAAATGTGACTTATAAAAAAACCAGAGCTTCTTTTTGTTGGCTTACAGGTCTAGAGGGAATGTCCATAATGGGTGGTGGGCAGGAAATAACATCAGATGGCTGGAGTAAAAAGCTGGTTGATCATAACTTTATCTAAATTCAGGAAGTGCAGGGAGTTTATAAACTCCCAAAGCTCCCACCCCCTTAGTAACACACATCGGCAAGGATCTGCTTCTTAAAGGTACAATAACCTCTGCAAACATAGAAAGTAACTGAGAACCAAGTGTCTTAATGCATGAGTTTATAGCGTATATTTCTCCTTTAATCATACCAAATCACATTCTTCCATCATACAGTGACACAGAGCTTACATTTGCACCTCAGAAGGGAGGAATTGGAGATGTGGCCAGGAAATATGACACTGAAACAAGATAACAACTACAAAACAGTAAAAGAAGCATTAAATCACACAGTTTCTTGTTGCCCAGCTGTTTTGTGATAGAGTTATCTGGGTTCTAAAGGGCTTGTCTAACTCTGCCCCACCCTTCTGCTGCTTAATGCACATTGCAATGACTCTTCTTGATTGGCACCTACATCTGGGATTACCTAAAATCTAAAATTGGAGGGCATACCTGTGAGGGATTTTTGCTTAATTTGTAGTGAGTAGTGTCAGGGTTCCAGGGGTTCAGCCCCGACCTATCGAAAGGTTCGTTGAAGAGGGTTGTGAGGAACTGAGAAATTCTAGATAGAAATATAGATGAAGAAAAAGACAAAGACATGGGATAGTTTCAGGAGGGCCCTGAGTCAATACCTAGTTGTCTAGAATTTATTTGTAATGGGCTTTTTATACACTAGCAAAGGTAGAGGCAAAAGACCTCCACCTTTCAAGATCAAAGCACAATGTACAACCAAATGTAGATCCTTCAAAACACCTAGTGACCACACCTTTGGCAAAATTATGCTATTATGCAGTCATGCTTGGTAAAGAAGGTCAGACTTTCTGATCTTGAGTCTGGCCTTACTAGGGAGCCTCTGTGGGCTCCCACAGAGTAGATCCACACATGTCTTTAATCCAGATTTTAAAGCAGGAAGACACATTTTTTATCTGGGCCACACATTGTCCTGGAAGCCTCTTGAAGGACTAGGAAGAAAGAAGTTTTGTTCTTTGCCTGTTGGCCCTTGCCTTGCTAGCAAGTCCATTCCTTGTGTATACTGAAGAACAGCTGAGACATCCAGCCTTGTGGACTGAACAACTACTAGATTCTTGAACTTCGTATCTTACTTCCTCTGCATCTGGCTGGCATTTGGTCTCTGCCTTTTTCTTCCCAGCATTCTTCTAGTCTGGTCCCCCTGCCAACACTTCCTGCCTGTCTACTTACCAATCAGAGTTTTATTAAACCTATAGAAATGACAAATCTTTACATTGTACAAGAGCATTATCCAAGGGCATTTCCCCTCTTTTTTTCTTAAAAAATGAATCTAATCTCTTTTGTTTAGCTTTTTTCATTACCATTATCCCTTACAATTTGTCTTTGTTCTGTTTGTTTGTTTTGTTTTGATTTGATTTTCGAGACAGGGTTTCTCTGTAGCTTTGTGCCTTTCCTGGAACTCACTCTGTAGCCCAGGCTGGCCTCGAACTCACAGAGATTCACCTGGCTCTGCCTCCCATGTTCTGGGATAAAAGGCGTGTACCATCACATCCCAGCTTTTCATAACAATTTTTAATCAGCATTCTAAACAATGACAAACATCCATAATTCATTTTTTGCGAATGTGAGTATGGTTTTCTAGGCTACTTCCTGCTGTTTTGGGGTGTGGGTAATTTTATGGCAATAGTTGGCATCCAACATGGGGCATTGATGCACATAGACGAAATAAAATTCAAAAAGGATTCTTAATGCATTCTCATGGCAGCAGCATCACAGAGATGTATCTCCCAACACCTGTGTTTGAGATGGAGCTGGCCACCAGCCATCATGACCTAAACAGCATGGTAGGCTCCTACAGTCTCTCCCACATGCTACAGTACAGAGAGGCTTGGGAGCACAGTGGAGGGCTTGAAAACACAGCTCCAAGCTACTTAATACAGTTTCCCAGAATTGAGGAGGTAAACATGACTCATTGCTACCTGTGCCATGTTGAAAAGCCAAACAGGGCAGAGCCAGCAGCCAAGGATGCTGTTTTCATCCTAGCCATGCATCTTAGTTTAAAAACTTTTTTGGTAAGAAAAGGATTAAAGATAATAAAACAGATTCAGACAGGAAAAAAACTGCTAAATGGGTTACAAGATGTTTAAAAATATATGTAGACTTAAGAGAGAAAAGAAAAAAGCAGTGAAAGTCCTTAAGAAGAAACAGAGTAAAAAAAAAGTCTCATAAAGATGGAATATACATAGAGATACTATATATTATTGTGTTATCTTTGGGATTTTTAACTACAAAGAGACATTTGAGTTTGAGGGCTGCTAAGATAAACCAACATATATATTTTAAAAGTATCTTGACTTCAAAATTTAGGTCTAAGGATATGTTGCTTTGGAAAAGAGTTTCTGCTTTTGTTTCCACAGAAAATGAGAACCTGTGGATTGTTTCCAAGGTAATACGGTTTGATGAAACAAGACCCCCTGACAATCTCCAATGAGAACAGAGGGCTCACATGATCCAACATTTCAGAGCATCTCTGCTGCAGTTTCCTCTGAGTTCTGCATCCAGAAAGGCTTCAAGGCTTCTGGCTGAGATGATCCAGCCTCACAGACTACTCTAGTCAGGATTTGACCACAATCCAAAATTTTGTTTGGGTCCCTATAAGATTACTAGTGTCCCCAATCTGCAGAAAGTAGCCTAGAAAACTAAACCCACATTCCCCCAAAACTGCTTATAAATATTTGTTTTTATTGTTGATTATATATGCAATCTCTTTCTAAAGAAAAAAGGAGGATATGATATAGAACTGATAAGAGAGATAGATTATTGAATCCGCTCTCTTTCAAAAAACTACTGTGAATATCAAAATATTTTACATTGATATGGATTTGATTTACTGATACAAATTTAAGGTCATTTTTGTTATATTGTATGTATATTTCTACTCTCATTTAAGGTATTATGTTTAGGCAACTCATTTAAAGTTATAGTGTATAATTAAGAAATACAGATTAATAATTAGTCATCTATGATAACCGAACTTATAGTCATGTTAGTTAAGTTTTCTAGGTATGCAAAGTTATATTATAATTAGGTAGATAATCTTCAAACACTTCAAAGACATACAGAATATGGCATTTAAAATGTTTTAATAACTTAGACTTTTCTGGACAATGGACATGTTTTCTCCTGGTAGCACCAATTACTTCAAAGAGGATGATGGGCATTGAAGAAACTTGTTATGGAATTTGACAATATGGAAAAGGCTAACCATCTGAGCAAGAAACTGCTCTTGCCTGAACTGCTTGACAATATGTTATATCTTGCTCTTGCCTGAACTGCTTGACAATATGTTATATAAACAACCATAGGATGATGACCACTGAACTTTGCCAAAACAAGGTGAAATGGTCCCTCAGGTTCCTGCTTCACAGAAGAAACTGCTAGACATACTGCAGGACACAGAAGAAAATGACTGACAAACTTTGTCAATAGGCAAAGCAGTCCTTCAAATTTCCTGCTTCACTAAATTGTTGAAGATGGATGCCCTAACATTTCAGAGGAAATTTGGGTGACTATCCAGGCAGCCAGCTGTCTCTGTCATTGTAGATTTTTGAAAGTTACTTACCGTGCATTTCATGTTTACTTAGGTAATATTATATCCTTTTGAGGTCTTTGATGTAGTTGAAGACTAGACAGTTATAGTTTTAATTTTCCTTGGTTATGATAAAAGATAAGTTAGATATAAAACCTTAGACTCACAAATATAGGATAAAAAAGATATTTTCTTTGAATTTGCCAAATATAAATAGGCTAGACATTGTAACAGTAATTCTTGCTTGATAACTGTTTTGTTGTATGTAATTTTACTATGTTAAAGTTAAAACCTTACTTTTGAATTAACAGAAAAGGGGAAATGCTGCGGGATAATGCTCTTGTTCACTGGCTTAATAAAACGCTGATTGACGAGTAGCCAGGCAGGAAGTATAGGTGGGATAAGAAGATAAGGAGAATTCTGGGAAGAGAAAAGTTGACTCAGGAGACACAAGCCTGCTGTCCAGGGAGCAGCAGGTAATGGCACACACGTAAAGCCATGGAACATGTGGCAACATATAAGTTAACAGAAATGGGTCGAGTTTAAGTGTAAGAGCTAGTCAGTGGTAGGCCTGAGTTAATGGCTCAGCAGTTTTAATTAATATAAGCCTCTGTGTGTTTACCTGGGTCTGAGCAGCAACAGACTAGGTGGGACACAGGAAAATATTCAGCTACAGTGATTTACAGAAAAGCTGAGTAATTCTAAATCTACTCCAAGCAATTGTTTATTTTGGTAATTATCAGGACAGATGTTGGCCCTGTTATCATCACTATCATTTTGTCCTATCATAGAAAAAAAAATGGTGCTGCTAAGTTATTCATGCAGTGTGTATAGAAGAAATTCATAAATTCTGTTCTTTCACATACATTAGCTGTTACACACAAGTGTTCTACTATTACTGGACTGGACATTGTTAATATATATAATGGAGTTTTTATCTGAATCAGTCAAATGTTAATGGACTAGATATCATTAATATAATTCTGGAATATATACATATATACTTATTGGATAGTTTTCTTTTTTCTTTTTTTCTTTCTTTTTTTCGAGACAGGGATTCTCTGTGTAGCTTTGCAGCTTTCCTGGAACTCAATTTTGAGACCAGGCTGGCCTCAAACTCACAGAGATCCACATGCCTCTGCCTCCCTAGTCCTGGGATTAAAGGCATGTGCCACCACTGCCCGGCTGGATAGATTTTCTTATATTAGTTATAAGCTTTTTTAATTTTAGACAAAAAATGAGAAATGTGGTGGTATTGTGTTCCCCAAAATATTGTGCACCCTAATAAACTTATCTAGGGTCAGAGAACAGGACAGCCACTAGATACAGAGGCCAGAAAAATGGTGGCACTCACACCTTTAATCCTATCATTCCAGAGGCAGAAATCCCTCTGGATCTCTGTGAGTTCAAGGCCACATTGGAAACAGCCAGGCATGGTAACTCACACCTTTAATCCCAGGAAGTGAGCCTTTAATCCCACAGAGTGATGGCAGATAGCAGAAAGGTATAAAAGGTTTGAAACCAGGAACTAGAGGCATTTCGCTGGTTAAGCTTTCAGGCTTTTGTGCAGCAGTTCAGCTGAGATTCATTCTGGATGAGGACTCAGAGGCATCCAGTATGAGGAAACAGGATCAGCAGAGGAACTGGCAAGGTGAGGTAGCTGTGGCTTGTTCTGCTTCTCTGATCTTTCAGCATTCACCTCAATAACTGGCCTCAGGTTTGATTTTATTAATAAGACTCTCTAAGATTCCTGCTACATTCTGCATCAAGAAGAGTGCTGAGAGCTGGGCGGTGGTGGCGCATGCCTTTAATCCCAGCACTTGGGAGGCAGAGCCAGGTGAATCTCTGTGAGTTCGAGGCCAGCCTGGTCTCAAAATCGAGTTCCAGGAAAGGCGCAAAACTACACAGAGAAACCCTGTCTCGAAAAAACCAAAAAAAAAAAAAAAAAAGAAGAGTGCAGAGAACTGCTGCCAAACTTAAAATTTATGAAAATTCAGGATCTAGGTCACAGATTATTTGTTTGATCATTATATGGATAAGAACATCATCATCATTTTTGATGTCCTGAACTTCTTCCACTGCATACACTCAGAATATTTATTCATGGATTATAGTCTACTAGATAAGTAAATATTACTTCAGCTGCTAATTTTACTTCATAGTCTTGCATATGTACTGGAACTTTCAGAGTACTCATGATTCCAACGTTTATCATTATTTTCAATAATGCATCTTTCTTTGGAGCATTTAAGGTCTTAGGAAATCACAGTTCATGTTGTCTATCATCACTTAAAGTGTTGTCTTTTAACTGCACAAAACCTTCCAGCAAATGATTTCATCTTCCTGGAGTATGGTAACTCTTTCAATTTTGTTAGAAAAAATAAAAGTTGTAAGATAAGGAAGATGATTATTTTGAGACTTGGATGATATAGTTAAGAGAATGTCACAAATATATTGCATTATGAAGGTCTGGTGTATTTTCTGCCTAAGTTTGTAGTGTGATATTGCTTTAAATTCCTTGAATTTTGCATTTTCAGTCAAGAATTCCCTATGCCAATATTTAAATTCCTTGAATTTTGCATTTTCAGTCAAGAATTCCCTATGCCAATATGGCTAATCCAAACTAGGGTCATACTTGCTGCATCCTACAACATCTAGTACATTCAATAGAAAACATGATCTCAAACAAATGTGCACTACTGAGAAAGAAGATTCTTTTAAAAATTATATATAAAAAAATGTAAGCCTTCCATGTTCTGCTGGCCTTCACAAGTGTGGAAGAGTTGTAGCAATTTTTTAATATAGTCTTGATTTTTCCAAGAGCAGAGTCAGCCGTTCCTTGTTGCTTGGCAATTCATAAATAAATCTGCAATGTCTTGAAGTATACTATGGAGTTCACAGGTTGGCACCGCCAACAAATACCAGATCTGGAGAAGATCTTCAAAACTATATAAAAATCTGTAAGTTCTTTTGTGATTCCTATACTTGGAACTTTACCTTGAACTAGACAGATATCTTCCCAGATATATTGACAAACTTCTGGGTCATGGGAATATATTGCCATAGTATGGGTATTAGGTTCAGTCCAAATAATTAAATCTCTTCGTGTTTTCCTCTATGGCACATCAAGATGTACTGTGCACTCTAATACCAGTGACTCATCTGTTTCTGACTGAACAAGCAGGCATATGTCCTGGAGTCATTCAATGTATCTGATTAAAATTTGTCCTGAGCCTATGTGTTTTTATGGTTCATCCTCCTTCATGACATAGACTTTTACACTAGGAAGTCTATCATCCTTGTAGATTTGTGACCTTGCATTTTTAAGCCACATCTTGCACAGACTTCGTCCTAGAGTACTCAGGCCAACGTATCCAAGGAATGTCATGGAGGTCCCAATTCTCAAAAATCATAAGGGGGTATGTTAGTGGGGATTAAAAGAATCCCAGAGGCTAAGAGAAGGCCCAGGGTCATTAGAGTTAGGCGGCAGGAAGGCCCTGATACATCTAAATCCTCCACTATTTAACTATCCCAGACAAACATCTCTCCTTTGCCCAAGATTCTCCGAGCCTGCCTTCGTTCTGGCAAGAAAATTATGACTCACCCAAAATTCTCCCTAATAAGAATGTGCTTGTGCAATAGATACTGTTAAAGGTATCTGATTCCCCCCTCTTAAAAATGGAAGTCTAGAAAATACTCTTTTGGATTTTGTATCTCAGAAATATTTTCACTCATGAGAAGTGTGGGGCTTAGGCATTTAAGCAAAAGTAAATTTTAATTAGCAAAGTTTTGGACAAGTCTACACTTCATAATCTGTCAGTAAAATGCTGGGGCTAATAAAAAGCAGGAATACATCATCTACAGACAAAATTCCTTCCCCATAATCATAAAAATATGATTGAGTTTCTCTACAAGATGTGCTCTAAATATATCATGTTTCTAGGTAGTAAGGGAAGATCTTGTTTTGAAAAGAATTACTTCAGCCTTATAGCTCCATTCTATTCCACCTGAAGTTTCATCTTCCAGCACTACAGTGGATGAAACATTTCCTCAAATGTTTTCCTTTGCCTAATCATGCACATTGTTATTGGGAAGAACTGGGTCAACTGGGAAGTGAGTGAAACTTTGCAAAGATTGAAAATTGACTCTTGTAAATTATTTCATTTTCTCTTCTTTTTTTTTTTTTTAAATTTTGTGGATCGATTGGGCATGTGACATGCTATGACCAATTCTGTAAGTCTCAGACATGCTACAGAATGATTCTAAACCTAAACTGTATCACTAGCCTATATTTAGTCATGATATGAAGATAGTAAGAATGACCTCACAGCTGCCAAAATTTCAATGAGTACATGTTATGAAGAAAGGTATGAATGTAATAGATCAACTATCATACTTGAATCATTGCTACATTTAAAAAAGCATGAGAAGGACTTTACATTTTTGCCTAATTTTCATAATGATCTAGCAATACCAGTGTATTAATATAAGAATCCATTTAGGGTCAGGAAACAGATAAAAAGTTCAAATAAATTATTAGAGTTCACATATTTAATAAATTGAGGAGGTCTAATTTGTACACATCTTTCTAATTCCAAAATTGCTTAACTGTGGGATTGAACTGCTATGGCCTTCTTTTCTTGGCTTTCATTACACTCTACTTCACATTCCTCCCATCTATATAATTTGTAATCAACGTAAAATAATCAAGACAAGATGAAAGTCACACATTTCCTCCTTTAGATCCACATCTGTGTATAGACAACAGAAAAATAGAAGGTTGGATATGGTAACTCTGTTAAATATAATTTTAATAGTGTCTAAGTTGATTTTTCATGTGACAGCAACTTCTACAGTTTTCTTCTTCAAGAAATATTTTTCCCAAATATTAACTCAGTTATTTCAAGAGGAAAACTGGTAATTGACCACATTAAGCCTATCTGAACATGAAAAATCTTATCTGTAGTAATCATTTTATTATCCATGACACTGGCAATGTGTGACAGGTAAGAGGGGCAAAAAAGATTTCCATAAGCTTTTCTTGAAACATAACATTCAACAGACTCTAGAATATTCATCAGAAAAGTACAATTTGGGCATTATGGACATTAAGTGTAAATGATAACCATTTATGAAAAATTTAGTTGGTTGTAGAATACTATGGGCTTAGAAGCAGAACATATGAATTGTGTAAATATAACAACTAATGACTATTATAAGCACTGCTACATGTATATTTAAAATTCTTCATTTTAATAATATTTAGAAATATAAAAAGTGACATTTATGTTATTGATGAAATTTTTGTCTCTGCTGTTTTTATATTAAGTCTCCTTCACAATAATTATGATACTATCAATTCTCTGAAAATGCCCTCAGGAACCATTCTATGAAATATACCCAGTACAAATTCATGTATTCTTACAGTTTTATTACTTGGAATTTCTTTTAGGCCAATAAAGGTCCCTTTATTTTAATTAGGTTAACAAGAGTTGCTTTACAATGTAAAAGGGCCTCTAGGCCACAGTTGTTATTGCTATTGCTGCAGCAGTTTCCTTTAGTTTCCTTCTTGTTTGAAGAAATAATATTCCTCTTTGCTTTATTAATTATACCTACCCAAGACTACTATGCTGCTGTTTTGGTTCTTGTTGTTTTCCAGGGAATAAAAAATATATACAAGCAAACACTATGTTCTAGGGAATCTAGTAGATTTATAGTTCCTCCTATTATTTTTAAATTAATCATTATACAATCATAGGCAGAAAAGGATATTACTCCTAAAGTAAAGAGAAAACAACTTTCCAGGAATGGCACTCAGGACATCTAGCTCGGTAGCAAGTGCCTCCACCAGCTGAGTCAACATTCCAGTCCCAAAGTTTAATTTTGATTTCTAAAATAAAAATAATTAAAAATAACACCCCACTTTTGTTTACATAGTTACCTCCAAATGTGTTAAAGTCCCTTCAGACATTTACCAAACGCAAGTATGCTATCATGTTAAACAAAGATAAAATACCTCATTACTTCTTAATTAGATTGACTGTTTAGCTTATATGTAGCTTAGGCACCTCATAGGTGTTATATTGAGAGATCGTATAAAGTAATCTTCAATAAATATTCTTATAAAACACCTGCAAGCACAAGCTTTGTTGGATAGATTAGTTGGTTGGATAATTATGGAGCACACTAAAATACAGTAGATACATTTAATGACTAGGTAACCAGTAAAGCCTCATTCTTCTGTTGTAACAACCAATTCTGCCAAATATCCACAGGCTGGTGGGCAAAGGTGCTTCATGTTGAGAATGACTATGTGTAATCAAGAGGAATTAAAAATCAAGACAAATACTGGGCTCCTTTTTTTCCAGTTCTAATATTGTAATGAAAATATTTGAAATTCTGCCACCCAAAATTTCATTTAACTAGAAGTTCTGCACATTCATTGTAAAGCAGCAAGTGGCATTCATTATCAGACCTTTCTCCTGGAAAATAGTTAGGAAAATTTGCTACTTCAGCTACCCCCTTTTAGTTCTCCTGTAGCACTTTGACTGCAGCACCCAGAACTGTTTATAATACCTTACTCGTTTGTTATCTCCCCAGGTGTCACCTCTTTATGATCATCTCCAACTATCCTCTGTTCATGTTGCTCTAGCTCACTGGCCTTGTTGCATTATAGTGGTCCATCTAACCTTCTGTTCTGCAGGTGGTATTTTACATTTTGTCTGAAATGTCAGTCCTTCAAAAATGCTTCTCATAAAATGTGAAACAGCATCTTTTTTCTCTCTAATATCATTCTACTTTCCTTTGTCTACAGAGAATTTTTTATTTGTAAATTTTCCAACAACTAAAAACACACACAGATATATGGATATGTTATATATATATATGCATATATATGTATATATAGCTGAAATATTTTATATATAATTTATATATAATACATACACATACGGTATATTTATTATTAATGTATATATAAATACAGCCTTCTGAGTCCATATAGTGTTGCTTGCATGTATATGTGTTTAGGACTGACTACTTGGAATTGGACAGGGGGCTTTCCTAAAAGACTAATTCTTCTCTCAGCAATCATTAAATGACTATAGCTCTTCATGTAGGGGTAGAGCCGTATGGGATTTTCCCCATCTACATTGACATGTCAGCTGGTGATCTCATTGTTCAGGTCTTGTGTAGAGAAACATATTTTTTACATTTCATGGATACAGCTTCCCCAGTTATAAATCAGAAACTACTAACTCACAGCATATATCCTGGTGCTATGGATTTTATACTCATTCTGGCCACTCTTCTGAAATATCCTCTGGGCTTTAGGTGTGGGGCTGTGTTGCAAATGTATCAGTCGGAGCTGGGCATTCCATGGTCAGTTGTTCTGTACATTTTGACTAGTTCTTTCTAGGGTTCCATGACCTCACCAGCTATGGGTGCAGCACTAGGCATGAATTCTCTCCTATTAAGTGAGCCTTAAATTCAATTAGACTGCTGATGTTTATCCCCAACATGCAAGTGCTACTATTGCACTCTTGAATATAGATTGCCACGCTGGTCTCTGTTACTATGTATAGACTTAACAGTGAAGTAGGACTACTGATTGCTTGTGTCCCTTTTGTTCTGTACTTCTGACCCTGATGCCTGCTCAACTCCCTCAAAGGTAAAGAAGGATCCTTCCTAGCATTATTCTCCTCTATATGGATTTACTCAACATCAATAGACATTAATCAGATGGTAGGAATGTGAATGAATTATTCTACAAAGTAACTCTATTATTTTGGAAACATTACAGTATAAAAAGAAATAAATTCCCTTCAATTCATTAAAACATGTTATGTTAGCATCTGGTTTTACTTACCAGTCCTGTTTTCCAAAATTCTTGCCTAAAAATTTTCAAGTCTATTAGATGAAGACAATAAGGTTAGAAAAGCCTGTGCTAATTTATATTGTAAGTAAATATTCTGGCCTTAGATTCCCACGTTGTTAGTTCATTGATTTGTACATGGTACTGTTCTCTTTATCTTCACATGATATGGGTCCTGAAGCCAGCTTAGATATGTACATTATATGTCTCCACACCTTTTTGTATTCCTCATCCCCGTCTTTCTCTCCCTAATGAAATCAGGGGATAATTAGATGGCAAGTGCGTCTAGTTGTTCAATTCTCTGGCAAAAATAAATTAATCCTCCAAGTAGAAATAGTCTTAGAAATGTTATTATTTTTCTCCAAATACAAGTAATCTAATTTGGACCTTAATTCTTCTTTGTTCATGATACTGGTTGGACTAATGTTCAGCAAAAACATTAGTTTTAAAGGATTATTATCTGTAGGATTACAATCAGATGTACCTTGTTCCTTTTACTTTTTTAGCATTTTTGTTTTAATGCGTTGTTTTTTCTCTGTTTTCCACATTTTGTAGACTTAGTAATGTTGCTATTTCACTCTTTTATAAAGTAAGGTCAATTTTTTGAAATAATTACATATATGAGCCTAACTCTCATTTGTATCACCTAAGCTCATGTAGGGGGAGAACACTTAAATTTTTGTTTACATGGATTTATCAGAATGATATCTGTCCATATCTATAATGGAATTTTCGGCATAAGTACTATCCATACTAGTGTCAACAGGTATTCTTTTGCTTTAATTTTAAAGACCATCAGGTAGGGCAATGTAACAATGTCCACTGAGAATATTTTCTAATATAATATAACTTGCATCAATGGAACCTTTTAGTGCCTTTTCTTTTGAGTAAACCTCCATTTTTAAATTTCTTTCTATTTTGTTTCCAATGACCAAGACAGAGAATGAGATCTCATGTAGACTGACTTGCTTCTTTCCTACAAAGTTAAGGGCCATTCTTCTCATGCCAAACACATCTCTACTAACTATTACAATGATTATTTCTCCTATAACTGATAATTAATCTGACTTTTGTGTCTGCATCTTATCTTTACTGCTCTTGTAACATATCTCAAAGAAAAATATCATTCTAGTATATAAAGGAATCCTCCATTATTCAAAAATCCACATACCTAATTACACAATATTTGTATTATAGGTAAGTATATTGCCTTTGGCAGTTTCAGCTTGTATTTTCACTTTAATTTAACAATGAAAATATGCGGCTAAGAATATGCCTCTCGTTTGCAATATTTTTGAAGTTGCTCTGGGCACATATTTATGGAATCCCTTGCCATTTATTATGAAAAAGCAGAAAAGAAAACTGATAAGGCATATCTATCCCCTAGGGCTCTAATATTCAACTTCAATTGAAGTCCTAAGTGTGTTTTAACACCTAAGGCTTCTGACTATATATCTGTCCCTTGGGTCTTTTTGGTTATTTCAGGGAAGTGTTGGATGCTCATGGTACAAGAAGCAATTATCCCATGCAGAAAATAGTTCAAGAAAAGACAGGAAGAAACCTAGTTAGTGATGCAAGATACTGAAAGAGGGAAGTTTACAAAGAAATGAAAATGAAAGAGCACATTTTAAAATTGACATAGCATATAATCACTCTTCATGTCATATTAGCTATATTCATTCATATCAACATTTGCATCCATATTTATTCAGTCACATATACACACATACATTTCTAGATTCACATTTCTGTCCTTATCGGAATGTGTAACTGAAAGGAAGGAGGTTTGGTGAGAAAGGGCTCAAACATGAAGAATAGGTATCTCAAGTTGAAATCCAAGTTTTGCCAGGTATTAGTCATATGGCAAGCCCAAAACATTTAGTTTATTTGAGTCGCAATACCAATATCATTTAAGTAAAACCATATTATCCTTCATTCCCTTGTTATGAGACTAAAACATACACACAATGTACCTAGTGATATCATTTAAACATATTGGTGTAGACGAATTTCTAAATGGTCTTATTAAATAAAAAACACCGAGCCAAGTTAAGTTCCCTTCACAACCTTGAAAGAGTTGGTGCAGGCTGCGGTTCTTGTGGCCTAACCAGTTCTGGTATCAGTGGATTTGCAGATGCTGATTCAGACAGCCATGGCTTAAAGGGGCAGCAACAATTTTTTTAAAAAGGACAATAACCCTTAAGTTAATTTTTTTCATGTGAATTGGGTCAAGTTGTTTGATTTCTCTTACAGGCCAGCCCCAAAGAAGAGTCAGTCTGTGTAGATACAGCCATTTCATGTGTTTCAACCTGAGTAAATGATTAAGTGGCTAAGGATCATGACACATCAGTTAGGGGTTAAATACTCAACACTGAGTTGGGGAGTTCCACATACTGATGATTTGATCTTTAAGGTGAAGTTTCCCAAATTAGGTATAATTTCTTATGTATTGGCTCATTTTTCTATTTTTAAAAATGCTGTATGAATTCAGGAGGTACTCATAAATTCCCATTCTTAGCTCAATATCTGTTGACAGTTGATAATGTTTGGGGAGGGTCACTTTGATTTTAGTGTGTGGTCCCTGGTAAATAGACAATGCTCTAGTGGATGGCCCCACACCTAATCTGGGGTGAAGTTATGAAAAATGATGATTGTAAGTTTGGGGGTGGGATGATAGATCTGGGAGGACTTAGGGAATGGATTAGGGTATAGATATTATGAAAATGCATTGTACACATGTATGACAGTCTCAAAAAATTAAAAATATATTTTAAAAATAAACAAAATAATAAATAAAAGGCAAAAGTGGTACATTTCAGTCTATAGAAATTTATTAGTGAAGCTATGTACGTTTGTTATAAAAATAGTATTTATTTATTAATGTCTAAATTTAGTAGAATATATGTAGCATAAATCTTAAACAGTCTTGTTAATAAAACAAACAAACAAACAAACAAACAAACCCAGGGCCAGGTATTGGGGTGAATGCTGGAAGATCAGAGAAACAGAACAAGCCACAGCCACCTCACCTTGCCAATTCCTCAACTGATCCTGTCTTCTCAGGCTAGAAGCTTCTGAATCCTCATCCAGAATGAATCTCAGATGAACTGGTGTTCAAAAGCCTAAAAGCTTAACCAGCTCTAGTTCCTGGTCCTCAATCTTAAATACCTTTCTGCTTTCTGCCATCTCTTCCTGGGATTAAGGGCTTACATCCTGGGATTAAAGGCACCATGAGTCACCCATGCCTGGCTGTTTCCAGTGTGGCTTTAAATTTACAGAGATCTGGATGGATTTCTGCCTCCCAAGTGATAGGATTAAAGGCATGTGTGCCAACAATTTCTTGTCTCTATGTCTATCTAGTGGCTGTTCTGTTCTCTGACCAAAGATAAGTTTATTAGGGTACACAATATTTTGGGGAACACAATACCACCACAAATATAATATTCTCTCTTGAAAGCTACTGGACTTGGAAGCTGAGCATTCATCTTAAACTCAGAGCACTGTGAGGTTTTATCTTGGAATTTAGATTTTCAGAATGTCACTTGGCAGACCACCTGAAGGGCCTACACTTTACTCACCTTCTGCTTCATTTCTCATTGTGGTGTGATGAAATAATACATATTATTTTAGTAAGCAATTAAGCAAATATTTATTGATATCCTTCTCTTCTTTTGTTATTTAAATAAAAATTAAAGTTAAAATATTTTGTACCTACATTTTTCCATTTCAATTTTGAAAATACAAGAAAATAGATTTCCTGCTGATTTAACAACATAAATCATCATTAATGCTAAGAAAATATCACCATATTGCTGATAATTCAATATTGAAAGCTGGAATTGATATTTATGAAAGTTAATAGAGATTATTTCAAGTATCAAATGAACATTTTCTAAGTGCCTACTGTGAACTAGAAAATTTGTTGGTGACACAGAGATAAATACTAAAATAAATATTAGCTTTAGTTCCTCTTGAAATGTCAGTGTTGAAAGGGAAAGAACTGAATGCCTATAATGTAAGCACCTCATAAGACAACCTAAGTATATCAAAGAAGTTTTCCCAGAGATAATATGATTGTGCTGTACACTGAAGTAGAGTTAGGATTATAGATGTGTGTGGGAGACTGGGTGGCAAGGGTACAAGAGGCAAAAGAAACAGAGCTAGAATGAAAAGGGGGGTGTACTAGATTATGTAATTCATGTAACTAAGTAAACTTGAAAGGATGAGTGTTTCAGCTTCCTCTTTGTTTCAGAACTGTGTGGAGAATGTGAACAAGCCTAGGCTTTTAATAAAGGATTCTGCAAATATCTTAGCAAGGCATGGCTGTGATCTGAACTGCAATGTCAGCAGTGAGGATGAGAAGATAAATTCAAGAGATATTTAAGGATTTTAATTAACATAGCTTCCTGATTGATTAGAAAAATGGTGAGCCAAGCAAGTAGAGACACAATAAAAATAATTACCAATTTGGGAGATGCTGATGTCTTTCAGTTATAAAGGAGGGCAGGTTTAGGGGGAAAAGGATTAATTTAGTTTGGACAAATTGAGATTTTGGCACTTAGAAAGCAGTTAGAACATCATAACAACATGGTTATAGTATGATACAATGACTAATCTTTTGATTTTATTTATATGGATGTAACACAATGATGCTCTTCAAAAAGCAGAAAGGGGCGTTAACAATGATAAACTGAATGTTTTCGTGTCACAGTGTTGTTCCTGCAGAAAAGCTCAAGGTAACTCTCAATGCTGAAGAGAAATTTCAGTGCATGGTAGTGAAGAACAACTAAAATGCTGAGTCTAATTCTACCATTTGTGACACTCTAGTCTTATTGCAGTATTGTTTGTTTTTCATTTTCAGGCTTGTCTTTATGTAATGACTGACAAAGCACCATTATATACACAAATAGAATTGTTTTATAGACTGTGATTGACGAATATGAAAACTGTCACCCTCCTTTTTTCCTTCTACTACCCACAGAGTTATTGCTTGGACCAAGTTGGAAATATCTCACATGAAATCTGTTATTTCCTCATCATTTAAAAGTTAAATTCCTGGAAATAATAGTAAACAGGAGATAGGCAGAAGGGAGTAGTGATAATTATAATATCAATTCTATCTATCTATCTATCTATCTATCTATCTATCTATCTATCTATCTATCTATCTGTCTGTCTGTCTGTCTGTCTGTCTATCTATCTATCTATCTATCTATCTATCTATCTATCTATCTATCTATCTATCTATCTATCATCTATCTCTCTGTCTGTTCTGTCCATCCAGCTATCTCTTTATCTCTTTCTCTGTCTGTATGCCTGCCTTCCTGCCTGCTTGTCTGTCTATCTACCATTTTCTGACACAATGCTCCCCTTTTACATTGTTCTTGAATTTTCTAAACCACATTTTTCCATCATAAACTATTCCTACTGTATTTTAATGTGTGAAGTTTATAGACAAAGAAGATATGTGGCATCTAATAATTGGTGTTAAATAAAATAATGCATAATTGAAAGACAACAAAGTCTAAAAAGTAGCCCACATCTTAAACTTCAAGTTAGCTATTTCACTAAATAATTAAGCAATTTCTAGAGTTAAAATTCCCATAATATGGTTCATTCTGTCACCAAAAATAGTTCAGATACTGCTGGCCTTGACTCATCTATTTAATTTAATTTGAAGTGACTAAGATAATGTCAGCTTGTCTTGATTCCATTTGGTGTCTGCTTAGACATTTCTTGGCCCTCTACTCTTCACAGCCATTCCTGCCTTTACAACATATTTCATATCTCAGTGGCTCTGACTATCTTGCAGATGTATTAACCAAAACAGTTAACATTTAAAATAACAGAAGAAGATACATCAAAAATAGTTGTCATGCACTGTCTGAACTAGCTATGTTCTATAAACAAATGAGCCTCATCTAACATTGATGTAATTGTAAGTTTTGCCTTTATAAACACTGTATCCCTAAGCTTTAGTACCAAGAGACTCAGGCATTAGCACACTCTTTGTCACCAGCCACAATTAAAGGATTCTTACACTTCTAATTGGCTTATTCAGTGTAGTAGTCTCTATCATTCTCACATATATACTTTCGTGCGTTTTTGCCTTATTCTCTTACTTTGGGGATGGTCATTTTTAGACTTCTCACACAAGAAGGTACTTTCTATTCTAGTTATACTAAGTCTTTGAAATGGTTAATTCTATTTCTCCACAGTAGAGCAAAATTTATATAATAACTTTTCTACACACACCCATTAGTTAGACAGTAACATATTTAATTATGTGGAAAGTAACAGAATTAGGATCATTTTGAAAATTTAAACTTATTATATTTGTTTTCTAATGTATACACAGTCTATGGAGTGGATTTTTGAATTAGCATCTTTTTGTGTGATTGCTGAGAAGAAAAATGTTAGTCTTTACTAGAAGTATTTAATGCTTTAAGGCTGAAATAGTATCTGCAGGAATCTGTAACTAGTTTTAAGAGGAGTAAATACAAGGGGCATCACCTATAGAGTTCAGATTTGATTTTCTTTCCTTGAGTGAAAAATACATAATTCATAAGATAATGAGATGTAAAGAGCTCTTTAAATGTAAAAACGTATCATTACTCTTAGGAGTAAGATTAGCCAACTATACTGTAATAACTTATTCACATTTATTTTATTTTAAAATGTTAAACACAATTCTCTATTTTAAAATGTGTCATTATATGAATGCCAGAAAATAGAGAAAGTAGGAGTTACTAGAGCAAAAATAGAGAGTAATTCTAGATTGTATTCTTAGCTTTTGTCTTTCCATGAAAGGGAAATTCAATGTTTAAAAATTAGGACTGAAAGCACTAGTTATTTACTAGGTAAAATATAACTACCACTAGACAATTAGAAATTTTCAAAAATCTTACTGTTTTTGCATGTTCTGGGAATTGAACTCATTTCTCATGTATATAAGGCAAGCATTCTACAACTAATCCATATTCCCAGCCCACTTATAAATTTTTGCTGTTGTTTAATTCTTGTCATAACAGTATTCAGCAATGATTCCCAATAATCTTTATTCTGGCATTGTGTGATAACCTTTATTTATATATGTGCTAATTCCAGTGTTTAAAGAATATGGGTCTCTACATCTGCTTCCATCAGTTACTGGATGAAGGTTCTATGATGACAGGGTATCCATCAATCTGATTACAGGGGAAGGCCAGATCAGGCACCCTTTCCACTATTGCTAGCAGTTTTAGCTGGGATCATCCTTGTAGATTCCTGGGAGATTCTCTAGCACCAGCTGTCTCCCTAACCACAAAATGCCTCCCACCATCAAAATATCTCTGTCATTATTCTCCCCATCCTTCCATGAACAACCCGCCCAATTCTACCCCTCCTATTCCCACCCCTCCCCCCGCATCTCTGTTCTTGCCCCCCCTCACAGTTTACCCAGGAGATCTTAACTATTTCCCCTTCATGCGGTGATCCATGCATGTCCCTCTTAGGGTCTTCCTCTTTACCTAACTTCCCTGAGGTTGTGGATTGTTTCCTGGTTATTCTTTGCTTTGTGTCTAATATTTACTTATGAGTGAGTACATATCATGTTTGTCTTTCTGGGTCTGGATTACTTTACTCAGGATGATTTTTTTCTACTTAATCCATTTGACTACAAATTTCATGACGCCATTGTTTTTTTTTTTTTTAACCACTGAGTAATACTCCATTTCGTAAATGTACCACATTTTCTTTACCCATTCTTCGGTTGAGGGGCAACAAGGTTGTTTTCAGATTCTGACTATTATGAATAATGCTGCCACGAACATAGTTGAGCAAGTGTCCTTGACCCACAGCCAAGCACTTTGCTTAGCACCTGGAGTTCAGTTGAACAGAATGAGGAGGGATTATAGGAGCATGGCAGGGGGTGGGGGGTGGGGGGGTGGTGTCAAGATCATGGTGAGGAAAACCACAGAGACAGAGCTGACCTGAGCTAGTGTGAGCTCACAGTCGAACTCTGAACTGACAGTTGGGGAGCCTGCACTGGAACCAAACTAGACACTCTGAATTTGGGTGAAAGTTGTGTGGCTTGATCTGTTTGTGGAGCCCCTGTCAGTGGGACCAGGAGTTATCCTGGGTGCATGAGCTGGCTTTTAAGAGCCCATTCCCTATGGTAGGATTCCTTGCTCAGCCTTGATGCATGGGGGAGCAGCTAGGTCTGGCCCCAACTTGGTATGCCAGCATGTGTTGACTACCCCAGGGAGTCCTTACCCCCTAAGAGGAGTGGATCTGGAGTGGGGAGGGGAGAATGTGGAGGGAAGCAGGAGAAGGGGACAGAGGGGAAATTGTGGTTGGTATGTAAAATGAAAAAAAAATTAAAAAAGAATATGACAACTTTTTTTAGTTCTAGGTTTTTTTTTAATTTTACAATACTATTCAGTTCTACATAATAGCCACAGATTCCCTTGTTCTCTCCCTTCCTGCCCCCCTCCCCTTCCCCCCAGCACACCCCCCATTCCCACCTCCTCCAGAGCAAGGCCTCCCCTGAGGACTGAGATCAACCTGATAGACTCAGTCCAGGCAGGTCCAGTCCCCTCCTCCCAGATTGAGCAAACCGTCCCTGCATAAGTCCCAGGTTTCAAACAGCTAACTCATGCAATGAGCCCAGGACCTGGTACCACTGCCTAGATGCCTCCCAAACAGATCAAGCAAATCAACTGTCTCACATATTCAGAGGGCCTGATCCAGTTGGGGGCCCCTCAGCCTTTGGTTCATAGTTCATGTGTTTCCATTCATTTGGTTATTTGTCCCTGTGCTTTATCCAACCTTGGTTTCAACAATTCTCACTCATATAAACCCTCCTCTTTCTCACTAATTAGACTCCACCAGGGGCCTAGCCGTGGATGTATGCAATCAGATTCCTCAGTCCTTGGATGGGGTTTATGGCACAACTATTAGGGTGTTTGGCCATCCCATCACCAGAGTAGGTCAGTCCCGGCTGTCTCTCGACCATTGCCAGCAGTCTTTTGTGGGGGTATCTTTGTGGATTTCTGTGGGCCTCTTTAGCTCTTTGTTTCTTCCTTTTCTCATGTGGTCTTCATTTACCATGGTCTCCTATTCCTTGTTCTCCCTCTCTATTCTTGATCCAGCTAGGGTCTCCTGCTCTCTTTCTCTCGACCCTCGCCCTTCATTGCAACCACTCATGTGCAGGCTGTTCATGTAGATCTCATCTATTTCTCCGTGTCTTTCTTGGGGACCCGTTTTCCAGGTAGCCTCACTGGTGATGTGAGTAGCATTCCAGTTATCCTTGTTCCACATCTAGTATCCTCCTATGAGTGAGTACATACCATATTTGTCTTTCTGAGTCTGGGTTACCTCACTCAGGATGATTTTTTCTAGATCCATCCATTTGCCTGCAGACCTCATGATGTCATTGTTTCGCTCGGCTGTCAGAGCCACGCAATGTCTGTCAAGGAAACTGGTCCACATGAATAGAAAAGATACTGTAATACTCAGCTCTAAGTAGCATAACTTCATCATACCTCTCCTATAATGGCTCTGATATCATTTTGGAAGACTGGACAGAAAGACTGTAAGAGCCAGAGACAGTAGATATCTGCAATGAAACAATGCTTGTCAAATACAGGAGGGCCATTGCACACATCAACTCACAGTGACAGTGATTGCATGCACAAATGATCAAGCCAGTCCAAATGCAAGCATAGGCAGACAGGTGACTCATGAATCTCCACTTTCATCTGAGGAGCTATTGGCAATTGATGGTTACCAGGGATGAGATAGTAGGTTTTCTTCAGGGATGAAGCCCTTGAGAGGCTACCAATGCTCCAGTAGATGGTCCTACACCAATGCCCATACTAGCAGTACTAAGTGGACTTAGAGGATTAAAAAAGATGGAATATAAAATAATAGGGTGTGGGTTTGATCAAAATATATCATATGTGTGTATAAAGCTGTCAAATGGTAACACATGAAAAGAAAATTTTAAGTAATTTTTAATTCCTAAACAAATGTTGTCTTTTATTTTTTTATAACAATTTTATTTTAGCAGTTATTAGTTGCATGTACTTAAAATATCAACTAAGTTAAAATCAAAACACCATCCCCAGGAAAATGGTAATCATCTGTCTCAAACATGTCCCATCTCACTTATTAATAGTTGTTTTAGTGGGTTTGGGCGGTGGTATTCCATTTAATTTAAAAATATGTTGTGGCTTAAATTTTTTAACTTTAAATATTTTCTAGTAACTTTATAATATAGCATATGAAAATAAGCATGCACATATATTAGTCTTTTCTCATTTCCCTGGTATGGTTATATATGACTTCATGTTAAGTGAATTACTTTGGCCAGTAAGATGGCTCAGTGCATAAAGGCACTTGCCAACATGCTTGACATCCTGAATTGTTTACCATAACCTACACAATGGAAGGAAAGGAAGGATGCCCATAAGTTGTACCCTCATTTCCATGCCTGCACCATGAAAAATAAATAAATAATAAAGCTAAATAGAGATATGTTTTGCAACACAGAAACATGAATAAAATTAAAATAATAATAAATCAAAAATTACTGTATTACCATTTAGATCAATTTAATATGCTCAAATAATGTAGTATAAGCTTAATTAATTTGTAACAAGAAACCCATTATCTGATACTGAGAGGCTCTGAACCTGTGTGTGTGTATATATATATATATATATATATATATATATATATATATATATATATACATATATACATTCCTCTAAATTTTCTTACATTCAAGTTTCTCTTCTGCAAATTTAATATGACTCCTCTCTCATAAAGTCAGAAATAATAAACCCTGCACTTTGTTTGCATATATATGTGTGTACAGTTTGCACATGATTGAACGTATGTTTGTGTGTGTGTGTGTGTGTGTGTGTGTGTGTGTGTGTGCATGTGTGTATATAGCCTCAAAGTTGACATTTTATCTTCTTTGATCCCTCTTCACCTTATGGATTGGGACAGTATCTGTAGCTGAACCCAGAGCTTACAATTTAGGCTATTCTAGCTACCCAGCTTTATCTTACAGATTCCCTTTCTCTACCTCTAGCATCATACTGAGATTATAGAAGGACCACAATACCCATTTGGCTTTTATAGTTTCAGTTTATGGGCAGAAATTCTTACCTAGCTAATGGCTTTTTGTACTTTTTGCTTGATAACAGTGAGACTTCTATGTCTGCCTAATATTAGTTATATTATCAGTTGTGGTAGTCATCTTCTTCCATTCTAAATAACTTTCTCTCTATTCTTTCTCCAAATGCTTTTACTGTAAATCTAGGAATGATTCTAAAATAGTGAAACACAAAAAATACAAAATAATTAAAATATATGCACTTTAAACATCTTCTATTTAAGATCAGACTTGCAGAAGTGATGTACAGCCATTAGTGCAGTCATTCTGTAAATAAAATAGGAACGTTGACATTTTAAACAACTTGCTTAGAAACATGCAACTAATATACTAGTAACTTGCCCAGGATGTTTACCCTTATGTGGGTAATAGCTTCAAACCTTTTACTCTTTTGTTAAATATTAATTTATTTATGTTATATCCTGACTGCCGTTTCCTTTCCCTTCTCTTCTGCCAGGCCCTCCCTCCAACTCTGCTCTGCCCCCTCTTATCTATTCCTCCTCCATTTCAATTCAGAAAAGGGCAGGCCTCCCATAGATATCAACAATTTTTTTTTTTATTTTTTATTTTTAGAGACAAGATTTTCTCGGTGTAGTTTTGGTCCCTGTCCTGGATCTTGCTCTGTAGACCAGGCTGGCCTTAAATTTACAGAGATCTGCCTGTATCTGCCTCCCAATTGCTGGGATTAAAGGCGTGCACCACCTCCATCTGGCTCAACAAAACATTTAAGCAGCTTTTCTTTTTTTCTTTTTAACTTGAGACAAGGTTTCTCTGTGTAGCCCTGGCTGTCCTGGAACTCTCTATAGACCAGGCTTGTCTAAAACTCAGAGATCTGCCTGCCTCTGCCAACAAAGTGCTGGGATTAATGGCATGCCCCCTCCCCACTTCTGGAAACGTTTTACCAATACAAAATACATAAAGCAATTGTCAATTGGCTGCATTTTTGGCTTTGACATATGAATCTGCTAACATTCTACCTTGGAAATCTCATTTACTGTTATTTTCTTTCTTCTAAAATTTGTGGAATTTATTATTTTTGGAAAGTTTCTGTGCTGTTATTTTTTGTTTCAATGTATTTTATTTTTGTGTTGATTGTTGCTGGAGAGCTTCTCTCCAGATCTCACCAAGGCCTGCAGTCCCACAAACCACATATAAAATAATCACTCAGACACTTATATTACTTAAAATCTGTATGGCCATGGCAGGCTTCTTGCTGACTGTTCTTATATCTTAAATTAACCCATTTTGATAAATCTATGCCTTGCCACGTGGCTCGTGGCTTACCGGCATCTTTACATGCTGCTTGTCCTGGCAGTGGCTGGCAGTGTCTCCCCCTCCTTCTTCCTGTTTACCCAATTCTCCTGTCTCCAGGTGCTTCCCCTGGCCCCACCTCGTAGGCATGACAGTTGCCAGAGTCTCAATGGGGGTTGGAACTTCCAGATCAAAGCTGGAATGGCTACCCACTACAGTTGAGAAAAGATCTCAATGAGTATCCTCAAACTCCTTATGTACCTGCCTCTACATCTCAAGTCCTGGGATGTGTGTCTCTGTAGATGTAACCAACCATCTTATTAAATAAGAAACACAGAACCAATGTAAAAGAGAAAGCCAAGAGGTCAGAGCTCAGAGCTAAAACTTACGCTTTCTCCTGCGGTGGTCCTACCTCTTCGAAAGAGACCTACTTCCTGTGTGTTTGTCTTGATAAAGTCTTTCTGTTCTGCCTTCTCATTGGTTGTAAACCCAAACACATGACTGCCTCATCACTGCCTGTAAGTACAGCCCTCCAATTCTTAAAGGTGTATGTCTCCAATGCTGCCTGTATCCCTGAACACACAGAGATCTACCTAGCTCTGTCTAACAAGTGCTGGGATTAAAGGCGTGCGCCACCACTGCCAAGCTCTTTCTATGGCTCTAATAGCTCTGACCCCCAGGCAACTTTATTTATTAACATACAATTAAAATCACATTTCAGTACAAATAAAATACCACCATATGTCTCCATGTTGGGCTTAGTTTTATTTATTATTTCTACAAATACATACATTATCACTTAATGTTATTGGGCAGATTCATCATTTGACTCTAGAATAATATAGCAGGCATTTTCTAGTTTGTTCCTTTTGGGACTATGCATACTTTTTGTAATCTATTCTTTATAATGAAGGCTGGAGCCTGGCTGTGGTGGCACACTCCTTTAATCCTTTAATCCCAGCACTCAGGAGGCAGAGCCAGGCAGATCTCTATGAGATCAAGGCCAGCCTGGTCTACAGAGCGAGATCCAGGAAACGCACCAATACTACAGAGAACAAAAAAAAAAAAAAAAAAAAAAAGGTTGGGCTGGGCTTAGTGTCTGTTTTTCATCTAATGAGTAGAATATGAAAAAAAATTAGGGGATATCAGTTGTGTGATTCAACCAGAAGAACTGTATTCAAATTCTTTTGTTGATGCTATTGCTGTCTCAATTAGTGATAAAATAAGCTTACATGTGAGATGTTCTGAAAAGCACCTAACATGTTAAAGAACTAAAAATGGTCCCTGGCCAACAATTCACAAAGAACTAAGACTTTAGTCCCATATTTCATGAGAAACTGAATCCTGCTATCAACTAGATGAATACAGGAAGAAGCAGATCATTTCCACCTGAGTTTGCAGCATATTACAAACTTGCGAGAGCCTACAGTCAAAGGATTCCTGACACACAATAAGTGTAAGATATGTGTTTGTTAGTTTAAGCCATTCACTTTCAGGATGTTTTTGTACAACAATAAGTAATTTATATATTTATTTATGCTTGCAAACTGCTGTATTCTAATAGAGCTCTGGCCAGGTCCATGTACTACAGTGAAATGTATATTTAAAGCATTTATCAAATAACCTTGACAAAGGATTCAAGTAACCTTGGCAATCTAGGGGAAAATGGCAGTTGGTTCAATCTGTCTTTAGTCACTCTAGCAACAGTTGAGCATAACACTGAAAAAAATCATTTATTGCTGAGGACAAAGAAAAATCATGTTATCACAGATTTATAAACCAGTGAAAAACGTACATTCTCACTTCAAATCCGTTTCAAGAATGAGAACATGTCCATGTTAAGATATTTACAGAGTGAAAATTGAGAGTTTCACACAACTCTCAACTCTTAATCAGCTTTGTACACTCTGTGGCCTGTGAGAAGATACATGTGGAGATTTTTTTCTTCAGTGAAAAATTTGAAAATACTGTACTAGTTTCCTATGGGTGATGTAAGAAAGCACCATAAACTTGATGGATTAGAATAAAGGTAGATTATCCTCTTAAGATCTTGAAAGACAGAAGTTCAAAATAAAGATGTTGACAAGGCCACATTCTCGTGGAATTCTTGGTAAATGACTCTCTTTAATTTTATGGTAAGCCTAGGTCTCTTTTGATGTGGGGAAGTATAACATCAAACTTTATGTCTCTATTCATATGGCTGTGCTTTTAATCAGGTTATTTGTTTTATTCTTATAGAATGACTTGTATAATTTTGGATATTAACTGTTCTTTAAGTATAGAGTTTCCAAGCATTCTTTCTCTCAGGTTGTATCTTTACTGTTTTCTTTGCTGTACAGAGAAGCCTTTTAGCTCATTTTAATTATTTCTATTTTTCTTTTTCATGACATTCCTTTTAAGATTATATCCAAAAATTCATTACTGAGATGAGTATCATGGAACCCATCTCTTCATCTTCTAGTATTTTCTCAGTTTTAAGTACCGTATTTAAATATATTTTGAGTTTATTTTTCTGTCTGGTAATTAATATAATATAATAATAAAACAATACCAATTTCTTAGTTTGTATTTTCAGCACCATTACTGAAAACTAGTTGGTTGGGGGCTGGAGAGATGCCTCAGAGGCTAAGAGTACTTGTTGTTCTTCAGAGGACTTGGGATACCTTCTCAGCAACCACATGGCAACTCAACCATCTGCAACTGGAGTTCCCAGTAGAGGGAATCTGACACCCTCTACTGGCCTTAGTGGACACTTTCACATATGTGCTGTACTAGCAAACATACAGTAAAACACTCACAGACATAAAATAAAGGTAATAAATCTTTAAGATGAGAAAATCAATACTACTGTCACTTTCCTAGACCACCACAATTCCTTACTACATTCTAAGTCTTACCTAATCCACAGGTAAGTGTAGGTACCACCTCTCCTCAAGGACGCTAGTATGTAAAGAAAATAGAAACAATAATAGCAAATTACAACTGGACACAATGCAGATATGGACAGATTAGAGGAAGCAAAGCTCCAAAGGCTATATCTGCATCAAAGCTCCTACATCTATTGCTCAGGGAAACATCACAGAAGAGGGATCAGAAAGACTATAAAATCCAGAATAATAGGATGCTTGCTGTGTAATAGACTGGAATAATGGCAATATTAGTGGACATGTTAACACAAAAGGAGGGACATTTTGCAGATTCTGACCACAAAACAAAGAACTAAAGGCAAATAGACAACTATTGACATCCAGGAGAAGGTGCACTTGCACACATACACACACTGTCTTAGTGAGGGTTTTCATTGCTGTGATGAAACACCATGACCAAAAGGCAAGTTGGGGAAGAAAGGGTTTATTTCACTTACACTTCAGCATTGCTGTTCATCACTGAAGGAAGTCAGAACAGGAACTCAAACATGGAAGGATCCTAGAAGGCAGGAGCTGATGCAGAGGCCATGGAAGGGAGCTGCTTATTGCCTTGCTTGCTATGGCTTGCTCAGCCCACCTTTTTATAGAAACCAGTACCAGCAGCCCAGAGATGGCATCACCCACCATGGACTGAGCTCTCCCCTACTGATTACTAAATGAGAATATGCCTTACATCTGGTACTTGTTGAGGCATTTCCTCAAATGAGGTTCTTCCTCTGATGACTCTAGCTTGTGTCAAATTGACATACAAAACCAGCCAGTACACACACACAGACACACAGACACACTCAGACACACAGACACACTCAGACACACACACACACACACACACACACACACACACACACACACACACACACGTAGATGAATTTCTAACACACACACACATTGAAAATCAATTGGCTATAATCCTTAGTTCTGTGTTCTATTATATTATTGGTCTGTGTGTCAGTTTTATGTTAGCATTGTGCTGTTATTATTACTACAAGCTTGGACCATAGTTTGAAATCAGGATATGTGATGCCTCTAACTCTCATCTTATTGCTGAATATAATTTTGCCTATTCAGCATCAACTAGTTCCTTTAAAGTATTAAGATATTTTTCTACTTTTATAAAGAATGTCATTGGTATTTTGATATTGGTACTTTGATTGTATTAAAATGGTAGATCACCTCATCTTTTACAGAAATATTAACTTTTTTTAAATCAACAAGACATTTTCCCTTAATCAGATGCTACAGAAATAAGATTCAACCCCTGACTTGATGTCCACAATTGATTTGTAAGAATTTAAATGAAGCTGCTGTTAGTTTTAAAATAGCTCTTTCAATTCTTAGTGTAGATATTGCTATAAATCTGGAATATCAGAATATGTCTCAACCAGTTTGAAAAACCCTGTCTCATTAATGGAGAGTATAATCCTACAAAAATATTTACATAAGAGAACATTTGAAAACTTGAAAAACAATTTCAGTTGTCTACTATATTGCAATTTGCATCCATGTTGTTCCAGTGAGGAGCCATTGATTGTTCCATGCTCTTTTTGAACACAGAGAGAATCAGGTTACTAAAAGGAAGAATCAAGGAAATCACAATAAGCTCTATTCTTGGTTCTGTGGCTGACAACAAAATAAGTGTAATAAAAAAAGGAAAACAAGAATCCTTGACTTTAGTTATAGTTTTTGACATCAACCAAAATAATGTAAACAACATAATAGAGTGCAAAGAAAGTTTCTATGTGTATCATAGATGTATTGACTCTTTATGGAATTGATAATAATATCTATCAAAAAGATCCATTCACTTAGCATAGGCTGAGGAAATTACAGTTCAAAAATAAATAATAAAAGTTACTTGTTTTTCTTTTTTTAACTTCCTAGGCAAATGCTGCTGAATTAAAGATATTTATTATAATTTGATCAAAAAGTCAAAATTCTGTGTCCTACATTGAGCTACTATACTATTCTCTGTCATAGGCCTCCTGAGTCTGAAAATTTTTGACTTGTTAATGAAGTCATCAAAGGACTAGGCTAAGTCTTTAGTTAAAACTGTTTGTTCCAAGATGCTCCAGGCTGTTTCAAGGCAACTCTTTCATTTTTTTCCCTATTCCTAACTTAAAACTAATGTCTCTTTGTCATGCTTAATTAAAACTCTGAATCAAATTAATTATTTTGTAACCAAGTGGTATATGGAATGTAATTTCAAATTTAGCATTGAGCCTTCACTGAGGAGGCGGATTATTCTTTATGGAATATGATTATCTCTTGTATATCTATAAAAGTACAGTACAGAGAAACCACAAATGGGCATGAACATTTCTCAGGCTCATATTAGGCTAAAAGTAAGGAAAGCTCTACTACACTTAGAAAATCTAAGCCTTCAGAGAACTGTGTGTGAATGTAAAATCACATATATATGATAAATTCATAATACATACATTGTCCATATTCCTTTGAAATAAGGATAGTTTTTCTGCATTGTGTTGATTATCCTGTGGGCTCTATGTAAACTTTAAGCATAATATCTTTTGAATTCTTCTTACATATTGCATTATGGAATCAAGAATGATTACAATAAAAGAAAGCCTAAGTTTGAAAAATGGCATCCATTGGCTAAAGTTTTTTGATCTGCTGATAACTTACTTGGTGATCATGTGGATCCAGATTAGGTATTTTGTAGTAGCAAATTCTGCAAAAATGGCAACACATTTTGAGAGTGCTTTGAAAGAGAAACAAAACTCTAAAGTATTGTGAATTCTGTTTTCATGTTGATTTTCTAGAGTATCATCACAAACAGGACTTACGCATTATAGAAGGGAAGATACTCAGAATTTCAAATAAGAAACTCATGATCTTATAGGAGAGAAGCAAAGTACATCTGCGCAAGAGCTAGTCTTTAAAAGCTATATAAATTTTTGCCTGTGTCTTGTAGAGTATTGGCTCATACAGTTTTGAAATGTCAGTTACTATTATTTTACATTAAAGTTTGAAAATGAAATATTAATCTCTATAGTATTGACAGCTTATGAAAGGAAAGAAAACTTGTTACAATTATTTATTTAAGTATGTATGTGAGTACACGACATATGTAAATGTCAAAGCATAGCTTGCAAGAGCCAGTTCTCTCCTTCTAGCCTTGTGGATCCTAGGGACTAAAGTCAAGTCTCCAGGCTTGGTGGCAAAGGCTTTTACTGCCTGAGCCATCCTGGCAGCCCTATGCTTTCCATTTCCACACACAAGCAAAAATAGCTTATATTTCTGAACATCTTCAGAGCCTTTAAACTAGTTCATTCCATTTTGTTTATATTAATGTCTATGGTGAAGCTTTATATTCCATAAGATATTTCAACAAAAAATAAATAAGGAACACTGAAGAAGTTGCCCAGAGGGATTGGAGTTAAAAGCACTTGCTAGTCTTGTAGAGACTGGAACTGAGTTTCAAGGATACACATGCTGGTCCACTGTTAGGTCAAAAAAGGCCCCCAAAATGGCAGTGTTGAGGACAATGTCCTAAGATGGCAGTCCTGGCCAACCCAGGCCCTATTCTTATTGGGTAAACAGAAGGTTTCTTACTGGATAAACACAAACCTAATCTCAACATTTCTCAGAAACCTTGTAACATGGGTTTCTTTCCTTCAGGAAAGCCCCCATTTCCTTTCTCCACCCCTGACAATCAAGTGAAGGAAGTAAAGAACAGCTAATTCTTGATTAACCCAAGCAGCCTGTATCAGCTCAAAGACTCCACCCTCTTCAGTAGCATATACATTCTGCTTGCTCTCCCACCAAGCTGCTGCTCTCTGTCCCTGGGAAACAACCCTGCAGTTTGTTTCTCAAGTGTTTATTACCTACAACCTTGTTCACGCACAATCTTGTTTGAGGTTCAGAAGTTATATTGCCCTCTTGTGGCTGGTATGGGCACTGCATGCATATAGTGCACATACAATCAAATCACTCAGGCAATAAGAAAATAATTTTTAAAATGGAAATGTGTGTGTGTGTGTGTGTGTGTATGTGTGTGTGTGTGTGTAAGAGAGATAGAGAAAGAGATAGAGATCCTGAAATAGTGTTTCACTGAGGTTAAAGATATTTTGTACATAAATACATAATTAAAGCATTGATCTACAAATTCAAAGTTATCTTAAAATAATACAAAATGAAAAACTAGCATTTTATTCTTTACATGTACTGGGTATGCTTTTTTTCTATGTTTAAAACAAAATTTAACAATAAAACTGGTGTTAAGTGCACCTATTATGATGTTAAAATATATGAAGCAAGGAAAAAAATCATTAAAACAAAAAAAAATAAGTCATTTAAAATTGTTATAGAAAACAAGAAAGAAAGAAACAAAGAAAGTAAGGAAGGAAATGAAAATAAATATAGAAATTCAAAGAGATTATTTTTTTTTTTTTAGGAAATGAAAGACAGGAAACATTGATATCAAACCCTGACACTCAATATTTGTATTTAGAATTTATACTTATTTAAAAATCTAGAAAGAATGTAAATTAATTTATGTTAGAGGAAATGGAGTTACACTGCTAATGCTACAGGTGAAATGTTCAGAAGTGATGCTTTTGCGCCCTATTGTAACTGTGCCTTTAATGTTTTGAGAAGTCTTCATACCTTTACCCCATAGTAGCAGTTCTATCCCACTTCCAATGGTTCAGTTGTTTCATTTTCTTCATACTTGGCAATACTCAGCCCTTGTGTGCCTGGTAATAACTACCCTAAGAGCTATGAGATACTTCATTGTGGTTTTGATTTATAATTTAATGATGATTGGTGAGATTGACATCACATAGCTCCTAACCACCTGTATATATCTTCTTCTGTAATATGTCTATTTATGTCTTTCATTAATTTCTAAAATCTGGCTTTCTAATTTTCTGCTATAGATGTTTATAGTCCTCTTGTATTTTGGATATTAACCTTTAATCAGAAATATTGATTTGATGATGACTTTTCACACTGTTGTTAACTATATGAAAGTATTTCAATTTGATATAGTTTCATTTGTCAAGATCTTACTTTTTCTGACTGTGTCTTTAATGCCATAACTGAAAAATGATGACAAAAATCATCATCTTGAACCATTTTGTACATTTTCTTCTAGAAGGATTATCTCAGGTATTGTTTCATTCTTTTCTGTGTTAATTTCCAGATCGCCACATAATTGCTCAGACTACCCATTCACCATTAAGAATTTGTGGCATCTTTATTGCAGATCAATTGACTGTCTGTAGATTAAGTTGTGGCTCTTTATTCTGTCCTGTTGATTTATAGGCCTTTCTTTTTATATCATATAATTGATCATTACTATTGTGTCAATATTTTAAAGTTACGTCGAGTGAGATCTCTAACTTTAACTTTGTTTGGCAATATTGTTTTGTAAAACTAAGATTCTTTACCATTCTACATGAATTTACAAACTTTTTTCCAGCACAACATTTTATTATTGGGAATTTTATACAATGCACCCCAATTACATTTGCTTCCAAAGTCTACCCTCCCATCCTTGTGCCCTCTCCCCCAAAAAGAAGAAAAACACCAACTCAATTTGTATTGCCCATATACTCTTTGGAGCATAATCTTATAGCAACTAACTGCATATGTCAGGCCAGCCTTGAACTTATGACCCTTCTGCCATAGTGAGGAATATAATTCCCTATTTCCAAGCATATTTTTTCTGTCTTTGTAAGGGAAATTGAAAGAGATTGCACTGAGTCCATTGATTGCTTTGGGTAATGTATAAGTTACTCTTCTGCTGATGTGATGAAATAGCATAACCAGAAGCAATGTATAAAAGACAATGTTTCCAGAGTGATAGTCCATAATGGACAGTAGCATAGCATCAGGAAGCTGAGACATCGCATCTTCAGCCCCAAACATGAAGTAGAGAGTGAACTGTAAGTGGGACTAGGTTATAAAATCTCAAGATCCACCTCCCAGTGATGAGCTTCATCCAGCAAGGCTGAACTTCTTAAAGGTTCCATAACATCCCCAAAACAGTGTCATCACTTTTGAACCAAGTTTTCAAAACCCCAAATCTCTGAGGACTATTTCCCATTTAAACTACAATGAGTAGTGGGGATATTTTAACAATATCACATTTTAATTGTCTTTTAAGTTTTATTATTTGTGTGTGTGTGTGTGTGTGTGTGTGTGTGTGTGTGTGTGTGTGTGTCCCTCTGCATTTGTGAATGTCAGATGACACTGAAGGGCTTGGTTCTGTGCCTAAGTCTTTAAGTCTCTTTGAATTTCTATATTTATTTTCATTTCCTTCCTTACTTTCATTGTTTCTTTCTTTGTTTTCTATAACAATTTTAAATGACTTATTTTTTTGTTTTGATGATTTTTTTCCTTGCTTCATATTGATTGTTGTAAGATTCATCTAGAGCATATTTTGTTTTATTTATTTTCATTAACAATCAAATTTATTTTATTGCTGTATTTTTGCAACTTTTATGAAATATCATTTTTATGTATATTTCCTTAAGCTCCTTCAACATCCTTACGATGATTTTTTTGAATTGTTTGTTGAGTGACTTTTGTATCTCGATTTCAGTAGGGTCACGCTTGCTATTGTGTGTGGGGTTTTTTGCTTATTTGTTGACAGTGCACATTCCCTCTTTTTTCTGTAGTTCTTGAAACTTTGTTTTGTATCTTCACATTAGGAAAAAGTGCTGCCAATTCTCCCAGTCCCGATTGGCTTCATACAGAGAAAAACTTTTACAATCAGCCTAGTTAGAGACATTTCAACATTCTGTGATGTAAATCATCTCTGAACTTGCATACGGTGATTGCTTATTAGTAGAATTTTGTTTTAATTTTGTGGACTTGTAATATATTGCTCCCTCAGATGCCAGTCAACTGTAGCACCACTTCTCATGAGTGGAGTCATGGTACTCTGCTGTTTCTTGCTTTCCTTTTTTCCCCCTTCTTTTTGCTGCCTGTGAATCTGGGCATCTAGAGTATTCAGAGCCCCTTTGATAACATGAATAGGAGCAGATAGAATCTAGTCCTTTGAGAAAACCCTTCAGCTAAAGCCCAGAAGTTTGTTTGCACCAGTTTCTTTCCTTCTCAGAGTAGGACCACTGAGATGTGTTGAAATCTGTTGTTTATTCTGTATGCACTTAGGAACAACAATATACTGGGTTTGTGTGTGTGTGTGTGTGTGTGTGTGTGTGTGTGTGTGTGTGTGTGTGTGTGTGTGAATTCTCAGTAACCCCCAAGCATTCAGGATATGCCAAGACTTGTCTATATCCTAAAACAACAATACAGAACTTACATCTTCAGTTCCTCCCTGAAAGCCAGAATATAAGGTATATGTTCCACTCTTGTCTTTATTCCTGACATAAAGGCTTCCAAGTTATAACTGCTTTACTTTACTGTACCATAGGTTCTCTTGAACAGCAGCAGAATTCCCGGGTATTTTTATTCTAACTGTCCTTAGTTATGGAAAATGTATTCTAGTCTCACCTATGCTCTAAGATAGACTAGACAGAATCCTCTAGCCCTCACATGAGTCCCAGAAAAGTGCATTCTTATCTTTCCTTTTCCAAAGAGAACCTATGTGCTAGAAGTGTCTCCTGGTGCTGTGCTCAGGAGAGACACTATAATGTGGTGTCTATACACAATGACAGTCCAGGAGATAGTCTACCAGTTTTGATGTAACTACGGTAATTTAGGCTAAAGAACCCTTACTTGGTTTCCACATTTCTCCTAAAGGGGCGTAGTCTGTTTTGCTGTTCTGCTGTGGCTCCATGGGAGAAAGGGAGATCTGTAATCATCTTCCTGGCATTTCTCCTTGTAATAAAATTTGAATGGCATTAAAATTACTGATAGCATTTCACAAAACACATTTATACATTTTCCAGATTTTATAAAACTTACTTTTAAAGATAGAGAACAATAATGAAATAGTTATAGACATGTTCATTCTTTCTTTCTTTTTTCTTTTTTTCTAAGACAGGGTTTCTCTGTATAGCTCTACCTGTTCTAAGACTTGCTATACAAACCAGGCTGGCTTCAACTCAGAGATCTGCCAGCTTATGCCTCCAAATACTGGGATTAAAGGCATGTGCCACCACAAATGGCCGACATGTTTATTCTTTAATAAGAAAGAAACTAATGTCAACCATGTTACCCTGATTTATTTCTCAGACTGTTATTTGTATATTAGAGGGCTGCTGATATTTGTGGGTTAATCTTGTATCTAGTCACTAGGGTGAAAATGTTTATCAGCTGTAGAAGTTCCCTGGTGGACGTTTTAGGGTCACATATATACTATCATATCATCTGCATATGAAGATACTTTGACTTCTTCCTCTCCAATTTGAATCCTTTGACCTGAATCCTTCAGTTGTCTTATTGCCTAGCTAAAACTTCAAGCATTGTATTGAAGTAGATATGGAGAGAGTTGACAACTTTTTTTTTGTTTCTGGTTTTAATGTGATTGTTTTGAATTTTTCTCCATTTAATTTGATACTGGCTATAGGGTTGCTGTAAATTGCCTTTAATATATTTAGTTATTGATAATGTACGGCTCATTGCTCCAGGACTTCTATCATGAAGGGAAGCTGGGTTTTGTCAAAGGCCTTTTCTGCATCTAATGAGATGATTCCTTTTTTTTTCAGTTTGTTTATATGATGAATTATATTTATGAATTTTGTATTGAACCGTCCCGTAATCTCTGGGATGAAGCTTACTTGTTCATGATAGACTCTTTCTGATGTGTTCTTGGATTTAGTGTACAAGTATTTTATTGAGTATTTTTGCATGTTAATAAGGGAAATTAGTCTGTAATTCTATTTCTTTGAAGAGTCTTTACATGATTTGGGTATCAAGGTAACCGTGGCTTCATAACATGAATTGGGCAATGTTCCCTCTTTTTCTATTTTGTAGAATAGTTTGAGGAGTATTGTCATTGACTCTTCTTTGAATGTCTGGTAGAATTCTCTATTAAAACCATCTAGCCCTGGGCTGTTTTTGATTAAGAGACTTTTAATTACTGCTTCTATTTCACTAGTGGGTACAGATCTATTTAAATTGTTTATCTGGTCTTGATTTGACTTTGGTAAGTGGTACCCACCAAGTAAATTATCCATTTCTTTTAGATTTTCCAATTTGGTGACATATGAGTTTTTAAAGTATGACCTGATGACTATCATTTAGGGGATGGGGTGGAAACCTAGTTCAGTATCAATTTCATCAGATCTATGAAGGCGTTCCTAAAGAAGATTCCTTGTAATGGGGGATATTGAGTCTCAACTGGCTGTCTCATGTAGCCGGGCAAGACTTCCAGTGGTGGGTCTCAGTTGCATTCAATTGAGGTGTTAGCTAAAGGGGTACCATTGAAATTACCAAACAATCCAGGCTAATGCTAAAGCAAAATGTTGCTCTCCACAAATTGACAGCAGAAGCCCATTGTGAAGGACAACATTCACACAACACATTGAAGTGTGTTCTTGTCTCTTTGGTGTGGGTAGGTACTCTACAGGCTATTGAAAGAGAAACATGGATGCCAATCCAGACACAACATCTTTGACTTATAATCTGTCCTGCCTGCAAAATATGCTATGGCAATTGTGCATACAACTTGTGGAAATAGCCAACCAATGTCTGTTTTGACTTAAGGCCCACCACTGAGAGTGGAATGATAGAGAACCTATACTTGACACTGCTTGCATAACCAAGTAGCAGAGACTAGACAAGAACCAGTGTGGTGATATTTTATTCGTGCTGAAATGTGATGGTATTTTATTTGTGCTTTAATACATAAAGCTTGCCTTGAGATCAGAGGAAAAATGTCAGCCATTAGAGTAAACAAAAAAGTCAGGCAGTGGCAGCACATGTTCTTAATCCTATCACTTAACAGGCAGGATTTCTGTGTGTTCAAGGCCACATTGGAAACAGAACCAGGTGTGGTGGCACATGCCTTCATTCCAACACTAGTTAACCATGGAGGTCTGGAAGTCTATATAGACAGACAGAAAGTGAAAGAGCTGTGTAGGAAGAGGAAGTGATGTAGCTGGACAGAGAGAGCAAATCAGATGGCAGAACAGCAAGGCATATAGATGTGGGTTGACAGGAAGCAACTCACATTTGGAAGCTGCAGAGTTTGTGAAGTAAGGTTGGCTGGTGGGTTTCCCTATTTCCCTGATCTCTCTAAGGCTTTCACCCCTATATTTGGCTCCTTGTTTTTTATTTAATAAGACCATTTAGAAATTCATCTACAAACCAGAGAATAGATAGCCCAAAGTCCTAGTGGAAAACCAAACAGGACTAGTCAAGAAAACAAAAACAAAAATCAATAAAATGATTCCTAATGATATTCTACTACGTTCATAGACCAGTGTCTTCCAGTCATCATCAGAGAGGCTTTTTATGGGAGCAGATGGGAATAGATGCAGAGAGCCACAGCTAGATATTATACAGAAAAAGAGTTTAAATGGGATATATCCATCAAATCCCTTCCCTGAGAGCTCAGAGAATCCCAAAGAAGAAGAGATGGATAGATTGTAGGAGTCAATGGTGGACACCAGGAGAACATGGCCCTCTGAATCAACTAAGCAGGGCACATATGAGCTCAAAGAGATTGAATCATCAAGCAAAGGGCCTAAATACATCCATAACAGGTCATCTGTGTATATATTATAGCTATTAGGTAAGTATTTTTATGGGACTCCTGACTGTGAGAATGAATGGGTCTCTGACCCTTTTACCTGATTTTGGGACTATTTTTCTCCTGTTGGGTTGCCATATCCAGCTTTGATATTAAAGGTTTTGAGTCATCTTATTATATTTTATTCAGCCATGTTAAAAAATAAGTTCCAGGAATATGTCTATCTGCTCCAAGTTATTATTCTAAAATATAGCAAATAAGATGAGGTATAGTAAATAAAACTTCTTGAGATGTACTGTGGTCCAAACAGATAAAAATTAAAGATAATTTTAAAAATAACTCAGAAATTTGTGTTTATTTTTATAGTTCAAACTATTAAGCCCTGTAAAGTGATGTGGATAATATAATATATCTAAGTACATGAGTTTTGCAACTTTATATTACTAAAAGAATACATTTTTACCTATCTGATGCTCACTGTCAACTTTGTCATGCTATTCTGTACTGGAATAGATATTTCATCTTGCATAATATTAGAGGGACCAGCCTTAATATTATACATTCCAGGGGCTCAGGAGAGAGAACTACAAATGTCGAGCACTATTTTTGGGAAATAGAATCTCAGCACACTGAGCTCTTATTCCAGTCATTTATTCTTCCAAATCTTCTTCTTCCTCTCCCACCATCCCCTCCCCCCGTGCCTTGGGAGTCCTGGTATATATACACTTAAAAGCAGTAATCCCTTGGCAGTGCAAAGCCAGGCTTCCAGGGTCAAACGGAGGGGTGATAAGAATCACATAGGGGGGCAGTAATTGTTAATTATCATTTGCAACCCCAGAGGGAAGTGACTAATGAATTAATTAAAGACTAAATTCAGGTAATATCTAAGAAGAGGGATATTATGTGCTTATAATCTTAAACATGATTGGTAGAAAATGTTAAGAGTCTATAAGTTGCTAGGTCAATGGGAGAAAATAAAACTGCCTTCTTTTTTCCTGTGGCTCCTATCTGTTCAAGCTATCTGCCGTTTTTCTGCAGGGTAGGGCAAAGTGTGCTCAGTCGCTAGGCAACCTGTGTACAGCTAGATTCCTCTGGTCATAGTTAAAGGAAGATCTGGAACTACAGGTAAGATTTGCGAAAGGAGGAAGTTAAGTTTAATTGGCACATCCATCAGGCCTTCTCAAATAGGTAGTCTGGACGCTTAAGTCTGTTCTTAGAGAGCACAGAGGTGTCTCTGATAAGGTGCTTTCTTCCATCTGGGGATGGACCTGTCCGGATGCTGCCAGTGATAATAATTACAGGGAGGCTTGAACTGGGATCTGGCTGTGCATAGCTGTCAGCGCAGGTTATCTAAATATTCCTTTAGGAGAGGGGAAATGGTGCCCAATAAATGATGGAAAAACTACAATAGCACACAAGAAACTCATAGCAGGAAATGGCTGATAATCAAAAGCCAAATATCACTAAGGCTCCTTGAGCCTCAGCTTGACCTCTGGAAGGCCCTTGGCTTCTTCCAGGTATTAGCTTTGTCATAATCAGCTGAAATCGTACTTTGTATATTTTTGCGTCTTTCAGCAATTTCATAAGAAAATATAAAAATGACAGGCCATTTTTGTGCTTGTACTAGATATGCAAATTTTTGAATGCCTATATGCTTGAAATATATAGTCCATAAAATAATAGAACATTTTAATCACATTGGTTTGGGGCATCATATATAAAAATTAAGACAAACATTATATGTAAAAAGCTTAAAATATAATTATATACAATAAACATTAATGTAATTGCATAATGTACAATACATAGTTATTAGGATTAATTTAGGTCTACATATCTGCACATGCATTCACATGTATACCTACATACAGAAATTCCTAGTGTTTTAATTGCATAAACGCTTCCATCTAGAATTTGTGCTCATGTACCTCAATAGGCAGGGGTATTTTTATTTTATTTCATTTAGTTGAAATCCATTAACATTGACATACAGCATATAGATAAGCTTAATAAGTCCACATAAACAATGTTGAAATAAGTAGCAGATGTGTGACTAGTACTTTCAAGTACTAGCCTGCTTATATATTAAAAGACTAAATCAGTGAACAATTCAGAAGTTTCTCCCTGTATTTGCATTGTCCTTTATAAAAACAATTTCCAATTTAAGAATTATTGAAAAAATAAGTTGACATTACCAGCTATAGCTTTTATGTAAACAATACCAACTCCAGGGATTAGGTGCATGCCACAAGTTTAATTATCCAAAGACTAATCATTTGTTTAAGGAATATCGATAAAGATCAACTTCCTAAAACAAACACAGTTCTTAGAATGTAGAGTCTATAATAAATAAGTAATAAAATTTCTATAATAAACATGTCTAGTAAGTTTGATGGTCAAGTGTTATGATGCTTGGGATTATTAAATGTTTGTGGTTCAAAGGAGGTACTTTCTCCTTGTAATTAAATGACAAAGAGTAGAAATTACAGGAAGAAGTGCGTTGATTGAGAAATAATTGAAAGCTTTTCTCATCCTAGTGATTCATCTGAGTATTCTGCTTATTGTGCCCTGTGTTTATCCAAGTGCACTTTTCTCATTATTATTTTGTGATAGTACTAAACATCACTGTATTTTGATTTCTGCAAACATTAATCTTAATATCTGTCATATCAAGGATTCTTTCTACACTTATTATTATACACATATATGGATACATGTATAAGTACATATATGTGTGTACAGATGTGCATTTTTGTGTATTTTTGTGTATATATACATTTAATGTTTATAACTTATTGCCATAGATACAGAATATGAAGTATGTATTTTTTTCTTAACAATAATAAATTATCACCCTACTAAAAATATTATTGCTAATTTTGCAGGAACTAACACTTGTATTTAACAACACACTTTTTTTTCTTTTAATGAACTATGATACTTTATTCCTGTTAACTGAGTGCTTGCATTTAACTTATCCTGAGATTTTATCACCAGTTTCCTTGTGTCTAATAAAAGGTGGTGATTAGTGTGGTGATATTTTGTTTGTGCTCTACAAATAAAGATTGCCTGAAGATCAGAGGGTGGAGCTAGCCACTAGTTAACCATAGAGTTCTGGAGGTCTGTACGGAGAGACAGGATGTTATATGGGTAAGCAGAAAGAAGAATATAAGTCAGGTGGAAACAGGGGTTTGATCATTTTCGGTAAAAGGATTCTGAGCTGCTCCTTACTCCTCTGAATATTTCAACATCAACCCTGATATCTGGCTCTGGGTTTTTATTATTAAGACAAATTAGAATTTGTGCTACAACTGGCGTCCAACTTTGGAACATGAATTCATGAAAAAGCCACTTGCCTGTGGCTTTGCAGCCACTGACACAAGCCGGAGCTGCATGCAGCCAGAGTCCCTACCCTGCAGCTAGGTTTTCCTCACTTTTTTTCTCTAGGCCTCTGAGTGACTTTGGTATTTTTTCTGTTGCAGCCACTCTGTAACAAACTCCACAGGTATGTGGGCTTAATACATTAGCCCCTCACCAACAGCCAGCTCTGCTTTTAGATAGTTCCCTCCACATGTGTTTCATCCCAACAATCCCCTCTGTGCATTTTTCAGACAAAGGGTTCGCTCTCTGGATGGCTGTGGGCTTTCCCTGGACCTCCTCTTAAGGCTGCTGCCACACTAGGTAGCTGCCTTGACATCAGCTTGGGCTTCTCCTCTTCTACACAGAAGCAGTCAGCCTCACATCTTCATCTGAATTGTCATCATCTGCAGATTTGGTGAGACCATTTGGAATTCTGAAAGGGAGGAACTAGTTAAAAGAGAGAGTTTTTACCCACATTAAAAGATGAGAAACACTATTACAATGGAGGGAGTTAGGTCTCTGTATGATAATATGCTGGACAGTTTGAAAATGGAACAATTAAACGAAAGGAAAATTAATTTAGGTGGGATTTATGTAATGTCAATAATAAACATTATTGGTTTAATCATTTTTGTTTTATCACTAAAAAGTTGGTTAATATGAATGTTAAGATACAAGTTTTAGAAAAACTTATTAAAACAGATTGTAGAGATATTCGGACTAAGACAGAAGAATTTAAAAGAGAATCAACTTAGAGTTGCATTATAAGGTTAGAAAGAAAAAAGTTTAAGGTTTTCAAACAACTAACTTTAATTTATTCAGTAACCTTATAGGACTTGCTAAATAATAGATATCCCCAAGGCTATGTAAGAGATGAATGGACTCCTGTGGAAATGTTGAGTTAAGGAGATTTAAGGAAGTGATAGTCTTATATGGCATGCATTCACCTTTTGTGAAGCAGATGTTAAACTCATGGTCAACTTGTAATAGAGTTATCCCTCAAGACTGGAGAGACTTTATTACAGCAGTCTTGGAGCCTGGTCCTCAATTACAGTGGAGGACCTGGTTGAACAATGAGGCTAAGACCATTGAACAATGAAATCATAGCTAGACGCTATGGAAATCTCCCAAGACCAACTTCTTGAGAAGATGATTATGCTGATTGGCAAAGAAAATCTATCACACCCTGGTTTTATGCTTGCAAGGCAGCCTTGAATGCTTGGGACAAAATTGAAGAAGTAGGAAAAAAACTGAGTTGTTTACTAAAGTTATACAGGGCCAAAAATAAACCTTCACTGATTTCTTACAATGATTGACTTCAGCAGTATATAGAATGATACAAAATTCAGAAGCTAGGCAAATTGAATCTCTGGATTTTGAAAGTGTGAATGCACAATGCAAAAGGATAATTAGGCCATTAAAGGCAAGATTGGCTCCTTCAAAGAAGTGGATCTGAGATATAGTCAATATTTAATCTCATAACCATTATTTATACGATTACGAAAAATAATCATAAACAGAGTAAAAAATTAAAAATCGATGTGGAAAAGGTTTCTGAGTTGATTCTAAAAAGAAAATAGAGATTTTTATTAATTAGGAGGAATAGACCCACCAGAAATTGTAGTGCCTTTTGCAATGCTGAAATTGACTCATTATTGGCAGAAAACAAAAATTGGCAAAGAGTTTGCAGTGATGTTTTTTTTGCGGTGGGGGAGAGACTAACAACAAATATCCCAAAGGCAAGAGAATTCAATTTATAAAGAAGAAGATTGGATTCTTCATCATATCGTATGGGGAACACCAATTTCTAGAGCCCCTACATTTTATATTGATGCAAAAAACTCAGAAAAGGCAGGTTATAAATAAGAAAATTTATGTAAAGTGGCTCAAAGCCCCTATAATTCTATCCAAAACTCAGAATTATATGCTATTCTAATGGTATTAATGGATTTTACAGAACCTCTTAACATAGTTACTGACTCTCAGTATGCAGAAAGAGTTGTTTTACACATTGAGCAAGTGCATCAGGATCATGATGGGGAAAAATACAGAGATGACCAAACCAAACTAGAGGTAACTCATGAAAGTTGGATCAAAGGTTGAAGAGCCTACATGGGACTGGACTAGGTCCTCTGCATTGTGAGATGGTTGTGTAGCTTGACCTACTTGGGAGGCTCCCTGAAGAAGGATCAGAATACATATCTGATGCATGAGCGGGCTTTTTGAAGCCCACTAAGGTGGGACACCTTATGAAATCTTGAGGCAGGGTGATGGGCTTAGACTTACCTTTACTGAATATGCCTCCCCATGGGAGGCCTTACCTTCTTGTGCGTGGGAGAGGGGGGTGGGTTGGGAGGGGGAGGCTGGGTGGTGGGAGGAGGGAAGAGGAGGATCTTTGATTGGTGTGTAAAATGAATGAAATAATTCTTAACAAAAAGGAATATATAGCCCCGATATAAGTAAAGAAGATATATATAATATTAATAACAATTGATGGTTGCTGATGACTATATTCTTAAAATGTTACAGTTCACAAATTATTCAATGATCTACAAGTGAGAATGAAAAAGAACACTAAGATTCTGCCAGTTTAAGGAAATATCAGCTTGTAAAGGTACAATATATATAACAAATATGGTGAAGAACTTAGATTTTAAATCATATAAATTAGAAGCAAATAGTAATATATAATATTTATGAAATGTTTTGACAAAAATGCTGATTAAAATTGAAAACTAAATATCAAGGGAATTCAGATGAATAATAGGTCACCATCTAAATTGTGGAAACATTCATGAATTTATCTTAAGATTTATTTCTGAGCATTTTGATAATGACTCCCGATATTCAAACTAATATCAGCTTAACCACATGTCTTTCAGAACACTGAATAACATTATAGTCTTATAGTGCAAGAAATTAAAAACCTAGAGATGGGTACAAATCTCAAATCTCAAGGAACAGAGCAAATGAGAGATTTAATTTAGTGAAGAGACTGTGATTGTTCCTTTTGACACCCAGAGATTAGAATGGCCAAAAAGAGGCTGGGGAAATGGCTTAGTGGGTGAGAGCCAGTGCTGGATGCTCAAGCATGAGACCTGAGTTTTGATCCTCAGCACTTATGATAAAAAAAAAAAAAAGCTATGTGTGCCCTTGCATTCCTGTAACCTCAGTACAGAAGTTAAGAGACAGGAGGACCATTATGGATCACTGGCTTCCAGCCTAGCAGAAACAACCCTTGTGCTATAGGTTCAGTGAGAAACCCTGTCTCAGGGAACGAGGCAGAGATAATGCAACAGAAGAGAATATCCTATGGCCTTCTTTGGTGCCTGCATACATGGGCAGGTACACACTCCTGTACATACAGGTGCATGCACACACATCTTGCATATTTATAGGCCATATACACACACAAATAAATAAAATAAATGAAAATGGAAACTAAATAGTAAGAAGCTGGCAAGCTTTTGAAAGTATAGAATATATAAAAGTATTAGGAGTCATTTTTTTACTTTGTTTTGTTTTTATTTGTGTGTATGTATGTTTTGCCTGCATATATGTATATGTATCACAAGTGTACCCAGTGCCCTTGGAAGTTAGAAGAAGGATGGGATTACCCGAAACTGCACTTACAGATGGTTGGAAAACACCATATAGGGCCTGGGAACTGAACCTGAGACTTCTGTGAGATCAGTAAGTTCTCTTTACTACAGGGCAATCTCTCAAAAACCAGTTGAGATTTTTAAAGTCACTTTATATTCTCCAGGTTCATATGAAATGAAACATCCTAGTAAATCTGGGTAAATGGAACATATTATGGTATGAAATTTTAATATGATCTAAGCGAATAAATAATAAAGGAGGGTCTGTTGTTTTTTAATCTTAATCATTCTGACTGGGTAAGATGAAATCTCAAAGTGGTTTTAATTTGCATTTTCCTGATTGTTAAGAATATTGAACAGATTTTGAGATTTCACAGTTATGTGTATTTCTTCTTTTGAAAACTCTCTGTCTGAATACATAGGTCTTATTTATTTATTTATTTATTTATTTATTTATTTATTTTTATCTTGGTAGTTTCTTCATTTGATTCGTTGTTTTTTCTTTTTCTGCATTTATGTGTATTCTGGATATTAATCCTCTATTAGCTGCTTAACTGGCAAAGATTCCTTGCCAGTGTATAGGCTCCCTCTTCACCAGATTAATTATTCACATGCTGTACAGAAGCATTTTTTCTTTTTTATTAAAAATAGTTTTTTTCCTCAAATAATATATCCTGACTATGGTTTCCCTTCCCTCTACTCTTGCCAACTTCTCCCTACCTCCCCTCCCATCCAGACCCACCCCTATTTTGTCCCTTATTAGAAAACAAACAAGCTTGTATGGAATAATAAAATAAAACAAAACAAAAATTAAGACATCAGAATTGGACAAAACAAACAGAAAGAAAATAACCAAAGGCAAGGCACAAGAAACAGAGACCAACTGATTCTCATACTCAGGAATCCCACAAAAACACTAAACTGGAAGCCAGAATATATATGCAGAGGACCTGAAGGGTAAAAAGAAAGAAGAAAAATATATGAATAAAATAAAAATAATATGATAAAAATCTTTTGCTGGGCATGCAGTCTACCCTTAAGTGTTGTTTTCCCAATGAGACTCCCTTTGAGCAGCTATAAATTGGAAATTATTTCTGTGTTAGGAATAGGGTCATGTGTCCACTTCTTCTTTGAGCTCTAGAACCCCAATGGGTGAAGACTGCCTCCATCTCCATGAGTTTATCTGTGTGTTGCTCATGTTGATTTAAAGGACCTTGCTTCCTTGGTGGCCTCTATCCCTTCTTGCTGTGGGATGTTCTGTATGGCAAATGTGTTGCTCTGATTGGTTAGTAAATAATACACTGATTGGCCAGTAGTCAGGCAGGAGGAAGTATAGGTGGGACAAGGAGGAGAAGAATTTTGGGAAGTGGAAGGCTGAGTCAGAGACACTGCCAACCACCGCCATGACAAGCCGCATGTGAAGATGCTGGTAAGCCACGAGCCATGTGGCAAGGTATAGATTTATAGAAATGGATTAATTTAAGATATGAGAACAGTTAGCAAGAAGCCTGCCACGGCCATACAGTTTGTAAGTAATATAAGTCTCTGTGTTTACTTGGTTGGGTCTGAGCAGCTGTGACACTGGCAGGTGAGAGAGATTTGTCCTGACTGTGGGCTAGGCAGGAAAACTCTAGCTACAAATTGCGCCCAACGACTTGGCAAGAGTTTCCACCTAAAACCTGAGAAAAGATTCTAAAATGGAGCTAAAAACAGCTTCGTAATTGTCTCTCTCAAATGAACGGCAGCCTGCCGTTTTGAGCTACTGGTGGGTTCCTAGAGTGCGCACTCAACCTGCAGCATGGTGGGAATGAGGCCTCTGCAAGTGGCACATTAAGCTGCGGGGTGGATTTAGCCTTTGCTAGTACAAAACAAAACAAAACAAAAAAGAGGTTTCTGGGCTACACACTGCTTGGATAAAAGCATAGGCCCACTATAGCTCCCAGAGCTGTCGGTAAACATACCACCAACATGTTGGGAAGCTGAGGTGGGCGGAGCCAGCAGCCATAGCACCTTTCAGTCTTACAAATGCTTCAGATTAAAGCAATAGATTCACAATAAGACAGATTCAGATGTAATAGTTTACAATGTGTGTAAAATATACATAGGCTTGAAAGAGACAAAAAGGTGATATATACAGTTATATAAACAAATACATAGTTTTAAAAAATAAAGTCTTTAAAGAGACAATAAAATTAATATAAAAAATAAGCCACGTAAAGATGAATATTACACAGAGAATCTGGATTGTGTTGTCTTTGGGATTTTTAACTGCAGAAAAACATTTGATCATAAAAGATGTTGAGTTAAACCAATATGTATATTTTAAAGATTCCTTGACTTTAAAATTTGGATATAAGGATGTGTTACTTTGGAAAGAAGGCTCTGCTTTTGTTTCCACAGAAAGCCAGAGGCTATAGATTTGTTGCAGATTAAGATACATCAGGTTTGACCAGCCAAGACCGCCTGAAAAGTCTCTGATGACACCATGGCCCAGATAATCCAACATCCAGATCAGATTCAAGGCAACTGGCTCAAACAATACAGCCTCATGGACTATTCTATAATCCTAAAATTTTCTTTGTGTCCCCATAAGATACAGTGTCCCCCTCCAGCAGGAAGTAGTAAGAGAAGCTATGGCCAAATTCCCAAATTATATGTAATTTTACTTTGTTAAGGTTAAAACCTTCCTTTTTGATAAAAAAGGGGGGAAGTGCTGTGGGATGTTCTGTATGGCAAATGTGTTGCTCTGATTGGTTAGTGAATAAAACACTGATTGGCCAGTAGTCAGGCAGGAGGAAGTATAGGAGGGACAAGGAGGAGAAGAATTCTTGAAAGTGGAAAGCTGAGTCAGAGACACTCATCTGAATGGACCTCAGCTGAACTGCTGCTCGAAAGCCTGAAAGCTTAACCAGCTAGTTCCTGTTTTTCACGCTTTATATACCTTTCTGCTTTCAGTCATCACTACCTGGGATTAAAGGCTCACTTCCCTTGGATTAAAGGCGTGAGTTACAACGCGTGGCTGTTTCCAGTGTGGCTTTAAACTCACAGAGATCCAAATGGATCTTTGCCTCCAGAAGGCTAGGATTAAAGGTGTGAGTGCCACCATTTTCTGGCCTCTATGTCTGTCTAGTGGCTGTTCTGTTCTCTGACCCCAGATAAATTTATTAGGGTGCACAATATTTTGGGGAACACAATAGCACCACATAAATGCTTTTTTAATTCAGTATGGCCCCATCTGTCAACTATTGGTCTTAATTCCTGAGCAAATACAGTTCAATTCAAAAAAGTCCTTTGCAGAGTAACTGTTAAGCTGACACACTTCTTTTCAGTGACTCATTTTAGGCACATGGTATGAGCATGAGTTAATTTTTTTGTAACTGCCATTTAGCAGTCAAATAATGACTGATTCTTAAATTGTGTAAAAAATGAGTGTGTAACAAATCTCATAGTAATCATGTCCACACAAAAAGAGGATAAGAAAACAAAAATTTTAGTAGAGTACGTACAATAATCTACAAAGAAATGAGTTTCTTTGATTCCTTATTGCTTAAAACAATAGTGTCAGGGCAATAAACACTGTTATACATACATATGTGTTGCCTTACTGAAACAAATATATGCCAAAGAAAGCTAATATAATGTACTATTTTAGAGATCATATCTGTTTTCCTTATATGTGTTTGGGAATAGGTCTTGGGACTGAAGACCACAAGAAGTTTAGAACTCATCATGGAATGCTTACTGTCAAGTTTTACATACTAAACTCAGCTGGGATAGGGGAAGGCAGTAAGCATTGCTTACCTGTATATTTGATATTTACTATGTGGAAAAGGAATTCTAATTACAATGAAAAAACTACTAGCTAAAATATACTCCAATGTAGATCAGATCACATATTATCTATCATGTGGTGGTGGATTACTAACCTGACACAAATTAAAAATTTAATTATAAGGAATTTTAATATAGATTGATGCAATTGCCAGATATAGACACTGATACACATGTACATATATTTCCTAGTAATAACCAATAAGTCAAGACACAAAGATTTCCCAGCAATGATCACACCTTAAATCATATAATGTTTTCTAACTGTTATACTTTACTGAAAGGAGTAAGAACTACTTAAATGAATGGCTGATTGCTGGACAAGGAATAAATAGACCGTGATGCACTTCGAACATTGTACAATGACATAGAGTAAAAGATAAATTAGAGTCACTATGAACATCTCAGCAGAATACAGAAATCTATCTTAAGTGGTTCACAGCAGTCAAATATTGGATAACTTGAGAATCAAAGTAAATAATGAAGCAATTAATTATATTCCTTAGAGGAGTACATGTATCCATGTATCTTTTGAAATGAATGACTAAATATATAAACTAAAATGAAATATGCTTTTATAAATATAGGATACAATGGAAGCATAATGTCACTATTTAGAAACAATTGTATTGAGACAGGAGCTGGGTTCCTGCAGTAAGCAAGAGCAGGTAGGTCATAAATTAATCACATAGAAATTGACTCAATAGCAGATAGAGAGATGGCTCAGCAGTCAAGAGCACTTTATACTCTTCTAGAGAACCCACAGTTCCCAGCACTCACATTTAGGGAGCTCACAACTGAGTGTATCTCCAGCTCTCGGGATATAGAATGTCCTTTCATTGGCCCTGCACACAGTTCACTCACATGCACATACCCATATCCAGACATACATAAGCAAATGAGAAAAAAAGTAAATCTTTAAACAATAAAGACAATGGCTCAATAAGTAAGTAGAACTATATAATAAGTAGAACTATTATGAATAGTTAATACAGAATAAGTTGGGCAAGAGTGGGATTGAAGGTGACCATGACATGGGACAGATCTTTTGACTGGATGAGTAACCATGATTAAGTTTTGGTCATGCTGAAGAATATATGTCACTTATAGATAACTCAGCCTGCAATGAAATAAAAAATGACTGAATCTAATAAAAATGATCTCAATATCCCTCCAACTCTTGCCATATGTCTCACAGCAGGCTACTAAACTAGACAGCACAGTAGCATTCTTCCACTTCTTCTCTCTCCGATTGTTTCTTGCTTTTCCTTATTAAATTATTTGCATTCACTAACTTCTTGTCCTCATTTTCTTATTGTTCTTGAGAGTGAGACAGAAAACTTGGAAGACACTGGTTCTGGGTGGCTTTGATTATCATTAATTATCAGTCTAACTCACCAAGTTAAGCTTGCCAAGTGTTAAGAAAGGCTCTATGGCTCTCAAAAAACCCATAACAATAGTAAAAGTTGACTCAGTCAGAGATTATTAGTCAATGTTAAAATTCATGGTTGAAATCTTGATGAGAACATTTACTTACACACTGTCTTTACTATACTCTCAGCCAAGTATGATTGTGCACACCTGTAATACCAGCACTTAGGAAATGGAGATGAGAGAAGCAGAAATTCAAGGTCAGCTTCAGGTACATACTAGGATGAGGGCAAACCTAGGTTCCACTCTGTCTCAATAAAAAGTAAAATGAAAACCAACCAAATAAAACCTTCAAAATGTAAAGATGAATTATCTCATTAGTGGATCAAGTATACATCATACAATTTGTGCAACCATATACTATGAAGGACCTCAATTAATAGTCTATGAAATAAATTATGCATTTGAAATTCTCAATATGCTCAAAATAAAATATGAATAAAAAATCTTCCAAATTAAGGAAGACTAGTGAGATATAGGCATTTTCATTTATAATGTAATACTGAATTTTTTCCTGGGGCAAATATTTTTTCCATCGATAGATACAGGAACTGATAGAATTTAAGCAAAGGTATTTGCATTGCATCCACATTTATAATTTTATTGTGTTTATGTAAGTGGATATTCTTACTTTTAGTATAAAATGTAATATTTAAAAACAACATTACACCTTACTTTAAAATGGTGATTTATTGAGAATGGCCCCATAAGCTCATATATTTAAATGCCTGGAATCCAGTTTGTGGAACTGTTTGGGAAGGATTAGGAGATTTGACTTTGTTAGAAGAGGTGTGCCACTAGGTGTTGGTTCTGAGGTCTCAAAGGCCCAAACAAGGTACAGTCTCCCTCCCTTCCTCCCTTTCTTCCTCCCTCCCACCCCACCTCCCTGCTTGTGGATCAGCTGTAAGCTAACTGCTATGGTGCCAAGGCTGTCTACATGCCACTGTGCTCTCCATGATTGTGATCATGAAGTTATCCTGTGAAACTGTAATTCCTCAATAAACTCTTTCTTCTATAAGTTTCCTTTGTCATGGTGTCTCTTCATAGCAGTGGAAAAGTAGCTAAGACACGTGTATAAATACTTACAGATTGAGAAAAACAAAGCCAATGTTTTTGTTTGCCATGATACAGAGGATTGAATCCAAGGCCTCATGAATGTTGGGTAAGTAAATGTTTGTCCAATTATTTAATATATGGGACATCCAGATAAAGAATTTGGGGGAATGTTGCATATTACTTTTTCTAAACCTATAATTAAAAGACCTAAAAAATTCAAGTTTGAAAAATTTAAATGTCTTGTTTTTTTCTGATTATTCTTTTATAGTTGACATTGCTCAACAATTAATCTCTTGAAATCTCCCATTACATGAATTTCATAACATTAAATTATGTGACAATAAGTATATGCAGGTGATTCTGGAGACATTGTTTTGTTCTCATGTATCAAATCTCTTTGGTCTGTATATTCCCGAACTAATACCATCTGGCTAGTTTGATGGCTATATTACTATCATAGACATTCAAGAGTCTTAAATTTAAATTTATATTTCAAGGCAATATTTTTTCTTGTTTTCCTCAATCCTTTAACCATTTTTTACTGAATGTTCTGTTTCAATCTCACATTGGCAATTTATTCAGAAATCATTCAAAGGTGTACCTATTTTACTTCTTTGGAAAACCAGCCTACATTTGTTTATTCCATCAGATACCATTCTAAGACACTGTATTGTTTCTACCCAAATTGTTTCTACCAAATTATAAATAGAGACTATCTCACATCTCTAGTGTCAAGTAAAACTGATAAAAATTCTCTTGATGATAACTTTTTTTCCTTATGGTCATCACCAGTACTAGAGCAGTATACAATATTTATGCAGATTAGTCATCTTGTTAATATTATTTTTAATTCACAAGTAATAATTGTGTACATAAAGCTCAGTCTTGAGGAAGCTTAGATTTTCATTTGGAAGTACAAATAATCATGTCTGTGTGTGTGTGTGTGTGTGTGTGTGTGTGTGTGTGTGTGTGTGTGTTCTTTCGCTCAATTAAGGAAAAATCATTTGCTTATATTACAAGCTAGTATCAGATTCATTGTAGAAAATTTTTTTAGGAAATAACCTTTCCAAACCATTGTCATAATTGTGGTGCTTAAAACCACAAGTGCTATGACTTCGGAAAGCAATTCTGGGGTAAGCAGAGGGACTCAGGGATAATATGTACATCTTGGTCTCAATCTTTAGTATGTGCTACTGTGTGTGCTCACAGACCAACATACATATTGACACACAGAGAGAAATTCTGACTATTTGAACAGGGCATATCATTCTTTTCATTTTGAAAAAAAAATATGTAGTGTGTATGTTCATTTGTATATGACTGAGGGTCCTATTAGTGCAAGTGAACAGGTATTAAAGCACATGTGTGAAGGTCTGTGGACAACCTTGGGTGTTGGACTCACTTTAAACCCTATTTGAGACAGGATCTCTTTTTTTTCTCCACTTCTGCATATGTCAGGTTATCTGGCCTACATGCTTCTATAACTCTCCTATCTCTACTTCCCATCTTGCTACAGATAAACTGTGATTACAAATGCTTGGTACTACATCCAGTTTTACTGTAAGTGAGTTATGGGGATCTCCAGTCCTCTTGTTTGAACAGTATGTATATTAACTAATACACCACCTCCCCAAATTTCCATGTTACTTTTCTGCCTCAAATTCTTCATAAGCCATTTGATAGTTTTGAGAAACTTCCAAATCCTTTGAAAAAGTTTAACAAATATTTGCAACTTGGCCTCTATTTACCCAAAAGTGATTTTTTCATTTCTGTCCTTCTTCTATTTTCCTTAGTAGCACCCTAGCTTCTTTCTTATATTCTTCTAGAGCAATATTGAATAATTTCAGGCTGCTGGATTGTTGCCCTATCTTATAATTTAGCTGGGATGTCACTAGACTTTTGGTTACTGTTACTATCATACAATTCAGCTACTCATTTATCTCTGCATTTACTGAGATTTGAGAAAGAAATGTGTAAACCATTAAATTCTTCATATTCATCATACCTGAATCATAGGCTATATCACAGATCTTTATTGAAATGACTAAATAAAATCACATTTGTGTTTTATCCTCTTAACTATACAAGTAAAAGTTGTTTGAAATGTTAGAGAACTTTGTCATTATACGTTGTTACTTGTAAAACTTACACTCTTTTGTGATACACACACACACACACACACACACATTTACTGGTTGCCAGTATCATATTTGTGTGTGTGTGTGTGTGTGTGTGTGTGTGTGTGTGTGTGTGTGTGTAAACATATGTTGGTTCATGGGCACATGTGTGTGGTGACTAGAAGATACTTGGATGCAGTCTTCAGGAACGCTGTCTACCTTCATTAAGACTGTCTCTTATTGGCCTAGACCTGACCATTTCTGCAAGATTGAGGAGTCAGCAAGCCCCAGGGTCCCTTCTGTCTCTGCTTTCACAAAAGTGGTACAAGATAGTGCTCCACAGGTAACATTTTTACAGAACTTCTGGAAATTGAACTCAGGTCCTTATGCTTGCAAGGTGAACATTTTATTGGTTGAGCTATATTTCAGCCCCATGAAAATCATAATTGAAACTTATTTATTATAAACCATCTTTATGAATGGCCTTAAGCTAGGAGGACATAGTTCCCATACTATACTATGGTATCCCCCAAAAGATTACATTCCGCAAAAACATACTTTTAATCCACTTTCAAATTAACACTAATTTGACAATCTATTTGTTTCAACTAAAAAAACCAAATCAATTAAATAATTAATAAACTAATTAATTAATGGGGCTTTTAAACTTTCCATGTTCTCTAATATATCAAGATTGGCCATAGGCCATGATTGTGTTTAAAGTGAGCTGTGTTTCTCATGTTCATCTTTTAGAAAGATTACTTATATTTTAAAGCAATGGTTAATTTTATGACAATCCTTTTTTTTTCTGGATATAACAGGTTTTGAATATATACTGTTGAAGTTACCTCTTTGCATAGGCCACATTATTTTACTTTGTTATGTTTTTGGAAAAAAAAAAAACTTGGAGGATTACTCACATAAGTACTTGGGAATGAAAAGCAAACTTTTTTTTAACTTTTGTTTAATAAATGGATATTGGGATTACTGTTATTTGCTGTACCACTTCTGTTTTAGTTACTGTTCAGTTGTGATAAAACACCATGACAAAAGTGATTTTTGAAAGAAAGATTTCATTTTGGTTTATAATTCTAGCGGCATAAGTTAGCATCATGGCAGGAAGGCATGACCACAAGGGGTAGGCACAGGAGCAAGAAGAAGATGAGAAGATAGGAGAACACATCTTCAACCATAAACGCGCGGGGGGGGGGAGAGAGAGAGACAGAGAGAGAGACAGAGAGAGAGACAGAGAGAGAGACAGAGAGACAGAGAGAGACAGAGACAGAGAGACAGAGAGAGAGACAGAGAGTCAGACAGAGTTACACACAGAGAGAAAGAGAGAGATGGAGACAGATAGAAAGCACAAGAGAGTACTGAAGTACGGAGGGCCTATACAATTTCTAAACCCACCTAGAATGACATATTTCCTCCAGAAAGATGCATCTCTCCATAACCTTTCCAAACAACAAGACCAACTGGGTACCAAATTTTCAAATATATGAACACAAATATAATTCCATCATTTCAGCAATTTCCCTTCCCTCACCTCAGTCTCCCATATGCTTCTTCTTGCTCTTTCAAATTAATGGGCTCCTTGTGCATTGTTTTACACACACATGCACACACACACACACACACACACACACACACACACACGACAAATCTCACAAAGACTTTACAGATCAGCCCATCTTCTCTCTATGATTTATCTTATTTATACTTTATTTACTTCTACTTCCCATTATGCATATGCCTTTTAAATCTTTCTCTACACTCTCATTGGGCAGAAAATACAGCAAGAAATGTAAATATTCTTCTTCTTCTCCTATACTCTCTATTTTTATTAAAGATTAAAACTAGCTGATAAAAGAATAAACAGAAATAATATCATTTAGAAAATTACTTCATGATATAATTTTAAATAGCTACTCCATTAAGAAATTGTATCCACTTCCACCACAATAAAAGTGTGTGTGTACATATATATTCTCAAAACAAAGTCTATGTATATATTTCAAATAATTTTTTTATTGTTGTGAATAGACACCATTGTGGTGATATTTTGTGTGGGGTCTAACAAATAAAAATTTCCTAAAGATCAGAGTGCAAAGCCACCCACTAGTTAGCCATAAAGACCAGGCAGTGTTGGCACATACCTTTAATCCCAGGACTTGGGATCTCATGCCTTTGCTTCTAGTGCTTGGGAGGCACACATGCCTTTAATCCCAGCACTAGGGAGGTTGATACAGGAAGTGATATGGCTGGGCAGATAAAGTAATACAAGGCAGGAGGAGAAAGGGGCTCAGTTCTTTTGGCTGAGGACTTGGTGAGGTAAAAGGTGGCTGTGGTTTGTTCCCTTGTCTCGCTGATCTTTCAGCACTTACCACAGTATCTGGCCCAGGTTTCTATTGAGACCAATTAGGATTCGAGGTACACACCTGACCAAGGCAACTTATTGAAGTAAGAGTTTATTGGAGGCTTTCTTTTATTTTCAGAGGGCCATTTCAGGATAATCACGATGGGAGTATGGCAGCACACAGGCAGACATGGTATTTAAACAGTTTTCATCCTGATCTGCAGACAGGAGGCAGGCAGAGATTGTGCCCGTGGACTTTGAAATATAAAAGCTCACCCCCAGTAACACACCTTTTCCAATAGGCCACATCTTCTAATTATTCCCAAATAGTTCCACCAGTTGGGACCCAAACATTTAAATATTTGAGGATATGTAGGCCATTCTCATTCAAACCACAGTGTAGATTTGTATAATAGATAACTCTTGCCATAATAGTCTAGACAGAAGGAAAGCATGACATGCTTTTCTAACAAACTACTTTTTGGACATTCAATCACAATGTGCATAATCCCATTACAACCTTTGATTTAAATAAATTGTGTGAGAGGAACACACATACAGATTCTCTGCTGTGTTGGATCCTCTGCAAATGTGTCAGTAAGTCCCACAAGGTCATGACCACAGATTAACTGATTTCATATTTGATAAAATTATTGTTTGCTTATTAAGAGTATATATTCTGTATTAGTCAGGGTTCTCTAGAGTAACAGAATTTGTAGAATGAATAATTCTATATATACAGAGAAAGGGAATTTATTAAATGACTTAGGGGCTGCAGTCCAGCTATTATAGCAATGGCTGCTGTGAATGGAAGTCCAAGAATCTAGTAGTTGTTCAATTGACAAGGCTGGACGTCTTAGCTGTTCTTCAGGATACACAAGAAATGTACTTGCTAGCAAGGCAAGTGCAAGCAGGCAAAGAACCAAACTTGTTTCTTCCTAGTCCTTCAAGAGGCTTCCAGGAGAAGGCATGGTCCATATTAAAGGTGTGTCTTCCTGCTTTAAAATCTGCATTAAAGACATGCGTGGATCTTCTCTGTGGGAGCCCACAGAGGCTCCCTAATAAGGCCGGACTCAAGATCAGAAAGTCTGAGCTGGCTTTACCCAGCAGGACTGCATAATAGGATGATTTGGCCAAAGGCGTGGTTACCAGGTTGTTTTGAAGGGTCTACATTTGGTTGTACATTGTGCTTTGTTCCTGAAATGTGGAGGTCTTTTGCCTCTACCCTTGCTAGTGTATAAAAAGCCCATTACAGATAAATTCAAGACAACTGGGTATTGACTCAGGGCCCTCCTGAAGCTATCCCTCTAGGATGCAAATGTATGCTCTGTGTTACTGTATGATGGAAGAATGTGATTTGGTGTGTTTAAAGGAGAAATATACCCTATAAACTCATGCATTTGGACACTTGGTTCTCAGTTTCGATGTTTGTGGAGGTTATTGTACCTTTAAGAAGCAGATCCTCGCTGATGTGTGTTACTGTGGGAAGGCACTTCCTGAATTTGAATGAAGATATGATCAGCCAGCATTCTGCCCTAGCCACCCACTGATATTACTCCCCTCCCCTAGCATGTTATAGACTCTCCCTTTAGAACTGTAAGTAAACAAAGAGAAGCTCTTTTTTGATAAGTTGCATTTGGTTATCATATTTTGTCACAGCAACAAATGTAACTAATACAGTTGCTGTTACTAGGAGATGTGAGGTTGTTGCCCTGAAGAACATAATGATGTTTTGTTTGGAGGAATGTGGAAGACATCAAACTAGAAAGCAGGTGAATGCTGTAAGGGATCTTAATGGGTCTTTCTAGTAAGAAATCTGAAGGAAATCAATACTAAACATAGTGTCGATATGGTGGTTTGAAAGAGAATGCCCCATTAGGCTCATATATTTTAAGGTTTGGTTCCCAGGTTCCCAGTTGGTGTAACTGTTTGGGAAGGATTAGGAGGTGTGGCCTTGTTGGAGGAGCTGTGTTACTGGGACTGGGCTTCAAACTTTCAAAAGCCGATGCTGTTTTCAGTTAGCTCTCTCTGCTTATGCATCTGTTGTTAGCTTCCTCAGCCACTGCTTCAGTATCATGCCTACTTACCTGCTGCCATGCACCCCACCATGGTGTTAATAGACTCTGCTACCCTCTGGAACCCTGAGCCACAATTACAGTCTTTCCTTTATAAATTTCATTGGTCATGGTGTTTGTCAAGGCAAACAGAAGTAACAAAGACAATTGACTGTCAAGGTTTATCTCATGAGTTTTCAGAAGAGAAAGTCTGTGTTAGAAACTAAGCTAGAGCCCAGTCCAATCAAAGAGAGAGAAAAGGGAGTCTATGAGCAATGGGCATCAAGATCATGATGGGGGAAACATACAGAGGCAAAGAAACCAAGCTAGTGGGAATTGATGAACATTAGACAAACAGCCATGGAGCCTCCATGGGACTGGACTAGGCCCTCTGCATAACTGAGACAGTTGTGTAGCTTGATCTGCTTAAGGGACCCTTCGGCAGTAGGATCAGGATCTATCCCTGATGCATGAGCTGGCTTTTTGTGGCCCACTACCTATGGTGGGACACCTTGCACAACCTTGATGCAGAGTGAGGGCTTGGACCTGCCTCAACTGAATGTACCAGCCTCTGCTGACTCCCCATTGGGAGGCCTTACCTTGTCGGAGGTGAGAATGGGGGTGGGTTGCGGGGGGAAAAGCTGAGGGGCAGGAGAAAGGAAGAGAGGGTTATCTGTGTTTGGTATGTAAAATGAATAAAAGATTTCTTAATAAAAATTCAATAAAATACAAACAAAACAAGAGGAAAAAAAAGGTTGGTGGGAGGAATCCCAGGATGGCAGTCTTCATCTATATGGTATGTGATGGAGGGAATGCCTACTTGGTGAGTGAGGTCTACCACATGAAGACAGAGATACCCTGAAAACAGTTAAAAGTTTAGAGGAAATTTTGCAGTATTTAGTACACAAAAGTTAAGATTGTCCCCAGTGAGATAAGTTGACTACTGGTCTCTCGTGTAGTTATAAATGCATCTGAGGCTATGACAGTGGCCAGGCAGGAACTTCTTTGTATAAAGGAGCAATTGCAACCATAAAGGGAGATAAGGTTAGAATCCTCCATGTTAGCCTCTGATTTTGCAAGTAAGTTAGTCAAGTGGATGAGAAAGAGGTGATAAAACCAATAGAAGATATGTCCCAAGTCCAACCTTTAATAGAAGAGTGAAAATCTGTAATCCAGCCTTTAGATGGTAGCATCAAACATGATCCAATACAAGAAACTAGGGCAATTAGGACATATTCAGCACTTGAACTGCTGGAAATCTGGAAGACTTAAAACAATCAATGGAACAGCCAGTCACAGTGAGGCTTGTGAGACTGTGGGACTTGGGATCTGAGGGGATCAATCTAACTTCTGTGGAGGCAGAAAAATGTGTAATATGATTTCTCATCCTTCTTAAAGCAAAGGCTGTATAACCCGAGACATTGTGAGGGAAAACAAGTTCCTGTTAGACTGGTAGATCAAGGCCATTAGGAACACTTGGTTATCTCTGTGTTATAGCTTTAAAGGGAAAAGTTTCCCTAATAGAAGTGGTACAGCTCTGAGGGGAACAGTTTCTCCAGTGTATGTTTTACAGCTCTAAGGGGAGAGGAATGCGCCCTATACAAGCATTACAGCTCTGAAGGGAAAGGAATCCTGGCAATTGGAATCCTAGGAATACCATAAAGTCACACTGCACAACAAACCACACACAAGAACAGGAGGCCAGCTTTATATACGGTTTCTTGGGGGTGTAGTTTTACACAATGGACATTTCCAAGGTGGGGATTGGTGGCATTTAAAGACAAACCCAGGGAGTGGTGTGATTTTGAGTTCAAGGATTAGGTGGTTTGGGGGCCTCAGAGACTGGTGGGTTTTTGAGCTAAGGGATTGGTGGGGTTTGGTGAGTTTTCAAACCCAGAAGTAGGTTCTGAACTTTTACCCTATAATCTCCACCTGAGATCCCACAAATATCAGAGGCTGGAGGGCCATTAAAGGAGGGACAGGTGCTACTGAAGAAACTAGGAATAAAAGAAGTTATAATTGAACTCCAGTTCACTAGGCCAGAATGAACTATGTTCACAGAAGAGTTCAAGAATAGGTTGATCCAGCAAGGTCCTCAAGGCTGTTATGGAACTCTAACAACTTTGCTGAGCTCTCTCGTGGAACAATTGTCTTTATAAGGTAGGAAATATTTTGGCAGATCTCAGTGACTTCATTCTTCAGGTAAAGAGCAATCTAGAGGATGTAAGAATAAGGCAAAACAGAGTCTGTCTTGGTTCTTCAAAAATGTGGCAATATTTTTGACAGACTGAAATCTCTAAGGAAATAATAGCCAAATTGTGTGCTCAGGACCTTCTGGAAGGCTTTCAAGCCTGAGGAACAGTTCATAGAAGGCATTCATGATAGAAATATACGTATGAAGATGACAAAGTCTTTCCCAGAGATGGGTAGTTATCTCCCCAGGGTAAGGAGGGTATGGTGGTTTGAAAGAAAATGGTCCACAAATGGAGTGGCACTGTCAGGAGGTATGGTCTTGTTGGTGTAAGCATAGTCTTGTTGGAGGAAGTGTGTCCTTGTGGGAGCAGGCTTTGAGGTCTCTTTTGTTCCAGCTTCACGCACTGTGGCAGTCAACGTCCTGTTGCCTGCAAAATGTAGGACTCTCAGCTACTACTCCTATACCATGACTGCCAGCATACCACCATGCTCACTGTCATGATGATTATGGACATAATCTCTGAAACTGTAAGCAAGCCACCCCAATTAAAAGTTTTCTTTGTAAGAGTTGTGGTGGTCATGGTGTCTCTTCAAAGCAGTAGAAACCCTAAAACTGAGGGTGTATTTCCCTATAAATGTTGCATTAGGGCTGGAGATGGTTTGCCCAGCTAAAGCTTCTCCATCAAGCCAAGTATGGTATATGGAGAGAAAAGACCTATTGTGCCACCCCAGGCCTTCTCAGACCCAGGGAGCCAGAGTGTGCTACATTGCCTCTGGCCATGGATAGGGCTGAACAAATTAAGTCAATCCCACTGAGTTCATTATGGATAGAGAAATGTAGGGAGGCTCCATGGAAGAGCTACAGGTTATGGAAATGTAATGGCTCAGAGAGAATGACTGAGGATTATGGGGAGATAGTTAAGTTAATGCATATCATTCATGATTGTACCCAACCTTGATCTGTGCAGGAAGCAATTGATACAAATGGATGGAAACTTTCCATGATGTATTAGACCTGCTTATGTTTGACTTCAGTATCTTCTTAGTTTGAACTTCTGGGATCACCTGTCATTTACTCAGAACAGATAACAATAGACTTTCAGAGTGTGTCACCAAGGTTATCTTTGTAATCACACTATTCACTATGTAATAGTCTCTTGGGGTGTTGCCTTGTCCTGCCCATCCTCTGGAAAAGATTTTTTTTATGTAGATGATATAATGCTAACCTCTGAGTGATTTGCAAGTTCGGAAAGCAGCCATTGAGAGAAAAACAGGTGCCATGGTATTTTCTTCTTAAAATCCTAGAGCTGGGTAAGTTCAAGGGAAAAATGGGTTGTTAAAACAGTTACTAAAGAGTTTAAATCAAATTTTGCTCTATGTAGGTTGAAAAAGATACCCCAGAATCCATGAGGTTATTAAATAAAAATGCCAGTGCCAAGGGTGGGTACTTCCTGATGAGTTTTTGAGCAGGAAAACCCCTGAGACCCCACAAACCATAAAGGCTGTTGCTACAGTCTTACAGACTACTCCAGTCAGGATTTGACCACAATCCAAAATTTGGTTTGGGTCCTCATAAGATTACCAGTGTCCCCAATCTGCAGAAAGTAGCCTAGAAAACTATACCCACATTCCCCCAAAATTGTTCATAAATGTTTGTTTTTATTTAAAGGGGGTTGATTATATATGCAATCTCTTTCTAAAGAAAAAAGGGATATGATATAGAAATGATAAGAGAGATAGATTATTGAATCCACTCTCTTTCAAAAACAACTGTGAATATCAAAATACTTTACATTGATATGGATTTGAGACATAGAGATCAACTCAGTAAGCTATCCCACTTTATCACCTCTGCATTATTTCCTGCCTCCTGGTTTCTAACCTGTTTGAGTTTCTGCCCTGACTTCCTTTAAGGATGCACTATGATGTTTCAGAGTGCACTAAATAAATTCTTTCCTCACCAACCAGCTTTTGGTATTGATGTTTCATCATAGCAATATAACCCTAAGATAGCAAGTGACTGTTGCTCTATCATGGCCTAATTCTTAGCCATAGGCAAACATCTACAGCAACCCCTTTGAAGGCTCAGAGATCATTGCAGAAGAGGGGGAAGAAAAAAATATGAGCCAGAAGAAGGGGTGGAGTTTTGTGTAGCACTTTCCTCTGAGAATGAAACATTTCCTCCTGTAGGAAAGGACTTTAAGACCGAAGGTAAACAACTCTAGGCAGCTTCAGGAAGTCCTTGAAACTGATCAGATTCATTAAGCCTCTCCTTCCCAAGATTAAACAGTAAAAGGCTGCTAAGAGTCACTCTCAGACAAACAACAAGACAAACAACAAAGAAGACTCGGACATCAGGGCTGCTGCCTGGAAGATATCTGGATCAACTGAGTCACCTGGAGAGGACACTCTTCAGCCTGTTGTATTGCCTCCTGGTTTTACAGTATGCTCCAAGTTTCCACCTTTTATGAGCTGTCCCCCTGAAAGGGGGGGGGTCTTGGTGACACAGCTGTATTTGAATCATTTCTGCTTCTGTAAGTAAGACTTCACCCATATTCCTGTATGTAAGCCCAGTAAAACTCATTGGTTCACCAAGTAGGACTTCATTGGTATCTGTACTTTGATCTGCCATGGGTTCCTTATCTGAGGTGACTAGACATTTATTTTGCATTTCACCAGGGAAAAAATATTGTCACACAACAGCATCATGACATAGCTACAGGCCTGTGGGGGCAGGGGGTATAATATGCTGGTTTAAATGAAAAATATCCCCCATTTGCCCAAAGTGTGGCAGCTAGAGAGGGAGAGGGCCAGCTGTCATGCTCCTCCAGCACCAACAGGGTTAGCATTACTGTGTTCCCTAGGCAAGGTCTGCTTTCCAGAGTGCTGCAGCTGCAGTGGGAGAGTCAGCTCCCTTGCCTACAGCAGGAGAGGAGGAACAGCATTTTTCCCTTACCCATGTTGCTGCATGTCAGACAGACAAGCAGTGGGGCCAGACTTCCTATGCTCACGACCTTGGATCCTGCTCACCTTTACCTCCACTAACAGGGTCAGCTCTACTGTGCTCCCCAGGTGAAGTCAGGGCCTGCTCTCTGGAGTGCTGCAGCCAGTAAGGGGCAGGGCCAGTTCTCCCTAGTGATGAAGCCTGTGAAGGGCAGGGCCTACTCTGTGCAGTTCTATTCTCTGGGCCTTCCATTGTATCAAGTGCCATGGATATCAACACAGACCACAGCTGCAGGATGACCATGGACCTAGGCATGGGCATTGGCAACTGCCCAGGCCCAGATATCACCTTGGCCCTCAGTGGCAAGCAAGCCATTCACTTCAGCACATTCCTCATGGTCTTCACCTCTTCAGATCTGCATCTCTGCAAAAGACATAAATCAGTCTCTCTCTCCCATAGCATATATTTGCTCACCATAACAGTGCACAACTGCCCAGCAGGTGTTTTCTCTCCTTTGTGCCCAGAGCAGGCTGTCCTGGGTCTCCTTCTCCTGCTCAGCCTTTATGGGGCTGGGCAGGGTATTCTTTTCTCCTTGGTGCCTGAGGCAGGCTGTCCTAGGCATGCACGTGGGTTAGACTGAATACATTTTGCAGTATAAAAGGACCATGAGCCTTTTGGGGTGATATGCAGTAGGTTACTACTTAAGAGTTATATGTTTGGGTGTTGAGTAGGCAAGGGGTCAATTAGTGATAGATAATAACAGAATCTTTAGGTAGGAGGCAAAGTTGTCATATTTACGTGGTAGTTTAAAGACTGGAATAATTGAGTATGAAAGACACACCTTGAATATGTGTGACACTGAATCATGGGCTGATGTCCTACACTAAGTAAAAAGAGAAATTGAGGTAAGCATCAGAATTTATCTAGTTGCTTGTTGATTATGGGGGCAATGTGACATGCTACTTTAGATTCCTCCCACGACTGAATAGTCTACTCCTATACCTTTTGCACTAAGATAGAATGTATTCCCTTACACTGTAAGACAAAATTAAAATTTCCTCTGTTATGCTGTTTTTGTTAGTTACCTTGTTTCAGCAACCAGAAAAAAATGGGTGCATACTAATATGTACCTCCTACTCTGGGGGAAACGGACAAAACTTCACTAATGAATGAAGAAATATTAACAATCTGGATATTTGGTGCATCCTGTTTTATTCCATGGAGGAACTAGAGAATGCACACTAGGAATAGTACTGTATTGATATTGATACTTGATATTTCTCATCTAAAAAGAAGTACATTAACAACAGCTCAGTTAGGATCCAGCTTAACATTTTATTCACGAATATATGCACTTAATTGTGCTGAATGTTGTCTCGTTCTTATTATATATAATGCTGATGTTCTGATAAATCCTCACTGAAATATTTAAAAGTCTCACTTTATTTTTACTTTAATATTGACATTTCCTTCTATACATACAAAAGATTCTTTCAAACCTCTTCAATTTATGGAAAAATGCTATTGCTAGTCCCTTTTTGAAAGTAGGCTTTGTAATAAAACTTTTGTAGTTGTTTGTAATATAAAGACCTGAGTGAAAATTGTATTACTTTATCAAACTGGTTCCTCCTCCCAAACCATGCTGCTAAAATAAGATGTTCTTGATAAGAAGTTGTCACTCAGGGCCTGGTTATTTTATACTAAGCATCTCTATTGTGGATGATTTCCTTTATATAAAACTGAAGCTTTCATTCATTATATGTACTACTTATTCTACAATATTTAAAAGTCCATAAGAGAAAGTATTTTTAATTAGATTTTTCAGTTTATGATATTTATAGAATTTTATTTGAATCAAAATTTGAGGGCCTCATCTGATTTTATGAACCAAGATTATGTCTTATTTTGGGAGCTGCATCTTCTTCCTCTTCATCATTGTCATGATGATCATTATTGTCGTTGTCGTCATCATCATCATCATCATCATCATCATCTGGGCAGTCCACTAAAAGAACCATGCTGCTGCAGTGTGGCCTACTCATTCTACCAGCAGAAGCATCAGAATGAGATGAAGAACAGTCACATGCTTCAGATGAGTTTCTTTCTGGCTGTTCTACTTCATTTTCATTTGTCTCTTTAATTTTCATAAACATATCATAATGATTTGGAAAGTTCCTTACCTTTGGTAGAATTATTTTGGTATTTTTCTCCTTGAAGCATATTTTCTGGTATATTATATTTGTTATATTATATAAATTCCATCTTCCTTTACTTTCTCTTCTTCAAATTTAATCTTCAACACTTGAAATGCCTGGACATACTCAATTGATTCAAAATCCACAAAATAATTTTCCACAATGTGTGCAATAAGAGACTTGATGTTTTCTGCTCTTATGAATTCAAATAGCTCAATAATAGCTGAGTTTAACAAATTATACCTATTTCCATTATGCAGAAAGCATTTATAACAGGCTCAAAAAAATTTTACCTCACTATGTAAAGATTATAAACTTCATTGTTGAGGCCAATCATCTGTCTCATAAACTTGAGAGCACATAAAACCAGAAAAGTGTGCTTTGAATTTATCAGCACCAGGACTCTGCTGAGCAAGTTGTTACTCCAAGTATAATCTTTAATGTAAGTTGTGTGGTGATTTACACAAAAGCTGAGTAATTCTAAAGTAAGTGTTCAATTTAGTAATTATCAGGACAGATGTTGGTCCTGTTATCATCACTATCATTTTGTCCTGTGATAGACAAAATTGGTGCTACCAAGTTATTCATGCAGTGTATATAGAAGAAATTCATAAATTCCATTCTTTCACATCCATTAGCTGTTACACACATGTTTTCTGTATCAAGAAGAATGCAGAGAACCGCTGTCAAACTTAAAACATGAAGATTCAGGATCAGGATCACAGATTACATGTTTGATCTTTATAATGATTAGAATGTCATCATCATTTTCAATGTCCTGAGATTCTTCCATTGCATAAACTCAGACTATTCATGGATTATAGTCTGCTAGATAAGTAAATATTTCTTCAGATGCTAATTTTACTTCAGAGTCTTGCATATGTACTGAAACTTTCAGAGCACTCATGATTCCAAGATTGATCATTGTTTTCAATAATGTATCTTTCTTTGCAGTATTTAAGGTCTTAAGAAATTCACAGGATACCTTAAGGAAAAATAACAATTTATACTGTCCGTCATCACCTACAGTGTTATCTTTTACTGACCAAAAACTTCGAGCCAAAACATTTCATCTTGCTGCAGCATGGTAACTATTTCAATTTTGTTGGAAAAAATAAAAGTTGTAAGATAAGAGAGACAATTCTTCTTCTTCTTCTTCTTCTTCTTCTTCTTTTTTTTTTTTGGTTTTTTGAGAGAGGGTTTCTCTGTGTAGCTTTGCGCCTTTCCTGGAGCTCACTTGGTAGCCCAGGCTGGCCTCGAACTCACAGAGATCCGCCTGGCTCTGCCTCCCGAGTGCTGGGATTAACGGCGTGTGCCACCAACGCCCGGCGAGAGACAATTCTTAGGTGACATGGATGATGTAGGTAATAGAATGTCATGAATTTATTGCATTATGTAGGTCTGGTGTATTTTTGCCTATGTTTGTAGTGTGTTATTGCCATAAATTCCTTGAATTTTGCATTTTCAATCAAGAATCCCCTGTGCCGATATGGCTGATCCAAACTAGGGTCATACTCGCTGTATCCTACAATATCTACGATACATTCATCAGAAAACATGATCTTGAACAAATGTGCATTGTTGAGAGAGAAGATTCCCTTAAAAATTATCTATAAAAAATGTAAGTCTTCCATGTTCTGCTGGCCTTCACAAGTACGGAAGAGTTGTAGTAATTTTTTAATATAGTCTTGATTTTTCCAAGAGCAGATTCAGCCGTTCTTTGTTGCTTGGCAATTCATAAACATCACTAAATAAATCTGCAATGTCTTGAAGTATACTATGGAGTTTGCAGTTTGGTACCTTCAACAGATTCTGGATCTGGAGCAGATCTTGAAAACTGTATAAAAAATCTGTAAGTTCTTGTGTGATTCCTATACTTGGATCTTTACCTTGAACTAGACAGATATCTTCCCAGATATATTGACAACCTTCTGGGTCTTGGAAATACATTGCCATAGTATGGTTATTAAGTTCAGTCCAAATAATTAAATCTCTTCATGTTTTCCTCTATGGCACATCAAGATGTATTGTGCACTCTAATAGCAGTGACTCATCTGTTTCTGGCTGAACAAGCAGTCATATGCCCTGGAGTCATTTGATGTATTTGTTTGAAATTTGTCCTGAGCATATATGTTTCTGTGATTCATCTTCCTTCGTGACATAGACTTTTACACTAGGAAGTCTATCATCCTTGTGGATTTGTGACCTTGCCCCTCTAAGCCACATCGTGCAAAGACCTTGGCCTAGAGTTCTCGGGCCAACGTGGCCAAGAAATGTCATGGAGGTCCCAATTCTGAAAAAAAGTAAGGGAGTATATTAGTGGGGGTTAAAATATCACAGAGGCTAAGAGAAGGCCCAGGGTCATTAGAATTAGGGGATAGGAAGGCCATAATATGTCTGAATCCTCCACTATTGAACTTTCGCCAGCAAACCTCTGTACTTTGCCCACGAGTCTCTGAGCCTGCCTTTGTTCTGACAAGAATATTGTGACTCACCCTAGAATCTTCTAATAAGCATGTGTTTGTGTAATAGATACTGTTAAAGGCACCTGCTTCCCCTCTCTTAAAAATGGAAGTCTAGAATATACTCTTTTGGATTTTGTTTCTCAGAAATATTTTCACTCATGAGAAGTGTGGGTCTTGGGTACTTAAGCAAAAGTAAATTTTAATTAGCAAAGTTTTGGACAAGTCTACACTTCATACTCTATGTCAGTAAAATGCTGGGGCTAATAAAAAGCAGGAATACATCATCTATAGACAAAATTCCTTCCCCATAATCATAAGTTTATGATTGAGTTTCTTTACAAGATATGCTCTAAGTATATCATATTTCTAGGTATTAAGGAAAGATCTTGTTTTGAAAAGAATTACTTCAGCCTTATAGCTCCATTCTATTCCACCTGAAGTTTCATCTTCCAGCACTACAGTGGATGAAACATTTCCTCAAATGTTTTCCTTTGCCTAATCATGCACATTGTTATTGGGAAGAACTGGGTCAACTGGGAAGTGAGTGAAACTTTGCAAAGATTGAAAATTGACTCTTGTAAATTATTTCATTTTCTCTTCTTTTTTTTTTTAATTTTGTGGATTGATTGGGCATGTGACATGCGATGACCAATTCTGTGAGTCTCAGACATGCTACAGAATGATTCTAAACCTAAACTGTATCACTAGCCTATATTTAGTCATGATATGAAGATAGTAAGAATAACCTCACAGCTGCCAAAATTTCAATGAGTACATGTTATGAAGAAAGGTATGAATGTAATAGATCAACTATCATACTTGAATCATTGCTACATTTAAAAAAGCATGAGAAGGACTTTACATTCTTGCCTTATTTTCATAATGACCTAGTAATATAGATGTATTAATACTGGAATCCCTCTAGGGTCAGGAAACAGATAATAAGGTCAAATAAATTGTCAGAGTTCACATATTTAATAAATTGAGGAGGTCTAATTTGTACACATCTTCCTAATTCCAAAATTGCTTAACTGTGGGATTGAACTGCTATGGCCTTCTTTTCTTGGCTTTCATTACACTCTACTTCACATTCCTCCCATCTATATAATTTGTAATCAACGTAAAATAATCAAGACAAGATGAAAGTCACACATTTCCTCCTTTAGATCCACATCTGTGTATAGACAACAGAAAAATAGAAGGTTGGATATGGCAACTCTGTTAAATATAATTTTAATAGTGTCTAAGTTGATTTTTGATGTGACAGCAACTTCTGCAGTTTTCTTTTTCAAGAAATATTTTTCCCAAATATTAACCCTGTTATTTCAAGAGAAAACTGACAATTGACACATTAAGCCCATCTGAATGAGAAAAGTCTTAACTGTAGTAATCACTGCAATTTCCATGACGCTGGCAATGTGTGACAGTTATGTAGGACACAGAAAGATTTCAATATGCTTTCTTGAGACATAACATTCAACAAACTATACTCTACAATATTCATCAGGAAAGTACAGCTTGGGCACTATGGCCATTAAGTGTAAATGATATCCATTTATGAAAAAGTTTAATTGGTTGTAGAATACTATAAGCTTAGAAAAAACTTATGAATTGTGTAAATATAACAACTAATAACTATCATAAGCACTGCTACATATATAGTTAAAATACTTCATTTTAAAGAAACAATTAGAAATATAAAAAATAACATTTTATGTTACTCATCAGACTTTGGCTCTGCTGTCTGTATATTAAGTCTCCTTCACAATACTTAAAATACCATCAGTTCTCTGCATATGCCTTCAGGCACCCTTCTGTGAAGTACATCCAGTACAAATTTGTGTATTCTTACAATTTTATCCCTTGGAATTTCTTTTAGGCCAATAAAGGTCCCTTTATTTTAATTAGGTTAACAAGAGTTGCTTTACAATGTAAAAGGGCCTCTAGGCCACAGTTGTTATTGCTGTTGCTGCAGCAGTTTCCTTTAGTTTCTTTCTTGTTTGACGAAATAATATTCCTCTTTGCTTTATTAATTATACCACCCAAAAATATTATTCTACTGTTTTGGTTCTTGTTTTCCAGGGAATAAAACAAATATATGCAAGCAAACACTATGTTCTAGAGAATCTAGGAGATTTATAGTTCCCCCTATTTTTTTTAAAAATTAATCATCATACAATTATAGGCAGAAGAGGATATTACTGCTAAAGCAGAGAAAAAAGAACTTTCTAAATCCAAAATTTCATCAAGCATTTGGCATAAATTCTTACAACAAGCATTGGTGTCAAGGACTGAAGAAGCTAAATCTTTTATACTTTCTATTTTCCTCTTTTGTCTTCCCAATGTGGAATGCTACTTAGTCAACAAAATTAATGTTTTAGATATCACTAATAATAAAAATCATAGCCCTAATTAGGGTCTCTACAGCACAAATATTCCTTTTCCCCCTTAACCGACCTAAATTCTTTAGCTAATAGTGTCTCTCTCAGTTATTCTGCTGAAGTCTCAGGAGCTGCTATCTGTGTCTAAATTACATCAGATAACTCACATCTCAGGGCCTTTGTACCTATTTGGACACCCATTGTCCCTTTGTACCCATTTAAACCAGGAATTTGCCATTTCTCACTAAGTTTACTATTGCTTAGCTAAATGCATTACTTCCTTTGAAGATTTGCCTCATTCCTAACAGAGTGTGTGTGTGTGTGTGTGTGTGTGTGTGTGTGTGTGTGTGTGTGTGTGTGTACGCACACGCACGCTTGTGTGCATGTGTGTATAACAATAACAATTGAAATGATCTGTATGGAATTTTTAAGCCAGGATATGACATGGAAGTAAGAATGTATTTAAACTTTTCAGCACATTTTTATTTATTTTCTATGTGTATGAGAGGTGGGAAAAATATGTGTGCCATGGTATATATGTGGAGGCCAGAAAAACATTTGTGGGCATTGGTCCTTTATTTCCACAATGTGAATTCCAGGAATGGAACTCAGGGCATCTAGCTTGGGAGCAAGTGCCTCCACCAGCTGAGTCAACATTCCAGCCCCAAAATTTAATTTTGATTTCTGCAATAAAAATAATTAAAAATAATACCTCACCTTTGTTTACATAGTTACCTCCAAATGTGTTAAAATCCCTTAAGACATTTACCAAATTCCAGGTAGACTATCATGTTAAACAGAGATAAAGTATCTCATTACTTCCTAAGTGTAATGACTGTTTAGTTTATATATTGCTTTGGCACCTCATAGGTGTTATATTGAGAGATCCCATAAAGTAAACTTCAATAAATATTCTTATAAAACACCTGCAAGCACAAGCTTTGTTAGATAGATTAGTTGGTGGATGATTATGGAGCACACTAAAATACAGTAGATACATTTAATGACTAGGTAACTAGTAAAGCCTCATTCCTCTGTAGTAACAACCAATACTGCCAAATATCCACAGGTTGGTGGGCAAAGGTGCTTCATGTTGTGAATGACTATGTGCAATCAAGAGGAATTAAAAATCAAGACAAATTCTGTGCTTCTTTTTTCAAGTCTAATACCGTAAATGAAAATATTTTAAATTCTGCCACCCAAAATTTCATTTAACTAGAAGTTCTGCACATTCATTGTAAAGCAGCAAGTGGCATTCATTATCAGAACTTTCTTCTGGAAAACAGTTAGGAAAATTTGCTACTTCAGCTACCCCCTTTTAGTTCTCCTGTAGCACTTTGACTGCAGCACCCAGAACTGTTTATAATACCTTACTCATTTGTTATCTCCCCAGGTGTCACCTCTTTATGATCATCTCCAACTATCCTCTGTTCATGTTGCTCTAGCTCACTGGCCTTGTTGCATTATAGTGGTCCATCTAACCTTCTGTTCTGCTGCACACCTACACCAGAAATCCCTGTATTTCAAGTAATATGGTATTTTACATTTTGTCTGAAATGTCAGTCCTTCAAAAATGCTTCTCATACAATGTGAGACAGCATCTTCTTCTTCTAATAAAATTCTACTTTCCTTTGTCTATAGAGAATTTTTCATTTGTAAATTTTCCAACAACGAAAAAAACAACACAGATATATGTTATATATAATACATACACATATGCTATATTTATTATTAATGTATAAATAAATATAGCCTTCTGAGTCTATATAGTGTTGCTTGCATGTATATATGTTTAGGACTGACTACTTGGAATTGGCCTTTCCTAGACAACTAATTCTTTTCTCAGCAACCATTAAATGACTATAGCTCTTCATGTAGGGGTAGAGCCGTATGGGATTTTCCCCATCTACATTGACATGTCAGCTGGTGATCTCATTGTTCAGGTCTTGTGTAGAAAAACATATTTTTTACATTTCATGGATACAGCTTCCCTGTTATAAAACAGAAACTACTATCTCACAGCATATATCTTGGTCCTATGGATTTTATACTCATTCTGCCTGATCTTCTGAAATATCCTCTGGGCTTTAGGTGTAGGGCTGTGTTGCAAATGTATCAGTCGGGGCTGGGCAGTCCATGGTCGGTTGTTCTGTACATTTGACTAGTTCTTTCTAGGTTCCATGACCTCACCAGCTATGGGTGCAGCACCAGGCATGAATTCTCTCCTATTAAGTGAGCCTTAAGTTCAATTAGACTGCTGATGTTTATCCCCAACATGCAAGTGCTACTATTGCACTCTTGAATATAGATTGCCATGCTGGTCTCTTTTACTATGTATAGACTTTACAGTGAAGTAGGACTACTGATTGTTTGTGTTCCATTTGTTCTGTACTTCTGACCCTGATACCTGCTCAACTCCCTCAAAGGTAAAGAAGGATCCTGCCTAGCATTATTCTCCTCTATATGGATTTACTCAACATCAATAGACATTCATCAGATGGTAGGAATGTGAATGAATTGAACTGCAAAGTCACTATTATTTTGGAAATATTACAGTATAAAAAGAAATAAAATTCCCTTCATTCCATTAAAACATGCTAAGTTAGCACTGGTTTTATTAACCAGTCCTGTTTTCCAAAATCCTTGCCTAAAATTTTCAAGTCTATTAGATGAAGACAATAAGGTTAGAAAACCTGTGCTAATTTATATTGTAAGCAAATATTCTGGCCTTAGATTTCCACGTTGTTAGTTTATTGATTTGTACATGGTACTGTTCTCTTTATCTTCACTTAATATGGAACCTGAAGCCAGCTTAGATATGTACATTATATGTCTCCACACCTTTTTGTATTCCTCATCCCCATTTTTCTCTCCCTAATGAAAAACAGGCGATAATTAGATAGCAAGTGCGTCTAGTTGTTCAATTCTCTGGCAAAAAAAAAAGTAATCCTCCAAGTAGAAATAGTCTTAGAAATGTTATTATTTTTCTCCAAATGCAAGAAAACTAATTTTGAACATATTTCTTCTTTGTTCATGATACTGGTTGAACTAGTTCAGCAGAAACAAGAGTTTTACAGATATATAATCACTGCGCTTAGAATCAGAAGTATCTTCCTCATTTTACTTTTTTAGCATTTTCTTTTTAACGTGTTGTTTTATCTCTGTTTTCCACGTTGACTCAGAAATTGCTTTTGTAGACTTGGCAATGTTGCTATTTCACTCTTTTATCAAGTAAGGTCATTTTTTAAATATTTACATATATGAGCCTGACTCGCATTTGTATCACCTAAGTTAATGTAGATGGAGAACACTTTTAAGTTTTTATTCACATGAGTTTATCAAAATGTAATCTGTCCATATCTAGAACAGAATTTTCTGCATAAGTATTACAAGTCTCAGCAGGTATTCTTTTTGCCTTAATTTTAAAGACCATCAGGTAGGGTAATGTAACAATGTCCACTGAGAATATTTTCTAATATGATTTAACTTGCATCATTGGAACCTTTTAATACCTTTTCTTTTGAGTAAACCTTCCTTTTTAATGTTTTTTTCTATTTTGTTTCCAATGATCAAGACAGAGAATGTGATTTCATGTAGACTAAGTTGCTTCTTTCCTACAAAGGGCCAATCTTCTCATGCCAATAATTGTTATAATTTTTATTTCTCCTGTAACTGATAATTAATCTGACTTTTGTGGCTGCAGCTTATTTTTAATGCTCCTATAACATATCTCCAAAAGATATCATTCTAATATATACAGGAATCCTCCATTATTCTAAAATTACACATACCTGATTATGCAGTCTTTGTATTATAGGTATGTATGTTGCCTTTGGCAATTTCAACTAGTATTTTAACAATAATTTAACAATGGAAATATGATGCTAAGAATATTCTTTCCTTTTGCAATATTTTTGAATTTGCTCTGGGTACATACTTATGGAATCGCCTGCCACTTATTAAAAATAAGCAGAAAAGAAAAGCAAAGAAAACTGATAAGGCATATCCATCCCCTAGGGCTCTAATGTTCAACCTCAGTTGAAATCCCAAGTGTATTTTAACACCAAAGGCCTCTGACTATAAATCTGTCCCTTGGGTCTTTTCAGTTATTTCAGGGAAGTGTTGGTTGCTCATGGTACAAGAAGCAATTATCCCGTGCAGAAAATAGTTCAAGACAAGACAGGAAGAAACCTGGTTAGTGATGCAAGATACTGAAAGAGGAAAGTTTTCAAAGAAATGAAAATGAAAGAGCACATTTCAAAATTGACATACCATATATTCACTCCTCGTATCATATTTAAAATAGAGGTAGTATCATATAGCTATATTCATTTATATCAGCATTTGCATCCACATTTATATTCCGTCACATATACATAAATTTCTAGATTCACATTTCTGTTTTTATCTGAATGTGTAAATGAAAATAAGGAGGTTTGGTGGTAAAGGGTTCAAACACGAAAAATAGGTATCTCAAGTTGAAATCCAAGTTTTGCTAGGCATTAGTCATGTAGCATGGCAAAAATATCTAACATATTTGGATCTCAATACCAATGTCATTTAAGTAAAACCATTTTATCCTTCATTCCCTTGTTATAAGATTAAAACACATGCACAGTGGAACTAATAAAATCATGTAAACACATTGGTTCATTTTAAAAATCTTCTGTCTTAAATGTAATTCATTCCCTTCAAAGTGGAATAAATAAGATCAAGAAAATTAAATATTTTTGTCTTTGTTGTTCTGAGTAACTAGATGTTATGTGCATACTGATTGAAGCTTTATATGCCTTTGAATGGTTTATAAACTCGGGGGAGCTAGATAAGAAGCATAAGTTGCCCCTCCTTAAATCCCTAGTGCCAGCACTGGATGACATGAAGGCAGCAAAATAGAATCACAAAGAATGACCTCTTGTGACTGGCTCATGCCTAAGATGCTTTAGAAAAGGGGCTTGTCTCAGGTGATTATTGGAGTGAGATTCTGAGTGTCCTGTATTGTATAATGGGTCTTCTCTTCAACAGCTTTTGGTGCTCTAGGTAATTTGGCATTTTTTTTCCACTACCTTGAGTTTAATTATTTTCATGTAAAATGGGTCAAGTTGTTTGATTTCTCTTACAGGCCGGCCCCAAAGAAGAGTCAATCTGTGTAGATACAGCCATTTCATGTGTTTCAACCTGAGTGAATGATTAAGTGGCTAAGGATCATGACACATCAGTTAGGGGTTAAATACTCAACACTGAGTTGGGGGGTTTCGTATACTGATGCTTTGATCTTTAAAGTGAAGTTTCCCAAATTAGGTGTAATTTCTTATTTATTGGCTCACTTTTCAATTTAAAAAGTGCTGTATGAATTCATGAGGTGCTCAGGAGTTCCCATTCTTAGCTGAAGATCTGTTGACAGTTGATAATGTTGGGGGAGGGCCACTCTGATTTTAGTGTGTGGTCCCTTGTAAATAGACAATGCTCTAGTGGATGGCCCCACACCTGATCTGGGGTGAAGTTATGAAAAATGATGATTGTAAGATTGGTAGTGGGATGATAGATCTGCAAGGAAAATGCATTGTACATATGCATGAAGTTCTCAAAGAACTAAAAATATTATATTATAAAATAAACGAAATAATAAATAAAAGGCAAAAGTGGAACATTTCAGTCTACAGAAATTTCTTAGTGAAGATATGTAGGTTTGTTATAAATTATATTTATTTATAAATTTCTTAATTTAGCAGAATGTAGTCTTCTCTCTTGAAAGCTGCTAGACTTGGAATCTAAGCATTCATCTGAAACTCAGAGCAATGTGAGGTTTTATCTTAGATTTTAGATTTTCAGTGTGTTACTTGGCAGACCACCTGAAGGGCCTACACTTTACTCAACTTCTGCTTCAGTTCCCATTGTGGTATGATGAAATGATACATATTATTTTAGCAAGCAATTAAACAAATATTAATTGATGTCATTCTCTTTTTATGCTATTCAACCAAAAAATAAAGTTAAAAGTATTTTGCACCTAAATTTTGCCATTTAAACATAAATAATCATTAATGTTTAAGTAAATTTCACCACGTTGCAGCTAATTCAATATTTGAAGCTGGATCTGATATTTATGAAAGTTAAATAAGATTTTTCCATGTATTGGGTGAACATTTTCTAAGTGCCTACTGTGAACTAGGAAATTTGTTGGTGACACAGAGGAAAATAAATATTCCCTTTAGTTCCTCTTGAAAATTCTGTGTTGAAAGGGAAAGACTTGAGCGCCTATAATGTAAGCACCTCACAAGACAACCTAAGTATATCAAAGAAGTTTTCCCAGGGATAATATGATTGTGCTGTACACTGAAGTAGAGTTAGGATTACAGATGTGTGTGGGAGATTGGGTGGCAAGGGTACAAGAGGCGAAAGACATAGAGCTAGCAGGAAAAGGTGGGGGGAAGTACTAGATTATGAAATTCATGTAACTAAGTAAATTTGAAAGGATGAGTGTTTCAGCTTGCTCCTTGATTCAAAACTGTGTGGAGAATGTGAACAAGCCTGGGCTCCTAAAGAATTCTACAAATATCTTAGCAAGGCATGGCTGTTATCTGAACTGCAATGTCAGCAGTGAGGATAAGAAGATAAATTCAAGAGATATTTAAGGATTTTAATTAACATAGCTTCCTGATTGATTAGAATAATGGTGAGCTGAGCAAGTAGAAACACAATAAAAATAATTACCAATTTGGGAGATGCTGATGTCTTTCAGTTATAAAGGAGGGCAGGTTTAGGGGGAAAAGGATTAATTTAGTTTGGACAAATTGAGATTGTGGCACTTAGAAGGCAGTTAGAATATCATAACAATGTGGTTATGGTATGATACAATGACTATTTAATCTTTTGATTTTATTTATATGGATGTAACATAATGATGCTCTTCAGAAAGCAGGAACAGGATTTAGCAATGACGAACTGAATGCTTTCATGTCATAGTACTGTTCCTGCAGAAAAGCTCAAGATAACTCTCAGTGCTGAAGAGAAATTTCATTGCATAGTAGTGAAGAAGAACAACTAAAATGCTGAGTCTAATTCTCCCATTTGTGACACTCTAGTCTTATTGCAGTATTGTTTCTTTTCCATTTTCAGGCTTGTCTTTTTGTAATGACTGACAAAACACCAGTATATACACAAACAGAATTGTTTTATAGACTGTGATTGACGAATATGAAAATTGTCACCCTCCCTTTTTTCCTTCTACTACCCACAGAGTTATTGCTTGGACCAAATTGGAAATAACTCACATGAAATCTGTGTTATTTCCTCATCATTTAAAAGTTAAATTCTTGGAAATAATAGTAAACAGGAGATAGGCACAAAGAGTGGTGATAATTATGATATCAATTTATCTATCTGTCTTCTCTGCTTCTATCTATCTATCTATCTATCTATCTATCTATCTATCTATCTATCTATCTATCTATCTATCCTATATGTAGCTGTTTACCTGTCTATGGACAATGTTATTAATCACATGTAGAATGCAGTGGGGTTTTTCTCATGCTATATGACATGGTAAACTAAAAGATCTCTTTCTCAGCATTCAGACAGCAAGAATTATCCAATTAACATCTAGACTTATGACAGACTACAAGCAAAGATATTAAAATTATTTATTACCTCTAAACTCTACAGCAGAAATGGCATATTTTGTTTACATTTCATGTTTTTTGGCCAAATAAATGCACATAGTTTTACCAAACATAATGAATATCCGGAAATTATAATACTAACAGGTAATTCCAAGTATTAATATATCAAGCAGAATGTATTAATGGCATTTACACTGCTTGCAATAATACTTCTCAGTCATTAAATTCCTTTTCAATTATAAGGGTATTTGATTTATATGAAATGTATTTTGCATGTGGATATTAAATAATATAGTCTTTCTCTTTTTTGAATGAATAGCTTCAGAATTTGATAAATACCTGGGCAGGAAACTTGTCCTTTGCTATGACTTTAAACCATTTAGACTGGCATGTTCCAGAATGTGACTGGAAAGAAAAAGGAGTTCACTTCCAGCAGAAGCAAAATTGAGCAGGGAAATCTAGATTCAGAGGTAGCCATTGCAACAGAAGGCTGCCTTTGTGCCTCGCGATTTGAATAGTTTTGTGCTGTCCCTTATCAACTGGAGCTACTAGAGAAATCAAACTGAAGCTAAGTTAATAAAGAAACCATCTTTTCCAGCATCTTCACTCTATTCATCTGACATGTACTTCCTAGAATATACCATTTAATACTAGATATTGAAAGTTACATGCATTGAGTTCATATATTTTCACTGTATCTCCTGTCAGCAGTGAAGTAACAGAGACACGGCTCCACATTGTCAACCTCAGCAGCTTAAGAAGTTCTCTTAATCTTTTTAGGAACTTAAAACAAGGAAAACAAGGATTCACGACTTTGACAAACAGAAGAGTTTAAGACTTTTTGAGTTTGATTCAGAGTTGGAGATCTGATTTAAAATAGTTTAGTCTTTGAGCACTGAGACTGGGGGAAATAGGGGAATCAAGAAGAAGATAAGACATACGTAGATTTTGAGAAGAGATTTTCAGAAAGTAAGAAATATCCATGTGCAGATATATGCTCTTCAAGTCACAGTCATAACTAATTGTCTTAGCATTAGCTATACATACAACTTGGACAGTTTTCAAGTTACATCATAAAATATAAGGGGCTGGAGAGGTGGCTCAGTAGTTAAGAGCAGTTGCTGCCCTGGCAGAGAACCTGGAATTAGTTCCCAGTACCCACATCGGGCAGCTCACAGTTGTTTGTAACTTCAGTTCCAGGGGAATCTTATGTCCTATTCCGGTCTCTATACAAATCTTATGTCCTCTTCTGGTCTGTGTACAAATGGTGCACATATAGCAAGCAGGTGAACACATATATGCCTACAATAAAAAGTAAATAAATATTTGGGTCTGGAGAGATGACTCAGAGGTTAATATCACTTGCTTCTCTTAACGGAAGTCTCAGATTCAGCTCCCAGCATCCATACAGTAGCTCACCACCATCTGTAACTCCAGTTCTACAGATTCTGAATCCTCCCTTCCATGGGCACTGAATGCATGTGGTACACATACATATATGTAGGCATAACATATGTGCATAAAATAAATTAAAACCTAGGTATAAACAACAACAAACATTGTTGTGAAGGCATTATATTTTTTTCTTTTCTATCTCTTGATAAATTACATGAGAATGGAGGCCATAGAATTATATTATGGTATATTTTTATGTATAATATAATATAAATAGGGTGACATCATGAGCCATTTATATTGTACAAGGAGTTTAGTGTATGTTTTTCCCTTATAATGGCATTTCTGGTGAGATTCTTAGATCATCTTAAACTTATTCCTAGGAAGGGAGAAAGGTCTTAAGCCATTGTTAATTATTTTGTAATTCTAGCTTAGCTATTGGAGAGTGGTTTCAGCTAGATTCCTAGGGCTCCTTTCCTATCTCATGTCCCTATAATTTCCATGTCTTTCTATCCTGGATCAGTTAAATCATTAAATGTTTTCCAAGGACAATACATATTGTGTCCACGGAGCTGTATGTGGGGTTGTGCCTTTGCATAACCATACAGTTTGTGAAGTCAGTCATAGCAAAGTGCAGAGAATTATATAACACATAGCTAGTGTAAAGCAAAAACAGATTTTCTTTTTTTCCTTCTTAACAGAATGTGGATGTTGCCGTGCCAGGAGACTCATGAGAGACTTTAGCTACACTGGTCTCTATCCTCCCTTGAAGACTGTATCTCTCAGCTGTTGTAACTTCCTTGTTCTACATTTTATCATGCTGTGCAGGTTGCTGTAGGTGATCAGAAAGGTTCATTGTGGTAAGTTATCAGCGCCCCTCTGCTTACAGTTGCATTCATTTCACTCCTTAAAGTCTCTCTTCCTGGATACAGGGTTAATCAACTATAGTACTAGGTCAATCAGTGTGACTGCTTTGTTTCCCAATTGCTATTGCACTCATCTGGAGATGGTGGAACTGTCAGTGATACTAACTACACACTCTCCTGTATTCTAATTCTCAGCTGTGCCTGCCTTTTTCCTGATGACATCTTTTCTACTTCAGGTCTCGTTTACTCTGGGTTGAAAAGTGTATTATTTTCAAAAATACATTTTCTATCATTTATAAACCATCAATTTAACAAACATTTACTGAATACCAATTTTATCACATACAGTGCAATTTCTGGGGATTTAAAAATGGATTGTATGTGGTCCCTGTCTACTGCTTCCATTGTATCTTTGGTGTTCCAATTCAAGAAACCTAAAGCAGCCATGTAACTATGCTGACAGGCATAATAATACTCTATAGGAATATTCATGTGTCTTCCTTTGATTATCAGACAACTGAAACAAGGCACCCCAGTGAATTGGAATTTCTCCCAGGAATCTCATAATGGCAAAAGGAAAAGACTGAAATGTGATGTCAGTCAAAGGAGTTTTTGTTACCAGGAAAGAGATTTCACACAGTTCTGACAACTTGTCAGACCACCTTGCAGGAGAGATTTGAGCCTAAACAATGGTGGACTTAGACTGGACCATTTCTTGACTGGCATTGCTAAGGTATGAATATCTATGTCTCTCTACTTAAACCTAAACCTCATATCAGGATCTTGAAAGGTGAACCAGAGGATGGGATGTTGGCCACTGGACTTAGCTGTTCCCTTCCCAATGTAGACACATTGACTCAATCTGTTTTCTGCTTTAGGGTATTACTTATTTCTTTAATTGGATTATTAGGCCTGGGTGGAAAGCATGGCTTACTAGCCTGTCAGGGCCAAGATTTTTGCCTTATTAAGTCTGGTAACAGCCATGTGCGTCTCCTAAAACTACACCCCAATAAAATGTACTAAAAACGGGACTGCTGCTCTCTGACATGTTGAATCTATGAATAACTGTAACATAAAAATAATCCACCCTATTATAAATCAATTTTTATTGTGGAAAATATTTTAAAAATTTAAGTGTAAATTATTTAAGTACTTAATTTTATTGAATTGGAAGGCAGCTATAATCACCACTGTGCCACCAACACTATTTGTATTAGATTAGAAATGCTTTGTTTTCAAGTAAAAGTTTAAAATCTTCAATAAAACATTGGGGTAAAGAGAAGAGGAGGGTGAGGAAGAGATGATGATAAGATACTAGAGAATATCTGGGACTATGAGGAACAAAGCTACACTTACTCATTTTTTCCATGACAATAAACACACAGCAATCTTCCAGTGTGTGCACAAGTTAAAATCTTGCATTATAAACTGTTAAATCCTGTGAGCTGTTCCCAATAGAAGAGTATCTCAAGCTTAGTACACAGACATTAGATTAGTAACTTTAACTCAGTATATACATAAGCTTGATTTTATTTATTTATTTTGGGTTTTCCAGACAGGGTTTATTGTGTAGCCCTGGATGTCCTGGAACTTCCTCTGTGGACCTGGCTGTCCTTGAACTCAGAGATCCACCTGTTTCTGCCTCTGGACTTCTGGGATTAAAGGTGTATGCCATCATTCCTGGTGATAAACTTGGTTTTAAAGACGTATTTCTTTAATTTTATATGTACTTTATGATCTTAAGTATATGTATCTGTAGCATGTGCATGTGGTTGTCTAAAGAGGTAAGAAAAGAATATCAGATTCCCGGAACTGGAGTTACAGGTAATTGTAGTTACAGGGAACAGAATCTGGTTCCCTTGGAAGAGCAGACTGAGTTCTTAACCCACAAGCCATCTCTCTAATGGCTAAGCTTGGTTTTAGAAACAAAGTGAAAATGTATTGTGATTCCATAGCAATCTCACACTGGGATAGCCTTGAATGTTTGCACTAAGGGAAATATACCCAATGGGCAGTGACTCAGATATACCTTTATCAACTCACATGAAACAAAAAAAGGTGTGGTTTGAGATAGTATGGAATCATGGCAGCTTTGAATGACTTGATATATTGCTCAGATTCCCAAAACAAAAGGAACATTGAAAGGAACATATGGGGATAGAGAGTTCTTATGTAGAGACATATAGATTGGCATGAAAATGAACACAAAATGAATACTTTATTTTGTTTGGCTAAGGAAGAGCATTTACCATAACTTAATACACTCAGATATTCACATGTATGCTGAATGACAAAATTAGCACATGTCAGCCAGATTCTGACACTGGCCATTTCAAACACTGGTACAATATGCCTTGAAACAAGTAGACATATATTGGCTGAAACTAAGGTGACAGGGATTTTATTCAATACCACTCAACTAAATATTACTGCCAAACATCACACTTGATAGTTTAATAGATTAACATTGATCTCTTATTAAATAAGGTGTGGTGGTATTGTGTTCCCCCAAATATTGTGTACCCTAATAAAATTATCTGGGCTCAGAGACAGAACAGCCACTAGATACAAAGGCTAGAAAATGGTGGCACTCACACCTTTCTTTAATCCTAGCATTCCAGAGGTAGAAATCCCTCTGGATCTCTGTGAGTTTAAGGCCACATTGGAAACAGCCAGGCATGGTGACATAAGCCTTTAATCCCAAGAAGTAAGCCTTTAATCTTTAATCCCAGGGAGTGATGGCAATAGCAGAAAGATACATAAGGTGTGAAGACCAGAAACTAGAAGCTTTTAGCTGGTTAAGGTTTCAGGCTTTGGAGCAGCAGTTCAGCTGAGATTCATTCTGGATAAGGACTCAGAAGTTTCCAGTCTGAGGAAACAGGATCAGCTGAGGAACTGGTGAGATGAGGTAGCTGTGGCTTGTTCTCCTTCTCTGATCTTCCAGCATTCACCCCAATAAATGGCCTCAGGTTTGTTTTTTTTTTTTTTTTTTTTTTTTTGGTTTTTCGAGACAGGGTTTCTCTGTTTAGCTTTGCGCCTTTCCTGGAACTCACTTGTTAGCCCAGGCTGGCCTCGAACTCACAGAGATCCACCTGGCTCTGCCTCCCGAGTGCTGGGATTAAAGGCGTGCGCCACCACCGCCCGGCTCAGGTTTGTTTTTATTAATAAAACTCTCTAAGATTCCTGCTACAGTAAGGTTTTATGATAACTGTTGATTTGTTTTCAATCAGTCCCATATTCTTCCTTCAGCAACTATTGTGTTTTCATGGATGGAATTATTTTATTTATTTCTTTGACAAGGAACCCAATGTTAAGGTTGCCTTAGTCACATTACAGAGGTTTTGTTTTTTGTTTGTTTGTTTGTTTGTTTTGTTTTGTTTTCAGATTTCAGTTGCTGTGCCATTGGTGAGAGGTGTGATTTTGAGAAAATTCAGTAGAAATCTTTCACATGTCTAGCCCTGTGCAGTGACCACTTTTGTGTAGTTCTGGCAACACTAGGATCATGGTTCAGATCTTCGACCCTGACACACCCTTTCTATTTACACATTACTAACTGATTTGGCTTGTCTGACCCCCAGATGTTAGCTTTCATATTCAGGGCCCAAACAAGAAGAACACACACAATTTTCTTTTTCTGGTGAGCTGGAAAGGCAATGACTTCTCACTAGCCACCAAAGGGAGATTCTCTTCTAGGTTTTTCCTAGCCCTAAGATAGTTTTCTTACGGATTACACTCACTCTCTGTGGTGATATTTTATTTGTGCACCCCAATAAAGATTGCTTGGAGATCAGAGGAAAAAGCCAGCCACTATATTAAACATAGAGATGAAGCAGTGGTAGCACATGCCTTTAATCCTAGGATTTGTGAGGCAGAGATTAATCTGGATCTCTGAGTTCAAGGCCACACTGGGAACAGAGCCAGTTCTAATTAATCATAGAGGTCTGGAGGACTGTACAGACAGAAAGGAAGTAATAGAGCTGGGCAGAAAGAGGAAGTGATGAAGCTGGGTAGAGAAAGGAAGTAAGACAGCAGGGCACAGAATGGTATATAGGCTTGAGTATACAGGAAGCAGCTCTCTCTGGAGGCTGAGGAGTTGGGAACGTGAGGTTGGTTGTGCCGTGTCCTATTCCTCTTATCTCTCGGTTTTCACCACAGTATCTTGCTCCAGTTTTTTTTTATTAATATGACCTTTTAAGACTTATTTTACATCTGGCACCCTAATGTTTGTGGCACAAATTCACAAAAAAGCAACTTGCCTGTGGCCTTACAGGCCCCAGCTCAAGCCTGAGTTGTATGTGGCCAGAGTCTCCACCCTATGTGGGCAGGAGTCCCTAACCAGTTGGATCCAGATGGCTGGATCTTTCACTTCTGTCCCAGTGGGTTATGGGGTCTCTCTGGATCCCCATGTTGGGCTGATACCACAATAAGTAGCTGACATGAAATCTGCTTGACACAGGAGTCAGCCTCACATCTGAGTCATCATTGTTGGCAAATTTGGTTAGTCAATTAAGATATCTTAAAGGGAGAAATCAGTTAAAAGAGAATTTTTTCCCACATTAAAAAAAATGGGAAAAAATTTTACACTGGAGGGAATTTGTTGTCTGTTTGATAACAAATTAGGTGGTCAGAAAATGGAGCAACTAAATGAGAGGATAATTAATATTGATGGGATTTACATTAAGTCAATTATGAATATTATTTGTTTGGTCACTTTTGTTTCATCGTTAAAATGGTTGGTTAATTTGAGTGCAAAGATAAAAGTTTTAGAAAACTTGTTAAATCATAGAGAAATTTAGACCCAGACAGAAGAATTTAAAGGTGAACCTATCTCAGCAT